>NW_026843709.1:31732500-34132500 GCF_030254825.1 Meriones unguiculatus | reverse complement strand
GAAGAGCTTAAGTTGTTTAGAAGTTAAGAAATGCTTTCATATAGGTAATACCAATGAGGATAAAAGTTAATTTAGATATAGAACTCTAAACTTGTCAAGATAGATAACATAATTGGATACTTTCTCCTAAGTTGCTAAATAAACATGGACTGGACATTGAACATATAGATTTTACCTAATAGTTTTCATAATTTCATAATTATCATTGTATTAAAATAAATGAAGCCTTATATTGGACTTAAAGAGGAAATGTTGATAAAATATTCTTTTGAAATGTATACACCTTACCCTCGTTCATTCAAATGCTGATTGCCCCCTTCCCAATTCTCAGGTTTCAATCTGGATATTGCATTATGATACTTATTTTATGCATCCTGTCTCAACTTTGTGTAAATAGGCCAAAATAAAGCAACTAGCCACAATATTGAGCAAGGACAGGAAAGGAGACAGAGTGCAGGAAGTGAATGGAAGGAAAAAAGGTTGAGGGCAGATCTAGAAGAGTTGAACTGGGAGGGAAACGAGGGACTAAGTGGAGAATGAACCAGACCTAAGATTTCATTAAAAAGCAAGTAAAATGGGTGAAATCTAAATGTAAGGAAACTATGAGAGTTTGGAGGTTTAGGAGGGAGTAACTATTGGCTATCATTGTGTTCTAAGTTAATTAAATATAACCAGAATCTGTTTGGTGATTTGGTTATACAGCTCTGTAGGATTAAGAGCAGATTGACCAGAGATATATCAAATGTAAATATTAATCGACACAACAGAGATGTTATTCAATTGTGATATCATAATAGCATTGTTAAGACATAATAGCATTGTAATGATATAATACCATTGTGAAGTCATAATACCATTGTGATGCCATAATACCATTGTGATGTCATGTCCTAATAGCATTGTGAAGTCATAATAGCACTGAGATGTCATGACACCATTGTGAAATCATAATAAAATTAGAATGTGATAACACTGTTGTAATGTCATCATAGCATTGTGAGTTGATATCATTGTTAAGGCATACTATTGTTATGTCAAAATAGGATTTTAATGTCATAATACCACTGTTATGTTATCATAGAATTAGGATGTCATAGCATTGTGAGGTCATTGTGAGGTATGATAACATTGTGATGTCATATTAGCATTTTAATTTTATCATATCACTTTTCTGTCCTATAATATTGTGAAGCCAAACTTTTGTGACATCATAGTAGAATTGTGATGTCATAATAACATTTTGACATCATATTGTGTTTTTATAGTTGCACAGAGATGTCATACAATTTTGAAGTAATTATAGTATTGTTATATCATAATATCATAGTGAATCTATAATACCAATGTGATGTCATAATAGCATTGTGATGTCATGTCATTGTGATGTCCTAATACCATTGTGAACTAATACCATTATGAAGTCACAGTTGCACTGTGACATCATAATATCAGTGTGATATCAATATACCATTGTGATGTCACAATGCCATTGTGAACTCATCATAGCATTGTGATGACATATTACCACTGTGATGTCCTAATAGTATTGTGATGTCATAATAACATTGTGAAGTCATAAGACCATTTAGATGTCATACCATTGAGATAACATAATAAAATTTTGATATATCTTTGTGATGTCATAATAGTTTTGTAATGTCATATCTTTGTAATGTAATTATAGCATTGTGATATTATAGACTTTTGTGATGTCACAATAGCATTGTTATATCATATCATTTTGAAGTCATAAAACCATTGTGATGTCATAATAGCTTTGAGGTGAGATAGGTTATATTATTATTATTGTGATGTTTTAATTCCATTATGACATCATACTATATGATCATAATTATATGATGTCATAATAGCAGTGTGATGTCCTAATAGCATTGTGAAGTCATAATAGCATTGAGATGGCATGAAACCATTGAGATGATATAACACCAATATAATATCCTAAAAAAATGTGGTATCATAGTACAATTGTAATAGCATAATATAATTGATTGTCATAAATATATTGTGCTATCATTGTGGTGTCATGATACTGTTGATATATAATACCATTGTGATGTCATAATAGCATTGGTATACCATATTAGCGTTGTGAGGTCATAAGAGCTTTCTGAGATCAAAACCCCCATTGTGATGTCATACCAAAATGATGTCATAATAGTGTTTTGAGGTCATTCTATTGTGATGTCATAATAACATTGTGATACCAAAACAGCATTGTAAAGTCAAAATACTATTGTGATGTCATAATAGCAGTGTGAAATAATACTTTGGAATACCATACCATTGTCATGTCATTATATCTTTATGATATCATAAAAGCATTGAAATATAATATGAGCATTGTGATGTCATAATACCATTGTAAAATACTAACACCTTTATGTTGTCATACCATTGTGATGTTTTTATATCATTGTGATGTCATAATAGCATTGTTATATCATACAAGCATAATAGCATTGTCATGTTATATGAGCAATGTGATATCATAATACTATTTTTCAGTTTATAATGCCATTGTGATGTCAAGATTACATAGGTATGTCATACGACAATCATGTCATAATAGCACTGTGATGTCATAATGCAATTATGATGTCATATTATCATTGTGATGTCAAAATGGCATTGTGATATAGCATTTTGAGGTCATTATGAATTTGTGATGTTAAAATTTCACTGTAATGTCATAAAGACAATGTGAAGTTATAATAGAATGGTGATATCTTAATACCATTGGGATATCATGACACCATTGTCATGCTATAATACTATTCTGATGTCATAATAACACTGAGATGTCATGACACCATTGTGATGACATAATACCACTGAGATGTCATATTAAAGTTGAGATGTCATAATAGCATTGTAAAGTCATAATAGCTTTGTGAATTAAAAATACCATTGTGATGTTATAATAGCATTTTGATGTCATAATGGCATAGTGATTTCATCATAGCATTGTGATTTGTCATAACATTGTTGGTATAATGTTCTTTTGAAATGCATACACCTTATCCATGTTCATTCAAATGCTGATTTCTCTCCCCTCCCCCAACTCACTAGTTTCAATCCGGATATCGAATTGTGGTACTTATTCTAAGCATCCTGTCTCAACTTTGTGTAAACAGACCAGAGTAAAGCAATTAGCTACAATATTGAGCAATGGAAGGAGCAAGAGATCAGGAAATAAGTGGGAGGAGAGACGACAAGGGAGCAGAGCTTGGAGAGTAAAGAGGGAGAAGAGAACTTGGAACAGAGTGGAGAGAATGAACTAGACCTAAGACTTCACAAAAAGCAAGCATAATGGGAAAAATCTAAATGTTAGGAAACTATGAGTTTTTGAAGATTAAAGAGGGAGTAAATATTGACTAGTATTGTGTTCTAAGTTAACTAAGTAAATACGGTCTTTGTGTGGTGCATTGCTCATACAGCTGTGTAGGATTAACAGCAAGCATTAATGAAAGATAAACCAATAGTAAATATTGATCATCACATACAACATACAATTGTGAAGCCATTATACTATTGTGATGTCATATCATTGTCAAGATATAATAGCATTGTGATGTTATAATACATTGGGATGTCGTATACCATTGGGATATCATGATAACATTGTTCTGTCATCATTTTATGGAGATGAGATAATACCGCTGTGATAGGATTGTGATGTCATGCTATTATGATGTCATAATACCATTGTGATATGATATCATTGTAATGTCATAAAAACATTGTGATGATATAATAGTATTTTGAAGTCATAATTTCACTGTGAAGTGAAAATTCCGTTGTGATGTCATACCACCATGATGTCATAATAGCCTTGTGATTTCACAATTGTATTATACAATTGTAATATGATAACAAAAATATGATGTCCTGATAGCATTTTGATGTAGATAATAAAAATTAAAATAAAAAATACTAAAAATGTAATTCCTTTTGGTGTAATATTATAGGAGGGTTTGCTTAGAGGTTGATATGCCAATAATTTTGACCAGACAGAATAAAATCTCTGTTCCTCATCTCTGTCAATTTGTTTCAGTTGGTCTCGGTCTTAATATTTCTGAATCTGTTTCTCTACCTCTTTCTCTCTCTAGCTCTCTCGGTCACCCTCCCTCTGCCTGCCACTGGTGGTTCAGTATGAAAAGCTCTGAGTTCTGCTGAAGGACTGCAACAAGATGACTGCTTGCTGATGTGACATCCTGAAAGGTCTCTGTAATATATAAACAAGGTCCCAATTAAATGCTTTTTGTTCAAAGACTTGCCTTGGTTAAGGAGCATTTTCACAGTAAGTGATTCACTGACTGAGGACATATCTGTGAATTTAACCAATAATAATGAAATCTGTGATAATATGAAAGTCACATGCCCAGGACAAGTGACTTTATTAAAGAACACTTGAAAGAAATATGTGACACTTTTCCTGAACTAAGAGTCATAGACAGAGGAACTGTCATCTCTGGGTTGTGTTCTCTCAGCTGCCCTGATTGAGGCATGTAGGGATGCACAGCCTTTCTGTCAAGCTTGTTGTCCACTTGGCCCTTGTAATAACTGGCTTCTGAAACCCTTCATGACATAAATCTTTCTCTCAGCCAATCAGCATCTGAGAGAATCTTGAGGTTTACATGGAGATGAGTAAACAAACTTTCCTCAATGTACAGAATCTCTGATCCTGTACATGTCAGATTTTATTATGAAACCCAACAAGCCTTTATCTTAACCCTTTATCCAGATCCCACACCTTTACTACTGTTTACCTTTGTGAAAATGTTTGATGAGAAATGAATCTTTAATATTAATTGAATTGGACAGCCTCCTAAGTAGGGAAGCTTCAAAGTGGAGTGGGATTAAGAGGAATGTACCAAATGACAAGGTAGTTTCCTGCTGTGTTCTTGGTTCTGAAATATCTTTGAACTAAGCAGTTACTCGCATAGTCACAAAATGTACCTTCATATTCTTATTGATATAATTGGCCTTCAGGATCTAGGGTTTCCTGGGGTAGTGAGCCTTTAAAATCAGAGAAAAGAAAAAGAAACCAGACAATTCCTGGGACTCGTTTGGCTGAAAAAGAGAGAGATTTTGTATGTAAAATAAGAAGTGAGAAGCAATAAACTATTTCAATGTTGGTGCTGTTCCACACTAATGTTGGCAGCCCTCTATGAGTAGGGTTTTCTTGTCTGACCTGGCTGGATCAGCATCTATGTGCTACTCATTGTTCAATGAGCAACCCTCCTGGTCCTGGAGTTTTCATTTAAAAATGTTCCTTCAATGAAGATAAATGAGTCAGTCTTAAATGACTAGGACACAAGAGCAGCTGTGGTTTCTGCTGTGGTCCTTAGACAAACACTCTAAAAATAGTGTAAGTGGGAGGACTGCTAGTTTCATGGTGTCACATGAGCTCTTGGGTATGAGGTAGCTGATTATACACTATTTCATATCTGAGATTCTCTACTACATAACGAGTTTCTTGAAAGCATGCCTTACAAAGTCATACTCTGCCTTCCTTTAGAGGAATCTTTTCTCCATGTTAAAAGTCATTGTAAAATTTGTCTACATATGATTGAGAGACCAACAAGATTAAAAATTAGAAACTATTATTAATTAAGGCCCGAACTATGTGGGTGGAGAAGTCTAGTAATGCCCTGAGGGGAAGGACTGCCTTACTGCATTCTTTCCCCACCCACTAGAGATAACAGTTGCTAGGAAACTGGTCCACCCCCTATGGAGGGACACCAGGTCATTATGGTCTGGGGACCTTCCTATAGCTAATCAATTCAAAATGTAGCATTTTGACCAATAGATGCTTGCCAGGCAGGAATTGCCCCTGCCTTGTGCATGCTGGGAGGGACCAGAATCTATGTCACCCAACTAAACTGGGCACTGCATGCTCAGCTCCCACCACTTTGGTGGTGGCGGTGTGTGGGCCAAAGCTGCAGCTTGTAATTTACAATAAAAAGAACCTCATGTATTTGCAGCGGACTCTAGGTATTCCTGGTCTTTTGGGGTTCGTGAACTGGGCAGAACATGGTTTTTACTGATTATGATGGAATTTCATATAATATACATTACACTACTTTTCTATTTCTCACACCTCAAAATTCCTACCCATGTGTCACACTAAATTTTTTTTCTTTAAAATAAATCAATTGAAGTATGTGTTGTTCATCTGCTCATTTGATTATGATCAGAGACTCAGTGCCAAGTCCCTTTAAGAAAACTTAGTTCATATTTACTGTAACCTGGCACAACCCACAAGAAGCCATCAGTCCTTTAAGAGCTCTATATTTCATCACCTTGAATGCAGATTTTCTTTTGTATTTACTTATTATGATTTGTTTACTTTGTACCAATTCTGCTGCCCACTCCCTTTTCTCCTTCCAGTCCCACCCACCCTCCTTCATGTACCCCTATGCCCTTTCTCTAGTTCCCTGATAGGGAGGTCTTCCTCCTCCTTCTATCTGACCCTAGCTTATGAGGTCTCACCAAGGCTGGCTGCATCATCTTCTGTGGCCTGTTTCTCAGGGCATTGTTCTCCTTGTGCCCTCAATTTCCTCTACTTATGACACTCTTGATACCTCCTCTCCTGCAGGTCCCAGAGCTCTGAGGGCAGGGAGAATTTCATAGGTAAACCCCATTTAGATCTGGGTGTTTTAAGGTCTCTGTCTTTTTGTGTAATATTGGACTGTGGTTATCTGTTTTAAATCCCATTTGATGAAGAAGGAAGCATTTCTGTGTATCCAAGGATATGTGTCTGATCTATATGTTGAGGGCAGAGAAAAATATTTTAATAACAAGACCCTGGGTTTCTTAAAATTTGCTTAGGATGCCCTGGCACAACTCAATTAACTGCCACCTCAAGTGGAACACTGGTTTGGTCACAAACTATGGCCTATTGGAACTTTATCCCCCACTATTTGCAGACCTCCTAATTAGTGAATACATACCATATTTGTTTTTCTGCATTTTAGTTAATTTACCCATGATTATTTTTCCTGGTTCCCTCCATTTGCCTGAAAATATCATGATGTGATTTTCTTAGCTGAATAATATTCCGTTATGGAAATTGTTAGGAAATATGGTACTGGCATAAAAACATAATGGTGGATTAATGGAATGGAAAAGAAGACCCAGAAATAAACCCACATCACATACTTATGGATGCCTGATCTTTGACAAAGATGCCAAAACCATACAATGGAGAAAAAGAGAGCATCTTCAACAAGTGGTGCTGGTCTAACTATGTCTACATGTAGAAAAATGAAAATAAATCCATACTTATCACCCTGCACAAAACTGAAGTCCAAGTGGATCAAAGACCTCAGCATAAAACCAGACACATTAAATTGGTTAAAAGAAAAAATGGGGAAAACCCTAGAACTCACTTGTACAGGAGACTACTTTCTGAATGGAACATCAACAGCATAGGCTGAGAGTAACAATCAATAAATGGGACCTCATGAATCTGATAAGCTTCTGTAAAGCAAAGACACTGTCATCAAAAGAAAATGAAAATGCCTACAGATTACAAAAAAAAAATCTTCACCAAGTCTCTATGTAACAGAGGGATATCTAACTTTGAACTAGCAGATACTCATGCACTCACTAAATGTACCTTCACATTCTTATTAATATAATAGGCTGTCAGTGTCTAGGATTCTCTGGAATATTGAGTCTTTAAGAGCAAGAGAATGGGGTAATTCTGGGGCCTGGTTTGGGTGAAACATAGAAAGAACATTGAGTGCAAAAGGAGAAATGGGGGGCAATAAATTGTTTGACAGCTGGGGCTGTTTCACACTAGTATAGTATTGTCAAACCTCTATGAGTAGGGTTGCCTTGGCTGACCTGGTTGGATCTACAGCTGTGTCCTCCACAGTGGTCAGTGAGGAACCCTCTTGGTCCTGGTGATTACATTTAACACTGGGCCTTCAGGAGAGTATAATGGGTCCTTGTTATATGCCTAGGACACAAGAGTATTGTGTCTGCTAGCAAACTCTATAACTGTAGTGTTATTGTGAGGATGGCTTGTTCAGAGGTGCCACCTGAGCTCATGGGATCTGAAATAGCTGGGTAACCACTTGTTCATGACTAAGATTTTCTTCTACATAATGAATTCCTGGAAACCCTGCCTTACCAAGAAAAACTCTGACCTCCTTTAAAGGAATCTTTTCTTCATGTTAAAACTCATTGTAAAAGTTGTCTATTATTATTATTGATTATGTGGGAATTTCATATAACATACTCTACACTTCTTTTTCATTGCCGTTTTTCTAGTGTTATAAATCATAGTGTAAATATCTGATTTGCACGACTTGTGATAGGTGAACTCTGTTAAAGGCGTACATGTCACCATGCAAAACAAAATGAGTAAAAAACTCACAGAAGGAGAACCATTTGCCTATAGGAACATGCAAGTATCACTCTAGTCACACAGCTCCAATCAACACTACTACATGATCTGAGTAAGTAGGTAAAATAAAATATGATGATACAAGGGAATGCAAATGAGTCATTTCTATATCAGTCTTGCTTGGAATTTGAGTGAAATGGTATGTAGCAAGTGATCTTTTTATTATGCACTTTATATTGTTCTTATAGGAACCAATTTATTTTGCTATTTTCCCTTAGTCATCACAATTATACACAGAACCAAAAGATGTCAGCATAGCTATGTTAGTTGTCCCCACGATGAAGTCAGATTCTATCCTCCAGGCAAGGTACAATTCATTGGAAAAAGAAGAAGACCAATGCTTTGAAGCAAGTGGTCCAGATTTCTAAATAGAATATACCAGTAGTCTACACAATGTGCTTGGAAAGATGCATTAGACAGAAACTACGAATGTTTCCTCATGTGACTTTATGCCATTTTTACAGATACAGTAATGCTAAATATTTTCCTTCATGAAGGTAATGACAGGTACATTTTCACTTTTCACAGAATAAATCCAGATAAAATAATTTAAGTAATCTTCAATCTGAGAAGATATGGAGATCTTTCTTTGAAATTTAATTGCTTAGAATTTGTAGTGCATTTTCAAAACAAGGTCACATATCAACCTATAATGTTAGAAAACAATTTAAACTGTCTTGTTGTGGACCCTTGGCTTGAATAATATTCTGTTATGGAAATATTCCACATTTTCCGCAAAGTAGATTGTCAGTCCTGTTCTTTAGTCTTTGGATGTTGCTGGGACTTTAATCATTTTATTAAATGACAATCTTTCAGGATAATAATGTTCTTTTAGCCTAGAATTCCCTCCATTTTCTTCTACTTTCTGGTGATTTGAATTACAATGTCTCTCTAAGCCCATCTATTTACATGTGGCTTTCCCAGTGAGGAAATGCCTGGTTACTTTTAGAATGTATGGCCTTGTTTGCTAATATAATTCCTTTTGTTTCCCTAATTTCTTTCTCAGCCTTTTTATCTTTTTTTTTGAGTTAATTTTATATCCAGCCACTTTTCTGAAGGTGTTTATCAACTGTAGGTGTTCCCTGGTAGAATTTTTGGGGTCACTCAGGTATACTATCATATCATCTGCAAATAGTGATATTTTGACTTCTTCCTTTCAGAATCTATCCTCTTGATCTCCTTCAATTGTCTTATTGCTCTAGAAAGCACTTCCAGAACAATGTTAAAGAGATATGGAGAGAGTGGGCAGCCTTGCCTTGTCCCTGATTTCACTGGGATTGCTTTTTAATTTCTCTCTCTTAATTTTGATATTGGCTATAGGCTTGCTGTATATTGACTTTACTATCTTTAGATATGTGCCTTGTATTCCTGCTCTCTCCAATACTTTAAACATGAATGGATGTTGGATTTTGTCAAATGTTTTCTGAAAAAGGCACATATCTAAACATTGTAAAGGCAATAGTCATCAGGCCTATAGTCAACATTTAACTAAATGGAGAGAAACATAAAGCAATCCCACTGAAATCAGGACCCATAACTCATAACCCTATCAAGACATTTCCTCACTGTTGACTGTATATGTAAATAGATGAGCTTCAAGGGGACATTGTAATTCAAATCTCCAGGAAGTGGAAGAAAATGGAGGGACTTCTAGGCTAAAAGAATATAGTTATTCTGATACTTTGTAATTCAACACAATGTTTAAAAACCAAGAAAATTTCACACTCTTAAGAACAGGACTGGCAGGCGGGGGGCGGAGCCAAGATGGCGACTAGCACACACAGTTTCTGAGCGGTGGGATAGCTGATCTTCTGAGTTAGAGAATGGAAGGACCCCCAACCCAGGAAAACCACAGCGAGGCTTTCTGAACAGCAGGGAACATCGCAGGAGGTGAAAACTTTGGCCTCCAGTCACCCGGAGACTTGCTTGGGGAAGGAGAGAAACGATCCTTTGTTCTTGGGGCACTCCCTTCTCCCAGACCTCCTTCCTCCTTGGCACAGCAGCACAGCGGCACAGCAGACTCATCTTTCTCAGCGCAGACCTAACTGCCTGGGGTATACAGCCGCTGAGACGGAGCACTTTAGCAGCAGACAAAAGCCAGCAGTACATGCCCCGGAGTCCCAGATTCGCGCAGCGGCTGCACCATCCTCCCAGGGCGCGAATCTGCTAGACACCATACTAGCTCCGCAGGATCGCCATCACTGACTGTACAGCCCACCCAATCCCACAATGACAGAGAATACGCTATATACTCACCAAAACCAGGCAGAAACGTCATACAACCTGGACACACCAGGCGCTAGACCTCCCAAGCTTGGAGAGCACAACTAAGAGATCCCAGGACTTCCCAGAAAGCATTGGGACTAGCAACCCAGTCTCCAGTTACAGTGGGACATGGCAGCGGAGCAGCACTGAACTGGCGGGGCACCACAGCCCTCCAGTTTAAGACTAACCAGGGCCAAACCAGAGAACAGAGAGCCTGGTTACCCCATCCCTGCTGAAGTGACCACCCTGAAATCTCCAGCTGCAGCAAGACCTCAGAACCTGGCAGTGACAGCAGCACAGAACTGGCGGAACACATCAAAGAAGCAGGGCCAAACCAGAGAGCAGAGAGCCCCGGATACCACGATCTCGGCCAAGAGACCTGCCTGTAAGTGAGTGCACCCTTGAGAATCTGCAGTTCCCCAGATCCTGGGTCTTTCTAAATCAGAAGCCAGGCATCGAACCCCCCTCCCACCCACATACCCACTTTGGGAAACAGAGGGGCACTAGGGACATTGAAGTTTCTGCCCTGTGGGCCTGATTGAAGAGCTAAGACAGTTAATGCCAGAAATTGTGCTGCGATCATCATTAGCGCCTGCGACATATACAGTGCAGAACCCCTCCCACGCATTCAAGGGTTCAACATTAGCCATCACTCTGTCCCTCGAGAAACTCATCCACGCACACTTACACACACAGACACACACAGACTCGCGCGCGCGCACACACACACACTTGCATTTGCCCCATTTGCGCCTGCATACTTTCCTCCCACAGGTACAGCTAGTCCTCAGCACACGCTGAGAGTGCTCAGCTTCCTGAAGAACTCTCCAGACACCAGAGAGAGACAGCACCAGTCTGATCTGCAGAATCCAAAAACAAACAGGGAAGGTTTCAGATAAGCCAATGGCCAGAGGTAGGCGAAAGAACACTTCCAACATAAATCAGGACATCATGACTTCACCAGCAAACCCCAAAAATCGATGGATACACCAATTCAGCAGAAGCACAGGAAAATGATTTTAAAGCCATGCTTGCCCAATTATTTGAGGCTCATAAGGGGGAAATGAACAAGTCTTTCAAAGAGATGGCCAGTCAATTTGAGGCAAAGAAAGAAGAAATAGACAATATCCTTAAAGAAACACAGGCAAACATAGCCAAACAAATAGATACACAAGTAGAGGAAAAATTAGGGCATATAAGAAGGAAATGAAAAAAGAAATAGAGGCCATCGTACAGAGACAGGAATCCAAATTCAAACACATGAAAGAAATGGTGCAAGGCATGAAAACAGAATTAGAATCAATAAAGAAAACACAAAATGAGAAAATCCTTGAGCTGGAGAACTTGGAGAAAAGATCAGGAACCACAAAAGTAAGCATCACCAACAGAATACAAGAGATGGAAGAGAGAATATCTGGAGCTGAAGACGCACTTGCAGAAATGGATACTTCTCTCAAAGAAAAAGTAAAATCAGAAAAGTTCCAATCACAAAATATCCAAGAAATCAAGGATGCTATGAAAAGACAAAATCTAAGAATAATAGGAATTCACGAAAAAGAAGACTCCAGACTCCAAGGTCCAGAAAATATTTTCAAGAAAATCATAGAAGAAAATTTTCCCAACTTAAAGAAAGAGATGTCCATAAATATACAAGAGGCCTACAGAACTCCAAATAGACTAGACCAGAAAAGAAACACATCACATCACATCATAGTCAAAACACTAAATCTACAGAACAAAGAAAAGATATTAAAAGCAGCAAGGGAAAAAGGCCAAGTAACATATGAAGGTAGACCTATCAGAATCACACTGGACTTCTCAACAGAAACTATGAAAGCCAGAAGGGCCTGGGCAAGTATCATGGAGACTCTAAGAGATCACAAATGTCAACCCAGACTACTATACCCTGCAAAGCTTTCAATCAACATAGATGGAGAAAACAAAATATTCCATGACAAAACTAAATTTACACAATATCTACACCGCAAACCATCCCGACAGAAGATACTAGACGGAAAACTCCAATCCAATGAAAACAAATTCACCCAAGAAAACAGGGCATACAGATAATGTCCCAACAAAAATGAAAACAAGCAATGAAACAGGATTAGATCATCAACTCCATTACAAAAGGAACTAACATGCATTGGTCACTATTATCTATCAATATCAATGGACTCAACTCACCAATAAAAAGACACAGGCTAACAGAATGGTTAAGGAAACAGGATCCAACATTCTGTTGCATCAAGAAACACACCTATGCAACAAAGACAAACACTACCTCAGAGTAAAGGGCTGGAAAACTGTTTTTCAAGCAAGTGGTTCCAGAAAACAAGCTGGAGTAGCCATCCTAATATCTAATAAAATAGACTTTAAACCCAAGTTAATCAAAAAAGATAAGGAGGGCCACTATATTCTCATCAAAGGAAAAATCCACCAAGAGGACATCACAATCTTGAATATCTTTGCCCCAAAAACCAGAGCACCGACATTCGTAAATGAAACATTATTAAAGCTTAAATCATACATTGATCCTAATACCTTAATAGTGGGAGACATCAACACTCCACTCTCACCAAGGGACAGATCAACTAGACAGACACCAACTAGGGAAATAAAAGCACTTACAGAATCCCTAAATCAAATGGACCTAATAGACGTCTACAGATCATTTCACCCAAACTCAAAAGAGTACACCTTCTTTTCAGCACCACATGGAACCTTTTCCAAAATAGACCATATAGTGGGCCACAAAGCAAGCCTCAACAGATACAAAAGGATTGAAATAATCCCTTGTATACTATCTGACCACCATGGACTAAAGCTCGACCTCAACAACAACAGAAACAACAAAAAGCCGACATGCACATGGAAACTGAACAACTTACTACTCAATGACAGCTGGGTTAAGGAAGAAATAAAGAAAGAAATTAAAGACTTCCTAGAATTCAATGAAAAGGAAGGAACAACATACCCAAATTTATGGGACACATTGAAAGCAGTGCTCAGAGGAAAATTTATAGCACTAAGTGCCTGCAAGACGAAATTCGTAACATCACATACAAACAACTTAATGGCCCAACTGAAAACCCTAGAAAAAAAAGAAGCAGATACACCCAAGAGGAGCAGACGGCTGGAAATAATCAAACTAAGAGCTGAAATCAATCAACTAGAAACAAATAAAATTATCCAAAGAATCAATGAAACAAAAAGCTGGTTCTTTGAGAAAATCAACAAGATAGACAAACCCTTAGCCAAACTAACTAAAAAGCAGAGAAACTATCCAGATCAGCAAAATCAGAAATGAAAATGGGGACATAACCACAGACATTGAGGAAATCCAAACAATTATTAGGTCATACTACAAAAGCCTATATGCCACAAAATTTGAGAATCTAAATGAAATGGATAATTTTCTTGAAAGATTCCATCTACCAAAACTAAGTCAAGATCAGTTAGCCCTATATCTCCCAAGGAAATCAAAGCAGTCATTAAGAGTCTCCCCTCAAAAAAAAGCCCTGGACCAAATGGCTTCAGCGCAGAATTTTACAAGACCTTCAAAGAAGTGCTAACTCCAATTCTCCTCAAGGTATTCCCCAAAATAAAAACAGAAGGAACACTACCAAACTCATTCTATGAAGCCACAGTCACCTTAATACCTAAACCACACAAAGACCCAACAAAAAAAGAGAACTTCAGGCCTATCTCTCTTATGAACATTGACGCAAAAATACTCAATAAAATACTTGCAAACCGAATCCAAGAACACATCAAAGATATCATCCACCATGACCAAGTAGGCTTCATCCCAGGCATGCAAGGGTGGTTCAACATATGGAAATACATCAATGTAATCCACTACATAAACAAACTGAAGGAGAAAAACCACATGATCATCTCCTTAGACGCCGAAAAAGCATTTGACAAAGTCCAACACCCATTTATGTTTAAAGTCTTGGAGAGATCAGGGATACAAGGCACATACCTAAACATAGTAAAGGCAATATATAGCAAGCCTATAGCTAACATCAAACTCAATGGAGAGAAACTTAAAACAATCCCACTGAAATCAGGGACAAGACAAGGCTGTCCATTGTCCCCATATCTCTTCAACATAGTACTTGAAGTCCTAGCCAGAGCAATAAGACAACTAAAGGAGATCAAGGGGATACAAATCGGAAAGGAAGAGGTCAAAGTGTCACTATTTGCAGATGATATGATAGTATACATGAGCGACCCCAAAAATTCAACCAGAGAACTTCTTCAGCTGATAAACACCTTCAGCAAAGTGGCAGGATACAAAATCAACTCAAAAAAAATCAGAAGCCCTCCTATATACCAAAGACAAAAAGGCTGAGAAAGCAATTAGGGAAACAACACCCTTCACAGTAGCCACTAATAACATGAAGTTCCTTGGTGTGACTCTAACCAAGCAAGTGAAAGACCTGTTTGAGAAAAACTTCAAGTCTCTTAAGAAAGAAATCGAAGAAGATATCAGAAGATGGAAAGATCTCCCATGCTCATGGATTGGTAGGATTAACATTGTGAAAATTGCCATACTGCCAAAAGCAATCTACAGATTCAATGCAATTCCCATCAAAATACCAACTCAATTCTTTACAGACCTTGAAAAAAAGATTCTCAGCTTCATATGGAGAAACAAAAAACCCAGAATCTTCAAAACGATCCTGTACGACAACAGATCATCTGGAGGTATCTCCATTCCTGATCTCAAGCTGTACTACAGGGCAACAGTAATAAAAACTGCATGGTATTGGCATAGAAACAGAAAGGAGGATGAATGGAACCGCAGAGAAGACCCAGAAATAAATCCACACACCTATGAATACTCGATATTTGACAAAGAAGCCAATTACATTCAATGGAAAAAAGACAGCATCTTCAACAAATGGTGCTGGACCAACTGGATGTCTACATGCAGAAAAATGAAAATAGATCCATATTTATCACCCTGCACAAAACTAAAGTCAAAGTGGATCAAGGACCTCAACATAAAACCAGATACCCTAAATCAATTGGAAAAAAAAGTGGGGAACAGCCTAGATCTCATTGGCACAGGAGACAACTTCCTGAACAGAACACCAACAGCACAGGCTCTAAGAGCAACAATCAATAAATGGGACCTCATGAAACTGAAAAGTTTCTGTAAAGCAAAGGATACTGTCATCAAAACAAAACGACTGCCTACAGATTGGGAAAAAATCTTCACTAACCCTTTATCTGACAGAGGACTAATATCCAGTATATACAAAGAACTAAAGAAGCTGAAAAGCAGCAATCCAAGTAATCCAATTAAAAAATGGGGAACAGAGCTAAACAGAGAATTCTCGACAGAGGAATATCGAATGGCAGAAAAACACTTAAAGAAATGTTCATCCTCATTAGCCATCAGGGAAATGCAAATCAAAACGACCCTGAGATATCACCTTACACCCATCAGAATGGCCAAGATGAAAAACTCAAGCGATAACACATGCTGGAGAGGTTGTGGAGAAAGGAGAACCCTCCTCCACTGCTGGTGGGAATGTAAACTGGTACAACCACTCTGGAAAGCTATCTGGTGCTTTCTAAGACAAATAGGAATAGTGCTTCCTCCAGACCCAGCTATATCACTGCTAGGTATATACCCAAAGTCTGTTCAAGTACACAAAAAGGACACTTGCTCAACCATGTTTATAGCAGCTCTATTTGTAATAGCCAGAACCTGGAAACAACCCAGATGTCCATCAACGGTGGAATGGGTACAGAAATTGTGGTATTTTTAGACAATGGAATACTACTCAGCAATCAAAAAGGAGGAAATCATGAAATTTGCAGGCAAATGGTGGTATCTAGAAAAGATCATTCTGAGTGAAATATCCCAGAAGGAGAAAGACAAACATGGGATATACTCACTTATATAGACCTATAAGATATGATAAACATAATGAAATCTATACACCTAAAAAAGATAATCAACTGAGCGGACATGAGGTAAGATGATCAATCCTCGTTTAGAAAGACAGATGGGATGTGCATTGAACGTATGACAGGAGTCTACTGAGTGCATCTGAAAGACTCTAACTAGCAGTGTTTTCAAAGCAAAGACTCATGACCAAACCTTTGGCAGAGTACAGGGAATCATAAGAAAGAAGGGGAGTTAGTCTGATGGGGAAAGGATAGGAGCTCCACAAGGACCAAATATATCTAGGCACAGGGTCTTTTCTGAGACTGACATTCAACCAAGGACCATGTATGGATATAACCTAGAACCTCCACTCAGATGTAGCCTGTGTTAGCTCAATAACCAATTGGTTTCCCAAAGTGAGGGGAACAAGGACTATTTCTAACAGGAACTCAATGACTGGCTCTTTGGTCTCCCCACCCCCGAATGGAGGAGCAGTCCTGTTAGGCCACAGAGGAGGGCTTTGCAGCCAGTCCTGAAGATACCTGATAAAACAGGATCAGATGAATGCGGAGGAGGTCCCCCCTATCAGTGGACTTGGAAAGGGGCACGGTGGAGATGAGGGAGGGAGGGAGCGACTGGGAGGGAATGAGGGATCGGGACATGGCTGGGATACAGAGTTAATAAAATGTAACTGATAAAAAAAATAAAAAATAAAAAAAATGAATATATACATGCAAACATACAAATGTACACACATATAACCACATGTATATAAAAGCACAATTAACACAAAATCTAATACACATGCAAAAAAAAAAAAAAAAAAGAACAGGACTGGCAATCTCCTTTGGGGAAAAGGTGGAGTATTTCCATAGCAGAGCATTATTCAGCTAAGAAAATGACATCATGATATTTTCAGGCAAATGGAAGGAACCAGGAGAAATCATCCTGGGTGAAGTAACTAAAATGAAAACAGACAAATATGGTGTGTATTTACTTCTTAGATGTTTCCTAATAGTGGGGGATAAAGTTCCAGTAGGCCATGTATTGTGACCAAACAAGTCTTACAGTAGGGAAATTGGTTTGCAATTTGAGTCGTTGGGTCATGTAATTCTAGGGAAACTTTAAAGCAACCCAGGCTTTTGGTTGCTCTCTGCCCTCAACTGATAGATGAGTGTTATGTTCTTGGATCTACAGAGTTGTTTCCTTCTGCATCAAATGGAATTGTACACAGACTCAAAGTCAGATATTATGCAGAGAGAGACCTTAAAATATCTAAGTGGGGTTTGCCTGTGAAATTCTTCCTCCCCTCAGAGCTCTGGGAAGCCTGCAGGAGAGGATGCAGGAAAAGTGTCATAAATAGAAGGAATTAAGGACACAAGGAGAACAATGCCCTGAGAATTAGGCTACAGAGGAAGATGTTACATCCAGGCTTGATGAGAGCTGATAAGCTTTGTTCAGATAGAAGAATGATGACATCCCCTATTAGGGAAATAGAGAAAGGGCATAGGGGTAGAAGAAAGAGGCTGGGAGGGACTGGAAGGAGAAGAGTGAGGGGTCAGTAGAGTACATACAAAGTGAACATATCATAATAAATAAATACCTAAGAAAAACTGTGTTCAAGGAGATCAAGTATAGAGCTCTTCAGGGCTAGTTGCTTCTTCCTGGGGATGGAGCCAGGGTGCGGTAAAGATGAACTCAGTTTTATTTAAGGGAATTGGCAGTGAGACTCTGATCATGTTCCAAAGAGTAGATGCACAAAACATACTTCAACTGATGTATTTTAAAGAAAAATGATTTTTATCATGAAACATGTAGGAATTTGAACCTGGGAGCAATGGAAAAGGAGTATAATGTGTATTATATGAAATTCCCACATAATCAATAAAATAATATTTTGACAATTTTTACAATAAGACTCTGGTAAAGGAGGGCAGAGATTGACTTTGTTGGATGTAGCCTAGAATCCTAGCCATGAACTAGTGGTTACCGAGGTACCTCAGACCCCAAGAGCTCAGGTAGCACTACTGAATAAGCAGTCCTGGTACTAACAGTATGTTCAGATAGTTTGTCTGTAGGACCATAGAAGGAAACACAGCTGCTCCTGTATCATAGGGATATAACACAGACACATTTCTCTGTCTTGAAGGTACAGTTTTAACTCTAAAATCTAGGACCTTGAGGATTATTCTCTGACCACTGAGTAGGACACAGTTTCTAATCCAGCCAGGTTAGCCAATGCAAACCTGCTCATAGAGCATTGGCAACACTAGTGTGGAATATTAATAGTTATAAATATTTTATTGCCCCTCAATTCTCCATTTACATTCACAGATCTTTCTCTGTTTCAGCCAAACCATTGCAAAGAATTTTGTCTTCCTTCTATTTTCCCTGCTCTTAAAGAGTCAATACCCCAGGGAATGCTAGGTGCAGCCTGCCTATTATATCAGTAAGAATGTGAGTGTACATTTAGTGAGTATGTGAGCAACTGTTCATTTCAAAGTCATAATCTAGAAAATTTCAGATCCAAGACCACAGTAGGAGACCACATTGCCATTCAGTACAACCCCTTTAATCCCACATCATTTTGAAGCTTCCCTAGTTAAGAAGCTGTCTCATTAAATAAATAGTAAAGTTTAATTTCTTACCTGACATTGTCACAGAGGTAAACAGAAATAAAGGTGTGGGATCTGGATGAAGACATGAGATAAAGGCTTGTTGGGTTTCACAAGAAAAAGTCAAATATGCACAGGATCAGAGATACTGGAAACTGAGAAAAGTTTCTTTACTCATCCCCATGGAATCCTCAAGAATCTCACAGGTGTTGATTGGCTGAGATTGAGAATGATGTCATGAAACCATTGAAAGCCACTAAGAGTTTTAGGAGCCAGTTATTAAAGGGTCCAACTGGACAGCCTGCTTGAGAGAAAGGCTGAGCAGCCCTACATGCCTCAATCTGGGAAGCTGAAAACAAAAACCCAGAGATTACAGTTACTGTGTCCAAGACCGTTATTTCAGGAAAATTGTCACATATTTTTTTCAAGTAGTCATTACTGAAGTCACCTGTCCTTGACATGTGACTTTCATGTTATCACAGATTTCATTATTATTTGTTAAATTCACAAATATGTCTTCAGTCAGTGAATTACTTACTGTGAAGATGCTCCCTGAGAAAGGATATGCTTTGAACCAAAGGGGTTTCATTGGCAGCTTGCTTATATTTTTACAAAGACCATTCAGGAATTCCCATCAGCAAGCAGTCATCTTTTTGTAGTACTCCATAATTTCTGAGAGTGTTTCACAAGCTGCAGTGAGAGAGAGGGAGACAGAGAAACAGACATAGAAAGAGCGAGGTAACCAGATTCAGATGGAGAACAACTGAATCAAAGATATAAATTGATAGAGACCAAGTGACAGAGACTCCATTTGTCTGGTCACTTTCATTGGCATAACAACCTCAAAGCACTCCCTCCTATAATATAACTCCAAAAGGAATATTATCATCTAAATCTAACAAGGCCATTACTCCTTTATTCCTGTTTACGTCTGTGATAATGTCAGGTAGGATATGAAACCTAATATTCATTTAATTGGACAGCTTCCCAGGTAGGGAAGTGTTAATGTGATAGGGATTAATGGGAATGCACTAAATGACAAGTTGGTTTCCTACTGTGGTCTTAGAACTGAAATTCCCTAGGTTCTGACTTTACACTTGCATTCTCAGTAAATGTATCTTCTCATTTTTATTGATATAATAGGCTGGCAGTTTCTAGGGTTCCCTGGGTATTAAGTCTTTAAGAACAGGGAAAAGAGGAGGAAACTAGATAATTCCTTAGACCGGTTTGTCTGAAACAGAGAAAGATCAGCAATAAAGGTGTGGGATCTAGATAAAGGGATGCAATAAATGATTGTTGGGTTTCACAAGAAAAAAATTCACTTGTGCACAGGACCAGAGATACTGGACACTGAAAAAAGTTTGTTTACTCATCTTGGAAACTTCAAGATTCTCTCAGGTGCTGATTGGCTGAAAGAGTAAATGATGTTATGAAATAGATAACAGCCAGTGTTTCAGGAGCCAGGAATTAAAAGGGCCAAGTGGACAGCCTGCTGGAGAGAAAGCCTATGGAGCCCTACATGTTTCAATCTTGGCAGCAGAAAGCACACAACCCAGAGATGACAATTACTGTTTACAAGAGTCTCAGTTCAGGAAAAGTGTCACATATTTATTTCAAGTGGTCGTTAATAAAGTCATGTGCCCTTGACATGTGAGTCTCAAATTATCATACATTCCATTATTATTTGTTAAATGCACAGACATGTCCTCGGTCAGTGAAGTACTTACTGTGAAAATGCTCCCTGACCAAGGCAAATCTTTGAACAAAAATCGTTTAATTGGGACATTGCTTATATTTTTATGGAGACTATCCATGATTTCATATCAGCAAACAGTTATCTTGTTGTAGTCCTTTGGCAGACTGAGAGCTTTCATACTTAACCAGAAAGAGCAGGCAGAGAGAGGGTGACAGAGAGGGAAAGAGCTACAGAAATTGATTCGTAAATAGAGAGACGAAGACTGACAGAAACAAAGATATAAATTGATAAAGACTGAGAGACAGCAACTCTATTCTGTATGGTTACTTTCATTGGCATATCATCCTCAAAGCATCCCCTCTTATAATATAACTACAATAGAAATTATATTATCTCACAAGTCCATATCCCCTAATACTTCTGAGACATTTTCTAAATATATGAGCTTCAAGGGGACATTTCAATTCAAATCACCAGGAAGTAGAAGAAGATGGAGGGGTTTCTAGGCTAAAAGAACTTAGTCATCCTGATAGTTTGTAATTCAGTACAATGATTAAAGTCATAGCAACCTCCAAGGTCTAAAGAACAGGACTGACAATCTCCTTCAGGGAAAATGTGAAATTTTTCCATGAAGGATTATTCTTCAGCTAAGAAAATAATATCATGATATTTTCAGTTAAATGGATGGAACCAGGAAAAATCATCTTTGGTGAAGTAACTATAATACAGAAAGACAAATATGGTATGTGTTCCCTTATTTGGAGGTCTCCTAGAGGATAAAGTTCTAATAGGACATCTATTTTGACCAAATCAGTATTCCACTAGGGGGATTTGATGCCAGTGATTTGAGTTTTTGGGCCAAGGTATCCTATGGAAATTTGCAAGCAATTGAGGCTATTCTTATTAAAATATGTTGCTGTCTGCCCTCAAATAATAGATCAATGTCATGTTGGGCTTTCAGGACTGTAAAATGGGTCCCAGATGTGTTTCCTACTGTGATCCTCCAGGCAAACCCTCTAAATGTATTGTTAGTGGCAGGACTCATTGCTTATATGTTCCACTTGAGCTCATAGGGCTGTGGTAGCTGGGTAACCACTAGTTCATGGCTAGGATTTTCTGCTACATAATGAATTTCTGGAAAGAGTGCCTTCCAAAGTCAAACTCTGCCCTCCTTTAGAAGAATCATTTTTTTTCCATATTAAAAGTCATTTAAAAATTTGTCAAAATATTATTTTTATTGCTTATGAAGAAATCGGATATAATATACATTACACATTTTTACATTGATCCCAGTTTTAAATTTCTACCCATGTGGCATTTTATTTTTTTATTTTTTCTTTAAAATACATCAATTTTAGTTTGTGTTATTCATCTAATCATTGGCACATGCCAATCTATCTATCTCATTGCCAAATCTATCAAAGATAAAAAGAGTTCATCCTTACCACACCCTGGCACCACCCCCAAGAAGAAGACATCAGTCCTGAAGAGATCTATACTTCATCACCTTGATCACACTTTTAATGTATATATTACAATTTGTTCACTTTGTATCTCATCTGCTGCCCCCTCCCTCTTCTCTTTCCAGTTTCACCTACCCTCCTTTATCTATGGCTATGCCCTTCCTCTACTTCCCTGATACATGAGGTCCTCTTCCCCCTTCCATCTGACTCTAGATGGCTGCATCATCTTCCTCTTGGACTTGATTCTCAGGGGATTGTTCTCCTTGTGTCCTCAATTCCCTCTACTTAGGACACTCTTCCTGTACCCTTTCTTGCAGGCTTCCCAGAGCTCTGAGGGAGGGAGAATTCCACAGGAATATCCCATTTAGAGCTGTGTGTTTTAAAGTCTCTCTCTGCATATTACAGGACTTGGGTTTCTGTTTGCAATTCCATGTAATGCAGAAGGAAACACCTCTGTGGATATAAGGTCATGGCACTTATATATCATATGTGGGCAGAGAGCAACATATTTTAATAACAACAGCCTAGGTTGCTTAAAAATTTCTGTAGGATACCCTGGCCCAACAACTCAAATAACTGCCACTTAATCCCAATAGTGAAAGTCTTATTTGTTCACAATAGATGGCCTTTGGAACTTTCCCCACACTCTTAGGTGATCTCCTAATAAATGAATACATACCATAGTTGTCTTTCATCATTTTAGGTACTTCACCCAGGATGATTATTCCCAGTTCCAACCATTTTCCTGAAAATGTTATGATGTCATTTTCTTAGCTGAACAGTATTCCATTATGGAAATAGTCCACATTTTTTTTCCAAAGGAGACTGTCAGTCCTGTTCTTTAGTCCTTGGAAGTTGTGGGGATTTTAATCATTGTATTAAATGCCAAAATTTCAGTATAACAATGTTCTTTTAGCCAAGAAGTACCTCCATCTTCTTCCACTTCCTGTAGATTTGAATTGCAAATCTGCTTGAAGCTCATCTATTTCCATGTTTAGTTCCCATTGAGCAAATGTCTGGTAAGGGTTAGGTGTATGGCCTTGTTAGATGATATAATTATTTTTGTTTCCCTAATTTCATTTTCAGCCTTTTGTCTTTTGTATACAAGAGGTCTACTGATTTTTTGAGTTCATTTTTTATCCAGTCACTATGCCAACGGTGTTTATCAGCTATAGGAGTTCTCATGTAGAATTTATTGGGTTACTGAGGTATATTATCATATCATCTGCAAACAGTGATATTTTGATTTGTTCATTTTGTATTTCTAATGGCTTGATCTTCTTCAATTGTTTTATTGCTCTAGCAAGGAATTCCAGAACTGTATTGAAGAGATATGGAGAGAGTGCGCAGTCTTGCTTTGTCACTGGTTTCAGTAGGATTGTTTTAAGTTGTTCTCACTTTAGGTAGATGTTGGTTATAGGCTTGCTGTTTATGGCCTTTACTATATTTAGATATGTGCCTTTTATCCTTGATCTCTCCAATACTTTGGATCTCTCCAATACAATGTTGAATTTTGTCAAATGCTTTTTCAGCATCTAAGATTATCATGTGCTTTTTTTTTTCTCTTTCAATTTGTTAATATGGTAGATCACATTGATGGATTTCCATATCTGGAACCACCCCTGTAACGCTTGGATGATAACAGTGGATGATGTGTTTTGTATTCGGTCAAAGATATAAAGTTCCTTAATGTGACCCTAACCAAGCAAGTCAAAGACTTGTATGAAAAAAATTTCAAGTCTCTGAAGAAAGAATTAGAAGAAGGTATCCGAAGATAAAAAGAACATCCATACTCATGGCTTTGCTGAATTAACATATTAAAAATGGCCATCTTACCAAAAGCAATCTACAGATTCAATGCAATTACCATCAAAATGCTAACAGAATTCTTTATATACCTTGAATGAAAAATTCTCAACTTCGTATGGAAAAATAAAAAACCCAGAATTGCTAAAACAATCTGTACAATAAAAGATCTTCTGGAGGTATCTCCATCCCTCATCTCAAGCTGTACTATAGAGCAACAGTAATAAAAACTGCATGGAACTGGCATAGAAACACAGATCCATGGAATAGTGGATCAATGGACCCAAAGAGAAGACCAAATTTCTTACAGAAAACTGAGTTCATCCTTGCAATACACTGGCACCACCCACAAGAAGAATCCATCAGTCCTGAAGATCTGTAGACTTCATCAACATGATTACAGTTTGTCTTATATGTTTATTTATTATGGACACTTTTCCTGAACTAAGAGTCAGGAATTGACTAAGACACAGGAATTGACATCTCTGGGTTGTGTGCTTTCAGCTTCCCAGATTGAGGCACGAAAGCCTGCTCAGACTTTTTCTCAATCATGCTCTCCACTTGGCCCTTTTACTAACTGGCTACTGAAACTCTTCCTGGCTTTCACCCATTTCATGACATCATTTTCCCTCTCAACCAATCAGCACTTGAGAGAATCTTGAGTTTTCTATGGAGATGAGTAAAAAACTCTTCTCAGTGTCCAGTATATCTGATCCTGGTCATATGTGACTTTTTGTGTATAACCCAACAAGCATTTATCTCATCCCTTTAACCAGATCCCACAATTTACTCCTGTTTACCACTGTAACAATGCCAGTTAGGAAATGAAAATTAATATTATTTAATTGGACAGCATACTAATTAGGGATGCTTCAAAGTGATATGGATTTAACAGGAATATACCGAATGATAAGGTTCTCATACTATGGTCTTGGATCTGAAATTTCCAAGTTGTGAGTTTGAACTAAGCAGTTACTTGTGTACTTATTAAAGGACCTTCACATTCTTATTGATATAATAGGCTGGCAGGGTCTAGGATTCCCTGAGTTTTGAGTCTTTAAGAACAGGGGAAACAGAAGGAAAACAGAAAATCTCTGGTTGCCCAAAACAGTGAAAGATCACTGTATATGAAAGGAGAACCATGGGGTAATAAACTATTTGACAGATAGTGCTGTTCCACACTACTGTTGTCAACCCTCTATGAGCAGGGTTGCCTTGGCTGAGCTGGCTGCATCTTTAGCTTTTTCCTACTCAGTAGCCAGTGAGCACTCCTCCCTGTCTTGGGATTTACAGATAAAAATGGTCCTTTAGAACAGAGAAATGGGTCCATGTTATATACCTAGGACACAGGAGCAGCTGTGTTTCCTGCTGTGATTCTCCATACCAACCCTCTGAACGTAGTGTTAGTTCCAGGACTGCTTGTTCAGAGGTGCTACCTGAGCTCTTGGGGTCTTTGTTAAATGGGTAAACACTAGCTCATGGTTAGAATTCTCTGCTACATAATGGAGTCCTGGAAAGCTTGCCTTACTTAGTCATGCTCTGCCCTCCATTAGTAAAACCTTTTCTCCATGTTAACAGATATTGTAAAAGTTGTAAACATATTATTTTTATTGACAATGTGGTAATTTCATATAATATGCTTCCAGATTCAAATTCTTACCATGTGTCTAAAATTTGTTTTTCTTTAAAATACATAATTTGAAGAAGGTGTTTTTAATATACTTATTGGAATATTATCAGAGTCTCCATACCAAGTCCCTTAAAAAACATTGAGTTCATCCTGCTGCAACATGGCAACACCCTGAAGAAGAAGCCATCAGACCTGAAGAGCTCTACACTTCTTCACCTTGATCAAGGTTTGTCTTATGTGTTTATTTATTACTATTTGTTCACTTTGTATCCCCTCTGCTGCCCCCTCCATCTCGTCCTTCCAGTCCCTCCCATCCCCCTTCTCTTTCTGAAATTCCCCTGATTAGGTGTTCCTCCTCTCCCTACTATTCAAGCCTAGCTTATCATGTCTCACAAGGCTGGTTGCATCATCTTTTTGCAGCCTGATTCTCAGGGCATTGTTCTCCTTGTGTCTTCAATTCCCTCTACTTATGACACTCTTCTTTCCTCCTCTCCTGCAGCCTTCCCAGATCTCTGAGGGAGGGAGAATTTCATAGGGACATCCCATTTAGAGCTGGATGTTTTAAAGTCTCTCTGTGCATAATATTGGATTGTGGGACTCTGTATGCAATTCCATTTGATTCAGAAAGAACCAACTCTGTGGATTAAAAAAAAGTATGGCCCTGATCTATAAGGTGAGGGCAGAGAGCAACATATTTTAATAATAACAGCCTGTGTGTCTTGAAAATTGCTGTAGGATGCCCTGACCCAACAACTCAAATCACTGGCATCCAATTCCCCAAATAAGTGGAAGACTTATTTGGTTACAATTGATGTCCTATTGAAACTTTATCCTCTACTAATAGGAGACCTCCAAATAAGGGAACACATACCATATTTGTCTTTCTGCATTTTAGGTACTTAACCCAGGATGATTTTTCCTGGTTCCATCCATTTGGCTAAAAATAAAATGATGTCATTTTCTTAGCTGAATAATACTGTGTTATAGAAATATTCCACATTTTCCCCAAAGGAAATTGTCAGTCCTGTTTTTAGTCTTCAGAAGTTGAAGGGACTTTAATCATTGTATTGAATGACAAACTATGAGGAAAACTATGTTCTTTTAGACGAGAAATATCTCCATCTTCTTCCACTTCCTGGTGATTTGAATTGCAAATTCCCTTGAAGCTCATCTATTTACATCTTTAGTCTGCAGTGAAGAAATGTCTGGGAATGTTTAGAAGGTATGGCTTGGTTATTTCCCTAATTGCTTTTTCAGCCTTTTTATCTTTTATATACAGAAGGGCTGCAGATTATTTTTGAGTTAATTTTGTATCCAGCCACTTGGTATAAAGTGTTTATCAGCTGTAGGAGTTTTCTGGTAGAAAATTTGGGGTCATGCACGTATACTTTTATATCATCTGCAAATAGAGATACTTTGATTCTTCCTTTCCATTTTCTATCCTCTTAAAACCCTTCAGTTGTCTTATTGCTCTAGCAAGAACTTACAGAACTATGTTGAAGAGATGTGGATGTTGGGATAAACAAGCAGGCATCTCTATGGCCAGCCCTAAGGGACCTGATAAACTGGTTATCAGGCATTTGTGAAGCCACCAAGACCACCCACTGATCACCTTGAACCATCTGCACATGCCCTGGGGCACCTTATAGCAGAACTCCTGGAGCCCCTCCTCTTTCTCTTTTTCTCTTCTGCCTCATCTCTCTGTGACCCCCTTCCCTTCCATAATAAAACTCCCACATGGAACCAGTCTTGTGGTGTGATTTGTGAACCTGTAGTAACCTTTACAGCCACATGTTTCCTAACATTGGTGCATCTTGGCCTGGATAGTTCCCTCTAGTGGGCATACTGAGTGGGGAGTGCCAGCACTGCACTGGGGCTGCTGAAGACATATTTTGCTCCAAATCCACCCGAGATCTCCACTTTCTGGCTGTCAGATCGCTACAAAGGCATCCAACACAGGCTGGATTGGTGAGTTTCTCTGTTGGTCAGCATAAATGTTTCTGTAGGCAAGGGAAGAGTGAATGTTGAGAGTCTGGCAACTTCTCACTGCTATGTGAAGCAGGAGAACCCCCAACCATGGCCTTTATTGGCTACAGTTGATTCTTATTGCTAGACCTCATCTCTATTAGGAGCCTCAGCTTCCCCTGGGAAACAGTTTTCCCAGTTGCACATGGTCTCTTCTCCCCCCCTCTTGCTCACTTGCTTGCTCACTCATTCACTCGCTTACTAGCTTGCTCACTTGCTTGCTCAGGGGAAGAACTAGCTAGGCAGCTGTGTGCTCTCGACTATCCCTTCTAGCATCTGTGCCACGGTCCCTAGCCAAAAGCTGACAAGCTATTGGATCAGGTACCACCTCTCATTAGAGTTGCACCTTCCTTTAGGATGCCTCTGGAAGGTCACCAGCTCCCTTGCTTCCGTATGGGAAATACCCAGATATCTGTCCCTCCAGTGTCCCCACTGGGATGTCTTCTGGAGAATTTTATGACTTTACCTTTGGAAACTCAGTTAAAAGAGTCTAAACTCATACTCCTCTGTAATAAGATTTAGCCTACATACTCTTTAGGTGAGGGTCCAAATTGGCCTACTAACAGCCTATTAAATCCCAATATTTTTTGAGATCTTCTTAATTACTGTCAGCAATCTGGTAAAGGGAAGAAGGTACCCTACATTCAAGCTTTCTCTCTTCTCCACTCTACACTTCTCCTCTGCTCTTTCTGTTCTCCTACTCAACTTCTCCTAACCATAAAGTCTCAACTTGAGGAGTTCTCTACCTTTGACCCAGTAGATGAAGCTCCACCCTGCCTCCTTCAACTTCCAGGTTCTCCAGAATCCTCACAACCTCCAGTGACTTCTCCTTGTTTTCCTAACCCAGCTTCTCCCCCTCCTGCTCATCCAGAATCCTCACAACTTCTGGAGCCCTGCCCCTCCCCTTTTACTCTTTCCTCTTCTTCTTCAGTTTCTCCAAAACCCTTGCTCCTTTCTCCAGCAGTAGATTATCACAGTTGCCTCACTCTGGCACCCAGTTTCACCCCACCAACAATCATCTCACCCACAACCCTTTCGCATTATATAGCAAAGTCCAATCTCTCTACTCAGCATAAGCCCACCTCAATCCTTCCCTTGCAGGATGTAGCAGCTATAGATGGCTTAATTAGGGTGCAAGTTCCCTTCTCATTAACTGACCTTTCTCAAGTAGAAAAGAGATTAGAATCCTATACCTCTAATTCTTCTACCTTCATTAAAGAATTTCAGTATCTCACTCAATCTTATATTCTCACCTTCCATGATATTCATATGATCCTTACCAATAACCTATTACCTGAGGAACACAGGCAAGTTTGGGAACAGGGTAGAATGCATGCAGATGAGGTTCATCAGACAAATACTTCACACCCTGTTGGGGCTGAGATAGTACCTGACCAGGATCCACAGTGGAATTACAATACTCTGGGAGGAATTGTAGCCAGAGATCAATTCACAACCTGCCTTCTGGCTGGTCTCCGCAAGGCTGCCCTTAAGCCAGTTAATTATGAAAAGGTCCAGGAGGTCATTCAGGACAAAAATGAAAACCTGTCTCAATTCCTAGAGCTCCTTACAAAGGCTCTCTTATAACACACTAATTTAGACCCCGAAAGTACAGAGAGTTGACAACTTCTGATGACCTATTTCTTCTCCCAAAGTTACCCCAACATCAGGGCTAAGCTTAAATACTTGGAGAAGGGACCTCTGACTTCACAGGCAGAAGTGTTAGTGCTGGCCTTTAAGGTGTTCCACAGGTGAGATGAGAAAGACCACAGACAAAAATACCAAATGCTGGCCCATGCCATCTGACCAGCCTCAGCCAGTACCAAGGTTGCCTTGCCTTCTAAGGCAAGAGAACCATTGGGTCCCTGTTTTAAATGTGGTCAAACAAGTCATTGGGTCCAGAGTTGACCCATGTAGAAACCACCATGTCCCTGCCCCAAATGTGGTCATAGGGATCACTGGGCCAGGGCTTGCCCTAACCCCCGAAAGCCACCAGGCCATGCCACCAAGAGGGACATTGGGGTGTTGATTGCCACTGTTTCTCCTATGATATAAAGGCATCACTCCAGATCATCCTCCAACCGATATTCTAGGTGTGGCTATACACAACTGAAGGTGCCCGGATTCCCTTGACCCGACCACTGCCATCACTAAAAGGGAGCCATGGGTAATTATCATGGTATCAGGGTGGGACATCTCCTTCCTTGTTGACACTTGATCCACTTACCCAGTCCTAATGAGTACTAGGGACCAACCTCTCCTTGCAGTTCCTCTATGGTCAGGGTAGGGGCACAGCCTTGCCAGCCTTGAGGGACTCTGCCACTTAAAAGTATTTTTAGGGGAGTTCCCTTGACTCATTCGTTTTTAGTAATGCCATCTTGTCTAGTTCCCCTAATGGGAAGGGACTTTTTAGCCAAAGTAGGAACCTCTATTTCCTTTACCCATCCACTTGACCCCAAGCTCACCATTGTCATCTCTCCTCCTCCTCCTCCTAGACACCCTCCCTACCAGTTCTAAAACATCGCTTACCTTACCAGGCTCTCAAGTGGACCCACAAGTCTGGGATTTCCAAAACCCTTCTGTGGTTAGGCAACATTCCCCTGTAGTCATTCAACTACGGGACCCCACCTGGTATATTGTTCAGGCTCAAAACCCTCTTCCTCTTAAGAGTCTTAGTGGACTTAAGCCTATTATCGCTGACCTTCTAAAAAAACTCCTCTGCCCCACTTCCTCTCCATTTTACACCCCCATCCTCGTGGTTAAAAAGTCCACTGGAACCTATCGCCTGGTTCAAGATCTCCGGCTACTAAATTCTGCAGTTGTTCCTTTCCACCCTGTTGTAGCTAACCTGTATACCCTCCTCTCCACTATCCCCTCAGGCACTTCTATTTCTCAGGTCTGGATCTCAAGGATGTATTTTCCTCTATTCCTTTAGACACCCACTTTCAAAATATCTTTGCCTTCACCTGGACTGACCATGACACCCTGGTCTCTACTCAGCTTACCTGGACTGTTTTACCCCAGGGATTCTGGGACAGCCCACATCTTTTGGGCCAGGCCCTAGCCTCTGATCTACTCTCTTTATCTCTCCCTAAATCTAAACTTATACAGTATGTGGATGACCTTCTCCTCTGCAGCCCACCCCTACAAGTTAGCCAAACTAACACTTCTGCTCTTCTAAATTTCTTATCCACCAAGGGTTATTGGGTCTCACCCTCCAAGGTCCAGTTATCCACTTCTGAGGTCACTTACCTGGGACTAACAATAACCCCAACTCACAAGGGCATCACCCTAGACAGAAGAGGCCTAATACGGTCTCTGGCAGTTCCCTCTAATAAAGAAGAAATCTTATCATTTCTGGGAATGGCTAGTTTCTTATGGTCCTGGGTCCTCTCCTTTTCCCTTCTTGCCCACCCCTCATATGAGGCAGCCTTAGGCTCTTTGCAAGAACCCCTTCTAAAGCCTGTTACTAAGCCCTTTCGGAGGCTTCAACAGGCTTTTCTTGAGGCCCCAGCCTTACATATTCCAAACCTTACCCATCCCTTCTCCCTCTATGTAATACAAAAAGAGGGATATGCACTTGGAGCCCTGGGCTACCAATTGAGACCCTCCTTTGCACCTGTAGCATATCTATCAAAAAATTAGAGCTGACAATCCAGGGATGGGCACCCTGTATTTGTGCCATAGTGGCTGCAGAGCTCCTTATTTGAGAGTCAAAAAACCTGACCTTCGAGTCACCTATTACTGTCTTCTCTTCTCACAGTTTGTCTCACCTTTTAACATACAAAGACTTACAAACTTTACCTCCTTTACCCTCACTTTCCAACCATGCCCACCTCTTAATATTTCAAGCCTTCCTCCTCGACCTAACTCTGACTATTCCCCATCTCACTCTTGCACTGAAACTTTAGAGAAACTATTGCCCCACCCCTCACACACAGTAGAGCACATTGCCTCAGGCTGCTTATACCTGGTACACAGATGGCAGCTCCTTTGTACATGAGGGAGCTCAAAAAGCAGGTTATGTCATAGTGTCAGATACTAAAGTGGTTGAAGCTCAAGCTCCCCCTTCCCACACCACTAATCCACAGGCCAAACTAATAGCTCTTACCGGAGCTTTCCAATTAGCCAGGTACAATCTCTTAATAGCTATACAAACTCTAAAAATACTTTTCATATTCTTCTTTCCCATCCTGCCATCTGGAGAGAGAATGGGTTGCTTATAGCAAAGGAAGGATCAGTAATCAATGCAGGCCAAATTATGGCCATGCTAGAAGCCTCCCACCTTTCCACAGCCATTGCAATAGTCCACTGCCAGTCCCACTGGATGGATGATTCAATAGTTTCCAAAGGGAATAGCCGGGCTGATGAGGCAGCTAAGGCTGAGACCCTAAAAGGCCTAGATTTCTCCTTCCCACCACAAAATATCCTTACAGGACAATGCACATCTTCCCTGCCTCTCCTGACACTCCTCAGATCCTGTCCTATATCACCAGCTCTTTCATCCTAACAGTCAAGCTTTGTCTAACTTCGTCAGAGCTCACATACACCCTACCTCTGAGGGCTTGAAGTTCCTAAAGAACATTATTGCTTCTTGTAAGATCGGCCAGACCTCAGACCCTAACTCAGGATATTGTAGCCTCCATTTCCCTACCTACCAGGCTAGAGGATCTCTCCCCGGGACTGAATGGCAACTTGATTTTACCCACATGCCAGTAGTCAAATGTGTTATGTTCCTCCTGGTCTTGGTGGACACATTCTTGAGATGGGTTAAGGCTTTCCCCACTACTAACAAAAGAGCTCAGACAGTTTCTTATCTCCTTCTCCTTGAGATTATCCCGTGTTTTGGAATTCCTGCCTCCCTTCAGTCAGATAATGGCCCTGAGTTCACTTCTCAGGTTTTCCAAACCTTATATAAAGCCCTTAACATTCCTTCCTATTTTCATATCCCATACCATCCCTAGTGTTCAGGAAAGATAAAACAAACTAATCAATCCCGAAAGAGCACTCTTGGTAAACTATCACAAGAGTTTCACTTTGATTGGGTAAAACTCTCTCTGGCTCTTTTCAGGCTGTGAGCTCTCCCCCAAAAACCTCTGTCTATTTCACCTTTTGAGCTCATGTGTGGGAGATTGGTCCTAACTTCTGGTCTTTCAGCTAAATCCTCTCCTCTCCCTGACCACCTACTTACTCCCTTACCCTGTCATCTCCATTCCCTTCTATGGGTCTTTACTGACCACTATTTCCTACAGTCATACACTAATCCCTGTCCATCTCCTATTAACTTTGGAGATCAGGTCCTTCTCTTTCCTCCACACCAAAGTTTCCCAACTCTTTCTCCTAAATGGCAGGGCCCTTTCAAGGTGATTCTTGTGAACCCCACAGCAGCTAAACTTGAGGGCTCCCCTCACTGGATTCATCTATCCTACCTTAAGCCTTTCACCACCTCTCCTCAAGATAATGCCCCTTCCTGCATATCAATACCAACAGGACCTTGCTCCCTCAAGTTCCAAAAGAGGCCAAGAGCAACCACTGTCTCCAGCTCCAGAAGTATGAAGCCTCACCACAGGAGCAGTGTTTGACCCTACTGGTTTGGATATGTATTTTTCTTCCTCTCCCTCTTGCCTATTTTTGTTAAAGGTAATCCTTAAGTATGGAGATTTGAGGTTCAGGAAACCATCATTGATAATAAACAGTCTCTCCAAATAGGGTCAACAAATTGTTCTACTATAAGAGGCTGTCAGGAGGCTGTCAATTGAAATAACTATCACCCTCACTTCTATCCCTCTCCTCTTATTTGATAGAATTTTTGTTTGCTTTCTCTTTGATCTAACAAAGGATTATTGCAAAAAATGTCCAAACAGGTATGGAGGCTGCCCATACTGGTCTTGCAAAATACACTCACCAGCACAGAAGAAGCTCCTTCACCTGTATAAAAAGTCCCTCTACTTAAACACCCAAGACCCATGGGATGCCAGATGGGAAGCAGGCATCCTTGGGAAACTCTACCTCTGCTACACACCAGATCTACTGATAAGTACTATCTATATCCAGAGAAAATATGTCCCAATTACCCAAAATCTGGGAATGGGAGAAGTAGAAAAGATAATTAAACACTCCTCTAAGGTCATTAACTCTCTAACATCCCCTCTTATGAATAACACAAACCTGTCATTTCATCTCCTACTTCAGACACTGACCTCTACAAGCTCCTTAATGAGACCCAACCAGGCCATTTTAAAGCTTGCTGGCTGTATGTACCACAGGGCACCAAGTCAGAGGTACCTCTGAAAACTTCTGCAGTGACTCTGTCAAGCAACCTCACTTCATCATTTACAAATTGCCCTGACTCTGATGTTGCCACAACCCCCTACCTTTCTCATATCACCCTCTGGTGTGGCAAGCTGTTTCAAGGCATCAGGGACACACACTATAGGAATGCTAAGTCCCTTAGACTTTAATACAACTATAATCCTTGATACCTCATCTCAATCCCAATCCCCTACTGCTAATAAGATCTCGATTATTTGTGGCACTCAGGTCTACCATCATCTGCCTGCTCATTGGTTGGTCAGGAGTTTGAGCTCTGGTACTCCTCTTCCTTGAGCTGGGGGCAATAAATGAAAGAGAGCCCCTACCAATCCTGGCCGTGGACTCAAAAGCTGCTCAGAGGAGAAGAGGGCAATTCAAATCCTACCCCTGCTGGCTGCTGCAGGAATCATGGCATCTCTAGGGACTGGAACAGCAGGACTAGCCACCTCACTAACTTTGTATTATCAGCTTTCTTCCCAGTTCATCCAGGACTTTCAGAAATCCAGGCTCAGACAATAATAACCCTCCAAGGACAGATTGACATTGCTGGCAGCAGTAGTAATTCAAAACTGATGCTCATTGGATCTCCTCATAGCTAAAGTAGGTGGTCTTTGCCTATTCTTCCAGGAGGAATGCTGTTTTTATGTCAACCAGTCGGGTATAGTAAAGGACAAAATCCAAGAACTCCAGACAGATTTACAAAAATGAAGGGAGCAGCTTGAGGCCTCTAGCTCTTGGGCCTTTCAGAATTCCATATGGAAATGGATTCTGCCCTAGTCTCACCTCTCATGCTAGTCTCTCTGCTTTTGCTTTTTGCACCCTGCTTAACTGACTTTCTCACTACATTCTTCCAACAACAAATACAAAAAAATTCTAACCAAGCCATTAATCAGTTATTTCTACAGGATTATCAACCTCTGCCCACATGGCCAGATGACTATGACCCTGATATTAGGAACCAGCTGTAGCCTCAGAAGGACAATGACCCTAATCATTAGGAAGTAGCTTGAAGAGCGAAAGTCATCCTTGTGTCCTTTCCCACCATCACCCCTTCCTGACTTCTCACTTTTTAATAAAACAAAAAGGGAGAAATGTTGGGATCAGCAAGCAGAAATCTTTATGGCCAGCCCCAAGGGACCTGATAAACCAGTCATCAGGCATTTGTGAAGCCACCAAGAAGACCACCACTAATCACCTGGAACCACCTGCACATGACCTTATAGGAGAACACCTGGAGCCCATCCTCTTTCTCTTTTTCTCTTCTGCCTCATCTCTCTGTGACCCCCTTTCCCTTCCCTAATAACCTCCCATGTGGAACCTGTGGAACCGGTCTCGTGGTGCGATTTGTGAATCCCTCATGTAACTTCACAGCCACATGTTTCCTAACAATCAGCACCTGAGAGTATCTTGAGGTTTCCATGGAGATGAGGAAACAGACTTTGATCAGTGTCCAGTACCTATTATTTTGTGCAAAAGTGACTTTTTCTCGTAAAACCCAATAAGCCACATATCCACATCTCACACTTTTACTACTGTTTACCTCTGGGATAATGTCATGTAGGAAATGAGACTTTAATGTTTATTATATAGGACAGTGTCTGAAGTAGAGAAGCTTCAAAATGATGTGGGATTAAGGGGAATGAACCCAATGAAAGGTGATCTCCTTCTGTGGTCTTGGACCTGGATTTCCTAGGTTATGACTTAAAACTGAGCAGTTCCTGGCATAATCACTGTATGACATTGATATGATAGGATAGCAGGGTTAAGGGTTCCATGGGGTATTGAGACTTGATGAGAAGGAAACCTGACAATTCCTGGGAGGAGTTTGGCTGACCCAGAGAATGATTGGTGTATGTAAAAGGAGACCTGAACAGCAATATATTTTTGACAGCTGGTAATCTTCCATACTAGTTTTGCCAACCCTCTATCTTCAGGATTCCCTTGGCTGACCTGGATGTATCAACAGCTGTGTCCTATTGAGTGGTCAGTGAGGACCTCTCATGGTCCTGGGATTTACAGTTAAATCTGCGCCTTCAGTACAGAGAAATTGGTCTGTGTTATATACCTAGGACACAATAGCATCTGTGTCCTCCTGACAAATTCTCTAAAAGTATTGTTAGTTCCAGGAATGCTTGATCAGAGGTGCCACCTGAACTCCTGAGGTCTGAGGTAGCTGGGTAACCATTAGTTCATGGCTGGGATTCTCTGCTCCATAATGAGTTCCTGGAAAACATGCCATTCAATGTCAAAAATCTGTCCTCTTTTAGTGGAATTATTTCTTCATGTTAAAATTCATTGTAAAAGTTGTCAAAATATTATTTTTATTGATTATGTAATCTCACATAATATGTGTTACACTCCTTTTCTATTTCTCCAAGGTTCAAATTCCTAACCATCTGTCACACTAAAAATTTTGTATTTTTAAAATACATCTATTGAAGTATGTGTTGTTCATATACTCATTGAAATATGATCAGAGTCTCAGTGCCAAGTCCCTTAATAAAACTGAGTTCATCCTTGCAGCACCCTGTCACACCCACAAGAAGAAGCCATCTGTCCTGAAGAGCTCTATATGTTATCACCTTGATCACAGTTTGTCTTATGTATTTATTTGTTACAATTTGTTCACTTTGCTTATCCTCTGCTGTCCACTCCCTCTTCTCCTTGCAGTGCCAACCACCCTCCTTTTTCTAACTATGCCTTTTCTCTATTTCCCAGCTAGTACAGGTCCTCTTCTCCCTTATATCTGACCCTATATTATCAGGTCTCCTCAAGTCTGGCTGCATTATCTTCCTAAGCAGCCTGATTCTCAGGGCATTGTTCTGCTTGGGTCCTCAATTCTCTTTACTGCCTCCACTCCTTCAGTTTTCCCAGAGCACTGATGTGAGAGAGAATTTCATAGGGAAATCCCATTTAGAGCTGCGTGTTTTCAGGTTTTTCTCTATATATTATTGGATGTGGGTCTCTGTATCCAATCCCATTTGATGCAGAAGGAAGGATGGCTGTGGATTCAAGGACATGGTGCTGACCTAATAGGTGAGGGCCGAGAGCAACATATTTCAATAAAAACAGCCTGGGTTGTTTGAAAATTTCAGTAGGATGCCCTGACCCAACAACTCAATAAACTGCCACCTAATCCCCCAGTGGAAGACTGGTTTGGTCACAATTGGTGGCCTAATGGACCTTTATCTCCCACTATAAGGAGACCTAATAAGTGAATACATATAATGTTTGTCTTTCTGTATTTTAGTTACTTAAACATAATGATTTTTCCTGGTTCCATCCATTTAGCTGAAAATGTCATGATGTCATTTTCTTGGCTAAATAATACTCTGTTATGGAAATATTACACATTATCCACAAATGAGATTGTCAGTCCTGTTCTTATGTCCTTGGAAGTTGCTGGGAGTTTACTCATTATACTGAATGAGAAACTATTAATATAACTATGTTCTTTTAGCCTAGAAGTTCCTCCACCTTCTTCTAATTTCTAGTGATTTGAATTGCAATGTCCCCTTGAAGCTCCTGTATGTACATGTGGAGTCCCCTGTAAAGAAATGTCTGATTAGGATTAGGAGGTATGGCTTTGTTAGATAATATACTTCCTATTGCAGTTATATTATCAAAGGGTTTGCTGTGAGGTTGACATGCCAATGAAAATGACTACACAAAATGGAGTCTCTGTCTATCATCTCTGTCACTTTATATCTATCTTTCTATTGATCTCCACCCTCTATTTCTCAATCTGTCTCTCTAGCTCTTTCTTTGTCTCTGTCTCTCTACTTGCAGCTTGTGGTTCAGTATGAAAAGTGCTCGGTTCTGCTGAAGGACTAGAACAAGATGACTGCTGGCTGATTTGACATATTGAATGGTATCTGTAAAAATATAAGAAAGGTCCTAATTAAATGTTTTTTGTTCAAAATGTTGCCTTGGTCAGTGATCATTTTCACAATAAGTAATTCACTGACTGAGGATATATCTGTGCATTTAACAAATAATAAATGGACTCTGTGATAATGTGAAACTCACATATCATGGACAAGTATCTTTACTAAAGACCACTTGAAAGAAATATGTGACACTTTTCCAGAACTAAAAATCTTGGACACAGGAACTGTCATATTTGTTTGTGTGCTTTCAGCTGCCCAGATTAATCCAAGAGAAGCTGCTCAGCCTTTCTCTCAAGCAAGTGAATGAGGCTATTCACATGGCCTCATTAATAAATTGCTCCTGAAACTCTTAGTTGCTTTCCCGTTTCTTGACATCATTCTCCCTCTCAGCCATTCAACACCTGAGAGAATCTTGAGATTTCCATGGAGATGAGTAATCAAACATTCCTCAATGTCCAATATCTCTGATCCTGTGAACATTTACTTTTTACTTGTGAAACCCAACAAGCCTTTATCTCATCCTTTTATCCACACCTTTACTCCTGTTTACCTCTTTGACAATGTCAGGTAGGAAATGAAACTTTAATGTTACATTGGACAGCTTGCTAAGTAGGAAAGTTTCAAAGTGATGTGGGATTAAGGGGAATGTACCCAATGACAAGGTGGTTACTACTGTGGTCTTGGATCTTAAATATACTTAGTTGTGACTTTGAACTAAGCAGTTACTCACATTATTACTAAATGTACCTTCATATTATTATTGATATAATACGTGGGCTTGGTCTAGGGTTCCCTGTGGTATTGAGTTTTTCAGAGCTGGAAAAGAGAAGCAAATTAGAAAATTCCTGGGACTTGTTAGATAAAACAGATAGATCGTTGTATATAATAGGAGAACCAAGGGGAAATAAAATCTTTGACAGCTGGTGATGTTCCACACTATTGTTGCCAACCCTCTATGAATACCATTGCTTGGCTGACCTGGCTAGACTTTCATCTCTGGATTACTCAGTAGTTAATGAGTACTACTGAGTGAGCAGTCCTCCTGATACAGGGGTTTAAAGTTAAAACTGGTCCTTCAAGACAGAGAAATAGACAGGGTCCATGTTTTATGATTAGGACACAAGAGTAGCTATGTTTTCTGCTGTGGTCCTCCAGACAAACCCTCTAAACGTAGTGTTACAGACAGGAGTGCTTGATCCAATGTGCCACCTGAGCTCATGAGGTTCGAGGTAGGTGGGTAACACTAATTTATGGCTATGATTCTCTGCTACATAATGAGTTCCTGAATATCATGCCTTACAAATTCAATCTCTGCACTCCTTGAAAGGAATCTTTTCTCCATGTTAAAAGTCATTATAAAAATTATTAAACTATTATTTGTATTCATTATGTGGAAATTGCATGCAATATACCACTTTTCCATTGCTCCCAGATTCAAATTTCTTCCCATGTGTCACACTATTTTTTATTATTATTATTTAAAATATATCAATTCAAGTATGTGTTTTTTATCTACTCATTGGAAAATGATCAGATTCTCAGTGCAAAGTCCCTTAAAGAAAACTGAGTTCATCCTTGCCACATGCTGGGAACACCCCAAAGAAGAAGCCATTAGCCCTGAAGAGAAAAATCTATACTTCATTCACTTGAAAAAAGTTTTTCTTATGTATTTATTCATTACAATTTGTTCCCATTGTATCCCCTCTGCTGCCCCACCCCGCTTGTAACTCTAGTCCCACCTACCTTCCTTCTTCTAAGCCTAGAACCTTTCTCTAATTGGCTGATATGTGAGGTCCTCTTCCCCCTTCTGTCTGACCCTAGCTTATAAGGTCTCATCTAGTATGGCTGCATCTTATTCTTTGTGGCCTGATTCTCAGGGCATTTTTATACTTGTGTCCTCATTTGCCTCTACTCATGATTTCCCAGAACTCTGAGCAGAGGAAGAATTTAATAAGAAAATCCCATTCAGTGCTAGGTGTTTTATGATCTTTTGGGCTAATATCAGACTGTGGGTCACTATATGCAATCCCATTTGATGCAGAAGGTAGTGTCTCTGTGGATGCAAGAACATTGCACTGATCTATCATTTGAGGGTGGAGAGCAACATATTTTAATAGTAACAGCCTGGGTTGCTTGAAAATTTCTGTAGGATGCCCTGGCAGAACAACTCAATTCACTGCCACCCAACCCCTCTAGTGGAAGACTTGTTTGGTCACAAGAGATGTCCTATTGGAATTTTACCCTCCACTATTAGGAGACCTCCTAATAAGTGAATTCATGCCATACTTGTCTTTCTACATTTATTTACTTCACCCAGAATGACTTTTTCTCATTCCATCCTTTTGCCTGAAAATATCATGATGTCATTTTCTTAACGGAGGAATAATCCATGATGGAAATATTCCACATTTCCCCCCAAGGAGATTGTCAGTCTTGTTCTTTAGACTTTGGAAGTTGCTGGGACGTTAATCATTGTATTGAATGACAAACTATCGGGATAGCTATGTTCATTTATCCTAAAAGTCTCCCCATCTTCTTCTACTTTCTGGTGATTGAATTTCAATATCCCCTTGAAGATTATCTATTTACACATTGAGTACCAGTGAGGAAATGTCTGGGAAGGATTAGGAAATATGGCCTTGTTAGATAATATAATTCCTATTAGAATTATAATAAAGGAGGGTGTTCTGTGAGGTTGTTATGCAAATAAAAGTTACTAGACAGAATGGCATCTTTGTCTCTTGGTCTCTGTCAGTTTGTATCTTTGTTTATGTTGGTCTCTATCTCTCTGTTTCTGAATGTGCCTCTCTAGCACTTTCAATTGCTTTGTTGGTCTGTCTCCTTCTCTCTGACTGCCACTTGTGGTTCAGTATGAAAAGGTATCAGTTCTGCTGAAGGACTACAAGATGACTGCTTCCTGAAGTGACATTTTGGATTGTCTTTGTAAAAATATAAGCAAGTTCCCAATTGAATGTTTTTTTGTTCACAGAACTGCCTTGTTCAGGGATCATTTTCACAGAAACTATTTCACTGACTGAGGATATATTATCAAATATTAATGAAATATATGATAAAGTGAAACTAAATGGTCAAAGACACATGATTTTTAATGATCACTTGAAAGAAATTGTGACATTTTTTTTCCTGAACTAAGAGTTTGGACACAGAGTCTTTCATCTCTGGGTTGTGTGCTTTCAGCTGCCCTGATAGAGGCATGTAGAGTTACTCATCCTTTCTATCAAGCAGGCTGTCCACATGGCCCTTTTAACAACTGGTTCTGGAAACTCTTACTGGCTTTAACCTGTTTCATGACATCATTCTCTCTGTCAGCCAATCAGTACTACCTGAGAGAATTTCAAGGTTTCCATGGAGATAAATAAACAAACATTCCTCAGAGTTATTATCTCTGATCCTGTGTACAAGTGACTTTTTCTTATGAAACCAACTAGCCTTTATCTCATCCCTTTATTCATATCCCACACTTTGACTACTATTTACCTCTGTGACAATGTTACTTAGGAAATGAAAATTTAATGTTTTTTTATTTTTTTAATTATTATTTTTTTACACTTTATTCACTTTGTATCCACCATAAGTCCCTCCTACCTTCCTTCCAGATCCCTCCCTCTTTTCCCCTTCTTCATGAATGCTCCTGTCCACTGATAGGGGAGGTCCACTGATAGTGGAGGTCCTCCTCTCCTTCCTTCTGATCTTAGTCTATCAGATCACATCAGGAGTGGTTGCATTGTCATCTTCTGTGGCCTGGTAAGACTGCTCTCTCCTCAGGAGGAGGTGATCAAAGAGAAGGCCAATGAGACTATGTCAGAGGGAGTCTCTCTACCAATTACTATGTAACCTACGTAGACACTAAACTGCCATGGATTACATTTAAGCAGGGGTTCTAGGTTATCTCCATGCCTCGTACTTGGATGGAGTATGGGTTTCTAGGAAGACCCCTGTATTCAAATCTTCTAGTTCTCTTGCTCTCTTTGTGGAGTTCCTGTCACCTCCATAATCTATATTTCCCACTTCTTACATAATATTTGATGCAGTCTGCCCAACAGTTGGCCATAAAGTCTCAGCATCTGCTTTGATAGTCTGCTAGAGGCAGGTTCCTAGGTTGTTTCCTGCTATCTTCTTCTTCTGATGTCCATCCTCTTTGCCTTTCAGGATGGGGATTGAGCGTTTTAGTCAGGATCCACTCTCTTGATTAGTTTCTTTAGATGTACAGATTTTAGTAGGTTTATCCTATGTTGTATGTCCATAGGGCAGAGGATTTCAGAGGCCCTCTGTGGTAGGTTCCTAGGTTGTTTCCTGTTTTCTTCTTCTTCTGATGTCCCTCCTCTTTGCCTTTCCGGATGGGGATTGGACATTTTAGTTAGGGTCCTCTCTCTTGCTTAGTTTCTTTAGATGCACAGGTTTTAGTGGGTTTGTCCTATGTTGTATGTCTATATCAGTGAGTATATATCATGTGTATCTTTCTGCTTCTGGGACAGCTCACTCAGGATGATCCTTTCTGGGTCCCACCATTTACCTGCAAATTGCATGATTTCCTTATTTTTCATTGCAGAGTAATATTCCATTGTGTAGATGTAACACAATTTCTGCATCCATTCTTCAGTTGAGGGGCATCTGCACTGTTTCCAGTTTTGGGCTATTACAAATAAGGCTAATACAAACATGGTTGAGCAAATGTCCTAATTGTGTACTTGAGACTATTTTGGATATATGCCTCAGAGTGGTATGGCTAGATTTTGAGGAAGCATTATTACTATTTGTCTGAAAGGGCCAAATTGATTTCCAGAGTGGTTGTACAAGTTTACATTCCCACCAGCAGTGGAAGAGGGTTCCCCTTACTTCACAACCTCTCCAACATGTATTGTCACTTGACTTTTTCATCTTGGCCATTCTGATGGGTGTAAGGTGAAATCTCAGGGTTGTTTTGATTTGCAATTCCCTGATGGATAATAAGGTTGAACATTTCTCTAAGTGTTTCTCTGGCATTCTATATTCCTCTACAGAGAATTCTCTGTTTAGCTCTGTTCCCCATTTTTTGACTGGATTACTTGGTTTGCTGCTTTTCAGCCTCTTTAGTTCTTTATATATGCTGGGTATTAACCCTCTGTCAAATAAAGGGTTAGTGAAGATTCTTTCCCAATCTGTAGGCAGTTGTTTTGTTCTGATGACAGTGTCCTTTGCTTTACAGAAGCTTTTCAGTTTCATGAGGTCCCATTTACTGAATGTTGATCTTAGAGGCTGTGCTGGTGGTGTTCTGTTCAGGAAGTTGTCCCCTGTGCCAATGAGTTCTACTGTATTCCCTACTTTTTTTTTTCTAGCCGATTAAATGTGACTGGTTTTATGTTGAGGTCTTTGATCCACTTGGACTTCAGTTTTGTGCAGGGTGATAAGTATGGATCTATTTTCATTTTTCTACATGTAGACATCCAGTTGGACCAGCACCATTTGTTGAAGATGCTATCTTTTTTTTCCATTATGTGGTTTTTAGATCTTTGTCAAAGATCAGGTGTCCATAAGTGTGTGGGTTTATTTCTGGGTCTTCTGTTCGGTTCCTTTGTTCCACCAGACTCTTTCTATGCCAGTACCATGCAGTTTTTATAACTGTTGCTGTATAGTACAGCTTAAGATCAGGGATGGAAATACCTCCAGAAGATCTTTTATTGTAGAGCTTTGTTTTAGAAATTCTGGGTTTCTTGTTATTTTATAAAGTTGACAATTTTTCTTTCCAGGTCTGTAAAGAATTTGGTAATTTGATGGGTATTGCATTGAATCTGTAGATTGCTTTTGGTAAGATGGCCATTTTTATTATGTTAATCCTGCCAAGCCGCATGGGAGAGCTATTTATTTTCTGATATCTCCTTCTAATTCTTTCTTCAGAGACTCAAAATTTTTATCATACAAATCTTTGACTTTCTTGGTCAGGGTTACACCAAGGTAATTTATGGCATTTGTGGCTATTGTGAATGGTTTCCCTAATTTCTTTGTCAGCCCTTTTGTCTTTTGTATACAGGAGAACTACTGATTTTTTGAGTTAATTTTGTATCTTGCCACTTTGCTGAAGGTGTTTATCAGCTGTAGGAATTCCTTGGTAGAGTTTTTGGGGTCAGTCAGTATACTATCTTATCATCTACAAATAGTGATAATTTGACTTCTTCCTTTCCAATTTCTATCCCCTTGATTTCCTTCAACTGTCTTTTTGCTCTAGGAAGGAATTCCAGAACAATGTTGAGGAGATATAGAGAGAGTAGGCAGCCTTGTCTTGTTCTTGGTTTCAGTGGGATTGCTTTAAGTTTCTCTCCATTCAGTTTAATGTTGGCTATAAGCTTGCTGTATTTTGCTTTTACTATGTTTAGATATGTGCCTTGTTTCCTGATCTCTCCAATACTTTAAATATGAATGGATGCTGGATTTTGTCAAATGCCTTTTCAGCATCTAGGGAGATTATTATGTGTTTTTTTTCTTTCAGTTTGTTAATATGGTGGATCACACTGATGGATTTCCATATATTAAACCTCCCCTGCATACCTGGGATGAAGCCTACTTAGTCATAGTGGGTGATATCTTTGATGTGTTCTTGTTTTTGATTTGCAAGTATTTTGTTGAGTATTTTTGCATCAATATTCATAAGGGAGATTGGCCTGAAATTCTCTTTCTTTGTTGGGTCTTTGTGAGATTTAGATACCAAGGTGACTGTGGCATCATAGAATGAGTTTGGTAATGTTCCTCCTGTTTCTATTTTGTGGAATATTTTGAAGAGAATTGGAATTAGCTCTTCTTTGAAGGTCTGGTAGAATTCTGCACGAAACCATCTGGTCCTGAACTTTTTTTGGATGGGAGACTTTTGATGACTGCTTCTATTTCCTTGGGGGTTATAGGCCTATTTAATTGATTTACCTGGTCTTGGTTCAGGTTTGGTAAATCAAATAGACCAAGAAAATTGTCCATTGCATTTATATTTTCAAATATTGTGGCATATAGACTTTTGAAGTATGTCCTAATGATTGTTTGGATTTCCTCAGTATCTGTATTTATGTCCCCCTTTTCATTTCTGATTTTGTTGATTTGGGTGGTGTCTCTCTGCCTTTTAGTTAACTTGGCTAAGGGTTTGTTGATATGGTTGATTTTCTCAAAAAACAAGTCTTGGTTTCACTGATTCTTTGAATTTTTCATTTGTTTCTAATTGATTGATTTCAGCCCTCAGTTTGATTATTTACAGCCATATACTCCTTTTTGGTGTGTCTGCTTCTTTTTTTCCAGGGTTTTTAAGTGAGCCATTAAGTTGCTTGAATGAGCTGTCTCAATTTTTTTCTTGAAGACACTTAGTGCTATGAACTTTCCTCTTAGCACTGCTTTCATTGTGTCCCACAAATTTGGGTATGTTGTGACTTCATTTTCAATGAGTTCTAGGAAGACTTAATTTCTTTCTTTATTTCTTCCCTGACACAGCTGTCATTTAGTAACAAGTTCTTCAGTTTCCATGTGTGTGTAGGCTTTTTGCTATTTCTGTTGTTGTTGAGGTCCAGCTATATTCCATGGTGTTCAGACAGGATACAAGGGATTATTTCAATCTTCTTGCATGTATTGAGGCTTACTTTCTGACCAAGTATATGGTCTACTTTGGAGAAGGTTCCGTGAGGTGCTCAGAAGAAGATAAATTCCTTTGTGTTTGGGTGTAAGGTTCTGTAAATATCTGTTAGGTACATTTGACTCATGACATCTCTTAGAGGCATTGTTTCTTTGTTTAATTTCTGTTTTGTTGACCTGTCTTTTGTTGAGAGTGGGGTGTTGAAGTCTCCCACTATTATTGTGTAGAGATCTTATATGTGGTTTAAGTTTTATCATTGTTTCTTTTACAAATGCTCTTGTATTTGGGTCATAGATGTTCAGGACTGTGATGTTCCTGGTGGAATTTTCCCTTGATTAGTATGAAGTGTCCTTTCCCATCTCTTTTTTTGTGAATTTTGGTTGAAAGTCTATTTTATCAGATATTAGAATGGCTACTCCTGCTTGCTTCTTTGGTCCATTTGCTTGGAAAGTCGTCTTCCAACCCTTTTCCCTCAGGTAATATCCATCTTTTTGCCTTAGGTGTGTTTCTTGTATGCAACAGATTGCTGGGTTTTGTTTATGTATCCATTTTGTTAGTCTGTGTCTTTTTATTGGAGAGTTAAGTCCATTGATGTTGAGAGAGAATATTGACCAGTGGCCGTTAGATCCTTTGAAATTGATGTTGGCTGTGATCATCAGGTTGTGTGTTTGGTTGCTTTTTGTTTTACTGTAGTAAGGTTAATTATTTTCTGTGTTTTCTTGAAAGTAGCTAATTTTCTTGGGTTGTATTTACCCTTCCAGTGTCTTCTGTAATGCTGGATTTGTGTGGTAGTGTTTTTGAAATTTGTTTTTGTAGTTGAATATCTTGTTTTCTCCATCTATGAGGACTGAGAATTTTGCAGGGTATAGTAGCCTGGGCTGACACCTGTGTTCTCTTAAGGTCTGCATGATATCTGGCCAGGTCCTTCTGGCTTTCATAGTCTCTGTTGAAAAGTCAAGTGTGATTCTAATGGATATGCCATTATATTTTACTTGGCCTTTTTTCCTGACAGTTTTTAGTATTTTTTTCTTTGTTCTGTATACTTACTGTTTTGATTATTATGTGGCAGGAGGATTTTCTTTTCTGGTCAAATTTGTTGGGTGTTCTTTAGGCCTCTTATATTCTTATTGGCCTCTCCTTTAACTTGGAGAAATTTTCTTCAATGATTTTGTTGAAAATATTTTCTGACCCTTGGAGAAGGGAATCTTCTTTTTCCTCTAATCCTATTATTCTTAGGTTTTGTCTTTTCATATTGTCTTGGATTTCTTGGATGGTGCGTGTCAGGAATTTTTTAGATTTAACATTTTCTTTGACAGATTCATTGATTTCTTTCATTGTATATTCTACACCTGAGATTCTATCTTCTATTTCTTGTAATCTGTTGGTTACGCTTACCTCTGTAGTTCCTGTTTTCTTCCCTAAATTCTTTCTCTCCATTATTTCCTCCATTTGTGTTTTCTCTAATTTTTCCAGTCTTATCTTCAGATCTTGAGTTGTTTTGTTGACTTCCTTCACCTGTCTGATTGTATTTCCTTTTCTTTTCTTTTAGTTCCTTCAATTCTGTGTCTTTTTTTTTTCTTTCAATGATGTAATTATTTCTTCTCTGAAGGCTGCAAACTGTTTGGCTGCATTTTCCTCTATTTCTTCACGGATGGCCATAATATGCTTGTCTTTAACTTCCTCCATTTCTTTATGCATAGTCATGATTTGTTTGGTTTTATCTTCATCCAATTCTTTAAGTATTTTATTTGTTTCCTCTATTATCCTCTTCATCAGTGTAGATGTAAGGTCATCTTCTTGCTTTTCTATTATGCTGGGTTGTCCAGGGCTGCTAGCCCCTGGAAGGCTGGTTTCTGGAGATGCCATATTGCTCTATCTTTTGTTGGTTGAGCTTTTATGCTGACCTCTACCCATTCGTGCTGGCTGTTAGTTTCTGTGCTTCCTGGAGTCCTGAGGTAGGGACAATTCCCTAGGCCGGAAGATTGTTTTTCCTGAATGAGTCCTCCTCTGCTTTTTGGGTATGGTCACTGTATGGCCAGTGTTTCTCAGGAATTGACACTGCTCACCTCAGGTGTATAGTCCTGAGTAGTAGCTGTGGTCTTTGCTAGTCAGGGAGGCTCTCCTCTCACCCGAAGAAGTTCTCAAGACAGCTGCCCTGCTGCTGGGTTTCTGAATTTAGTGAGCTGTTGTTGTTGTTACACTGTTTTCCAGGTCCAGCCCTCTTGAAGAGCCTGCTGAATTACCTAGCTGTGGGGTTATCTCCCAACAGGGAAACTCATTCTGGTATTCTGGGGCACACAGCTCTGTCAGGGAAGGTGAGATGAGCACCTAGCAAGTCTCTGGGCCAGAGGCTGAGTGCCCTGCTGTGGGCCTGGAGAATGTGTGCCTACGTTGAGTTGTTGCCTTGGAGTGCCTCTCTGGTCTGGAGGGTGTGCACTCCTGTCTGGGCTGGCAATTGAGGATTCCTCTCTGGTCTGGAGGCTGGGTGCCTCACTCTGGCCTGTAAGCTGTTTGTCCCTGTCTGGGATTGCTGCTGAGGGCGCCACTATGTTCAGGACGCTGTGCACCCTGGTCTGGGATGGTGGCTGGAGGTGCAGCTTTGGTTCAGAAGCTGTGTACTCCTCTCTATGCTGGAAACTCAGGGTTCCTCTCTGGTCTGGAGGCTGGGCGCCTCACTCTGGGCCAGAAGCTATGTGTCCCTGTCTGGAATGGCTGCTGCTGGTGCCGCTTTGGCCCAGAGGCTCTCCACTCTGTTCTGGACTGGCAGTGTATGTCCCCTTCTGGGCCAGAGGCTGTGCATGCCCGTCTGGGCTGGCAACTGAGGTCTCTGCTCTGGGTTGGTGGCTTGGCGCCTCACTCTGGGCCAGAGGCTCTGTGTCCTGGTCTTGTATGGCGGCTGGGGACACTGCAGAAAGGCTGTGTGCACCAATCTCAGGTGGTGGGTGCACCCACGGTCCCCAGGACCTTTACCAGTTATTGACTTGGTGACCTGAGGTTGGTCCCAATTAATTTCCATACCGTAGGCTTTCCTCTCACCTGGCAATCACGAACGCTGGTGTTTTAGGTCGCTGGGTTCAGTCTCCTGGTCACTGTGCCAACAATGCTGTCCTGTTCCTCAGACACAGCGTCCTCCCTGCACTGCCATCTTCTGAATTCATTTAATGTTTATTTAATTTGACAGTTTGCTAACAAGGGAAGCTTCAAAGTAATGTGGGATTATGGGGAATGTATAGAATGACGAGGTGGTCTCCTACTGTGCTCTTGGAACTGAAATTCTTAGGTTGTAACTTTGAAATGAACAGTTATTCATGAATTCACTAAATGTATCTTCACATTCTTATTGATATAATATGCTAGCAGGGTCTAGGGTTCCTTGGGGTATGAGTTTTTAAGAGCAGGGAAAAGAGAATTAAACCAGACAATTTCTGGGACTTGTTTGGCTAAGACAGAGAAAGATCCATGTCTGTAAAAAGAAAACTGACTGGCAGTAAACTCTTTCACTGTTGTTGATGTTTCACAATTTTGTTGCCAACCATGTATGAGCAGGTTTGCCTTTGATGTCCTGGCTGGATCAGCAGCTCTGTCCAATTTAGTGGTCAGTGAGGAACCCTCCTCTTCCTGGTGGTTAGAGTTAAAACTGAGCCTTCAGGACAGTGAAATGGTCTGTGTTATATGACTATGACACAAGAGCAGCTGTGTTTCCTGCTGTGGTCCTCCTGAGAAACACTCTAAACATAGTGTTTATTCCAGGACTGCTTGTTCAGAGGTGCCACATGAGCTCATGGGGTCAGAGGTTATTGACAAACCAGTGATTCTTGGCTAGGATTCTCTGCTACATAATGAGTTCCTAGAAAGCAAGCTTTACAAAGTCAAACTCTGACTTACTTTAGCAGAATCTTTTCTCCATGTTAAAGATAATTGTAAAAGTTGTCAACATATTATTTTTATTGAATATGTGCAAATTTCATATAGTATACATTACAGTCTTTAACCATTCCCCAGCTTCAAATTCCTGCCATGTGTCACACTATTTTTTTCTTTAAAATACATCAATTCTAGTATATTTGTTCATATACCCATTGAAACATGATCAGAGTATCAGTGCAAATCCCTTAAAGAAAACTGAGTTCATCCTTGCTGCAAACTGGCATGACCTAGAAGTAGAAGACATCAGTCCTGAAGTTTTATACTTCATCACCTTGATCACAGTTTTTCTTATATATTTAGTTATAATGATTTGTTCACTTTGTTTACTCTCTGCTACCCCCTCCCTCTTCTCCCCCAGTCCTGCCCCAGTCTTTCTCCTACCCTTAGGCCATTTCTCTAGGTCAATGATAAGGGAGCCTCCCCCTTCTATCTGACCCTAGCTTATCAGGTCTCCTACATGGCTGGCTACATCATCTTCCTCTGTGGTCTGATTCTCATGGTATTGTTCTCCTTGTGACCTCAGTTCCATATATTTATGACATTCTACCCACCTACTCTCTTACAGGCTTCCCAAAGATCAGAGGGAAGGAATAATTTCATAGGGTAATCCCATTTAGAGCTGGGTGTCTCTCTCTACATAATATCAGACTATGGGTCTCTGTATGCAATCCATTTTGATACAGAAGAAACCATCTGTGTGGATGCAAGAACATTGCACTGATCTATCATTTGAGGGCAGAGACCAACATATTTTAATAACAACAGCCTGGATTCCTTGAAAATTTCTGTAGGATGCCTTGGCCCCACAATTCAATTAACTGACACCTGATCTCCCTAGTGGAACACTGGTTTGGTCATAATAGATGGCATATTGAAACTTTATCCCAAACTTTTAGTAGACCTCCTAATAAGTGAATACATATTGTATTTGTCTTTCTGCATTTTAGTTCATTCACACATGATGATTTTTACTGGTTCCATCATTTTGCTTAAAAATATAATGATGTCCCTGTCTGTGATGGTGATTGCTGGCACCACTGTCATCCAGAGGCTCTGCACTACAGTCTGGCCTGGCAGTTTGTGTCCCCTTCTGGGGCCAGAGGCTGTGCATGCCTTTCTGAGAACTAAGAGCTCTGCTCTGGGTTAGAGGCTGTAGAGGCTGTGCACTCCTGTTCTCAGATGGTGGCAAGGGTTGGCGATCTGGACCCAAGGCTGTGTGTCCAGCTTTGGGTCAGAGGCTGTGCACTCCCCTCTGGTCCGGAGGCTGAGCACCTCATTCTTGGCCTCCCATAGAGGGCCTCTGAAAGGCTTTGCCCTGCCGACTATCAAAGCAGATGTTGAGACTTATGGCCAAACTTTGGGCAGAATGCAGGGAATCTTATGAAAGAAGTGGGAATAGTAAGACTTGGAGAGGACAGGAACCCCACAAGGGGCGCAACAGAACCAAAAAATTGAACACAGTGGTCTTTCCTGAGACTCCTACTCGAACAAAATACCATGCATGGAGATAACCTAAACTCCTGCACAGATGTAGTCCATGGCAGTTCAGTGTCCAAGTGGGTTCCATAGTAATGGAACAGGGACAGATTCTGACATGAACTGATTGGCCTGCTCTTTGATCACTTCCCTCTGAGGGCGAGCAGCCTTACCAGGCCACAGAATATCAAAAATATCAAGATGTCATTTTCTTAGCTGAGGAATACTCCATTATGGAAATACTCCAATTTTTCCCTGAAGGAGTATGTCAGTCCTGTTTTTTGGTTCTTGAAAGTTTCTTGGACTTTAATCATTGTATTGACTGACAAACTTTCAGGATACCTATGTTCTTTAGCCTAAAAGTTCCTCTGACTTCTTCAGATTGCTGGTGATTTGAATTGCAATGACCCCTTGAAGCTCTTCTATTTAAAGGTGGAGTCCCCAGAGAGGAAACATCTGGTAATGGTTAGGAGGTATGGCCTTGTTAGATAATATAATTCTTATTGGAGTAATATTATAGAAGGGCTGTGAGGTTGATATGCCAAATAAAGTGACCAGAAAGTATGGAGTCTCTGTCTCTCAATCTCTGTCACTTTATATCTTTGTTTCTGTGGGTCTAGTTCTCTCTATTTATGAATCTGTCTCTCTAGCTTTTTCTACCCAGTTAGTAAATGTCTGGGAGTGTGGGATTAAGGGAAATGTACCGAATGAAAAGTTGGTCTCCTATTTTGGTCTTGGATCTGAAATTTCCTAGGTTGTGACGTTGAACTGAGTAGTTACTGGAATACTGACTAAATGTACCTTTACACTTTTATTGTTATAATAGGCTGGCAGGGTCTAGGGTTTCTAGCGTTAATGAGTCTTTAAGAGCAGGGAAAAGAGAAGGTAATCTGATAGCCCTGCAGGTTAGTCTGACAGGGACAACCTAAAAGAGATAAATGGGGGGACAGAGACCCGAAGAATGGAGACAAGACAGTTTCCTGATCAAGTCTCAATTTACTGAACATGAAAACAACACTTATAAAGCAAAGGGCACACAGAAAAATTTTTTCAGGGTAGCAACACATCTGTGCCACCTGGAAAGGCATCCAGGAATTCACTCATGGTTACACCAAGTTTGCTCACTGTTTGCTCAGTGTTGCAGGGAGCTTGCCATCTACTTCTCAGGCTCAGAACACCCCATTTGTAGAGATGCCAAGGACAGTCTCTGAGACATGGAACGTAGATAAGACCTGAATTTGCCATGGCCAGGATGAAGAATTCCAATTACCAGACTCCTTCAGTCCCCCCTTCTTTGTTTTATGGAGAGTTGTCTTAGATTGGCAAATGTGCATTTTTTATTAGTTGTTATCAAGATCAAGGATACAATTTTTATGAGCCTCCCTCTGAGGTTGGAAAAACCACATTTTACTCTATTATATCATTGACTTATCTCCATACCAAATGAGGTTGTTAGAGATCTTTAATTTAAATTCATGCAATTGCACTTGCATGCATTGAAATTGTTGAAGAAGGAACAGGAGGCAGGCAGTCTAACAAACCCATACCCACCATGCCCACAAGTGTCAGTCCTCATTTAAGCACATAGTCAAAGGAAGGAAAGCACCTCCTGAGGCTAGTAAATATATCCCAAGTTGTATTGGCCAATTCTAACCTAGGTTTCTTTGCAGGTTCTATGTCATGGCTCTTATTTCTCATCATTAACATGTCCAATGGGAAGTTTTTGCTAGACTGAATACCAGCAAGGTGATTATGAACCTGAGTCCAATTAATTTCTGTTTCATTAAACCAAGAGTCAGAAACCCTGACAGGAATCATAACAAAAGCAGGCTGCTTAACAAATAATACTGAAAGAGAATTATTATCAGCACTAACACAATTAGTAAGATTGTAATATGCACATTCAATTGAATAGATATCATTGTTCTTAAAATGTCTTACTACAATGTTTCCAATTAGCAGTAAATAATGAGGATTAACACATGCCAGAAGAAAAGTATACTTGCATAGTTTAGCAAAGCTACTTGCATTCACAGAGAGAATGCCTATATATCCCATTGCAGCCCCCAATTTCCATACATAGTTTTGCCAGTTTTTATTTGAAGTACTCCAAAGTCCAGCACTAACAGCTTTTTCTAAAACAAAGGACTTTTGACTGCCTTTACCAGAAGCCAAGTTCTTAATACCCTTAATGATAGACCAATCCAGGTCATACCTCTAAAAGAAGGGTCATTGTGCATGGAGTAGATGGTGGGTATTTCTCTGATGTGTCTTGTCCAAGGAATGATCAGTCAGTAGAAAAGTGTATTTATCCTCTTTCTCACAGGGTGGGTAACTCATTGGAGATATAAGGCTGTCATTCTTAACTCCCTTAGAAAGGGACAATAATATCCCACCAATATTCCACTTTGGTTTCAAAGGGAGGCTTGAGTTACCACCCCAAATTTAGAGTAGTAGGCATTCCCACCTATGACCTGGACAAGGGAAACTGGTAAGCATACTCTTTGAATACTCTCTCTGGTAAAGCAAAGAGAATGACTTCTTCCTTGTCCTGAAAAGTTAAGAATCTGTTTCACTTGTGTTTCTTCAAAAGCAGGAAAACCCATCTACCAAGTGTTGTTGACATTAACAAGGACTTCTGGATAGTCCCAGGAACCTGGAGGTAGTATAGGTGGATTAGGAAAGTAGATCCAATAAACAGTCATCTTGACCAGAGGGATCTTCATTGACAACATTATCATTGTCAGGAGAAAACTCCTCATCCTATCATTGCACCAGATGTTCTAGTAGCCATCAAGCTGTATAATTTTCCTGTGGAAAAAATAGACCTAACCTCATCCCCATATGAGTACAGGGTTGGGTCCATGTCATTGATTTCTTAAAGGATTCTTAAAGTTTTCTTGCTTTCTGTTTTCCAAAATATATCTGCTGCAGATTTACCATGCTTATTAGAATTTAAAAATGCAGAATGAAAAGAACAAGATTGAGATGATTCTTAGGTGTCCAGAGGAGTAACTTTGTTTTTTCACAAATAAGTAAAAAATCTTTGTTTTTTACAAATATTTTTTAATTGTTTAGTGGGCATACTCCCCTAGATGCCTTGTCCTTGAGGATTGTAAGGTATTTTTTTTTTAATTCAAGAAACTTGAAACTTTGACAAAATCTTTTAAAAGATTTGCTCTTCCATTGTCAGTTTTAAATTCCTCAGGAACTCCTAGATCATAAAAAGCCTGTAGACAAGGAACAATCATATTCTTTGCAGCTTTTCCTGGTTGAGGAGTGGCAAAAATAAATTCAGAATAGGTATCTATGCAAACATATACATATTTTAATTGTTTAAATTCAGGAATATGAGTAATATCCATTTACCAAATTTTTTTGGAACCAGTCCTTTAGGATTGACTCCCAAATGAGGAACAGGCTGAAACTGAGGACAAGTACTGCAAGGCTTGACTGTTTTATATTTTTACTATACTAATATTTATCAGGTCTCTGACAAGCATAGTTGAATTACTCTTTGTCCACCTTTATCATCTTCTCTAAATTCATCCTATAAAATAGGATGTTATAATCTCAACTTTGGTATATTTTTCAAATGTATGTTTGAAATTTTAGGTTCTAAATTTTTAGATCTATATAGGCAAACTTTATGGTTACCTATTTTATATTTAACCTTAAAAAATAAACAACCTAAACAAAGAGACTAGGTAAAACTCAATCTTGTACTCAACTATTATCTTTAGCATAACTTTAAATTATTTTAGTTTTTAAACTAAAATCAAAGCAAAACTTTTAATTATAATTAAAATAAACATAATATATAAATATAACATATAATATAAATAAACATAATTTATAAAGGGGTAGGAAATCTTATTAATCCTATCATATTGTATTAAAACTTAACAGCAAAAATTAAGGGAAAAAAGTTTTATTTAACGTTAAACAAAGAACTAAACATAGCCTGTAGCTCTCAGAAATAAATGGACTATTCTGGCTATACAGAATCTTTAGGCTAGGAAGAAACAGCATTAAATCATTTATTTAGATACTAGCAGCCAGACATATATTGTATATAATGTTTAACAGTGATCTGAATATAACCCTGCATAACCCTGGGCTAACATGGAACTGTAGTCCTCTTTTTTCCTATAAAAGAACATAAGTAACCATTTTGCATTGAAGAATCTAGCCTTTTAAAAGAAGAACAACATATTTTATAGTGCTTTTTATGTGATATATTATAATAACTGCAGCTTTTGTTTAATTGGCTTAAACAAAAGGGCTTGATTTTACTTTGTAAACTTAATAAAATAAATACCAAGATTTTATTTATTTCCCCCAAAGTTTTGAAAAACTGTTTTTTTTTTTTAAGTTCTTTGTTAGACTTTTTGTTAAGTTCTTTGTAAGACTGCCCAAGGCTTACTATTTTATTCATTTTTTTATTATTAATTATACTTTATTCACTTTGTATCCCCCCATAAACTCCTTCCTCCTCCCCTCCTAATCCCACCCTTCCTTCCCCTTCTTCATTCATGCCCCTCCCCAAGTCCACTGAAAGGGGAGGTCGTCTTCTTCTTTCTGATCTTAGTCTATCAGATCACATCAGGAGTGGCTGCATTGCCATCTTCTGTGGCCTGGTAAGGCTGCTCCCCCCTCAGGGGGAGGTGATCAAAGAGCAGGCCAATCAGATTATGTCAGAGGCAGTCCCTCTTCCCATTACTATGTAACCCACTTGGACACTGAACTGTCATGTGCAAAATCTGTGAAAGGCTTAATATTTTTAAATACCTGATAAATTTTAAAATATTTTATAGAAATTCACTCCAGTGGTCCAGGACCAAACTCAGAGGTGTTGATTCAAATTGTCTCATGTCTAAAAATATCTAAGTTACAGATAAACATACACACAGAGAAAGATATATAAGGAACATAGAAATCTGACATTGTCACCTTGGAGTAACCAGAATACCCAAATACCAGGACTTGACCAGTCCCTAGTGGACACAAGTTCCACAGATTCCAGAAGGAGTGGACCCCCTCATGGGTCCAATCTGCACAGACTCAAGAAGGGGCAGAGCCCCCATGGCCCTTTCTCCAGATGGAAAGCAGGCTCCAGCAGCCTTCTTATCGCAGAGAATAGGGTCCCAGCAACCCTCTTTCTTGGTCGCAATTAGAGTGTCCTCCAGATTCCCTTGACTAGATTGGAAACTCTCCAAGTTTCCCAGACCTCTTGAGCAAACCAAAACCAGAAACCAAAACAGAATCACGCAAACAAAAACAAACAAACAAACCAAAATATAAAAACATAGACAAAAAAAAAAAAACAACTTTAGTACCTGCTTTTTAAACATTTAAATATAAAAAAAAACAGTTTCTTGTAATATTAAAAAAGCAAACACTTTAGGAGTGAAATCATAAAGCACATTTATAATTTTATAAGTCAAAACAGACTTTATAATTTACCAGTGCAAAAAAATCCAATTTTATTATTATTATTTTGAAATTTTAATTTCTCTAATTCCCTTAATAACTAAATTTATTCTCTTTCTGATTGGACTTCCTCTTAGAGAACAGTAAAATCCTCCTGCAGTGGTGCCATATCTCCTCCAAATATGGCAGGGAAAGCTAAGGGAACAGAGTCTGCATGAGGACAGTCTGACTTCAGAGACTTGGCAGTTTCTTCCTCTGACTCCATTTTATCTTCATTATCTCACTCCTAAATTATTTTCTGCTCTCAAACTACACAAAACTGGTTGAGTTCCTTTATAAACATTTGAAATAATTTTAGAAGTATGGCTTTCTGACTGTTTGCCTGCTCTAATTTCCTCAAGTAACTCTTTAGCTTGTGAGATTCCTTTTCCTGAGTTTCCAGGTGAAGATAGCTTCAATCTGGAAATCAGGGACAAACTTCATTTACAAACTAAAGGGATAAGGGCATTTCTTCCAGTTTCTTAATTTTATTAGCATTGACTTTAAAGTCCTCATTAACATCTCCCTGGTATTTTTCTGCCCTGTGATTTTTTGGCCTGTCTACATTTTCTTTCTCCATGTGATGGGCTGTCATCAGGATGTACTTTCTTTCAGAGGCATCTGGAGCTCCAATACCCAGCTCTTCTCATGTAGCCTCTCATTTTTAAGGTACCTTGTTCAGGCACCAATTTACCTATCCTGCAGGATAGTTGAACAGGGTCCACCTGAAATAGGAAGTTTAAATGGGGAGACCAAGAGGGGAAGAATAGAGACAAGACAGATTCCTGATCAAGTCTCAGTCTACTGAATGTGCAAACAACACTTATAAAGCAAAGGGTACAAACAAAATATTTATCACAGTAGCAACACATCTGTACCACCTGGCAAGGCATCCAGGAATTCAGTCAAGGTTAAACAAAGTATGCTCTCTGGTTCCCAAGGTTACAGAGAGCTTTTTATCTACTTCTCAGGTTCAGAACACCCTGCATACAGAGACCGACAAGAACAGACTGAGACATGGAACTAACATGAGACCAGCATCTGGCAAGGCCAGGAGGCAGAATTCCAATTACCAGACTTCTTCAGAAACAAAACAATTCCTGGGACTGGTTTGGATGAAAGAGAGAAAGATTGGTGTCTGCAAAAGGATGACTGAAGTGCAAGATATTATATAACAGCTGGTGATATTAAATGATATTATAATATCATTTATATGATTATTATAATATCAACTATATGATATTATATGCCACTCTAATGGTGGAAACTCTCTATGAGAAGGGTTGCCTTGGCTGCCCTGGCTGGATGAGCAGCTGTGTCCTACTCAGTGATCAGTGAGCAAGATTCCTTGTCCTGGGGATTACAGTTAAAACTGGGTCATTAGGACAGAGAAATTGGTCAGTGCTATATGCATAGGATACAGGAGCAGCTGTGTTACTGGCTGTGGTCCTCCAGACAAACCCTCTAAATATAGTGTTACTCCCAGGACTGCTTTTTCAGAAGTGCTGCCTGAGATCATGGGGTCTGAGGTAGTTGGGTAACCACTATTCATGGCTGGGATTCTCTGCTCCATAATGAGTTCCTGGAAAGCATAACTTACACAGTCAAACTCTGCCCACCTTTAGCAGAATCTTTTCTCCATGTTAAAGGTCATTGTAAAAGTTGTCAACGTATTATTTTTATTGATTATGTGGGAATTTCATGATACATATATTACCATTCTTTTCTATTGCTCCCAGGTTCAAATTCCTATCTATATCACACAATTTTTTTTCTTTAAAATACTTCAATTGAAGTGTTGTTCATATACTCATTGACACATGATCATATTCTCAGTGCCAAGTCCCTTAAAGAAAACTGAGTTCATCATTACCACACACTGTCACTGACCGCAAGAGGAAGCCATCAATCCTGAAAAGCTCTACACATCATCACCTTGCTCACAGATTTTTATGTATTTATTATGAATTGTTCACTTTGTATCTCCTCTGTTGCCCCTCCCTCTTCTTCTTCCAGTCCCATCCAACCTCCTTCTTCTGTCCTTATGCCCTTTTTCTAGTTCCCTGATAGGGGAGGTCCTACTCACCCATCTATCTGACCCTCACTTGAAGGTCCCATCAAGTCTGGCTGTATCATCTTCCTCTGTGTGCTGATTACCAGGTCATTGTTCTACTTGTGTCCTCAATTCCATCTACTTATGACACTCTTCCTCCTTCTTCTCCTGCAGAATTCCCAAAGCTCTGAGGGAAGGTAGAAATTCATGGGAAAATCCCATTTAGAGCCGGGTATTTTAAGGTCTCATTCTGAATGATATAGGACTGTGGGCCTCTTTATGCAATCAGATTTGATATAGAAGGAAGCATCTCTATGGATCCAAGAACATGTCAGTGATCCTTCAGTTGAGGGGAGAGAGCAACATATTTTTAATAACAAGAGCCTGGATTGCGTAAAAATTTCCATATGATGGCCTGGCCCAAAAACTCAATTAAAGGCCACCCATTTTCCTTAGTGGAACAGTGGTTTGTTCACAATAGATGGCTTAGTGGAACTTCATAGCTCACTATAAGGAAACCTCCTAATAAGTGAATACATACCATATCTGTCGTTATGTATTTTAGTTAATTCACTCCAAATGATTTTTCCTGGTTTCATCCATTTTGCTAAAAATAACATCATGTCATTTTCTTGGCTGAATAATCCTCCATTTTGGAAATATTCCACATTTTTCCCAAAGGAGATTGTCAATCCTGTTCTTTAGTCCATGGAAGTTGCTGGAAATTTGATAATATTATTGAATGACAGACTATCAGGATAACTATGTTTTTATTAGCCTATAAGTCCCTCCATCTTCTTCCACTTCCTGGTGATTTGAATTGCAATGTCCCCTTGAAGCTACTCAATTTACATGTTGAGTCCCCAGTGACTGGAAAGGGTTAGGAGGTATGTCCATGTTAGATAATATTATTCCTATTGGATTATATTATAGGAGGGTGTGCTTTGAGTTTGATAAGCCAATGAAAGTGACCAGACAGAATGGAGTCTCTGTGTCTAGGTCGCTGTCATTTTATAATTGTTTATGGTGGTCTAAGCCTCTCTATTTCTGAATCTGCCTCTCTTGCTCTTTCTCTCTCTGTGTCTCTCTCAGTCTCACTCTCTTTGCCTCCTGCTTGGTGTTCAGTATCAAAAGCTCTCAATTCTGATTAAGGCTACAACAAGATGATTGCTTGCTGACATGACAACAGCAGAGATGGTCTTTGTAAAAATATAATCAAGGCCCCAATTAATTTTTTTTTTTGTGTGTGTGTGTTTGTTTGTTTTTGGTCTCCTACTTGTCTCTTGGATCTGAAATTCCTAGGTTGTAACTTTGAACTGAGCAGTTATTCATGTACTCACTAAATATACCTTCACATTATTATTGATATAAAAGGCTGGCTGGGTCTAGGTTTCCTTGGTGTATTGAGTCTTTAAGAGCAGGGAACATAGAAGGAAAATAGACAATTCCTGGCACTTGTTTGGCTGTAATAGTGATAGATCAGTGTATACAAAAGGAGGAGAATGGGGCAATAAACTATTTGACAGATGCTGCTGTTCCACACTAGTGTTGCAAACCCTTTATGAGCAGGGATGCCTTGTCTGACAGGACTGGATTGGCAGCTTTATCCTAGTCAGTGGTCAGTGAGCACTCCTCCTTGTCTTGGGCTTTACAGATAAAAATAGTCCTTTAGTACAGAGAAATGGGTCCATGTTATATACCTAGCACACAAGAGCAGGTGTGTTTCCTGCTGTGGTTTTCCAGACAAACCCTCTACACATAGTGTAGTTCCAGAACTGCTCATTCAGAGGTGCCACCTGAGCTCATGGGTTCTACTAGTTTGTGGCTAGGATGCTCAGCCACAAAATGAGTTCCAGGAAAGCGTACCTTACAAAGTCAATCTCTGTGTCCATTAGCAAAATCTCATCTCTATGTTAAAAGCCATTGTAAAAGTTGTCAACATATTTTTAATTGATTATGTGGGAATTTCATATAACATATATTACACTCCTTTTCCATTGTTCCCTGATTCACATTCCTACCAATGTTTCAAAATAAAAATTCTTTATCTTTAAAACAATTGAAGTATGTGTTTTTCATATACTCATTGGAACAGGATCACAGTCTCAGTGCCAAGTCCCTTAAAGAAAACTGAGCTCATCCTTGCTATACCCTGGTACCATCCTGAAGAAGAATCCATCTGTCCTGAAGAGATCCTTCATCACCTTGAACACAGTTTTTCTTATGTATTTATTTCTTACTAATTGTTAACTTTGTAACACCTCTGCTGCTCCCTAACTCTTCTCCTTCCAATCCCACCCAAACACTTTCTTCTAATCCTGTGCCCTTCCTAAAATTCCTCTTATAGTGTAGGTCCTCCTCCCCCTTCTATCTGACCCTGGCATATCAGTTCACAACAAGGCAGGCTGCATTATCATCATCTGGTGTCTGATTCCCTAGGCATTGTTTTTGTTGTGTCCTCAAGTCTCTGTCCCTATAACTCTCTTTCTGCCTCCTCTCCTGCAGGATTCCCAGAGCTCTGAGGAGAGGGAGAGTTTCATAGGAAAATCCCATTTAGACCTAGGTGTTTTAAGTTAACTCTGTGCATAATATGGGACTGTGGGTCTCTATATGCAATACCAGTTGATGCAGAAGGAAGCAACACTGTGGATACAAGAACATGGAACTTATCTATCAGGTGAGGGCAGAGAGCAATATATTTTAATAACAACAGACTGGGTTGATGGAAAATTTCTGTAGGATGCCCTGGCACAACAATTCAAATAATTCCATACAATTCCTCTGGCAGAAGGCTGGTTTGGTCACAATAGATGGCCTATTGGAACTTTATCCACTATATGGAGACCTCCTAATAAGTGAATACATACCATATTTGTCTTTAGGCATTTTAGGTACTTCAACCAGGATAATATTTCCTGGTTCCATCCATTTGTCTGAAAATATGTTAATGTTATTTTCTTAGCTGAATCATACTCCATTATGGAAATATTCCACATTTTGCCCAAAAGAGATTGTCAGTACTGTTCTTTAGAACATGGAAGTTCCTGGGAATTTAATCATTGTATTGAATGACAAACTATCACAATAACTATGTTCTTTTAGCCTGGAATTCCATCCATCTTCTTCCACCTGGTGGTGATTTGAATTGCAATGTCCCCTTGAAGCTCATCTATTTAAATGTTTAATCTCCAATGAGGAAGTTTCTGCGAAGGGTTAGGAAGTATGGCCTTGTTAGATAATATATTTCCTTTTGTTTCCTTAATTTCTTTCTCAGCATTTTTATCTTTTTTATTCAGGAAGGCTACTTTGCTTAAGGTGTTTATCAGATCTAGGTTTTTCCTGTTAGTATTTTTGGGGTCACCATATCATCTGCAAATATTGAAACTTCGATTTCTTCCTTTCTGATTTTCTTATTCGAAAGGTCTTCCAAAACTATTTTGAAGAGATATGTAGAATGGGTAGCCTAGCCTTGTCCCTGATTTTTATGGAATTGCTTTAACTTTCTCTCACTTTATTGTGATGTTGGCTATAGGCTTTCTGTATAGTGCCTTTACTATATTTAGACATGTGCATTGTATCCCTGGTCTCTCCAATACTTTAAATAGGAATGGAGGTTGGATTTTGTCAAATGCTTTTCAGCATCTAAGGAGATTATCATGAGTTTTTTTCTTTTCTTTCAGTTTATTAATATGCAAGAGGGAGGGTCAGGGGTTTTTTGTTTGTTTGTTTATTTGTTTTTTTGCTTTCATGTTGAGTCTGTTGATTTCTGTGGATTATTAGGGCTCTGAGACAGCTGCTGTGGGAGGGAATTTGACTGATGTTATAGTTTTCCATGGACATCACATGCTTCTGGCTTGGGCAGAAAATAGGATTCCACAGGCCATCCTGAATCAGAAACACAGCCCTTGTGTAGGTGGTTTAGAAGAAACTGCCTTCTGACTTTCTTGTTCCCAGCTAGTTTTTAAGTTTCATGTCCTAGCTCTGAAATGGCCTCAGAGTTTTACACCTGATTGGACAGGATCTCACAGTGGATCACATTAATGGATTTCTGTACATTGAACCAACCCTGCTTACCTGGGATGAAGCCTATGTGGCCATAGTGGATGATATCTTTGATGGGTTCTTCCATTCAGTCAAAGACATAAACTCCCTTGGTGTGATACTAACCAAATAAGTAAAAGAATTGTGTGAACAAAAATTCAAGACTCTGAAGAAAGAATTAGAAGAAGATATCAGAAGATTGAAAAATCTCCCATGGTAATGACTTGGCAGGATTATCATTGTAAAAATGGCCATCTTAACAAAAGCAAGCTATAGATTCAATGCAATTCCCATTAATTGTCAGCAGAAATCTTTACAGACCTTGAAAGATAAATTTTCAAATACATTTGGAAAAATAAGAATCCCAGAATTGGTAAAACAATGCTCAAAAATAAAAGTCTGCTGGAGGGAGCTCCATTCCTGACCTCAAGTTGTTATATAGAGCAAGAGTAATAAAGTCTGTATAGTACCAGCAAAGAAACAGAATGGTGGATCAATGGAACTACAAAGAAGACACATAAATAAACCCACACACTTATGGACACCCGATTTTTCACAAAGATGACAAAATCATACAATGGAAAAAAAGATAGTATCTTCAACAAATGGTGCTGGTCTAACTGGATATCTACATGTAGAAATATGCAAATAGATCCATACTCATCACTCTACACAAAACTAAAGTCTAAGTGGATCAAAGACCTCAACATAAAACGAGACACATTAAATCAGTTAGAAGAAAATTGGGGAAGAGTCTTGAACTCATTGGCATAGGAAACAAATTCCTGAACACCAAAAGCACAAGTGCTAAGAGAAACAAATAATAAATGAGACCTGATGAAACTGAAAATCTTCTGTAAAACAAAAGACACCAATATCAAAACAACATGAATGCCTACAGATTGGGGAAGAAACTTCACCAACCCTTTATCTGACAGAGGGCTAATATCCAGTATATATAAGGAACTAAAGAAAAAAGCATAACAGCAACAAATCAAGTGATCCAATTAAAAACTGGGGAACAGAGCTAAACAGAATTCTCGATAGAGGAATACTGAATGACAGAGAAACTCTTAAAGAAATGCTCAACATCATTAGCCATTAGGGCAATGCAAAGATGAAATTTCACTTTACAGGCATCAGAATGGCTAAGATCAGACACTCAAGTTACAACATATGCTGGAAAGGTTGTGGAGAAAGGGGAACATTCCTCTACTGCTGGTGGGAATGTAAACTTACACATCCACTTTGGAAATCAATCTGACACCTTCTCAGATAACTATTAATACCAATATCTCAAGACCCAGCCATACCTCTACTAGGCATATATGTAAAATATGCTCAAGTACACAACAAGGATATTTGCTCAACCATGTTTGTAGCAGTTATATTTGTAATACACAGAAACTGGAAACAACCCAGGCACCCCTCAACTGAAGAATGGATACAGAAATTGTGGTATATCTACAAAATGGAATATTAATCAGCAATGAAAAATAAGGAAATCATGAAATTTTTAGTTTTATGGTGGAAACTGGAAATGATCATCCTGAGTGAGTTGTCCCAGAAGCAGAAAGACCCACACAGTGTATACTCACTCATATAGACATATAATATAGGATAAACCTACTAAAATTCTACATCTAAAGAAACTAATCAAGAGGGAGGACTCTGGCTAAAATGCTCAATCCCCATCCCAAAAGACAAAGAGGATGGATATCAGAAGAAGGAGAAAACAGGAAAAATGTTAGGAACTTGCCACAGAGTTCCTCTGAAAGACGCTGGCCTGCAGACGATCAAAGCAGATGCTGAGACTTACGGCCAACTGTTGGGCAGACCGCATGGAATCTAATGAAAGAAGTGGGAAAAATAAGATCTGGAGAGGACAGGAACTCCACAAGGAGAGCAACAAATCCAGAAAATTGAAAACAGGCATCTTTCCTGAGACCCATACTCCATCCATGTAACATGCATGGAGATAACCTAGAACCCCTGCACAGATGGAAGTTCAGTGTCCAAGTGGGTTGCATAGTAATGGTAACAGGGACTGCCTCTGACATAAACTGATTGGCCTGCTCCTTGATCACCTTCCTCTGAAGGAGGAACAGCCTTACCAGGTCACAAAAGATGACAATGCAGCCACTCCTGATGTGATCTGGGAGCCTAATATCAGAAGGATGGAGAAGAGGACCTCCCCTATCAGTGGTCTTGGAGAGGAACATGCTTGAAGAAGGGAGAGGTAAGGTGGTATTAGGAGTAGAAGAGGTAGGGGGTTATGGGGGATACAGAGTGAATAAAGTGTAATTAATAAAAGTGAAAAAAATGTTCAGCATCATTAGCCATCAGGGAAATGCAAATCAAAATGACCCTGAGATTTCAGCTTACACCCATCAGAATGGCCAATATGAAAAACTCAAGTGACAACACACGCTGAAGATATTGTGGAAAAATGGGAATCCTCCTCCACTGCTGGGGGAAAGTAAACTTGTACAACAACTCTGAAAATCAATCTGGCACTTTCTCAGACAACTAGGAATAATGCTTCCTTTAGATCCTGAAATACTACTCCTAGGAATATATCCAAAATAAGCTCAAGTACAGAATGAAGATACTTGCTCAACCATGTTTGTAGCAGCTTTACTTGTCATAGCCAGAGCCTGGAAACAACCCAGATGCCTCTCAACTGAATATTAGATACATAAATTGTGGTACATCTACAAAATTAAATATTACTCTGCAATAAAAAAGGAAGTAATGAAATTTGCAAGTAAAAGGTGGGAACTGGAAAGATTCATCCTGAGTGAGCTATACCAGAAGCAGAGAGACACAATTGGTATATACTCACTCATATAGACATATAATGTAGCTTAAATGGACTAAAATCTGTACACCTAAAGAAACTACTCAAGAGGGTGGACTCTGACGAAAATGTTCAACCCACATCCCAAAAGGCAAAGATGATGGGGCATCAGAAGAAGAAGAAAACAAGTTAGGAGCCTGCCACAAAGAGCCTCTGAAAAGCTCTGCCCTGCAGACTATCAAAGCAGATGCTGAGACTTATGCCATGTGTTGGGCAGAGAGCATGGAATATAATGAAAGAAGTGGGAAATAGTAAAATCTGGAGAGGACAGGAGCTCCACAAGAAGAGCAACAGAGCCAAAAAACTGAGTGCAAGGTTCATTCCTGAGACCTATGCTCCAATCATGTAGGACCCATACCAATAACATAGAATCCCTGCAAAGATATAGCCCATGACTCTACCGTGTCCAGGTGGGTTCCATAGTAATGGGAACAGGGACTTCCTCTGACATGAACTGATTAGCGTGATCTTTGCTCACCTCACCCTGCATGGGGAGTAGCCTTATGAGGCCACAGAAGATGACAATGCAGTCACTCCTGATGTGATCTGATAGCCTAGGATTAGAAGAAAGCAGAGGGAGACCTCCCTTATCAGTGTCTTCAAGATGCATGCATGTAGATGGGGGAGGGAAGGGTGCATTTGGAATCGAGGAGGGAGGATTTTATGGGTAGAGACAAAGTGAATAAAGTGTAATTAATAAATACTTTTAAAAGTAAAAAAAAAAAAAAAACGGGAAAAAGAGAAATATGTGACACTTTTCCTCAACTAAGAGTCTTGGACACAGGAACTGTCAACTCTGGGTTGTGTGCTTTCAGCTGCCTGGATAGTGGCATGTAGGGCTTCTCAGCCTTTCCTCAAGCAGGCTGTCCACTTGACCATTTTAATAACTGGCTCCTGAAATTCTTACTGGCTTTCACCTGTTTCAGCACATCATTCTTTCTTTCAGCCAATCAGCACTTGAGAGATTCTTGAGGTTTCCATGGAGATGAGTAAACAAACTTTCCTCAATGTCCAGTATCTCTGATCCTGTGCTTATGTGACTTTTCTTACGAAAACCAACAACCCTTTATTTCATCCCTTTATCCAGATTCCACACCTTTATTCCTGTTTACTTCTGTGACTATGTCAGGTAGGAAATGAAACTTTAATGTTTACTTAATTGGAGTTCTTCCTAAGTAGCAAAGCTTCAAAGTGATGTGTGATTAAGGGGAATGTACGGAATGACAAGGTGGTCTCATACTCTGGTGTTGGATGTGAAATTTCATAGGTTTGACTATTAACTGAGGAGTTACTTGCTGACTCACTAAATGTGCCTCCACATTTTTACTGATCTAATAGGCAGGCAGGGTCCAGGCTTCCCGGGGGTATTGAGTCTTTAAGAGCAGGAAACAGAATAGGAAACTAAACAATTCTTTGGAATGGTTTGGCTTAAATAGATAAAGATTGGTGTATGTAAAAGGAGATCTATGGGGCAATAAACTATTTGACAGATGTTGTTGTTCCACACTTAGTGATACCAGTCCATTATGAGCAAGGTTGCCTTGGCTGACCTGGCTGATTTGGCAGCTATGTCCTACTAAGTGGTCAGTGAGCAATCCTCCTGTTCCTGTTGTTTACAGTTAAAACTGTGCCTTCAGGACAGAGAAATTGGTCTGTGTTATATGCCTAGGACAGAAAAGCATATGTGTTTCCTTCAGTGTTCCTCTAGATAAACCCTCTAAACATGTTGTTACAGCCAGCACTGCTTGTTCAGATGTGCCACCTGAGCTCATGGGGTCTGACAAAGCTAGGTAACCAGTACTTCATAGCTAGGATTCTCTGCTACATAATGAATTCCTAGGAAGCATGCCTTCCAGAGTAAAACTCTGCCCTCCTTTAGCAGAATCTTTTCTCCATTTTAAAAGTCATTGTAAAAGTTTTCAACATGTAATTTTTATTGCTTATGTGGGAATTTGATATAATATAAATTACACTCCTTTTCCTTTGCTCCCACGTTCAAATTCCTTTCATATGTCACACTATGTTTTTTCTTTAAAATACTTCAATTTAAGTATGTGTTGTTCATATAATAAATGGAGCATGATCACAGTCTCAGTTCCAAGTCCCTTAAAGAAAACTGAGTTGATCCTTGCTGCACCCTGGTACCACCCTGAAGAAGAAGCCATCAATCCTGAATATCTCTATACATTACCACCTTGATCACAGTTTGTTTTATGTATTTATTTCTTATGATTTGTTCACTTTGTATCCCCTCTGCTGCTCACTCTGTCTTCTCCTTTCAGTCTAATCCAGCCTCCTCCTTTTTTCTCTATACCTTTTTTAAAGTTCCCTGATAGGGGAGGTCATCCTCCTCCTTCTATCTGACCCTAGCTTATCAGGTCTCATCAAAACTGGCTGCATCATCTTCCTCTTGGACTTGATTCTCAGGGGATTGTTCTCCTTGTGTCCTCAATTCCCTCTACTTATGACACTCTTCCTGACTTATGACACTTTTTCTGCAGGCTTCCCAGAGCTCTGAGGGGAGGAAGAATTTTTTAGGGAAATCTTTTTTAGAGCTGGGTGTTTTAAGGTCTCTCTATCTGCTTAATATCAGACTGTGGGTCTCTATATTAAATCCCATTTGATGCAGAAGGAAGGATCTTTATGCGTACAAGAAAATGACACAGATCTATCAGGTGAGGACAGAGAGCAATATATTTGAATAATAACAGTCTGGGTTGCTTTAAAGTTTCCATAAAATGCCCTGGCCCAACAACTCAATTCACTGCCACCTAACCACCCTAGTGAAAGACTGTTCACAAGAGATGGCCTGTTGGAACTTTATCTCCCAATATAAGGAGACTCTTAATGAGTGAATGGATACCATATTTGTCTTTCTGCATTTAGGTTACTTTCCTCTATGTGTTTTTCCTGGTTCTATCCATTTGCCTGAAAATATCATGATGTCATTTTCTTAGCTGCATAATACCCCCTTATGGAAATATTCCACATTTTCCCCAAAGGAGACTATGAGGCCTGTTTAGAATTTGGAAGTTGCTGGGACTTTAATCAATCACTGTATTGAAGGACAAACTATCAGGATAACTATGTTTTTTGTTTGTTTGTTTGTTTGTTTTTGCCTAGAATTACCTCCATCTTCCTGGTGATTAAAATTGCAATGTTCCCTTGAAGATCATCTATTAACATCTGGAGTCCCCACTAAGGAAATGTCTGAAAAGTGCTAGGAGGTATGTCCTTATTAGATAATATAGTTCCTATTGGAGTTATATTATAGAAGGGTGTGCTTTAAGGTTGATATGCCAATGATTTTGACCATATAGAATAGAGTCTCTGTCTCTTGGTCTTTGTCATGTTAGATCTTTGTTTCTGTTGGTCTCTCTCGCTCTATTTCTATATCTGTCTCTCTATCTCTTTCTCTCAGTTTCCTTCTCTCTACTTGCCACATGTTGTTTAGAATGAGAAGCTCCCATTTCTTCTGAAGGAATACAACAAGATGAATGCATGCTGACGTGACATCAGGGATGGTCTCTGTAAAAATAAATGCAAGGTCCTAATTAAACACTTTTTATACAAAGACTTGCCTTGGTCAGGGAGTGTTTTCCAAGTAAGTAATTCATTGACTGAGGACATGTCTGTGCATTTAGCTCATAATAATGAAATCTGTGGTAATGTGAAAGGTGCATGCCAAGGACACGTGACTTTATTGATGACCACGTGAAAGAAATATGTGACAATTTTCCTGAACTAAGAGTCTTGGATGCAGGAACTGTCATCTCTGGGTTTTGTGATTTTATATGCCCAGATTGAGGATTGTAGGGTTGACCATCCTTTCTCTCAAACATGCTGTCCACTTGGCCCTTTTAGAACTGGCTGCTGAAACTCTTACTGACTTTTACCTGTTGCATGACACCATTTTTCCTTTCAACCAATCAGCACTTGAGAGAATCTTGATGTTTCTATGGAGATGAGCAAACAAAATTCCCTCATGTTCCAGTATCTCTGATCTTGTGCACATGTGGCTTTTTCTTATATAACCGAAAAAGCTTTTATCTAATCTCTTTATCCACATCCCAGACTTTTACTCCTGTATACCTTTGTGACAATGTCAGGTAGGAAATGAAAATTTAATGCTACTGTATTAAATTGGACATCTTACTAATTAAGGAATCTTCAAAGTGATATGGGTTTAAGAGGAATGTAGTGACAGAATGAGAAGGTGGTCTCCTACTGTGGTTACTGATTTGAAATTTCCTAGGTTGTGACTTTGAACTGAGCAGTTACTGGCATACTGACTAAATGTACCTTCACATGCTTATTGATATAATAGGCTGGCAGGGTCTTGGGTTCTCTTGGTTATTGAGTCTTTACAAGCAGGGAAAATAGAAGGAAAACAGACAATTCTGGTTTGGCAGTGGTTCGGATGAAACAGCAAATGATCAGTATATATGAATAGAGAACAGTGGGGCAATAAACAATTTGACAGATGGTGCAGTTCCACAATAATATTGCCAACTCTCTATGAACAGGGTTGCCTTGTCTGACCTGGCTGAATTGAAAGCTTTGTCCTATTCAATACTCAGTGAACATTCCTCCTGGTCCTGGGATTTATAGATTTAAAAAATGTTCCTTTAGGACAGAGAAATGAGTCCCTGTAATATACCTATGACACAAGTGAAGCTCTGTGGATCCCCAGACAAACACTCTGAATGTAGTGTTAGTTCCAGTTCTACTTGTTCAGAGGTGGCATGTGAGCTCATGCGGTCTGAGGTACCTTGGTAAAAACTAGTTTGTAGCTAGGATTCTCAGCTACATAATGGGTTTCTGGAAAGCATGCCTTACAAAGTCAAACTCTGCCCTTCTTTAGCAGAATCTTTTCTCCAAGTTAAAAGCCATTGTAAAATGTGTCAACATATTATTTTTATTGATTATGTGGGAAATTCATATAACATACATTATGTTCCTATTCTATTGCTCCCATGTTCAAATTCCTACCTATATGTCACACTAAAAATTTGTTTTTCTTTAAAATACATAAGTTTAAGTATGTATTGTTCATATACTCATTAGAATATGGTCAGAGTCTCAGTGCCAAGTCCCTTAAAGAAAACTGAGTTCATCCATGCTGCAACCAGGGATTCAATCTGTATTCCCTCTGCTGCTCCCTCCTTCACTTTCCAGTCCCTCCCACACTCCTTCTCCTACCCCTATGCCCTTTCTAAAATTCCCCTGATAGGGGAGGTCCGCCTCCCCCTTCTATCTGACCCTAGCTTATCAATTCTCAACAAGGCTAGCTACATCGTCTTCCTCTGAGAAATGATTTTCAAGGCATTGTTCTTCTTGTGTTCTCAATTCCTTCTACTCATGACCCTCTTACTGCATACTCTCCTGTAGGCTTCCCAGGGCTCTTAGGGGATGGAAAATTTCATCAGGAAATCCCATTTAGGGCTGAGTGTTTTAAGGTCTCTCTCTCTCTCTGCATAATATCAGACTGTGGGTCTTTGTATGCAATCCCATTTGATGAAGAAGGAAGCATCACTGTGGTTCTAAGAACATGGCTCTGATAAATAAGTTGAGGGCAGAAAGCAACATACCTTAATAAACACAGCCTGTGAACAGAATGATGGATCAATGGAATAAAATAGAAGACCCAGACATAAACCCATACACTTATGGACACCTGTGATTTGACAAAGATGCCAAAACAATAATGAAAAAAAAAAGATAGCATTTCAAAAAATGATGCTGGTCTAACTGGATGTCTACATGTAGAAAAAGGCAAATAGATCCATACTCTCACCCTGTGTGAAACTAAAGTCCAAGTAGATCAAAGCCCTCAACATAACACTAACATATTAAATTGGTTAGAAGAAAAAGTGGGGAAGAGCCTTAAACTCATTGGCACAGGGGACAACTTCCTGAAGAGAACACCAGCAGCACAGGCTCTAAGAGCAACAATCAGCAAATGGGACCTCATGAAATTGAAAAGCAAAGGACCCTGTCATCAAAACAAAATTAAGGCCTACAGATTGGGAAAGAATCTTCACCCAGTCTCTCTTTGACAGAGGGCTAATATGCAATATATATATATATATATATATATATATATATAGTATATATATACACTAAAGTATATATATAAGTATATATAAAGTTTATATTTTTATATATATATATAGAGAGAGAGAGACCTAAATAAGTTGAAAACCCACAAATCAAGTAATCCATTTTAAAAAGGGCAACAGAGATAAACAGAGAATTCTCAATAGAGGAATATTTAGTGGAAGAGAAACACTGAAAGAAATGTTCAATATCATCAGCCATCAGGGAAGTGCATATCAAAACGACCTTGATATTTCACCTTACACCCATCAGAATGAGGAAGATCAAAAACTCAAGTGACAACATGATGGAGAGGTTTTGGAGAAAGGGAATCTTTCCTCCACTGCTAGTGGGAATGTGAACTTGTACAACCACTCTGAAAGTCAATCTGGCATTTTATCAGACAACTAGAAATAGCAATTTCTAATGATCCAGCTATACCCCACCTAGGCATATATACAAAAAATTCTACAGTATACAAACAAGGACATTTGTTCAACCATGATTGAAGAAGCTTTATTTGTAAGCAACCCTTAGTTTGGGAACAACTCTGATGCCTACCAACTAAAAAATAGATACAGAAATCATGGTACATCTACACAATGGAATATTGCTCAGCAATAAAAACAAGGAAATCATGAAATTTGCAGGTAAATGGCAGGACCTGGAAAGGATCATTCTGACTGAGCTATCCCATAAGCAGAAAGATGGACACAATATATACTCTCCTGCAGGCTTCCTAGAACTCTGAGGGGAGGAGAATTTCATAGGGAAATCCCATTTAGAGCTGTATGTTTTAGGTCTCTGTGCATAATATTGGACTGTGGTTCTCTGTATGCAATACCATTTGATGAGGAAGGAAATATCTCTGTGAATAGAAGAACATGGTACTAATCTATCAGTAGAGGGCAGAGAGGAACATATTTTAATAACAACAGTCTGGTTTGCTTGAAAATTTCCATGGGATGACCTGGCACAAATCAATTAAATGCCACCCAATTTCCCTAGTGGAAGACTGGATTGGTCACAGTAGATGACTTATTGAAACTTTATACCCCAGTATTAGGAAACCTCCAAATGTGTAAATACATACCATATTTGTCTTTCTGCATTTTTTTTTTTTTACTTCAAACAGGATGATTTTTCCTGGCTCCATCTATTTGCCTGTAATATCTTTTTTAAATTTTTTTATTAATTATAGTTTATTCACTTTGTATCCCCTCATAATCCCCTCCCTACTCCCCTCCCAACCCTACCCTCCCTTCCCCTTCTTCACCCATACCCCTCCCCAAGTCCAGTGATAGGGGAAGTCCTCCTCTCTTTCCTTCTGATCTTAGTCTATCAGATCACATCAGGAGTGGCTGCATTGTCATCTTCTGTGGACAGGTAAGGCTGCTCCCCCTCAGGGGGAGGTGATCAAAGAGCAGGCCATTCAGATTATGTCAGATGCAGCCCCTTTTCCCATTACTATGTAACCTACTTGGACACTAAACTGCAATGGGTTAAATCTGCTCACAGGTTCTAGGATATCTCCATGCATGGTACTTGTTTGGAGTCTGAGTCTCTGGGAAGACGCCTGTGCTCTAATTTTCTGGTTCTGTTGCTCTCCTTGTTGAGTTCATGTCCTCTCCAGATCTCAGTATTTTCCACTTCTTACATAAGATAACCTGCACATTGCCCAACAGTTGGCCATGAGTCTCAGAGTCTGCTTTGATAGTCTGCAGAAAAGAGCCTTTCAGAGGCCCTCTGTGGCAGGTTCCTAGATTTTTACCTGATTTATTCTTCTTCTGATGTTTTTCCTCTTTGCCTTTTGGGATGGGGATTGAGCATGTTAGTCACTGTCCTCTCTCTTGATTAGTTGCTTTAGATATACAGATTTTACTAGGTTTATCTTATGTTGCATATCTATATGACTGAGTATATACCATATGTGTCTTTCTGCTTCTGTGACAGCTCATTCAGAATGATCCCACCATTTACCTGCAAATTTCATGATTTCCTTATTTTTCATTGCAGAGTAATACTCCGTTGTGTAGATGTACCACAACTTCTGCATCCATTCTTCATTTGAGGGGCATCTGGGCTATTTCCATGTTCTGGATATTATAAATAAATCTGCTACAAATATAGTTGAGCAAATGTCCTTATTGTGTACTTGAGACTCTTTTGAATATATGTCTAGGAGTGTTATGCTTGGATCTTGAGGATGTGTGATTCCTAGTTGTCTCAGAAAGAGCCAGATTGATTTCTAGAGTGGTTGTAGAATTTTACATTCCCACCAGCAGTGGAGGAGGGTTCTCCTTTCTCCACATCCTCTCCAACATATGTTGTCACTTCAGTTTTTCATCTTGGCCCTTCTGATGGGTGTAAGGTGAAATCTCAGGATAGTTTTGGTATGCATTTCCCTAATGGCTAATGACATTGAGCATTTCATTAACTTTTTCTCTGAAATTTTATATTCCTCTACAGAGAATACTCTGTTTAGCTCTGTTCTATTTTTTTAATTGGATTACTTGGTTTGCTGTTTTTCAGCTTTTTTAGTTCTTTATATACACTATATATTAGCCCTGTGTCAGATAAAGGGTTGTTGAAGATTCTTTCCCAATCTGTAGGCATTAGTTTTGTTTGATGACAGTGTTCTTTGCTTTACAGAAGCTTTTCAGATTCATGAGCTTCCATTTACTGATTGTTGTTCTTAGAGCCTGTGCTGTTGTTGTTCTGTTGAGGAAGTTGTCTCCTGTGCCAATGAGTTCTAGAGTCTTCCCCAATTTTTCTTCTAACCGATTTAACATGTCTGTATTTATGTTGTGGTCGTTGATCCACTTGGACTTTAGTTTTGGGCAAGGTGATAAGTATGGATCTATTTTCATTTTTCTACATGTAGACATCCAGTTAGAATAGCACCATTTGTTGAAGATGCTATCTTTTTTTTCCACTGTATGGTTTTGGCATCTTTGTGAAAAATCAGGTATCCATAAGTTTGTGGGTTTATTTCTGGGTCTTCTGTTCAGTTTCATTGATCCACCATTCTGTTTCTATGCCAGTACCATGCAGTTTTTATTACTGTTACTATATAGTACATCTTAAGATCAGGGATGGAGATATGTCCAGAAGATCTTTTATTGTAGAGTATTGTTTTAGCAATCCTGCATTTCTTGTTATTCCATATAAACCTGAGTATTTTTCTTTCTAACTCTGTAAATAATTGTGTTGGTAATTTGATGGAAATTGCATTGAATCTGTAGATTGCTTTTGGTAAGATGGCCATTTTTATTAGGTTAATCCTGCCAAGCCACGAGCATGTGAGATCTTTCCATTTTCTGATATCTTCTTCTAATTCTTTTTTCAGAGACTGGAAATTTTTTTCATACATGTCTTTGAGTTGCTAGGTTAGGGTTACTCTGTGGTACTTTATGTAATTAGTAGCTATTGTGAAGGGTGTTGTTTCCCTATTTTCCCTCTCAGCCCTTTTGTCTTTTGTATATAGGAGAGCTAGTGATTTTATTTTGAATTAATTTTGTATCTAGCCACTTTGCTGAAGGTGTTTATCAGCTGTTGGAGTTCACTGGTAGAGATTTGGTATCACTCACGTATACTATCATACCATCTATAAATCGTGATACTTAGACTTCTTCCTTTCAAATTTGTACCCCCTTGATCTCCTTCAACTCTTTTATTGCTCTAGCAAGGACCTCCAGAACTATGTTGAAGACATATGGAGTAAGTGAGCAGCCTAGCCTTGTCCCTGATTTCAGTGTGACTGCTTTAACTTTCTCTCTGTTTAGTTTGATGTTGGCAATGAGCTTGATTTATATTGCTTTTACTATGGTTAAATGTGTGCCTTGTGTCCCTCATCTCTAATACCTTAAGCAGGAATGGATGTTGGAGTTTTCAAATGCTTTTTCAGCCTCTAGGGAGATTATCATACAGTCTTTTTCTTTCAGTTTGGTAATATGGTGGATCACATTGATGGATTTCCATATATTGAACCACCGCTTCATGCCTGTGATGAAGCCTATTTGGTCATAGTGGATGATATCTTTGATGTGTTCTTGTATTCGGTTTGCAAGTATTTTGTTGAGTATTTTTGCATCAATGATCATGAGGGAGATTGGCCTGAAATTCTCTTTTTTTGTTGGGTCTTTGTGAGATTTAGGAACCAAGGTGACTGTGACTTCATAGAATGAGTTTGGTAGTGTTCCTTCTGTTTCTATTTTGTGGAATAGTTTGAAAAGAACTGGTGTTATGTCTTCTTTGAAGATCTTGTAGAATTCCATGCTGAAACCCTCTGGTCCAGGGCTTTTTTTTTTTTTTTTTTTGGATTGGAGACTTTCGATGACCACTTCTATTTCCTTGGGAGATATAGGACTATTTAATTGATTTACCTGATCTTGATCCAGGTTTGGTAAGTAGAATCAATCAACAAAATTGTCCATTTCATTGAGATTTTCAAATTTTCTGGCATGTAGACTTTTGACTCTCTGTGCCCACGGCTTGAACCCAGTTCAGTGATGGCAGCTCATACCCACTGGTCTGATAGATGTTTCCAGGTAATGACTGCCTGACTCAAGTCAGTACTGTTTCCTTCCTTCCCTGTGGGGTTTTCTCAAGTCATTTCTGCCTTTCTACCTGACCCTAGGTTATCAGGTCTCAACAAGTCCAGCTGCATCATCTTTCTAAGTGTCCTATTCTCAGGGCATTGTTCTGCTTATTTCCTCAATTTCCTCTACTTATGACACTCTTCTTGCATCCTCGATTGCAGGCTTCCCAGAGGAGTTTGGGGAGGGAGAATTTCATAAGGAAATTCCATTTAGAGCTGGAATTTTTAAGGTCTCTCTCTGCATAATATCAGACTTTGGGTCTCTGTATTCTATCCCATTTGATGAAGAAGGAAGCATCTCTGTCAATCTAAGAAGACGGTACTCATCTATCAGTTGAGAACAGAGAGCAACATATATTAATAACAACAGCATGGGTTGGTTGAAAATTTCCATAGGATGTCCTGATCCAATAACTCAAATAACTGCCTCCCAATCCCCCTAGTAGAAGACTGGTTTGGCCACAATTAGATGGCCTATTGGAAGTTTAAACCCACTATTAGGAGACCTCTGATTAAGTAAATACACACCATATCTGTTTTTCTGCATTTTAGTTACTTGACCAGGGATGATTTACCTGGTTAGATTCATTTCACTGAAAAGAACATGATGTCATTTTCTTAGCTGAATAATACCCCGTTATGGAAATAGACCAAATTTTCCTCAAAGGAGTTTGTCAGTCTTGTTCTTTAGTCCTTGGAAGTTGCTTGGACTTTAATCATTGTGTTGAATGACTAAATATAAGGATAACTATGTTCTTTTAGCCTAGAAATATCTCCATCTTCTACTTCCTGGTAATTTGAATTGCAGTGGCCCCTTGAAACTCCTTTATTTACAGGTGGAGTCCCCAGTAAGGAAATGTCCAGTAAGTTGTTAGATAATATAATTTCTATTGGAGTTAACATATATCAGGATGTTCTTTGAGGTCGATATGCCAAATGAAGGTTACTAGAGAAAATGGAGTCTCTGTCATTCAGTGTCTGACACTTTCTAACTTTGTTTATGTTCCTCTTGGTCTCTTTATTTCTGAATCACTCTCTAGCTCTTTCTATCTTTCTCTTTGTGACCCTCTCTCTGCCTGCCACTTGTGGTTCAGTACAAAAAGCTCTCAGTACTGCTGAAGGAATACAGCAAGATGACTCCTTGCTGACAGGACATCCTAGATGGTCCTGTAAAAATATAAGCAAGGTCCCAATTAAACACTTTTTGTTCAAAGATTTGCGTTTGTCAGGGAGCATATTCCCAGAAAGTTATTCACTGACTGAGGACATAGCCTTGCATTTAACAAATAGTAATGGACTCTGTGATAATGTGCAACTCACATTTCAAGGACACATGACTTTATTAATGAACACGTGAAAGAAATATGTGGCACTTTTCCTGAACTAAGACTCTTGGACACAGGAACTGTCATCTCTGGGTTGTGTGCTTTCAGCTGCCCAGATTGAGGCATGTATGGCTGCTCAGCCTGTCTATCAAGCACTCTATTCACTTGACCCTTTTAATAACTGGCTCCTAAAACTCATACTGGCTCTCATGTGTATCATGACATCATTCACCCTCTCTACCAATCAGCTCCTGACAGAATGTTTAGGTTTCCAGGGACACAAACAAACTTCCTCAGATTCCAGGATCTCTGATCCTCTTTCCATTTGACTTTTTCTTGTGATACACAGTAAGTATTTATCTCATTCCTTTATCCAGATCCCACTTTTTGCTCCTGTTTACCTCTGTGACAATGTCAGTTGGAAAATGAAATTTTAATATTCATTTAATTGGACAGCATCCTAAGTAGGGAAGCTTCAAAATGATGTGCAAATAAGGGGAAAGTAAGAAATGACAAAGTGTTCTCCCACTATGTTCTTGCAACTGAAATTTCCTGGGTTCTGACTTGGAACTGAAGTTACTTGCACACTCACTAAATGTACATTCACTTTTTTTAATATAATAGATTGGCAGTTTATAGGATTCCTGGGGTATTGAGTCTTTAGGAGCAGGGAAAAGAGAAGGAAACTAGATGATTCCTGGGATTGGTTTGACTGAAATAGAGAAATATTGGCGAATGTGAAAGGAGAACTGTAGGGCAATAAATTATTTGACAGCTGGTCTTGTTTCATACTAGTGTTGTCAACTCTCTATTAGCTGGGTTGCCTTGGCAGACCTGGCAGGATTGGCAGCTGTGTCATATACAGTGGTCAGTGAGGAACCCTCCTGGTCCTGGGATTTACAGTTAAAAGTGGGCCTACAGGACAGAGACATGGGTCTGTGTTATATGCCTAGGATTCAAGAGCAGCTGTGTTTCCAGCTGTGGTCCTTCTGAACAATCCCTCTGAATGTACTGTTAGCACCAGGACTGATTGTTCTGAAGTGCCACCTGAGCTCATAGGGATTGAGGTAGCTGGGTAACCACAAGTTCATGGCTAGGATTCTCTGCTACATAAAGAGTTCTTGGAGAGCAGTCCTTACAAAGTCAAACTCTGCCCTCTATTAGCAGAATCTTTTCTCCATTTTAAAAATCAGTATAAAATTTGTCAACATATTATTTTTATTGATTATGTGGGAATTTCATATAACATACATTTTTCATATAACATACTACTTTTCCATTGCTCCCAGATTCAAATTCCTATCCATGTGTCATAATATTTTTTTTTTAATTTTCTTTACATCAATTGAAGTATATGTTGTGACATTCTTATTGGAACATGATCAACATCTCAGTACCAATTCCTTTAAAAAAAACTGAGTTTATCCTTGTTCTATCCTGGCACCACCCCCAAAAAAAGCCATCAGTTGTAAACAGTTCAAATATAATCACCTTGATCAGAGTTTTTCTTATGCATTTATTTATTCTGGTGTGTTTATTTTGTATGCACTTTCCTGCCTCTACCCTCTTCTCCTTATAGTAGCATGCACCTCTATGCACTTCTTCTACCCCTATGTCCTTTATCTAGTTCCCTCATAGGGATGGGCCTATTACCCCTTTTATCTGACTCTAGCTTATCAGTTCTCCTCAATGCTGGCTGCATCATCTTACTGTGGGCCTGATTCTCAGGGCATTGTTCTCCTTTGGTCCTCCATTCCCTTTAGTTATGACACTCTTCATGCCTCCTCTCAAGCAGGCTTCCCAGAGCTCTGAGGGAAGGGAGAATTTCATAGGGAAATCCCATTTAGTACTGGATATTTTAAGGCCTCTGTCTCTCTGCATAATACTGAACTATGTTCTTTTAGCCTAGAAGTTCCTCCATCTTCTTGCACTTCCTGTTGATTTGAATTGAAGTGTCCCCTTAAAGCTCATCTATTCACATGCTGAGTTCCCAGAGAGGAAATATCTGGAATGGGTTAGGAGGAATGGCCTGTTAGATAATATTATTCCTATTGGAGTTATATTACTGTCAGGTGTTCTTTCAATGATATGCCAAAGAAAGTGACCAGACAGAATGGAGGTCTCTCGGTCTCTGTCATTTTATCACTTTGTTTGTGTTGGTCTAGGTCTCTTTATTTCTGAATCTGCCTCTCTAGGTCTTCTCCCCAGTGAGTAAATGTCTGGGAATATGGGATTAAAAGGAATGTACCAAATGACAGCGTGTTCTCCTACTGTGGTTTTGGATCTGAAATTTCTTAGGTTGTGACTTTAAACTGAGCAGATCATGGCATACTGACTAAATGTATGTTTAGTCTTACTGATATTATAGTCTTATTGACATATCATTCTTATTGATATAATAGTCAGGCAGGGTTGAGGGTTCCTGAGGAAATTTTATATTTAAGACCAGGGAAAAAGAAGGTAACCTGACAGTTCTGCAGGATAGTCTAACAAGATCCATTTGAAAGAGGGAGTATAAATGGGAGAACAGATATGCGAAGAATGTAGACAAGACAAGTTTCTTTTCAAGTCTCAGTTTTCTGAACATTCAATCAACACTTATAAAGTAAAGGTTGCTAGCAATTTTTTTTCACAATAGCAACACATCTGTGTCACCTGGCAAAGCATCCAAGTATTCAATCAAGGTTACAAAAAGTTTGCTCTCTTGTTCCCAAGGTTGCAGGGAGCTTGCAATCTACTTCTCAATCTCAGAAAATCAAGCTTGCAGAGACCACCAAGGACAGTCTCTGAGACATGGAACTTAGATAAGACCTGCATCTGCCATGGCCAGGAGGCAGAATTCCAATTACCAGACTCCTTCAGTTCTCACTTCTTTGTTTAACAACTTTCTTAGGTTGTTAAAATGTGAATTTTCCTTACTCTTCATCAAGGTCTCAGATGAGATATTTATGACTCTCTGTCTGAGGTTGGAAAAAATCAAAATTTTACTCTTACAAGTCTTCGACTTACTTCCATGTCAAATGAGGCTGTTAGAGATTTTATTTAAGTTCATGCAACTGCACTTGCATGCATTGAAGTTGTTATTGAAGGAACAGTAACACACCAGGAAAGCAGGTACAGGCCAATGAAGCCATACCTGCCATGTAGCAAATGTCAGTTCCCACCTAAGCACAGAGTCAGATTATGGAAAGCTCCTCCTGAGGCTAGGAAATATATCCCAGATTGTATAGGCCAATTCAAACCTAGGTTTGTTGGGAGATTCTATGTCATGAACTTATTTCTCTTCATTAACATGTCCACTGAGAAATTTTTGCTTGACCAAATACCAGCCAAATGATTCTGAACCTGAGTGCAATTAAATTCTGTTTCATCAAACCAAGAATCAGAAACCCTAGGAGGAATCACAACAAAACAGATTGCTTAACAACTAATACTGAAAGAGCATTATTATCAGCATTAACACAATTACTAAGACTGTAATATATTCAATTGAATAAGTATTATTGTTCTTAAAATGTCTCACTACAATGTTTCCAATTAGCAGTAAATAAGGAGGATTAACACATGCAAAACATAAGTACATTTGAGTAATTTAGCAAAGCTACTTGCCTTCCAAGAGAGAATGCCTATATGACCCAATGCAGCCCACAATTTGCATACATAGTTTTGACAATTTTTATTTGAAGTCCTCCAAAGTCCAGCACTAACAGCTTTATATAAAACAACAGAATTTTGACTGCCTTTACTAGAAGCCAAGTTCTTAATGTCCTTAACAATAGATCAGTCCAAGAACACATCAAAGATATCATTGACTATGACCAAGTAGGTTTTTTCCCAGGCATGCATATTTGGTTCAGTTTATGGAAATCCATCAATGTGATCCACCACATAAACAAACTGGAAGAAAAACAAACAAACAAACAAAAAAAACCCACATGAACATCACCTTAGATGCTGAAAAGGCATTTTACAAAATCCAACAACCATTCATGTTTAAAGTATTGGAGAGTTCAGGGAAACATGGCACATACATGAATATAGTAAAGGCAATACACAGGAAGCCTATAGGCAATATCAAACTCAATGGAGAGAAACTAAAATCCATTCCACTGAAATCAGGGAAAAGGCAAGGTGGCCCTTCAATATTCTTCTTGAAGTCCTTTATAGAGCAATTAGACATTTGAAGGAGATCAATGGGATGCAAATTGGAGAGGAAAGAAGTAAAAGTATCGCTATTTGCAGATGATATGATAGTATACCTGAGTAACCCAAAAAATTCTACCAGGGAACTCCTACAGCTGATTAACACATTCAGCAAAGTGGCTGGATAAAAAATTAACTCAAAAAAATCAGTAGCCCTCCTGTATACAAAAGACAAAAGGGTCGGGAAATAAATTAGAAAACAACACCCTTCACAATAGCCACAAAGGACATAAAGTACCTTGGTGTGAACCTAACCAAGCAAACAAAGACTTGTATGAAAAAAAATTCAGTCTCTGAAGAATGAATAAGAAGAAGATATGAGACTTTGGAAAGATCTCCCATGCTCATGGCTTGGCAGGATTAATAATAGTAAAAATGGCCATCTGACTAAAACTAATCTACAGATTCAATGCAATTTCGATTAAATTACCAACACAATTCTTTACAGACCTTGAAAAATTTTTTTCATCTTCATATGGAACAAGAAGAAACCAAAATTGCTAAAACAATTCTCTACACTAAAAGATCTTCAGGAGGTATCTCCATCTCTTATCTCAAACTGTACTATAGAGCAACAATACTAAAAACTGCATGGTACTGGCATTGAAACAGACTGCTGGATCAATTGAATCAAATAGATAACCCTGACATAAATCCACACACTTATGGACACCTGATTTTTTACAAAGATGCCATAACCATTCAATAGAAAAAGACAGCATCTTCAACAAATGGTGCTGGCCTAACTGGATGTCATCATGTAGGAAAATGCAAATAGTTCCACACTTTTCAACCTGAACAAAACTAAACTCCAAGTGGATCAAAGACCTCAATTAAAAGCAGACACTCTAAACCACTTAGAAGAAAAAAGTGGGGAAGAGCCTTGAACTAATTGGCACGGGAGACAACTTCCTGATCAGAACACAAACAGCATAGGCTCTAAGAGAAAAAAATCAATAAATGGGACCTCCTGCAACTGAAAACCTTCAGTAAAGCAAAAGACACTGTCATCAGAACAAAATGACAGCCTACAACTTAGGAAAGGTTATTCACCAACCCTATATTGGACAGAGGACTGATATCCAGTATACATACAGAACTAAAAAAGTGAAACAGCAAAAAATCAAGTAATCCAATTTAAAAAAAAAATGGAGTACAGAGCTAAATAGAGAATTCTCAATAGAGGAATGTTGAATGGTAGAGAAATACTTTAAAGAAAACAACCCTAAGATTTCACTTTACAACCATCACAATGGCTAAGATGAAAAAACTCAAGAAACAACACATGCTGGAGAGGTTGTGGAGAAAGAGGAACCCTCCTCCACTGCTGGTGGGAATTTAAACTTATACAACCACTTTGGAAAGCAATCTGGAGCTTTCTCAGGCAACTAGTAATAGTGCTTCAGATCCAGCTATACCACTCCTAGGGATATACCCAAAAAGGGTCTCGAGTACACAATAAGGACATTTGCTCAACCATGTTTGTAGCAGCCAGATGCTGGAAACAGCCCAGATGCCCCTCAGTGGAGGAATGGATGCACAAATGGTGGTATTTATACAAAATGGAATATTACTCAGCAAGGAAAAACAAGGAAATAATGAAATTTGCAGGTAAATGGTGGGATCTGGAAAAGATCATCCTGAGTGGGCTATCCCAGCAGGAGAAAGATACACATGGTATATACTCACACATATAGACATATAATATAAGATAAATATACTAAAATTTGTACACCTAAAGAAACCAATCAAGAGGGAGGAGTGGCTAAACTGTTCAATTCCTATCCAGAAAGGCAAAGAGGATGGACATCAGAAGAAGGAGAAAAGAGGGAACAATTCAGGAGCCTGACACAGAAGAACTCTGAAAGGCTCTGCCTTGCAGACAGACTATCAGTGCAGATGCTGAGACTTAGGGGCAGAGTGCAGGGAATTTTATGAAAGAAGTGGGAAACAGTTAAGATCTAGAGAGGACAGGAACTCCACAAGGAGAGCAACAGAACAAAAAAATCTGAGCATAGTGGTCTTTCCTGAGACTGATACTGCAAACAAGGACTATGCATGGAGATAGCCTAAGACCCTTCCTTGCTCAGATGTAGCCCATGGCAATTCAGTATCCAAGTGGATTCCATTGTAATAGGAACAGGGACTGTCTCTGACATGAACTGATTGGCCTGCTCTTTAATTACCTCCCCCTGAAGGGGAAGCAGCATTACCAGGCCACAGAAAAAGACAATGAAGCCATTCCTGATGAGACCTAATTGATTAGGATCAGAAGGAAGAAAAAGAAGACCTCCCCTATCAGTGGACATGGGGGCAGGGATGCATGCAGAGGGTGGTGGAAGGGAGGGATTGGGACTGAAGGAAGGAGGGAATCAAAGGGGGATACAAAGTGATAAAATGTAATTAATAAAGAATTTTTTTAAAAAGTTGTTAACCTCACTTCTTTATTGATTATTTTGGAATTTCATATAATATACTACTAGTCCATTGCTCCCAGGTTCAAATTCCTTCCCTTGTGTTACAGTAAATTTTTTTCTATAAATATATCAATTCAAGTATGTGTTTTTCATCTACTCATTGGAAAATGATCAGATTCTCAGTGCAAAGTCCCTTAAAGAAAACAGAGTTCATCTTTGCCACTCCGTGGGACCACCCAAAAGAAGAAGGCATTAGTCCTGCAGAGCTGTATACTTCATTCCCTTGATCACCATTTGACTTCTGTATTTATTTTTATGTATTTTTTATTATGATGATTTTTCACTTTGTTTCTCCTCTGCTGCCCCATCCCTCTTCTCCTCCCAGACCCACCCACAGTCATTTTCCTACCCTTAGGTCTTTTCTCTAGTTCCCTGAAAGGGGAAGTCCTCCTCCCCCTTCAAACTGACCCTAGATTATCAGGTGTCATCATAGCTGGCTGCATCATCTTACTCTGTGGTCTGAATATCAGGGTTTTGTTCTCCTTCTGTCCTTAATTACCTCTGCTTATTACACTCTTCCTGCCTACTCTCCTGCAGGCTTCCCAGAGATCTGAGGGAGGGAGTATTCCATTTAGCTCTAAATAGTGTATTCCCATTTAGAGCTGGGTGTTTTAAGGTCTCTCTCTGCCTAATATCAAACTGTGTGTCTCTGTTTGCAGTCCAATTTGAGGCAGAAGGAAGAATCTATGTGGATGCATGAACATTGCACTGATCTATCATTTGAGGTCAGAGAGCAACATATCTAATAGCAACAGCCTGGGTGGCTTGAAAATTTCTATATGATGCTGTGGCCCAATCTCCCTAGTGGAACACTGGTTTGGTTTTAATTGATGGCCTATTGAAACTTTATCCTGCACTATTAATAGACCTCCTAATAAGTGAATACGTACCACAATTGTCTATCTGTATTTTAGTTACTTCACCCAGGAAGATATTTCCTGGTTCCATCATTTTGTCTAAAAATATCCATGATGTCATTTTCTTAGCTGAATAATACTTAGTTATGGAAATATTCCAGCTTTTCCCAAAGAAGATTATCAGTCCTGTTCTTTAGTACTTGGAAGTTTCTGGGACTTTATTCATTGTATTGAATGACAAACTTTCAGAATATATGTGTTCTTTTAGCCTAAAAGTCCATCCATCTTTTTCTACTTCCTGGTGATTGGAATTGCAATGTCCCATTGAAGCTCATCTATTTACATATGGAGTGCCCAGAGAGGAAAAGTCTGGGAATGGTTAGTCAGTATGGCCTTGTTAGATAATGTAATTCCTTTTGGAGTTATTTCATAAGAGAGTGTGCTGTGAGGTTGATATGCCAAAGTGACCAGACAGAATGGAGTCTGTCTCTTGGTCTCTGTCACTTGTATCTTTGTTGCTATGAGTCTAGGTCTCTCTATTTCTGAATCTGTCTCTCTAGCTCTTTTTATTTCCCAGTGAGTAAATGTCTAGGAATGTGGGATTAAGGGGAATGTACTGAATGGCAAAGGGGTTTCCTACTATGGTCTTATATCTGAAATTTCCTAATTTGTGACTTTGAATTGAGAAATACTGGATAACTGACTAAATATACCTTTATGTTTTTGATAAAACTGGCTGGCAGGGTCAGGGGTTCCCTTGGGGTACTGAGTCTTTAAGAGCAGGGACAAGAGAAGGTAACATGATAGTCCTATGGGCTAGTCTATCTATACGTGGGAGTGTAAATGTGACAGAAATATGAAGAATGGAGACAAGAGATATTCCTTTTCAATTCTCAGTTTACTGAATATGCAAGCTAATACAAGCTAATTTTTTTTTCACAGTAGCAACACTTTTGTGCCACCTAGCAAGACATCAGGAATTCACTCAAGCTTTCACCAAGTTTGCTGTCTGGTTCTCAACGTTGCAGGGAGGTTGCTGTAAACTTCTCAGTCTCAGAACAGCCCACTTGCAGAGATGACCAAGGACAGTCTCTGACACATGGAATTTAGATATGACCCACATCTGCCATAGCCAAGAGTTAGAATTCCAATTACCAGACTTCTTCAGTTTCCCCGTCTTTGTTTTATGGAGAGCCTGTCTTAATTTTGTCGAAATGTGAATTTTTCCTTACCTGTCATCAAGGTCCAGGATGAGATATTTATGAGCCTCTCTTTTAGGTTGGAAAAAACACAATTTTACTCTTACCCATCAATGACTTACCTCCATATCAAATGAGTTGTTAGAGATCTTTAATTTAAATTCATGCAACTGCACTTGCATGGACTGACATTGTTGTAAAAAGAACTGGAACACACAAGGAAGGCAGGCACAAGCCAACAAACCCATACCCACCATGCCCACAAGTGTCATTCCCCACTTAAACACAGAGTCAAAGGATGGAAAGGGCCTCCTGGGGCAAATAAATATATCCCAGGCTGTATTGGCCAATTCTAACCTAAGTTTCTTGGCAGATTTTTCGTCAGGGATCTTACTTCTCATTAAAATGTCCAATGAGAAGTTTTGCTAGACCAAATACCAGCAAGGTGATTCTGAACCTGAGTCCAATTAAATTCTGTTTTCATATCAAGAATCAGAAACCCTTACAGGAATCAGAACAAAAGCAGGTTGCTTAACTACTAATACTGAAAGAGCATTATTGTCAGCACTAACATAATTATTAAGATTGTAATATACACATTCAATTGAAGGTGTATCATTTTTCTTAAAATGTCTTGCTAAAATGTTTCCAATTAGCAGTAAATAAGGATTAACACTTGCCAAAAGAGAAGTATACTTGCATAATTTAGCAAGGCTACTTGCATTCACAGAGAAAAGCCTATATATCCCAATGCAGCCCCCAATTTCCATACATAGTTTTGCCAGTTTTTATTTGAAGTACTACAAAGACCAGCACTAAGGGCTTTTTCTAAAACAAAGAAATTTTGAGTGCCTTTACCAGAAGCCAAGTTCTTGATACCCTTAACGATAGACCAGTCCTGTCCACAATGGGAAATGCAGGGTCATTGTGACAGGAGTAAGTGGTAGGTGTTTCTCTGATGCATCTTGTCCAAGGATGGCTCTTGAGGACAAGTGCATTGATCCCCTTTCTCACAGGGTGGGTAACTATTTAGAGATGTAAAACTGTCCGTTTTAACTCCCATAGGAAGGGACAATAATATCCCTCCAGTGTTCCACTTTGCCTGCTTGCAAAGGGAGGCTTGTGCTACTGCCCCAACTTAGAATAGTAGGCATTCTGACCTATGACCTGGACAAGGGAGACTGGTAAGTGCTTGTGATGAATACTCTCTCTGGTAAAGCAAAGAGGATGAACTTTTCCTATTCCTGAAAAGTTAAGAGTCTGTTTTACTTGTGTTCCTTCAAAAGCAAGGAAACCCAGCAACCAAGTGTTATTGACATAAACAAGAACATTTGCATCATCCCAGGAAACTGGATGTAGTAGAGGTGGATTAGGAACTTAGGCCCAATAAACCACCATCTTGACCTGAGAGATCTTCATTGACATCATTACCATTGTCAGAAGAAAATCCACTTGTTGCACCAGATTCCAGAAGCCATCTAGATGCATCATTTTCTTGCGAAAAAAAACACAGACAGATCCTCATCACCATATGAGTACAGGGTCACGTCCATGCCATTCATTTGTTAATGGATCGCTCATTTTACTTTAGCAAAATTTTTCTTGGTTTCTGTATGCCAAAATCTATCTGCTTTAGATTTACCATGCTTATTTAAATTTTAAAAATTCAGAAAAAAAAATAATTAAAATGATTCTTAGGTGTCCAGGAGAGTAGCTCCCCCTTCCTTGTATTTTGCAAGTAAATCTTAATTGTTTAGTGGGCATGCTACCATGCCTTGTTCTTGAGGATTGTAAGGTATTTTAGTTATATGAGAAATTTGAAACTGTGGAGAAACTCTTTTAAAATATTTGCTAGTATTTCCTGTTGCATTGTCAGTTCTATATTACCTAGGAACTCCTAGAACATCAAAAGCTTGTAGACAAGAAGCAATAACATTCTTTGAAGATTTTCCTGGTTGAGGAGTGGAAAAAATAAATCCAGAATAGCTCTCTATGAAAACATGTACATATTTTAATTGTTTACATTCAGGAATATGAGTAATATCCACTTGCCAAATCTGATTTGGAACCAGTCTTTTATGATTGACTCCCAAATGAGGAACAGGCTGAAATTGAGGACAAGTACTGCAAGCCTTGACTATACTACGGGCCTGTTCCTTAATCAATATTTAAGTCTCAAGGTTTGACTAATAAGATGGTGCATATTATGGGCATCCTGGGTTCTTTTTAACTGTGAACAATAAACTTTGGTGACTTTATCTGCCAGTGCATTTCCTTTAGACAGGAGTCATGTTAAATTAGAACGAACCCTCAAATGTCCTTTTTGTAAAAAAGGGAAAGGTTGTGTGTGTGTGTGTGTGTGTGTGTGTGTGTCAAATTTTGAATTTGTAAAAATAAAATTCCAGCAGGAGAAGATATCTGAATCTGATCTGCAATCTCTCACTAAGACAAAGACTGACCTACACATGCACTATCTGTAAAAGATTCAAAGATTCCTTATTAAGACTTTGAAATTCAAGCAACACTGCAGATAACTCTGCTTTTTGTGCAGATGTGTTAGACACTTGAAAAGATATTGTTTTTCTTTTATAAGCATAGGCAGCAACCCCAGATAATGAGTCATTAGTAAATACTGTTAATGTATCAACAATTGAGCTAACTATGTTTTAAATTGTTTTTTGTTTTTGTTTGTTCCTCAACAGTTTGGACTCTGTCACAATAAGATTATATATGTTAAAATGCCATATTTATCAGATCTCTGGTAAGTCTGAGGGCCAGCATCTTTGATTTACTCTTTGTCTACTTTCAGCATCTGCTTTAAACTTAATTTTATAAAACGGGATGTTATAGTTTATTTTTTCATATTTTTTAAAATCTGTTTTATAACCAAATTTTAGGTAGATGTAGAAAGGCAAAGGTTATGGTTACCAATTTTAGAGTTAACCTTAAAAAAAAAACCTGCCTAAACAAAGAGACTAAGTAAAACTCAATCTTGTACTCAACTATAATCTTTAGCATGACTTTAAATCTGTTCTTTTAAAACTGAAATCACAGCAAAACTTTTAATTAAACATATTTGTAAAGGGGCTAGTGAATCTTATTAATTCTATCATATTTTAGGAAAACTTAAGAGCAAAAAATTAAAGGACAAAGGTTTTATTTAACATTAAACAGAGACCTAATCTTTTGGGAGCAGGCTTTGATGAGAAATAACAATTGAAGCAGTTGAGGCAGGAAAAAGCAGAATGCTGGAACATGCAAGATAATGAAACAGATGTGGCAATGTCTCAGTATGCTGAAGAATGATTCTGTCAGGTTTGATATAGCATCTCTAGTGTCCAGTTCTTCTGTTCTGCAAACTTATAATTTCTCTCAAGCATTATAGTGTTCTAAAATTATGAATGTGAGAGATATGCAGGATGAAAGTTAAATGTAAGCCAATTTAATCTGCTATAGCAAATAAAAGGTTAGCATATTAGTCTTTAATATTAAATATTTAGCATTTAATATTGAGGATATTAGAGCAAAGGATATTGGCCATGTATTGTTGAAGTTTTGGCTAGAGAAACATTTTATTGTCTCAGTCAGTTTTAGAGCTGTTCCCAAGTAAAGGGATTAGCCATATATGTTACCATTTTTATTGAACATATGATCATTATCATGTTGAAATCAAAACAAGTTTGGATAGATCAAAATATCTTTTTGGGCTCTTGCATGCCTGTTGTATTAGGCCAAGTTGCTACCTATTTCCCTAGAGAAGCCTCCCATTAGAGAGATAAGATAGATACCTTGAGCAATGGAAAATGCATGTTTTAAGTAAACTTTATATAATCTCCTTTTTAAATTCAGAATACATGCATACTGTAGATATCTTTTACCCATTTTGAGGTTTACTCCTATATTTTTATATATGTTGTAGCTATTTTCCTATCCCCTTGTTTATATAGAATGGGTAGTTAATGCTTTTATAGCCTAAGTTAACTTTAACTCCCTCTTACCCTTATTATTTAAGCATACCCTAGGCATCTTTTACCTGTGCTTTACATTGATAGTGGTTATTTTATTTTATTTTTTTTTTGGCTTGCCCCTTTTTTATACAGACTGGACAGTTATACCTTTATATTAACTCTCTGAGCATTAGCATGTAAACTCTCTTACCCTTCGCATTAAGTATATCCTAGGTATTTTGTATCTGTATTTTTAAGTTGGTTTTGGCTACTCTCTGGCTTGCCCTCTTTTTAATGTAGGATGTACAGTTTTGTTTTTTGAAACATATGAATATAATTTTTGAGTTTTGGGGACTAAGCTAGGTTAGCATGTACTTTGCCATCTTCAAGACTCTTGTGTCTTTTTTACATATGCACGACCAACATTTTCCCCCATGAAAATAATTCACATTTAAAAGGATAATGCAGTTTTCAGAGCATTGTGATATTATCTCTCTTTATATAAACTTAAAAATGATGTGAAGCCCAACTATAGATCAGTAAGGACATAACATCGATTATTAAGAAAAAAGAATTTACATGGTAACCTTAGGAAAAATTTGTCATTTTGAATCTTTGAATCTTAGAGTATCTCTGGAAATGGCTAAACAGCAGGAGTTGCCATCCTGGCTTTTATGATATAAATAAGCTTGATCCTGAATTCAGAGATATGCTTTTTTTTCTTTTTTCTTTTTTATTCTTTTTTTCTTCTTCTTTTTTTTTTTTTTACTTTGTGTTTGCAACAAACGCATGTGCCTTATTTCAATTCAGTACAATTGTAACTTTTTTTAATTATAGTTTTGTATATTCTTCAGAACTTTATACATATGTATAAGAGAGGGCTATACTTGAGGTTGAAGAATTAAGCAGGGTTAGCGACAGCATGATGGAATGGCTTAGCCAAAACTAAACTCATGTGAAATGCCTTATTGGCCAAACATTTTCTTTATTTTTTTATATAATTTTATTTTTTTTCTTATCAGTTACATTTTATTAACTCTGCATCCCAGCTGTATCCCTCTCCATCATTCCCTCAAACTCCCACCCTCCCTCCCCCATCCCACCCTGCCCCTCTCCAAGTCCACTGACAGGGGGGACCTCCTCCCCATCCATCTGACCCTGTTCCATCAGGTATCTTCGGGATGTAACTTTAAGCCTTAAAATAAAAATCAAACAAAGATACAAGAAAGTTTGGGGTCAGTTGTTCCAATTTATGTTGTAACAAAGCCCAGTTGGTTATTTTTATTGATGTTTTACTGAATTGGTGGACCCTTACCAGAAAGAGCTGACAAGTGTCTTGCAGCCAGAGAGCTTTGAATTTTAGCTGTTGTTAATCTAATTATTAGGAAAAGTGTCTTTTTCTTGACTGTAACTTAGGATTCCAATCCTTGGTTTTCCCTTGTTTTCTCCTTCAACTTCCTTGGAGAAGGTATAGAGAAGAACCAACACCATTAAACGTATTGCAACTAGATCTATGACTATGACAGCCAAAATGAAGCCAAAAGGGGTTAAAACACCCTCTGCCATTGCATTTTCTTTTTTAATTTTATATGCAGTTTAGGCCAAACTCTGTGTAGGGGTTTATCTACCTCCAGTTTTGTTCTTTCCTGCCATGGCTGTGGAGCTGAGCCAGCCACAGTATAATGGACTGATGCTTTGTTTACCCCTCAAACTGCAGCAGCAGCCAGTTTTCTTAGGCTCTCTTTTGCTCCTGGGCGGGTTTAAGAGACAGAAATTTCCCTGGGAGTAAATTTTTAGGTTTTAAGTTTGGATTTCTTCACTGGGAGCTTATTCCCCCCACCAAATTATGATATAGTATGATTTAAGGGGTGTGGATACTTGGATTAGTTGGGCACCAATTGTTGTGACTATTAATATTTATTATTGATTTATCTTCTGGTAAATCTGCTGTTAATCCTAAACTGCTGTATAACACAGGGACTGTGTTTATTTAGTTAACCTAGAACACAATGCTGGGCAACAGTTACTCCCTCTTAAACCTCCAAGCACTCATAGATTCCTAACATTTAGATTTTAGCGATTATTCTTGCTTTTTGTGAAACATTATGTCCAGTCCATCTCCAAGATCTGTTCCAAGATCTGTCCTCCAGCTCTCTCTCCAAGCTCTTATCATTCTTTTCTCCCACTCATTTCCTGCCCTCTGTCTCCTCCCCTCTTTCCTCACCTCTGGTTCTTCCCTTTGCACAACATTGTGGCTAGTTGTTTTATTTTGGTCAGTTTATTGAAAGGATCAGACAAACTTTGTAACCTATACGTCTTTTAAAACCTATATTTTTTAGTTTTAGGCCCATGTTAAGCTAAAGCCTCTTAGAACTCCTCCAGAAAACAGAGGAATGTGACCCTGGCTGTCTGTGAAGACAGAGATAAAAAAAAGCGAGCAAGCAACATTTGTCCAGCAAAAAGAATGACCAGACTTTGTCTGCTAGATAGCATTTCTTAGCAACCAACCCAGATGGCCTTAAACATTCTTCGGAGTAGCCCCTGACCTCAAAAGCCCACAGCCCCAGTCTACAAAGATGACCTAATCATCTTTGAAGGTCTTGTAAAGGCTACTTGCTGCTGAGGAGGTGCTACCCTGGATACCACTCATGCACTTCCTCTGCAGGGCCATAGTCTGACCCATTGATAATCAGGGAAATCAGTAAATGCAGTACTGGCCTTTCGTGACTGCTGATCTATACAATTGGAACTTTCAACACCCTCCCTTTTCTGTCTACACTCTAGGGTTAACCAATCTCTTGGAGTCAGTTCTTTTTACTCATCAGCCCACCTGGGACAATTGTCAGCAGTTGCTACAAGTGCTCTTAACCACTGAAGAATGGAAGGGAATCCTGCTAGAGGCCCAGAAAAAAATTGCTAAGGGAGTACTGACCCAGAGACTAGACCCATGGAAATGGCCTATAGCCCATTTATCAAAAAAACTGGACCTAGTGGCTACCAGATGGCCTGCATGCCTAAAATTAGTGGCTGCCACTGCCCTATTAGTAAAAGATGTTGAAAAACTGACTCTGGGCCAAAATCTGACTGTTACAGCTCCACATGCTTTAGAGAACATCATCAAACAGTTCCCAAACTGCTGGCTCACCAGTGCCAGAAAGACCCATTACCAGATCTGCTCCTAAATACTGATCGCATCACCTTTAGCCCATTCATGGGATGTAATCCACCTTTCTTGCTTCCTGATCCAGACATGGATGCTCCCCTTCATGACTGCCAGTAGATTCTGGTGACAACAGATGGAGAAAGGATCTAACTGACCAGCCCTTGCCAGATGTAGAGGTAACATGGTTCACAGATGGGAGCAGCTTCTTATTGGACAGGCAAATGAGGGCCGGAGCAGCAATAGTGGATAGAAAACAGATAATATGGGTTGAAGCCCTGCCACCAGTACCTCTTCTCGTAAGCAGAATTGCTTTAACTCAAGCCCTCAATCTAGGAAAGGACAGAAAAAATAATATCTACACTGATAGTAGATATGCCTTTGCCATGGCCCACATACATGGGGCCATATACCAACAAAGGGGACTTTTAATCTCAGAAGGAAAATAAATAAAAAATAAGGGAGAAATAACTAAGATGCTAGAAGCACTCTCCTGCCCAAAAATATAAGCATCCACTGCCCAGCACACCAAAAAAGACACTCCCCAATAACCCAGAGCAATAATATGGGAGATCAAGTTGCAAGAACAGTTGCCTTGGTACATTCGGCCTCCATCCTGTTAATGGAAGTCATAGACAAACCGGAAAATAACTGGACAAAAGGATGGCTTGACCTACAATACTCATTTGAGGAAGAAAACCTCATCTCTCAGTATCCCACTAATTACAAATAGGCATGGACATTGGAAGACACTAAAAGGGGAAACAATACTCCCCAAAAATGCTGCTTTGGAGCTGATTCAACTGATGCACTAATGGACTCACCTAGGGTGAAAAAAGTTAGTTGAAGCTGTTAAAGGGTCCAGGATGTTTGTTCCAGAACTAATGACTTTAATAGATCAAGTAATAACCAGCTGTCAAGTTTGTGCTCAGGTAAATGCCTGTAGGTCACAGACCAGACTTGATAAGAGACCTAGAGGAAACCATCCAGGTGTGTTTTGGGAAGTAGACTTCACAGAAGTAAAACCTGGTAAATATGGCTATAAATATCTGTTAGTTTTTGTAGATACCTTTTCAGGATGGGTGGAAGCCTTCCCCACCAAGCAGGAGACTGTAGCAATAGTGGCTAAGAAGATACTGGAAGACATCTTCCCCAGGTTTGGAATTCCACAGGTAATGGGCTGACTTTTAGGGCCCAGGTAAGTCACCTTAGCTAAAGTGTTGGGAACCAATTGGAAATTACATTGTGCCTATCATACCCAAAGTTCAGGACAGGTAGAAACAATAAATAGAACTATAAAAGAGACCCTGATTAAATTGACCCTAGAGAGTGGCTTAGACTGGGTGGTGCTCCTTCCCTTAGCCCTGTTCTGAGCCCAGGCCACCCCCTATAGGCATAAACGAACCCCTTTTGAAATCATGTAAGGGTCAGCCCCAGTGGTGGCCACAGGACCGGATCTAGACTTAACCATGGACTCAGACTGGGAGATTGCTGCCAGGCTGGTTGCCCTACACACTATACAAAGTCTCAACTATCTGCCCTTTACACACCAGGCACCACTGAAGTTCTCCACTGGTTCCAGCTTGGAGATGGTGTTTACATACAAAGACATGGAGCCCACTTTCTGGAACCTTGCTGGAAGTGGCCATATACCACGTTCCTGACCACTCTGTCTGCACTGAAAGTGGACAGAATAACTGCCTGGGTACATGCTTCCCATGCCAAGCCAGCTCCACCTGCTACAGATGACTGAAAGTCCTGGAGATCCATAAAAACTTATAACCCCTTAAGGCTGAAGTTACAAAAAACCCAGCTATGATCCAGATCTTTGCAATTGCTACTCTTATGACTATGTGTACTGGGGTCTACAACTCCCTTAACCCCCACAAACTATATGCCCCTATGAATGACACCTGGGTTCTATGGGATGAATATGACTATGTCTTGGCTAAAACATCCCAGAGAGTTTCCGCAAACACATGGTATCCTGAGCTGAGCTTCGATCTAGCCCTTTCTTTGCCATCAGGGTCCTGTGAAAGAAACCTAGCTGAAGAACACAAAATATACTTTTATATGAGTCCCTACACTGACATGCCCTAGAGGTAGGAACACTGTGAAACCAGGGCTGACCTATATTGTGTAGAATGGGGATGTGAGGAATTTGCCACTGACAGGAAACCCATTTAAACCAGGCTTATCCAATTGACTAGAGACTCCAAATATAATAAATATAAATGGGAGGCTAGTAGGGGAAGCTGGGATGATGAACCATCCCACTGGGCTAACCCCAAAACCTGTAATCAGCTTAAGCTCTCCTTTACTGATAAGGGTAAGAGCTATACCCAGTGGTTGCAAGGAAAACATTTTGGACTGGGCCTCTGGAAGACAGGGGCACATAGGGGAATAGTGTGCCTTCAATTGCTTCTTTCTGAAAGGACCTCCAGTGTTCTTGACCCTACCACTGTCACACCCTCCTCTCCCCCTTGACCCATTCCTGCATGGGCAACTCAGGCACTGGTGACTTAATGTATAATTCAGACCCCGATCAGTACCCCAGTCTCTCAGAAGGAACCTTTATGGACCATTATGAAGAGTGCTTATAAAGCCCTAAATGCTACCAATCCCAATGTCAAAGAGTCCTGCTGTATCTGTCATGGAGTCAATTCTCCTTTTTATGAAGGAATTACCCTTAACACTTCGCACTTAACCTATATTTCTGGTCCAGATGGCTGTTGCTGGCAACCATCAGACACTCAACTGACTCTGCAATCAGTCTTAGGATCAGAAACTTGCACCCAAAAAGCCACACCCAGCCAATGTGCTCTACACCTTTTTTTCAGGTCCCTGATAAACCAAGAGTCTACCTGCTTCCCCCCAACAACAGTTGGTGGGCTTGTAATTCACGGTTAACCCCTTGTGTGCACTTTCAGATCCTCCTACAAACAGGTGAGCTCTATGTACCAGTCCAGCTGGTGCCCAAGATCTGTTTATCATCCATTTGAGGACCTACTGGATCACTGGAACTACAGAGGTAAAATAGCTGGGCTTAAAAGGGAAATAGCCATGGCTCTAACCCTCACCTTTTTCTTGTGCTTGGGAATTGCCAGAACAGCTACAGGGGCTTCCTCTCTAGTTCTCCAGGACAAAAATTATCAAAGCCTCAGGACAGCTATAGATGAAGATATCCAAAGGACAGAGCAGTTAGCAACCAGGCTAATGGATTCATTAACTTCCCTGTCAGAATTAGTCCTATAAAACAGAAGAAGACTAGATTTACTATTCCTAAAGGAGGGAGGGCTTTGCACAGCCCTAACAGAAGAATGCTGTGTTTAGACCACTCTGGAGTGATCAAAGATGCCAGGCAAAGGTGCAAGAAGGCCTTACTAAAAGAAAGAGAGAGCGGGAGGCCAACCAAAGTTGGTTTGAATCCTAGTTTAATAGCACTCCCTGGCTTACTCCACTGGTGTCAACCCTAATGGGATCCTTAGCTACCTTGTTTGTTTTTGTAGTGGTTGGAGCCTGCATTATAAATAGCTTGGTTGCATTTATTAGAGAATTAGCACAGTGCAAGTGCTTATGCTTACACAACATTATCAAAGAGTAAACATGGCTGAAACCAGAGCATAGAACTGAAGTAATTACAGGCCCAGGTAACACCCCCTGTCTTCTTTCCAACTTTTGACCAGAATTTGAGCCTCTTTCAAACTGAGATTAAATAGTCCAATCATCAGAACTAAAGAAATTACAGAAGACGGATCTTTGGCTCATTGCCTCATTCTACAGACTAAAATGTTGAGTCAAAAGGAAAAAAAAATTGAGATAAAATTCTCATGATTGAAGCAGTTACAGGGAAAAGGGGAAATGAAAGGATCAGACTAACTTTGTCACCGATATGTCTTCTAAAACCTATATTTTTTAGTTTTAGGCCCATGTTAAGCTAAAGCCTGTTAGTACTCCTCCAGAGAACAGAGGAATGTGACCCTGGCCATCTGTGAAGACAGATAAAAAAAAAAGTGAGCAAGCAGCAACTTTTACCCAGCAAAAAGAATGACCAGACTTTTGTCTGCTAGATAGCATTTCTTAGCAACCAACCCAGATGGCCTAAAGCATTCCTCTGAGTAGCCCATGACATTAAAAGCCCACAGCCTCAGTCTTCAAGTATGAGCTAACCACACCTCGCACCCACCTTTTATTGCAGCCACATTAACACTTAGCAAGACTAAAACTTGAGCACCTAATAGTAACCAATTATTTTAGAAGTCAGTTACCGTATAGCTTCTTCATCCAATCCCAAGTTGCCAAGACTAAAACTCATGAGCTTCCCTGCATTTTTTTCCATAATAACCCAAAGCTTTTGTTTCTTGGGGCTGCTCTTTTCTGATTTGTAGGGTTTTCCCATCATGCAATGGCCAGAAAATAAACCTCTTGCTGTTGCAGTGATTCTGACTTCAGGTCTTCTTCAACTTACTCATGATTTGAGCCTAACATTTATTACAATGCAATATCCAGATTGAAACCAGAGAGTAGAGGGGGGGCAAAAAAATCAGCATTTGAATGAACAAGGTGGATACATTTGAAAAGAACATTATACCAACAGAAAAGGGTCCACATGAAAGAGGGACTGTAAATGGGGGGGGGACAGAGACATAAAGAATAGAAGACAGATTCCTGATCAAGTCTCAGTTTACTTACAGTTTATAAACAATACTTACAAAGTAAAGGGTAGAAGCATTTTTTTTTTTCTCAATAGCAAAACATCTGTGCCACCTGGTAAGACATCCAGGAATTCACCCAAGGTTACACAAAGTTTGCGGTCTGGTTCCCAAGGTTGCAGGGTGCTTACTATCTACTTTTCAGACTCAGAATACTCTGCTTGCAGAGAACACCAAGGAAAATCTCTGAGACATCGAACTTACATAAGAGCCACATCTGCCAAGGCCAGCTGGCAGAATTGCAATTACCAGCATCATTCAGAAACCAGACAATTCCCAGGAATGGTTTGGCTGAAAAAGAGAAAATCTGTGAGTGTAAAAGGAGAAATAAGGGGAAATAGACTATTTGACATCTAGTTCTGTTCCACACTAGTGTTGCCAAACCTCTATGAACAAGGTGGCCTTGGCTGACCTGGCTGGATGGGCAGATATGTCCTACTCAGTGGTCAGTGAGGAACCCTCCTGGTCCTAGTGTTTACATTCAAAATTGGGCCTTCAGGATGGTGAAATAGGTCCATGTCATATGCCTAGGAAACAAGAGCAGCTGTGTTTCCTAATGTTGTCCTCCAAACAAACCCTCTAAATGTAGTGTTAGTGGCAAGACTGCTTGCTCAGATGTGCCACTTGAGCCCTTTTATCTTTTGTATATGGAAGGGTTACTAATTTTTTTGAGTTAATTTTGAATCCAGTCTGTTGGTATAATGTTCTTTTAAACTGTATACACTTAACCCTTGTTCCTTCAAATGCTAATTTCTCCCCCACACTCTCTGGTTTCAATATGGATATTACATTGTGATACTAATTCTAAGCATCCTGTCTCAACTCTTGTGTAAACAGGCCAAAATAAAGCAACTAGACACAATTTTGAGCTGGGAGGAGCCAGAGGAAATGAAAAAGGGGAGGAAATAGAAGGCAAGAAATGAGTGGAAGAAGGAAGGGGCAAGAAGAGAGTTAGAAGAACAGAGGGGAGGGAGATCTTGGAGGATGTGGAGCATGAACCAGACCTAAGAATTCACAAAGAGCAAGTATAATATGGGGAATCAAAATGTTGGGAAACTATGAGGGCTTGAAGGTTTAGAATGGAATAAGTATTTCTCAGCATTGTGTTCTAGGTTAACTAAACAAACCCAGTCATTGTGTGATGATTTGGGTGTACAGCTGCTTGATACTAACAGCAGCATTACCAGAAGATATATCAATAGATATATCAATATTATTAGATTTTTACACCAGTCATTTTGCTATAGGTGTTTATTAGCTGTAGAAGTTCCCATGTAGAATATTGGGGCGGGGGGAGTTAACTCAGAAATACTATCATATCTTCTGCAAATAGAGATACATTGTATTCTTCATTTTGCAAATCTATCCCCTTGATATTAATCTATTTTTTTATTTTTCTTACAAGGAATTCCAGAGCTATATTGAAGAGATATGAAGAGAGTGGGCAGCCTTGCCTTGTACCTGATTTCTGTGGGATTGTTTTTTTCTCTCAGTTTAGTTTGATATTGGCTATAGGCTTATTGAATGTTGTCTTTACTATATTTAGGTATAATATGTGATTGTATCCTTGATCTCTCTAATACTTTAAACATGAATGGAGGTTGGATTTTGTCAAATGCTTTTTAAGCATCTAAGAAGATTATCATGTTTTTTTTTTAATTTCAGTTTGTTAAGATGGTGGATCACCTTGATGGATTTCTGTATATATTGAATCACCCCTGCATACCTGATATGTAGTCTACTTGGTCATATTGTATGATATCTTTGATGTGTTCTTATATTTGGTCCAGGACATAAAGTACCTTGGTATGACCCTAAACACAGAAGAAAAAGACTTGTATGAAAAAAAATTCAAGTCAATGAAGAAAGAATTAGAATAAGATATCAGAAAATGGAAAGATCTCCAACGCTCATGGCTTGGCAGGATTAACATAACAAAAATGGCCATCTTACCAAAAGAAGTCTAAAGGTGCAATGCAATTCCCATCAAATAACCAACAGAATTCTTTACAGAACTTGAAAGAAAAATTCTCACCTTCATATAGAAAAACAAGAAGTCCAGAATTGCTAAAGCAATACTCTAAAATAAACAATCTTCTGGAGGTATTTGCATCCCTGATCTCAATGTGTATTATACAGCAACATTAATAAAAACTACGTGGTACTGGCATAGAAAGGAATAATAGATAAATGGACCGAAATAGAAGATCCAGAAATAAACCCACACACTTATGGACACCTGAGTTTTGACAAAGATGCCAAAGCCATACAATGGAAAAAAGATAGCATCTTCAGCAAATGGTGCTGGTCTAACTGGATGTCTACATGTAGAAAAATACAAACAAATCCATACTTTTCACACTGCACAAAACTATAATCCAAGTTGATCAAAGACCTCAACATAAAACCAGACATTAAATCGGTTAGAAGAAAAACTGGGGAAGAGCCTTGAACACATTGGCACAGGAGACAACTTCCTGAACAGAACATCAACAGCAGAGGCTCAAAGAACAACAATCAATATATGGGAACTCATGAAACTGAAAAGCTTTTGTAAAGCAAAGGACACTGTCATCAAACAAAACAAATGACTACAGATTAGGAAAAAAAAATTTAAAAAGCCTCTATGTGACAGAGGGCTAATATCTAGCATTTATAAAGAACTAAAGAAGTTGAAAAGCAACAAACCAATTAATCCAATAAAAAATGGGGAACAGAAATAAAAAATTCTCTATACAGTAATATTGAATGGCAGAGAAACACTTAAAGAAATGTTCAATATCATAATCCATGAGGGAAATGCAAATCAAAAGGACCATGAGATTTCACTTTACACCTCTCAGAATGGCCAAGTTCAAAAACTCAAATGACAACACATGTTGATGAGATTGTGGAAAAAGAGGAACCCTCCTCCCTTGCTTGTAGGAATATAAACTTATACAACCACTCTGGAAGTTAATCTAGCACTTTATCAGACAACTAGGAATAGTGCTTCCTCAAGATTCAGCTATACCACTCCCAGGCATACATCCCAAAAAGAATCAAGTATACAATAAGGACATTTGCCAAACCATGTTTGTAGCAGCTTTACTCATAATAGTTAGAACCTGGAAACAACCCAGATGCCGGTCAACTGAAAAAATGGATACAGAAATTGTGGTACTGCTACACAATGGACTATACTCAGCAATGAAAAATGAGGAACTCATGAAATTTGTAAGTGGATGCTGGGAAATAGAAAAGATCATCCTGAGTGAGCTATTCCAGAAGAAGAAACACACACATGGTATATATTCACTCATATAGACATATAATATATGATGAACCTACTAAAATTTTTACACCTAAAGAAACTAATCAAGAGGTAGGACTCTTGCTAAAATGCTCAATCCCATCCCAAAAGGCAAAGTGGATTTACATCAGAAGAAGAAGAAAACAGGTAACAAGTTAGGAGCCTTCCACAGAGGGTCTCTGAAAGGCTCTTCCCTGCAGACTATCAAAGCAGATGCTGAGACTTATGGCCAACTCTTGGGCAGAGTGCATGGAATCTAATGAAAGAAGTGGGAAATACTAAAATCTGGAGAGGACAGGAGCTACACAAGGAGAGCAACAGAACCCAAAAATCTGAGCACAGGGGTCTTTCTTGAGACTCAGACTCTAACCAAGTACCATGTTTAGAGATAACCTAGAACTTTTGGACAAATGTAGCCCATGGCATTTCAGTGTCCATGTGAGTTCCATAGTAATTGGAACAAGGACTAAATCTGACATGAACTGATTAACCTGATATTTCATCATCTCCTCCTGATTGGGGAGCAGTCTTACTAGGCCACAGAGAAATAGAATGCAGCCACTCCTGATGAAATCTGATAGACTAATTTCAGAAGGAAGGAGAGGACAACCTCCCCTAGCAGTGGACTTGGGAGGGGCATGTGTGGAGAAGGAGGAGGAAAGGTGTGATTGGGAAGGGATGGAGTTTTATTGGGGGATACAAAGTGAATAAAGTATAATTAACAAAAACTAAAATAAAAATATTGAAAAAATATAATTCCTTTCTGATTTACATTATAGGAGGGTGTGTGCTGAGGTTGATATGAGAATGAGAGTGACCAGACAGAATGGAGTCTCTGTCTCTCAATCTCTGTCAATTTATGTTTTTGTTTCTTCTGATCTCAGTTTTAATATTTCTGAATCTTTTTCTCTAGCTTTTTTTCTCTCTCTTGCTCTCTGTCACCCTATCTCTACCCGCAGGCTGTGGTTCAGTAAGAAAAGCTTTCAGTTCTGCTGACAGATTACAAGAAAATGACTGCATGCCAGTGTGATATCCTGAATGGTCTCTAAAAATACAAGCAAGCTGCGAATTAAATGTTTTTTGTTCAAAGAGTTGCCTTAGTCAGAGAGTATTTTCACAATAAGTAATTCCATGAGTGTGGACATATCTGTGCATTTAAGAAATAATAATGTTATCTGTGAAAATAGGAAAGTCACATGTCAAGGACTAGTGACTTTATAAAAGACCATTTGAAAGAAATATGTGACTCTTTTCCTGAACTAAGAGTATTGGACATAGTAAATGTCATCTCTGTGTTGTGTGCTTTAAGCTGTGCAGATTGAGGCATGTAGGGCTGCTCAGCCTGTCTTTCAAGATTGTTGTCCTTTTGCCCTTCTTAATAACTTGCTCCTGAAACTTTTACTGACTCAAATGTTTTATGACATCATTCTCCCTCTCAGCCAATTATCACCTGAGAGAATCTTGAGCTTTATATGGAGATGAGTAAACAAACTTTCCTCAGTGTCCAGTACCTCTGATCATGTGCACAGATGACTTTTTCTTGTGAAATTCAACAAGCCTTTATTTTATCACTTTATTCAGATCCCACACCTTTAGTTCTGTTTACCTCTGTGAAAATATCAAATAGGAAATGAAACTTTAATGTTTATTGAATTGGACCGCTTCCTAAGTAGGGATGCTTCAAAGTGAAGTGAGATTAAGGGGAATGGACTTATTGACAAGGTGCTCTCCAAATATGGTCTTGGATTTGAAATTTCCTAGGTTGTGACTTTGAACTGAGCATTTACTGGTGTACTCACAAAATGTATCTTTACAATCTTATTGATAAAATAGGCAGGCTGGGGCTAGGGTTCCCTGCTGTATTGATTCTTTAAGAGGAGGGTAAAGAGAAGGAAACCACATAATTCCTTGGACTGGTTTGGCTGAAACAAAAAGATCTTTGAGTTTAAAAGGAGAACTGAGGGACAATAAACTATTTGACAGCTGGTGCTATTCGACACTAGAGTTGTCAACCCCCTACGAGCAGGTTTGCCTTGACTGACCTTGATGGATTGGAGCTGTGTCCTCCTCAGAGTCAATCAGCAATTCTCCTTGTCTTGTTTTACAGTCCAAACTAGTCCTTCATGACAGAGAAATGCTTCTGTTATATGCTTAGGACAGAAGAACAGAAGAGTTTCCTGCACTGGTCCTTCAGGAAAACACCCCAAATGTAGTTTTAATGTGAGGACTGCTTGTTTAGAGGTGCCACCTGAGCACATGAGTTCTGAGATAGCTGGGTAACCACTTATTCATGTCTAGGATTCTCTGCTACATAATGACTTCTTGGAAAGCATGCCTTAAAAGTCATATTCTGCTCTCCTTTAGTAGAATATTTTCCCCAGGGTAAACATCATTGTAAAATTGTCACCATATCATTTTTATTGATTATGTGGGAAATTCATATACTATATATTATGGTCCTTTTCCATTGCTCCCAGGTTCAAATTCCTACCCATGTGTCACACTAATTTTTTTCTCTTTAAAATACATCAATTGAAGTATGTGTCATCTACTCATAGAAACATGATCAGAGTTTCAGTGTCAAGTCCCCTAAAAAAACTGAGTTCATCCTTGCTGCATGCTGCTACCCCCCCCAAGAAGAAGCCATCAGTCCTGAAGAGCTCTCTAATTTATCACCTTGATCAGTTTTTCTTATATATTTATTTATTACATATTGTTTAATCTGTATCCCATCTGCTCCCCTCTCTCCTTCTCCTTGCACTCCCTCTCACTCTCCTTCTTCTACCCCTATGATTTTTCTCTATTTACCTGATATGGAGGTCCTACTCATCCTTCTATCGGAACCTAGTTTATCAGGTCTCATTAAGGTTGGCTGTATCAGTTACCTCTGAGATCTGATTCTCAGGGCATTGTTCTCCTTGTGTCATCAATTCCCTGAATTTAGTACCCTCTTTCTGCCTCCTCTCCTGCAGGCTTCCAAGATATCTGCGGGTGTGGGGGGAAGAATTTCATACAGAAAATCTCATTTAGAGCTGGGTGTTTTAAGGTCTTGCTGGGCACAATATTGGACTGTGGGTCTCTGTATGAAATCCCATTTGATGCAGAAGGAAGCATCTCTGTGGATCTAAGAACATGGCAATCAGTTGAGGTCAGAGAACAAAATATTTTAATAACAACAGTCTGGGTTTCTTGAAAATTTTCATATGATGCACTGGCCCAACAGCTCAATTCACTGTGATCTAATCCCCCTAGTGTAATCCTGGTTTGGTGACAATAGGTGGTGTATTGGAACTTAATTCCCGATTATTAGGAGACCACCTAATAAGTGAATACATACCATATTGTCTTTCTGCATTTTAGTTACTTCACCCAGGATGATATATCCTGGTTCCATCTATTTGCCTGAAAATATCATGTCATTTTCTTAGGTGAATAATACTCTATTATGGAAATATTCTACATTTTCCCCAAAGGAGATTGTTAGTCCTGTTCTTTAGAACTTGGAATTTGATGGGATTGTAATGATCATATTGAATGTCAAACTATCATGATAACTATATTCTTTTAGCCTAGAAGTTTCTCCGTCTTCTTTAACTTCTTGGTGATTTGAGTTGAAATGTTCAATTGAAGCTTATCTAGTTAGATATTGAGTCCCCAGTGAGGAAATGTCTGGAAAGTGTTAGGAGATACGGCCTTGTTAGATAATATAATCCCTATTGGGTTTATAGTTTAGGAGGGTGTGCTTTGAGGCTGATATGCCAATGAAAGTGACTGGACAGAATGGATTTCTGTCTCTCTGTCTCTCTGTCTCTATGACTTTATATCTTCATTTCTGTAGGTTTTTGTCTCTCTATTTCTGAATCTGTCTCTCTTGCTCTTTAGCTGTCTAAGTCTCTCTTTCTGCCTTCTGCTTGTGGTTCAGTATGAAAAGCTCTGAGTTCTGCTTAAGGATTATAAAAATGTGTCTGTTTTCTGATGTAATATCATGGATACTCTCTGTAAAAATATAAGCAAGGTCCCAATTAAATGCTTTTTGTTCAAAAGTTGCTTGGTCAGTGAGTGTTTATCCAGAAAGTAATTCATTGACTGAGCGCATATCTGTGCATTTAATAAATAAAATTAGCATCTGTGGTATTATGAAAGTGACACATCAAGGCCATGAGACTTTATTAATGAACACATGAAAGAAACATGTGACAGTTTTCCTGAACTAAGAGTCTTGGACAAAGGAACTGTCTTCTCTGGGTTGTGTGCTTTCAGCTGCCCAGATTGAGGCATGTAGTGCTTCTCAGCCTTTATCTTAAGCAGCCTGTCCCTTTGGCCCTTTTAATAATTAGCTGTGGAAACTCTTACTGGCTTTCACCTGTTTCATGACATTATTTTTCTTAGCAGCAATAATCACGTAACCATTGTGATATCATAAGAACATTGGGATGTCACGATGATTTTGATACAATGATGCTATTGTGATGTCATAATAGCATTTTGATATCATCATAGCATTGGATGTCCTAATATCATTCTGAATTCTTACTGTTCATAAGTCATAATAGCTTTTTTATTTCAAATATTCATTGTGATGTCATAGCATAATCACCATTTCAAAGTCAAAATTGTATTTTGATGTCATAATACCATTGTGAAATCATAATACCTTTGGGATGTCATAATATTAAAATATCATGATAGAATTGTAATATCAAAATACCTTACTGATATCATCATAGCATTGTGACTTCTTATCATTGTGATTTCTTAATAAGATTGAGATATAATAGCATTGTAATGTCATAAAAGCATTGTAATGACATACTAGCATTGCGATATCTTAATATCAATGGAAAATCATACTGTTATGAAGTCAATAGCACTGTAATGTCATAATTCCATTTTGATATTATGATATAATCATGTTGTAAGAGCTTGTGAGGTCATCAATCTTTGTGATGTCATAATAGCATTATGATGTCATAATAGCACTGTGATGTTTTAATAATATTGTGAAATTATAATACATTGGGATATCATAACATTGTGATGTCTTAAGGGTATTATGAAGTATAATACCTTTGTGATATTGTAAGAGCATTGTGATTTCATATCATTGTAATGTCATAATAGCATTGAGATATCATAATAGCATTGTGAAACCATAATAGAGTTGTGAAGTCATAATAGCATTCTGATGTTTTAAGAGCATTGTGATGTTATACCACCATCATGTCTTAATAGCATTGTAATATCATAGTAATATCATAATAACATTGGGATGTCATGATGAATTTTGATATCATAATGATATTTTGTTGTTATAATAGAATTGAGATGTCATAATGACATTGTGATGTCATAATACCATTGTAATAACAATATCATCATAGTATTATGATGTCCTAATACCATTGTGATGTCAACATATCATTGTAATGTTTAATAGCATTGTGAAGTCATAATATCATTGTGATATCAAAATTCCATTGTGATGTCATACAACAATCATGTTGTAATACCATTGTAATGTCATAATAGCATGGTGATGTCATAATACCATGTTATGTGAATACATAATACCATAATATTATGTGAATTCATAATACCATGTGATGTCATAATACCATTATTATGTCATAAAAGCACTTTGAAGTCATACTGTAAAAACATTGTGATATCCAAATACCATTGTGGTGTCATACCACAATCATGTCTTAATAGCACTGTGCTGTCATAATAGAAATGGGATGCATGATGAATTTTGATGTCATAATGCCATTGTGATGTCATAGAATTGTGCTGTCGTCATAACATTATGATGCCATACTAGCATTGTGTTGTCATATCATTAAGATGTCATAAAGTTTGTTTATTTGGTGGATCACATAGATAGGAACCACCCCTGCATGCCTGGGATGAAGTCTACATTTTCATAGTGGATGATGTCTTTTATGTGTTCTTGGATTTGGTTGCAAGTATTTTGTTGAGTATTTTTACATCGATGCTCATTAGAAAGATTGGACTGAAATTCTTTTTCTTTGTTGGGTCTTTGTGAGGTTTAGGGTACCAAGGTGACTGTGGCTTCATAGGATGAGTTTGGTAGTGTTCCTTCTGTTTCTATTTTGTGGAACAGTTTGAAGAGTATTGGTGTTAGCTCTTCTTTGAAGGTTGAATTCTGCACTGAAACCATCTGGCCCTGGGCTTTTTTCCATTGTAGATTTTGATGACAGCTTCTTACCTGGTCTTGATTCAGCTTTGGCATGTGGAATAAAAGAAGAAAATTGTCCATTTCAGTTAGATTTTCAAATTTTGTGGCAAATAGTCTTTGAATGTAAGACCTAATTATTGTTTGAAATTCCTCACTGTCTGTTTTATATCCCCCTTTTTGTTTCTAATTTTGTTGATTTGGATGGTGTCTTTCTGCCTTTTAGTTAGTTTGGCTATGGGTTTGTCTATCTTGTTCATTTTCTCAAAGAACCAGCTCTTGGTTTCATTGATTCTTTGAATTGTTTTATTTGTTTCTAATTTATTGACTTCAGCCCTGAGTTTGTTTATTTCCAGCCTTCTAATCCTTTTTGGTGTTTCTGCTATTTTTTTCTAGGGTATTTGAGTGAGACATTAAGTTACTTGCATGAGATGTTTTGAATTTCTTTTTGAAGGCACTTAGTGCTATGAACTTTCCACTTCTTTCACTGTGTCCCATAAGTTTCAGTATATTGTGCCTTCATTTTCATTGAATTCTAGGAAGTCTTTAATTTTTTCTTTATTTTTTTTTCTGACCCAGCTCTCATTTAGTAGCAAGTTGTTCAGTTTCCATGTGTGTCTGGAGGCCTTTTGCTATTTTTGTCATTGAGGTGCAGCTTTAATTTATGGTGACCAGATAGGATACAAGGGATTATTTCAATCTTCTTGTATCTGTTGAGTCTTGCTTTGTTACCAACTATATGGTCTATTTTAGAGAAGGTTCCACGAGGTGCTGAGAAGAAGGTAAATTATTTTGTGTTCAGGTGAAACATTCTGTAGATATTCGTGAGGTCTATCTGATTCGTTACCTCTGTCAGAGTTACTGTTTCTTTGTTAATTTCTGCTTTGTTGACCGGTTCTTGGTTCAGATTGAGGTGTTGAAGTCTCCCAACATTAATGTGTGGGTGTCTATGTGTGGTTTAAGTTTTATTAAAGTTTCTTTAACAAATGTGGGTGTCCTTGCATTTTGGGCATGATGTTCAGGATTGTGATATCTTCCTAGTGGATTTTTTCCTTGTTGAGTATAAAGTGTGCTTCGCTATCTCTTTTGATTTATTTTCCTTAAAAATTTATTTTATTAGATATTAGAATGGCTACTCCTGCTTGCTTCTTGGTTTCATTTGCTAGGAAAACTGTCTTCCAGCCCTTTAATCTCAGGTAATGTCTATCTTTGTGATTTAGCTGTGTTTCTTGTATGCAACAGAATGTTGGGTCTTGTTTATGCATCCATTCTGTTAGTCTATCTTTTTATTGGAGAATTGAGTCCATTTAGGTTGAGGGAGATTAATGACCAGTGGCTGTTAGATCCTTTGATAATGGTGTTGGCAATGGTAGTATGTTTTTGTGTTTGGCTACCTTATTTTTCTCTGTAGTGATACATTTTTATTTCCTGTGTTTTCTTGAAAGTAGCTAGTTTTCTTGGGTTATAATTTTCCTCCTAGTGTCTTCCACCACAGAAACAAACTAAAGGCGAAAAAACACATGATCATCTCCTTAGATGCTAGAAAGGCATTTTACAAAATCCAACATCTATTCATGTTTAAAGTCTTGAAGAAATCAGGGATAAAATGCACATACCTCTTGACCATTTTAGGTAGGGGCCTCTTTCTTGCTTAGTTTCTTTAGATGCACAGATTTTAGTGGGTTTGTCCTATGCTGTATGTCTATATGAGTGAGTATATACCGTGTGTGTCTTTTTGCTTCTGGGACAAATCACTCAGGACAATCCTTTCCAGGTTCCACCATTTACGTGCAAATTTCATGATTTCCTTATTTTTCATTGCTGAGTAATATTCCATTGTATAGATGTACCACAATTTCTGCATCCATTCTTCAGTTGAGGGGCATCTGGGTTGTTTCCAGCTTCTGGCTATTACAAATAAAACTGCTACAAACATGGTTGAGCAAATGTCCTTTTTGTGTACTTGAGCCTCTTTTGAATATATGCCCAGTAGTGGTATGGCTGGATCTGCGGAAGCACTATTCCTAGTTGTATGAGAAAGCACCAGATTGATTTCCAGAGTGGTTGTACAAGTTTACATTCCCACCAGAATGTGTTGGAGACTTGATGGTGTTCAATCAGAGGATTCACCTTGTGCAGGAGCAAATTGATACCCTATGGCAAATTGCTCAACTTGGCTGTCAATGGAAGTATGCTGGACTTTGTGTCACTAGCATACAATATGAGAATTTTTCCTGTGCTGCAAATCTGTCTAAACAATTGTCTAGCTATATTTTAGGTAATTGGACTGAAGAATTAAATACTATGATGGAGCAGCTGAGAGTGGCCATTGTTAGAGCAAATTCTACCAGAGTGGATGCAGGACTAGCCACAGGATTATCATCATGGATTGCTGCAGCCACGAATCATCTGAATGAATGGGCGGGCATGGGAGCATTGGCAAGCCTTCTGGTGTTGGTCTCCTTGGTTTGCCTATGGCGTATACGCAAGATTAGAGTCTCACAACAGTGTAATGCAGCCATGATCATTCAGGCCTTTACAACCATTGAAGCAGGACAGTCTCCCCAAGCATGGTTAGCTACCATAAAAAGCTAAAATGTTATGCTCAGGATGAGAGGCTAAGCACTGCACTTTCAACCCAGAGAAGAGCATGTCTGATTGCATGTGGGTTGTTGCCCCAGGTCCTGCCTCTGAGAAAAAGGTATAGGACGGGTCTGATGCTCTTTGCGTGGATGACACCTAAATGAACATTGGTACAACGTCCCAATTTATTTCTAATATCAGAGATCAGACCTCTACTCTTGCCTGATGTGTCTAAAACAAAAAGGGGGAACTGTAGAGAGCTGTGTAATGTTGCGCCTTAAAAATGGAGCTGGTTTCTGCCTTCCACCTTCCCAATGGTGAGTGCTCTCTGTCACAAACAACTCCATATTTGGCTAAGGCTGAGGATCTGGCTTGCTTCTGTGTATGTGGACCTATCTGCATTGCCTACGAGGCACGCTGGGGTTGGCTACCCAGAGGCTATTTTAAGCTGTGGGCTGGCTTTCCCCAGGGTCAGAAGATTGTTCAAGGTTCCTGAATAAACTGCATTGAGAAGAACAACAACAACAAAAAGATCAGAAAGAAGGAGAGGAGGACCTCCCCTATCAGTGGACTTGGGGAGAGGAATGCATGCAGAAAGGGGGGAAGGGTGAGGGCGGGAGGGGAGGAGGGAGGGGCTTATGGGGGGATACAAAAGGAATAAAGCGTAACTAATAAAAAAAATGCACATACCTCAACATAGTAAAGGCAATATGCAGGAAGGCTATAGCCAATATCAAACTCAATGGAGAAAATTTTAAATCAATCCCACTGAAATCAGGGACAAGAAAGGCTGCCCACTATTTCTGTATCTCTGCAATATTTGTCTTGAAGTCCTGGATATAGCAATAATACAATTGAAGGAGATCAAGAGGATACAAATCAGAAAGGAAAAATTAAAAGTCTCACTATTTTCAGATGATATGATAGTATACTTGAGTGACCCCAAAAATTCTACCAGAGAACTCCTAAAGCTGATAAACACCTTCAGCAAAGTGGTTGGATACAAAATTAACTCAAAAAATTCAGTAGCCTTCCTGTATACAAAAGACAAAAGGGTCAAGAAGGAAATTAGGGAAACAACACCCTTCACAATGGCCACAAAGAACATAAAGTACCTTGTTGTGAACCTAACCAAGCAGGTGAAAGACTTGTATGAAAATAATTTCCAGTCCTTGAAGAAAGAATTAGAAAAAGACATCAGAAAATCTAAAGATCTCCTATGCTCATGGCATTTTACCATCCCCTCTCCTCATAGACATCTTACCAAAAGCAATCTACAGATTCAATGTAATTCCCATCAAATTACCAACACAATTCTTTACAGACCTTGAAAGAAAAATTCTCATCTTCATATAGAACAAGAAAGTCAGAATTGCAAAACAGTTCTCTACAGTAAAAGATGTTCAGGAGGCATCTCCATCCCTGATTTCAAGCTGTACTATCAGAGCAACAATACTAAAAACTGCATGGTTCTGGCTAGAAATAGACTGCTGGTTCAATGGAATCAAATAGAAGACCCTGACATAATCCACACACTTATGAACACCTGATTTTTGACGAAGATGCCAAAACCATAAAATGGAAAAACAATATCATCTTCAACAAATGGTACTGGTCTAACTGGATGTTGACATGTTGAAAAATGCAAATAGACTCCTATCACCCTGTACAAAACTAAAGTTCAAGTGGGTCAAAGACCTCAATATAAAACCAGACATACTAAACCACTTAGAAGAAAAAGTGGGGAAGAGCCTTGAACTCATTGGCACAGGAGACAACTTCCTGAACAGAACACCAACAGCACAGGCTCTAAGAGCAAAAATCAATAAAGGGACCTCATGAAATTGAGACGCTTCTGTAAAGCAAAGGACACTGCTGTCAGACTAATACGACTGCCTATGGATTGGGAAAGGATCTTCACCAACCCTATATCAGACAGAGGACTAACATCCAGTATATATAAGTAACTCAGGAGTTAAAAATTAAGTAAACCAATTAAAGATGGAGTACAGAGCTAAACAGAGAATTCTCAATAGCGGAATATCAAATGGCAGAGAAACACTTAAAGAAATGCTCAATGTCCTTAGTCATAAGGAAAATGCAAATCAAAACAACCATGATATTTTACTTTACACCCATTAGAATGGCTAACATTAAAAATTGAAGTTATAATACATGCTAGAGAGGTTGTGGAGAAAGGAGAACTCTCCTCCCCTGCTGGTGCAAATGTATCTGTACAAATTGTGAAGTCATAATACAATTGTGATGTCAAAATTCCATTGTCAGGTTATACTACAATCATGCTGTAATACAATTGTGATGTCATAATAGCATGGTGATGTCATAATACCGTTGTGAGGTCATAATTCCATGTGATTTATTAACACCATTGTTATATCATAAAAGCATTGTGAAATCATAAAACCATTGTGATACCATTTTGATAACATAATGCCATTATGCATAATAGCATTGTGATGTCACCATAGCATTTTGATGTAATAATACCATTGTGATGTCACCATAGCATTGTGAATTCATATTGTTGAGAATCCATAATAGCATTTTCATGTCATAATTCCATTCTGGTGTCATACTAGAATTATGTTGTAATACGACTTATGAAGTCATAATTCCACTGTGAGGTCATAATATCATTGTGATGTCAACATAGCATTATGATATCTTATAATTGTGAAGATATAGCATTGGTATGTCATACCATTGTGATGTCACAATAGCCTTTGGCTGCCGTAACCATCATAGCATTGTGAAGTCATTATACCATTGTGAAGTCATAAGAAGAGTGTGAAGTTGTAATACCATTATGATGTCATAATAGCATTTAGGTGATTTCGTGATTGCATTGTTATGTCGTAAGACCATTGTGAAGTTATAATACCTTTTTAATGTCATAATAGCATTTTGAGGTCATAATAGCATTGTGTTGTCATAATTATTGTGATGTTGTAATATCATTGTGAAGTCATAACACCATTGTGACGTTACAATTCTATTGTGATGTCATATAATTGTCAGGATATTATATCATTTTCTTACCATTGTCATGTAATAAATCCCTTATATGTCATAATAGCACTGTGATGTCATAATAGCATTGGAATGCCATATTATTATGATGCCAATAATAATATTGTGATGGTCATAATACAATTGAGATTTAATGACACCGCTTTCATTTCAGAACACCATTGTGATATATTAAAAGCACTTATATGTGATAATACCCCTGCTATGACATAATTCTACTGAGATGTTATAATAAATTTATGATGTCATAATATCATTGTAATGTGATTGCATCAATGAGATATCATAATACCATTGTGATGTCATAATTATATTGGAATGTTACACTGTTTTATGCCATAATAGCATTTTAATGTCATAATACCATTGTAATGTCATACTATCATTGTGAAGTCATAATACCATAATGTTATCATAATAAGTTTCTGATGTCATAATAGCATTTTGAGGTCATAATTCCATGTGATTTCAAAATTCCATTGTGATTTCATACCACAATTTTGAAATAATTTTTTGATGTGATAATTCCTTTGAGATATAATGACACCGTTGCAATATCATAATACCATTGTGATTCAATAAAAGCAATGAGATGTCATGACACTATTGTTATGACATAATACCATTGAGATGTCATAATAAAGTTGTAATGTCATTGTACCATTGTGATGTCACAATAGCATTTTGATGTCATGATATTTTGATATCCTAATGCCTTTGTGATGTCATAATACCATTGTGTTGTCATCACACCATTTTGTAGCCAAATCATTGTGATGTCATAATATTGAGATGTCAGATCATTGTGATGTCATAATAGCCTTTTGAGATCATAATGCCATTTTGACATCAAAATTCTTTTGTGAATACATAACCCAATGGTGTTGAAATACCATTGAGAGGTCATAATATTATTGTGATATTATAATACCATGGTGATGCCATAATAGCACTGAGATGTCATGACACCATTGTGATGACATAGTACCAGTGAAATGTCATAATAAAGTTTGGTATCATTATAAAACTGTGATGTCATAATATAAATAACATATTATAATACCATGCTGATGTCATCAGAGCACTGTGATATAATGACACATTTTTGAAGAAATAAAACATAATACATGTCATAATAAATTTGTTATGTCATAGTACAATTGTGATGTCATAATAGAATAGTGATATCATAATACTATTGTAAAGTCAAAATACCATTGTGATGTAATAACATCATTTTAATGTCATAATGCAATTGTAATGTCATAATAGCATTGTGTTGTCATCATATCACTGTGATATAATACCATTGTGATGTGATTATGCCATTGTGAGGTCATAAAACCATTGTGATGTTGTGATATTATATCATTATGAAGACATTATAGCATTGTGATGTCATAAAAGTATTATGATTTTATATTAGCTTTGGAAATTCATAATGCCATTGGGATATTGTGACACAAATGTTATGTCATAATACAATTGTGAAATAATGATACCATCTTGATATTATAATAGTACTTGGATGTCATACTATTGTGATGTCATAATAAGATTGTCATATCATAATAACATTGTGATGTCATTATTGCATTGCGAATTCATAATACCATTGTGATATCATAGCATTATGATATTATAAGAACATTGTGACAATGTAATAGTACTTTTAGGTCATAATTCGATTGTGATGTCAAATTTCCATTGTGACATCATACCACAATTATGTTGGAATAGCATTATGATATCATAATAGCACTGTGATGCCATAAATGCATTGGGATGTCATAAAATCTTTGAGATGTCATGACAACTATGTGATGTCATAATAGCATTGTATTGTTTCTAATACCATGATGAAGTCATAAAAGCATAGTGTTGTTATAATACCATTGTGATGTCATAAAACTATGATGTCCTAATAGCATTGAGGTGACATACCATCGTGATGTCATTATAGCATTTTGATGTCATAATACTGCTGGTTTTTATAATAAATTTGTGATGTTGTCAAACAGCATTGAGATCTCATAATACCATTGTGATATGATAATACTCATGTGATGTCAGGATAGCATTCGGATCTCATAATTGCATTGTTATGTTATATTATTCTTGTGATGTTATAATTCTGTTGTGATATCATACCATATGATGTCATAATAGCAGTGTGATGTCCTAATAGCATTGTGAAATCATAATAGCACTGAGATGTCTTGACACAATTCTGATGACATACCATTGAGATGTCCTAATAAAGTTGGGATGTCATAATATCACTGTGATCTCATACTACCATTGTGAAGTCATAATAGCAGTTTGATGTCATAATATCCATGTGATGTCATAATTGTATATTGGGTCATAATTCCATTGTGATATCATCATAGCATTGTGATGTCATCATAGCATTGTTATTTGTCATAAAATTGTTGGTATAATGTTTTTTTGAAATGTATACACCTCACCCTTGTTTATTCAAATTCTGATTTCTATCATCTTTTCTCTGGTTTCAATCTGGATATTGCATTGTGATACTTATCCTAAGCAGCCAGTCTCAACTTGTGTAAACAGGGCAGAATAAAATGAATAGCCACAATGTTGAGTGATAGGAGGAGTCAGAGTGCAGGAAAGGAGTGGGAGGAGAAACAACGAGGGAACAGAGGTTGGAGAACATAACTGGAGAAGAGATATTGGAAAGGCGTGAAGAAAATGAACCAGACCTAAGACTTCACAAAAAGCAAGAATAATGGGTAAAATCTAAATGTTAGTAAACTATGAAGACTTGAAGTTTTAGAAGGGAGTAACTATTGACCAGCATTCTAAGTTAACTCAGTGTTCTAAGTTAACTCAATAAACCCAGTCTCTGTGTGGTGAATTGATTACACAGCAATTTAGGATTAACAGCAAGTATTAATAAAAGATAACCAAAAGTAAATATTATTCGTCACCTACAACATACCATTGTGAAGCCATTAAAATTTTGTAATGTCATAACACCATTGCGATGTCATCTCATTGTGAATATATAATAGCATTGTAATGTCATAATAGCACTGTGATATTATAATACATTGTGATGTCATATACCTTTGGGATATCATGACAACATTGGTATGTCATAATACCATGGTGATGTCATAATACCATTGGGATGTCATCATAGCATTGTGATGTCTTACTCTTGTGATATCATAATACCATTGTGATATCATGATATCATTTTGATGTTATGAAAACATTGTGATGATATAATAGTATTTTGAGGTCATAATGCCACTGTGAATTGAAAGGTCCATTGTGATGTCATGTCATATTAATGTTGTAATAGCATTGTGATGTTATAATATGATTGTGAGATTATAACAATAATGTAAGGGCATGAGAGCATTCTGATGTCATGATTGCATTGCTTTGTTTTTTATTATTGTGATGTTATAATTCCATTATGGTATCACACCATATGAGGTCATAATAGCATTGCGATATCATATTGCATTGTGATGTCATAATATCAATGTGATGACATAATAGCATATTGAGGTAATAAACCCGTTGTGAAGTCATCATAGCCTTGTGAGGTCATAATACCATTTTGATGTCAAAATTCCATTTTGCTGTCATACCAAGGGATTTTATTAATGACCTCTTGAAAGAAATATGTGAACTATTCCTGAACTACAAATCTTGGACAGGAACTGTCATTGCTGGGTTGTTTGCTATCAGCTTCCCAGATTGAGGTATGTAGGGCTGCTGAGGCTTTCTCTAAAGCAAGCTGTGTCCTACTCAGTGGAGAGTGAAGAAACCCCCTGGTTCTGGGATTTACAGTTATACCTGGGCCTTCAGGACAAACAACTGGCTCCATGGTATATGCCTAGAACACAAGAGCATCTGTGTTACCTTCAGTGGTGCTCCAGACAATTCCTTCTAAATGTAGTGTTAGTGCCAGGACTGCTTGTTCAGCAGAATCTTTTCTCCATTTTCACAGTCATTGTGTAAGTTGTCAACATATTATTTTAACTATGTGGGAATTTCATATAATATACAATACCTTTTCCATTGCCTCCAGGTTCAAATTCATAACCATGTGTCACACTAAATTTTTGTTGTTTTTGTTTAAAGTATACCAGTTCAAGTATGCGTTGTTCATGTACTCATTGGAACATGATCAGAGTCTCAGTCCAAGTCCCTTAAAGAAAACTGAGTTCCATCCTTGTTCTACCCTGCAACCAATCTAAGAAGCCGTCAGTCCTGAAGAGGTCTATAATTCATCCCTTTGATTAAATTTTTTCTTGTGTATTTATTTATTATGATATTTTTTAGTATGTATCAACTGTACTGCCCCGTCCTCTACTCCTTCCAGTCCCACCCACCTTCCTTCTTCAATCCATATGCCTTTTCTCTAGTTCCTTGATAGGGGAGATTCTCTACCCCTTCTATCTGACCCTAGCTTATCATCAAGGCTGGCTGCATCATTTCCTCTATGGCCTCATTCTCAGGGCATTGTTCTACTTGTGTCCTCAGTTCCCTCAACTTTTTACACGCTTCCTGTCTTCTCTCTTTCAGGCTTCTCAGACCTCAGAGGGGAGGGAGAATTTTCTAGGGAAATCTCTTTTAGAGCTGAGTGTTTTATGGTCTCTCTCTCTGCATAATATCGGACTGTGGATCTCTGTATGAAATCCCATTTCTGTGATTCCAAGAATATGGCACTGACCTCTAACTTCAGGGCAGAGAACAACACAGTTAAATAAAAACAGCCTGGATTGCTTGAAAATTTCCATAGGATGACCTGGCCAAACAACTCAACTGCCACCCAATCCCCATATTTAAACACTGGTTTGGTCACAATAGATGGCCTATTGGAACTTTATCCCCCACTATTAAGAGAGCTCCCAAATAGTGCATACATACCATATTTGTATTTCTGCATTTTTGTTACTTCAGGATGATTTTTCCTGGTTCCATCTATTTGCCTGAAAATAATATCATGATGTTTTCTTATATGAATAATACTCCATTATGAAAATAATCCACATTTTCCTTAAAGGAGAGTCAGTCCTGTTCTTTAGACATTGGAAGTTGCTGGGACTTTAATCGTCATATTGAATGAAAAACAACCTGGATAATGATGTTCTTTTAGCAGAAGTCCTTCCTTTTCTTCCATTCCCTGGTGTTTTAAATTGAAATGTCCCCTTAAAGCTCATCTATTTACATATTTAGTACCCAGTAAGCTAATGTCAGGGAAGAGTTATAAGGTGTGGCTTTGCTAGATACTATAATTATGATTGGAGTTATATTATAGAAGGGTGTGCTGTGAGATTGATATGCCAATGAAAGTGACCAGACAGAATGGAGTCTCTGTTTCTAAGTCTCTGTCACTTTCTATCTGTTTCTATCAGGCTCAGTCTCTCTATTTTGAATCTGTCTTTCTATCTCTGTCTACATCTCTCTGCCTGCTACTTACAGTATGAAAATCTCTCAGTTCTGGTGAAGAACAACAATATGACTACTCTGGATGGTTTCTGTAAAAACATAAGCCAGGTCCCAATTAAATGCTTTTTGTTCAAAGATCTCCTTTGGTCAGGGAGCATTTCCACAGTAAGTAATTCATTGACTGAGGATACATCTGTTCATTTAACAAATAGTAATGGAGTCCGTGATAATATGAAAGTCACATGTCCAGGACAAGTGACTTTATTGATGAATACTTGAAATAAATATGTGACACTTTTCCTGAACTAAGTCTTGGACACAGAAACTGTCATCTCTGGGTTGTGTGCTTTCAGCTACCTACATTGTGGCATATAGTGCTGCTCAGCATTTCTCTCAAGCTTGTTGTCTTCTTGGCACATTTAATAACTGATTCTTGAAACTCTCATAGTCTTTTACCTTTTGCATGACAACATTCTGCCTATCAGACAATCAACAACTGAGCGAATCTTGAGGTTTCTATGGAGATGAGTAAACAAAATTTCCTCAGTGTCCAGTATCTGTAATCCTGTGAACATGTGATATTTTATTGTGAAACCCAATGTCAGGTAGGAAATGAAACTTTAATGTTTAAATAATTGGACAGCTTCGTAAGTAGGAAGCTTCAAAGTGATGTGGGATTAAGGGGAATGTACTGATTGACAAGGTCGTCTCCTACTGTGTTCTTGGTTCACAAATTTCCTAGGTTGTGACTTTGAACTGAGCAGTTCCTGACATACTGACTAAAAGTACCTTCACATTCTTATTGCTATAATAAGCTGGTAGGGTCAAGAGTTACTTGTGGTATTGTGTCTTTAAGAGCAGGGAAAAGACAAGGAAACCAAACAATTCCTGGGACTGGTTTGGATGAAAAAGAGAAAGATTGTGTATGTAAAAGGAGAACTAGGGAAAATAAACTATTTAACAGCTCATGCTGTTCCATACTAGTGGAACCCTCTATGAGTAGGGTTGCCTTTTCTGACCTGGCTGGATCATCACCTGTGTCCTACTCAGTGGTCAGTGTGGAACCCTCCTGGTCAGGAAGTTTTTATATAAAAAGCTCCTCAAGGACAGATAAATGTTTCTGTGTTAAATGCCTAGGACACAAGAGCAGCAGTGTTTTCTGCTGTGGTCCTCCAGACAAACCATGTAAATATAGTGATAGGGCCAGGACTGCTAGTTCAGTGGTGCCACCTGAAGTCATGGGGTCTAAAATAAATATTAGCTCATGGCTGAGATTCTGCTACATAATGAGTTTCTGGAAAGCATATCTTACAAAGTCATACTCTGCCATCCTTTACTGGAATCTTTCCTCCATGTTAAAATTCATTGTAAAATTTGTCTACATATTATTTTTACTGATTATGTGGGAACTTCATATAATATACTTTACACTCCTTTTCCATTGCTCCCAGGTTCAAATTCCTACCCATGTGTCTCACTAATTTTTTAAATACTTCAATTGAGGTTTGTGTTGTTCATCTAATCATCAGAACATGATCAAAGTCTCATTGCCAAGTCCCTTAAAGAAAACTGAGTTCATTTTTACAGCACCCTTGCACAACCAACAAGAAAAAGCCATCAGTCCTTAGGAGCTCTATACTTCATCACCTTGAGCACAGATTTACTTACGTATTTATTTATTACTATTTGTTCAATCTTTATCCCTTCTGCTTCCCACTTCCTCTTCTCTTTCCAGTCCCACCCACACTCCTTTTTCTATCTCTGTACCCTTTCTCTAGTTCCATGATAGGAGAGCTTCTCCTACCCTTTATAGCAGACCCTAACTTATGAGGTTTCACCAAGGCTGGCTGCATCATCTTCCCCTGCAGCCTGCTTCTCAGGACACTCTTGCCCTTGTGTCCTCAATTCCCTCTACTTATGACACTCTTCCTACCTCCTCTCTTGCTGGCTGCCCACAGCTCTAAGGACAGGGAGAATTTCCTGGTAAATCCCATTTAGTGCTGGGTGATTTAAGGTCTCTTTCTCTTCATAATATTGGACTGTGGATCTCAGTATGAAATCTCATTTGATGTAGAAGGAAGCATCTCTCTGGATCTAAGAATATGGCATGGATCTATCTGTTGAAAGCAGAGAAAAACATATTTTAATAACAAGAGCTTTGGTTGCTTAAAACTTGTGAAGGATGCCCTGGATGTACAACTCAATTAACTGCCAACCAATCCCTCCAGTGTAAGACTGGTTTGGTTACAACAGATGGTCTATTGAAACTTTATCCCCCTCTATTAAAAGATCTCCTAATAAGTGAATACATAGCATATTTGTCCTTCTGCATTTTAATTACTTCACACAGGATAATTTTTTCTGGTTCCATTCATTTGCCTAAAAATATCATGATGTCATTTTGTTAGCTGAATAATATGTCATTATCAGAATGGCCAAAATAAAAAAACTCAAGTGACAACACATGCTGGAGAGGTTGTGGAGAACCCTTCTCCACTGCTGGTGGGAATGTTAACTTGTACAACCACTCCGGAAATCAATCTGGCGCTTTCTCAGACAACTAGGAATAGCACTCCCTCAAGATCCAGCCATACCACTCATAGGCATATACCCAAAAGAGGCTCAAGTACACAAAAAAGACATTTGCTCAACCATGTTTGTAGCAGCTTTATTTGTAATAGCCAGAAACTAGAAACAACCCAGATGCCCCTCAACTGAAGAATGGATGCAGAAACTGTGACACATTTATACAATGGAGTATTACTCAGCAATGAAAAATAAGGAAATCATGAAATTTGCAGGTAAATGGTGGGACCTGGAAAGGATCATCCTGAGTGAGAATAAACCCACTAAAATCTGTACATCTAAACACACTAAGCAAAAGAGAAGACCCTTACTAAAATGTTCAATCCCCATTCTGAAAGGCAAAGAGGATGGACATCAGAAGAAGAAGAAAACAGGAAACAACTTAGGAACCTGCTACAGAGGGCCTCTGAAAGCCAGAAGAAGAAAATAGGAAACAACCTTGGAACCTGCCACAGAGGGCCTCTGAAAGCCTCTGCCATGCAGACTGTGAAAGCAGATGCTCAGCCTGATGGCCAACTAATGGACAGAGTGAATGGAATTTTATATAAGAAGTGGGGAATATAAAGACCTGGAGAGGACAGGAACTCCACAAGGAGAGCAACAGAACAAGAAAATTTGAACACAGGGAACTTCCCAGAGACTCATACTCCAACCAAGGACTATTCATGGAGATAAGCTAGAACCCTGACAATGCAGCCACTTCTGATGAGAACTGATAGACTAAGATCAGAAAGAAGGAGAGTAGGACCTCGCCTATCAGTGGACTTGGGGAGAGGCATGCATGCAGAAAGGGGGGGGAGGTGGGCTGGGGGAGGAGGGAGGGGCTTATGGAGGGATACAAAATGAAGTGTAATTAATAAAAGTTAAATAAAAAATTAAAAAAATAATACTTCATTATGGAAATATTCTAAAATTTCCCCAAAGTATATTGTCATTTCTGTTCTTTTGAACTTGGATGTAATTGGGTCTGTAAACATTGTATTGAATGACAAACTTTCAGGATAACTATGTTCTTTTAGCCTAGAATTCCCTCCATCTTCTACTTCCTGTTGATTTGAATTGACATGCCCCCTAGGAGTGATGGCCTTGTTAGGTTATATAATTCCTATTGGAGTTATATTATAGGAAGGTGTGCTTTGAGATTGAAATGCCAATGATAGTGACCACACATAATTGAGTCTGTGTCTCTAGGGCTCTGTCACTTTATATCTTACTTTTGTTGGTCTATTTCTCTCTATTTCTAAATATGTCTCTATAGCTCTTTCTCTCTATCTCACTCTCTCTACCTGCCACTTGTGGTTCCATATGAAAAGCTCTTAGTTCTGCTGAAGGAGTATAGCAAGATGACTGCTTGCTGACGTGATAACCTAGATGGCTTTGTAAAAATATAAGCATGGTCCCAATTAAATGCTTTTTCTGCAAATATTTGCCTTGGTAAGGGAGCCTTTTAACAGTAAGTAATTCACTTACTGAGGACATATCTGTGCATTTAACAAGTAAAAACAGAATCTGTGATAATGTGAAAGTCATATGTCAAAGAAACATGACGTTATTATTGACCATTTAAAAGAAATAAGTGACACTTTTCCTGAACTGAGAGTCTTGGACATAGAAAATGTTATCTCTGGGTTTTCTGCTTTCAGCTGTGCAGATTGAGGCATGTAGGGCTCCTTAGGCTTTCTCTCCAACAGGCTGTCCACTTGGCCCTTTAATAAGTGGCTTTTGAAACTTGATGTCTTTCACCTGTTGCATGACAGCATTCTCCCTCTCAGCCATTAAGCACATTAGAGAATCTTGAGGTTCCAGGGTAATGAGTAAACAAACTTTCCTCAGTGTCCAGTATTTCTTACCCTGTACACATGTCACTTTTTCTTGTGAAACCCAGCAAGACTTTTCTCATCCCTTTATCTAGATCCCACATCTTTACTCCTGTTTATCTCTGGTACAATGTCAGGTAGGAAATGAAAGTTTAATGTTTATTTATTTGGATATATTCCTAAGTAGGGAAGATTCAAAGTGATGTGGGATTAAAGGGAATATACCAAGTGACAAGGTGGTCTCCTACTATGATCTTGGATCTGAAATATCATAGGTTGTGACTTTGAACTGGGCAGTTACTCCCATATTCACTACATGTACATTCACATTCTAATCAAAATAATAGGCTTGCAAGTCCTTGGGTTACCTGAGCTATTGTTTCTTTAAGAGCAGTGAAAAGAGAAGGAAACTGGATAATTCTTGGTACTCTTCTGTCTGAAACAAAGAAAGATTGGTTAACATAAAAGGAAGACTGAGGGGAAACAAACTATTTGACATATGGTGTTGTTCCTCACTAGTGTTAACAACCTTCTATTAGCAGGGTTGCCTTGTCTGATATGACTGGATCTGAAGCTCTGTCATAAATGAGGAACGCTCCTGATTCTAATGTTTATAATTAAAACTGAGCCGTCAGGACAGAGCAATTGTTCCATGTTATATGACTAGGATACAAGAGCAGCTGTGTTTTCTGCTCTGGTCCTCCAGAAAAAACCTCTAGAAGTAGTGTAGTGCCAGAACTGCCTTTTCATAGATGCCACCTGAGTTCATGAGCTCTGATGTAGCCTGGGTAGCTACTAGTTCATACCTAGGATTCTCTGCTACATAATGAGTTCCTGGAAAGCATGCCATACACAGTAAAACTCTACTGTCCTGTTGCAGAATCTTTTCTCCATTTTAAAAGTCACTCTAAAAGTGGTTAACATATTCTTTTTACTGATAATGTGGGAATTTCATATAATAAACATTACAGTCTTTTTTCAATGATCCCATGGGTCACAATACTTTTTTTCTTTAAATTACCTCAATTGAAGTATGTGTTGTTTATCTACTCATTGGAACATGATCAGAGTCTCAATGCCAAGTCCATTAAAGAAAACTGAGTTCATCCTTGCTGCATCCTGGCACCACCCCCAAAAAGAAGCTGTAACTCCTGATGAGCTCTATATTTCATCACATTGTTCACAGTTTTTCTCATATATTTATTATGATTTGTTTACTTTGTACCCCCTATACTGAACCTTATAATTTCTCCTTCAAGTTTCACCAACCCCTCTTTAATATCTCTAATTCCCTGATTCAGAAGGAACTCCTCCCCCTTCTACGTGACCTTAGCATATCAGGTCTTATCAAGGCTGGCTGCATCATCTTCCTCTTCAGTCTGAGTCTCAGGGCATTGTTCTCCTTGTGTCCTCAATTCTCTCTGCTTATCACATTCTTTCTGCCTCCTCTCCTGCACACTTCAGAGAGATCTCAGGGGAGGGAGAATTTCATGATAAAATCCCATTTAGAGCTTGATGTTTTAAGATCTCTCTCTCTCTTCATAATATCAGACTGTGGATTTCCCATATATATTCCCATTTCATGCAGAAGGAAGCATGTCTGTGTGTACAAGAACATAGCACTGATCTATCAGTTAAGGGCAGAGAAAAACATATTTTAATAACACCAGACTGGGCTGCTTGAAAAGTTCCGTAGCAAACCCTGGCCCAACAATTCAATTAACTGCCTCCTAATCCCCGTAGTGGAAGACTGTCTTGGTCATAATACATTTCCTATCAGAATTTTATCTCCCACTATTAGAAGACCTCCTAAAATGCAAATAAACATCATATTTGGCTTTTTGCATTTTAGTTTCTTCACCTAAGATGATTTTTTTTCTGGTTCCATCCATTTGCCAGAAAGTATCATGATGTCATTTTTTTATCTGAATAATACTCCATTACAGGAATAATCCACATTTTTCCTAAAGGAGATTCTCATCCCTGTTATTTAGATCTTCAAAATTGCTGTTACTTTAATCATAGCATTGAATGACAAACTATCTGGATAACTATGTTTTTTAGCCTAGTATCCCTCCATCTTCTTCCACTTCCTAGTGATTTGAATTGAAATTTCACATTGCAGCTCATCTATTTACATGTTGAATCCCCAGTGAGAAAATGTCTGTTAAAGTTTACATGGTATGGCCTTGTTAGATAATGTAATTATATAATAATATAATATGATTATATTATAGGAGGGTGTGTTTTTAGATTAATATGCCAATGAAAGTGACCAGGCATGTTTGAGTCTCTGTCTGTCAGTCTCTGTCATTTTATATCTTTGTTTCTGTAGTTCTCAGGCTATCTATTTCTGAATTTATCTCTCTAGCTCTTTCTTTCTCTGCCTGCCATTTGTGGTTCAGTATGAAGAGCTCTCAGTTTTGCTGAATAACTACAACTAGATGAGTGCTTGCTGAAATGGCATCCTGCTGATCTCTGTAAAACTATAAGTAAGGCCCTAATAAATGCTTTTGTTCAAAGCTTTGACTTGGTCAAGGAGCTTTTTCACAGTGAATAATTCACTGACTGAGGGCATATCTGTGCATTTAACAAGTAATAATGGAGTTTGTCATAATGTGAAAGTCATGTGATGTTATTTATGACCACTTTAAAGAAATATGTGACACTTTTCCTGAAATAAGAGTCTTGGACACAGGAACTTTCATCTCTAGGTTGTGTGCTTTCAGCTGCCCAGATTGAGGCATGTATTGCTGACCACCTTTTCACTCAAGCAGGCTGTCCACTTCGCCCTTTTAATAACTGGCTCCTGAAAATCTTAATGGTTTCAACTCTTTCATGACATCATTCTCTCTCTCAGCCAATCAGCACCTGACAGAATCTTGAGGTTTCCATGGAGAAAAGAAAACAAAAACCATTGTACAGTATATCTGATCCTTTGCACATGTGACTTTTTCTTCTGAAAACCAGCAAACCTTTATCTCATCCCTTTATCCAGATCTCACACCTTTACTCCTGTTTACTTCTGTGACAATATCAGGTAGGAAACAAAATTTAATCTTTAGTTGGACAACTTCCTAAATATGGACCTTCAAATGATGTGGAATTAGGGTAATGTACCCAGTGACAATGTGGTCTCCTACTGTTTTCTTGGATCTGAAACTTCCTATGTTGTGGCTTAGAATTGAGCAGATACTCATGTTGTCACTCAATACCTTCTCATTCTTATTGATTTAATAGGCTGGTATTGTCTAATGTTCCCTGGTGTATCGAGTCTTTAAGAGCAGTGAATAGAGAAGGAGATCAGAAAATTCCTGAGACTGGTTTGGCTGAAACAGATAAGGATTGTTGAGTGTAAATAGAGAACTGAGGGACAATAAACTATTTGAGAGATGGTGCTCCTAATAAGTGAATACATACCATATTTCCCATCTGCATTTTAGTTACTACACTCAGGATGATTACCCTGATTCTATCCATTTGCCTGAAAATATTATGATGTCATTTTCTTAGCTGAATAATATTCCATTATGGAAATATTCCATATTTTTCCCAAAGGAGGTTTGTTAGGCCTGTTCTTTAGTCTTTGGAAGTTGTTTGGTCTTTTATTTTTGTACTGAATAACAAACTTTAAGGATAACTATGTTTTTTAGCCTATAAATTCATCCATCTTCTTCCTCTTACTGGTGGCTTGAATTGCAATGTCCCCTTGAAGCCCATCTATTTACATGTGGATGCCCCAGTGCAGAAATGTCTGTGAAAGATGAGGAGTTAAGGAATTTTTAGATAATATAATTACTTTTGTTCCCCTAATTTATTTTTCAACCCTATTGTCTTTTGTATACATGAGGGCTACTGTTTGTTGTTGTTGTTGCTGTTGTTTTGAGTTAATTTTGTATCCAACCACTGTCCTAAAGTTGTTTATCAGCTATAGGATTTCCCTCATAGAATTTTTGATGTCACTCATGTATAGTATCATATCATCTGCAAATAGTGATAATTTGACTTATTCCTTTCTGATTTTTATCTCCTTGATCTCTTTCAATTGTCTTATTGCTCTAGCAAGGACTTCCAAAACTACATTGTAGAGAGTGAGCAGCCTTGTCTCTGATTTCAATGTGATTGCTTTCAGTATCTCTCTGTTTAGTTTGATGTTGGCTATAGGCTTGCTATATATTGTCTTTACTATATTTAAATATGTGCCTTATATCCCTGATCTCTCCAAAGCTTTAAACATGACTGGATGTTGGATTTTATGATATGCTTTTTCAGCATCTAAAGAGATTATCCTGTGTTTTTTTTTTTTTCAGTTTGTTAATATGGTGGGTCACATTGATATATTTCTGTATATTGAACCACCCCTGAATACCTGGGATGAAGCCTACTTGGTCTAAATGGATGATATCTTTGATGTGTTCTACCCTACCTAAACAAGCAAGTCAAACATTTCTATGAAAAAAATTTTCAAGTCACTGAAGAAAGAATTGGAAGAAATATCAGTAGATGGAAAGATATCACATTCTCATGGCTTGGCAGTATTAATATTGTAAAAATGGCCATTTTCCAAAAGCAATCTACAGATTCAATGTAATTCCCATCAATTTAGCATCACAATTCTTTACAGACACTGAAAGAAAAATTCTCAAATTCATATGGAAAAAAAAAACCTAGCATTACTAAAGCAATCCTCCACAATAAACGATTTTCTGGAGTTATCTCCATCCCTGATATCAAGCTGTATTATAGAGCAACAGTAATAAAAGCTGCATGGTACTTTCATAGAAACAGTGCTGGATCAATGAAACTGAATAATAGACCCAGAAATCAACCCACACACTTATGGACAACTGAGTTTTGACAAAGATGCCAAAAAATAAACAATGTAAAAAAGAAGCATCTTCAACAAATGGTGTTGGTCTAACTTGATGTCTACATGTAGAAAAATACAAACAGATCCATACTCATCAGCCTGCAGAAAATTAAAGTCCAAGTGGATGAAAGACCTCAACAACAACAACAAAAATAAATAAATAAATAAATCAGTTAGAAGAAAAAGTGGGGAAGAGCCTTGAACTCATTGGCTCAGGAGGCAACTTCCTGAACAGAATAACAACAGCACATGCTCTAGAGCAACAATAAATAAATGGGACCTCATGAAACTGAAAAGCTTCTGTAAAGCAAAGGACACAGTCATTGAAACAAAATAAATGCCAACATATTGGGACACAATCTTCACCAACCCTCTATGTAACAGAGGGCTAATATCCAGTACATATAACAAATTAAAGAAGTTCAAAAGCAACAAATCAATTAATCCAACTAAAAAATGTGGAACAGAGATTAACAGAGAATTCTCTATACAGCAATATCGAATGCAGAGTAACGCTGAAAGAAATGCTCAATGTCATTACCCATCATGGAAATGCAAATCAAAACGACCCTGAGATTTCACCTTACACACATCAGCATATCCAAGATAAAAAACTCAAGTGACAGCGCATGCTGAAGAGGTTGTGGACAAAGAAGAACCCTCCTCCACTGCTGTTGGGTATGTAAACTTGTACAACCACTCTGGATATCAATCTAGCGCTTTCTTAGACAACTAGAAAAAGCACTTCCTCAAGTTTCAGCTATACCACTCCTAAGCATACATCCAAAACAGGCTCAAATACATTATAAAAACATTTGCACAACCATGTTTGCAGCAGCTTTATTCCTAATAGCCAGAACCTGGAAATAATCCAGATGCCCTCTAACTGAAAAATGGACACAGAATTTGCAGTACATTTACACAGTGGAATATTATTCAGCAATAAAAAAAAAAAAAGGAAATCATGAAATTTGCAGGTAAATGGTAGCAACTGGAAAAGAACATCCTAAGTGAGCTATTCAGAAGCAGAAAGTCTGTGTCAGGAATTTTTAGATTTAACATTTTCTTTGACAGATGCATCTATTAATTCCACTGTATCTTCCACCTGAGATTCTTACTTCCATCTCTTGTAGTCTATTGATTATGCCAACCTCTGTACTTCCTGTTTTCTTCCCTAAGTTCTTTCTCTTCACAATTTCTTCTATTTTTTTCTTTAATTTTTCCAATTCTATCTTAAGATCTTGAGCCATTTTGTTGATTTCCTTCACCTGTCTGACTGTATTTTCCTTCAATTACCTCAGCTGTTTCTTTGAACAATCCTATGTTTCTTTTTTTCTTCCAGTGATTCAGGCATTTCCTTTGTAAAGGCCACGAACTGTTTGGTTGCAACTTCCTCTATTTCTAAACAGATAGCCATAATCTCTTAGTTTGTATCTTCCTCTATTTCTTTACAGATGGCCTTAATCTGTTTGAGTTTATCTTCCTCTAGGTTTTTACACATTTTATATGTTTCCTCTGTTATCCTCTTCAAGAAGAGTAGATGGTTGGAAATAATCAAACACAGGGATGAAATCAATCTATTAGAAACAAACAAACAAACAAAAAACAATTCAAAGAATCAATGAAACCAAGAGATGCTTCTTTGAAAAAATGAAGAAGATAGACAACCCTTAGTCAAACTAACTAAAATGCAGAGGGACACCATCCAAATCAACAAAATCAGAAATGAAAAGGGGGACAAAACTATAGACAACTAGAAAAAGCACTTCCTCAAGTGAGAAAATCCAAACAATCTTTAGGACTTACTTCAAAAGTCTATATGCCATAAAATTTGAAAATCTAAATGAAATGGACAATTTTCTTGATTGATATGACTTACCAAAGCTGACTCAGGTCCAGGTAAATCAATTAAATAGTCCTATATCCCCGAGGAAATGGAAGTGGTCATCCAGTGTCTCCCATCCAAAAAAAAAAAGCCCAGGAACAGAAGGTTTTCATGAAGAATTCTATCAGACCTTCAAAGAAAAGATAACACGAATACTCTTCAAACTATTCCACAAAACAGAAACAGAAGGAACATTAACAAACTCATTCTATGCAGCCACAATCAACTTGGTACATAAACCTTATAAAGACCCAACAAAGAAGGAGAATTTCAGACCAATCTCCCTTATGAACATTAATGCAAAAATATTTAACAAAGTCCTTGCAAACTAAATACAAGAACACATCAAAGATATCATCTACTATGAGCAAGTAGGCTTCATCCCAGGTATGCAGGGGTGGTTCAATATACAGAAATCCATCAATGTGATCTACCATATTAACAAAATGAAAGAAAAAAAACCACATGATAATCTCCCTAGATGCATTTGAAAAAATCCAAAATCCATTTATTTAAAGTATTAGAGAGATCAGGGATACAAGGCACAAATCTGAACATAGTAAAGGCAATATACAGGAAGCCTATAGTCAACATCAAATTGGACAGAGAGAAACTTAAAGCAATCCCACTGAAATCAGGGACAAGGCAAGGCTGCCCACTCTCTGTATATCTCTTCAACATAGTACTGGAAGTCCTTGCTAGAGCAATAAGACAGTTGAAGAAGATTAAGGAAATACAATTTGGAAAGGAAGAAGTCAAATTATCACTCTTTTCAAATTATATGATAGTATATGTGAATGATTCCAAAAACTCAACCAGAGAACTCCTATAGCTGATAAACACCTTCAGCAAAGTGGCCTGATACAAAATTAACAACAACAAAAATTCAGTAGCTCTCCTGTATACAAAAGACAAAACAGCTGAGAAAGAAATTAGGAAAACGACACCCTTCACAATAGCCACAAATGACATGAAGTACCATGGTATAACCTGAACTATGCAAGTGAAAGGCTTATACAAAAAATATTTCAATTCTCTGAAGAAACCTTCATATGGAATAACAAGAAACCCAAAATTTCTAAAACAATCCTCTACAATAAAATATCTTCTGGAGGTATCTCCATCCCTTATCTTAACAGTTATAATAACTGCATGGTACTGGCATAGAAACAGACTGCTGGATCAATAGAACTGAACAGAAGTCCCCGAAATAAACCCACACAATTATGGACACCTGATCTTTGACAAAGCTGACAAAATCATACAATGGAACAAAGACAGAATGTTCAACAAAATGGTGCTATTCTAACAGGAAGTCTACATAATAGAAACTACAAATATATCCATACTTATCACCCTGCACAAAACTGAAGTCCAAGTGGATCAAAGTCCTCAACATAAAACCAGACGAATTAAATCGTTTAGAAGAAAAAGGGGGGAAAAACCTAGAACTTATTGGTACAGGATACAACTTCCTGAAGAGAACACCAACAGCACAGGCTCTAAGAGCAACAATCAATAAATGGGACCTCATGAAACTGAGAGGCTTCTGTAAAGCAAAGTCATCAAAACAAAATGATTTCATACAGATGGGGAAACAATCTTCACCAACCCTTTATCTGACAGACGGCTAATATCCAGTATATATAAATAAATAAAGAAGGTGAGAAGCAGCAAATTAAGTAATCTAATTAAAAAATGGGGAACAGAGTTAAACAGAGAACTCACTGTAGAGGAATATGAATGGCAGATAAACACTTAAAGAAATGTTAAACATCATTAGCCATTAGGGAAATGCAAATCAAAATGACCCTGAGATTTCACCTTCAACCATCAGAAAGGCCAAGATGAAAAACTCAAGTGACAACACATGCTGGAGAGGCTGTGGAGAAAGGGGAACCCTCCTCCACTGCTGGTGAGAATGTAAACTTGTACAACCACTCCAGAAATCAAACTGGTGCTTTCTCAGACAACTAGGAATAGTGCTTTCTAAAGATCCAGTTATACTATTCCTAGGCATATATCCAAAAGAGGCTCAAGAACACAAAAAAGACATTTACTTAACTGTGTTTGTAGCAGCTTTATTTGTAATAGCCAGAAGGTGGAAACAACTCAGATGCCCCTCAACTGAAGAATGGATGCAGAAATTGATGTACATCTACACAATGGAGTATTACTCTGCAATGAAAAATAAGGAAATCATGAAATTTGCAGGTAAATGGTGGGAACTGGAAAGGATCATCTTGAGTGAGATGTCCTAGAATCAGAAAGACATACACGGTATCTACTCAATCACATAGACATATAACATAGAATAAACCTACTAAAATCAGTACAACTAAAGAAACTAATCAAGAGAGAGGACCCTGACTAAAATTTTCAATCCCCATCTTGAAAGGCAAAGAGGATGGACATCAGAAGAAAAAGAAAAGAAGAAACAACCTAGAAACCTGCTCAGAGGGTCTATGAAAGGCTCTGCCCTACAGACTATCAAAGCAGACATTGAGACTTATGGCAAACTGTTATGCAGAGTTCATGGAATCTCAGGTAAAAAGTGGGAAAGAGTAAGATCTGGAGAGGACAGTAACCCCAAAACGAGAGCAATAGAACCAGGAAATTTGGACACAGAGGTCTTCCCAGAGAGTCATACTCCAACCAAGTACTATGCATGGAGATAACCTAGAACTCCTGCACAGATGGAGCCCATGGAAGTTCAATGTCTAAGTGGGTTACATAGTGATGGGAAGAGGAACTGTCTCTGACATAATCTAATTGGCCTGCTCTTTGATCACCCCCCTCCCCTGAGAGTAGTGCAGCCTTACCAGGCCAGAGAAGATGAAAATGCAGCTACTCCTGATGAGATCTGATAGACTAAGTTCAAAAGGAAGAAGCAGAGGACCTCCCTTATCAGTGGACTTGGGGAAGGGCATGCGTGAAGAAAGAGGAGGGAGGGTGGGAATGGGAGGGGAGGCAGGAGGGGCTCATGGGGTGATAAAAATGAATAAAGTGTAATTAATAAAATTAAATTAAATTGTAAATTAAAAATCATTGTAAAAGTTGTCAACATGTTATTTTAATTCATTATGTCAGAAAACTATAAAACATACATTACATTCATTTTCCATTGCTCCCAGGTTCAAATTCCTACACATGTGTCACACTAAATGTGTTTTCTTTAAAATACATCAATTTTAGTATGTGTTATTCACATATTGGAACATGATCAGAGTGTCAGTGCCAAGTCCCATAAAGAAAACAGATCATCCTTCTGCACCCTGGCACAACTACCAAGAAAAAGCCATCAAAACGGAAGAGTTCTAAAGTCTTTACCTAGTTATTTTTTTATGTATTTATTCATTTGGATTTGTTTACTTTTAGTCCCTCTGCTGTCCACTCTATTTTTCAGTCCCACCCAGCCTCCTCCTTCTATCCCTATGCCCTCTCTCTAGTTCCCTGAGAGGGAAGGTCATCCTCCAACTTCAATCTGATGCTACTTTATTAGGTATAAAAAGCCTGGCTACATCATCTTCCTGTATGGCTTGATTCTCAGGGCATTGTTCTACTTGTGCCCTCAATTTGCTCTGCTTATGATACAATTCCTGCCGCCTATGCTGCAGGCTTCCCAGAGATATGAAGGGAGGGAGTATTTCAAAGGGAAATCCCATTTAGAGCTGGGTGTTTAAAGGTCTCTCTCTGTATAATATCAGACTGTGCATCTCTGTATGCAATCCCAGTTGATGCAGAAGGAAGAATCTCTTTGGATTCAAGAACATGACACTGATCTATCATTTGAGGGCAGAGGTCAACATATTTTAATAACATCAGCCTGGGTTGCTTGAAAATTTCTGTAGGATGGCCTTGCCCAGCACATCAATTAACTGCCACCCAGTTGCTATACTTTAAGACTGGTTTGGTTATAACAGATGGATCTTTAATGGATCTTTAATCTTTAATGGATCTTTATCTCCCACTATTAGGAGACCTCCTGATAAGTGAATACATATCATATTTGTCTTTCTGAATTTTAGTTATTTCATCCATGATGATTTCTCCTGGTTCCATTCATTTGCCTGAAAATATCATGATGTCATTTTCTTAGCTGAATAATACTCCATTATGGAAATATTCCACATTTTCCCCAAAGGAGATTTTCAGTCCTGTTCTTTAGTCCTTGGAAGTTGCTGGCACTTTAATCATTACATTGAATGGCAAACTATAAGGTAAGTATGTTCTTTTAGCCTAGAAGTCCCTCCATCTTCTTCCAATTCCTGGTGATTTTAATGGCAATGTCACCTTGATGCTCATCTATTTACATGTGGATTCCCCAGTGAGGAAATGTCTGGGAAGTGTTTGAGGTATGACCTTTTTAGATAATATAATTCCTATTGGAGTTATAAGATAGGAGGGTGTACTCTGAAGTTGATATGCCAATGAAAGTTACCAGACAGAATGGAGTTTCTCTTTCAGTCCCTGTGACTTTATATATTTGTTAATGTCAGCCTGTGTTTCTCTATCTGAATCTGTTTCTCTCTATATATATCTCTCTTTCTTTCCCTGTCTACCTCTTTCTTCCTGCTGCACAATTGTAGTACAGTATGAAAATCTCTCATTTCTCCTGAAGTACTACACAAGATAGCTGCTTGCAGACATGTACCTAGATATTTTCTATAAAAATATGTTCAAGGCTCCAATTAAATACTTTGTGTGAAAAGATTTGCCTTTGTCAGGGAACATTTTATCACTAAGTAATTCACTGACTAAGGACTTATGTATTCATTTAACAAATAATAATCGAATATGTGATAATATGAAACTCACATGTCAAGGACATGTGACTTTACTAAAGACTACTTGAAAGAAATATGTGAGAGCTTTCCTAAACTAAGAGTCTTGGACACAAGACATCTCTGGGTTGTGTGCTTTCAGCTGCAGAATTTGAGGCATGTAGGACTGCTCAGCCTTTCTCTCAAGCAGTCTGTTCACTTAGCTCTTTAATTACTGACTCATGAAACTCTTACTGGTTTCCACCTGTTTCATGACATACTCCTCCATCTCAGCAAATCAGCACCTGAGAGAATCTTGAGGTTTCCATGGAGATGAGTAAACAAACATTTCTCAGTGTCCAGTATCTCTGATCCTGTGCACATATGACATGTAGGGTTTATCTCATCCCTTTATACAGATCCACACATTTATTCCTGTTTACCTCTGTGACAATGTCAAGTAGGAAATGAAACTTTAATGTTTATTTAATTGGACAGTATCCTAATTAGGGAAGCTTCAAAGTGATGTGGGATTAAGAGGAACATACTGAATGAAAAGGTGGTTTCCTACTGTGGTCTTGGATCTGTAAATTCCTAGATTGTGACTTTGAACTGAGCAGTTCCTGGCATACTGACTAAATATACCTTCACAGTTTTTTTTGATATAACATGCTGACAGGGTCTAGGATTTCCTTGGCTATTGAGGCTTTAAAGCAGGGAAAAGAAAAGAAAACCAGAAAATTCTTTGGAATGTTTTGTGTGAAACAGAGAAAGATCCATGTATGTAAAAGTAGAACTGAGGGGCAATGAACTTTTAGACAGCTGCTGCTGTTCCACACTAGTTTTGCCAAACCTCTATGAGCAGGGTTGCCTTGTCTGACATGGCTGGATCAGCAACTGTGTCCTACACAGTAGTCATTGAGAAATCCTCCTGGTCCTGGAGTTTACAAGTAAATCTGGTCATTTTAGACAGAGAAATTAGCCTAGGACACAAAAGCAGAATTGTTTCTTGATGTTGTCCTTCAGACAAACCATCTAAACATAATGTCAGTGCCAGAACTGCTTGTTCAAAAGTATTACCTGAGCATATGGCATTTGAATTAGCTGGGTTACCACTAGTTCATGGCTAGGATTCTCTGCTACATAATGAGTTCCTGGAAGCATGCCTTATACAGTCAAATTCTGCCCTCCATTAGCAGAATCTTTTCTCCATGTTAAGTCATTGTAAAGTTGTCAACATATTTTTTTTATTTGTGGGTATTTCATATAATATACATTATATTCCTTTACCATTGCTCCCAGGTTCAAATTTCTACTTGTGTCACACATTTTTTTATTTAAAATACATCAATTCTAGTATATGTTGTTCATATAATTATTGGAACATGATCAAAATATCAGTGCAAACTTCTTTAATGAAAACTAGATCATCCTTGCAACAACCTGACACTACCCCCAAGAAGAAGCCATCAGTCCTGAAGAGCTTTATACTTCATCATCTTTATCACATTTTTTCTTATTTACTTATTATGATTTGTTCTATTTGTATCCCCCTGCTACCCACTCCCTCTTCTCCTTCCATTCCTGCCCACCCTCCTTCTTCTACCCATATTTCCTTTTTCTAATTTCCTAATAGGGAAGGTCCCTCTCTGAGTTCTATCTGACCCTAGTTTATTAGGTCTCAACAAGGCTGGCTGCATCATCTTCCTCTGCAGGCTGATTCTCAGGGGATTGTTGTCCTTGTGTCCTCCATTCCCTCTACTTATGATACTCTTTCTGTTTCCTCTCCTGCAGGATTCCCAGAGCTCTGAGGGGAGGTAGAATTTCATAGAGAACTCCATTTAGAGCTGGGTGTTTTAAGGTCTCTTTCTCTCTCTCTCTCTCTCTCTCTCTCTCTCTCTCTCTTTTTCTCTCTGCATAATATCAGACTGTGGGTCTCTGTATGCAATCACATTTAATGCAGAAGGAAACATCACTTTGGATGCAAGAACATGACATTGGTCCATCATTTAAGGAGAAATAGCAACATATTTCAATAACAACAGCCTGGGTTGCTTGGTGATTTCCATAGGAAGCACTGGCCCAACAACAATTAACTGCCACCCAATTGCATCTGTGGAAGACCGGTTTGGCCACAACAGATGGCCTATTGGAACATTACCCCCACTATTAGGAGACCTTCTGATAAGTGAATACATTCCATATTTGTCTTTCTATGTTTTAGTTACTTTACCTAGGATGATTTTCTCCTGGTTCCATCCATTTGCCTGAAAATATTATGATGTCATTTTTCTTTGCTGAATACTACTTCATTAAGGAAATATTCCACATTTTCCCCAAAGTATGTTGTCAGTCCTGTTCTTTAGAACTTGGAAGTAATTGGGCCTGTACACATTGTATTGAGTGAAAAATATAAGGATAACTATGTTCTTTTAGCCTAGAAGTTCCCTCATCTTCTTTTACTTCTTTGTGATTTGAACTGCAACGTAGCCTTGAAGCTCATCACTTTACATGTTTAGTCCCCAGTGAAGAAATGTCTGGGAAGGGTTCGGAGGTATGTACTTGTTCAATGATATTATTCCTATAGAAGTGATAATATAAGAAGGTGTGTTTCAAGGTTGATATGCCAATGAAAGGGACCAGACAGAATGTAGTCTCTGTCTCTCTATCTCTGTCACTTTATATCTTTGTTTCTGTTGGTCTCTGTCTCAATATTTCTGAATCTGTCTCTCTAACATTTTCTCTCGCTGTCTCCTTCTCTCTGCCTGCCACTTGTCGTACAGTATGAAAAGCTCTCACTTTTGCTGAATGACTACAAGATGAATATTTACTGACTTGACCTCCTGGATGGTGTTTGTAAATATCTAAGCAAGGTCCAAATTAAACCCTTTTGTTAAAGATGGGCCTTTGCCAGGAAACATTTTCCCAGTAAATATTTCAATGACACAGGACATATCTGTGCATTTAAGAAATACTATTGGAATTTGTGATAATGTGAATATAACATGTCAATGAGATGTGATTTTATTAATGACCACTTAAAAGAAATATGTGACACTTTTTCTGAACTAAAAGCCTTGGACACAGGAACTTTCATCTCTGGGCTGCATGCTTCCAGCTGCCCATATTGAGGCATATAAGGCAGCTCAGCCTTTCTTTTAAGCAAGCTGTCCACTTGGCCCTTTTATTAACTGGCTCTTGAAATTCTTACTACTTTTCATCTGTTTCATGATATCAATCTCCTGCTCAGGCAATCAGTATCTGAGAGAATGCTAAAGTTTCCATGAAAATGAGTAAACAAACTTTCCTCAGGTCCAGAATCTCTGAATCTGTGCATACATGACTTTTTCTTGTGTAACTCAACAATACTTTATCTCATCCCTTTCTTCAGAGTGCACACCTTTACTCATCTCTGTGACAATGTCAGGTAGGAAATGAAACTTTAAGTTTATTTAAATGGAAAGTTTCCTAAGGGAAGCTTCATAGTGATGTGGGATTAAGGGGGATGTACCAAATGGCATTGTGGTTTCATACTGTGGTCTTGGGTCTGAAATTTTGTAGATTGTAACTTAGAGCTTAGCAGTTACTGGTGTACTCACTAAATATACCTTGACATTCCTACTGATATAATATGGTGGCATGGCCTAGGGTTCCCTGCTGTATTGAGTCTTTAAGAGTAGCAGTAGGAAACCAGACAATTAATGGGACTGGTTTGGCTGAAACAGAGAAAGATGGGTGAGTGTGAAGGAGAATTGAGGGTCACTAAACAATTTGACCACTGGTGATATTCCACGCTATTTTGCCAATCCACTATGAGCAGGGTTGCTTTGTGTGACCTGGTTGCAACAGCAATTGTGTCCTACTTAGTGGTCAGTGAGGAACAGTCCTAGTCCTGGTGTTTATAGTTCAAATTGGTCCTTTAGGACAGAGAAATGGTTGTGTTATATACCTAGAACACAAGAGCAGTTTTACTTGCTGTGGTCCTCCAGACAAACCCACTAAATGTAGTGTTAGTACTTGTTCAGAACTGCTTGTTCAGAAGTACCACCTGAGCTCATGATGTCATTGTCTGCTACATAATGAGTTCCTGACAAGTATGCCTTACAAAGTCGAACTCTGCCATCCATTATCGGAATATTTCTCCATGTTCAAAGTCATTGTAAAAGTTGTTAACATATTAATTTTTTGATTATGTTTGAATTTCATATAATATACATTATACTCCTTTTCCATTTTTCCAGGTTCAAATTCCTACCCATGTGTTACACTAATATTTTTTTCTTTAAAATACATCAATTGACATATGTGTTATTCATCTACTTATTGGAACATTATCAGAGTCTCAGTGCCATGTCCCTTAAAGAAAACTGAGATCATCCTTTCTTCACCCTGATATCACCCCCAAGAAGAAGTCATCAGTTCTGAAAAGCTTTATACTTAAGCACAATGATCACATTTTTTCTTACATATTTATTGATTACAATTTGTTCATTTTGTATCACCTCTGCTGCCCACTCCCCTTCTCCTTCCAGTCCCACCCAGCCTCCTTCATCGACCTCTATGCCTCTCTCGAGTTCCCTGATGTGGAGGCCCTCCTCCCTGTTCTATCTTACCTTAGATTATCAGGTCTCAGCAAGGCTGGCTGCATCATTTTCCTCTGCACCCTAATTTTCAGGGCATTGTTCTGCATATGTCTTTAATTCCTTCTACTTATGACACTCTTCCCGCCTCCTTTCCTGCTGGCTTCCCAGAGCTCTGAGGGGAGGGAGAATTTCATAGGAAAATCCCATTCAGTGCTGTGTGTTTTTGGGTCTCTCTGTGCATAATATAATAATATAATAATATAATAATAAAGAGACTGTGGGTCTCTTTATTTATGCCCATTTGATAAAGGAGGAAGCATCTGTGTGGATACAAGAACATTGCAGTCATCTATTTTTCGAGGGCAGGGAGCAACGTATTTTAAAAACAATAGCCTGGGTTGTTTGAAAATTTCCATAGGATGCCCTGATCCAACAACTCAATTCACTATCACCCAATTACTCTAGTGCAAGAGTGGTTTGATCACAATAGATTGCCTTTTGGAACTTCTTTAAAAATTCTTTATTAATTAAACTTCATTCACTTTGTATCCCCCCTGTGTTTCCCTCCCTCCTCCAGTCCCAACCCCTCCCCTTCCCCACCCTCTGCATGCATGCCCCTCCCAAAGACAACTGATAGGGGATGTCTTCTTTTCCTCCTTCTGATCCTAGTCAATAAGGTCTCATCAGGAGTGGATGCACTGTTTTCTTTTGTGGACAGGTAATGCTGCTTCCTCATCAGGAGGAGGTAATTAAAGAGCAGGCCAATCAGTTCATATCAGAGACAGTCTCTGTTCCTGTTACAAGGGAACCCACTTGGATACTGAACTGCCATAGGCTACATCTGTGCAGGGGTCTTAGGTTATCTCCATGCATGGTCCATGGTTGGAGTATCAGTCTCAGGAAAGACCCCTATGCTCAGATTTTTTGGTTCAGTTGCTCTCCTTGTGGAGTTCCTGTTTTCTCTAGATATTACTGTTTCCCACTTCTTTCATAAAATTCCCTGCACTCTGCCAAAGGTTGCCCTTAAGTCTCAGCATCTGAATTGATAGTCTGAAAGACAGAGTCTTTCAGAGGTCCTTTGTGGCAGGCTCCTGACTTGTTCCCACTTTTCTCCTTCTTTTGCTGTCCATCTTCTTTGCCTATCTGGATAGGGTTTTAGCCAGAGTCCTTTCTCTTGATTAGTTTCTTTAGGTGTACCGAATTTAGTAGGTTTATCCTATATTATATGTCTATATGAGTGAGTATATACCGTGTGCGTCTTTCTGCTTCTGGGATAGCTCACCATTTCCAAGTCTCACCATTTACCTGTAATGTCATGATTTATTTGATTTTTTTATTGCTGAGTTATATTCCACTTTGGAGATGTACCACAATTTCTGTATCCATTCTACCACTGACAGGCATCTGGGAGGTTTCCAGCTTTTGGCTATTACAAATAAAGCTGCTACAACATGGTTGGGCAAATGTCCTTGTTGTGTACTTGAGCCACTTTGGGTTTATGTCTAGGAGTGGTATAGCTGGATCTTGAGGAAGTGCTGTTCCTAGTATTCTGAGGAAGTGCCAGAATGCATTCGAGAGGGGTTGTACAAGTATACATTCCCACTAGCAATGGAGGAGGGTTCTCTTTCCACAAGCTCTCCAGCATATGTTGTCACTTGAGTTTTTGATTTTAGCGATTCTGATGGGTGTAAGGTGAAATCTCAGGGTCAATTTGATTTGCATTTCTCTAATGACTAAGGACGTTGAACATTTCTTTAAGCATTTCTTTGCCATTTAATATTCCTCTATTGAAAATCCTCATATGAAAGAAGGGGAGTTAGTATGATGTGGAAAGGATAGAAGCTCCAACAGGACCAAATATATCTGGGCAAAGGGGTCTTTTCTGAGACTGACACTCTACCAAGGACCATGTATGGATATAACCTAGAACCTCTGCTCAGATGTAGCTTGTGGTAGCTCAGTAAACAATTGGTTTCCCATAGTAAGAGTTTCTGACAGAAACTCAATGGCAGACTCTTTGACCTCCCATTCCCCATGGGAGGAGGAGTCCACAGAGGAGGACTTTGCAGCCAGTCCTGAAGATACCTTATAAAACAGGGTCAGATGAAAGTGGAGGAGGTCCTCCCCAATCAGTGGACTTAGAAAGGGACAGGGAGGAGATAAAGGAGGGAGGGTGCGATTGGGAGGGAATAGGCGAGCAGGATACAGCTGGGATACAGAGTTAATAAAATGTAACTAATAATAAAAATAAAATAAAATGAATTAAATAAAGAACAAATTTCTCTGTTTATCTCTGTACTCCATTTTTTAATTGGATTACTTGATTTGTTGCTGTTTAACTTCTTGGGTTCTTTATATATACTGTATACTAGTCCTCTGTCTGACATAGTGTTGGTGAAGATCCTTTCCCAATCCATAGGCAATCGTTTTCTTCCGACAACAGTGTCCTTTCCTTTACAGAAGCTATTCAATTTCATGAGTTCCCATTTATTAATTGTTGCTCTTAGAACCTGTGCTGTTGGTATTCTGTTCAAGAAGTTGTCTCCCGTGCCAATGAGTTCAAGGCTCTTCCCCACATTTTCTTCTAAGCGATTTAGTGTGTCTGCTATTATATTAAAGTTTTTGATCTATTTGGACTTTTGTTTTGTGCAGGGTGATATGTACGGATCTATATGCATTTTTCTACATGTAGACATCCAGTCAGACCAACACCTTTTGTTGAAGATGCTGTCTTTTTTCCATTGAATGTTTATGGCATCTTTTTCAAAAATCAGGTGTCCATAAGTGTGTGGATTTATGTAAGGGTCTTCTATTTGATCCCATTGATCCAGCCATCTGTTTCTATGCCAGTACCATGCAGTTTATAGTATTGTTCCTCTATAGGACAGCTTGAGATCAAGGATGGAGATACCTCTTGAAGATCTTTTACTGTAATGAATTGTTTTAGCAATTCTCATTTTCTTGTTGTTCCATATGAAGGTGACAATTTTTCTTTCAAGGTCTGTAAAGAATTGTGTTAATAATTTGATGGGAATTGCATTGAATCTGTTGATTGCTTTTGGTAAGATGTCCATTTTTACTATAAAACTCCTGCCAAGCCATGAGCATGGGATATCTTTCCATTTTCTGATATTTTCTTCTAATTCTTTCTACGGAAACAGGAAATTTTTTCCATACAAGTATTTGACTTGCTTGGTTATGTTCACACCATGATACTTTATGTCCTTTGTTGCTATTGTGAAGAGTGGTGTTTCCCTAATTTCTTTTTCAGCCATTTTTTTTGTTTGTATACACTAGGGCTACAGATTTTTTTTAGTTACTTTTACATCCAGCCACACTGCTGAAGGTGTTTATCAGATGTAGGAGTTCCCTGGTAGAATTTTTGGGGTCACTCTGGTATACTATCATATCACCTGTGAATAGTGATACTCTGACTTGTTCCTTTCTAATTTTTATCCCCTTGATCTACTTCAATTGTCTTACTGCTCTTGCCAGGACTTCAAGAACAATGTTGAATAGATATGGAGGGAATGCCAGCCTTGCCTTGTCACTGATTTCAGTGGGATTGAATTAAATTTCTCTCCATGGAGTTTGATAATGGCTATAGGCTTGTTGTATATTGCTTTTACTACGTTCAGGTATGTGCCTTGTATCCCTGATCTCTCTAATATTTTAAACTTGAATGGATGTTGGATTTTTGTCATATGCCTTTTCAGCATCTAAGGAGATGATCATGTGGTTTTACTCCTTTAGTTTGTTAATATGGTGGATCATATTGATGGATTTCTGTATATTTTACCACCCCTGCATGCCTGGGATGAAGCCTACTTGATAGTAGTGGATGATATCTTTGATGTGTTCTTGGATTTAGTTTGCAAGTATTTTGTTGGTTATTTTTGCATTGATGTCCATAAGGGAGATTCACCTGAAATTCTCTTCCTTTTTTGATTTTTTGTCATGTTTAGGTACCAAGGTGGCTTCAAAAAAGAGTTTGGTAGTTTTCCTTCTGTTTCTATTTTGTGGAACAGTTTGAAGTATATTGGTGTTAGCTCTTCTTTCAAGTTTTGGTAGATTCTTGTCCGGTAGCCATCTGGTCTTGGGCTTTTTTTCATGGTAGACTTTTATGACAGCTTTTATTTCTTTAGGGTATATAGGATTATTTAACTGATTTACCTGGTCTTGATTCAGCTTTGGCATATGGAATTGATCAAGAAAATTTTTCATTGCATTTAGATTTTCAAATTCTGTGGCATATAGGCTTTTAAAGTAAGACCTAATTATCATTTGTATTTCTTCAGTGTCTGTGTCTATATCCCCCTTTTCATTTCTGATTTTGGTAGTGTCTCTGTGCATTTAAATTAGTTTGGGTAAGGGTTTGTCCATCTTTTGATTTTCTCAAAGAATCAGCTCTTGGTTTCATTGATTCTTTGAATTTTTTTTTCATCCCTGAGTTTGATTATTTCCAGCCATCTACTCCTCTTTGGTGTGTCTGCTTCTTCTTCTTTGTTTTTTCCCTAGTGCTTTTAAGTGAGCCATTAAGTTGTTTGCATGGGATGTTTTGAATTTCTTCTTGAAGGCATTTAGTGCTATGAACTTTCCTCTTAGCACTGTTTTCACTGTGTCCCACAAGTTTGGGTAGGTTGTGCCTTTATTTCCAGTGAATTCTAGGAAGTCTTTAATATCTTTCTTCATTTCTTCTCTGACCCAGCTATCATTTAGTAGCAAGTTGTTCAGTTTCCATGTGTGTGTATGCCTTTTGCTATTATTGTCATTGAGGTCTAGCTTTAAACCAAGGTGATTAGATAGGACACAAGAGATTATTTCAATCTTCCTGTTTGTGTTGAGTCTTGTTTTGTGACCAACTATATGGTCTATTTTGGAAATGGTTCCATGAAAAGAATCTAAATTTTTTTGTGTTTGGGTGGTAGTTTCTGTCTTGAAGTAAGGGTATATTCTTTACCTGAGTTTCTTGTTTGCCACATTTGAAGCCATCTCCATATGGAGGTTCTTCTACACTCATTATTTTCTTTCAGGTAGGATAGGTGCTGCCAGGAAATGACTTGTCTCATCAAAGAATCTTTAAAATAATAAAGACATTTTTTTTCAATGCAGTTTATTCAGGAACCTTGAACAATCATCTGACCCTGGGGAAAGCCAGCCCACAGCTTAAATAGCCTCTGGATAGCCAACCCAAGCATGCCACGTGGGCAATGCAGATAGGTCTACATACATGGAAGCAAGCCAGATCATCAGCCTTACCCAAATGTGGAGCTGTTTGTGACAGAGAGCACTCACCATCGGGAAGGTGGAAGGCGGAAACCAGCTCCATCTTTAAGGCGTGGCTTTTCACAGCTAAGAGCAAGAAAAAGAGAAGGGAACCAGATAATTCCAGGGACTGGTTTGGCTGAAACAAAGAAAGATCAGTGAGTGCAAAAGGAGAACTGAGGGAAGATATTATTTGACGGCTGGTGTTCCACATTAGTATTGGCATCCCTCTATGAAGAGGGTTGTCTTGGCTGACCAGGCTAGAGATCAACAGCTCTGTCCTACTCAGTGGTCAGTGAGGAACCCTCTTGGTCCTGGGGTTTATAGTTAAAACTGGGCATGGAGAACAGATATTGTAATAGTAGCAAAGGAGCAGAATCCATCCCTGCACATTTTTTTACCACAAATTCTATCAAGCATACTATCCAATGGATGTAGGCTAAGAGGCCAAGCATCACATAGTTAAAAGAGAGGATTTGTAATGAAAAGAGGGAATGAGATTCCTTTCTAGAAATATTGGGTCGAGACAGCATATAGTCCAGCTCAATGAAATACTACAAATAGGCTAATTTTATATTAAACTTAGTAGTAAAACTTCAAATGCAAGTCAGTCTTTGACAGATCTAAAAATGACACCATGTGGATCAGATTTTGAGCTTCATCTCAAAAGATCTCTTTGTCTTTGCAAGAAGCCTTGCTGTTTCTGGTAGTAGCTGTCAATGCTGAGCAGTAAGTTTCTGAGAATGCATTCTAGCCAGCAACGATGCAGTCTATTTGCCGAGCACTCTTTAATCTGTCCAACACTCACCGTGTAGACCTTGAATTTTATATTTGACAATTCGCCTTCAGCATGATGTCTATTGTAGTGGCAGATACTTGGGTTTTCACACACACACACACACACACACACACACACACACAAACACACACACCCGTATACTGAGAGCTCCTCTGAAAGAGCCATGTCATTGGAATGTGAAATTTTTAAGCCTTCTCTAATGATTGCCACACATTTCCATGCATTGCTCACACAGACTGTCGGCTTCCACCTCATTGAAAGGGGATGATATCACACATTCTCACTTCAGCACATGCACCTCAGAATGGTTGAGTTAGATAATGAAACAACTCTTAGAAGGTTTTTCTGAAAATGTCTCAAGGAAATTTGCTATATCATGGAATCAGACATGGCTAAAACACATTGCTTTCCTATGCCCCTTCACTACTATTTGATGATTCAATTCCCTACTAATGCTAAGATACTAAAGGCGTTGAGTGAGATGTATGTTTAATAGAAATCATTAGACAATGGTCTGCCTCAAACAAATACAAATAGATAACTGAAGTTGATTTTACTAAGCCCTGTTTGTGTGTCTTTGTGCTTTTATGTGTTCTTGTGCATATACATGTACGTTGAGGCCAGGGATCAACATCAGATGAATTCCTTAATTGCTTCATCTGAAGCAGATTCTCTCTCACTGAACCTGGGGTGTGCAGATTCAGCTATACTGGCTGACCAGCATATCCCTGCTTCCCCACTGCCAACTGGTGTTGGCTTGCCCAGCTTTTATGCACGTGTGGAGGATTTGAACTCTACTTCATCTGCCTGTAAACTAACCCACTTCACTCACTGAAGCACATACCCAACCCCCCACATTCAAATGTCGCATTTAAATTTGTACAGATTTTGGTAGCGTTTTCTATTGTGCTGTGAGTCATCTGAATTTCAGTTAGTGGTGCTTTGTTACTTGCAAAGTCTTTGCTTGACAATGGCTCTGATGTCCCAGTGGGTTCTCAGGGACCACTTGCACTCAGTGTAAGCATTTTTTACTTAGTATACTTTCTTTATGGTTAGTCACCTGACTTGCCTTTTTAAATACTTGTTTTTAAATATGGCTAATACAAAGGCTAGTCCCTCAAACTTAGAGCCATGGGAGCTACCAAGTGTAATAGTGGGGTTCTGGAAAACAGCAATCATATGTATTACCCATGAGGCTGAGCAACTCATTGTGCAGTAGGGGAAATTGATAGCTCTAGACCAAGGTGGAAAGAAAGAAAAAGCAATTCTGAAAAATCCTCTTGTGGAAGATAGCTTTCTTTTCCTGCTTACTGCTGTGGATCAGCTACAGCTTCTCTTTGGATAGAGACACAGCTTGTGTTAGGTTTCCTTCATTGCTCAGGCTGAACGCAGCCAATTCATTGTCATGTGAAACCAAAGAACTCGTAGGACATTACTGGGTACCTATATTGTCCACAGGAAACTTCTGAAATTTCTTCACATGGCAGATTACACGTTCATAGAAACTTCATTCAAAGCAGCCAACATTGGAGAACAGACACTTCATCAGTGCTAGTCAAATTGGATGGCTGTATAGAGAAGAATGAAACTCAACTCTTTAACTCTCACCCTGTACAAAACTCAACTCCAAATGGATCAAGGATCTCTCCATAAGTTCTTGATTTGGCAGAAAAAAGTACTTCTATTCAGAAAGGATTTTCTGACTAGGACATGGAGGTGCAGGTGCTAACAAAAGCATTTGACAACATGGACCTCATGAAAGAGTGCTGGCACAGAAAGAGCCCATCATCTGTGGGAGGAGGCAGCCTGTGGAATGAAAAAACAATCTTTACCAGCTACACATCTCATAGCATGTTAGGGTTTAGATCGTATTCAAGGAACTAAAAAGGAAGCCATTAATATTAAAAAACAAACAAACAAAAAAAGAAAGCAAACAAGCTGCCCACCTAAAAATTGGGCATCAGGAAAATGCAATTTAAAGCTACTTTGAGATTTTATCATACCCCAGACAGACTAGTTAAGATTTAAAAAAGAAAACGAACAAACAAAAAAACCTGGAACTGTGCTCCCAACACACAAACATACAAGGGAAAGCAAATGCTGAAGTGGGTGGGGAAAGGGAACACTTTTCTATGCTGGTGGAAGTGCAAACTTGTACAACCACTGAGAAAATCAGGGTAGAGCTTGCTTATAAAGCTGTAAATTGATCCACCACATGCTCCAGCTGTACCAATACTGAGCACATAGCCAAAAGACTCTGTATCCTACTGCGGAAATACATAGTCAAGCATGTCCATTGATGCTCCACTCACAATAGCTAGGAAATGATAACAGCCTGGATGTCCACATTGAATAAATGGATAATGAAAATATGATACATTTACACAATGGAATATTATGCAGCTGTTAAGGAAAAATGAAATTTGAACTTAAATAGATAGCGCTGAAAACAATCATGCTGAGTGAGGTAACTCAGACCCAGAAAGAAAAATATCTTACATTTCTTCTCATCCTGTGGATGTTAGATTTAACATGTTGGAAACATGTGTTTGAATGCCCATACAAATCAAGAACTTAGGGAAGGGCCAAGAATGGTGAGATTTCAAGTAAGGTGTAATAGAACACAGTGATATGACAGGGGAGAGAGGAAATACTGGAAGAGGAAGGGGTTAATGGAGAGGTATTTCCATCTTCCTGAGATGTTTTGGATTTATCACACTGTTTTGTTATAACAATTATAAATGTAAAAGTAAGTAATATATAAATATAACTTATGTACCTATTCATTCTTAGAATATTAGATTTTCTTTAAGAATCTTGTTATTAAGTATATTATTTCTATTCTTCTATATTTTTCTGCCTTTATATGATTTCTATCTGTGTTATTTGCAAACACTCTTCTGAGAAGAACTGTCGTAATTCTTTTTGAGCTTTTATCTCATTATCTCTAGAAACTGAAAGGCTTTATATCAGCTCCTTTCTCTCCTTTGTTAAGTGTCAAGCCATTAAAGCTCTTTTTTTTTCTAGCATATTTTAGTTTTATTTTTAAATTATTATTATTATTAATTCACTTTGTATCCTGGCTGTAGCCCCATCCCTCATCTCTTACCAGTCCCACCCTCCCTCTCTCTTACTCCCCTATCCCTCTCCCCTAGTCCACTGATAGGGAAAGTCCTCCTTCCTTATTGTCTGAACCTAGCCTATCAGGTTCCGTCAGGACTACCTGGATCCTCTTCCTCTGTGGACTGGTTAGGTCATCCCATAGAAGTAGGAGAAGTGATCAAGGAGCAGGCAACCAAGCTGTGTCAGAGGCTGTTTCTTCTCCAAGAGTCCCAAATGGAAACTGAGCTGTTCATGGGCTACATGTGAGCAGGGGGTTTAGGTCCTCTCTATGCATTGTCTTTGTTTGATGCATCAGGCCCTGCAGTCCCTGCTGTGCCCATTTTTTTGGAGGTTAAGCCAACTGCAAAAGTTTTAAGGAAATAGTCTCCACAAGAGGCCACTCTTCAATCTGACAGTTTATGAGAAGTTTCCCAAAACTTAATGAAAAAGTATGACATTACAGTTTCTTTCATGGGAAGGCACAGGTTAAAATTCAGGAAGGGAAGGACAATGTGTGGCTGAGCACCAGGCCAAGCTGCTACCCCCTTCCTATGGAGTGTTCTATGTGCTCTGCCTTGGCAGTGATGTTTGACAGTGTATGGGGAATATCAGCCACCAGGGATGCTCACCCTGGCTTTTGTGTTTAAAGCCTCTGCTGAAGTTCAGTGGCAATCTGCCTTGTAGTTTTCATCCTCTTTATAGGTCAAGCCAATCTCTGCAGTCATGGCTCTTTTTTAAAGGCAGAGCTGCTGCAGCGAGATCCAAAGCCATTATTAAGAACCGCATCATTAGACTGTCTGGTGGCTAAAACTCCAAAATAAACAGTTACTTCTGTCAGCCACAGCATTCCACAAAGCCTAGAGATCTCAGCTCAGCAGCTGAAGACACAGGTCAGAGCATCTTTGACTAATGTTTATTTCTTCGCTTGAGTTCAGGACAGTGAGTTCATGTATTTTATTTCTAGCTCCTTAAAGGAGAAAGATGTTTTGTTTTATAGCATGTGCAGAATATTTGTGTGGTCTCCAGTTCATGTGTCGAAGCTGTAATCCCCGGTATGATGGTGTTGGAGGTAGAGCATATAGGTGGTGATTAGATCATAAGGATGGAGACCTTGATGCATGCCTTTAGTGCCTTGCAAGAAGAAACCCACGGATAGTTTTCTCACGGCTATTTGAGGCCACCAGAAGCAGGATGTCTACAAAGCAAATGAGCCCTCACCAGAAACAGCATCTTCTTGTGTGCTGATTTTTGACTACCAGACCCAAAACTCACAGAAATATAAACACTTGTTTAAGCCTCCCCCTGTGTGATACTCTGTTGACACATTCTGAACTGTGACATGCGCCAATGTTCTCCATGGAATGTGGCAAACATGAATGCTCAGGAAATATGATTGTTAGCACAAAATTGCTTGTCTTGACTAGGCTCTGACTGCTTCCTATGCTCAGCTGTGCTCACATCCCGTACCATCAGCAGGGCTTATGCATCCTTTGTTCAGTGAAGTTTATGTGCTAGCCTGAGCATGTATGGAGTATTAGAAGCTGCCATCTCAGTTCCTATTTTAAAATAACTCCAGACTCTCCCTTCTCATATAAACCCAGAAGCCCAAAGGCAGTTCTTAACGAGAATAGCTAGAGCTAACGAGTACTCATGTCCTGTAGGCAGGACATCTCTCCTGAGTTCACTTCTATTTGCTATCCAGCCTGTGGTGCACATCACATATTTTATCAATTGCTCTCATGTGGTGATGACTACCTCCTGAGAGAAATGCTCAATTTTGACACTTCAAAGAGAGCCTTACTATTATTTATAATAACAAATGTTTTTTTTCTTTAAGAGTCACTAAATAGAAAAATAAAGTGAATTTTTAAAAATGATATGGAATTGTACCTAGTCATATACTTACTGGTATAGTGAAAGTAACTATATGGCTGTGAAATAGTACCCTAGAGCATAAAGTTAGGTTTCTTAACTTTTTGCACCTTGAACCTTTTGTCCTATAACTTTTTTATGTATCCTTGGGTAGTTATATAAGTCAGGTACACAACTCAAACATCTACTGATAACAAATCATAAGGAAATTTATTTAAAACTTATGCTTTGGTATACCAATTTGCATACTAATGAGCTGGCCATACTTTACTTTTGCAGAGAAATTAAATTTTGGCTGAATATTTGATACTGGAAGATGGAGAGATATTCAGTGGATTTCAGAGTTGACCAACATTTTGATTTTATAGTTGTGAGTGCTAAGAATACTGCCCATATGCATTTCATAACACATGCTGGCCTCCACTGGAGCTGAGGTGCTTTGGACTGTGCTCGCATGCTTTGTTTGCCATGACAGCACGCACAATGCAAAGTGCAAGAGTATTCAGAACCGAGCCACAGTGAAGGCGCACCGCACAAGGCAATATGGGCAAGCACGGATAGAAACGCCCTTGCTTAAACACTTGATTTCAAATTTTGTTTTTGGTCACTATGCATTCAGAAAACTTACTGTTGACAATAAATTACATAAGTTAGTAAAATGGAGGCTACTATGTAGCATGAAAGTTTTCATAGTACTTGACAATGATGAAGAGTAAGTTAGTAAATTTATAAGTTAGTAAGTTAATAATTAAAAACAACATACAGCTATTGGTTTTAGAGTTGTAAATGATGATCTACAGTGGGAAAAAGGAGTTTCTGCCAGGCAGACCTGGTGACATCGGTTTAATCCCTAGGACTAATGGCATGGGGCAAAGGAGAGGAAAGATTCCTGAAAGTTATCCTATGGACCTTTTATGTGTGCTTGTGAATGTGTAGGTATACACACAGATATGCACATACACATACACTGACACAGACACACACATCAATCAATAAGTGTAATCAATGTAATAAAATGCTACAGATGATACTACTAAGAACTGCTTATGAAATAAAATGATGGGGAGACTGCAAGACAGTGGCACCCAGCACACTCAGTATTTGAGCCCCTGGAGCTCAGTGTCTGCAGACAAACTGAGTAGCTGGGCTCCTGTCTGCAAAATGCCAGTGTCTGTGTCTCCCTGAATTAGATGAGAGACCCTGAATGCAGAGGACAAGGTCCCAGGCTCCAGGCACTCAATGCCTTTCACCTTCCTAAGGACAGTTGCAGGGGTTCCCATTCTGAGGCTCCTGACACCCAACTCTCTGCACCTTCTCAAGGATGACTCTGGGTCCAGGGACACAGCACCACCCTCAGATCCATGGTTCTACCTATCTCCTTAAGGGGACCTTCAGGACAACAGGAACATCCAGAGACTCACTCAAAGATGGCAGTGCCAAGTGCTCTGGATGACTACTGAGCAAGTGAGTGACAGTTGTTGCTGACTTTGAAACAGTGCTCTGACTCCGAAATGCCAGTGTTCATGCTTCCCCAGTGAGAGGACGAATCCTAGCTACCAAGTATGCATGATTCCAACCTCTAGTCTATGGCTCTACTGGCCTTCCTGAGGAGACCTGCTAGACCCCAGGATTATGTTGGTTTGACACCCCACACAAATCCCCTGCCTATAGCTCCCACTGGGAGACACCCAGCAGAGGAGAATTTTGGGCTATTCCCTGAGATTCAGCCTCCAGCCCAGGGCTCTTCCCACATGCCTGAGAAACCCAGCTGACACCAGAAACAACCAGCCAATTCCAGGGACAACCAGATGGCTAAAGGCCAGCTTAAGAACCCAATCAACAACCAGCAAGTTGGAAATCAATCTGGTGCTTTCTCAGACAATTAGAAATAGTGCTACCTCAAGATCCAGCTCTACCACTCCTAAGCATATATCCAAAAGATGCTCAAGTATACAACAAGGACATTTGCTCACCCATGTTCCTAGCAGCTCTATTCAGGATAGCCAGAATCTGGAAACAGTACAGATGTCCCTCAATTGAGGAATGGATACAGAAATTGTGGTACATATACACAATGGAATACTACTCGGTAATTAAAAACAAGGAAATCATGAAATTTACAGGCAAATGGTGGGAACTAGAAAAGATCATCCTGAGGGAGCTAATCTAGAAGCAGAAAGACACATATGATATATACTCACTCTTAAGTGGATATTAGCCATATAATATAGAAAAACATACTAAAATCTACTCCTAAAGAAGCTAACAAGGAGGACCCTAGGGAAAAGGCTTAATCCTCATTCAGAAAGGCAAACAGGATAGATATTAGAAGTAGGAGAAGACAAGGAACAGGACAGGAGCCTTCCACAGAGGACCTCTGAAAGACCAAGGTATCAGAGGAGATACTGAGACTCATAGCCAAACTCTGGACAGAGTGCAGGAATCCTTATGGAAGAAGAGGGAGATAGAAAGACCTGGAGGGGGCAGGAATTCTACAAGGAGAACAACAGAGCCAACGTATCTGGGCCCTGGGGGGCCTACAGAGACTGATACTCCAACTAAGGACCATGCATGAAGAGGACCCAGAACCCCAGTTCAAAGGAAGCCCATTAGCTGCTCAGCTTCAAAGTGGGTTCCCTAGTAAGGGGTACACAAGTTGTCTCTGACATGAAGTCAGTGGCTGGCTCTTTGATTACCTCCCTCTGGGGGTTGCAATCTTGCCAGGCCACAGAGGAAAATGATGCAGCCATCCTTGAGCCATCCTTAAGCTGACCCTGATAAGCTAGGGTCAGCTAGAAGGGGAGGAAGTCCTCCCCCAACTGGGGGACTAGGGAAAGGGCATAGGGGGAGAAGAAGGAGGGTTGGTGAGACTGGGAGAGGATGAGGGAGGGGGCTGCAGCGGGGATATGACATGAATAAATTGTAATAAATATATAAATAAAATAAAATTAAAATGTTTTGTACAAATAATGTTGGCAATGAATGGGAACAATGGTATTTAGTGTTGACAAGAGTGGTGGGAAAAGAGGCAGGCATACACAGGCTGAAGACACTGTGCTAAGAGCTCTCCTAAAGGAGAGAAAACATGGAGCAGATGTAACAAAGCCTTAAAATAGTCAAGTATCTGAGAATGTAACTTCAATTGTAGGAACACATTCTAAAAAAAACCAAAAAAAAAAAAAACAAAAAAACAAAAACACTTAGGTCTGTTCAGAGATATTTATCTTCATTTTAGTTCTTTGTAATGTTATTTATGCCACATTAAAACAATTCAGTAAGAGAAGAGAATTGTTAGATGAATGAATTCAATATAAACATGAACAAAAGAGTTGAAGAAATATAGTAGACTACATTTTTGTAAAATATGAAAAATTCTACATTTGTTAAAGAAGAAGTTACTGGAATAAAGCAGTCACAGTATTTACTTTTAATATTTTAATGTATATATGTATGTCTTTATGCTGTGTTTGTATAATTGTCTTGTTCAGGTGTGCTAGTGAGTGTATGTGTGTGTGTGTGTGTGTGTGTGTGTGTGTGTAACTGTATGCACAGAGGCCACAAAAAACCTCAAGTGTCATTCCCTGGAAGCCTTCACCTCTCTTTGGAGACACAGGAGCTCACAAGGTAGGCTGGACTGACTGATCAGAGCTCCTTGGGGATCTGGCTGTGTCTGCCTCCTCAGTGCTGGGATTACAAGTACTCACCACCACACCTGTCTTTTTATACTTGAGTTCTGGGGTTCAGACTCAGGAGGTCCTATGATTGCAAGGAAAAATTTTACCAGCTATTCTATATCACCATTTCTTCACAATTTAAATTTCCTTTTTTATTACTTTTCTAATCACAATAAATAATGCTTTAGTATATATATATATATATTTTTTTTTTCAATGCAGTTTATTCAGGAACATTGAACAATCCTCGGACCCCGGGGAAAGCCAGCCCACAGCTTAAATAGCCTCTGGGTAGCCAACCCAGGCGTGCCACGGGGGCAATGCAGATAGGTCCACATACATAGAAGCAAGCCATTTTTATGCATGTGTGTTTACTTTCATTTCAATGGACCCTTTGACTTTTCCAGAAGTGTATATCTGTGTGTATGTATATATTTCAACAGTAAGTATACATTGTTACATATTTAAAGGAGATAAAAATGTTGGTTTAATAAATTTTGAGCCAGGGGAAAGAACATTTTGAAAAACTCATACATTTTAAGTATTAAAGACAGTTATAGTGACAGGCCAAATTTTTGAGTCATGAGTTCACATGTGCCTGAGAGGCCTTAGGTTTTCTCTTTATCTTAGAAAAACCCGGAATTTCAGATCATCCTGCCTTGATTTCCTGAGCGTTGAAATTACAGATGTATGTCATTGTGCCAAGTTTATGGAGCAATGGAGGTCGGTCCATGGGCATCCTGTGAGCTAGGCAACCAACGAGCTTCACAGCTGAGTGAATCGCTGGGGACTGAATAAGAATTACTTTTAGGACTGAAACTATGTAGTGATATGATAAAGCTTTCCAGGATATGCTACACTCAGACAAATCCTGATTTTGACCATCTCCCACTCACTTATAATAGGCACCTTGCTTGTCGGAGAGCATACACGGAACCTGGCAACTCCCGCTAGCAAGAGATTCGGAGTGTGGCATTGCCACACACTATTTTTACACAAATAATTATTTTGCAGTTCATCAAACAAAAATGTTGAATAAAAATTGAAACTTGCTTTTCACCTTGTTAGGAGGAACAAACACCAGGCAGAACTGTGACTTGATGATGTGCTTGTTGGGGCTACAACAACATAGTAGCCAATTAGCAGCATTCCAGGGCCACAGGGTTTTATAGATTAAAAAAATACTTTAGAAAAGTAAATACTGCTTTCCTGGAAACTGTGTATCTGTGTCTGTATGTGTCTGTGTATATATGGATATGAGTGTGATTCATGTATGTGTACATGGTTGTACAGACTTTTGAAAATTCAGAGGAGGATGGCCTTCATTCTGACTTTTTCCCCTGCAAAGGGTCTCTCTTTGGTTCTGGAACTGATTGGCAGGTGTCCATTTGTTGGTATCCTCCACTCTCCATGGTGCTGAGCAATGACACTTGAGACTCTTATATGGGTACTGGGGATTTGAATTCAGGTCCTAAAGCTAGAGCAACAAGCACTTTTACCCACAAAATCATTGTCCCATCCCTCTCAACATTTGCTTTTTTAAAATGATGTTACCAGTAATCTCTGTTGTTGTTTTTTTTTATTTTTTTTTAATATATTTTTTCCTTTTTATTTTTTTTCAATGCAGTTTATTTAGGAACCTTGAACAATCATTGGACCCTGGGGAAAGCCAGCCCACAGTTTAAATAGCCTCTGGGTAGCCAACCCCATGGTGCCTCGTGGGCAATTCAGATAGGTCCACATACACGGAAGCAAGCCAGATCCTCTGCCTTAGCCAAATATGCAGTTGTTTGTGACAGAGAGCACTCACCATCGGGAAGGTGGAAGCCGGAAACCAGCTCAATCTTTAAGGCACAACATTATGCAGCTCTCTACAGTTCCCCTTTTTTGTTTTAGATGCATCAGGCAAGAGTAGAGGTCTGATCTCTGATATTAGGAATAAATTGGGACATTGTACTGATGTTCATTTAGGTGTCATCCACGCAAAGAGCATCAGACCCGTCCAATACCTTTTGCTCAGAGGCGGGACCTGGGGCATCAACCCGCATGCAATCAGACATGCTCTTCTCTGGGTCGAAAGCGGCTGACCCTGAGTGCAGTGCTTAGCCTCGCATCCTGAGCGTAACATTTTAGCTTTTTATGGTAGCCAACCATGCTTGGGGAGACTGTCCTGCTTCAATGGCTGTAAAGGCCTGAATGATCATGGCTGCATCACACTGTTGTGAGACTCTAATCTTGCGTATATACCACAGGCAAATTAAGGAGACCAGCACCAGAAGACCTGCTAACGCTCCCATGCCCGCCCATTCCTTCAGATGATTCATGGCCGCAGCAATCCATGATGATAATCCTGTGGCTAGTCCTGTGTCCACTCTGGTAGAATTTACCATGACAATGGTCACTCTCAGCTGCTCCATCGCAGTATTGAATTCTCCAGTCCAATTACCTAAAATATAGCTAGACAATTGTTTAGACAGATTTGCGGCACAGGAAAAGTTCTCATGTTGTATGCTAGTGATTCAAAGTCCAGCATACTTTCTTTGAGAGCCAAGTTGAGCAATTTGCCATAGGGTATCAATTTGCTCCTGCACGAGGTCAATCCTCTGATGGAACACCAGCAAGCTTCCTTTTACTTGAGCATTAATTCCTTTTTGTACATCTAAGGCATGAGCTACATTGGCTAAAAGATTATTCAGGTTCTGAGCAGTCTGCACAGTATGACTCATGGCTAATGCCCCGGTGGTAGCTCCAACAGCCGCCAATGAGATGGCAGTAACAATGGTGGCTGTAGTTCCAAGATCCCTTTTCTGTCTGAAGAGAGTCATAGCGTGAGGGGCATCAACGGGCACAGGCACCCAGTGAGGTATGCAAGTAACCAGGGCATACCTAAATTCACTAGCATTCTGGCATTCGGCAAAAAAGCAAGTATCATTACCAAAATTACTTGGCTCTATCTGTCTAATAATGAATAAAAATGGGGGATATAAACAAACAGGTGTGGGCTTATAGGAAATATTATGAGAAGCCTTAACCCCCTTGTTGGAACATTCTGCATCAGTTCTAGAACTAGCAGTGGTAGTGTCTGAGGTCTGAGTAGGTTCAGGAGACCATTGCCCCCAGGGGCAAGACGTGCTCAATGTAAATTGACTAACTCCATGTTTTCCTCCACTTTTGAAAGTCATTTAAGGTTCTTAAATTTTCCCTTGTTTTAAAAATTTTTCATCAATTACACTTTATTCATTCTGCATCCCCCCCCATAAGCCCTTCCCTCCTTCCCTCCCAATTCCACCCTTCCTCCTCCCTCTGCATGCATGCCACTCCCCAAGTCCACTGATAGGGGAGGTTCTCCTCTCCTTTCTGATCTTAGTCCATCAGTTCACATCAAAAGTGGCTGCATTGTCCTCTACTATGACCTGATAAGGCTGCTCCCCCCCAGGGGGAGGTGATCAAAGAGGAGGCCAATCAGATTATGTCAGAGGCAGTCCCTCTTCACAATACTATGTAACCCAATTGGACTCTGAACTGCCCTGGGCTACATCTGTGCAGGGGTTCTGGGTCATCTCCATGAATAGTCTTTGGTTGGAGTATGAGTGTGTGGGAAATTCCCTGTGTTCAAATTTTCTGGTTCTGTAGCTCTCCTTGTGGAGACCCTGTCCTCTCCAGATCTTACTATTTCCCAGTTCTTACATAAAATTCCATTCACTCTGCCCAACAGTTGCCCATCAGGCTCAGCATCTGCTTTGATAGTCTGAAGGGCAGAGGCTTTCAGAGGCCCTCTGTAGCAGGTTCCTAGGTTGTTTCCTGTTTTCTTCTTCTTCTGATGTCCATCCTCTTTGCCTTTCCGGATGGGGATTGGACATTTTAGTTAGGGTCCTCTCTCTTGCTTAGTTTCTTTAGATGCACAGGTTATAGTGGGTTTGTCCAATGTTGTATGTCTATATGAGTGAGTATATACCATGTGTGTCTTTTTGTTTCTGGGACAACTCATTCATGATGATCCTTTCCAGGTCCCACCATTTACCTTCAAATTTCATGATTTCCTTATTTTTCATTGCCGAGTAATATTCCATTGTGTAGATGTACCACAATTTCTGCATCCATTCTTCAGTTGAGGGGCATCTGGGTTGTTTCCAGCTTCTGGCTATTACAAATAAAGCTGCTACAAACATGGTTCAGCAAATGCCCTTTTTGTGTACTTGAGTCTCTTTTGGATATATGCCTAGGAGTGGTATGGCTGGATCTTGGGGAAGCAATATTCCTAGTTGTCTGAGAAAGCGTCAGATTGATTTCCAGAGTGGTTGTACAAGCAGTGGAGAAGACACCCTCTCCAGCATGTGTTGTCACTTGAGTTTTTGATCTTGGCCATTCTCATGGGTGTAAGGTGAAATCTCAGGGTTGTTTTGATTTGCATTTCCCTAATGGCTAGTGAGGTTGAGCATTTCTTTAAGTGCTTCTCTGCCATTTGGTATTTCTCTACAGAGAATTCTCTGTTTGGCTCTGTTCCCCATTTTTTAAGTGGATTACTAGGTTTGCTGCTTTTCAGCTTCTTTAGTTTTTTATATATACTAGATATGAGTCCTCTGTCAGATAAAGGGTTGGTGAAGGTTCTTTCCCAATCTATAGGCAGTTGCTTTGTTTTGGTGATGGTCTCCTTTGCTTTGCAGAAGCTTTTCAGTTTCAAGAGGTCCCATTTATTGATTGTTGCTCTTAGAGCCTGTGCTATTGATGTTTTGTTCAGGAAGTTTTCTCCTGGACCAATGAATTCTAGGGTATTCCCCACTTTTTTTTCTAGCCGACTTATTGTGTCAGGTTTTATGTTGAGGTCTTTGATCCACTTGTACTTCAGTTTTGTGCAGGGTGATATGTATGGATCTGTTTTCATTTTTCTACATGTAGACATCCAGTTGGACCAGCACCATTTGTTGAAGATCCTATCTTTTTTCCATTATATGGTTTTGGCATCTTTGTCAAAGAACAGGTGTCCATAAGTGTCTGGGTTTATTTTTCGGTCCTCTGTTCCGTTCCATTGATCCACTATTCTGTTTCTATGCCAGTACCATGAAGTTTTTAAAACTGATGCTCTATAGTACAACTTAAGATCAGATATGGAAATTCCTCCAGAAGATCTTTTATTGTAGAAGAATGTTTTAGCAATTCTGGGTTTCTTGTTATTCCATATGAAGTTGAGAATATTTCTTTCCAGGTCTGTAAAGAATTGTGTTGGTAATTTGATGGGAATTGCATTGAATCTGTAGATTGCTTTTGGTAAAATGGCCATTTTTACTATGTTAATCCTGCCAAGCCATGAACATGGGAGATCTTTCCATCTTTTCATATATTCTTCTAATTCTTTCTTCAGAGACTTGAAATTTTTTTTCATACAAATCTTTGACTTCCTTGGTTAGGGTTACTCTGAGGAACCTTATGTCATTTGTGGCTATTGTGAAGGGTGTTGTTTCCCTAATTTCTTTGTCAGCCCTTTTGTCTTTTGTATACAGGAGGACTACTGATTTTTTGGATTTTGGATTTAATTTTGTATCCAGCCACTTTGCTGAATGTGTTTATCAGCTGTAGGAGTTCCCTGGTAGAGTTTTTGGGGTCACTCACGTATACTATCATATCATCTGCAAATAGTGATAATTTGACTTCTTCCTTTCCAATTTGTATCCCTTTGATCTCCTTCAACTGTCTTACTGCTCTAGCATGGACTTCCAGAACTATGTTGAAGAGATATGGAGAGAGTGGGCAGCCTTGTCTTGTCCCTGATTTCAGTGGGATTGCTTTAAGTTTCTCTCCATTCAGTTTGATGTTGGTTATAGGTTTGCTGTATATTGCCTTTACTATGTTTAGATATGTGCCTTGTGTCCCTGATCTCTCCAATACTTTAAACATGTATGGATGTTGGATTTTGTCAAATGCTTTTTGAACATCAAGGAAGATTATCATGTGTTCTTTTTCTTTCAGTTTGTTAATATGGTGGATCACATTGATGGATTTCCATATATAGAACCACCCCTGCATACCTGGGATGAAGCCTACTTGGTCATGGTGGATGATATCTTTGGTGTCTTCTTGTATTCGGTTTGCAAATATTTTGTTGAGTATTTTTTCATCAATGTTCATAAGGGAGATTGGCCTGAAGTCCTCTTTTTTTATTGGCTCTTTGTGAGATTTAGGTACCAAGGTGACTGTGGCTTCATAGAATGACTTTGGTAATGTTGCTTCTGTTTCGATTTTGTGGAATAGTTTGAAGAGAACTGGAGTTAGCTCTTTTTTGAATGTTTGTTAGAATTATGCGCTGAAACCATCAGGTCCTGGGCTTTGTTTGGATGGGAGACTTTCGATGACTGCTTCTATTTCCTTGGGGGATATAGGACTATTTAATTGATTTACCTAGTCCTGATTTAGCTTTGGTAAGTGGAATCGATCAAGAAAATTGTCCATTTCATTTAAATTTTCAAATTTTGTTGCATATAGACTTTGAAGTAAGTCCTAATGATTACTTGGATTTCCTCAGTGTCTGTAGTTATATCCCCCTTTTCATTTCTGATTTTGTTGATTTGGATGGTGTCTCGCTGCCTTTTAGTTAGCTTGGCTAACGGTTTAAGGTCTATCTTGTTGATTTTCTCAAAGAACCAGCACTTGGTTTCATTGATTCTTTGAATTGTTTCTAATTGATTCATTTCAGCCCTGAGTTTGATTATTTCCAGCTGTCTGCTCCTTCTTGGTGTGTCTGCTTCTTCTTTTTCTAGGGTTTTTAAGTGAGCCATTAAGTTGCTTGAATGCACTGTCTCAAATTTCTTCTTGAAGGCACTTAGTGCTATGAACTTTCCTCTTAGCACTGGTTTCATTGTGTCCCACAAGTTTGGGTATGTTGTGTCTTCATTTTCATTGAGTTCTAGGAAGATTTTAATTTCTTTCTTTATTTCTTCCCTGACCCAGCTCTTTTTTAGTAGCAAGTTGTTCAGTTTCCATGTATGTGTAGGCTTTTTGCTATTTCTGTTGTTTCTGAGGTCCAGCTTTATTCCATGGTGATCAGACACCATACAAGGGATTATTTCAATCTTCTTGTATCTGTTGAGGATTGATTTGTGACCAACTATGTAGTCTATTTTTAAGAAGGTTCTATGCGGTGCTGAGAAGAAGGTAAATTCTTTTGTGTTTGGGTGTAAAGTTCTCTAAATGTCTGTTAGGTCCATTTGATTCATGACCTATCTTAGAGATATTGTTTCTTTGTTTAGTTTCTGTTTTGTTGACCTGTCCTTTGTTGAGAGTGGGGTGTTGAAGTCTCCCACCATTAGTGTGTGGGGATCTATGTGTGGTTTAAGTTTTATCAATGTTGCTTTCACAAATGTGGGTGCCCTTGTATTTGGGGCATAGATGTTCAGGATTGTGATGTCTTCTTGGTGGAATTTTCCCTTGATGAGTATGAAGTGTCCTTCCCCATCTCTTTTGATTAATTTTGGCTTAAAGACTATTTTATCAGTTATTAGAATGGCTACTCCTGCTTGCTTCTTGTGTCCATTTGCTTGAAAAGCCGTCTTCCATCCCTTTACCCTCAGGTGATGTCTATCTTTGTGACTTAGGTGTGTTTCTTGTATACAACAGATTGCTGGGTTTTGTTTGCACATCCATTCTGTTATTCTGTGTCTTTTTATTGGAGAATTAAGTCCATTGATATTGAGAGAGATTATTGACCAGTGGCTATTAGATCCTTTGCATTTGATGTTGGCTGTGGTCATATGATTGTGTGCTTTGTTGCTTTTTGTTTTACTGTAGTGGGGTTATTTATTTCGTACGTTTTCTTGAATGTAGGTAGCTTGCTTGGGTTGTATTTTCTCTCCCAGTGTCTTCTGTAATGCTGGATTTGTTTGTAGGTATTGTTGAAATTTGTTTTTGTCATTGAATATCTTGTTTTCTCCGTCTATGAGGACTGAGAGTTTTGCAGGGTATAGTAGCCTGGGCAGACATCTGTGTTCTCTTAGGGTCTGCATGATATCAGTCCAGGCCCTTCTGGCTTTCATAGTCTCTGTTGAAACGTCAGGTGTGATTCTAATGGGTTTGCCATCATATGTTACTTGGCCTTTTTCTCTTGCAGCTTTTAGTATTGTTTCTTTGTTCTGTATAATTAAGGTTTTGATTATTATGTGGCGGTAGGATTTTCTTTTCTGGTCTAATTGATTGGGTGTTCTATAGGCCTCTTGTATTCTTATTGGCCTCTCCTGTAAGTTGGGAAAATTTTCTTCAATGATTTTGTTGAAAATATTTTCTGGGCGTTGGTGCAGGGAATCTTCTTTTTCCTCTATTCCTATTATTCTCATATTTTGTCTTTTTATGTTATCTTGAATTTCTTGGACGGTCTGTGTCAGGAATTTTTTAGATTTAACATTTTCTTTGACAGGTACATCTATTTCTTTCATTGTGTCTTCCACACCTGAGATTCTTTCTTCCATTTCTTGTTGCCTATTGGTTATGCTAACCTCTGTAGTTCCTGCTTTCTTCCCTAAGTTCTTTCTCTCCAAAATTTCTTCCATTTGTGTTTTTTTTTAATTTTTTCAATTCTATATTCAGGTCTTGAGCTATTTTGTTGTTTTCCTTCACCTGTCTGACTGTATTTTCATGTTTTTCCATCAATTCCTTCAGCTGTTTGTTTGAACAATCCACTGTTTCTTTTATTTCATTCAGTGATTTAAGCATTTCCTCTCTAAAGGCCACAGACTGTTTGGCTGCAGCTTCCCGTATTTCTTCACGGATGGCCAGAATCTCCTTGTCTTTAATTTTCTCCATTTCTTTACAGATAGCCATGATCTGTTTGTTTTTATCTTCCTCTATTCTTTTTGTATTTTATTTGTTTCCTCTGTTATCTTCCTCATGAGCATAGATGTTAGGTCAACTCCTTGAATTTCATTTATGCTGGGGTGTCTAGGGCTATTTGCCCCTGGATAACTGGGTTCTGGAGATGCCATATTGCTCTGGCTTTTGTTGGTTCAACTTTTACGCTGTCCTCTACCCATTGGGCTATCTTAGTTATTTGAATTTAGTTTTTGGTTGTTCCTGGACTCTTGTAGTGGAGAGAATCCCTTTGGCAGGAAGATGGTTTTTCCTGAAGGAAGCCTTCCCAGCTTTTTGGGTATAGTCACTGGATGTCCAGTGTTTTTCAGGAGTTGCTACAGCTCACCTCAGGCATAGAGACCTCGGTAGTAACTGTGGTCCTGATCGAGAGGGCTCTCCTCTCACTGGGAGAAGTCCTGGAGATAGCTTTCCTCCTTCTGGGTTTCTTGCTGCAAATTTAGTGATCAAGTGCTGTAACCTGTGTGTCCCGTGGTTTGGTCGGTTTTGTTAGGGCTAACTGGTTGCCCTTGGAGCAGTATCTGGGGGTTGATCTCAGGGTTCCTGGTCTTTTGTAGGTCTGAGGTTGGGGCTCTGTGTCCCAGAACCAAGAGGTAATCTGTGGCGGGTGAGTACTGGTCTGGTGTCTTGGGGCGCACAGTTCTGCCTGTAAGGTGTATTTGGTACAAAGCAGGCCTCTGGGCTGGTGGAGTGTGCGCTCACCTGCTAGTCTGCAGGAGTTGAGTTTCCATTCACTCTATGCTCCCTGTTTGGGCCCAGATTTGTGATGGCTGGGCATACTCACCTGTTTGCGATCTGCAGGCTGCTAGACTTTTCCTAGGTGACCCTAGCAGCACGGTTTCTTCCTTTCTTGTGGGGTCCTCTCTGGACAGGTGTTCCCAGTTCCCACCTGCTACTGGGGTGTGCAGCTTGTCTGTACTGCTGAGCTGAGCACACAGCTCTCTGTTCGGCAGGAGCTCAGTTGTGTTGATGTTGGGTCCCGCCGTCCTAGAGACATTTCGGGGAAAGACTGGGTAACCTGTGATCAGACTGGCAAGTTTGCTTCCCCATGGGGTTCTCTTGCGACTGGGAATCCCAGCCTCAGGCACCCTTGTGCCCATGGATCAGCCTGGGAAAGTGACTGGGACATTCACGCTTGTGGCTCCAGCCTAGAGACACAAAGCCAGTGTTCCCCGGGATTTCTTCCGGGTTCTGGCTGGGTAGCCATGAGTGGACCCGACAGATTCCCACACCGTGGGAGCCTCCCCTCACCTGGGAAACACGATTGATGTAGTTTCAGGGCCCAGAGTTCAGTCTCCTGGTCTCTGCACGGAGAGTGCTGTCCTGCTTCTCAAACTAGGTGCTCTCCTGGTGCTGCCATCTTGGCTCCCCCCCCCCTCCAGAGTCTAATAAAGAAATTTTAAATGCCATATTCTGTAGGTCTCTGAAGTTTTTGAAGACTACCTATATTTACGTAATCAATCTGTATACAAAATCATATCTGTTAAACCTAGTTTGTATACTTCTGTGATAAAGTAGACTAGTGTCTGATATGACTATGAGTTGAATAACTAGGAATCAACTTGAATATGTAATATCCTAACCACTTTTTATTAGTAGTTTAAAAGTATTGGAAGTAACCTTGACTTTCTATCAATATAGTAATGCTTATAACAATGTGTCAAAAATACTTATTTTTTATTCAATATGCAAATTCCTATACCAGAGTTAAAATTAACCTTATTTGGGAATAACAAATAAAACCCTAAGTTGAGTAGATTCAATAATCTACTTTTTTTTCTATTTCTGTAAAAACCCCTGTATCTTCCTTGTTTCACTGTGAATAAGACCATTAAAAATAACATCTCCCAATGACAGTAACATTTCATAGCCATAGCAAACAACCAAAAACATACCCAACCCCCTTTTAGGAAAATTGGATGCTGTTCTCTTGGATTTCTTCTAGCTGACATTTTGGACACATAGAAATCCTGTAGAGGCCCCAAATAAATTTGGGAAAAATGGTTAATTAAGCAAGCAATAAATTTGAGGTCCAGTCTTTGAATGTTGTGAAAATTTAGGCTTAATGAAAGTCCTCTTTGGAACAGTTTAAAATGCTGGACAAATTAAGATTAGTAGCTTTCTTCAAAGTTCTTTTGGGAGCAGTCTTTGATGAGAAAACAACAATTTAAGCAGTTGAGGCAGGAACAATCAGAATGCTGAAACATGCAAGATGCTGGAACAGATGTGTAAATGCCTCAGCATGCTGAAGAATGATTCTATTAGGTCTGATCCAGCATCTCTGGTGTCCAGTTCTTTTGTTCTGCAAACATATAATTTCTCACAAGCATTATAGATTTCTAAAATTATAAATGTGTGAGATGTGCAGGATGAAATTAAACTGTAAGCCAATTTTATCTATGCAATTACAAGATTAGCAAGATATATTTTGAGGATACTATAGCCAAGAATTAATTGGCCCAAGTATTGTTGAAGTTTTGGCTGGAGATACATTTTTATGTCTCAGTCAGTTTAAGAGTTTTTCCCATGAAAAGGGATTAGCAACATATGTTACCATGTTATCATTATTATTGAACATACAATCATTATCACCAAAACAAGTTTGGATACATCAAAGTATCTTTTTGGGCTCTTGTGTACCTGTTGTATTCAGCCAAGCTGCTTCCTATTTCCCTAGAAAAGTCTATCATTAGAGAGACAAACTGGTTGCTTTGAGCAATAGAAAACATGTTTTAGGTAACCTTTATATAAACTCCTTTTTAATTTAGAATATAAGCATATCGTAGGTATCTTGTATGTGTTTTGAGGCTTAGCCCTAGATTTTTATATATGTTGTAGGTATTTTTCCTATCCCATTGTTTATATAGAATGGACAATTATGTCTTCCCAACCCAACTTTATTTAAACTCCCTCTTACCTTTAGCATTTAAGCACACCCTAGCCATCTTGTGCCTGGGCTTTACATTGATATTCACTATTTTTTGGCTTGCCCCTTTCTTATACAGACTGGGCAGTTATGCCTTTATAGCCAAAATTTATATAAACTCCCTCTTACCATTAGCATTTACGCATACCCTAGGCATCTTGTACCTGGGCTTTACATTGATAGTGGCTATTTTTTAGCTTCCCCATTTTTATACAGGGTGGGTAGTTTCAAGATATCTCCTCCAGTTCTCTCCAAGCTCTCCTCCTATCCTTTCTCATTCCACTCATTTTCTGTCCTCTGGTCCTCCCAGCCGAACATTGTGTCTAGCTGCTTTATTTGGAAGTTCACACGAAGTTGAGACAAGATATTTAGGATTGAAACCAGAGAGTGGGGGGGTAGAAATCAGCACTTGAATGAACAATGGTAAGGTGTACACATTTTAAAAGAACATTATACCAACATCTGTGTTTTAGGGTCATGAGTTCTGACTTCTGGTCATTGTGCCAATCCTGCTTTGCTGCTGGTCAGAAGGAGAGTCTTGCTGGTGCCGCCATCTTGTGAGTCCTGCCTTTTGGTACTTTACCCCCACTATTAGGAGACTTCCTAATAAGTAAATACATACTGATTTTGTCTTTCTGCATTTTCATAACTTCAGCCAGGATGATTTTTCCTGGTTCCGTCAATTTCCTTCAAAATATTCATGATGTCATTTTCTTAACTGAATTATACTGGGTTATCGAAATATTTCATGTTTTCCCAAAATGAGATTGTCAGTCCTATTCTTTTATACTTTGAAGTTGCTGGGATTTTAATCATTTTATTGAATGAAGAATTATTAGTATATCTATGTTCTTTTAAGCCAGAGGTCCTTCTATCTTCTTCCATTTCTGGTGAATTGAATTGCAATGTCCCTTTTAAGTTCATCTCTTAACATGTTTAGTTCCTAGTGAGGAAATGTCTGGGAAATGTTTGGAGGAATGGCATTTTAGATAATATAATTCCTATTGGAGTTATAGGAGGGTGTACTTTGAAGTTGATATGCCCATGAATGTGACCAGAGAGAACAGAGTCTCTGTCTCTCTGTCTCTGTCACTTTATATGTTTGATTTGTCGGTCTCGGTCTTTATTTCTGAATCTGTCTCTAGCTCTTTCTCACTCTGACACTGCCAGTCTTCCTTTCTCTGCCTGCCACATGTGGTTCAGTATGAAAAGCTCTCATTTCTGCTGAAGGACAAGATGACTACTTGCTGATGTGACATCATATAAAGCCCCTTTAAAAATATAAGTAAGGACCCAATTAAGCACTTTTTATTCAAAGAATTGCCTTCTCAAGGAGCATTTTCACAGTAATAAACTGACTGAGGACATATGTGTGCTTTTGGAATCCGTGATAATATAAAACTAAGAAGTCAAGGATCATGACTTTGTTTATCAGCACTTGGGTTGTATTTACCCTTCCAGTGTCTTCTGTAATGCTGGATTTGTGTGGTAGTGTTTTTGAAATTTGTTTTTGTAGTTGAATATCTTGTTTTCTCCATCTATGAGGACTGAGAATTTTGCAGGGTATAGTAGCCTGGGCTGACACCTGTGTTCTCTTAAGGTCTGCATGATATCTGGCCAGGTCCTTCTGGCTTTCATAGTCTCTGTTGAAAAGTCAAGTGTGATTCTAATGGATATGCCATTATATTTTACTTGGCCTTTTTTCCTGACAGTTTTTAGTATTTTTTTCTTTGTTCTGTATACTTACTGTTTTGATTATTATGTGGCAGGAGGATTTTCTTTTCTGGTCAAATTTGTTGGGTGTTCTTTAGGCCTCTTATATTCTTATTGGCCTCTCCTTTAACTTGGAGAAATTTTCTTCAATGATTTTGTTGAAAATATTTTCTGACCCTTGGAGAAGGGAATCTTCTTTTTCCTCTAATCCTATTATTCTTAGGTTTTGTCTTTTCATATTGTCTTGGATTTCTTGGATGGTGCGTGTCAGGAATTTTTTAGATTTAACATTTTCTTTGACAGATTCATTGATTTCTTTCATTGTATATTCTACACCTGAGATTCTATCTTCTATTTCTTGTAATCTGTTGGTTACGCTTACCTCTGTAGTTCCTGTTTTCTTCCCTAAATTCTTTCTCTCCATTATTTCCTCCATTTGTGTTTTCTCTAATTTTTCCAGTCTTATCTTCAGATCTTGAGTTGTTTTGTTGACTTCCTTCACCTGTCTGATTGTATTTCCTTTTCTTTTCTTTTAGTTCCTTCAATTCTGTGTCTTTTTTTTTTCTTTCAATGATGTAATTATTTCTTCTCTGAAGGCTGCAAACTGTTTGGCTGCATTTTCCTCTATTTCTTCACGGATGGCCATAATATGCTTGTCTTTAACTTCCTCCATTTCTTTATGCATAGTCATGATTTGTTTGGTTTTATCTTCATCCAATTCTTTAAGTATTTTATTTGTTTCCTCTATTATCCTCTTCATCAGTGTAGATGTAAGGTCATCTTCTTGCTTTTCTATTATGCTGGGTTGTCCAGGGCTGCTAGCCCCTGGAAGGCTGGTTTCTGGAGATGCCATATTGCTCTATCTTTTGTTGGTTGAGCTTTTATGCTGACCTCTACCCATTCGTGCTGGCTGTTAGTTTCTGTGCTTCCTGGAGTCCTGAGGTAGGGACAATTCCCTAGGCCGGAAGATTGTTTTTCCTGAATGAGTCCTCCTCTGCTTTTTGGGTATGGTCACTGTATGGCCAGTGTTTCTCAGGAATTGACACTGCTCACCTCAGGTGTATAGTCCTGAGTAGTAGCTGTGGTCTTTGCTAGTCAGGGAGGCTCTCCTCTCACCCGAAGAAGTTCTCAAGACAGCTGCCCTGCTGCTGGGTTTCTGAATTTAGTGAGCTGTTGTTGTTGTTACACTGTTTTCCAGGTCCAGCCCTCTTGAAGAGCCTGCTGAATTACCTAGCTGTGGGGTTATCTCCCAACAGGGAAACTCATTCTGGTATTCTGGGGCACACAGCTCTGTCAGGGAAGGTGAGATGAGCACCTAGCAAGTCTCTGGGCCAGAGGCTGAGTGCCCTGCTGTGGGCCTGGAGAATGTGTGCCTACGTTGAGTTGTTGCCTTGGAGTGCCTCTCTGGTCTGGAGGGTGTGCACTCCTGTCTGGGCTGGCAATTGAGGATTCCTCTCTGGTCTGGAGGCTGGGTGCCTCACTCTGGCCTGTAAGCTGTTTGTCCCTGTCTGGGATTGCTGCTGAGGGCGCCACTATGTTCAGGACGCTGTGCACCCTGGTCTGGGATGGTGGCTGGAGGTGCAGCTTTGGTTCAAAAGCTGTGTACTCCTCTCTATGCTGGAAACTCAGGGTTCCTCTCTGGTCTGGAGGCTGGGCGCCTCACTCTGGGCCAGAAGCTATGTGTCCCTGTCTGGAATGGCTGCTGCTGGTGCCGCTTTGGCCCAGAGGCTCTCCACTCTGTTCTGGACTGGCAGTGTATGTCCCCTTCTGGGCCAGAGGCTGTGCATGCCCGTCTGGGCTGGCAACTGAGGTCTCTGCTCTGGGTTGGTGGCTTGGCGCCTCACTCTGGGCCAGAGGCTCTGTGTCCTGGTCTTGTATGGCGGCTGGGGACACTGCAGAAAGGCTGTGTGCACCAATCTCAGGTGGTGGGTGCACCCACGGTCCCCAGGACCTTTACCAGTTATTGACTTGGTGACCTGAGGTTGGTCCCAATTAATTTCCATACCGTAGGCTTTCCTCTCACCTGGCAATCACGAACGCTGGTGTTTTAGGTCGCTGGGTTCAGTCTCCTGGTCACTGTGCCAACAATGCTGTCCTGTTCCTCAGACACAGCGTCCTCCCTGCACTGCCATCTTCTGAATTCATTTAATGTTTATTTAATTTGACAGTTTGCTAACAAGGGAAGCTTCAAAGTAATGTGGGATTATGGGGAATGTATAGAATGACGAGGTGGTCTCCTACTGTGCTCTTGGAACTGAAATTCTTAGGTTGTAACTTTGAAATGAACAGTTATTCATGAATTCACTAAATGTATCTTCACATTCTTATTGATATAATATGCTAGCAGGGTCTAGGGTTCCTTGGGGTATGAGTTTTTAAGAGCAGGGAAAAGAGAATTAAACCAGACAATTTCTGGGACTTGTTTGGCTAAGACAGAGAAAGATCCATGTCTGTAAAAAGAAAACTGACTGGCAGTAAACTCTTTCACTGTTGTTGATGTTTCACAATTTTGTTGCCAACCATGTATGAGCAGGTTTGCCTTTGATGTCCTGGCTGGATCAGCAGCTCTGTCCAATTTAGTGGTCAGTGAGGAACCCTCCTCTTCCTGGTGGTTAGAGTTAAAACTGAGCCTTCAGGACAGTGAAATGGTCTGTGTTATATGACTATGACACAAGAGCAGCTGTGTTTCCTGCTGTGGTCCTCCTGAGAAACACTCTAAACATAGTGTTTATTCCAGGACTGCTTGTTCAGAGGTGCCACATGAGCTCATGGGGTCAGAGGTTATTGACAAACCAGTGATTCTTGGCTAGGATTCTCTGCTACATAATGAGTTCCTAGAAAGCAAGCTTTACAAAGTCAAACTCTGACTTACTTTAGCAGAATCTTTTCTCCATGTTAAAGATAATTGTAAAAGTTGTCAACATATTATTTTTATTGAATATGTGCAAATTTCATATAGTATACATTACAGTCTTTAACCATTCCCCAGCTTCAAATTCCTGCCATGTGTCACACTATTTTTTTCTTTAAAATACATCAATTCTAGTATATTTGTTCATATACCCATTGAAACATGATCAGAGTATCAGTGCAAATCCCTTAAAGAAAACTGAGTTCATCCTTGCTGCAAACTGGCATGACCTAGAAGTAGAAGACATCAGTCCTGAAGTTTTATACTTCATCACCTTGATCACAGTTTTTCTTATATATTTAGTTATAATGATTTGTTCACTTTGTTTACTCTCTGCTACCCCCTCCCTCTTCTCCCCCAGTCCTGCCCCAGTCTTTCTCCTACCCTTAGGCCATTTCTCTAGGTCAATGATAAGGGAGCCTCCCCCTTCTATCTGACCCTAGCTTATCAGGTCTCCTACATGGCTGGCTACATCATCTTCCTCTGTGGTCTGATTCTCATGGTATTGTTCTCCTTGTGACCTCAGTTCCATATATTTATGACATTCTACCCACCTACTCTCTTACAGGCTTCCCAAAGATCAGAGGGAAGGAATAATTTCATAGGGTAATCCCATTTAGAGCTGGGTGTCTCTCTCTACATAATATCAGACTATGGGTCTCTGTATGCAATCCATTTTGATACAGAAGAAACCATCTGTGTGGATGCAAGAACATTGCACTGATCTATCATTTGAGGGCAGAGACCAACATATTTTAATAACAACAGCCTGGATTCCTTGAAAATTTCTGTAGGATGCCTTGGCCCCACAATTCAATTAACTGACACCTGATCTCCCTAGTGGAACACTGGTTTGGTCATAATAGATGGCATATTGAAACTTTATCCCAAACTTTTAGTAGACCTCCTAATAAGTGAATACATATTGTATTTGTCTTTCTGCATTTTAGTTCATTCACACATGATGATTTTTACTGGTTCCATCATTTTGCTTAAAAATATAATGATGTCCCTGTCTGTGATGGTGATTGCTGGCACCACTGTCATCCAGAGGCTCTGCACTACAGTCTGGCCTGGCAGTTTGTGTCCCCTTCTGGGGCCAGAGGCTGTGCATGCCTTTCTGAGAACTAAGAGCTCTGCTCTGGGTTAGAGGCTGTAGAGGCTGTGCACTCCTGTTCTCAGATGGTGGCAAGGGTTGGCGATCTGGACCCAAGGCTGTGTGTCCAGCTTTGGGTCAGAGGCTGTGCACTCCCCTCTGGTCCGGAGGCTGAGCACCTCATTCTTGGCCTCCCATAGAGGGCCTCTGAAAGGCTTTGCCCTGCCGACTATCAAAGCAGATGTTGAGACTTATGGCCAAACTTTGGGCAGAATGCAGGGAATCTTATGAAAGAAGTGGGAATAGTAAGACTTGGAGAGGACAGGAACCCCACAAGGGGCGCAACAGAACCAAAAAATTGAACACAGTGGTCTTTCCTGAGACTCCTACTCGAACAAAATACCATGCATGGAGATAACCTAAACTCCTGCACAGATGTAGTCCATGGCAGTTCAGTGTCCAAGTGGGTTCCATAGTAATGGAACAGGGACAGATTCTGACATGAACTGATTGGCCTGCTCTTTGATCACTTCCCTCTGAGGGCGAGCAGCCTTACCAGGCCACAGAATATCAAAAATATCAAGATGTCATTTTCTTAGCTGAGGAATACTCCATTATGGAAATACTCCAATTTTTCCCTGAAGGAGTATGTCAGTCCTGTTTTTTGGTTCTTGAAAGTTTCTTGGACTTTAATCATTGTATTGACTGACAAACTTTCAGGATACCTATGTTCTTTAGCCTAAAAGTTCCTCTGACTTCTTCAGATTGCTGGTGATTTGAATTGCAATGACCCCTTGAAGCTCTTCTATTTAAAGGTGGAGTCCCCAGAGAGGAAACATCTGGTAATGGTTAGGAGGTATGGCCTTGTTAGATAATATAATTCTTATTGGAGTAATATTATAGAAGGGCTGTGAGGTTGATATGCCAAATAAAGTGACCAGAAAGTATGGAGTCTCTGTCTCTCAATCTCTGTCACTTTATATCTTTGTTTCTGTGGGTCTAGTTCTCTCTATTTATGAATCTGTCTCTCTAGCTTTTTCTACCCAGTTAGTAAATGTCTGGGAGTGTGGGATTAAGGGAAATGTACCGAATGAAAAGTTGGTCTCCTATTTTGGTCTTGGATCTGAAATTTCCTAGGTTGTGACGTTGAACTGAGTAGTTACTGGAATACTGACTAAATGTACCTTTACACTTTTATTGTTATAATAGGCTGGCAGGGTCTAGGGTTTCTAGCGTTAATGAGTCTTTAAGAGCAGGGAAAAGAGAAGGTAATCTGATAGCCCTGCAGGTTAGTCTGACAGGGACAACCTAAAAGAGATAAATGGGGGGACAGAGACCCGAAGAATGGAGACAAGACAGTTTCCTGATCAAGTCTCAATTTACTGAACATGAAAACAACACTTATAAAGCAAAGGGCACACAGAAAAATTTTTTCAGGGTAGCAACACATCTGTGCCACCTGGAAAGGCATCCAGGAATTCACTCATGGTTACACCAAGTTTGCTCACTGTTTGCTCAGTGTTGCAGGGAGCTTGCCATCTACTTCTCAGGCTCAGAACACCCCATTTGTAGAGATGCCAAGGACAGTCTCTGAGACATGGAACGTAGATAAGACCTGAATTTGCCATGGCCAGGATGAAGAATTCCAATTACCAGACTCCTTCAGTCCCCCCTTCTTTGTTTTATGGAGAGTTGTCTTAGATTGGCAAATGTGCATTTTTTATTAGTTGTTATCAAGATCAAGGATACAATTTTTATGAGCCTCCCTCTGAGGTTGGAAAAACCACATTTTACTCTATTATATCATTGACTTATCTCCATACCAAATGAGGTTGTTAGAGATCTTTAATTTAAATTCATGCAATTGCACTTGCATGCATTGAAATTGTTGAAGAAGGAACAGGAGGCAGGCAGTCTAACAAACCCATACCCACCATGCCCACAAGTGTCAGTCCTCATTTAAGCACATAGTCAAAGGAAGGAAAGCACCTCCTGAGGCTAGTAAATATATCCCAAGTTGTATTGGCCAATTCTAACCTAGGTTTCTTTGCAGGTTCTATGTCATGGCTCTTATTTCTCATCATTAACATGTCCAATGGGAAGTTTTTGCTAGACTGAATACCAGCAAGGTGATTATGAACCTGAGTCCAATTAATTTCTGTTTCATTAAACCAAGAGTCAGAAACCCTGACAGGAATCATAACAAAAGCAGGCTGCTTAACAAATAATACTGAAAGAGAATTATTATCAGCACTAACACAATTAGTAAGATTGTAATATGCACATTCAATTGAATAGATATCATTGTTCTTAAAATGTCTTACTACAATGTTTCCAATTAGCAGTAAATAATGAGGATTAACACATGCCAGAAGAAAAGTATACTTGCATAGTTTAGCAAAGCTACTTGCATTCACAGAGAGAATGCCTATATATCCCATTGCAGCCCCCAATTTCCATACATAGTTTTGCCAGTTTTTATTTGAAGTACTCCAAAGTCCAGCACTAACAGCTTTTTCTAAAACAAAGGACTTTTGACTGCCTTTACCAGAAGCCAAGTTCTTAATACCCTTAATGATAGACCAATCCAGGTCATACCTCTAAAAGAAGGGTCATTGTGCATGGAGTAGATGGTGGGTATTTCTCTGATGTGTCTTGTCCAAGGAATGATCAGTCAGTAGAAAAGTGTATTTATCCTCTTTCTCACAGGGTGGGTAACTCATTGGAGATATAAGGCTGTCATTCTTAACTCCCTTAGAAAGGGACAATAATATCCCACCAATATTCCACTTTGGTTTCAAAGGGAGGCTTGAGTTACCACCCCAAATTTAGAGTAGTAGGCATTCCCACCTATGACCTGGACAAGGGAAACTGGTAAGCATACTCTTTGAATACTCTCTCTGGTAAAGCAAAGAGAATGACTTCTTCCTTGTCCTGAAAAGTTAAGAATCTGTTTCACTTGTGTTTCTTCAAAAGCAGGAAAACCCATCTACCAAGTGTTGTTGACATTAACAAGGACTTCTGGATAGTCCCAGGAACCTGGAGGTAGTATAGGTGGATTAGGAAAGTAGATCCAATAAACAGTCATCTTGACCAGAGGGATCTTCATTGACAACATTATCATTGTCAGGAGAAAACTCCTCATCCTATCATTGCACCAGATGTTCTAGTAGCCATCAAGCTGTATAATTTTCCTGTGGAAAAAATAGACCTAACCTCATCCCCATATGAGTACAGGGTTGGGTCCATGTCATTGATTTCTTAAAGGATTCTTAAAGTTTTCTTGCTTTCTGTTTTCCAAAATATATCTGCTGCAGATTTACCATGCTTATTAGAATTTAAAAATGCAGAATGAAAAGAACAAGATTGAGATGATTCTTAGGTGTCCAGAGGAGTAACTTTGTTTTTTCACAAATAAGTAAAAAATCTTTGTTTTTTACAAATATTTTTTAATTGTTTAGTGGGCATACTCCCCTAGATGCCTTGTCCTTGAGGATTGTAAGGTATTTTTTTTTTAATTCAAGAAACTTGAAACTTTGACAAAATCTTTTAAAAGATTTGCTCTTCCATTGTCAGTTTTAAATTCCTCAGGAACTCCTAGATCATAAAAAGCCTGTAGACAAGGAACAATCATATTCTTTGCAGCTTTTCCTGGTTGAGGAGTGGCAAAAATAAATTCAGAATAGGTATCTATGCAAACATATACATATTTTAATTGTTTAAATTCAGGAATATGAGTAATATCCATTTACCAAATTTTTTTGGAACCAGTCCTTTAGGATTGACTCCCAAATGAGGAACAGGCTGAAACTGAGGACAAGTACTGCAAGGCTTGACTGTTTTATATTTTTACTATACTAATATTTATCAGGTCTCTGACAAGCATAGTTGAATTACTCTTTGTCCACCTTTATCATCTTCTCTAAATTCATCCTATAAAATAGGATGTTATAATCTCAACTTTGGTATATTTTTCAAATGTATGTTTGAAATTTTAGGTTCTAAATTTTTAGATCTATATAGGCAAACTTTATGGTTACCTATTTTATATTTAACCTTAAAAAATAAACAACCTAAACAAAGAGACTAGGTAAAACTCAATCTTGTACTCAACTATTATCTTTAGCATAACTTTAAATTATTTTAGTTTTTAAACTAAAATCAAAGCAAAACTTTTAATTATAATTAAAATAAACATAATATATAAATATAACATATAATATAAATAAACATAATTTATAAAGGGGTAGGAAATCTTATTAATCCTATCATATTGTATTAAAACTTAACAGCAAAAATTAAGGGAAAAAAGTTTTATTTAACGTTAAACAAAGAACTAAACATAGCCTGTAGCTCTCAGAAATAAATGGACTATTCTGGCTATACAGAATCTTTAGGCTAGGAAGAAACAGCATTAAATCATTTATTTAGATACTAGCAGCCAGACATATATTGTATATAATGTTTAACAGTGATCTGAATATAACCCTGCATAACCCTGGGCTAACATGGAACTGTAGTCCTCTTTTTTCCTATAAAAGAACATAAGTAACCATTTTGCATTGAAGAATCTAGCCTTTTAAAAGAAGAACAACATATTTTATAGTGCTTTTTATGTGATATATTATAATAACTGCAGCTTTTGTTTAATTGGCTTAAACAAAAGGGCTTGATTTTACTTTGTAAACTTAATAAAATAAATACCAAGATTTTATTTATTTCCCCCAAAGTTTTGAAAAACTGTTTTTTTTTTTTAAGTTCTTTGTTAGACTTTTTGTTAAGTTCTTTGTAAGACTGCCCAAGGCTTACTATTTTATTCATTTTTTTATTATTAATTATACTTTATTCACTTTGTATCCCCCCATAAACTCCTTCCTCCTCCCCTCCTAATCCCACCCTTCCTTCCCCTTCTTCATTCATGCCCCTCCCCAAGTCCACTGAAAGGGGAGGTCGTCTTCTTCTTTCTGATCTTAGTCTATCAGATCACATCAGGAGTGGCTGCATTGCCATCTTCTGTGGCCTGGTAAGGCTGCTCCCCCCTCAGGGGGAGGTGATCAAAGAGCAGGCCAATCAGATTATGTCAGAGGCAGTCCCTCTTCCCATTACTATGTAACCCACTTGGACACTGAACTGTCATGTGCAAAATCTGTGAAAGGCTTAATATTTTTAAATACCTGATAAATTTTAAAATATTTTATAGAAATTCACTCCAGTGGTCCAGGACCAAACTCAGAGGTGTTGATTCAAATTGTCTCATGTCTAAAAATATCTAAGTTACAGATAAACATACACACAGAGAAAGATATATAAGGAACATAGAAATCTGACATTGTCACCTTGGAGTAACCAGAATACCCAAATACCAGGACTTGACCAGTCCCTAGTGGACACAAGTTCCACAGATTCCAGAAGGAGTGGACCCCCTCATGGGTCCAATCTGCACAGACTCAAGAAGGGGCAGAGCCCCCATGGCCCTTTCTCCAGATGGAAAGCAGGCTCCAGCAGCCTTCTTATCGCAGAGAATAGGGTCCCAGCAACCCTCTTTCTTGGTCGCAATTAGAGTGTCCTCCAGATTCCCTTGACTAGATTGGAAACTCTCCAAGTTTCCCAGACCTCTTGAGCAAACCAAAACCAGAAACCAAAACAGAATCACGCAAACAAAAACAAACAAACAAACCAAAATATAAAAACATAGACAAAAAAAAAAAAACAACTTTAGTACCTGCTTTTTAAACATTTAAATATAAAAAAAAACAGTTTCTTGTAATATTAAAAAAGCAAACACTTTAGGAGTGAAATCATAAAGCACATTTATAATTTTATAAGTCAAAACAGACTTTATAATTTACCAGTGCAAAAAAATCCAATTTTATTATTATTATTTTGAAATTTTAATTTCTCTAATTCCCTTAATAACTAAATTTATTCTCTTTCTGATTGGACTTCCTCTTAGAGAACAGTAAAATCCTCCTGCAGTGGTGCCATATCTCCTCCAAATATGGCAGGGAAAGCTAAGGGAACAGAGTCTGCATGAGGACAGTCTGACTTCAGAGACTTGGCAGTTTCTTCCTCTGACTCCATTTTATCTTCATTATCTCACTCCTAAATTATTTTCTGCTCTCAAACTACACAAAACTGGTTGAGTTCCTTTATAAACATTTGAAATAATTTTAGAAGTATGGCTTTCTGACTGTTTGCCTGCTCTAATTTCCTCAAGTAACTCTTTAGCTTGTGAGATTCCTTTTCCTGAGTTTCCAGGTGAAGATAGCTTCAATCTGGAAATCAGGGACAAACTTCATTTACAAACTAAAGGGATAAGGGCATTTCTTCCAGTTTCTTAATTTTATTAGCATTGACTTTAAAGTCCTCATTAACATCTCCCTGGTATTTTTCTGCCCTGTGATTTTTTGGCCTGTCTACATTTTCTTTCTCCATGTGATGGGCTGTCATCAGGATGTACTTTCTTTCAGAGGCATCTGGAGCTCCAATACCCAGCTCTTCTCATGTAGCCTCTCATTTTTAAGGTACCTTGTTCAGGCACCAATTTACCTATCCTGCAGGATAGTTGAACAGGGTCCACCTGAAATAGGAAGTTTAAATGGGGAGACCAAGAGGGGAAGAATAGAGACAAGACAGATTCCTGATCAAGTCTCAGTCTACTGAATGTGCAAACAACACTTATAAAGCAAAGGGTACAAACAAAATATTTATCACAGTAGCAACACATCTGTACCACCTGGCAAGGCATCCAGGAATTCAGTCAAGGTTAAACAAAGTATGCTCTCTGGTTCCCAAGGTTACAGAGAGCTTTTTATCTACTTCTCAGGTTCAGAACACCCTGCATACAGAGACCGACAAGAACAGACTGAGACATGGAACTAACATGAGACCAGCATCTGGCAAGGCCAGGAGGCAGAATTCCAATTACCAGACTTCTTCAGAAACAAAACAATTCCTGGGACTGGTTTGGATGAAAGAGAGAAAGATTGGTGTCTGCAAAAGGATGACTGAAGTGCAAGATATTATATAACAGCTGGTGATATTAAATGATATTATAATATCATTTATATGATTATTATAATATCAACTATATGATATTATATGCCACTCTAATGGTGGAAACTCTCTATGAGAAGGGTTGCCTTGGCTGCCCTGGCTGGATGAGCAGCTGTGTCCTACTCAGTGATCAGTGAGCAAGATTCCTTGTCCTGGGGATTACAGTTAAAACTGGGTCATTAGGACAGAGAAATTGGTCAGTGCTATATGCATAGGATACAGGAGCAGCTGTGTTACTGGCTGTGGTCCTCCAGACAAACCCTCTAAATATAGTGTTACTCCCAGGACTGCTTTTTCAGAAGTGCTGCCTGAGATCATGGGGTCTGAGGTAGTTGGGTAACCACTATTCATGGCTGGGATTCTCTGCTCCATAATGAGTTCCTGGAAAGCATAACTTACACAGTCAAACTCTGCCCACCTTTAGCAGAATCTTTTCTCCATGTTAAAGGTCATTGTAAAAGTTGTCAACGTATTATTTTTATTGATTATGTGGGAATTTCATGATACATATATTACCATTCTTTTCTATTGCTCCCAGGTTCAAATTCCTATCTATATCACACAATTTTTTTTCTTTAAAATACTTCAATTGAAGTGTTGTTCATATACTCATTGACACATGATCATATTCTCAGTGCCAAGTCCCTTAAAGAAAACTGAGTTCATCATTACCACACACTGTCACTGACCGCAAGAGGAAGCCATCAATCCTGAAAAGCTCTACACATCATCACCTTGCTCACAGATTTTTATGTATTTATTATGAATTGTTCACTTTGTATCTCCTCTGTTGCCCCTCCCTCTTCTTCTTCCAGTCCCATCCAACCTCCTTCTTCTGTCCTTATGCCCTTTTTCTAGTTCCCTGATAGGGGAGGTCCTACTCACCCATCTATCTGACCCTCACTTGAAGGTCCCATCAAGTCTGGCTGTATCATCTTCCTCTGTGTGCTGATTACCAGGTCATTGTTCTACTTGTGTCCTCAATTCCATCTACTTATGACACTCTTCCTCCTTCTTCTCCTGCAGAATTCCCAAAGCTCTGAGGGAAGGTAGAAATTCATGGGAAAATCCCATTTAGAGCCGGGTATTTTAAGGTCTCATTCTGAATGATATAGGACTGTGGGCCTCTTTATGCAATCAGATTTGATATAGAAGGAAGCATCTCTATGGATCCAAGAACATGTCAGTGATCCTTCAGTTGAGGGGAGAGAGCAACATATTTTTAATAACAAGAGCCTGGATTGCGTAAAAATTTCCATATGATGGCCTGGCCCAAAAACTCAATTAAAGGCCACCCATTTTCCTTAGTGGAACAGTGGTTTGTTCACAATAGATGGCTTAGTGGAACTTCATAGCTCACTATAAGGAAACCTCCTAATAAGTGAATACATACCATATCTGTCGTTATGTATTTTAGTTAATTCACTCCAAATGATTTTTCCTGGTTTCATCCATTTTGCTAAAAATAACATCATGTCATTTTCTTGGCTGAATAATCCTCCATTTTGGAAATATTCCACATTTTTCCCAAAGGAGATTGTCAATCCTGTTCTTTAGTCCATGGAAGTTGCTGGAAATTTGATAATATTATTGAATGACAGACTATCAGGATAACTATGTTTTTATTAGCCTATAAGTCCCTCCATCTTCTTCCACTTCCTGGTGATTTGAATTGCAATGTCCCCTTGAAGCTACTCAATTTACATGTTGAGTCCCCAGTGACTGGAAAGGGTTAGGAGGTATGTCCATGTTAGATAATATTATTCCTATTGGATTATATTATAGGAGGGTGTGCTTTGAGTTTGATAAGCCAATGAAAGTGACCAGACAGAATGGAGTCTCTGTGTCTAGGTCGCTGTCATTTTATAATTGTTTATGGTGGTCTAAGCCTCTCTATTTCTGAATCTGCCTCTCTTGCTCTTTCTCTCTCTGTGTCTCTCTCAGTCTCACTCTCTTTGCCTCCTGCTTGGTGTTCAGTATCAAAAGCTCTCAATTCTGATTAAGGCTACAACAAGATGATTGCTTGCTGACATGACAACAGCAGAGATGGTCTTTGTAAAAATATAATCAAGGCCCCAATTAATTTTTTTTTTTGTGTGTGTGTGTTTGTTTGTTTTTGGTCTCCTACTTGTCTCTTGGATCTGAAATTCCTAGGTTGTAACTTTGAACTGAGCAGTTATTCATGTACTCACTAAATATACCTTCACATTATTATTGATATAAAAGGCTGGCTGGGTCTAGGTTTCCTTGGTGTATTGAGTCTTTAAGAGCAGGGAACATAGAAGGAAAATAGACAATTCCTGGCACTTGTTTGGCTGTAATAGTGATAGATCAGTGTATACAAAAGGAGGAGAATGGGGCAATAAACTATTTGACAGATGCTGCTGTTCCACACTAGTGTTGCAAACCCTTTATGAGCAGGGATGCCTTGTCTGACAGGACTGGATTGGCAGCTTTATCCTAGTCAGTGGTCAGTGAGCACTCCTCCTTGTCTTGGGCTTTACAGATAAAAATAGTCCTTTAGTACAGAGAAATGGGTCCATGTTATATACCTAGCACACAAGAGCAGGTGTGTTTCCTGCTGTGGTTTTCCAGACAAACCCTCTACACATAGTGTAGTTCCAGAACTGCTCATTCAGAGGTGCCACCTGAGCTCATGGGTTCTACTAGTTTGTGGCTAGGATGCTCAGCCACAAAATGAGTTCCAGGAAAGCGTACCTTACAAAGTCAATCTCTGTGTCCATTAGCAAAATCTCATCTCTATGTTAAAAGCCATTGTAAAAGTTGTCAACATATTTTTAATTGATTATGTGGGAATTTCATATAACATATATTACACTCCTTTTCCATTGTTCCCTGATTCACATTCCTACCAATGTTTCAAAATAAAAATTCTTTATCTTTAAAACAATTGAAGTATGTGTTTTTCATATACTCATTGGAACAGGATCACAGTCTCAGTGCCAAGTCCCTTAAAGAAAACTGAGCTCATCCTTGCTATACCCTGGTACCATCCTGAAGAAGAATCCATCTGTCCTGAAGAGATCCTTCATCACCTTGAACACAGTTTTTCTTATGTATTTATTTCTTACTAATTGTTAACTTTGTAACACCTCTGCTGCTCCCTAACTCTTCTCCTTCCAATCCCACCCAAACACTTTCTTCTAATCCTGTGCCCTTCCTAAAATTCCTCTTATAGTGTAGGTCCTCCTCCCCCTTCTATCTGACCCTGGCATATCAGTTCACAACAAGGCAGGCTGCATTATCATCATCTGGTGTCTGATTCCCTAGGCATTGTTTTTGTTGTGTCCTCAAGTCTCTGTCCCTATAACTCTCTTTCTGCCTCCTCTCCTGCAGGATTCCCAGAGCTCTGAGGAGAGGGAGAGTTTCATAGGAAAATCCCATTTAGACCTAGGTGTTTTAAGTTAACTCTGTGCATAATATGGGACTGTGGGTCTCTATATGCAATACCAGTTGATGCAGAAGGAAGCAACACTGTGGATACAAGAACATGGAACTTATCTATCAGGTGAGGGCAGAGAGCAATATATTTTAATAACAACAGACTGGGTTGATGGAAAATTTCTGTAGGATGCCCTGGCACAACAATTCAAATAATTCCATACAATTCCTCTGGCAGAAGGCTGGTTTGGTCACAATAGATGGCCTATTGGAACTTTATCCACTATATGGAGACCTCCTAATAAGTGAATACATACCATATTTGTCTTTAGGCATTTTAGGTACTTCAACCAGGATAATATTTCCTGGTTCCATCCATTTGTCTGAAAATATGTTAATGTTATTTTCTTAGCTGAATCATACTCCATTATGGAAATATTCCACATTTTGCCCAAAAGAGATTGTCAGTACTGTTCTTTAGAACATGGAAGTTCCTGGGAATTTAATCATTGTATTGAATGACAAACTATCACAATAACTATGTTCTTTTAGCCTGGAATTCCATCCATCTTCTTCCACCTGGTGGTGATTTGAATTGCAATGTCCCCTTGAAGCTCATCTATTTAAATGTTTAATCTCCAATGAGGAAGTTTCTGCGAAGGGTTAGGAAGTATGGCCTTGTTAGATAATATATTTCCTTTTGTTTCCTTAATTTCTTTCTCAGCATTTTTATCTTTTTTATTCAGGAAGGCTACTTTGCTTAAGGTGTTTATCAGATCTAGGTTTTTCCTGTTAGTATTTTTGGGGTCACCATATCATCTGCAAATATTGAAACTTCGATTTCTTCCTTTCTGATTTTCTTATTCGAAAGGTCTTCCAAAACTATTTTGAAGAGATATGTAGAATGGGTAGCCTAGCCTTGTCCCTGATTTTTATGGAATTGCTTTAACTTTCTCTCACTTTATTGTGATGTTGGCTATAGGCTTTCTGTATAGTGCCTTTACTATATTTAGACATGTGCATTGTATCCCTGGTCTCTCCAATACTTTAAATAGGAATGGAGGTTGGATTTTGTCAAATGCTTTTCAGCATCTAAGGAGATTATCATGAGTTTTTTTCTTTTCTTTCAGTTTATTAATATGCAAGAGGGAGGGTCAGGGGTTTTTTGTTTGTTTGTTTATTTGTTTTTTTGCTTTCATGTTGAGTCTGTTGATTTCTGTGGATTATTAGGGCTCTGAGACAGCTGCTGTGGGAGGGAATTTGACTGATGTTATAGTTTTCCATGGACATCACATGCTTCTGGCTTGGGCAGAAAATAGGATTCCACAGGCCATCCTGAATCAGAAACACAGCCCTTGTGTAGGTGGTTTAGAAGAAACTGCCTTCTGACTTTCTTGTTCCCAGCTAGTTTTTAAGTTTCATGTCCTAGCTCTGAAATGGCCTCAGAGTTTTACACCTGATTGGACAGGATCTCACAGTGGATCACATTAATGGATTTCTGTACATTGAACCAACCCTGCTTACCTGGGATGAAGCCTATGTGGCCATAGTGGATGATATCTTTGATGGGTTCTTCCATTCAGTCAAAGACATAAACTCCCTTGGTGTGATACTAACCAAATAAGTAAAAGAATTGTGTGAACAAAAATTCAAGACTCTGAAGAAAGAATTAGAAGAAGATATCAGAAGATTGAAAAATCTCCCATGGTAATGACTTGGCAGGATTATCATTGTAAAAATGGCCATCTTAACAAAAGCAAGCTATAGATTCAATGCAATTCCCATTAATTGTCAGCAGAAATCTTTACAGACCTTGAAAGATAAATTTTCAAATACATTTGGAAAAATAAGAATCCCAGAATTGGTAAAACAATGCTCAAAAATAAAAGGTCTGCTGGAGGGAGCTCCATTCCTGACCTCAAGTTGTTATATAGAGCAAGAGTAATAAAGTCTGTATAGTACCAGCAAAGAAACAGAATGGTGGATCAATGGAACTACAAAGAAGACACATAAATAAACCCACACACTTATGGACACCCGATTTTTCACAAAGATGACAAAATCATACAATGGAAAAAAAGATAGTATCTTCAACAAATGGTGCTGGTCTAACTGGATATCTACATGTAGAAATATGCAAATAGATCCATACTCATCACTCTACACAAAACTAAAGTCTAAGTGGATCAAAGACCTCAACATAAAACGAGACACATTAAATCAGTTAGAAGAAAATTGGGGAAGAGTCTTGAACTCATTGGCATAGGAAACAAATTCCTGAACACCAAAAGCACAAGTGCTAAGAGAAACAAATAATAAATGAGACCTGATGAAACTGAAAATCTTCTGTAAAACAAAAGACACCAATATCAAAACAACATGAATGCCTACAGATTGGGGAAGAAACTTCACCAACCCTTTATCTGACAGAGGGCTAATATCCAGTATATATAAGGAACTAAAGAAAAAAGCATAACAGCAACAAATCAAGTGATCCAATTAAAAACTGGGGAACAGAGCTAAACAGAATTCTCGATAGAGGAATACTGAATGACAGAGAAACTCTTAAAGAAATGCTCAACATCATTAGCCATTAGGGCAATGCAAAGATGAAATTTCACTTTACAGGCATCAGAATGGCTAAGATCAGACACTCAAGTTACAACATATGCTGGAAAGGTTGTGGAGAAAGGGGAACATTCCTCTACTGCTGGTGGGAATGTAAACTTACACATCCACTTTGGAAATCAATCTGACACCTTCTCAGATAACTATTAATACCAATATCTCAAGACCCAGCCATACCTCTACTAGGCATATATGTAAAATATGCTCAAGTACACAACAAGGATATTTGCTCAACCATGTTTGTAGCAGTTATATTTGTAATACACAGAAACTGGAAACAACCCAGGCACCCCTCAACTGAAGAATGGATACAGAAATTGTGGTATATCTACAAAATGGAATATTAATCAGCAATGAAAAATAAGGAAATCATGAAATTTTTAGTTTTATGGTGGAAACTGGAAATGATCATCCTGAGTGAGTTGTCCCAGAAGCAGAAAGACCCACACAGTGTATACTCACTCATATAGACATATAATATAGGATAAACCTACTAAAATTCTACATCTAAAGAAACTAATCAAGAGGGAGGACTCTGGCTAAAATGCTCAATCCCCATCCCAAAAGACAAAGAGGATGGATATCAGAAGAAGGAGAAAACAGGAAAAATGTTAGGAACTTGCCACAGAGTTCCTCTGAAAGACGCTGGCCTGCAGACTATCAAAGCAGATGCTGAGACTTACGGCCAACTGTTGGGCAGACCGCATGGAATCTAATGAAAGAAGTGGGAAAAATAAGATCTGGAGAGGACAGGAACTCCACAAGGAGAGCAACAAATCCAGAAAATTGAAAACAGGCATCTTTCCTGAGACCCATACTCCATCCATGTAACATGCATGGAGATAACCTAGAACCCCTGCACAGATGGAAGTTCAGTGTCCAAGTGGGTTGCATAGTAATGGTAACAGGGACTGCCTCTGACATAAACTGATTGGCCTGCTCCTTGATCACCTTCCTCTGAAGGAGGAACAGCCTTACCAGGTCACAAAAGATGACAATGCAGCCACTCCTGATGTGATCTGGGAGCCTAATATCAGAAGGATGGAGAAGAGGACCTCCCCTATCAGTGGTCTTGGAGAGGAACATGCTTGAAGAAGGGAGAGGTAAGGTGGTATTAGGAGTAGAAGAGGTAGGGGGTTATGGGGGATACAGAGTGAATAAAGTGTAATTAATAAAAGTGAAAAAAATGTTCAGCATCATTAGCCATCAGGGAAATGCAAATCAAAATGACCCTGAGATTTCAGCTTACACCCATCAGAATGGCCAATATGAAAAACTCAAGTGACAACACACGCTGAAGATATTGTGGAAAAATGGGAATCCTCCTCCACTGCTGGGGGAAAGTAAACTTGTACAACAACTCTGAAAATCAATCTGGCACTTTCTCAGACAACTAGGAATAATGCTTCCTTTAGATCCTGAAATACTACTCCTAGGAATATATCCAAAATAAGCTCAAGTACAGAATGAAGATACTTGCTCAACCATGTTTGTAGCAGCTTTACTTGTCATAGCCAGAGCCTGGAAACAACCCAGATGCCTCTCAACTGAATATTAGATACATAAATTGTGGTACATCTACAAAATTAAATATTACTCTGCAATAAAAAAGGAAGTAATGAAATTTGCAAGTAAAAGGTGGGAACTGGAAAGATTCATCCTGAGTGAGCTATACCAGAAGCAGAGAGACACAATTGGTATATACTCACTCATATAGACATATAATGTAGCTTAAATGGACTAAAATCTGTACACCTAAAGAAACTACTCAAGAGGGTGGACTCTGACGAAAATGTTCAACCCACATCCCAAAAGGCAAAGATGATGGGGCATCAGAAGAAGAAGAAAACAAGTTAGGAGCCTGCCACAAAGAGCCTCTGAAAAGCTCTGCCCTGCAGACTATCAAAGCAGATGCTGAGACTTATGCCATGTGTTGGGCAGAGAGCATGGAATATAATGAAAGAAGTGGGAAATAGTAAAATCTGGAGAGGACAGGAGCTCCACAAGAAGAGCAACAGAGCCAAAAAACTGAGTGCAAGGTTCATTCCTGAGACCTATGCTCCAATCATGTAGGACCCATACCAATAACATAGAATCCCTGCAAAGATATAGCCCATGACTCTACCGTGTCCAGGTGGGTTCCATAGTAATGGGAACAGGGACTTCCTCTGACATGAACTGATTAGCGTGATCTTTGCTCACCTCACCCTGCATGGGGAGTAGCCTTATGAGGCCACAGAAGATGACAATGCAGTCACTCCTGATGTGATCTGATAGCCTAGGATTAGAAGAAAGCAGAGGGAGACCTCCCTTATCAGTGTCTTCAAGATGCATGCATGTAGATGGGGGAGGGAAGGGTGCATTTGGAATCGAGGAGGGAGGATTTTATGGGTAGAGACAAAGTGAATAAAGTGTAATTAATAAATACTTTTAAAAGTAAAAAAAAAAAAAAAACGGGAAAAAGAGAAATATGTGACACTTTTCCTCAACTAAGAGTCTTGGACACAGGAACTGTCAACTCTGGGTTGTGTGCTTTCAGCTGCCTGGATAGTGGCATGTAGGGCTTCTCAGCCTTTCCTCAAGCAGGCTGTCCACTTGACCATTTTAAAAACTGGCTCCTGAAATTCTTACTGGCTTTCACCTGTTTCAGCACATCATTCTTTCTTTCAGCCAATCAGCACTTGAGAGATTCTTGAGGTTTCCATGGAGATGAGTAAACAAACTTTCCTCAATGTCCAGTATCTCTGATCCTGTGCTTATGTGACTTTTCTTACGAAAACCAACAACCCTTTATTTCATCCCTTTATCCAGATTCCACACCTTTATTCCTGTTTACTTCTGTGACTATGTCAGGTAGGAAATGAAACTTTAATGTTTACTTAATTGGAGTTCTTCCTAAGTAGCAAAGCTTCAAAGTGATGTGTGATTAAGGGGAATGTACGGAATGACAAGGTGGTCTCATACTCTGGTGTTGGATGTGAAATTTCATAGGTTTGACTATTAACTGAGGAGTTACTTGCTGACTCACTAAATGTGCCTCCACATTTTTACTGATCTAATAGGCAGGCAGGGTCCAGGCTTCCCGGGGGTATTGAGTCTTTAAGAGCAGGAAACAGAATAGGAAACTAAACAATTCTTTGGAATGGTTTGGCTTAAATAGATAAAGATTGGTGTATGTAAAAGGAGATCTATGGGGCAATAAACTATTTGACAGATGTTGTTGTTCCACACTTAGTGATACCAGTCCATTATGAGCAAGGTTGCCTTGGCTGACCTGGCTGATTTGGCAGCTATGTCCTACTAAGTGGTCAGTGAGCAATCCTCCTGTTCCTGTTGTTTACAGTTAAAACTGTGCCTTCAGGACAGAGAAATTGGTCTGTGTTATATGCCTAGGACAGAAAAGCATATGTGTTTCCTTCAGTGTTCCTCTAGATAAACCCTCTAAACATGTTGTTACAGCCAGCACTGCTTGTTCAGATGTGCCACCTGAGCTCATGGGGTCTGACAAAGCTAGGTAACCAGTACTTCATAGCTAGGATTCTCTGCTACATAATGAATTCCTAGGAAGCATGCCTTCCAGAGTAAAACTCTGCCCTCCTTTAGCAGAATCTTTTCTCCATTTTAAAAGTCATTGTAAAAGTTTTCAACATGTAATTTTTATTGCTTATGTGGGAATTTGATATAATATAAATTACACTCCTTTTCCTTTGCTCCCACGTTCAAATTCCTTTCATATGTCACACTATGTTTTTTCTTTAAAATACTTCAATTTAAGTATGTGTTGTTCATATAATAAATGGAGCATGATCACAGTCTCAGTTCCAAGTCCCTTAAAGAAAACTGAGTTGATCCTTGCTGCACCCTGGTACCACCCTGAAGAAGAAGCCATCAATCCTGAATATCTCTATACATTACCACCTTGATCACAGTTTGTTTTATGTATTTATTTCTTATGATTTGTTCACTTTGTATCCCCTCTGCTGCTCACTCTGTCTTCTCCTTTCAGTCTAATCCAGCCTCCTCCTTTTTTCTCTATACCTTTTTTAAAGTTCCCTGATAGGGGAGGTCATCCTCCTCCTTCTATCTGACCCTAGCTTATCAGGTCTCATCAAAACTGGCTGCATCATCTTCCTCTTGGACTTGATTCTCAGGGGATTGTTCTCCTTGTGTCCTCAATTCCCTCTACTTATGACACTCTTCCTGACTTATGACACTTTTTCTGCAGGCTTCCCAGAGCTCTGAGGGGAGGAAGAATTTTTTAGGGAAATCTTTTTTAGAGCTGGGTGTTTTAAGGTCTCTCTATCTGCTTAATATCAGACTGTGGGTCTCTATATTAAATCCCATTTGATGCAGAAGGAAGGATCTTTATGCGTACAAGAAAATGACACAGATCTATCAGGTGAGGACAGAGAGCAATATATTTGAATAATAACAGTCTGGGTTGCTTTAAAGTTTCCATAAAATGCCCTGGCCCAACAACTCAATTCACTGCCACCTAACCACCCTAGTGAAAGACTGTTCACAAGAGATGGCCTGTTGGAACTTTATCCCCCAATATAAGGAGACTCTTAATGAGTGAATGGATACCATATTTGTCTTTCTGCATTTAGGTTACTTTCCTCTATGTGTTTTTCCTGGTTCTATCCATTTGCCTGAAAATATCATGATGTCATTTTCTTAGCTGCATAATACCCCCTTATGGAAATATTCCACATTTTCCCCAAAGGAGACTATGAGGCCTGTTTAGAATTTGGAAGTTGCTGGGACTTTAATCAATCACTGTATTGAAGGACAAACTATCAGGATAACTATGTTTTTTGTTTGTTTGTTTGTTTGTTTTTGCCTAGAATTACCTCCATCTTCCTGGTGATTAAAATTGCAATGTTCCCTTGAAGATCATCTATTAACATCTGGAGTCCCCACTAAGGAAATGTCTGAAAAGTGCTAGGAGGTATGTCCTTATTAGATAATATAGTTCCTATTGGAGTTATATTATAGAAGGGTGTGCTTTAAGGTTGATATGCCAATGATTTTGACCATATAGAATAGAGTCTCTGTCTCTTGGTCTTTGTCATGTTAGATCTTTGTTTCTGTTGGTCTCTCTCGCTCTATTTCTATATCTGTCTCTCTATCTCTTTCTCTCAGTTTCCTTCTCTCTACTTGCCACATGTTGTTTAGAATGAGAAGCTCCCATTTCTTCTGAAGGAATACAACAAGATGAATGCATGCTGACGTGACATCAGGGATGGTCTCTGTAAAAATAAATGCAAGGTCCTAATTAAACACTTTTTATACAAAGACTTGCCTTGGTCAGGGAGTGTTTTCCAAGTAAGTAATTCATTGACTGAGGACATGTCTGTGCATTTAGCTCATAATAATGAAATCTGTGGTAATGTGAAAGGTGCATGCCAAGGACACGTGACTTTATTGATGACCACGTGAAAGAAATATGTGACAATTTTCCTGAACTAAGAGTCTTGGATGCAGGAACTGTCATCTCTGGGTTTTGTGATTTTATATGCCCAGATTGAGGATTGTAGGGTTGACCATCCTTTCTCTCAAACATGCTGTCCACTTGGCCCTTTTAGAACTGGCTGCTGAAACTCTTACTGACTTTTACCTGTTGCATGACACCATTTTTCCTTTCAACCAATCAGCACTTGAGAGAATCTTGATGTTTCTATGGAGATGAGCAAACAAAATTCCCTCATGTTCCAGTATCTCTGATCTTGTGCACATGTGGCTTTTTCTTATATAACCGAAAAAGCTTTTATCTAATCTCTTTATCCACATCCCAGACTTTTACTCCTGTATACCTTTGTGACAATGTTAGGTAGGAAATGAAAATTTAATGCTACTGTATTAAATTGGACATCTTACTAATTAAGGAATCTTCAAAGTGATATGGGTTTAAGAGGAATGTAGTGACAGAATGAGAAGGTGGTCTCCTACTGTGGTTACTGATTTGAAATTTCCTAGGTTGTGACTTTGAACTGAGCAGTTACTGGCATACTGACTAAATGTACCTTCACATGCTTATTGATATAATAGGCTGGCAGGGTCTTGGGTTCTCTTGGTTATTGAGTCTTTACAAGCAGGGAAAATAGAAGGAAAACAGACAATTCTGGTTTGGCAGTGGTTCGGATGAAACAGCAAATGATCAGTATATATGAATAGAGAACAGTGGGGCAATAAACAATTTGACAGATGGTGCAGTTCCACAATAATATTGCCAACTCTCTATGAACAGGGTTGCCTTGTCTGACCTGGCTGAATTGAAAGCTTTGTCCTATTCAATACTCAGTGAACATTCCTCCTGGTCCTGGGATTTATAGATTTAAAAAATGTTCCTTTAGGACAGAGAAATGAGTCCCTGTAATATACCTATGACACAAGTGAAGCTCTGTGGATCCCCAGACAAACACTCTGAATGTAGTGTTAGTTCCAGTTCTACTTGTTCAGAGGTGGCATGTGAGCTCATGCGGTCTGAGGTACCTTGGTAAAAACTAGTTTGTAGCTAGGATTCTCAGCTACATAATGGGTTTCTGGAAAGCATGCCTTACAAAGTCAAACTCTGCCCTTCTTTAGCAGAATCTTTTCTCCAAGTTAAAAGCCATTGTAAAATGTGTCAACATATTATTTTTATTGATTATGTGGGAAATTCATATAACATACATTATGTTCCTATTCTATTGCTCCCATGTTCAAATTCCTACCTATATGTCACACTAAAAATTTGTTTTTCTTTAAAATACATAAGTTTAAGTATGTATTGTTCATATACTCATTAGAATATGGTCAGAGTCTCAGTGCCAAGTCCCTTAAAGAAAACTGAGTTCATCCATGCTGCAACCAGGGATTCAATCTGTATTCCCTCTGCTGCTCCCTCCTTCACTTTCCAGTCCCTCCCACACTCCTTCTCCTACCCCTATGCCCTTTCTAAAATTCCCCTGATAGGGGAGGTCCGCCTCCCCCTTCTATCTGACCCTAGCTTATCAATTCTCAACAAGGCTAGCTACATCGTCTTCCTCTGAGAAATGATTTTCAAGGCATTGTTCTTCTTGTGTTCTCAATTCCTTCTACTCATGACCCTCTTACTGCATACTCTCCTGTAGGCTTCCCAGGGCTCTTAGGGGATGGAAAATTTCATCAGGAAATCCCATTTAGGGCTGAGTGTTTTAAGGTCTCTCTCTCTCTCTGCATAATATCAGACTGTGGGTCTTTGTATGCAATCCCATTTGATGAAGAAGGAAGCATCACTGTGGTTCTAAGAACATGGCTCTGATAAATAAGTTGAGGGCAGAAAGCAACATACCTTAATAAACACAGCCTGTGAACAGAATGATGGATCAATGGAATAAAATAGAAGACCCAGACATAAACCCATACACTTATGGACACCTGTGATTTGACAAAGATGCCAAAACAATAATGAAAAAAAAAAAGATAGCATTTCAAAAAATGATGCTGGTCTAACTGGATGTCTACATGTAGAAAAAGGCAAATAGATCCATACTCTCACCCTGTGTGAAACTAAAGTCCAAGTAGATCAAAGCCCTCAACATAACACTAACATATTAAATTGGTTAGAAGAAAAAGTGGGGAAGAGCCTTAAACTCATTGGCACAGGGGACAACTTCCTGAAGAGAACACCAGCAGCACAGGCTCTAAGAGCAACAATCAGCAAATGGGACCTCATGAAATTGAAAAGCAAAGGACCCTGTCATCAAAACAAAATTAAGGCCTACAGATTGGGAAAGAATCTTCACCCAGTCTCTCTTTGACAGAGGGCTAATATGCAATATATATATATATATATATATATATAGTATATATATACACTAAAGTATATATATAAGTATATATAAAGTTTATATTTTTATATATATATATAGAGAGAGAGAGACCTAAATAAGTTGAAAACCCACAAATCAAGTAATCCATTTTAAAAAGGGCAACAGAGATAAACAGAGAATTCTCAATAGAGGAATATTTAGTGGAAGAGAAACACTGAAAGAAATGTTCAATATCATCAGCCATCAGGGAAGTGCATATCAAAACGACCTTGATATTTCACCTTACACCCATCAGAATGAGGAAGATCAAAAACTCAAGTGACAACATGATGGAGAGGTTTTGGAGAAAGGGAATCTTTCCTCCACTGCTAGTGGGAATGTGAACTTGTACAACCACTCTGAAAGTCAATCTGGCATTTTATCAGACAACTAGAAATAGCAATTTCTAATGATCCAGCTATACCCCACCTAGGCATATATACAAAAAATTCTACAGTATACAAACAAGGACATTTGTTCAACCATGATTGAAGAAGCTTTATTTGTAAGCAACCCTTAGTTTGGGAACAACTCTGATGCCTACCAACTAAAAAATAGATACAGAAATCATGGTACATCTACACAATGGAATATTGCTCAGCAATAAAAACAAGGAAATCATGAAATTTGCAGGTAAATGGCAGGACCTGGAAAGGATCATTCTGACTGAGCTATCCCATAAGCAGAAAGATGGACACAATATATACTCTCCTGCAGGCTTCCTAGAACTCTGAGGGGAGGAGAATTTCATAGGGAAATCCCATTTAGAGCTGTATGTTTTAGGTCTCTGTGCATAATATTGGACTGTGGTTCTCTGTATGCAATACCATTTGATGAGGAAGGAAATATCTCTGTGAATAGAAGAACATGGTACTAATCTATCAGTAGAGGGCAGAGAGGAACATATTTTAATAACAACAGTCTGGTTTGCTTGAAAATTTCCATGGGATGACCTGGCACAAATCAATTAAATGCCACCCAATTTCCCTAGTGGAAGACTGGATTGGTCACAGTAGATGACTTATTGAAACTTTATACCCCAGTATTAGGAAACCTCCAAATGTGTAAATACATACCATATTTGTCTTTCTGCATTTTTTTTTTTTTTACTTCAAACAGGATGATTTTTCCTGGCTCCATCTATTTGCCTGTAATATCTTTTTTAAATTTTTTTATTAATTATAGTTTATTCACTTTGTATCCCCTCATAATCCCCTCCCTACTCCCCTCCCAACCCTACCCTCCCTTCCCCTTCTTCACCCATACCCCTCCCCAAGTCCAGTGATAGGGGAAGTCCTCCTCTCTTTCCTTCTGATCTTAGTCTATCAGATCACATCAGGAGTGGCTGCATTGTCATCTTCTGTGGACAGGTAAGGCTGCTCCCCCTCAGGGGGAGGTGATCAAAGAGCAGGCCATTCAGATTATGTCAGATGCAGCCCCTTTTCCCATTACTATGTAACCTACTTGGACACTAAACTGCAATGGGTTAAATCTGCTCACAGGTTCTAGGATATCTCCATGCATGGTACTTGTTTGGAGTCTGAGTCTCTGGGAAGACGCCTGTGCTCTAATTTTCTGGTTCTGTTGCTCTCCTTGTTGAGTTCATGTCCTCTCCAGATCTCAGTATTTTCCACTTCTTACATAAGATAACCTGCACATTGCCCAACAGTTGGCCATGAGTCTCAGAGTCTGCTTTGATAGTCTGCAGAAAAGAGCCTTTCAGAGGCCCTCTGTGGCAGGTTCCTAGATTTTTACCTGATTTATTCTTCTTCTGATGTTTTTCCTCTTTGCCTTTTGGGATGGGGATTGAGCATGTTAGTCACTGTCCTCTCTCTTGATTAGTTGCTTTAGATATACAGATTTTACTAGGTTTATCTTATGTTGCATATCTATATGACTGAGTATATACCATATGTGTCTTTCTGCTTCTGTGACAGCTCATTCAGAATGATCCCACCATTTACCTGCAAATTTCATGATTTCCTTATTTTTCATTGCAGAGTAATACTCCGTTGTGTAGATGTACCACAACTTCTGCATCCATTCTTCATTTGAGGGGCATCTGGGCTATTTCCATGTTCTGGATATTATAAATAAATCTGCTACAAATATAGTTGAGCAAATGTCCTTATTGTGTACTTGAGACTCTTTTGAATATATGTCTAGGAGTGTTATGCTTGGATCTTGAGGATGTGTGATTCCTAGTTGTCTCAGAAAGAGCCAGATTGATTTCTAGAGTGGTTGTAGAATTTTACATTCCCACCAGCAGTGGAGGAGGGTTCTCCTTTCTCCACATCCTCTCCAACATATGTTGTCACTTCAGTTTTTCATCTTGGCCCTTCTGATGGGTGTAAGGTGAAATCTCAGGATAGTTTTGGTATGCATTTCCCTAATGGCTAATGACATTGAGCATTTCATTAACTTTTTCTCTGAAATTTTATATTCCTCTACAGAGAATACTCTGTTTAGCTCTGTTCTATTTTTTTAATTGGATTACTTGGTTTGCTGTTTTTCAGCTTTTTTAGTTCTTTATATACACTATATATTAGCCCTGTGTCAGATAAAGGGTTGTTGAAGATTCTTTCCCAATCTGTAGGCATTAGTTTTGTTTGATGACAGTGTTCTTTGCTTTACAGAAGCTTTTCAGATTCATGAGCTTCCATTTACTGATTGTTGTTCTTAGAGCCTGTGCTGTTGTTGTTCTGTTGAGGAAGTTGTCTCCTGTGCCAATGAGTTCTAGAGTCTTCCCCAATTTTTCTTCTAACCGATTTAACATGTCTGTATTTATGTTGTGGTCGTTGATCCACTTGGACTTTAGTTTTGGGCAAGGTGATAAGTATGGATCTATTTTCATTTTTCTACATGTAGACATCCAGTTAGAATAGCACCATTTGTTGAAGATGCTATCTTTTTTTTCCACTGTATGGTTTTGGCATCTTTGTGAAAAATCAGGTATCCATAAGTTTGTGGGTTTATTTCTGGGTCTTCTGTTCAGTTTCATTGATCCACCATTCTGTTTCTATGCCAGTACCATGCAGTTTTTATTACTGTTACTATATAGTACATCTTAAGATCAGGGATGGAGATATGTCCAGAAGATCTTTTATTGTAGAGTATTGTTTTAGCAATCCTGCATTTCTTGTTATTCCATATAAACCTGAGTATTTTTCTTTCTAACTCTGTAAATAATTGTGTTGGTAATTTGATGGAAATTGCATTGAATCTGTAGATTGCTTTTGGTAAGATGGCCATTTTTATTAGGTTAATCCTGCCACGCCATGAGCATGTGAGAACTTTCCATTTTATGATATCTTCTTCTAATTCTTTTTTCAGAGACTGCAATTTTTTTTTCATACATGTCCTTGATTTACTTGGTTAGGTTTACTCCAAGGTACTTTATGTCATTTGTGGCTATTGTGAAGGGTGTTGTTTCCCTAATTTCCCTCTCAGCCCTTTTGTCTTTTGTATACAGGAGAGCTACTGATTTTTTTGAATTAATTTTGTTTCCGGCCACTTTTTTGAAGGTGTTTATCAGCTGTAGGAGTTCCCTGATAGAGATTTTGGGGTCACTTACGTATACTATCATATCATCTGCAAATTATGATAATTAGATTTCTTCCTTTCTAATTTGTATCCCCTTGATCTCCTTCAACTGTTTTATTGTTCTAGCAAGGACTTCCAGAACTATGTTGAAGATATGTGGAGTAAGTGGGTAGCCTGCCTTGTCCCTGATTTCAGTGTGACTACTTTAAGTTTCTCTCTGTTTAGTTTGATGTTGGCTATGGGCTTGATTCATATTGCTTTTACTATGCTTAAATATGTGCCGTGTGTCCCTGATCTCTAATACCTTAAACAGGAATGGACGTTGGATTTTTCAAATGCTTTTTCAGCGTCTAGGGAGATTATCATAAAGTCTTTTTCTTTCAGTTTGGTAATATGGTGTATCACATTGATGGATTTCTATATATTGAACCACCGCTTCATGACTGGGATGATGCCTACTTGGTCATAGTGGATGATATTTTTGATGTTTTCTTATATTCTGTTTGCAAGTATTTTGTTGAGTATTTTTCTATCAATGTTCATGAGGGAGATTGGCCTGAAATTCTCTTTCTTTGTTGGGTCTATGTGATGTTTAGGTACCAAGGTGACTGTGGCTTCATAGAATATGTTTGATAGTGTACCTTCTGTTTCTATTTTGTGGAATAGTTTGAAAAGAACTGGTGATACATATTCTCTGAAGGTCTGGTAGAATTCCACACTGAAACCCTCTGGTCCTGGGCTTTTTTTTTTTTGGATGGGAGACTTTTGATGACCACTTCTATTTCCTTAGGAGATACAGGACTATTTAATTGATTTACCTGATCTTGATCCAGGTATGGTAAGTGGAATCAATAAAGAAAATTGTCTATTTCATTGAGATTTTCAAATTTTCTGGCATAGAGACCTTTGACTCTCTGTACCCATGGCTTGAACTCAGTTCGGTGATGGTGGCTCAAACACACTGGTCTGATAAACTCTTTCCAGGTAACAACTGCATGACTTAAGTCAGTACTGTTTCCTTCCTTCCCTGTAGGGTTTTCTCAGTTAAACCCTGCCTTTCTATCTGACCCTAGCTTATCAGGTCTCATCAAGTCCAGCTGCATCATCTTTCTAACTGTCCTATTCTCAGGGCATTGTTCTGCTTATTTCCTCAATTTCCTCTCCTTATGACATTCTTCTTACCTCCTCAATTGCAGGTTTCGCAGAGGACTTTGGGGAGGGAGAATTTCATAGGAAAATTCCATTTAGAGCTGGATTTTTTAAAGGTCTCTCTCTCTGCATAATATCAAACTGTGGGTCTCTGTATGCTACCCCATTTGTTGCAGAAGGAAGCATCTCTGTCAATCTAAGAAGATGGTACTCATCTATCAGTTGAGGGCAGAGAGCAACATATATTAATAACAACAGCATGGGTTGGTTGAAAATTTCCATAGGATGTCCTGACCAAACAACTCAAATAACTGCCACCCAATCCCCCTAGTGGAAGATTGGTTTGGTCACAATTAGATGGCCTATTGGCAGTTTAACCCCCACTATTAGGAGACCTCTGATTAAGTGAATACACACCATATCTGTCTTTCTGCATTTTAGTTACTTCACCTAGGATGATTTACCTGGTTCGATTCATTTCCCTGAAAATAACATGATGTCATTTTCTTAGCTGAATAATACCCCATTATGGAAATATTGCACATTTTCCTCTAAGGAGTTTGTCAGTCTTGTTCTTTAGTCCTTGGAAGTTGCTTGAACTTTAATCATTGTGTTGAATGACTAAATATAAGGATAACTATGTTCTTTTAGCCTAGAAATATCTCCATCTTCTTCTACTTCCTGGTAATTTGAATTGCAATGTCCCCTTGAAACTCCTTTATTTACAGGTGGAGTCCCCAGTAAGGAAATGTCCAATAAGAGTTAGGAGGTATAGCTTTGTTAGATAATATAATTCCTATTGGATTTATCTTATATCAGGGTGTTCTTTGAGGTCGATATGCCAAATGAAAGTTACTAGAGAGAATGGAGTCTCTGTCATTTTGTGCTGACACTTTCTATCTTTGTTTGTGTTCCTCTTGGTCTCTTTATTTCTGAATCACTCTCTAGATCTTTCTATCTCTCTCTCTGTGACCCTCTCTCTGCCTGCCACTTGTGGTTCAGTACAAAAAGCTCTCAGTACTGCTGAAGGAATACAGCAAGATGACTTCTTGCTGACATGACATACTAGATGGTCCTGTAAAAATATAAGCAAGGTCCCAATTAAATGCTTTTTGTTCAAAGATTTGTGTTTGTTGAGGAGCATATTCCCAGAAAGTAATTCACTGACTGAGGACATATCCTTGCATTTAACAAATAGTAATAGACTCTGTGATAATGTGCAACTCACATTTCAAGGATATGTGACTTTATTAATGAACACTTGAAAGAAATATGTGGCACTTTTCCTGAACTAAGACTCTTGGACACAGGAACTGTCATCTCTGGGTTGTGTGCTTTCAGCTGCCCAGATTGAGGCATGTATGCTCAGCCTGTCTATCAAGAACTCTATTCACTTGACCCATTTAATAACTGGCTCCTAAAACTCATACTGGTTCTCATGTTTATCATGACATCATTCACCCTCTCTGCCAATTAGCTCCTGACAGAATATTTAGGTTTCCAGGGACATGAGTAAACGAACTTCCTCAGATTCCAGGATCTCTGATCCTGTGCACATGTGAATTTTTCTTGTGATATACATACAACAAGTCTTTATCTCATTCCTTTATCTAGATCCCACACTTTTACTCCTGTTTACCTCTGTGACAATGTCAGTTAGAAAATGAAATTTTAATATTTATTTAATTGGACAGCATCCTAAATAGGGAAGCTTCAAAGTGATGTGCAAATAACGGGAAAGTAAGAAATGACAAAGTGTTCTCCCACTATGTTCTTGCAACTGAAATTTCCTGGGTTCTGACTTGGAACTGAAGTTACTTGCATACTCACTAAATGTACATTAACTTTTATTTAATATAATAGATTGGAAGTTTATAGGATTCCCTGGGGTATTGAGACTTTAGGAGCAAGGAAAAGAGAAGGAAACTAGATGATTCTTGGGATTGGTTTGACTGAAACAGAGAAATATTGGTGAATGTGAAAGGAGAACTGTAGGGCAATAAATTATTTGACAGCTGGTCTTGTTTCATACTAGAGTTGTCAACTCTCTATGAGCTGGGTTTTCTTGGCAGTCCTGGCAGGATTGGCAGCTGTGTCATACACCGTGGTCAGTGAGGAACCCTCCTGGTCTTGGGATATACAGTTAAAAGTGGGCCTACAGGACAGAGACATGGGTCTGTGTTATATGCCTAGGACGCAAGAGCAGATGTATTTCCAGCTCTGGTCCTTCTGAACAATTCTTCTGAATGTAGTGTTAGCACCAGGACTGATTGTTCTGAAGTGCCACATGAGCTCACAGGGTTTGAGGTAGCTGGGTAACCAGGAGTTCATGGCTAGGATTTTCTGCTACATAAAGAGTTCTTGGAGAGCAATCCTTACAAAGTCAAACTCTGCCCTCTATTAGCAGAATCTTTTCTCTATTTTAAAAGTCAGTGTTAAGTTTGTCAACATATTATTTTTATTGATTATGTGGGACTTTCATATAACATACATTTCACTACTTTTCCATTGCTTCCAGGTTCAAATTCCTACCCATGTGTCATAATATTTTTTTCTTTTTTTTTTTTTTTTACAATACATCAATTGAAGTATATGTTGTGACATTCTTATTGGAACATGATCAACGTCTCAGTACCAAGTCTCTTAAATAAAACTGAGTTCATCCTTGCTCTATCCTGGCACCACCCCCAAGAAAAACCATCAGTTGTAAAGAGTTCAAATATTATCACCTTGATCAGAGTTTTTTCTTATGCATTTATTTATTCTGGTGTGTTCATTTTGTATGCACTTTCCTGCCCCTACCCTCTTCTCCTTCCAGTCACACGCACCTCTATGCACTTCTTCTACCCCTATGTCCTTTCTCTAGTTCCCTCATAGGGGAGGGCCTATTACCCATTTTATCTGACCCTAGCTTATCAGTTCTCCTTAACGCTGGCTGCATCATCTTACTGTGGGCCTGATTCTCAGGGCATTGTTCTCCTTGGGTCCTCCATTCCCTCTAGTTATGACACTCTTCATGCCTCCTTTCAAGCAGGCTTCCCAGTGCTCTGAGAGAAGGGAGAATATCATAGGAAAATCCCATTTAATGCTGGGTGTTTTAAGGCCTCTCTCTCTCTCTCTGCACAATAGTGTACTTCTTTTAGCCTAGAAGTTCCTCCATTTTCTTGTACTTCCTGTTAATTTGAATTGTAGTGTTTTCTTGAAGCTCATCTATTTACATGCTGAGTATCCAGAGAGGAAATATCTGGGATGGGTTAGGAGGAATGGCCTGTTAGATAATATTATTCCTATTGGAGTTATATTACTGTCAGGTGTGCATTCTTTGATATGCCAAAGAATGTGACCAGACAGAATGGAGGTCTCTCAGTCTCTGTCATTTTTATCATTTTGTTTGTGTTGGTCTAGGTCTCTCTATTTCTGAATCTGTCTCTCTAGCTCTTCTCCCCAGTGAGTAAATGTCTGGGAATATGGGATTAAAAGGAATGTACCAAATGACAGCGTGTTCTCCTACTGTGGTTTTGTATCTGAAATTTCTTAGGTTGTGAATGTCCTTAACGATAGACCAGTCCAGTCCATGACTGTAATTGCAGCATCATTGTCTCAGGAGTAGATGGTGGACATTTCTCTGATGAATCTTGTCCAAGGAATCATGAGTGGAGGACAAGTGCATTGATCCCCTTTCTCACAGGGTGGGTAACTCATTGGACATGTAAGACTGTCATTTTTCACTCCTGTAGGAAAGGACAATAATATCCCTCCAATGTTCCACTTTGCCTGGGTGCAAAGGAAGGCTTGAGCTGCCACCCCAACTTTAGAGTACTAGGTATTCTGACCTATGACCTAGGCAGGCGACTCTGGTAAGCTGTCCTAATGAATACTCTCTCTGGCAAAGCAAAGAGAATGACCTCTTGCTATTCCTGAAAAATTAAGAGTCTGTTTTACTTGCTTCCTTCAAAAGCAGGAAAACCCACCAACCAAGTGTTGTTGACATAAGCAAGAACTTCTGGATCATCCCAGGAAACTGGATGTAGTAGAGATCGATTAGGAACATATGCCTGATAAACGTTCATCTTGACTGGAGGGGTCTTCGTTGACATGATTATCATTGTCAAGAGAAAATTCCTCATCCTCTTGTTGCACCAGATGTTCCAGTACCCATAGAGCTGCATCAATATCATGTGAAAAAACAAAGAGATTCTCATCCCCATATGGGTACAGGGTCAGGTTTATGACATTGATTTGTTAAAGGATCCCTCCATTTTACTTTAGCAATTGTTTTCTTAGTTTCTGTATGCCAAATCTATCGGCTGCAGATTTACCATGCTTATCCAAATTTCAAATATTCAGAATGAAAAGAACATGATTAAAATGACTTTTAGGTATCCAGGGGAGTTCTTCCCCTTTCTTTGTGTTTTTGCAAATAAATCTTAATTGTTTAGTGGGCATGCTCTACTATGCCTTGTCCTTAAGGATTGTAAGGTATTTTAGTTATATGAGAAACTTGAAACTTTGACAAAATCTTTTAAAATATTTGCTAGTATACCATCTTCCATTGTCATGTTAGGAATTCCTAGAACATTAAAATCCTGTAGACAATGAACAATAACATTTGTTACAGCTTTTCCTGTAACAAATTTGAGGAGAGGCAAAAATAAATCCAGAATAGGTATCTATGCATTCATGTACTTATTTTAATTTTTTAAATTCAGGAATATGAGTAACATCAATTTTCCAAATCTGATTTGAGCCAGTCCTATAGGATTGAGTCCCAAATGAGGAACAGACTGAAATTGAGGACAAGTACTACAAGCTTTGACTATACTATGCGCCTGTTCCTTAGTCAATCTATATTTAAGTCTCAAGGTTTGACTATTAAGATGATGCATTTTATGGGCATCCTGGGCTCTTTTTAACTCTGAACAATAAACTTTAGTGACATTACCTGCCAATGCATTTTCTTTAGACAGGGGTCCTGGCAAAAATTGATTTTTTTGTATCAAATTTTGAATTTGTAAAAAGAAAATTCCAGCAGGAGAAGATGTCTAAATTTGACCTGCAGTCTCTAACCTAGGCAAAGACTGAGCTACATATGCACTATCTGTAAAAATATTCAAAGACTGCTTATTAAAACTTTGAAACACAGCCAATACTGTATATAACTCTGCTATTTGCTTAAATGTGTTACACACTTGAAAATATATTGTTTTTCTTTTATAAGCATAGGCAGCAACACCAATAAAGAACCATCAGTAAATGCTGTTAAAGTATCAACAATTGGAATAACTTTTCTTTTAAATGGAAAAACTATAGTTTGCACCTCTAAAAACTGAATTAATCAGTTTGTTTCTTTTTTGCCTCAATAGGTTGGACTCTGTCATAATAAGCTTACATATGTTAAAATGCCATATATATCAGATCTCTGACAAGTGTGGGGACAGGATATTGAGTTACTCTTTGTCTACCTTTATCACCTGTTCTAAACTTCATCCTATAAAACAAGATGTTATAATCTCAATTCTGGCATATTTTTAAATGTATGTTTTAGGACCAAATTTTAGGAAGATTTACATAGGCAAACATTATGGGTACCCATTTTAGATTTAATCTTAAAAAAAACTAAAAAATGATACTAGGTAAAACTCTATCTTGTACTCAACTATACTTGAAGTCCTACATAAAGCAATAAGACAACTAAAGGAGATCAAGGAGATACAAATCAAAAAGTAAGAGGTCAAACTGTCATTATTCACAGATGATATGATAGTATACATGAGTGACCCCAAGCAGTGAACTCCTTCAGATGATAAACATCTTCAGCAAAGTGGCAGGATATAAAATCAACTAAAAAAAAAAAAAAAACTCAGAAGCTCTCCTGTATACCAAAGACAAAAGGGCTGAGAAAGAAATCAGGGAATCACACCCTTCACAATTGCCACTAATAACATAAAGTACTTTGGTGTGACTCTAACAAAGCAAGTGAAAGACCTGTTTAAAAGAAAAAAAAAAAACTTCAAGTATCTGAAGAAAGAAATTGAAGATATCAGAAGATGGAATGATCTCCCATGCTCATGGATTAATAGGACTATCATTGTGAAAATGGTCATCATGCCAAAAGCAATCAACACAATCAATGTAATTCCCATCAAAATACCATATCATTTCTTTACAGACCTTGAAAGAAAGATTCTCAGGTTCATTTGGAGAAACAACAACAACAACAAAAACCCATAATCCCAAAATATCCTGTACAACAACAGATCATTTGGAGGTATCTCCATTCTAGATCTCAAGCTGTACTACAGAGAAATAGTAATAAAACTGCATGGTATTCACATAGAAACAGAAAGGAAGATCAATGGAACCAAATAAAAGACCCAGAAAACAAAACAAAACAAAACAAAACAAAACAAAACAAAACAAAAAAGAAACCTATGAATATTTGACAAAGAAGCCAAAACCATTCAATGGAAAAAAGACAGCATCTTCAACAAATGGTGCTGGTCCAACTGGATGTCTACATGAAGAAAAGTGCAAATAGATGCATATTTAGGATCCTGCAAAAAACCAAACTCCAAGTGGATCAAAGACCTCAACATAAAGCCAGACACATTAAATCGGTTAGAAGAAAAAGTGGGGAAGAGCCCAGAACTTATTGGCACAGGAGACAACTTCCTGAACAGAACACCAACAGCACAAGCTCTAAGAGGAAAAATCAATAAATGGGACCTCATGACATTGAAAATCTTCTGTAAAGTGAAAGACACTGTCATCAGAACAAAATAAGAGCCTACAGAATGGGAAAGGATCTTCACCAACCCTATATCTGACAGAGGGCTGATATCCAGAATATATGAAGGACTAAAGTAGTTAAAAATTAGTAAGTCAATTATTCCAATTAAAAAATGGTGTACGGAGATAAATAGATAATTATCTTTAGAGGAATATAGAATGGCAGAGAAACACTTAAAGAGATGCTCAACATCATTAGCTATCAGGGAGATGCAAATCAAAATGACCCTGAGATTTCACCTAACAACCATCAAAATGGCTTAAATAAAAAACTCAAATGACAACACCTGCTGGAGAGGTTGTGGAACCCTCCTTCATTGCTGGTGGGATGTGAACTGGTACAACCACCTTGGAAACTACTTGCTCAGACAATTAGGACTAGTCCTCCTTAAGACCCAGTTATACCACTCCTAGGCATATACTCAAAATTTGCTCAGGTACACAACAAAGGCCTTTGCTCAAGCAGGCTTGTAGCATCTTTATTTGTAATAGCCAGAACCTGGAAACAACGCAGATGTCCATGAATGAAGGAATGGATATAGAAATTGTGGTGCTTTTACACAATGGAATAATACTCAGCAATCAAATATGAGGAAATCATGAGATTTGCAGGCAACTGGTGGGACCAGAAAAGATAATTCTGAGTGAGGTATCCCAGAAGAAGAAAGACACAAATGGTATATACCCACTTATACAGATCTGGAAGATATGATAAACATAATGAGAACTATACACCTAAAGAAGATAAATAAGAAAGAGGACCTAGGGTAAGGTGATCAATCTTCACTTAGAAAGACAAATGGCATGTGCACTGGATGTTGGAGAAAACAAGTAACAGGACAGGAGCCTACCACAGAGGGCCTCTGAAAGACTCTACCTAGCAGTGTATCAAAGTAGATACTAAGAATCATAAACAAACTTTTGGCAGAATGTATGGAATCATATGAAAGAAGTGGTAGTTAATATGACATAGAAAGGATAGAAGCTCCACAAGGACCAAATTATCTGGGCAAATTTATCTGATACTCCACCAAGGACCATGTATGGATATAACCTAGAAACTCTGCTTGATGTAGCCCGTGGTAGCTCAGTAACCATTTGGTTTCATATAGTAAGAGGAACAGGGAATATTTCTGATAGAAACTCAATGGCAGGCTCTTTGACCTCCCCACCTCCCAAGGGAGGTGCAGTCCTGGTAGAACACAGAAGAGGATATTGCATCCAGTCCTGAAGATACCTGATAAAACAGGGTCAGATGAAAGGGGAGGAGGTCCTCCCAAATCAGTGGACTTGGATAGGGGTAGGAAGGAGATGAGGGATGGAGGCTTTGAGAAGGAATGAGGGAGCAGGATACAGCTATGGTATGGCATTAATAAAATGTAACTAATTAAATAATAAAAAATAACAAATTATAATGGTATCTGTACTACTGTGATAAAGGATATGTGACTTTATTGATGACCCCTTCAAAAAATATGGACACTTTTCCTGAACGAAGGGTCTTGGAAACAGGAACTGTCATTTCTGGGTTGTGTGCTTTGTGCTGCCCAGATAGAGCTATGTAGGACTGTCAGCCTTTCTCTCAGGCTGTCCTTTGGACTTTTAATAACTAACTCCTGAAAATCTTATTGGCTCTCACCTCCTTTATGACATCATTCCCCACCTAAGGCAATCAGCACCTGAGAGAAACATTAGGTTTCCATGGAGATGAGTAAACAAACTTTCCTCTGTGTCCAGAATCTGTGATCCTGTGCATACTTGACTTTTTTTTTTTTTTTTTTTTTTTTTTTTGTGAAACCCAACAAGCCTTTATCTCATTCCTTTATCCAGATCCTACACTTTTACTCCTGTTTACCTCTGTGACAATGCCAGGTAGCAAATGAAACTTTAATGTTTATTTAATTGGAAATCTTCATAAGTAGGGAAGCTTCATGGTGATGTGGGATTACGGGGAATGTACCGAGTGAAAGATAGTCTCCTACTGTGGTCTTGGATCTGATATTTCATAGGTTGTTACTTAAACTTGGCAGTTACTGGCATTCTAACTAAATGAACCTTCACATTCTTATTCATATAATAGGCTGGCAGGGCCTAGGGTTCCCTGCTGTATTGAGTCTTTAAGAGCAGTGAAAACAGTAGAAAAAAATAGACAATTCCTGGGACTGGTTGGGCTGAAATAAAGAAAGATAAATGAGTGTAAAAAAAGAACTATTTGACAGCTGGGGCTTTTCCACACATGGGTTGATGTTGCGACCCGCGTAATCATCTCACCAGCAAAAATGCACATGGACAACAGGATCCTTCTGCAGCAAGCTTTATTACAGTCAAGCGATGAAAGGAGGAAGACCCCAAGCCCCGAAGTGGCGCTGTTTATATAAGCCCTGCTCGCACCAGAGTGGTGTGAGATGACGTATCATTCCCTGATTGGCTGCTCACCCATGGTGTGAGATGACGTATCATCCCCTGATTGGCTGCTCACCCATCACCCCATATGACGATCCAGGCTGGGCTCGTGAGGACTGTTGCCCAACGGTCATAACGGTTTACCAGTTTTGAGGGCAGAAGCCAGCGCCATGGCAACCAAACCCCGGCTCTCCACAGGTTGGCAACCCTCTGTGCGAGTTGCTTTGACTGACCTGTCCAGCTTGGATGTTATAGCCTCCTCAGTGGTCAGTGAGTACTCCTTCTGATTCTTGGGATTACAGTTAAAACTGGGCCGTCAGGACAGAATAATTCATCCATGTTATATGCCTAGTAGACAAGAGCAACAGTGTTTCCTGCTGTGGTTCTCCAGACAAACTCCCTAACAATAGTGTCAGTGTCGGGAATGCTTGTTCCGAGGTGCCACCTGAGCTCAAGTGGTCTGAAATGGCTGGGAAACACTAGTTCATGGCTAGGATTCCCGGCTACAAAATGAATTTCTGGAAAGCATGCCTTTCAAAGTCAAAATCTGCATTCCTTTAGCGGAAGATTTTCTCCACGTTAAAAGTCATTGTAAAAGTGTCAACATATTATTTTTCTTTATTATGTGGAATATCATATATTATACATTGCACTCTTTTTCCATTGAGGCTCAAATTCCTACCCATGTATCACACTAAAATATTTTTTCTTTAAAATACATCAATTGAAGTATGTGTTGTTCATATATTCATTGGAACATGATCAGAGTCTCAGTGCCAAGTCTCAAAAAGAAAACTGAGTTAATCCTTCGGGAACCCTGGATAGAACCCCAAAAAGAAGACATCAGTCTTGAAGAGTTCTATAGTTCATCCTCTTGATCACAGTTTTTCTTATGTATTTATTTATTTGTATTTGTTCATTGTGTATGCCCTCTGCTGTGTACTCTCTCTGCTCATTCCAGTCCAAAAAACTCTCCTTCTTGTACCCTTACTACTGTTCTCTGCTTCTCTAATAGGAGAGGTCCTTCTCCCACTTCTATCTGACATTAGCTCATCAGGTCTCACCAAGGCTGGCTGCATCGTCTTTTTCTTTGGTCTGATATTCAGGGCATTTTCCTCCATATGTCCTCAATTCCCTCTACTTATTATACTCTCCTTACTCCTCTCCTGCAGGCTTACCAGAGATCTGAGGGGAGGGACAATTTCATAGGGAAATCCCATTTAGAACGGGATTTTTAAGGATTCTCTCTGCATAATATCGAACTGTGGGTCTCTGTATACAATTCCATTTGATGCAAAAGGAAGCATCTCTGTGTGTAAAAGAACATGGCTCTGATCTATCATTTGAGGGCAAAGAGAAAAATATTTTATTAACAACAGCCTGGATAGCTCGAAAATTTCCTGGCCCAACAATTTAATAAACTGCCACCCAATCTCCCTAGTGGAAGTCTTGTTTGGTCACAATAGATTGCTTGGGGTTTTATTTATTTATTTATTTTAGGATGCCCTGGTCCCAAAACTCAATTAAATGCCTCCAAATCCCCCTAGTGGAAGACTGGTTTGTTCACAATATATGGCCAATTGCAACTTCATCGCCCACTATTAGGAGACCAACTAATAAGTGAATGCATACCGCATTTTTCTTTCTGGATTTTAGTTACTTCAGCCAGGATGATTTTTCCTGGTTCTATACATTTGCCTGAAAATGTATTGTTTTCATTTTCTCAGTTGAGTAATACTCCGTTATGGAAATATTCCATATTTTTCCCAAAGGAGATTGTCAGTCCTGTCCGTCTTTGGAAGTTGCTTTGACTTTAATTATCATATTGAATGACAAACTTTCAGGATAACAATATTATTTTAGCCTAGAATTCCCTCCATCTTCCTCTACTACCTAGTGATTTTAATTGCAATGTCCTCTTGAAGCCAATCTATTTACATGTGGAGTCCCCAGTGAGGAAATGTCTGGTTAGTGTTAGGAGCTATTTTGTTTCCCTAATTTCTCTCTCAGCCCTCATATCTTTTGTATACAGGAGGGCTACTGTTTTATTTTTTGTTTTTTTTTTTTTTTGTTCTTTTTTTGAGTTAATTTTGTATCTAGCCACTTTGCTGAAGGTGATTATCAGCTGTGGGCATTCCCTGGTATAATTTTTGGGATCACTGAGGTAGGTGTTCCCTGGTATGATTTTTGAGATCACTCAGATATACTATATCATATCATATGCAAATAGTGATAATTTAACTTCTTCCTTTCCAATTTTTATCCACTTGATCGTCAACTGTCCTACTGCCCTAGGATGGACATCCAGAACTATGTTGAAGAGATATGGAGAGAGTGGGCAGCCTTGCCTTGTCCCTTACTTCAGTAGAATTGCTTTAAGTTTCTCTCCATTTATTTGATGTTGGCTATAGGCTTGCTGTATATTGCTTTAATATGTTTAGATATGTGCCTTTTACCCCTGATTTCTCCAATACTTTAAAAAATTAATGGATGTTGGATATTATCAAATCCATTTTATGCATCTAAGTAAATTATCATGTGGTCTTTTTCTTTCAGTTTGTTGATATGTTGGATCACATTGATGGATTTCCATATATTGAACCACCCCCGCATAAGTGGGAAGAAGCATACTTGGTCATATTCGATGATATCTTTGATGTGTTCTTGTATTCCATTTGCAAGTATTTTGTTGAGTATTTTTGGATCAATGTTCATAAGGGGGATTGGCCTGAAATTTTCCCTTTTTGGGTGGTCTTTGTGAGGTTTAGGTAGCAAGGTGACTGTGGGTTGATAAATGAATTTGGTAGTGTTCCTTCTGCTTTCACTTTTTTTCCCCCAGAACTCTCCTGTCCTTTAAAATTGAATGGAAATTGGATTTTGTCTACAACTTTTTTGGCATCTAAGGAGATTATAATGAGGTTTATTTTTCTTTCTTTCTTTCTTTTTTAATATGGTGGATCACATTGATGGATTTTCGTATATTGAACAACCCTTGCATACCTGGGATGAAGGCCTACCTGGCTATAGTGGATGAGATCTTTGATTTGTTCTTATTTTCAGTCAAAGACATAAAGTACCTTGGTATGATCCTAACCACACAAGTCAAAAACTTGTATGAAAAAAAATTAAGACTCTGAAGAAAGAATTAGAAGAAGATATAAGAAGAAGGAAAGATCACCCATGCTCCTGGCTTGGCATGCTTAACATAGTAAAAATGGCTATCTAACCAAAAGCAATCCATAGATTGAATGCAATTCCCATCAAACTACCAACATGATTTTCTACAGAACTTAGAAGAAAAATTCTCAACTTCATATGGAAAAACAAGAAACACAGAATGGGTAAAACAATCCTCCATAATAAAATATATTCTGCAGGCATCTCCATCCCTGACCTTAGCTGTATTATAGAGCAACAGTAATAAAAACTGCATGGTAATGACATAGAAACAGAATGGTGGATCAATGGAATCGAATAGAAGACCCAGAAATAAACCCGCACAGTTACGGACACCTTTTTTTTACAAAGATGCTAAAAACATACAATGGAAAAAAGATAGCATCATCAACAAGTAGTTCTGTTCTAACTGGATGTCTATATGTAGAAAAATGCAAATAGATCCATACTCATCACCCTGCACAAAACTAAAGTCCAAGTGGATCAAAGACCTCAACATAAAACCAGACCCATTAAATCAGTTGGAAGAAAAATGGGGAACAGCCTTGAACTCATTGGCACAGGAGACAACTTCCTGAACAGATCACCAACAGCACAGGCTCTAAGAGCAACAATCAGTAAATGGGAACAAATTAAACTGAAAAATTTCTGTAAAGCAAATGACACTGTCATCAAGACAAAATGAATGCCTACAGATTGGCAAAGACTCTCCACAAACCCACTATGAGACAGGGGGCTAATATGCAGTATATATAAGAACTAAAGAACTTGGAAAGCAACAAATCAAGTAATCTAATTAAAAAATGGGGAACAGAGCTAAAGAGAGACTTCTCGATAGAGGAATATCAAATGGCAGAGAAACACTGAAAGAACACTGATTGCTCAGCCTCATTAGCCATTAGAGAAATGCAAATCAAAATGACCTTGAGATTTCACCTCACACACATCAAAAAGGCCAAGATCAAAAACTCAAGTGACAACGCATGCTGGAGAAGTTGTGGATAAAGAAGAACCCTCCTCCACTGCTTATGGGAATATAAACTTGTACAATCCCTCCGGAAATCAATCTGGTGTTTTCTCAGACAACTAGGAATAGCACTTCCTCAAGATTCAGCTATCCACAGTTAGGCATATATCCAAAAGAGGATAAAGTACAAAATAAAGACATTTCACAGCTATGTTTGTAGCAGTTCTATTTGTAAAAGCCAGAAAATGGAAATGACCCAGATGCTCCCCAACTGAAAAATAGATACAAAAATTGTGGTAAATCTACACAATGGAATATTACTTAGGAATAAATAAAAATAAAAGGAAATGATGAAATTTGCAGGTAAATGGTAGGAACTAAAAAAGATCATCCTGACTGAGCTATTCCAGAAGCAGAAAGACACATATGTTATATACTCACTCATATAGACATATAATATAGGATAAAACTACCAAAATATGTACACCTAAAGAAAGTAATCAAGAGGGAGGACTCTGGCTAAAATGCTCAATTCCCATTTCAAAAGACAAGAGGATGGACATCATAAGAAGGAGCAATCAGGAAACAAGTTAGGAGCCTAACACAGAAGGCCTTGGAAAGGCTGTGCCCTGCAGAATATCAAAGCAGATGCTGACACTTATGGCCTACTGACACTTATGGTTGGGCGGAATGGATGGAATCTAATGAAAGAAGTGGGAAAAATAAGATCTCGAGAGGACAGGAGCCTCACAAGGAGAGCAACAGAACCAAAAAAATATCAAGCACAGGGGTCTTTATTAGACCATATTCTAACCAAGTACAATGCATGGAGATAAACTGGAACTACTGCCCAGATATAGCCCATGACAGTTCAGTGTTCTAGGGGCTTCAGTAATAATCAGGGACTGCCTCTGACATGAGCTAATCAGCCTGCTCTTTGATCACTTCACCCTGATGGAGGAGTAAGTAGCCTTACCAGGCCACAGAGGAAGACAATGAAGCCACACCTGATGAAATCTGATAGACAAGCATCAAAAGGAGAACTCCCCTTTTGGACATGGGGAAGAACATTTGAGGAGAAGGGAGAGGGAATGTGGGATTAGGTGTGGTGGAAAGGGTTATATGGAGGAATACAAAGTGAATAAAGAGTAATTAATAAAAATTAAAATAAAAATATTAGAAAAATATACATTTCCTTTTAGAGTTACATTATAGGAGGTGTGCAAAGAGGTTGATATGCCAATGATAGTGACCAGACAGAATGGAGTCTCTGTCTCTCATTCTTTGTCACTTTCTAATCTGTTCTAGGTCTGTATTTCTGAATCTGTCTCTAACTCTTTCTCTCTCTGGATCTCTCAGTCATCCTCTCTCTGACTGCCACTTGTAGATCAGTATGAAAAGCTCTCAGTTCTGCTGAAGATTACAACAAGATGATTACATGCTGACATGTCATACTGGATGGTCTCTCTAAAAAATATAAGCAAGGTCCCAATTAAATGCTTTTTGTTCAAAGGGTTGCCTTGTTCAGGGAGCATTTTCCCAGTATGTAATTCACTGACTGAGGACACATCTGTGCATTTAACAAATAATAATGGAATCTGTGATAATGTGACAGTCACATTGACATGTGACTTTATTAATGACCACTTGAAAGAAATATGTGACAATATTCCTTAATTAAGAGTCTTGGACACAGGAACTGTCATCTCTGTGTTGTATATACGTTTTCAGCTATCCTGATTGAGGCATTGTAGGGCTGTTCAGCCTTTTTTTTCAAGCACCTTGTCCACTTGGCCCTTTGAATAATTGGCTCCTAAAATACAAGCTATCACCTGTTTCATGATATCATTCTCCATCTTAGCCAATCAACACCAGAGAAAATCTTGTGGTGTCCATGGAGATGAGTAAACAAACTTTCCGCAGTGTCTAGTATCTCTGATCTTGTGCAAATTTCAATTTTTCTTGTGAAACCCAACAAGTCTTTATCTCATCCCTTTATCCAGACCCCACAACTTTACTCTTTTTACCTTTATGACAATGTCAAGTAGGAAATGAAACTTTAATGTTTATTTAATAGCACAGATTCCTAAGTAGTGAAGCATCAAAGTGATGTGAGATTAAGGGGAACATACCAAAGAACAAGGTGATCTCCAACTGTGGTCTTGGATTTGAAATTCCCTAAGTTGTTACTTTGAACTGAGCAGTTCCTGGCATGCACACTATAAGAACCTTCACATTCTTATTGATATATTAGGCTGGCAGGGTCTAGGATTCCTTGGGGTATTGAGTCTTTATGAGCAGGATAATGAGAAGGAAACCAGACAATTCCTGGGACTGGTTTGGCTGAAACAGAGAATGATCTGTGTATGTAAAAGGAGAATTGAGCAGCAATAAACTTTTTGACAGCTAGTGCACTTCCACACTAGTTTTACCAACCCTCTATGAGTAGGGTTGCCTTGGCTGACCTGTCTGGATCAGCAGCTGTGTCCTGCTTAGTGGTCAGTGAGGAACCCTCCTGTTCCAGGGGTTTATAGTTCAAACTGTGCCTTCTCTACAGAAAAATTGGTCCATGTTATATGCCTATGACACAGTATCTGTGTCCTCAAGACTAACTCTCTGAAAATATGGCTAGTGCCAGGACTGCTTGTTCAGAGGTGCCACCTGAGCTCATGGGGTCTAAGGTAGCTGGGTAACCACTACCTCATGGCCAATATTATTTGGTCCATAGTTATTTACTTGAAAGCATGCTGTACCATGTCAAAAATCTGTAGCAGAATAATTTCTCCATGTTAAAAATCATTTTAAAAGTTGTCAACATATTATTTTTATTGATTATGTAATTTCACATAACATATGTTACACTCTTTTTCTATTGCTCCCAGGTTTAGATTCCTAAATATGTATCACACTAAAAATTTGTGTCTTTAAAATACATCAATTGAAGAATATGTTGTTCATATATTCATTGAAATATCATCAGAGTCTCAATACCAAGTCGCTTAAAGAAAACTGAGTTCATTCTTGCTGCACCCATTACCTCCCACAAGAAGAAGCCATCAGTCCTGAAGAGCTCTATACTTCATCACCTTGATCACAGTTTTTCTTATGTATTTATTTATTACGATTTTTTCACTTTGTATTCCCTCTGCTGTCTCTTCCCTCTTCCCATTCCAGTCCCAACCACCCTCCTTCTTCAACCTCTATGCCCTTTTCTCTATTTCCCTGATAGGGTAGGTCCTACACAGCCTTTTATCTCACCCCAGCTTATCAGGTCTCCTGAAGTCTGGCTGCTTATCTTCCTAAGCAGCCTGATTCCCAGGGCGTTGTTGTTCTTGTGTCCTCAATTTTCTCTACTTAGGACACTCTTCATGTCTCCACTCCTTCAGGCTTCCCAGAGCACTGAGGGGAGGAAGAATTTCATAAAAAATCCCATGTAGAGCTGGGTGTTTAAGGTCTCTCTCTGCATATCAGATTGTGGGTCTCTGTATGCAATCCAATTTAAGGCAGAAGGAATCATCTCTGTGGATATAAGGACATGGCACTGATCTATCAGGTGACAGCAGAGAGCAACATATTTTAATAGTACAGCATAGGTTGCTTGACAATTTCCATAGGATGCCTTGGCTCAACAACCCAATTAACTACCATCCAATCCCCCTGGTTTGGTCACAATTGAATGGCCTGTTGGAACTTCCCCCCCCACTATTAGGAGACCTCCCAATAAGTGAATAATTACCGTATTTGTCTTTCTGCATTTTATTTACTTCACCCATCGTGATTTTTCCTGTTCCCATCCATTTGCCTGAAAATATCATGATGTCATTTTTTAGAAGAAAATTATCTGTTGTGGCCATATTCCACATTTTTCTCAAAGGAGATTGTTAGCCCTATTCTTTATTCCTCAGAAGTTGCTGGGACTTCAATCATTGTATTGAATGATAAACTATCTTTTAGCATAGAATTCCCTCCATTTTTTTTTCGCTTCCTGGTCATTTAAAGCTCACTGTAGAAGTCATTGGAAAAATCGTCAGCATATTATTTTTATTGATTATATCGGAAATTCATATGATATTCATTACACTTGTTTTCCATTGCTCCCAGGTTCAAATTCCTTCCCATGTGTCACACTATTTTTTTTCTTTTCAATACACCAATTCAAGTACTTGTTGTTCATATATTTATTGGAACATGATCATAGTATCATATCCAAGTCCCTAAAAGAAAACTGTTCTTCCTTCCCCACCCTGTCACTACACCAAAGAAAAAGCCATCAGTCCTGAAGAGCTCTATATTTCTTCACCTTGATCACAGTTTTTCTTATGGAATTATTTATGATTTTTTCACTTTGTATCTCCTCTGCTATCATCTCCTCCTTCTCCTCCAGTACCATCCAGCCTCTTTATTCAACCCCTATTTTCTTTCTCCAGTTCCCTTAAAGGGGAGTTCTTGCTCTCCCTTCTAACTGTCCCTAACTTATCAGGTCTCATCAAGGGTGGTTGCATTGTCTTCTTCTGCAGTCTAATTCTCAGGCCAATGTTCTCCTTGTTTCCTCAGTTCCTTCTACTTATGAAACTCTTCATGCCTCCTCACCTACAGGATTCCCATATCTATGAGGGGAGGGGAAATCCCCTTTAGAATTGGATATTTTAAGGTCTCTCTCTGCATAATATTATAATGGGGGTCTCTGCATGCAATCACATTTGAGGCTGCAGAAAACATCTCTGTGTAAACAAGAACATGGCACTGATCTATCAGGTGCAGACAGCAACATATTTTAATAGCAACAGCCTGCATTGTTTGACAATTTCCATAGGATGCCCTGGACCAACAACTCAATTAACTGCCACCCAAATCCCAAGTGCAAGACTGGTTTGACCACATTAGATGGGCTGGTGGAACTTTATCCCACACTATTAGGAGACCTCCTAATAATGATTACATACCATGTTTGTCTTTCTGCATTTTAGTTACTTCAACCATAATGATTTTTCTAGGTTCTATCCATATAACTGAAAATATCATGATGTTATTTTCTTAAAAGAATAATACTCCATTATGGAAAAATTGCACATTATCTGCAAAGATGAATGTCAGTCCCTTTCTTTTGTCCTTGGAAGAAGTTGGGACTCATTGTATTGAATGAGAAACTACCCATATAACTATGTTCTTTTATCCTAGAATTCCCCCCCACCTTCTTCCAATTCCTGATGATTTGAATTGCAATATCCCCTTGAAGCTCCTCTATTTACATGTGGAGTCCCCAGTAAAGAAATGTCTGAGAAGGATTAGGAGTTATGGCACTTTAGATAAAATAATTCCTAATGTAATTATATTGTAGAAGGGTTTGCTGTGAGGTTCATATGCCAATGAATGTGACCACAGAGAATGGAATTTCTGTTTCTGGGTCTCTGTCACTTTATATATTTGTTTTGGTTGAACTCTGTCTCTCTATTTCTGATTCTGTCTCTCTAGCTCTTTCTCTATCTCCCTCTCTCTGCCTGCCACTTGTGGTTCAGTATGAAAAACTCTCAGTTCTGCTCAAGGATTACAAGAAGATGACTGCTTGCTGACATGACATCATGAATGGTCTCTATCAAAATATAAGCAAGGTCTCAATTAAATGCTTTTTGTTCAAAGAGATGCCTTGGTCGTGGAGCAATTTTTTCAGTAAGTAATTTACTGACTGAGAAAATATATGTGCATTTAACAATTAATAATGGAATTTGTGATAATATGAAAATAAAATATCAAGTAAATGTGACTTTACTAATTTCCACTTGAAAGAAATATGTGACACATTTCCTGAACTAAGATTCTTGGACAAAGGAACTGTTCTCCTTCTGTCCTCAATTCCCTCTACTTATGAAACTCTTTCTGTCTCCTCTCCTGTAGGCTTCCCAGAGGACTGAAGGGAGAGAAAATTTCTTAGGGAAATCCCATTTAGACCTGGGTGTTTTAACACCTCTCTTTGCATAATATGAGAATGAGAGTTTCTATATGAAACATCATTTGGTACAGAAGGAAGCATCTCTGTGGATCCAAGAACATGACACTGATACCAGTTGAGGGCAGAGAGCAACATTTTTAAATAACAACAGCCTGGGTTGCTTGAAAATTTCCTTAGGATGCCCTGGCACAACAACTCAATTAACTGCCACTCAGTCTCCTTAGTGGAAGACTGGTTTGGTCACAATAGATGCCCTATTGGAACTTAATCCCCCACTCTTAGGAGACCTGCTAGTGGATGAGTACATACAATCTTTGTCTTCTTTCATTTTAGTTACTTAACACAAGATGATTTCTCCTGATTCCATCCATTTGCCTGAAAATATCATGATGTCATTTTCTTAGTTGAATAAAACTCCATTATGGAAATGTTCTACATTTTCCCCAAAGGAGATTGTCAGTCCTGTTCTTTAGTTCTTTGAAGTTGCTGGGACTATAATCATTTTATTGATAAGTTGTTCTTTTATCCTAGAAGTCTTTCCATCTTCTTCCACTTCCTGGGGATTGGAATTGCAATGTCCTCTTGAACTTCAACTATTTACATGTTTAGTCCCTAGTGAGGAAATGTTTAGGAAGGGTTAGGAGGTATGGCCTTGTTAGATAATATAATTCCTATTGGAGTTATAATATAGGAGGATGTGCTTTGAGGTTGATATGCCAATGAAATTGACCAGACAGAATGGAGTCTCTGGCTCTCGGTCTCTCACTTTATAACTTGTTTTCTGTTAGTCTTGTTCTTTCTATTTATGAATCTGTCTCTCTAGCACTTTCTCTCTGTCTCTCTCAGTCTCCCTCTCTCAGGCTGCTAGGTGTGGTTAAGTATGAAAAGCTCTCAGTTCTGATGAAAGATTACAACAAGATAACTGTTTGATGATGTGATGTCCTGGATGGTCTCTGTAAATATATAAGCAAGGTCCCAATTAAATGCTTTTTGTTCAAAGAGTTGCCTTGGTCATTGAATATTTTCACAGTAAGGTATTCACTGCCTGAAGACGTATCTGTGAAATTAAAAAATAATAATGGAATTTGTGATGATGAGAAACTCATATGTCAAAGACACATGACTATTTGTAACCACTTGAAAGAAATCTGTGACACTTTTGCTGAGTGTCTCTGGGTTGTGAGCTTTAAGTTGCACAGATTGAAGCATGTAGGGCTGCTCAGCATTTCTCTCAAATATGCTGTCTACTTGGCCCTATTAATAACTGGATCTTCAAACTCTTACCTTTTACATGGCATCATTCTCCCTTTCAGCCAATTAGCCCTGATAATGTTGAGGTTTCCTGGGATATTAGCAAACAAACTTTCCTTAGTGTCCAGTCTCTCTGATTCTGTGTACACTTGAATCTTTCTTGTGAAACCCAACAAGCTTTTATCTGATCCCTTTATCCAGATCCCACTCCTTTATTCCTGTTTACCTCTGTGCCAATGTCAGGTAGGAAATAAACCTTTAATGTTTATTACATTGTACAGCTTCCTAAGTAGGGAAGATTCAAAGTGATGTAGGATTAAGTGGAATGTACCATATGACAAGGTGGCCTCCTACTGTGGTTTTGTATCTGAAATTTCCTAGGTTGCAACTTTGAACTGAGCAGATCCTGGCACACTGACTAAATGTACCTTCACATATTGATATAATAGGCTGGCAGGGTTTAGGGTTCCCATGGGTAATGAGTCTTTAAGTGCAGGGAAAGGAGTAGGTTACCTGACAGTCCTGTGGGCTAGTCTAACAGGGTCTACTTGAAAGAGGGAGTATAAATGAGGGGACAGAGAAGGAAATAATGGAGACAAGACAGATTCCTGTTCAAGTCTCAGTTTACTGAAAGTGCAAACAACACTTATAAAGCAAAGGGTACAAGCAAAATTTTTTTTCACATTAGCAACACATCTTCACCACCTGGTTAGGCATCCAGGAATTCACTCAAGGTTACACAAAGTTTACTGTCAGGTTGCCAAGGTTGCAGGAAGCTTGTTATCTACTTCTCAGGCTCAGTACACCCTGCATGCAGAGATTACCAAGGACACTGTCTGAGACATGGAACTTAGGTAAGACCCTTATATGACAAGGCCAGGAGCAGAATTCCAATTACCAAACTCTTTCAGAAATCAGAAAATTCCTGGGAATTGTTTGGACAAAACAGAAAATCTCTGAGTGTAAAAAGAGAAATGTTTGGAAATAAACTATCAGACAGCTGGTTCTGTTCCACACTAGTGTTGCCAACCCTCTAGGGTTGCCTTAGCTGACCTGGCTGGATGGGCAGCTATGTTCTACTCAGTGGTCAGTGAGGAACCCTCCTGGTCTTAGTGTTAACATTTAAAATTTGGCCTTCAGGACAGTGATATGGCCCATGTTATATTCCTAGTACACAAGAGCAGCAGTGTTTCCTACTGTGGTCCTCCAGACAAACCCTCTAAAAGTAGTGTTAATGCCAGGACTGCTTGTTCAGTGGTGTGACCTGAGCTTGTAGGGTCTGAGATAGTTGTATGAGAACTAGTTCATGGCTAGGATTCTCTGCTAAATAATGAGATCCTGAAAAGTATGCCTTACAAAGAAAAAGTTTGCCCGCCTTTAATGGAATCTTTTCTTCATATTAAGTCATTGTAAAGTTGTCAACATATTATTTTTATTGATTATATAAATTTCATTTAATATATATTACCTGAATTTCATGTAATATATATTACACTCTTTTTCCATTAATCCCCTTTTCAAATTCCTACCCATGTGCAACTCTAAATTATTAATTCTTTAAAATACATCAATTTTAGTATGTATTGTTCATATACTCTTTGGAACATGATCAGAGTCTCAGTGCCAAGTCCCTTAAAGAAAAATGAATTTATCCTTGCCATACTCTGGCACCACCCCCAAGAAGAAACCATCAGTCCTGAACAACTCTATACTTCATCACCAGTTTTTCTTATATACATATTTCTTACATATTGTTCAATTTGTTTCCCCTCTGCTGCCCCCTCCCTCTTTCCTGGCAGTTCCATCCATTCAACTACTTCTACCCTATGGACCTTTCTCTAATACCCTGATATGGAAGATCCTCCTCCACCTTCTATATGGCCCTACCTTATCAGACCTCATCATGGCTGGCTGCATCAACTTTCTCCATGGTCTGATTCTTAGGACATTGTTTTCTTGTGTCCTCAATTCCCTATGCTTAAAACATTCTTTCTGCCTCCTCTCCTGCAGGGTTCCCAGAGCTCTGAGGGGAGGGAAATTTCATATGGAAATCCCACCGAGAGCTGAGTGTTTTAAGGTCTCTCACTGCAAAATATCAGAGTGTGGGTCTCTGTATGCTTTGCCATTTTGTGCACAAGGGTGCATCTCTGTGGATCCAAGAACATGGCACTGATGTGGGCAGAGAGAAACATATTATAATAACAGCAACCTGGGCTGCTAAAAATTGGCTAAAATGCTCAATCCCCATCCTGAAAGTCAAAGAGGATGGACATCAGAAGAAGGAGAAAACGAGGAACATGTTAGGAGCCTGCCAAAGAGGGCCTCTCAAAGGCTCTGCCCTTCATGACTATCAAAGCAGATTCTGAGATGTGGCCAACTGTCAGGCAGAGTGCATGGAATCTAATGAAAGAAGTGGGAAATAGTAAGATCTGGAGAGGACAGAAGCTCCACATGGAGATCAAACAATCCAAAAATAAATCTGAGCACAGTGGTCTTTCCTGAGACTTATACTCCAACCAAGTACCATACATGGAGCTATCCTAGAACCCCTGCACAGACTTAGCTTATGAAAGTTCAGTGTCCAAGTGGATTCCATTGTAATGGGAACTGCCTCTGACATAAACTGATTGGCCAGCAGTTTGAACACCTCACCCTGATTGGGGAACAGCCTTACCAGGACACAGAGGAAGATGATGCAGGTACTCCTGATGAGGTCAGACAGACTAGGATCAGAAGGAAGGAGAGGAAGACTTGCCCTATCAGTGAACTTGGGGAGGAGCATGAGTGGACAAGTTGGAGGAAAAGTGGGATTGGATGGGGAGAGGGGTTATTGGGATATACAAAGTGAATAAAGTATATAGATAAAAATTAAAATAAAAATGTTAAAAATACAATTCCTTTTGGAGTTATATTATGGGAGGGAATACTTTGAAGTTGATATGGCAGTGAAAGTGAAAAAAGAGGAGTCTTTGTCTCTAGGTCTCTTTCACTTCATCTCATTGTTCCTGTCAGTCTTGGTCCCTCTATTTCTAAATCAGTCTCTCTATCTCTCTCTCTGTGTCTCTTCCATTCTCCTGTTCTCTGCCTGCCGCTTGTGGTTTAATATGTAAAGCTCTCAGTTTTGCTGAAGGATGCAAGATGACTGTTTGCTGACATGACATCCTGGATGGTCTCTTTAAAAATATAAGTAAGGTCCCAATTGAATGTTTTATTTTCAAGGAGTTGTCTTGTTCAGTGAGTATTATTGCAGTAAATATTTCCATGACAGAGGAGATATATCTTTGCATTTAACAAATAATAATGGAATCTGTGATAATGTGACAGTCACAGTTCAAGGACAAGTGACTTTATCTATGACCACTTGAAAGAAATATATGACACTTTTCCTGAACTAAGAGTCTTGGACAAAGGAACTGTCATCGCTTGGTTGTGTTCTTTCTTCAGCTGACCAAATTGAGGCATGTAGGGCAGCTCAGACTTTCTCTCAAACAGGCTGTTCACTTGGCCATTTTAATAACTGGCTCCTGAAACTTTTACTCTTTCATGATATCATTCTCATTATCAACCAATCAGCACCTGGAAGAATCTTGAGATTTCCATGTAGATGAGAAAAGAAACTTTCCTCGGTGTTCTGTAGTATCTCTAATCCTGTGCACACTTGACTTTTTCTTGTGAAACCCAACAAGCCTTTATATCATCCCTTTATCCAGATCCCACACCTTTACTCCTGAACCTCTGTGATAATATCAGGTTGGAAATGAAACTTTAATGTTTATTTTACTGGACAGTTTCCTAAATAGGAAAGCTTCAAAGTGATGTGTGATTAAGGGGAATGTACCAAATGACAAGATGGTTTCCTACTGTGGTGTTGGGCCTAAAATATCCTAGGTTTTGTCTTTGAACTGGCAGTTACTTATGTAATTACTAAATGTACATTCACATTCTTATCGATATAATAGGCTGGCCTTGTCTAGTGTTCCCTAGAGTATTGAGCCTTTAGAAGCAGCGAAAAGAGAAGGAACGCAGGCATTTCCTGGGACTGGTTTGGCTGAAAGAGAGAAAGATCGGTGACTGTAACAGGAGAACTGAGAGGCAATGAATTATTTGACAGCTGGAGCTGTTCCACACTAGTGTTGCCAAATCTCTGTGAGCAGTTTCCTTGGCTGACCTGTCACACTAAAACTTTTTGTCTTTAAAATACATCAATTGAAGTATGTGTTGTTCATATAATAATTGAAATATGATCAGAGTCTCAGTACCAGTTATGTCCTACTCAGTGGTCAGAGTGGAACCCTCTTGGTCCTCAGATTTACATTTTAAACTGGGCTGTCATGACAGAGAAAAGGCTCCATGTTATGTGCCTAGGACACAAGAACAGCTGGGTTTCTTGAGCAGTGGTCCTCCAAACAAACCCTCTAAATGTAGTGTTAGGGCTATGACTGCTGCTTCAGAGGTGCCACCTGAGCAAATGGGGTCTGAGGCAGCTGGGTAACCACCAGTTCATGGCTAGGATTCTCTGCTACAAAATGAGTTCCTGGAAAGTATGATTTGAAATTCAAACTCTGTCCTCCTCTAGCAGAATCTTTTCTCCATGATAAAGTCATTGTAAAATTTGTCAGCTTACTATTTTTATTGATTATGTGGTAATTTCATGTAATATACTTTATACTCCTTTTCTGTTGATCCCAGGTTCAAATTTCTACCCATGTGTCACACTAAAAATTTTTTGTATTCAAAATACATCAATTGACATATGTATAATCATTGAAACATGATCAGATTCTCAGTGCCAAGTTCCTTAAATAGAACTGAGTTCATCCTTGTAGCACCCTGGCACCACCCCCAAGAAGAAGCCATCAGTCTAGTCTAAGAGCTCTAGAATTCATCACCTTGATCACAGTTTTTCTTATTATTTATTTATTACAATTTGTTTACTATGCATACCCTCTGCTTCCCCCTCCCCTACTCCTTCCAGTCCAAACCACCCTCCTTCTTCTACCCCTATGCCCTTTCTCTGGTTCTATCATACATCAGGTCCTTCTCCCCCTTCTATCTGAATGTAGCTTATCAGGTCTCACCAAGGTTGGTTTCATCATCTTCCTCTGTGGCCTCATTCTCAGGGCATTGTTTTCCTTGTGTCCTCAATTCCCTCTTCTTATGACACTCTTCCTGCCTCATCTCCTGAAGGCTTCCCAGAGCTCTGAAGGGAGGGAGAATTTCATAGAGAAACCCCATTTAGATCTGAGTGTTTTAAGGTATCTTGCATAATATTGCACTGTTGGTCTCTGTATGCAGTCCGATTTGATGCAGAAGGAAGCATCTCTGTGAATCCAAGAACATGGCAATTGCCAATCAGTTGAGAGCAGAGAGAAGCACATTTTAATAACAACATGCTGGGTTGCTTGAAAATTTCTGTAGGATTCTCTGGCCCCACAGCTCAATTCACTACATTAGTAGAACACTGGTTTGGTCACAATTACATTACCTATTGGAATTTCATCCCCTACTATTTGTAGACCATCTAATAAGTGAACACATTCCATATTTGTCTTCCTGCATTTTAGTTACTTCACCCAGGATGTTTTTTTGTTTGTTTGTTTGTTTTGTTTTGTTTCGTTTTTCCATCCATTTGGCTGAAAATATCATGATGCCATCTTCTTAGCTGAATAATATTCCTTTATGGAAATATCCCACATTTTCTCCAAAATAGATTGCCAGTCCTGCTGTTTACAACTTGGAAATTGCTGAGCCTTTAATCATTTTATTGAATAAGAAAGGATCAGGATAACTGTGTTCTTTTAGTCCTTCCATCTTCTTTGACTTCCTGGTGTTTAGAATTGTGGTATCCCCTTGAAGCTCATTCATTTTCATGTGTAGTCCCCACTGAGGAAAAATCTGGGAAGTGTTAGGATGGCCTTGTTAGATAATTCCATTGTGCTGTAACAACACATTTTTGTCATCATAGCATTGGGAAATCATAACCTTATGATGTCATCATAGCATTGTGATATCATAATAGCATTGTCATGTCATAATACCATTTTAAAGTCATAATAATATTATGATGTCATAATACCATTTAGATATCATAACATTTTGATGTCATAATACTTTTCTTATGTCATAATAGCACTGTGATATCATAAGACCATTGTGATGTCACAATAGAAATCTGTGGTCATAATAGTATTGTGGTGTCATGATAGTAGTATGATGACATCACAGCATTGTGATGTCATAATATCATAGTGATGTCAAATTTCCATTGTAATGTCATACCACAATAATGTCATAATACTATTGTGATGTCATAATAGCATTGTGATAGTATAAAAACATTATGAAATAATAACACCATTGGGATATGATAACATTGTAATATCATAGTAGTATTGTCTAATCAAAATACCTTTGTGAATTTGTAATAGCATTGTGATTTCATATCATTGTGATGTCATTATTGCATTGAGATATATTAGTAGCATTGTGAAGTCATAATTGCATTGTGTTGTCCTAATAGCATTGTGATGTCATCCTATCATTGTGATGTCCTAATATCATAGCATGGCGTTTTCATAATTCCATTGAAGTCATAATAGCATTGTAATGTAATAATAGCATTGTGATGTCATAATAAATTTGTCAAGTCATAATGCAATTAAGATATCATAATATTGTGATGTCATAATAGCATTTTGATATGAAAATACCTTGTGATGTCACAGTTATATTGTGATTTAATAGCATTGTGATGTCGTGATAGCATTGAGATACCATATTAGCATTATGAATTCATAATAGTATTGTGATGTCATACTAACACTTTGATGTTATAATGGCATGGGAATGTCAGAGTATCATTGTGAAGTCATAACATCATTGTGATAGTATAATAGCATTGTGATATCATCACAGCATTATGATATGAAAATTCTTTTTAATGTCATAATAGCATTGTAATGTTGTAAAATCATTGTGATGTCATAATATCATTGTGGTTCATAATGGCATTGTAATGTTACAACAGCATAGTGATGTCACGATAGCATTGTGATGTTATAATAATAATGAGATGTCATATGGTAAACATGTCGTAATAGCATTGTGATATCAGAATAGCATGGTGATGTCATAACAGCATGTTATGTCATAATACCATTGTAATGTTATAACAGCATTGTGATTTCATAATACCATTGTGATATCATAACAGTGTGATGTGATATTAGCATTTTGGTCTAATGATTGTGATTTCTTAATACTTTTTAAAATTTTAGTACCATGGTGACATCATGATAGCTGTGTGATGTCATAGCATAAGGATGTCATAATAGCATTGTGAAGTCAAAACACCATTGTGTTTTCATATTATTGTGCAGTTCTAATGTCATTGTGATGTCATAATATCATTGTATTGTCAAAATTCTATTGTGATGTCATACCACAGTCATGTCATAATACCATTTTGATGTCATAATAGTGTGGTGATGTCACAATAGCTTTGTCATGGCATAATGGCAGTGTGGCCTCATAATAGCATTGGGATGTCATATCAATGTAACATCCTAATACTATTGTGAACTCATATCGATAACAAGTTTTCTTTGCATTGTGAAGTCTTAATATAATTCTGTTATCAAAATAGCATTGTGATGTCATGATAGCATTTTTCAGGCCATGATGCCATGGATATGTCAAAATTTCATTGTAATGTCATACTACAATCAGGTTGTAATAGCATTTTCATATCAAAATAGCATTGTGATGTCATGTCATTGTGATATAATTATAGAATTGTGATGTCATAGAACCATTGTGATTTCATAATAATATTGTGATGTCACAATAACATTGTGAAGTCATAGGTAGCCTCGGTAAGGTAGCATTTACACAATATTCACTGACTGAGGACCTATCTGTGATTTTAACAAATAATAATGGAATCTCTCAAGAACTGGTTACTTTATTAAAGACCACTTGAAAGACATATGTGACACTTTCCCTGAAATAAGAGTCTTGGACACAGGAACTGTTATCTCTAGGTTGTGTGCTTTCAGCTGCCCAGATTGGGGCATGTAGAGCTGGTCAGCCTTTCTCTCAAGCAGGTTGTCCACTTGGCCCTTTTAATAACTGGCTCCTAAAACTCTTACTGGCTTTCACCTGTTTCTTGCATCATTCTGCCTCTCAAGCAATCAGCACCTGAGAGAATCTAAAGGTTTCCATGGAGATGAGTAAGCAACCTTTCCTCAATGTCCAGTGCACATATGACTTTTTCTTATGAAACCCAACATGCCTTTTTCTCATGTCTTTATCTAGATCGCACACATTTACTCCTGTTTACCTCTGTGACAATGTCAGGTAGGAAATGAAACTTTAATGTTTATTTAATTGGACAGCTTCCTAATTAGGGAAGCTTCAAAGTGATGGGGAATTAAGGAGCCTGTACCCAATGACAAGTTAGTTACAACTGTGGTCTTGGATCCGAAATATCTTTGGTTGTGACTTTGAATTGAACAGTTATGTAAATATTCACTAAATTTACCTTCACATTCTTATTGATGTAATAAACAGGCAGGGTCTAGGGTTCCCTTGGATATTGTGTCTTTAAGAGCAGGAAAAGAGAAGTAAACCAGAAAATTCCTGACACTTGTTAGCTGAAACAGAGCAAGATCGGTGAGTATAAAAGGATAACTAAGGGACAATAAACTATTTGACAGCTTGTGATGTTCTACATTATTTTTGCCAAAACTCTGTGATCACCATTGCCTTGGCTGAACTGGCTGGATTGGCAGCTATGTCATACTCAGGAGTTAGTGAACAATCCTCCTGATCCAGGGGTTTAAAGTTAAAACTGGGATCAGGACAGAGAAATTGGTCCATGTTACATATAGAAAAAAACCAGCTGTGTTTCCTGCTGTGATCCTCGAGACAAACCCTCTAAATGTAGTGTTAGTGCCAGGACTGCTTATATCTGAAGTCCTACCTGAACTCATGATGTTGAGGTAGCTGGGTAATACGAGTTCATGGCTAGGATTCTCTGCTACAGAATGAATTCCTGGAAAGCATGCCTTACAAAGTAGAACTATACACTCCTTGATAGGAATCTTTTCTACATGTTAAAAGTCATTATAAAAGTTGTTAACTTATTATTTTATTGATTATGTGATAATTTCATATAATATACATTGCACTACTTTTCCATTGTTCCCAGTTTCAAATTCCTTCCCATCTGTCACAATTTTTTTTCTTTTAAATACATGAATTTCAGTATGTGTTTTTCATCTACTCATTGGAACATAGAGTCTCAGTGCAAAGAACCTTGAAGAAAATTGAGTTCATCCTTCCCACAGCCTGGGACCACCCTCAAGAAGAAGCCATCAGTCCTGAATAGCTCTATATTTCATCACCTTGATCACAGTTTTTCTTATACATTTTTACTATGATTTGTTCACTTTGCCCTCTGCTACCCCATCTATCTTCTGCTAGTCCCACCCATACTCCTTCTTCTACCCCTATGCTCTTTCTCTAGTTCCCTCAAAGGAGAGGTCTTCCTCCCCCTTATATCTGACTCTAGCTTATTAGATCTCATCAAGGCTGGCTGCATCATCTTCTTCTGTGTTCTGATTCTCAGGGCATTTTTCTCCATGTGTCTTCAATTCCCTCTATTTATGACACTCTTCCTGTTTCCACTCCTGCAGGCTCCCAAGAGCTCTCAGGGCAGGGATAATTTCATAATAAAATCTCATTTAGAACTGGGTGATTTAAGGTCTCTATCTTCATAATAATTGACTGTGGGTCTCTGTAGGCAATCTGACATTATGACCAAGGAAGCCTCTGTTTTGATGCAAGAAGAATGCACTGATCGATCATTTGAGGGCAGAGAGCAACATATTTTAATAACAACAGCTTGGACTGAAAAAAATTGTTAGGATGGCCTGGCCCAGCATATCAATTAACTGCCATCCAAATGCACTAGTGGACGACTGGGTTGGTAACATTGAAACTTTGTCACCCACAATTAAGAAATCTCCTTATAAGTGAATATATGCGATATTTGTCTTTCTACATTCATTCACTTCACCAAGGATGATTTTTTCCTTGTTCCATACATTTGCCTGAAAATATCATGATGTCATATTCATAGCCGAATATTACTCTTTTTTGGAAATATTCCGTATTTTCCCCAAAAGAGATAATCAGTCCTGTTCTTTAGTCCTTGGAATTGCTGGGACTTTATTCTTTGTATTGAATGACAAATGATCAGGATAACTATGTTCTTTTAGTCTAGAGGTCTCTCCATCAACTTCCACCTCCTAATGATTTGAATTGCAATGTCTCCTTGAAGCATATGTATTTAAATAATTATTCTCCAGTAAGGAAATGTCTAGGAAGTTAAGGAATGGACTTGTTAAATAATGTACTTCTTACTGTAGTTATATTATAGAAGGTGTTCTTTCAGGTTGATAAGCCAATGAAAGTGAGCAGAGAAAATGGAGTCTCTTTTTCTTGGACCCTGTTACTTTATATCTTTGTTTCTGTTGGTCTCAGTCTCTGTATTTCTGAATCTGTATCTCTAGCTCTTTCCCTGACTTATGCTGTCTGCCAGCCATTTGTGGTTCAGTTGAAAAGTTCTCAGTTATTATGAAGGACTACCATAGGATGATTGTTCCTGAAATGACATCTTGGACGGTCTCTGTAAAAATATAAGCAAGGTTCTAATTAAATTCTTTTTGTTCAAATATTTGCCTTTGTCAGGAAGAGTTTTCCCTGTCTGTGCACAAATCTGCATTTAACAAATAATAATGGAATGTGTCATAATGTGAAAGTCAAATATCAAGGACACATGACTTTCATTAATGACTGCTTGAAAGAAATATGTGACACTTTTCCTAAACTAAGAGTCATGGACACAGGTGGGTTGTGTGCTTTTAGCTGCCCAAATTGAGGAATGTAGGGCTGATCAGCCTTTCTCTCAAGCAGGCTGTCCACTTAGCCCTTTTAATAACAGGCTGATGAAACTCTTACTGGATTTTACCTGTTTCATGACTTCATTCTCCCTTTCAGACAATCAGCACCTTAGAGAATCTTGAGGATTCCATCGAGATGAGAAAACAAACTTTCCTCAGTGTCCAGTATCTCTGATCTGTGCACACCTGACATTTACTCCAATTTACCTCTGTGACAATGTCAGGTAGGAAATGAAACATTAATGTTTATTCAATTGGACAGCTTCCTAAGTAGGCAAGCTTCCAAATGATGTGGGATTAAGGGGAATGTACCAAATGACAAGGTGTTCTCCTATTGTGGTCTTAGATCTGAAATTTCCTAGATTATGACTTTGACCTGAACAGTTACCAGTGAACTCACTAAATGTACCTTCACATTGGTAAAATAGGCTGGCAGGATCTAGTGTTCCTTGGAGTATTGAGACATTAAGTGCAGGGAAAAGAAAAGGAATGAGACAATTCCTGGGATTGGTTTGGCTGAAACAGAGAAAATCATTGAGTATAAATGGAGATCTGAGTGTAAATAAACTATTTACTACTGGTGCTCTTCCCCACTAGTTTTGCCAACCGTCTATGAGCAGGATTGCCTTGGTTGACCTGGCTGGATCAGCAGCTGTGATCTTCACAGTGGTCACTGAGGAACCCTCCTGGTCCTGGGATTTATAGTTAAAACTGGTTCCCCAGGAGAAAGAAATGGGTCCATATTATAAGCCTAGGACACAAGAGTAGCTGTGTTTCCTGCTTAGGTCCTCCAGACAAACCCTCTAAATGTAGTGTTAGTGCCAGGACTGCTTGTTCAGAGGTGCCATCTGAGCTTATGGGGTCTGACATAACTGGGTAACCACTAGTTCATGGCTAGAATTTTCTGCTACATAATGAGCTCCTGCAAAGAATGCCTTACAAAGTCAAACTCTGCCCTCCTTTAGAAGAATCTTTTTTTTTCCATGGTAAAAGTCATGGTAAAAGTTGTCAATATATTATTTTTATTGATTATATGGGAATCATATAATATACATTACGCTTCTTTTCCATTGCTCCCAGGTTCAAATTCTTACTGATGGGTCATACTAAAATATTTTTTAAAGTACATCAATTCAAGTACACATTGTTCATCTACTCAGTGGAACATGATCAGATTCTCAGTGCCAAGTCCCTTAAAGAATACTTCATTCATCCTTGGCCACACCCTGGCACCACCACCAAGAAGAAGGCATCAGTCCTGAAGAGCTCTATACTTCATCACCTTGATAACAATTTTTCTTATGTATTTAATTATTATGATTGGTATACTTTATTTCTCCTCTGCTGGCCCCTCCCTCTTCTTCCTCCAGTCCCACCCACCCTTCTTCTTCTACCCCTATGCCCTTACTCTAGTTCTCTCAAAGGGAGGTCTTCCTTCCCCTTATATCTGACCCTAGCTTATCAGGTCTCATCAAGGCTGGCTGCATCATCTTCTTTTGTGGCCTGAATTTCATGCCATTTTTCTCCAGGTGTCTTCAATTCCCTCTACTTATGACATTCTTCCTGATTTTCTCCTGTGGCTGCCCAGGGCTCTGAGGGGAGGGAGAAATTCATACTGAATCCCATTTAGAGCTGGGTGATTTAATGTCTCTCTTTTCATAATAACAGACTGTGTGTCTCTGTATGTAATGCCATTTGATGCAGAAGGAAGCATCTCTGTGGATGCAAGAACAAGGCACTGATCTATCATTTAATAACAGCCTGGGTTGCTTGAAAATTTCAGTAGGATGACCTACTGAAATCAATTAACTGCCACCCAGTTGCACTAGTTGACAACTGGTTTGGTAACAATGGATTGCCTATTTGAGCTTTATCAAACACTATTAGGAGACCTCCTAATAAGTGAATACATACCATATTTGTCTTTCTGCATTTTAGTTACTTCAGCCAGGATGATTTTTCCTTGTTCTATCTTTTTGCCTGAAAATACCATGATGTTACTTACTCAACTGAAGAGTAATCTATTGTGGAAATATTACACATTTTTCCCAAAGGACATTTTCAAACCTCTTTTTTACTCCTTGAAATTGCTAGGACTTTAATAATTTTATTGAATTAAAAACTGTGAGGATAACTATGTTCTTTGAGCTTGAAAGCCCCTCCATCTTCTTCCACTTCCTGCTGATTTGAATTGAAATGTCCCCTTGATGCTCACTCATCTATTTACATGTTGAGTCCCCAGTAAGGAAATGCCTGGGAAGTGTTCAGAGGTATGGCCTTGTTAGATAGTGTAATTCCTGTTGGTGTTATAATATAGGAGGGTCTAGTTTGAGGTTGATGTGCCCATGAGAGTAACAAACAAAATGGAGTCTCTGTCACTTTATATTTGTTTCTGTTGGTCTCAGTCTATCTAACTCTTTCTTTCTCTCTCTCTCTCTCTCTCTCTGACTACCTCTCTCTGCCTGTTGCTAGTGGTACAGTATGAAAACATTTCTGTAAGGTGACTGTTTGCAGATATGTACATAGATTGTCCAAGTAAAAATATAAGCAAGTTCCCAATTAAAACTTTGTGTTCAAAGATTTGCCTTTGTCAGGGAGCATTCTCCCACTAAGTAATTCACTGACTGAGAACATATATGTGCATTTAACAAATAATAATTGAATCTGTGATAATGTGAAACTCAGATGTTAAGGACATGTGACTTTATTAATGACTACTTGAAAAAATGTGAGAGGTTGCCTTAACTAAGAGTTTTGCACACAGGAACTGTCATCTATGTGTTGTATGCTTTCAGCTGCCCAGAATGAGGCATGTATGGCTGCTCAGCCTTTCTCTTAAGCAGGCTGTCCATTTGGCCCTTTTAATAAGTGGCTCCTGAAACACTTACTGGCTTTCAACTGTTTAATGACATCATTCTGGCTCTCAGGCAATCAGTGCCTAAGAGAATCTTGAGGTTTCTATGAAGATAAGCAAAAATCTTTCATCAGTGTCCAGTATATCTGATCCTGTGCACACATGACTTTTTCTTATGAAACCCAACATGCCTTTTTCTCATCTTTTTATCTAGATCCCACACCTTTACTACTGTTTACCTCTGTGACAATATCAGGTAGGAAATTAATCTTTAATGTTTATTCAACTGGAAAGTATGGAAGATTCAAAGTGATGTGGGATTAAGGGGAATGAATGTATGGAATGATAAGACTACATACTGTAGTCTTGGCTCTGAAATTTCCTAGGTTGTGACTTTGAACTGAACAGTCACTTGCATACTCACTTAATGGACTTTTACATTCTTATTGATATAATATCCTGGCAGGGTCTAGGTTTCCCTGTGGAGGAAAAGCATAATGAAAGCAGACAATTTCTGGGACATTTTTGGTTGAAACAGAGAAAGATCGGTGAGTGTAAGGGTAGAACTGCAGGACAACAAACTTTTGACAGCTTGTAATGATTAACACTAGTATTGGCAAGCCTCTACACACAGAGTTGTCTTGGCTGACCTGGCTGGATTGGAAGCTGTGTCCTATTCAGTGGTCACTGAGAAATCCTACTGGTCCTGGGGTTTACAATTAAAACTGCTCATTCAGGACAGAGAAATGAGTTTGTGTTATACACCTACAAGTGAAGAGCAGAGTGTTTATTAATGATGTCCTCCACACTAACCCTCTAAACATAGTGTTAGTGCCAGAACTGTTTGTTCAGAAGTGCCACCTGAGGTCATGGGGTCTGAAGTATCTAGGTAACTGCTACTTCATGGATAGGATTTTCTGCTACAAAATGGATTCCTGGAAAGCATGCCTTATAATGTCAAACTCTGCCCTCCTTTTGTGGAATATTTTCTACATGTTAAAAGTCATTGTAAATGTTGACAACATTTTATTTTTATTGATTATGTGGGAATTTCATATAATGTATATTAAACTCCTTTTCCATTGTTCCCTAGATTCACACTAAATTTTTCTTTTCTTTAAAATACATGAATTCAAGTATATGTTGTTCATCTACTCATTGGAACAGTATCAGAAATTCAGTGAAAATTCCCTTAATGAAAACTTGTTAGGATAATATAATTTTGGAGTTATAATATAGGAGGGTGTGCTTTGAGGTTGATATGCCAATGAAAGTGGCCAGACAAAATGAAGTCTCTCTCTCTCAGTCTCTGTCACTTTATATTTGTTTCTGTTGGTCTCAGTCTATCTGAATTTGTCTTTCTAACTCTTTCTTTCTCTCTTTTTCTCTGTCTGGCTACCTCTTTCTGCTACTCCACCCAGAGAAGTCTGCCAGTGACTTAATTGTAGATGGACTGAGTTCATGGTTAATTTCTTTCTTCCCTGAAGTCTAGATAACTCTGTTATGGGTTTATCAGCTCCTTCACTCACCAGTTTTGGCATTGCAGGTCCTTTTGACCCTCAGCTGATGCCATCTTCATTCCTGTCGTCTTCAGTTATTTACTCACAGATTCAATGTAATTTCCATCAAAATATCAACTCAATTCTTCATAGATCATGAGAGAGAAATTACCAACTTCATATGGAGAAAAAAACAACAACAACAGAATTTCCAAAATGATACCGTACAACAGATCCCCTGTAGACATCTCCATCCCCATTCTCAAGCTATACTACAGAGTAACAGTAATAAAAATAGCATGGTATTGGCATAGAAATTATATGGTGGGTCAATTATATGGTGGAAACTAATACAAGACTCAAACAAAACCCCCACATACCTATGGATATTTGATTTTTGACAAAGAAGCCAAAACCATTCAGTGGAAAAAAGACAGCATCTTCAACAAATGGTGCTGGTTTAACTGTGTGTATACATACAGAAAAATGAACATAGATCCATACTTATCACCCTGCACAAAACTAAAGTCCAAATGGATCAAAGATCTTAACATTAAAAAAGATACCCTAAATAGGTTAGGAGAAAAAGTGGGTAAGACATTGGAACTCATTGGCATAGGAGACAACTTTCTGAACACAGCACAAACAGGACAGAAACTAAGAGCAACATTTGATGAATGGGACCTCATGAAACTGAAAATCTTCTGTAAAACAAAGGACATAGTCACCAAAACAAAATGACAGCCTACAGATTTGGAAAGGATCTTCACCAACCCTATATCTGCCTGAGGGCTGATATCAAGAACATATAAAGAGCTGAAGAATTTAAAAAGCGGCATATAAAGCAATCTGATTAAAAATTGGGGTGCAGAGATAAACAGGGAATTCTCAGTTGAGAAATATAGAATGGCAGAGAAACAATTAGAGAAATGCTCAACGTCTTTAGGCATCAGAGAGATGCAAATCAAAACGACACTGAGATTTCAACTGACACCCACCAGAATGGCTAAGATCAAAATCGCAAGTGACAACACATGCTGGAGAGGTTGTGGAGAAAGGGAAACCCTCCTTCATTGCCGATGGAATGCAAACTTGTACAACCAATTTTGAATTCAATCTTGCACTTCCACAGACAATTAGGAATAGAGCTTCCTCAAGATCCAGCCATACCACTCCTAGGCATATATCCAAAAGATGCCTAAGTACACAACAAGGACATTTGCTCAACCATGTTTGTAGCAGCTTTATTTGTAATAGCCAGAACCTGGAAAAAACCCAGATGTCCCTCAGTTGAGGAATGGATACAGAAATTGTGGTACTTTTACACACTGGAAAACTGCTCAGCAATAAAAAAAAAAATAAGCAAATCATGAATTTTGCAGGCAAATGGTGGGACCTAGAAATGATCATCCTGAGTGAGGTATCCCAAAAGCAGAAAGACACACATGGTATATACTCACTTGAATATCCCTATAAAATAAAATAAACATACTGAAATATATACACATAAAGAAGATAAACAAGAAAGAGGACCCAGGGTATAATGATCAATCCTCACTTAGAATTCACTCAAGGCTACACCAAGTTTGCTCTCTGGTTCCCAAGGATGTAGGGAGCTTGATACTTGCATCTTGTCCAAGGAACCATCAGTTGAGGACAAGTACATTGATCCCCTTTCTAACAGGGTGGCTAACTCATTGGATATGTAAGACTGTCATTCTTAACTCCTATAGGAAGGGACAATAATGTCCCTCCAATGTTCCATTATGCCTGCTTACAATGGGAGGCTTGAGCTTCCACTCCAACTTTAGAGTAGTAGGCATTTTGACCTATGACCTAGATAGATTAGACTGAAAAGCAGTCCTGATGAATACCCTTTCTGGTAATGCAAAGAGGATGACCTATTCCTAGTCCTGAAAGGTTAAGAGTCTGTTTTACTTGTGTTCCTTAAAAAGCAGGAAAACCCAGCAACCAAGTGTTGTTGACATAAACAGGGACTTCTGGATCATTCCAGGAAACTGGTGGATTAGGAATGTGTGCCCAATAAACAGTCATCTTGACTGGAGAGGTCTTCATTGACATCATTATCATTGTCAGGAGAAAACTCCTCACTCACTTGCAGATGTTCTAGTAGCCATGGAGCTTCATCATTTTCCACAAAAAACAAAACAAAACAAAACAAAAACCAGAAAGACATAGAAGATCCTAGTACCCACATGAGCATATGAGTACAGGCTCAGGTCCATGCCATTGACTTCTTAAAGGAACCCTCTATTTTACTTTAGCAAAAGTTTTCTTGGTTTTTGTATGCCAAAATATATCTGCTGCTTTACCATGCTTATCCAAATTTTAAAAATTCAGAATAAAAAGAACATGATTAAGATGATTCTTAGGTGTCTAGGGAAATAGCTCCTCCTTCTTTGTATTTTGCAAATAAATCTTAATTGTCTAGTGGGCATGTTCTACCATGCCTTGTCCTTGAGAAAATCTTTTAAAAGATTTGCTAGTATATCCTATTCCATTGTCAGTTTTAAATAGCTTAGGAACTCCTAGAATATTAAAAGCCTGTAGACAATGAGCAATAACATTCTTTACAGCTTTTCCTGGTTGAGGAGTGGCAAAAATAAATCCAGAATAGGTATCTATGCAAACATGTACATATTTTAATTGTTTAAATTAATGGATATGAAAAATATCCATTTGCCAAATCTGATTTGGAGCCATTTATTTATGATTGACTCCCAGTTGAGGAATAGGCTGAAATTGAGGACAAGTACTGCAAGCTTTCACTATACTAGGGACCTGTTCCTTAGTCAATCCATTTTAAGCCTCAATTTTTCACTATTAAGTTGGTGCATATTATGGGCATCCTGGGCTCTTTTTAACTATGGACAATATACTTTGGTGACTTTATCTGCCAATGCATTTCCTTTTGACAGGGGTACTGGCAATTTAGAATTGAGTCGTCAAATATACTATAATAAAGGGAAAGTATTATTTTGCATCAAATTTTCAATTTTAAAATTAAAATTCCAGCAGGAGAAGATGTCTGAATTTGAGCTGCAGTCTCTAACCTACGCAAAGACTGAGCTACATGTGCACTATATATAAAAATGTTCAAAGACTGCTTATTAAAACTTTGAAACACATCCAATAATTCAGATAACTTTGCTATTTACACAGATGTGTTAGACAGTTGAAAAGTTATTGTTTTTCTTTTATTAGCAAAGGTAGCAGCACCAGATAATGAACCATCAGTAAATAGTGTTAAAGTATCAACAATTGGGTTAACTTTTGTTTTAAATGGAAAAACTATTTGGTGTACCTATAAAAACTGAGTTAATTTGTTGTTGTGCATCAACAGATTAAAATGCCATATTTATCAGATCTCTGACAAGTCTGAGGGCCAGCATATTTGAGTTACTCTTTGTCTACCTTTATCATCTGCTCTAAACTTCACCCTATAAAACAGGATGATACAATCTCAAATTTGACATATTTTTAAAATGTATGTTTTAGAACCAAATTTTAGGTAGATCTATATAAGCAAACTTTATGGTTACCTATTTTAAATTTAACCTTAAAAATAGAAAAAAATGACCAACCTAAACAAAGACACTAGGTAAAATTCAATCTTTGACTGGAATATGATCTTTAGCATAACTTTAAACCTGCTCTTTTTAAACTGAAATCAAAGCAAAACTTTTAATAAAACATAATTCATAAAGGGGCTAGCAAATCTTATTTATCCTACCATATTGTAGTAAAATTTAACAGCAAAAAATTAAAGGACAAAAGTTTTATTCAACATTAAACAGAGAACTAAACTTAGCCTGCAGTCCTCAGCAAAAAAGGACTATTCAAGCCTAACCAGATCTATAGTCCTGAAAGAAACAGCATTAAATATATTTAGGTACTGGCAGCCAGGCATATATTTTATATAATGGTTAACAATGATCTGAATATAAACCTGGGCTAACATGGAATTGTTCTTTTTTTTCTTGTAAAAGAACATAAGCAAACATTTTTCATTGAAGAATCTCTAGCCTTTTTAAATGAAGAACAACATATTTTATAGTTTTTTTCATGATATATTGTAACATCTGCAGTTATTGCTTAATTGGCTTAAACAGCATGGCTTGGTTTTAATTTGTAAATAAAATAAAAACCAAAGTTTTTTAATTCCCCCAAAGGTTTGAGAAACTGTTTTAAGCTCTTTGTTAGATTGCCCAAGGGTTAATTTTAAAATACTTGATAAATTTTAAAATGTTTTAATGAATTTAACTTCAATGTTCCAGGACAAAACTCAAGTGTTGATTCAAATTGTCTCATGTGTGAAAATATCCAAGTCTACAGATAAATATACATACACACAGATATACATAAGGAACATAGAAATCCAACATTATCACCTTTGAATAACCAGAATACCCAAATACCAGGACTTGACCAATCCCTACTGGATACAAGTCCCACAGATTCTAGAAGGAGTGGACCTGCTCATAGATCACCTCCACACAGATAGATTCCAGAAGTAGCAGAACCCCCATAGCCCTTTCCACAGCTTCCAGACGGAGAGTAGGCTCCAGCAGTCCTCTTATCAAATAGAATAGTCTCCCAGTGACCTTCTCTCCAGGTCCCAAAAGGAGTAGAACATTTAGGGGCCTCTTTCCTGGATTTGAGCATCATTCAGATTCTATCGATCAGATTGTAAACTCTCCAAGTTTCCCAGACCTCTATAGTAAACCAAAACCAGAAACTAAAACAGAAGCCAGCAGATAAAAACAAACAAACAAAAAAAGACAAAGACAAAAAACCTCTGTACCTGCTTTTACACATTTAAGTATATTTTTAAAACCTGTTTTTGTAATATTAAAACAAAGGATCCTCTTTAGGAGTGAAATCATAAAGCACATTTATAATTTTAAATTCAAAACCAGACTTTAAAATTTACCAGTGCAAGCAATCCATTTTATTATTATTATTATTATTATTTTGTAATTTTAATTTTTCTAATTCCCTTAATGACTGAACTTTTTACCTTTCTAATTAGACTTTCTATCTGAGAAGAGTATTATCCTCCTGCAGTGGTCCCATATCTCCTGCACATGTGGCAAGGAAAGCCATGGGGGCAGAGGGCACAGGAGGCCAATCTGAACTATGAGATTTGGCATTTTATTCTCACTATATAGCTCCTAAATTATTTTCTGCTTAGAAATAACACAAATATGTTTGAGATCCTTTATGAAAATTTGAAATAACTTTAGAAGTACTTTTTTTTCCTGCCTGTTTGGCTGCTCTATTTTTCCCAAGTAACTCTTTAGTTGTGAGATTCTTTTTTCCAAGTTTTCTGATTGACAGTAACTTCAACTGGGAACCAGGGTTAAACTTCATTTACAAACTAAAGGGGGTAAGGATGTTTCTCCCAATTCATAGCTTTTATTAGAATTGACTTTAAAGTCTGCATTAACATCTCCCTGCTATTTTTCTACCCCATGAATTCCTGCCTTCCTACCTTGTCTTCTTCCCTATGATGGACTGTCATCACAAAGCAGTTTTTTTCTTAGGCATCCAGATTTCCAAAAACCAGCCTTTCTCATCTTGCCCCTAGTTTTCAAGGTCCCTTGATCAGATGTCAATTGACCCATCCTGCAGGCTAGTCGAACAGCATCCACCAGAAAGGAGGAGTGGAAATGGCAGGACACAAAGAATGGAGACAAGACAGATTCCCAATCAAGTCTCAGTTTACTAATGTGCAAACACCTTTTGCTCGTACCCTTTACTTATAAAGTAAAATTTTTTTCACAGTAGCAACACATCTATGCCACCTGAAAAGGCATCCAGGAATTCACTCAAGGTTACACCAAGTTTGCTGACTGGTTCCAATGTTGTAGGGAACTTGCTATCTACTTCTCAGGTTCAGAACACCCAGCATGCAGAAACCACTAATGACAGTCTATATGCAACACCATTTACACAGAATGAAGTGTCTCTGGGGATCCAAGAACATGGCAGGGATCTAGCAGTTGAGGGCAGAGAGAAACATATTTTAGTAAAAAGAGCCTTGGTTGTTTCAAAATGTCCATAGGATGTCCTGGCTCAAAAACTCAATTAATTGCCATCCAATACCCTTATTGGAAGACTGGTTTGGTCTCAACAAATGGCCTGTTGGAACTTAATTCCCCACAATTATGAGAACTTCTAATAAGTGAATACATAGCACATTTGTCTTTCTGCATTTTAGTTATTTCAGCCAGCATGATTTTTTATGATAACATCCATTTGCCTGAAAATATTATGATGTCATTTTCTTAGCTGTACAAAAACCCATTATGAAAATATTCTACATTTTCCCCAAAGAAGATTGTCAGTGCTGTTCTTTAGAACTTAGATGTTGCTGGGATACTAATTATTGTGCTGAATGATGAACTATCAGTATGTGTGTATATATATATATATGTTCTTTTAGCATAGAAGTCTCTCCATCTTCTTCCACTTCCTGGTGATTTGAATTACAATGTCCCCTTGAAGCTCATCTATTTACATGTTTAGTACCCAGTGAGGAAATGTCTGGTAAGGCCTAGGTAAGCAAGATCCCAATTAAATTCTTTTTTGTTCAAAGAAATGCCTTGGTCAGGGAACATTTTCACAATAAGTAATTCAATGACCAAGGACATATCTTTGCATTTAAAAAAATAATAAAAGAATCTCTGAAGTTGTGAAAGTAACTTGTCAGGAACACATGTCTTTATTAATGACCACTTGAAAGGAATATGTGATACTTTCCCTGAACTAAGAGTCTTGCACACAGGAACTGACATCCCTGTGTTGTTTGCTTTCAGCTACCCAGATTGAGGCATGTAGGGCTGCTCAGCCTGTCTCTAAGTAGGCTGTCCAAATGACACTTTTAATTACTCATGTCTGAAACTCTTACTGGCTTTTGCCATATGAAGGCATCATTCTCCCTCTCAACCAATTAGCACCTGATGTTTCCATGTAGAAGGGTAAACAATCTTTCCTCAGTGTTCAGTGTGTTTGATTCTGTGCACACTTGACTCTTTCTTTTGATACCCAATAAGCCTTTATCTCATTCCTTTATCCAGATCCCAAACCTTACTCCTGTTTGTGTCTATGAAAATGTCAGGTGAGAAATGAATCTATAATGTTTATTTAATTGGACATCTTCCTAAGTAGGGAAGCTTCAAAGTGATGTGCAATTAAAGGGAATGTACCGAATGACAAGGCGATCTCTTACTGTGGTCTTGGATCTGAAATTTTCTAGGTTGTGTCTTTGAACTGAGCAGTTACTTTTGTATTCACTAAATATACCTTCATATTCTTATTGATATAGTAGGCTGGCAAGGTCTAGGGTTCTCTAGGGTATTGAGTCTGTAAGAGCAGGAAAAGAGAAGGTAACATTACAGTCCTGCTGGCTAGTCTAATAAGCACCACCTGAAAGAGGGTGTGTAAACAGGGGGACAGAGATGTGAATAATGGAGTTAAGACTGATTCCTGTTCAAGTCTCAGTATACTGAACATGCAAACAACACTTATAAAGCAAAGGGAACAAGCAAATTTTTTTTCAATGCAGTTTATTCAGGAACCTTGAACAATCATCTGACCCTGGGGAAAGCCAGCCCACAACTTAAATAGCCTCTGGGTAGCCAACCGCAGCGTGCCACGTGGGCAATGCAGATAGGTCCACATACATGGAAGCAAGCCAGATCCTCAGCCTTAGCCAAATGTGGAATTGTTCGTGACAGAGAGCACTCACCATCGGGAAGGTGGAAGGCGAAACCAGCTCTATCTTTCAGGCACAGCATTACGCAGCTCTTTGCAGTTCCCCCTTTTTGTTTTAGACACATCAGGCAAGAGTAGAGGTCTGATCTCTGATATTAGAAATAAATTGGGACTTTGTAGTGATGTTCATTTAGGTGTCATCCACCCAAAGAGCATCAGACCTGTCCGATACCTTTTGCTCAGAGGCGGGACCTGGGGCATCAACCCACATGCAATCAGACATGCTCTTCTCTGGGTACAAAGCTGCTGACCCTGAGAGCAGTGCTTAGCCTCGCATCCTGAGCATAACATTTTAGCTTTTTATGGTAGCCAACCATGCTTGGGAAGACTGTCCTGCTTCAATGGCTGTAAAGGCCTGAATGGTCATGGCTGCATTACGCTGTTGTGAGACTCTAATCTTGCATATATACCACAGGCAAACCAAGGAGACCAACACCAGAAGGCCTGCTAATGCTCCCATGCCCGCCCATTCCTTCAGATGATTCATGGCTGTAGCAATCCATGATGATAATCCTGTGGCTAGTCATGTGTCCACTCTGGTAGAATTTACTGTGACAATGGCCACTCTCAGCTGCTCCATCAGGGAATTTGATACTACAAGCAAATTTTTTTCACAGTAGTAACACATGTGTGCCACCTGGCAAGGAATCCAAGAATTCATCCAATGTTACACCAAATTTGTTAACTGATTCCCAAGGATGCAGGGAGCTTGCTACTACTTCTCAAGCTCAGAAAATCCATCTGGCAGAGACTACCAATGAAAATCTCTAAGACATGGAACTTAGATAAGACCCACATCTGCGGGGGAGTGGCAAGATGGTGGCGCTGAGAGGACTCTCATTCTGAGCAGCAGCAGCAGGATCAGCACCATGACCAGTAATCAGAACTCATGGCCATAAAACACAGTCATTGTGTTTCCCAGATGAGAGGATACCCCACTGTGGGGGATTAAATCAGTTTTTAACTCACCTGGCTAAACCTCAGAAGAGATCCTGGTTCCGCGAGATGCTTGGCTGCCACCCTCCAGCCCCAGCCCCAGCCCAGAGTCACAAGCCAGTGTCTCTTGTCATGGTCCCAGACTGAACCATGCGCACCACACTATCAGAGACTGGAATTTTCAGTTGAGAGATAACCCCAGGGTACAGGAAACGATTGGGACCGGCCTTAGGTCACCCAGAAATCCCCTGGAAAAGACTCGGGTTCCACGGGTATCCCAATAGCCAGCCCGGAGCCAGAGCCAGGGACTCAGACTCCGGAACAGCAGAGCTCTGCCTGCCTGCGCGCCTGATTCGCCCCCTGAGATAGAACTGTGGGCATCAGGGCACCAGCGAATGAGTGTCACTGTCCTGTGCAAACACACAGGGAGGGAAACTGCTAGTCTGATCTCAGAGCACTCAGCCGACACCCCCAGCCTGAAAAGGTGCCCGGAAAATTACCCAGCTTAGGGAGGCACCAAACTCCCAAAGGCCGCAAAGGCAGACACAGGCAGTTTCTGCACAGCAGACAGCTGGCTGAGACTGAGCTGCCATCACTCAGCTGTGCTCCAGGCACAGGCAGTTTCTGTGGCCAGCCAGCTGGCAGACACTGAGCAGTGTGCACCAGGGCAAAAAAAAAAAAGACCCTGGGAGTCTGGGAGTCTGTGTCTCCAGAAAATCCACAGGGAAGGCAGGAAACTGTACTGACTTAAATCACCCAATCCTTCTCTAGAAAAAGTCTAGCAGACCAGTGGGGCCTAGGCACAATCACTCAGCTGTGCGGCAGATACATGCACAAACAGTTGCTGCGTGCCTGATGTCCAACTGGGTCACAGCAGCTGATCATTAAATTTACAACAAGAAACCCAGAAACAGGGCAGCTGCCCTCAGTACTTTCCTGGGTGAGAGGAGAACCCTCTCGACTAACAAAGACCACAGTTACCACTCAGGTCTATATCCCTGAGGTGAGCAACTCCTGAAAAAACACCAGCCATCCAGGGACTATACCCAAAAAGCTGAGAAGACATCCTTCAGGAAAAACCAGCTTTCTGCAAAGGGGACTCTCTCCACCACAGGAACCACCAGAAAATAACCCCAAACACCTAAGATAGCACAATGGGTAGAGGCCAGCGTAAAAGCTCAAGCTACAAAAGACAGAGCAATATGGCATCTGCAGAACCCAGTTACCCAGGGCAAGTAGCCCTGGACACCCCACCATAACTGAAATCCAAGAAGATGACCTAACAACTATGCTCATGAAGATGATAACAGAGGAAACAAATAAGATACCTAAAGACATAGAGGAAGATAAACTCAAACAGAATATTGCCATCCATGAAGAAATAGAGGAAGCTGCAGCCAAACAGTTTATGGCCTTTAGAAAGGAAATGCTTAAAGCACTGAATGAAATAAAAGAAACAGAGTTGAAGGAACTAAAAGAAAAACAGGAAAGTACAATCAGACAGGTGAAGGAAGTAAACAAAACAACTCAAGACCTGAAGATAGAATTGGAAAAATTAAAGAAAACACAAATGGAAGAAATAATGGAAAGGAAGAGTCTAGGGAAGAAAACAGGAACTACAAAGGTAAGCATAACCAACAGACTATAAGAGATGGAAGAAAGAATCTCAGGTGTAGTAGATACAATGGAAGAAATCATTGTATCTGTCAAAGAAAATGTTAAATCCAAAAAATTCCTGACACAGACCATCCAAGAAATCCAAGACAATATGAAAAGACAAAACCTAAGAATAATAGGTATAGAGGAAAAAGAAGACTCCCTTCTCTAAGCCCCAGAAAATATTTTCAACAAAATCATTGAAGAAAATTTCCCCAACTTAAAGGAAAGGCCAATTAGAATACATGAGGCCTACAGAACACCCAACAAATTTGACCAGAAAAGAAAATCCTCCTGCGACATAATAATCAAGACAGTAAGTATACAGAACAAAGAAAAAATACTAAAAGCAGCAAGGGAAAAAGGCCAAGTAACATATAATGGCAAACCCATTAGAATCACACCTGACTTTTCATCAGAGACTATGAAAGCCAGAAGGGCCTGGATGGATATCACGCAGAACCTAAGAGAACACAGATGTCAGCCCAGGCTACTATACCCCGCAAAACTCTCAGTCCTCATAGATGGAGAAAAAAAGATATTCAATGACAAAAACAAATTTCAACAATACCTACAAACAATTCCAGGATTACAGAAGACACTAGAAGGGAAAATGCAACCCAGGAAAACTAGCTACATTCCTGAAAACACAGGAAATAAATAACCTCACTTCAGTAAAACAAAAAGCAACCAAGCACACAACCTGATGACCACAGCCAACATCAAAATCAAGGGTTCTAACAGCCACTGGTCATTAATCTCTCTCAACATCAATGGACTCTACTCTCCAATAAAAAGACACAGATTAACAGAATGGATACATAAACAAAACCAGAAATCTGTTGCATACAAGAAACACACCTAAGACACAAAGATAGACATTACATGAGGGAAAAGGGTTGGAAGACGACGTTCCAAGCAAATGGACCCAAGAAGCAAGCAGGAGTAGCCATTCTAATATCTGATAAAATAGACTTTCAACCAAAATTAACAAAAAGAGATGGGGAAGGACACTTCATACTCATCAAAGGAAAATTCCACCAGGAAGACATCACAATCCTGAACATCTATGCACCAAATATAAGGGCACCCACATTTGTGAAAGAAACATTGATAAAATTTAAAGCACATATAGATCCCCACACATTAATAGTGGGAGACTTCAACACCCCACTCTCAACAAAGGACAGGTCAACAAAACAGAAATTAAACAAAGAAACATTGTCTCTGACAGAGGTCATGAATCAAATGGCACTAACAGATATTTACAGAACTTTACACCCAAACACAAAAGAAATTACCTTCTTCTCAGCACATGGAACCTTCTCCAAAATAGACCATATAGTGGGTCACAAAGCAAGCCTCAACAGATACAAGAAGATTGAAATTATCCCTTGTATCTTGTCTGATCACCATGGAATAAAGCTGGACCTCAACAATAACAGAAATAGCAAAAAGCCTACACACACATGGAAACTGAACAACTTGTTAATAATTGACACCTGGGTCAGGGAAGAAATAAAGAAAGAAATTAAAGTCTTTCTAGAAATCAATGAAAATGAAGACACAACATACCCAAATTTGTAGGACACAATGAAAGCAGTGCTAAGAGGAAAGTTCATAGCAGTAAGTGCCTTCAAGAAGAAATTCGAGACAGCTCATTCAAGCACCTCAATGGCTCACTTAAAAACCCTAGAAAAAGAAGCAGCAGACACTCCAAGAAGGAGTAGACGGCTGGAAATAATCAAACTCAGGGCTGAAATCAATCAATTGGAAACAAATAAAACAATTCAAAGAAGCAATGAAAACAAGAGCTGATTCTTTGAAAAAATTAACAAGATTGACAAACCCTTAGTCAAGCTAACTAAAAGGCGGAGAGACACCACCCAAATCAACAAAATCAGAAATGAAAAGGGGGATATAACTACAGACACTGAGGAAATCCAAACAATCATTAGGACTTACTTCAAAAGTCTATATGCCACAATATTTGACAATCTAACTGAAATGGACAATTTTCTTGATCGATTTGACTTACCAAAGCTGAATCAGGACCAGGTAAATCAACTAAATAGTCCTATATCCCCCAAAGAAATAGAAGCGGTCATCAAAAGTCTCCCATCCAAAAAAAGCCCAGGACCAGATGGCTTCAAACAGACTTCTACCAGACCTTCAAAGAAGAGCTAGCACCAATTCTCTTCAAACTATTCCACAAAATAGAAACAGAAGGAACATTACCAAACTCATTCTATGAAGCCACAGTCACCTTGGTACCTACACCTCACAAAGACTCAACAAAGAAAGAGAATTTCCGGCCAATCTCCCTTATGAACATTGATGCAAAAATACTTAATAAAATACTTGTAAACTAAATCCAAGAACACATCAAAGATATTATCCACTATGACCAAGTGAGCTTCATCCCAGGTATGCAGGAGTGGTTCAATATATGGAAATCCATCAATGTGATCCACCATATTAACAAACTGAAAGAAAAAAACCACATGATAATCTCCCTAGATGCTGAAAAAGCATTTGACAAGATCCAACATCCATTCATGTTTAAAGTATTGGAGAGATCAGGGACACAAGGCACAAATCTAAATATAGTAAAGGTGATATACAGCAAGCCTATAGCCAACATCAAACTGAACGGAGAGAAACTTAAAGCAATCCCACTAAAATCAGGGACAAGACAAGGCTGCCCACTCTCTCCATATCTCTTCAACATCGTGCTGGAAGTCCTTGCTAGAGCAATAAAACAGTTGAAGGAGATCAAGGGGATACAAATTGGAAAGGAAGAAGTCAAATTATCACTATTTGCAGATGATATGATAGTATATGTGAGTGACCCCAAAAACTCTACCAGGGAACTCCTACAGCTGATAAACACTTTCAGCAAAGTGGCCGGATACAAAATTAACTCAAAAAAATCAGTAGCCCTCCTGTATACAAAAGACAAAAGGGCTGAGAAAGAAATTAGGGAAACAACACCCTTCAAAATAGCCACAAATGACATAAGGTACCTTGGAGTAATCCTAACCAAGGAAGTCAAAGACTTGTATGAAAAAAAGGCAAATCTCTGAAGAAAGAATTAGAAGATATGAGAAGATGGAAAGATCTCCCATGCTCATGGCTTGGAAAGATTAACATAGTAAAAATGGCCATCTTACCAAAAGCAATCTACAGATTCAATGCAATTGCCATCAAATAACCAACACAATTCTTTACAGACCTGGAAAGAAAAAGTCTCAACTTCATATGGAATAACAAGAAACCCAGAATTGCTAAAACAATCCTCTACAATAAAAGATCTTCTGGAGGTATCTCCATCCCTGATCTTAAGCTGTACTATAGAGCAACAGTTTTAAAAACTGCATGGTACTGGCATAGAAACAGAATGGTAGATCAATGGAACCGAACAGAGGACCCAGAAATAAAACCACACACTTACGGACACCTGATCTTTGACAAAGATGCCAAAACCATTTAAAGGAAAAAAGATAGCATCTTCAACAAATGGTGCTGGTCAAACTGGATGTCTACATGTAGAAAAATGAAAATAGATCCATACTTATCACCCTGCACAAAACTGAAGTCCAAGTGGATCAAAGACCTCAACATAAAACCAGACACATTAAATCGGCTTGAAAAAAAGTGGGAAATACCCTAGAACTCATTGGTACAGGGGAATACTTCCTGAACAGAACACCAACAGCACAGGCTCTAAGAGCAACAATCAATAAATGGGACCTCATGAAACTGAAGAGCTTCTGCAAAGCAAAGGACACCGTCATCAAAACAAAGCGACCACCTACAGATTAGGAAAGAATCTTCACCAACCCTTTATCTGACAGAGGACTCATATCCAGTATATATAGAGAATGAAAGAAGCTGAAAAGCAGCAAACCAAGTAATCCACTTAAAAAATGGGGAACAGAGCTAAACAGAGAATTCTCTGTAGAGGAATATCGAATGGCAGAGAAACACTTAAAGAAATACTCAACCTCACTAGCCATTAGGGAAAAGCAAATCAAAACACCCCTGAGATTTCACCTTACACCCATCAGAATGGCCAAGATCAAAAACTCAAGTGACAACACATGCTGGAGAGGTTGTGGAGAAAGGGGAACCCTTCTCCACTGCTGGTGGGAATGTAAACTTGTACAACCACTCTGGAAATCAATCTGGCGCTTTCTCAGACAACTAGGAATAGCGCTTCCTCAAGATCCAGCCATACCACTACTGGGCATATATCCAAAAGAGGCTCAAGTACACAAAAAGGACATTTGCTCAACCATGTTTGTAGCAGCTTTATTTGTAATAGCCAGAAGCTGGAAACAACCCAGATGCCCCTCAAATGAAGAATGGATGCAGAAATTGTGGTACATCTACACAATGGAATATTACTCTGCAATAAAAAATAAGGAAATCATGAAATTTGCAGGTAAATGGTGGGATCTGGAAAGGATCATCCTGAGTGAGTTGTCCCAGAAGCAAAAAGACAAACATGGTATATACTCACTCATATAGACATACAACATAGGACAAACCCACTAAAACCTGTGCATCTAAAGAAACTAAGCAAGAGAGAGGACCCTAACTAAAATGTCCAATCCCCATCTGGAAAGGCAAAGAGGAGGGACATCAGAAGAAGAAGAAAAGAGGAAACAACCTAGGAACCTATCACAGAGGGCCTCTGAAAGCCTCTGCCCTACAGACCATCAAAGCAGATGCTGAGCCTGATGGGCAACTGTTGGGCAGAGTGAAGGGTATTTTATGTAAGAACTGGGAAATAGTAAGAGCTGGAGAGGACAGGGTCTCCACAAGGAGAGCAACAGAACAAGAAAATTTGAACACAGGGAACTTCCCAGAGACTCATACTCCAACCAAGGAGTATTCATAGAGATAACCCAGAACCCCTGCACAGATGTAGCCCAGGGCAGTTCAGAGTCCAATTGGGTTACATAGTAATGTGAAGAGGGACTGCCTCTGACATAATCTGATTGGCCTGCTCTTTGATCACCTCCCCCCTGGGGGGGAGCAGCCTTACCAGGCCATAGTAGAGGACAATGCAGCCACTTTTGATGTGAACTGATAGAGTAAGATCAGAATGAAGAGGTGAACCTCCCCTATCAGTGGACTTGGGGAGTGGCATACATGCAGAGGGAGGAGGGATGGTGGAATTGGGAGGGGAGGAGGGAGGGGCTTATGGGGGGATGCAGAATGAATAAAGTGTAATTGATGAAAAATTAAAAAAAAAAGACCCACATCTGCAATTGCCAGGAGACAAAATTCCAATTACCAGACACATTTAATTCCCCCTTCTTTGTTTTATGTAGAGCCTGACTTAGGTTGGCATAAGGTGCATTTTTCGTCATCAAGGTTTCTGATGCAATTTTTATGTGCATCTGTCTTAGGTTGGAAAAAACCACAATTTCACTCTTACACATTATTGACCTACCTCCATATCAAATGGAGTCGGTAGAAATCTTTATTTTAAATTTATGCAACTGTACTTGCATGCATTGAAGTTGTTCAAGAAAGAATTGTAACACACAAGGCAGTCAGGCAAAGACCAGCACACCCATTCCTGCCAGGCCAGCAAGTCTTAGTCCCCACTTAAGCAAGGCTGTATTGCCAATTCTAACCCAGGTTTCTTGGCACAGTTCTATGTCATAGATCTTTTTTCTCATCACTAACATATCCAATGAGAAGTTTTTGCTAGACCAAATACCAGCAAGGCGATTCTGAACCTGAGTCCAATTAAATTCTGTTTCATCATACCAAGAGTCAGAAACCCTAACAGGAATCACAAGAAAAGTAGGTTTCTTAACAACTTATACTAAAAGAGCATTATTATCAGCACTAATAAAATTAGTAAGATTGTAATATACACATTCAATTGACTAGGTATCATTGTTCTTAAAATGTCTTGCTAAAATGTTTCCAATTAGAAGTATATAAGGAGGATTAACACATGACAAAACAGAATTATATTTGATTAATTTAACAAAGCTCTTTGCATTCCCAGAGAGAATGCCTATATATCCCCAATCAGCCCCCAATTTCCATATATAGGTTTGTCAGTTTTTATTTGAAGTCCTCCAAATGCCAGCACTAACAGATTTTTCTAAAACAAAGGATTTTGACTGCCTTTACCAAAAGCCAAGTTCTTAATACCCTTAACGATAGACCAGTTAAGTCCATAACTGTAAATGCAGTATCATTGTCCTAGGAGTAGATGGTGGGTGGTTCTCTGTTGCATCTTGTCCAAGGAACCATCAGTTGAGTACACGTGCATTGATCCCCTTTCTCACAGGGTGGCTAACTCATTGGACATGTAAGACTGTCATTCTTTTTTTTTTTTTTTAATGCAGTTTATTCAGGAACCTTGAACAATCCTCGGACCCTGGGGAAAGCCAGCCCACAGCTTAAATAGCCTCTGGGTAGCCAACCCAGGCGTGCTGCGTGGGCAATGCAGATAGGTCCACATACATGGAAGCAAGCCAGATCCTCAGCCAGCTCTAAAGAAAAGAGGTGTCTTCATTGACATCATTATTGTCAAGAGAAAACTCCTCATCCACTTGTTGCATCAGAAATTCCAGTAGCCACTGGGCTTCATCATTTTCCTGAAAAAAAAAAAAACAACAAAAAAATCCAAACAAACAAAACAAAACAAAACAAAACAAAACAAAAAACAGACAGATCCTCCTCTCCATATGAGTACAGGGTCAGGTCCATGCCATTGATTTCTTAAAGGATCCCTCCATTTTACTTTAGTAAAAGTTTTCTTGGTTTCGGTATGCCAAAATATATCTGCTGCAGATTTACCATGTTTATCCAAATTAGAATTTCAGAATGAAAAGAACATTAATAAGATGATTTTTAGATATCCATGAGCGTAGCTACCTTTTCTTTCCTTTCTTTCTTTCTTTCTTTTTTTTCTTTCTTTCTTTCTTTCTTTGCAAAGAAATCTTAATTGTTTGTGGGCATACTCTACCATGCCTTGTCCTTAAGGTATTTTACATTATATGAGAACCTTGAAACTGTTGACAAAATCTTATGAATGATTTCTTAGAATATCCTATTCCATTGTCAGTTTTAAATTCCTTAGGAACTCCTAGAACATTAAAAGCCTGTAGACAATGAGCAATGAAATCCTTTGCAGCTTTTCCTGGTTGAGGAGTGGCAAAAAGAAATCCAGAATAGGTATCTATGCAAACTTGTACATATTTTAATCATTTAAATTTAGAAATATGATTAATATTCTTTTACCAAATCTGATTTTGAACCAATTCTTTATGATTGACCCCCAATTGAGGAACAGGCTGAAATTGAGGACAAGTACTGCAAGCCTTGACTATACTATGGGCCTGTTCCTTAGTCAGTCCATATTTAAGCCTCAGGTTTGGCTTTTAATATGATGCATATTATGGGAATCCTGGGCTCCCTTTAATTGTGTACAATAAACTTTGGCGACTTTATCTGCCAATGCATTTCCTTTTGAGAGAGGTACTGGCAAATTGGAATGAGCCCTCAACTGTCCTATAAAAAAGGGAAAGATTTTTTTTGTATCAAATTTTGAATTTGTAAATATAAATTTCCAGCTGGAGAAGATGTCTAAATTTGACCTGCAGTCTCTAACCTAGGCAAAGACAGAGCTACATATGCACTATATGTAAAGATGTTCAAAGACTGCTTATTAGAACTTTGAAACAGCCAATACTTCAAATAACTCTGCTATTTGCGTAATGTGTTAGACACTTGAAAAGACACTGCTTTTCTTTGATAAGCGTAGGCAGTAAGGCCAGATAATGAACCATCACTAAATACCGTTAAAATATCAACAATTGGGCTATCTTTTGTTTTAAATGGAAAACATATATGGTGTGCCTATAAAAACTGAGTTAATTTGTTGTTTTGTGCCTCAATAGGTTGGACTTTGTCATAATAAACTTAAAATGTTAAAATGCCATATTTATCAGATCACTGACAAGTCTGAGGGCCATCATCTTTGAATTATTCTTTGTCTATATTCATCATCTTCTCTAAACTTCATCCCATAAAACAGGATTTTATAATCTCAATTTTGGCATATTTTTTAAATGTATGTCTTAGAACCAATTTTTTGGTAGATCTATCTACCAAGGTAAAATTTATGGTTACTCATTTTAGATTTAATCTCGAAAAAAAAGTCAACCTAAACAAAGACACTAAGTAAAACTCAAATTTGTACTCAATTATAATCTTTAGCATTACATTAAATCTGATATTTTAAAACCAAAATCAAAGTAAAACTTCTAATTAAGCATAATTTATGAAAGCCCTACCAAATCTTATTAATCCTATCATGTTGTATTAAAACTCAACAGCAAAATATTAAAGGACAAAAGTTTTATTTAACATTAAACAGAGAACTAAACGTATCCTCTAGCCCTCAGCAAAAGTGGACTATTCTGGCTATACCAAATCTATAGGCCAGAAAGAAAGTGCATTAATTCATTTATATAGGTACTGGCAGCCAGGCATATAATTTATAGAATTGTTAACAATCATCTAAATATACTCTCCATAACCCTGGGCTAACATGGAACTGCAGTCCTTTTTTCCTGTAAAAAACCATAAGCAAACATTTTGGACTGAAGAATCTCCAGCCTTTTCAAATGAAGAAAAGCATATTTTATATTTTATATGATATATTGTAATAACTGCAGTTTTTGTTTAATTGGCTTAAACAGCATGACTTGGTTTTACTTAGTAAACTTAATAAAATAAATACCAAGGTTTTTAATTTCCTCCAAAGGGTTGAGAAAAAGTTTAAGTTCTTTGTTAGACTGCCCAAGGGTTATTATTTTAAAATACCTGATAACCTTTAAATGTTTTATAGATTTTTAACTCTTTTGGTCCAGGACCAACTTCAGAGGTGTTGATTCAAATTGTCTCATGTCTAAATCATCCACATCTACAGATAAACTTACACACAGAGACAGATACTTTGAAATAAATTGATGTTCAAATACCAGGTTTTTACTAGCCCCTACTGGACAGAATTCCCACAGATTCCAGAAGGAGTGAACCTGCTCATGGGTCCCTTCCATACACATAGATTCTAGAAGTGGCAGAGCCCCCACAGCCCTTTCCAAAGTTTCCAGATGGAGTGGGTGCTCCAGCAGCCCTATTATCACATACAATAGGGTCCCAGTGACCCTCTCTCCTCATTCCTAAAGAATAGAACTTTTAGTGGCCATTTTCCCTGGAATAGGAGCATCTTCCAGATTCCCTCCACCAGATTGGAAACTCTCCAAATTTTTCAGACCTTGCAATCAAATCAAAACTAGAAACCAAAACAGAGGCCAGCAGAGAAAAAGAAAAAAAAAAAACAACCACACTACCTGCTTTTTAAACATTTAAATATTTTTAAAACCTGTTTTTATAATATTAAAACAATATTTCATCCTCTGTATGTCATCCTCTTGAACACAGTTTTTTCTTATGTATTTATTTATTATGATTTATTTACTTTGTATCCCCCCTGCTGCCCCCTCTCTCTTCTCCTTCCAATTCCACACAGCCTATGTCCTATGTCCTTTCTCTAGTACCCTGATAGGGGAGGGCATATTCCCCCTTCTATCTGACCCTAGCTTATCATCAAGGCTGGCTGTATCATCTTCCTCTGGGCCTGATTCTCTGGGCATTTTTCTCTTTGTGGCCTCAATTACCTCTAATTATGACAGTCTTCATGCCTCCTCTTCTGCAGGCTTCCTTGAGCTCTGAGGAGAGGGAGAATTTCATAGTGAAATACCATTAGGGCTGGGAAATTTAAAGTGTCTTTTCTCTGCATAATATCATTCAGTGCTGGTTGTTTTATGGTTTCTCTGTGTATAATATCAGACTGTGTGTATATGTATTGAATCCCAGTTGATGCAAAAGGAAGCATGTCTGTGGATACAAGAACATGCCACTCATCTATCAGTTGAGGGCAGAGAGTAACATTTTAATAACAAGTGCCTGGGTTGCTTAAAAATTTCCATAGCATATCATGGCCCTAAAACTCAATTCACTGTCACCCAGTTCCCATACTGGTTTGGTTACAGCAGATGCCGAATGGAACTTTATCCACCACTACTAGGAGACCTCCTAATAAGTGACTACATAGCATATTTTTCTTTGTGCAGTTTAGTTACTTCACATAGGATGATTTTTCTTGGATCTATCCATTTGCCTTAAAACATCATGATATCATTGCCTTAGTTGAAGAATACTCCCTTATGGAAATATTCCATATTTTCTCTGATGAATGTTGTCAGTCCTGTACTTTAGAACTTGGAATTTTCTGGGACTTTAATCACTCTATTGAATTACAACCTATCAGGATAACTAAGTTCTTTTAGCCTAGAAACCCCTCCATCTTCTTCTACTTCCTGGTAATTTGAATTGCAATGTTTATCTGAAGGTCATCTATTTATATGTATAGTCCACATTGAGGAAATATCTAGTAAGGGTTAGGATATATGGACTTTGAGAATATAATTGCTATTGGAGTTATATTATAGAAGGGTATGCTTTGAGAATGATATGCCAACAAAAGTGACCAGATTGAATGGAGTCTGTCTCTCAGTCTCTGTCAATGTGTATCTTTGTTTCTGGCAGTCTTTTTCTCTCTATTTACTAATCTGTTTCTCTATCTCTTTCTCTCTCTGTCACCCTCTCTCTGCCTAACAATTGTTGTTAAGTATGAAAAGCTTTCAGTTCTGCTGAAGGACTACAACATGATGATTGCTTCCGGATGTGACATCATGGATACCCTCCATAAAAATCTGAAGAAGGTCCCAATTAAACGCTTTTTGTTTAAAGAGTTTCCTTGATCTGGTAGCATTTTCCCAGTAAATACTTCACTGAATAAGGACATGTCTGTGTATTTAACAAATAATATGGAATCTGTGATAATGTGAAACTCACATGTTATGGGCACATGGCTTTATTAATGACCACTTGAAAGATATATATGACACTTTATATATGACCTGAAATGAGTCTTGGACACAGAAACTGTCATCCCTGTGTCCTGTGCTTTCATCTGCCCAGATTGAGGAATGTACAGCTGCTCAGTCTTTCTCTCCAGCAGGCTGTCCACCTGGCCCTTTCAATGACTGACTCCTGAAACACTTATTGGCTTTCCATGAGAGTCCAAAAGATGAAAATCAAAAGTTATTATTAAAGTTTAAGGCCTGAACTAAGGCTAGCTGGGTGGAGAAATCCAATAATGCCCTGAGTAGAAGAACCTGCCTTATTTCATTCTTTCCCCATGCCCTAGAGCAACAGTTGCTAGGGAAAGCTATCTAGCATCTAGGCCCATCCCCCTAGGGAGGGACACCTGATCATTAATGGTTTGGGGACCTTCCTATAGCCAATCAACTCAAAATGCAGCATTTTGACCAATAGATGATTGCCAGGCAGGAATAGCCCCGGCCTTGGGCATGCTGGGAGGGACCAGAATGTTTAAATCACCCAACTAACCTGAGTATGGGTCTCTTGGCTCTCACTGCTTCCTTGGTGAGGGATGTAAGCCCAAGCTGCAGCTTGTAATGATTTATAATAGAAAGCACCTCAGGTATTTACATCAGAGTCTATTCATTCCTGGTCTTTTGGGGTTTTGCAAACTAGACAGAACATTTTGGGAGCTTGTCACAGGTCCCCAAGACTCCAGGAACCTGACATGAATGTTTTTATGCCAGCAGTGTCTAAATGTCTCTGTGCAATGTCTATGTATGATGTAATTTATGTTCTGTATTCTGAAAATTCCTCAGGGCTCAGATAGTCAGTATCTGGGTAGCAAGATGTTATCAAGGCAGATATACTGGTGGTCACAGCTGTCAAAGTTCAGGGGGAAGTCCCTATCTTCATCAGTATTTTGGTGGGCTATCTATCTAACTGTTTTGTTTTCTTTTGTGTTTGTTGGGAGCGAAATTGTTAGACCTTTGCTATGTACACTTCCAACATAGCAGAGCACGAGACCTTGTACTCCTGGCTCTGGAAACCCTGCCACAGGGAATAGTCACCCTGCCACATTGTAAGCTCCAGAAGGCATGCTCTCACAGACCCAGATTTCCAGGTCCCAGTGAGTACCCCTCAGTGTCTCCTGAGGTGACAGCCCGCTCATGGTGTGTCCTGGTGCAGCAGGGCCTGTGCCTACTGCACCCATTGGGATATAGCAGCAGGAGAAATCAGTTTTAGCCTCTTTGAGGTGGATATTGTGCCTGCCTCAGAGGACTCAGTTTTAGCCTTTTTAAGGTGGGTGTTTTGCCCACCTAAGAGGATTCAGTTTTGATCCCTAGAAATTAGCCCTGATACAAGCCAGGTTTTTGGTTCGATTTTGCCATAGCTTTATTTCTGTGAGATTGATTTATTGTCTCTGGTGACTGTTATCATTTCTGACATAATCTTATAGGCTTGTTCTTTGATCACCTCCTCCTGAGAGGAGAGCAGCCTTACCAGGCCACAGAAAATGACAATGCAGCCATTCCTGATGTGATCTGATAGACTAAGATCAGAAGGAAGGAGAGGAGGACCTCCCCTATCAGTGGACTTGGGGAGGGGCATGCTCAAAGAAGGAGGAGGGAGGGTGGATTCGGGAGGGGAGGAGGGTGGGGCTTATGTGGGGATACAAAGTGAATAAACTGTAGTTAAGAAAAATAAAAAAAATAATAATAATAAAAGAAAAAGAAGGGACTTGGAGGGACAACATTATTGAATGGACTTACTGTTACTTTCCCTGTTTCTCCCAACTCCACATGCATGCCCCTCTTCTGCCAGCAGTGGACCAGTGACCACTATGTGCTCTGGGTTTAAAGAAAAAAAATGGAGACATGAATGAAATTGTCAAACTGCTTTTGTCCAGCTGGTGAATGTTTTTTGTTTTAGTGTCTCTGTGAAGTATTTGTGTCTAACTTCTGTTTTCTGTTCTGAAAGGCCTTGTGGTGTCTGGAGGAGCAGTGGGACTTGACTGAGTAGACACATTTGAGAGTCACAGCTGTGGGGCTCAAGAGGAAAAGTCCCTGGGCTTGGGGTGCATGAGGAATTCTACCTCTTAGTTTTGGTGGATGTGGAATCCCACCATTGGTTTTAGATGGAGTAAGAACAGTTTTGTCTGTTTACATATATGTATAGCCATCATATTTTTGTCTTTGACTGATTTGAAATGGTTATGGTTACTACACTCTGTAATCTTGGTTATAGATTAAGAGTTATTGGGTATGTGTAAAGGTTAAATTCAGACTCTTGTTCAAAAAGTATATGTGTGCACATGTGTTTTTAAGGTCTATAAACACATGCTTAAATATAAACAATGTGGTAGTCACATGGTTTGTTATGTGCCTCCCTACCATCTTAGATTATCATGGGGGTGTGATGTAACCGCCATCTTGAGAATGCCATGTGGGCTGTGATGTAACCGCCATCTTGAGACTGTCATGTGATGTTGGTCAGAAGAAAAAAAAAAGATTACAGAACCTCCTAGTCAAATAATTTTTTTTCCTTTCAGACTAAAAAAATAAATTTTATTTTAATTTGGTATTGGTTTTAGACATTAGATTGTTTTCACTGGTCAATTCTGGTTTTAAAATCTGGTTTTGATCTTTAAAATATGGTTATGCTTTGTGACTTCTCTCCTACAAAAGGGGTACTTTATTTTGATATTTCAAAAACAGGTTTTAAAAAATGTTTAAATAGTTAAGGCTATAAAACATTTAAAGTTTATCAGGCATTTTAAATAATGATCTTGGGTAATCTAACAAAAATTTTGAAATTTCTTGATCCTTTGGGGGAGAAAAAGAAAACTTTGGCATTTGTTTTATTGATTTTACTAAATGAAACCAAGCCATATGGTTTCAGCTAATTGAGAAAATTGCAGTTTTCACAGTGTTTCATGCAGAGAGCTGCTTGCTTGTTTAGCTGCATTGTTTATTGGAAAACATGTTTTCAACCCTGTTCTTTACCTTGAGACAAAAAAGAGGAAGTTTCACCAAGTTCCTTAAAACTTGATCTAAGTTCCTTATTGTTTGTTTATGTGACCATGGACCAACATATCTGCTAGAGGGAAGTAATTTTAGAAAAAAGAATTTGGCAATTTCAGAACTTCTTTTGTATTAATGTAACATTTTTGCTTTGCCTGTAAAAAACAAATCGTGGATTCTAGGCTCCAGCAGGATCATGTCAGGTTAAAAAGAATTTTGATGAGAGATTTTACTTTTCTAAAATTCAAGAAAGAAAGAGATATTAAAGAAAAGAATAGCTTGTCTAGGGTAAAAATGTCTGGTTAAGTCAGAAGAATGAAGCTAGGAACCTGAAGGTATATAGAATGCTGCAATAGGTAAGTGTATGGATGTATAAAAAGCCAGAGAGTTAATATGATTTGAGAAAGAACTGTATTTAAAATATCTTGTACTTCATTTAAAAGGCTGGTGATTCCTCATTGCAAAATGTTTTCTTATGCTATTTTAAGGGTGAAGAATGGCTGATAGGTTTGGTGTGGCCAGAGTAGTTTGTATAGTTTAAAATTGTTCTGTTCTGTTCTGTTATGCAATTGGTTCTAAAATTTATTTAATCATAATGTTAGAAATTTTAGTTATGGAAAAATTGTAAATGTTTCACAGAACTTGCTGTATCTTAGGAGGTAACATATGGTTAGCTGCCATAATAGTTCAGGGATAGAGAGGGTGGAGCTGTAGTTTTGTTGCCATCTTTGTTTAGGGCTTCCATCTGAGCTCAGTTACACATGGCCAGCCTCCATGCTGGTCCAGAAATAAAGAGGGTGGAGCCATAAGTTTTCAACCATCTTTGTTTAGGTTTCTCAGTCATGTTCAGTCCTCTGATTAGTGCTAAGTGCAAAGCTTTTTACTGTTCAATTTTAATTCAAGTGTTAGGATCAGCAAGATTTGCTATCTCCTCTATAAACTACCTGATTAAAAGGTTTCCTTTAATTTTATTTTAGAAAAAGCAGATTTACAGTATGCTAACAACTGCAGTTGGTTAAGATATTAAGCTTTATCTAGTGTCTTTGTTTAGGTTTTTTAATATTAAGCCTAAGAAAGGTAACTATAAAGTTTGCCTATGTAGATCTACTTAAAATATATAGTTCTAAAACATGCATCTAAGAAATATGCCAGAATAAGAGAGTATAGCATTCTGTTTTATAGGACACAGTTTAGAGCAGATGATAAAGGTAAACAAAGACTAATTCAGATATGCTGGCCCTCAAGCTTGTCAGAGATCTGATGAATATGACATTTTAACATGTGTAAGCTTATTGTGACAGAGAGTCTCAAAATCCCGGCATGTTGGTATAATGTTCTTTTAAAATGTATATGCCTTACCCTTGTTAATTCAAATGCTGATTTCCCCACCCCCAACTCTCTGGCTTCAATCTGGATATTGCATTGTGATGCTCATTATAAGCATCCTGTCTCAACTCTTGTGTAAACAGGACAAAATAAAGCAACTAGATACAATGTTGTGCATTGAGAGGAGCCAGAGGACAGAAAAGAGAGGAGGAGCCAGAAGGAAGGTGATGAGTGAGAGGATAAGGGGCGAGAGAGAGCGAGGAGAGCAGAGCTGGAGGAAAGATCTTGGAGGACGTGGAACATAAACCAGACCTAAGATTTCACAAAAAGCAAGTATAATGTGGGAAATAAAAATGTTAGGAAACTGAGGGCTTGAAGGTTTAGGAGGGAGTAAATATTGCCCAGCATTGTGTTCTAGGTTAACTAAAAACCCAGTCTCTGTGTGATGATTTGGTTTTACAGCTGCTGAGGATTAACAGCAGCATTACTAGAAGATAAACCAATAGTAAATTTTAACTGCTTACAACACCGGCAGTAGCTCCCCCAAGTTCTCCAAGAAGATTTGGGCACTATAGATGATGGTGACTCAGGATTGTGGTATGCTAACCACTGGGCCTTACTGCCTCAACTGGCCCTCTGCTAGGGCCCAGCAGAATTTGTGGACAAAGCCTTGAACACATGGAGAGCTATTGTCTCACATTGTGAGAGGCAAGGTGTAGTCAATCTCTCATGTTCCTCTTTCCACAAAAGCAGTCCTCCATCTTCTGTGCCTGGCTGGACTGCCTCTGTTCAGGATGCCATGAGACCACAGGAGCCAGTGACACTGTCTAGGTAATGGAGTGATACTCATCCCTGTCATTTTGATTGGCACATGGATTTGTATATTTATTTAGCTTATAATTTATTCTTCTTAGGTCTCTGATCACCTTGATGGCTATGCTAAGCTAATGGTAGCTTTGCAGCCAAAGAAAGGGCAATTAGATCTACTGTTAGCTCATTGATAAGTTCATTAGCTAGTTAAATCTACTAAGTACCAGATCTCTTAATTAGAAAGAAAAATAGGTTTGCCTTGTTCACAGGATTCATGTTAGTTGCCTGTGTCTTAAGATAAATAAATGGATAAAAAAATATGGAGCTTATGTAGGGTCTGAGGATATAGGGGTTTAGGATATAAATATCTAGAGAATGTTATTTGGTCTGGAAAAACGTTTCAGTGTTAATAAATGTAGAAAGATTAGAAAGTCTTAAGTAAATGTTTTAAGGTATATAAATGAGTTATAATGATATGAAAATGTTTTAAAACATACTAAAAATGGGAGACACTTTAGATTCCTCCCCCCCTTTGCTACTGTTGTGCTTATGTTATAAGATTTCAGAAGTTCAGAGTTTTGGCATTGATCAATAGAGTTCTGGTAATTTGATGGAGCAATGACTGCTTATTATTTACTCACCAGCTTGAGATTTTAATTTCATTTGTTTGTCTCCTGGAGGTATACTTAAAGGTGCTTCCCATCATGTTAAAAACATCTGTTTAACGTGTATATCTGATCCAAAAGCCATAGCCCTTTTTACTATAGTATTCTTAATATCTGCCATTTCTGAGGTAGACAGGATTTAGGAATATCTTAAATATATTTCTTCTAGTATCTTTGTTAAGGAAAGTCCAAGCATCCAGGGTTTAACAATAAGTGAATGTATTTTCACCTAACTTTCCAATGTGAACATGGAGATGGGGCTAAAAGTAAATGTTGAGTGTATGACAAATGACCAAGCTCCATTGGTGGCTGATTACCAACAGCTGTGCCCACAGAAAAACTGTTAGAGTTCCAGACCATGGACACACTTAAGTTGTTTATAAAGGTTATAAAACAAACAACGAACTGATACTCATTCAATGGGATGCAGTTTTACCTGTTAATCTCAGAATGTTGTTATATTATACTTGCTAATATGTTACTTTTCTGAGTTTTTAAATATATATGTCCTTCTATATACCAAAAATTCATATGAGTTTCAGGAAAACAAAAAAAGTTATATGATCTGGATCTGACATAGCTCAAACAGATCCTGGATGAGCTTTTCCCTGATCTTGGGATTTCTCACTTTTCCCATTTAATAGACCAATCTTAACTTCTGTCTCTAGTTTGAATTTGTCTCAGCATATTTTCACCTTTTTTACTCTATTCTGGAATCAGCTATGGACTACAAGCTGAAATCTAGACTTCCTTGGAACTGACAAGATTTCTCCCTGAGTCTGGGTGGATCAACTAACCAGATACTTGGGACTGCACCATTATCCAGCCTTTGACTGGCATTTCAGCCTCCCTAGCCCCTGATGCCAATGGTCCAATTGTGAGCACTGAAGAAGCTACAGAAGATTAATCTTCACCCAAATCCCACCTCGCATGCTGAAATGCTAAGTCAAATGGGGCTCCCTGACATTTGGTATTATCTTGGGCACCTACATAACTGAAATTGGGAACTAGTATTGCAACAATTGGACTACAAGCCTAGAGAGACACTAGAGACACAGGTTAACAGTTCTCCTTGGTATCTACTCATTTTGATTTAAATTTTTGGACCTTGTATTTTAAATTGCTTGACAGCTCTCAAGAAAAAAAAAATTTTTGGGAGTAATACACTGATAGTACTAAGATTCCATTGTAAAAAGGCAAATCTATAGTCTACAATGGGACATATCTGGAAGATCCAAGATTGGGTCTTCAAATGATCATAGGAAGGTAGAAATGAGAGACCAAAAGATTAAAAATCAGCAGTTATTATTTAACATTAAAGCCTGAACTAATGCTAGCTGGATGGAGAAATCCAGTAATGCCCTGGGTGGAAGAACCTGCATTACTGCCTTTTTTCCCTATACATTAGATATACAGTTGCTAGGAAACTGGCCAATCCCCATAGGGAGAAACACCAGATCATTAATGGTTTGGGGATCTTCTTATAGCAAATCAATTCAAAATGTAGCATTTTGACCAACAGATGCTTGCCAGGTAGGAATCACCCCCGCCTTAGGCATGCCTGGAGGGACCAGAACCATTAAATCACCCAACTAATCTGAGCACAGGGCTCTCTGCTCTCACTGTCTTGGAGGTGAGGGGTGTGATCCCAAGCTGCAGCTTGTAATGATTTATAACAAAAACAACTTCATGTATTTACTGTGGAGGCTATTTATTCCTGATCTTTTGGGGTTTCGAAATATGCAAAACACACCAGTTTCATGACATCATTCTCAATCTCAGCCAATTAACACCTGAGAGATTACTGAAGAGTCAATGGAGATGAGTAAACAAACTTTCCTCAGTGTCCAATAACTCTCATACTGTGTACACATGACTTTTTCTTGTGAAACCCAACAAGCCTTTATCTAATCTCTTTATCCAGACCCCACACACTTACTCATGTTTACCTCTATGACAAAGTCAGGAAATGAAACTTTTGTGCTTAATTAATTGGACAGATTCCTAAGAAGGGAAGCTTCAAAGTGATGTGGAATTAAGAAGAATGTACCAAATGACAAAGTGATCTCCTACTGAGGACTTGGATCTGAAATTTCCTAGGGTGATACTTTGAACTGAGTGGTTATTCATATAGTCACTAGATATACCTTCAGATTCTCATTGATATAATAAGGTGGCATGGTTTAGGGGTCCCTGGGGTATTGAGTCATTAAGAACAGTTAAAAAGAAAAGGAAACTAGACAATTCCTGGGACTGGTTTGGCTGAAAAATAGAAAGATCGGTGTATGTAAAAGAACTAAGGGGCAATAAACTTTGATAGCTGATGCTATTCCACACTGCTGCTGTCAACCCTCTTTGTGCAGGATTGCCTAGGCTAACCTGGCTGGATTTGCAAATATGACCTCTTCAGTGGTGAGTCTGGAACTCTCCTGGTCTTGGGGATTACACTTAACATTGAGCCTTCAGGACAGAGAAATGGGTTGGTGTTTATGCCTAGGACACAAGAGCAGCTGTGTTTTCTATTGTGGTCCTCCAGACAAAACATTTAAATATTGTGTTAGTGCCAGGACTGCTTGTTCAGAGGTGACACCTGAGCTCATTGGGTCTCAGGCAGCTGGGAAAACATTAGTTCATGGCTAGGATTCTCTGCTACAAAAGGAGATCCTGGAAAGCATGCCTTATAAAGTCAAACTCTGACCTCCTTTAGCAGAACCTATCTTCATATTAAAAGTCATTGTAAAAGTTGTCAACACATTATTTTTCTTATCTGGATACTTCATATAATATACATTACACCACTTTTTCATTTCTCCAGGTTCAAATTCCTACCAATGTGTCACACTAAATCTTTTTTTTTTCTTAGAATACATTAATTGAAGTATGTGTAGTTCACACACTCATTAAATCATGATCAGAGTCTCAGTGCAAAATTACTTAAAGAAAACTGAGTTCATCCTTGCCACATCCCAGCACCACCCCACAAGAAGAACATCAGTCCGGAAGAGCTTGATTCATCATAACCTTGATCAGTTTTTATTATGTATTAATTTATTAAAATTTGTTCACTTTGAATCCCCTATTTGACACCTCCATCTTCTTCCAGTCCCTCCCAGCCTCCTCTTCCTTCCCCTATGCCCTTTTTCTGTTTCCCTGACAGGGAGTTCCTTTCTCCAGCTTCTATATGACCCTAGCTTATCAGGTCTCATCAAGGCTGGCTGTATAATCTTCTGTGGCCTGATTCTCAGGGCATTTTTCTCCTTGTGTCCTCAATTCCTTCTAGTTATGACACTCTTCCTATCTCCTCTCCCGCAGGCTTCCCAGAGCTCTGAGTGGAGGAAGAATTTCATAGGGAATCCCTTTTAGAACTGTGCTTTTTAAGGTCTCTCTGTGCATAATATCGGACTGTGGGTTTCTGTATGCAATCACATTTGATACATAAAGAAGCATTTTTTTGGATCCAAGAACATCGCCCTAATTAATCATTTGAGGGCAGAGAACAACATATTTTAATAAAAATAGCCCGTGTTGCTTGAAAATTTCTGTAGGGTGACCTGGCCCAACAACTCAATTCACTGCCACCCTATTCCTTTAGGGGAAGTTTGGTTCCTTCACAATATATAGCCTATTGGAATTTTATCCCCCACTATTAGGAAGCATCCTAATTAGAGAATGCATACCATATTTGTCTTTCTGCATTTTAGTTACTCAATGCAGGATGACTTTTCCTGGTTTCATCCATTTGCCTGAAATAACTTGAAATAATACTTTAAGGAAATAATCTTTATTTTTCCTAAAGGAGATTGTCAGCTCTGTTCTTTAGAACTTGGAGGTTGCTGGGACTTTAATCATTATATTTAATAACAATCTCTGAAGATAACTATGTTCTTTTAGCCTAAAATTCCCTCCATCTTCTTGTACTTCCTGGTGATTTGAACTGCAATGTCTCCTTGAAGCTCATCTATTTACATGTGGAGTACCTTGTGAGGAAATTTTTGGGAAGGATTTGGAGGTATGGCCTTGTTAGGTAATATAATTTCTTTTGTATTCCTAATTTCTTTCTTAGCCTTTTTGTCTTTTGTATACAGGAGGGCTACTGATTTTTGTGAGTTAATTTTGTACCCAACCTCTTTTCTGAAGGTGTTTATCAGCTGTAGGATTTCCCATGTAAAATTTTTGGGTTCCTTCAGATATATTTTTATAAAATCTTCAAATAGTGATACATTGACTTCTTGCTTTCCAAATTGCATCCCCTTGATATCCTTCAATTTTCTTATTGTTCTTTTAAGGACTTTCAGAACTATGTTGAAGAGATATGGAAAGAGTTGCATTGTCTTGTCTTGTCTTGCCTTGCATTGTCTCTGATTTCAGTGGGATTACTTTAAGTTTCTCCCAATTGAGTTTGATGTTGGCTATAGGTTTGCTATATATTGCTACTACTATATTAAAGTATGTGCCTTGTATTCCTGATCTCTCCAATATTTTAAACATGAATGGTGTTTGGCTTTGTCAAATTCTTTTTTTTTTCCATCTAAGGAGCTTATTCTGTGGTATTTTTCTTTCAGTTTGCTAATATAGTGAATCATATTGATGGATTAACATATATTGATCTGACCCTGCATACCTGGGATGGAGCCTATTGGTAATAGTGGATGATATCTTTGAAGTGTTCTTGTATTAGGTCCAAGACAGAAAGTTACTCGTTGTCAACCTAACCAATTAAGTCAAAGACTTGTGTGTAAAAAATATCAAGAATCTAAAGAAAAAATTAGAAGAATATATCAGGTGTTTTAAAGATCTTCCGTCCACATGTCTTGGCAGGATTAACATAGTAAAAATAGACATCTTACCAAAAGCAATTTACACGTAAATTTCAATTCCCATAAAATTTCCACCAAGAGAACTCTTTACAGACTATGAAAGAAAAATTCTCTTTTTTTTGTTTTTTATTTTTAATTTTTTATTAATTAGACTTCATAAATTTTGTATCCACCCATAAGCCCCTCCCTCCTCCCCTCCTGATCCCATTCTTCCTCCCCTTTCTGCATCTATGCCACTCCCCAAGTCCACTGATAGGGGAGGTTCTCCTCTCCTTCCTGATCTTAGTCTATCAGTTCACACCAAAAGTGGCTGCATTGTCCTCTACTGTGGCCTGGTAAGGCTGCACCCCCCTCAGGGGGAGCAGGGGCAGGTGATTAAAGAGCAGGCCAATCAGATTATGTCAGAGGCAGTCCCTCTTCCCATTACTATGTAACCTACTTGGACACTGAACTGCCATGGGCTACATCTCTGCAGGGGTTCTAGGGTATCTCCATGGATAGTCCTTGGTTGGAGTATGAGTCTCTGGGAAGTTCCCTGTGTTCAAATTTTCTTGTTCTGTTGCTCTCCTTGTGGAGTTCCTGTCCTCTCCAGCTCTTACTATTTCCCAGTTCCTACATAAAATTCCATTCACTCTGCCCTACAGTTGGCCATCAGGCTCAGCATCTGCTTTGATAGTCTGTAGGGCAGAGGTTTTCAGAGGCCCTCTGTGGTAGGTTCCTAGTTTGTTTCTTGTTTTCTTCTTCTGGCTTTCAGAAGCCCTCTGTAGAAGGTTCCTAGGATGTTTCCTGTTTTCTTCTTCTTCTGATGTCCATCCTCTTTGCCTTTCAGGATGGGGATTGACAGTTTTAGTTAGGGTCCTCTCTCTTGCTTAGTTTCTTTAGATGCGCAGAAAAATTCTCAACTTCATATGGAAAAACAAGAAATCCTGAATTGCTAAAACAATCCTCTGCATTACAAAATCATTTGGAGCTATCTCCATCCCTGATCTCATGCTATACTATAGAGCAACAGCAATAAAAACTGCATTGTACTGGCAATGAAACTGAATGGTGGATCAATGGAACCAAATAGAAGCCCCAGAAATAAACCCACACACTACAGACATTTGATTTTTGAGAAAGATTCCAAAACCATACAATGGAAATACATAAATAAATAAAAGCATCTTCAACAAACTCTGCTGGTCTAACTGGATCTGAACATGTGGAATATGCAAATGAATCCATACTCTTTACCCTGCACAAAAGTAAAATCCAGGTGGATTAAAGACCTCAACATAAAACCAGAAACATTAAATCTGTTAGAAATAAAAATGGAGAAGAGCCTTAAACTCATTGGCATAGAAGACAACTTCCTGAAGAGAACAGGAAGAGCACAAGTTCTAAGAGCAACAATCAATACATGGGACCTCTTGAAATTGAAAATATTTTGTAAAGGAAAGGACACTGTCATGAAACAAAATGAATGCCTAAAGATGGAGCAAGACTCTTGACCAACCCCCTCTGTGACATAGAGCTATTATCCAGTTTATATAAATAACTAAAGAAGTTGAAAATCTTCAATTCAAGTAATCAAATTAAAAAATTGGAAACAGAGCTAAACAGAGAATTCTCAATAGAGGAATATCTAATGGCAGAGAAACAGTTATAGAAATGCTCAACATCATTAGCCATCAGGGAAATGCAAATCAAAACAAACCTGAGCTTTCACCTTACACCAGTCAGAATAGCCAAGATCAAAAACTCAACTGACAACACATGATGGAGACCTTGTGGAGAAAGGGAAACCGTTTGCCAATGCTAGTGTGAATGTACAACCACCATGGAAAGCAATCTGACACTTTCGAGGAAAACGAGGAATAGCGCTTCCTCAAGATCCAGCCATACAACTCCTAGGTATATATCCAAAAGAGTCTCAAGTGCACAATAAGGACATTTGCTCAACCATGTTTGTAGCAGCTTTATTTGTATCAGCCAGAACATGGAAACAACCCAGATGCCTCTCAAATGAAGAATGGATACAGAAATTGTGGTACATTTATACAATGGAATATTACTCAGCAATGAAAAGCAAGGAAATAATGAAATTTGCTGGTAATTGGTGGGAATTGAAAAGGATTATCCTGAGTGAGCTATCCCAGAATCTGAAAGACACACACTGTATCTACTCATTCATATGTACATATAATATAGGATAAACCTACTAAAATCTGTACACCTAAAGAAACTAATGTGGAGGGAGGACACTGGCTAAAATACTCAATCCCAATCCAGAAAGGCAAAGAGGATGGACACCAGAAGAAGAAGAATATCGGAAACAAGTTAGGAGCCTGCTTCTGAAAGGCACTGCCCTGCAGGCTATCAAAGCAGATGTTGAGACTTATGGCCAAACTTTGGACAGAATGCAAGGAATATTGCAAAATATGTGGAAAGTAGTAAGATAGTAAGATCTGGAGAAGACAGGAGCTCCATAAGGAGAGCAACAGAACCAAAAAATTTGAGTACAGGGGTCTTTCCTGACATTCATACTCCAACCAAGTACCATGCTTGGAGATAACCTAGAACCCTTGCCCAGATGTAGCACATGGAAGTTCAGTGTCCAAGTGGGTTCCAGAGTAATGTGAAGAGGCACTGCCTCTGACATGAACTGATTGGCCTGCTCTTTGATCACCTCACCCTGATGGGGGAGTAGCCTTACCAGGCCACAGAGGAAGACAATGTAGCCACTCCTGATGAGACCTAACAAACTAGTATCAGAAGAAAGTAAAAGAATCCCTCCCCTATCTTTGGACTTGGGGTGGGGCATGTGTGGAGAAGGGGAAGGAGGGAGGGGTTGGGAAGGGAAGAGGGAGGGAACTAGAGGGGAAACATAAAGTAAATAATTTGTAATTAAAAATAAAATTAAATTAAAATTAAAAAAGAATAAAAATAAACAGAAAATAATAAAAAGTAAAATGAAAAAATATTAAAAATATAATTTATTTTAGAGTCATATTATAGGAGGTTGAACTTGGAGGTTGATATGCCAATAAAAGTGACCAGAGAGAATGGAGACCTTGTCTCTGTCTCTGTCAATTTATATCTTTGTTTCTGTCAGTCTCTTAATGTTTCTGAATCTGTTTCTCTGGTTCTTTCTCTGTCTTAATCTCTCTGTCACCCTCTATCTGCCTGCCACTTGTGGTTAAGTAATAAAAGCTGTCAGTTCTGCTGAGGGGCTTCAACAAGTTGTATGCTTGCTTATGTGATATTGTGTATTGTCTCTATAAATAAATATAAGCATGGTCCCAATTAAAAATGACAGGTAGGAACTGAAACTTTAATGTTTATTGAATTGGACAGCTTCCTATGTAGGGAGCATTTGGGGTTATGGGAATGTACTGAATGATCAGGTAGTCTCCTACTGTGTTCTTGGATCTGAAATTTCCTAGGAAGTGTGTTTGAACTGAGCAGTTACTTGCATCCTAAAGAAATATAACTTCACATTCTTACTGATATAATAGGCTCCATTCCCAAGAACAAGCCATCAGTCCTGAAGAGCTCTATACTTCATCACATTATCACAATTTTCCTTATGTATATATTTATTACTATTTGTTCACTTTGTATCCCCTCTTCTGCCCCCCTCATTCTTCTTCTGGTCCCACCTACCCTCTTTCTTATACCACTATGCCATTTCTTTAGTTCCCTGATAGGGGAGGTCCTCCTCTCCCTTCTATCTGACTCTAGCTTATCAGATCTCATCATGGCTGGCTGTATCATCTTCCCCTGGGGCCTGATTCTCAAAGCATTGTTCTCCTTGTGTCCTCAATTCCCTGTAGTTATTTTCTCTCTTCCTGCCTCATCTCTTGCAGGCTTCCCAGAGCTCTGAGGGGAGGCAGAATTTCATAGGGCAATCCTATATAGAGCTTGGGTTTTTAAGTCTCTCTCTTCATAATATCAGACTGAGGTTTTCTGTATGCAATAACACTTGATGCATATATGTGGATGCAAGAACATGGCACTGATCTATTAGTTGAGGGTAGAGAGCAACATATTTTAATAACAACAGCTAGGGGTGCTTGAAAATTTCCATAGGATGTCCTGGACCCACATCTAAATTAAATGCCACCTGATTCCCCTAGTGGAACACTGGTTTGGTCACAACAGATGTCCTGTTGGTACTTCATGCCCCAATATTAGGAGACCCTCTAATAATTGATTGCATACTATATTTGTCTGTCTGCATTTCAGTTACATCACCCAGGATAATTTTTTCTGGTTCCATCCATTTGCCTAAAAATACCAGGATGTCATTTTCTACCTCAATTATACTTTGTTATGGAAATATTTCACATTTTCCCGAAAGGAGATTGCCAGTACTATTGTTTAGGCTTTGGAAGTTTCTGGAATTTATTCATTGTATTGAATGAGAAACTTTCAGAATAACTATGTTCTTTCAGGCTAGAAGACCCCCTGTCTTCTTCTACTTCCTGGTGATTTGAATTGCAATTTCCCCTTGAAGCTCGTATATATATATATGATCAGTCCACAGTGAGGAAATATCTAGGAAAGGTTAGATGGAATGGTCTTGTTAGATAATGTAATTCCTATTGGAGTTATATTATAGGATGGTTTGCTTTGAGGTTTATATGCCAATGAAAGGGACCAGACAGAATGGAGTCTCTGTCTCTCTATCTTTGTCACATTATATCTTTGTTTCTGTCTGTTCAGTCTCTCTATTTCTGAATATGTCTGTCTAGCTCTTACTCTCTCTGTCTCCCTCTCTCTGCCAGACAGTTATGGTTCAGTTCTCCATTCTGCTGAAGTACTACACAAGATGACTGCTTGCTGATGTGACATCCTGGAATGTCTCTGCAACAATGTGAACAAGGTCCCTATTTAATACATTTTGATCAAAGAGTTGCCTTGGTCAGAAAGCATTTTCACAATAAGTAATTCACTGACTGAGGACTTATCTGTGCATTTAACAAATAATAATGGAATCTGTGATAATGTGAAAGTCACATGTCAGGAAACCTGACCACTTGAAAGCAATATTTGACCTTTTTCCTGAAATAAGAGTCTTGGACACAGGAACTGTCATCTCCATGTTGTGTGCTCTCAGCTGCCCTGATTGAAGCATGTAGGGCTGCTCTGCCTTTCTCTAAAGCATGCTGTCCTCTTGGCTCCTTTTAATTACTGACTCCTGAAACTCTCACTGGCTTTCACCTGTTGCATGACATCATTCTGCCTCTCATCCAACCATACCTAGAAAATCTTGAGGTTTCCATGGAGATGAGTAAAATAAATAAATAAATAAAACCTTCCTCAGTGTCCAGTATCTCTGATCCTATGCACAGGTGACTTTTCTTGTGAAACCCAAAAAGCTTTTATCTCATCCCTTTATCTAGATCCTCCACTTTTACACCTGTTTACCTCTGTGACAATGTCAGGAAGGATATGAAACTGTAATGTTTATTTAATTGGACAGCTTCCTAAGTAGGGAAGCTTCCAAATAATGGTCGATTATGGGAATGTACCAAATGACAAGATGATCTCCTTTAGTGGTCTTGGATCTGAAATTTCCTAGGTAGTAACTTTGACCTGAGCAATTACAGATGTCCTCACTAAGTGTACCTTTACATTCTTATTGATATAGGCTGGCAGGGTCAAGGGTTCACTAGGGCATTGAGTCTTTAAGAGCAGGGAAAAGAAAAGGAAACTGGATAATTCCTTGGATTGATTTGGGTGAAACAGAAAAAGAATCATGAGTGTAACAGGAGAACTGACAGGCAATAAAATATTTTCCTGCTTGTGCTGTTCCACACTAATGTTACCAACCCTCTATGAGAATGGTTGCCTTGGCTGACCTGGCTGGATTTGCTGCTGTGTCCTCCTCAGTGGTTAGTAACCATCATGGTCCTGGGATTTACTTTTAAAATTGGCTCTTCAGGCCAAAGCAATGGGTCCGTGTTATGTGACTAGGACACAAGAGCAACTGTGTTTCCTGCTGTGGTCCTCCAGAAAAACCCTCTAAAAGTTGTTTAGTGGCAGGACTGTTTGTTCAAAGGTGCAACATGCATTCAAGGTGTCTGAGGTAGGGTGGGTAACTACTAGTTCATGGCTAGTATTCTCTGATACATAATGAGTTCCTAGAAAGCATGCCTTACAAAGTCAAAATCTGCCCTCCTTTTTGTGGAATCTTTTCTCCATGTTAAAAGTCATTGTAAAAGTGGTCATCTTATTATTTTTACTGATTATGTGTAAATTTTATATAATATACATTATATATTTTTTACAAAGGCTCAAGGTTAAAATTCCTACCCATAAAAATGTTTTTTCTTTACAATACCTCAATTGAAATATGTGTTGTTCATATACTCATTGGAACATGATCAGTGCCAAGTCCCTTAAAGACACTGAGTTCATCCTTGCCACACCCTGGCACCACCCTCAAGAAGAAGCCATCAGTCCTGATGAGCTACTTATTTCATCACCTTGATCACATTTATTTATGTAATTATTCATCACAATTTGTTCACTTTGTATTCCCTATGCTGCCTCCCTCCCTCTTCTCCTTCAAATCACACCCACCCCCTTTTAAACTCTCCTCCATCAAAACCTACGCCCTTCCTCTACTTCCCTCATAGGGGAGGTCCTTCGCTGTATATAATCCCATTTGATGCGGAAGGATGCATCTCTCTGGATACAAGAACATGGCACTAATCAATCATTTGTGGATAGAGAACAACATATTTTAATAACAAGGTCTTGGGTTGCTTGAAAATTTCTATAGGATGCCCTTGCTCAGCAACTAAATTAACTGCCACCCAATCCCTCATTTGGAATTCTGGATTAGTTACAGTAGATAGCCTATTAGAACTTTATACCCCACTAAAAGAAGTCCTCCTAATAAGTGAATACATGCCATATTTTCTTTCTGCATTTCAGTTTATTCACACAGGATTATTTTTCCTGGGTCCATCCATGTGCCTGAAAATATCATGATGTCATTTCCTTAGCTGATGAATAATCCGTTAAGAAAATATTCCCTCCACTCAGATGTAACCTGTGGTAGCTTAGTAACCAATTGGTTTCCCAAAGTGAGGGGAACAAGGACGATTTCTAACAGGAACTCATTGACTGGCTCTTTGGTCTCCTCACCCCCGAAGGGAGGAGCAGTCCTGTTAGGCCACAGGAGGGCTTTGCAGCCAGTCCTGAAGATACCTGATAAAACAGGATCAGATGAATGGGGAGGAGGCCCCCCCTATCACTGGACTTGGAAACGGGCACGGTGGAGATGAGGGAGGGAAGGAGAGACTGGGAGGGAATGAGGGATCGGGACACGGCTGGGATACAGAGCTAATAAAATGTAACTGATAAGAAATAATAATAAAATAAAAAAAGAAAATATTCCACAATTTCCCCACAGGGAATTGCCAGTCCTGTTCTTTAGAACTTGAAAGTTGCTGTGACTTTAATCATTATATTGAGTAACAAACTATCAGGATAACTATTTTCTTTTAGCCTAGAAGTCCCTTCATCTTCTTCTACTTCCTGATTATTTGAATTGCAATGTCTCCTAGAAGCCCATCTATTTATATGTGGAGTCCCCAGTGAAGAAATATCTGGTTTGGTTAGGAGGTATGGCCTTGATAGATAATATATTTCCTATTGGAGTAATATTATAGGAGAGTGTTCTTTCAGGTTGATATGCCAATGAAAATGACCAGACACAATGGAGGCTCTGTCTCTTAGTCTATGTCACTTTATGAATTTGCTTCTATTGTTCTCTGTCTCTCTATTTCTGAATCTGTCTCTCTAGCTTTTATCTCTCTGTGTCTCTCTCAGTCTCCCTCTTTTGTCCTGCTATTTGTGGGTTAGTATGAAAATCTCTCAGTTCTGCTGGAAGACTACAACAAGGTGACTGATTGTAGATATGACATCATGGATGGTCTATATTAAAAATATGAGCAAGGTCCCTGTTGCGAGCCGCGTGGTCGTCTCACCAGCAAGAATGCACACGAACAACAGGATCCTTCTGCAGCAAGCTTTATTGCAGTCAAACGATGAAAGGAGGAAGACCCCGAGTCCCCGAAGTGGTGCTGTTTATATAAGCCCTGCTCACACCAAAGTGGTGTGAGATGACGTATCATCCCCTGATTGGCTGCTCACCCATCACCCCATATGACGCCCCGGGCTGGGCTCATGACGACGGTTGCCCAATGATCATAATGGTCATAACAGTCATGCGCTCTAGGACTTGTTTACCAGTTTAGAAGGGCGGAAGCCAGCACCATGGCAACCAAACCCCGGCTCTCCACATCTCCCCCTTTTTTTATTTTGTTTGAACAGTAAGCTTCCTACTGTCAATACAGCATTATGCCAGAAAGCCAACGTCTGAGCCTGGTGGAAGGCAATGCTTCAGCCTTTGCCCATCATTGGAGCAACCTCCTCACTGTGAGGCTGCCCTGTCTTAGGTCGGTGAAGACTTATTTGCACTCTTCCATCACTGACTTTCCAGATCGTTTGGCAAGAGAAAAATTGTGATTTACACCCATCCCCGTGCAATGGGAAACAGATCCCCAGGGAGTGCAAGGGCTGTAAATCCAGATTGTGGCATGTGCTTGCAAAGACAGAGGCAACCTTGTCAAACATTAATTTTTCAGCATGGATAACCAAATATCAGGGGAGGTGCCTTGCTCCAGAGCGGCTAGCGCCTGTACGATCACCACCCTGTCACATTTTTGTTGGGTTTTGAGTTTGCAGAACAACCAGAGGACAAATATTAAACCACAGCACAGGGCAGTGCCAAACATCCCAACACCCACCCATTCCTTAAAATAAGAAAAGGCGGAAGAAGCCCAAGATAAAAAGCCATCTGTGAGCGATAAATCCACTCGAGTAGAATGGTTGCCACCACCGCCCTTAGCTCTTCGTTTCTTCAAATCCTTCTGACCAATTTCCTGCAAGATATAGGGACAATTTCCTGGACAAATTAGCAGCTCGGGTAAGATTTTCATATTGTACACTAGTAATACAGAGTGCTCCTATTTTTCTTTCACACCCTAATTGAGCCAATTGAGATAAAATATCTATTCTTTCTTCCACAAGATCCAGACGCTGGTTAAGAACCATCAATCCGCCTTTTAATTGTGCACTAGCAGATGCATGAAGGTTTATGGCTTCAGCCACACCTGCTGACAATTGATTTATTGTTGTGCTTGTTTGGACTGAATTTGCCATTGCCAAGCCGACTACAGTCAGCGATGGCAGTAACAATGGCTGTGGTGATGCCAAAATCTTTCTTCTGTCTAAATAGGGAGAGGGTGGATGGAGTCTCCACAGGGATTGGTATCCACTGCGGGACTCTAACAACCAGGGCACGAGCGTAACGCCTGGCATTCCAACATTGCAACATCCAGCATGTCTCATTGGTACAATTTCTAAAAGAATTATTGGACAAAACAAGTAAAAAAGGGGAATAACCACAGACAGGACTAGGCGGAAAAACCTTCTGATTTGTATTGGAAGAGAAAAATTTAGGAAAAACCAATGAATTATGTCTGACCAGCATAGGCTTTGGGAATGCAGACAAAATGGCCCAACATTGTACCCTCACAATACTAGGAACCCGATTTAGAAGGATCCAAGCAAGAACTGGAATTAGTTGCAGGTATATTCGTTGAAAGATCATCTTCAGCTGACGCGAGCTTTCGCGTGAGGTGCTCCGGTACCCAGAATGGATTGTTTTCTTCCTGTGGGAAAACACAGACTGCTCCCCTGGATCTTATTAAAATAGGATCCGGGCCTTTCCATTGACTAGTCAAGACATCCTTCCATTTGACCATTTCCTTAGGCCTATCAGGCTCTAAGCAGTGGCGATCAGCCGCCAAGTGGCCCTGACTGTCCAAATTTAAAGAATTGAGAGTAAAGAGTGCCAAGGAAAAAGTCACTCATGGCACTGAGGGCAGAGCCTCCTCGACTCCCCCTTTTTGTTTTATTAAGTAGGATTTTAGAGTGCGATGAGCACGTTCAATAATACCCTGTCCCTGAGGGTTATATGGGAGACACGTTAGGTGGGTCACTCCCATTTGATGACAAAACTGTCCAAATTTCTGAGAAGTATAGGCTGGCCCAATGTCAGTTTTTAGAATTTTGGGCTTTCCCCAGGCACTCCATGCCTCCAAGCAATGTCGAATAACATGGGCTGCCTTTTCTCCAGTCAGGGGAGAAGCAAACATAACTCCAGAGCAAGTATCAATGGAAACATGTAAACATTGAAGTTTACCAAAAAATGAAATGTGAGTAACATCCATCTGCCACACTTGTAGCAGACAGATTCCTCTGGGATTAATCCCAACATGAGACATAGGTAAGAACTGACAACAATTTTGACATTGGGTTACAATATCTCTAGCTTCCTTTCTAGTTATGTCAAATCGATGACGCAGTGTTTCAGCTGTCACATGAAATTTCTTATGAAACTCTTTAGCCAATTCCAAATTTGAGAAGAGGGCAAATGCAATCATCTTTGTGGCTCAATCATCTTTCTGCCAGGTCATTTCCATGGGACATGGGTCCCGGTAGACCTGAGTGAGTCCTAATATGTGTAATAAAAACAGGGGATTTTCTGATAATTAAGACAAACTGAATTTTTTTGAAAAATTTTTGCAAGCTTGCTAGATGCCTTGATCAATCCAGCAGCCTCTAAAATTTTGGTTGCATTTACCACATAACTAGAATCAGAAACAATATTTAAAGGACCTGGAAATTTTGTCAAAACTTCTAACACTACTAAACATTCCACAATTTGAAGCGAAGTCTCATGATATTGCTTAGAAACAACTTTATTATTAACCACATAAGCTCCTACTCCTGTTTTTGACACATCTGTATAAAGTACCAGTCCATCCCGAAGTGGTTTCTGGGACGTTACATGCGGGAAGACTACCTCTTGAGTTAAAGCAAATTGCAAAACAGGGTGTCGAGGGTAATGATTATCAATCAAGCCACTAAAGAAGGTAACTAGCACCGCCCAAGTATCAGAGGTAGCAGTCAATACCTGAACCTCATGAGCTGTATAAGGCACTATAAAAGAACTTTGGCTCCTTCCCAAAGTGTATAATGGCGGCTTTTAACCCTTGTAGTGCAAGTTGAGAAACTGCATCTGGATACCATTTAATAATTTTTGCAGGAGAAGCATTAGGATGAACCCACAATAAGGGTCCATCTTGCCATAATACAGCAGTTGGTAAATGTTTAGTTTTAATAACACACAGGTCAAAGGTCTTAGTTTTATCTACACGTTTTAATTGGGCATCTTGTAAAGCGTTTTCTACCACTTGCAGGGCGCGGCTTGCAGCCGGTGTTAAGGCTCTGGGTGAAGAAATATGAACATCCCCTTCCAAAATATCAAATAGGGGTTTTAATTCAGCAGAAGGAATCTTTAAAAATGGCCTAAGCCAATTTATATCACCTAATAATTTTTGAAAATCATTTAAGGTATGCAAATGGTCCCTGCGAATTTCTATTTTTTGAGGAACTATTTTGTCCGGGTAAATGACCGTTCCCAAAAAGGAACCTACCTCAGAAATCTGGACCTTTTCAGTGGCAATATGCAATCCCCATTGCTGCAGGATTTTTTGCAACAAAGTATATGCATCTTGCAAAATGGCTAACTCCTCATGGCACAAGAGAATATCATCCATATAATGAATCTGCAACAAGGAAGGAAATTGCTGTCTAACTGGTTCAAGAGCCATCTGCACATACAATTGACACATGGTGGGGCTATTAGCCATGCCTTGAGGTAAAACTCTCCATTGATATCTTTTGTCTGGCTCATGGTGATTAACAGCAGGTAGGGTAAAGGCAAATCTCTGTCTGTCTCGTGGACACAGAGGAATGGAGAAGAAGCAATCCTTGATATCTATAATTATGACTCTCCATTGTTTAGGCAAAGCAGAAAGTAAAGGTAGGCCTCGCTGAACAGAGCCAAAGAGCCGCATCTGTGCATTAATGGCCCTTAAAACATGAAGAAGTCTCCATTTTCCAGACTTCTTTTTAATAACAAAAATAGGTGTGTTCCAGGGGGGAAGTAGATGGTTCCAAATAACCAAGCTGTACCTGTTCTTTAACCAGCCTTGTAGTGGCTTCCAGCTTTTCAGAGGAAAGGGGCCATTGAGGAACCCATACGGCCTCCTCTGTGAGCCAAGATATGGGCATGGAACCCTCAATGGCAGCTAATGAAAACTCAAGCCTTGTTTCCCTGTATTACTTTCCTGTGAAATCGGGTGTAATCTCCCTTGTTCCTGTTTACCAAGGCCTTTTCCTTCCTTATAACCCATCCTTTTCATTATATCAACCGCTTGTTGCGAATACTCATTGGTCAATGCTAATCTTAAATCCTGCAAAATATCTCTTCCCCAGAGATTGACAGGGAGAGGAAGAACATATGGTATGAAGCTTCCTGTTTGACCTTCTGGTGCCTGCCACATCAAAGAATGTGAACTAATCGCAGGGCTGGCCTCATATCCCAACCCTTGTAAGGAGTGGGATGATTGTGTAACAGGCCACGCCTTAGGCCACCAGGTGGAAGAAATAATGCTTTTATCAGCCCCTGTGTCCAAAATACCAGTAAAATTTTTCCCTTCTATCTGTAATTGTAGAGTAGGTCTAGTTTTAAGATCAACTACCAAATGAGCAAAATCTGTTCCTGTGGAACCAAGCCCTCTTGCACCCCTTGATGTTTCGGTAAATGGAAAGCAATCATGAAGGCTTGGGAGGAGGACCAACTGAGCAATCCTATCTCCAGGAGAAATAGAAAATACACCTTGAGGGCAGGAACAAAGCACCTGGAGCTGTCCTGTAAAATCTTGATCTAATACTCCAGGATGGACCATAAGTCCTTTTAGAGTGAGAGAGGAGCGACCCAAAATAAGACCTACACTTCTTTCAGGCAGGGGGCCTTCAAACTTCACTGGGACAGGTTGCTCCCCCATGTGTGGCATTAATAAGAATTGGGAGGTGGATCGGAGGTCCAACCCTGCTGATCCTCTTGTTTCTCTACAGCTAGATAAACCCTCCCGTTGTCTGCCTGTGTCCCATATCTTTTGGGGCCCTGACGTCCGTTTTTTGGAACATTTTTATCTCTCTCCTCAGAGGGGGTGTCATGCTGTATAAGTTCTCCCTGAATATCTCTGACTGAGCGGCATTCATTAGCCCAGTGATTGCCTTTTCTACACTTAGGGCAAAGTCCAGGAACTTTCTTTTGCGCAGACAAATGACAGTCTCTTTTTAAATGACCCATTTTGCCACAATTAAAAAAAAACTTTATTGTTTCCAGAACTTGGGTGGTTATTGTTTTGTAATATGGCTGCCGCCAGGCTGGCATTGGTAAGCGGGCCTCTGAGTCCTCAGCAAACTTTTATCCAATCTGTCAGTCCTTTGCTCTTTCTGGGGGTAATGACTGCCTTGCATTCTGGTGAAGCATTCTCATACAACAGTTGCTCTATCATTGGTCGGACCCTTTCCGGGTCTCCAAATATTCTGCCTGCTGTGTCTGTCATTCTGGCCACAAATTCTGGGAATGATTCCTGAGGACCCTGAATAATTTTTGTTAAATGGTTCTCGGTCCCACCCTTCTTTGAAAGGGCCTTCCATGCTTTAATTGCAGCAGCAGATATTTGGCTATACGCTCCCCAATAATAATCTGTCTGTTGCTGAACATGTGGACCTTGTCCTGTTAGTAGCTCAAATGTCCAGCGTCTTTGGTTGTCTTCTGCATTGGCATTAGCCCTAGCTTGGGATTGACAGGCATCATGCCATAAGGCTTTCCATTCTAAATACACTCCCATATTAGGGAGGGCAGCTTTCACTACAGTCTGCCAATCATTTGGGTTCATTGCTGTAGAGCCTAGCCTTTCAAGCTGCATAATTGTAAAATTAGCACCCGTACTTATTAACTGACTCTGCCAGTTCCTTGACTAGAGGGTAATCTACAGGTACATGGACACGGCCTCCCTCCACATCTTCAAATACTGGAAAACTCTGAAAAATTTTATATCTATCTTTTGTTGAAAAGAAGGAATCAGGACAGTGCCTCCCGGTGTAGGGTGGAGGAGCACTAGAGACAACGGGAGTCGCCGACTGAGAAAGTGCGCCCTTCCTGTTCCTCATACTACTTTGCTTCCGATACAACAGTAATGTCTGCTCATCTGGGTGGTATGGTTCTTCCTCATAGTGAGCTGCTTCTTCCTCTGACCCCTCGGAGGGACTTAACTCCTCCAACTCAGAATTGCCAATTTCTAAAGCCTCTAGTTTTTTTGTCGGATAGAGAGGCTCCTTTTTAGATTTTTTCTTCTCCTTATCATGTTTCTCTCCCAGGGCGTTCTTTCCCTTATCTCTCGCTCCTGCGGCTTTAACATCTGCAGAAGGGCCTTTTTTCTTAGAGATGTCTTTATTTCTATCCATTGGGGCCCCTAATCTTTTGTTACGTTCTGTTTCTTACATGCTGTCTTGTATCTCCTCTAACACTCCCTTAGTGCCTACTCTTAGCTTTTCGTTAATCTCTTTCCTTTCAAGGTCACCCTTAAGCTTGTACAAAACCAAAAGAAAGAGGACGAGGGCAACGGTCACATCAGAGAAAGCAATAAAGTCTTCTGCTAGCTGAAGTGAAAGATGAGATAAATCAAGACCAAACATGCCTCTCAGAACTTATCTCGCTGCTGCAGTTCTGAATCCTCCCCGCGAACGAGGGGTCTCCTTGGCACCATCGATGGCAGGTTCCCGGGTTTTGGCACCAAATGTTGCGAGCCGCGTGGTCGTCTCGCCAGCAAGAACGCACGTGAACAACAGGATCCTTCTGCAGCAAGCTTTATTGCAGTCAAACGATGAAAGGAGGAAGACCCCAAGTCCCTGAAGTAGCGCTGTTTATATAAGCCCTGCTCACACCAAAGTGGTGTGAGATGACGTATCATCCCCTGATTGGTTGCTCACCCATCACCCCATATGACGCCCGGGGCTGGGCTCGTGATGACGGTTGCCCAATGATCATAATGGTCATAACGGTCATGCGCTCTAGGACTTGTTTACCAGTTTAGAAGGGCGGAAGCCAGCGCCATGGCAACCAAACCCCGCTCTCCACAGGTCCCAATTAAACACTTTCTGTTCAAAGAGTTGCCTTGGTCGGGTAACATATTTCCAGAAAGTAATTCACTTACTGAGGACATATCTGTGCATTTAACAAATAATAATGTAATCTCTGATAATGTGAAACTCACGTTTTAAAGACACGTGATGTTTTTTCTCCTTTTTTATTTTTTATTAATTACAGTTTATTCACTTTGTATCCTGCCCATAAGCCCCTCCCTCCTCCCTCCCAGCCCTACCCTCCGTCCCCCTTCTTCTTGCTTGCCCCTCCCAAGTCCACTGATAAGTGATGTCCTCCTCTCCTTCCTTCTGATCTTAGTATATTAGATCCCAGCAGGAATGGCTATATTGTCATCTTCTGTGGCCTGGTAGGGCTGAAGTCCCCTCAGGGGGATGTGTTCAGAGAACAGGACTATCAGCCTATGTCAGAGTCAGTCCCTCTTCCCATTACTATGGAACCCACTTGGATACTACGCTGTCATGGACTACATCTGTGCAGAGGTTCTAGGTTATCTCCATGCATGTTACTTGGTTATAATATGAGTTCCTGGGGAGAACCCTGTGTTCAAATTTTCTGGTTCTGTTGCTCTCCTTGTGGGGTTCCTGTCCTCTCCAGATATTACTATTTCACACTTCTTACTTAAGATTCCATGCACTTTGCCCACCAGTAGGCCTTAAGTCTCAATGTCTGCTTTGATAGTCTGTAGGGCAGAGCCTTTCAGAGGCCCTCTGTGGCAGGTTCCTAGGTTGTTTCCTGTTTTCTTCTTCTTCTGATGTCTATCCTCTTTGCCTTTCAGGATGGGAATTGGGGTTTTAGTCCCTGTCCACTCTCTTGATTAGTTTCTTTAGATGTAGGTTTATCCTATGTTATATGTCTATATGAGTGAGTATATACCTTGTGTGTCTTAGGACACCATCATCAAAACAAAACGACTGCCTACAGACTGTGAATGAATCTTCACCAACCGTTTATCTGACAGAGGGCTAATATCCAGTATATATATAAAGAACTAAAGAAACTGAAAAACAGCAAAAAAATCAAGTAATCCACTTAAAAAATGGGGAACAGACCTAAACAGAATTCTCTGTAGAGGAATATCGAATGGTAGATAAACACTTACAGAAATGCTCAACATCATTAGCCATTCGGAAAATGCAAATCAAAACCACCGTGAGATTTCACTTTACACCCATCAGAATGGCTAAGATGAAAAACTCAAGTGACAACATATGCTGGAGAGGCTGTGGAAAAAGGGGTACCCTCCTCCACTGCTGGTGGGAATGTACACTCATACCACCACTCTGGAAATCAATCTGGCACTTTCTCAGACAACTAAGAAAAGCACTTCCTCAAGATCCGTCCATACCACTCCTAGGTATATATCCAAAAGTGGTTCAAGTACACAATAAAGACATTTGCTCAACCATATTTGTAGCAGCCTTATTTGTAATAGCCAGAAGTTGTAAACAGCCATGATGCCCCTCAACTGAAGACTGGATGCAGAAATTTTGGTACATCTACACAATGGAGTATTACTCAGCAATGAAAAATAAGGAAATCATGAAATTTGCAGGTAAATGGTGGGACCTGGAAAGAATCATCCTGAGTGAGGTGTCCCAGAACCAGAAAGACACATGACTTTTAATGACCACTTGAAATAAATATTTGGCACTTTTCCTAAACTAAGATTCTTGGACAAACAAACTGCCATTTCTGGTTTGTGTGCTTTCAACTGCTCAGATTGAGGCATGTAGGGCTGCTCAGCCTTCCTCTAATGCAGGCTGTCCAGTTGGCCCTTTTAATAACTGGCTTGGAAACTCTTACTGGCTTTCACCTTCTGCATGTCATCATTCCCCATTTCAGCCATTCAGCCCCTGTGAGAATCTTGAGGTTACCATTGAGATGAGTAAAGAAATGTTCCTCAGTGTATAGAATCTCTGATCCTGTGCACACATGACTCTTTCTTGTGAAACCCAACAAGATTTTATCTCACCCCTTTATCCAGATCCCACACCTTTACTCCTGTTTACCTCTGTGACAATGTAAGGTAGGAAATGAAACTTTAATGTTTATTTAATTTGACAGCTTCCTAGGTAAAGAAGTTTCAAAGTGATGTAGGACTAAGGGTAATATACTGAATGACAAGGAGGTCTCCTACTATGATCTTGAAACTGAAATTCCCTAGGTTGTGACTTTGAACTGAGCATACTAATTAAATGTACCTTCACATTCTTTTTTTTCATTTTCATTTAACTTTTATTAATTACACTTTATTCATTTTGTATCCCCCTCATAAGCCCCAACCTTCTCCCCTTCCGATCCCACCCTCCCTCCCCTTTCTGCCTGCATGCCCCTTCCTTAGTCCACTAATAGGGAAGGAAGGTCCTCCTCTCCTTCTTTCTGATCTTAGTCTATAAGTTGTCATCAGAAGTGGCTACATTGTCATCTTCTGTGGCCTGGTAAGGCAGCTCCCCCCTCAGGGAGAGGTGATCAAAGAGCAGGCCAATCAGATTATGTCAGAGGCAGTCCCTCTTCCCATTACTATGTAACCCACTTGGACACTGTGGGCTACCCACTTGAACTGCCATGGGCTACGTCTGTGCACGGGTTCTAGGTTACCTCCACATTCTTATTGATATAATAGGTAGCAGAATCTAGGGTTCCCTGGGGTATTGAGTCTTTAAGAGCAGGGAAAAGATTGGTATCCTGACAGCCCTGCAGGCTAGTCTAACAGTGTCCACCTGAAAGAGGGAGTGTAAATGGGGAGACAGAGACTCTAAGAATGGAGATAAAACAGGTTTTGTTCAAGACTCAGTTTACTGAATGCTCAAACAACATGTAGAAAGCAAAGGGTATAAGCAAATATTTTTTTTTTCAGAGTAGCAACACATCTCTGACACCTGGCAAGTAATCCAGGAATTCAATCAAGGTTACACAAAGTTCGCTGAGTGGTTCCCAAGTTTATAGGGAGATTGCTATCTACTTCTCAGGCTCAGAACACCCCACTTGCAGAAACCACCAAGGACAGTATCTGAGACATGGAACTTAGATAAGACCAGCATCTGTCATGGCCAGGAAGCAGAATTCTAATTACCAGACCCTTCAGTTTCCCCTTCTTTCTTTTATGGAGATCCTGTCTTAGATTGGAGAAATGTGCATTTTCCTTAATCATCATCAAGGTCTAAGATGCAATTTTTATGATCCTTTGTCTTATGTTGAAAAAACCACAATTTTACTCTTACATGTCACTGATTTACCTCCATATCAAATGGGGTTGTTAGAGATCTTTAATTGCAATTCATGCAACTGCACTTGCATGTGTTGAAGTTGTTGAAGGAACTGTAACACACAAGGCAGGCAAGGCACAGGCCAACACACCCATATTCACCAGACCCACAACTTTCAGTACCCACTTAAGCAGAGAATCAAAGAAAGAAAAGCACCTCCTGAGGCTAGTCAATATATCCCAGGCTGTATTGGCCAATTCTAACTTAGATTTCTTAGCAGATTCCATGTCATGGATCTTATTTCTCATTGTTAAAATGTCCAATAAGAAGCTTTTGCTAGACCAAATACCAGAAAGGTGATTCTGAACCTGAGTGCAATTAAATTTTGTTTCATCATATCAAGAATCAGAAACCCTAATAGGAATCATAACAGAAGCTGGTTGCTTAACAACTAATACTGACAGAGCATTATTATTAGCACTAACACAATTAGTAAGACTGTAATATACACATTCAATTGAATAAGTATCATTATTCTTAAAATGTCTTGCTACAATGTTTCCAATTACCAGGTCATAAGTAGGATTAATATATGCCAAAACAGAAGTATATTTGATTAATTTAGCAAAGCTACTGGTATTTCCAGAGCGAATGTATAACAATACCAACACAGTCCCCAATTTCCATATATGGGTTTGCCAGATTTTACTTGAAGTCCTCCAAATTCCAACACTAACAACTTTTTCTAAAACAAAGGATTTTGAATGCCTTTACCAGAATCCAAGTTCTTAATACCCTTAATGATAGACCAGTCCAATCCATGACTGTAAATGCAGTGTCATTGTCCCAGGAGTAGATGGTGTGCATTTCTCAGATGCTTCTTGTCCAAGGAACCATCAGTTGAGGGCAAGTGCAGTGATCCCCTTTCTCACAGAGTGGGTAACTCATTGGAGATGTAAAACTGTCATTCTTAACTCCTGTAGGAAGGGGCAATAATATCCCTCCAATGTTTCACTTTGCCTGCTTGCAAAGAGAGTCTTGAGCTACCACCCAAACTTTATAGTAGTAGGCTCTGAACTATGACCTGGACAGGTGAGACTGGTAAGCAGTTCTTATGAATACTCTTTCTGGAAATGCAAAGAGGATGACCTCTTCCTAGTCCTGAAAGGTTAAGAGTCTGTTTAGCTTGTGTTCCTTAAAAAGCAGGAAAACCCAGAAACCAAGTGTTGTTGACATAACAAGGACTTCTGGATCATTCCAGAAAATTGGATGTAGCAGAGGTAGATTAGGAACGTATGCCAAATAAACTGTTATCTTGACTGAGGGGTCTTCATTGACATCATTATCTTTGTCCGGACAAAACTCCTTATCTACTTGTCACACCACACATTTTAGTAGCCATTGAAGTGCATCATTTTTCTGTGAAAAAAACACAGACATGTCCTAGTCCGCATATGAGTACAGGGTCACGTCCATGACATTGATTTCTTAAAGGATCCCTGCATTTTACTTTAGCAAAAGTTTTCTTGGTTTCTATATGCAAAATATATCTGCTGCAGATTTACTATGCTTATCCAAATTTTGAAAATTCGGAATGAAAAGAATATGATTAAGATGATTCTTGGTGTCCAGGGGGATAGCTCCCTCTTTTTTGTTTCCTTTTTTTTTGTTTGTTTTTTTGTAAATAAATCTTAATTGTTTAGTGGGTATGCTCTACCATGCCTCGTCATTTAGGATAGTAAGGTATTTTAGTTATATAAGAAACTTGAAACTGTTGTCGAAATACAATTTGCTGGAATATCCTGTTCCATTGTCATTATTAAATTGCTTAGGAACTCCTTGAACATTAAAAACCTGTAGACAAAGAGTAATAACATTCTTTACAGCTTTTCCTCGTTGAAGAGTGGCAAAGAGAAATCCAGAATAGGTATCAATGCAAACATGTACATATTTTAATTGTTTAAATTCAGGAATATGTGTAATATCCATTTTCCAAATCTGATTTGGGGCCACTCCTTTAGTATTGCCTTCCAATTGAAGAACAGGCTGAAATTGAGGACAAGTACTGCAAGCCTTGATTATACTATGGGCTTCTTCCTTAGCCAATCCATATTTAAGTCTCAAGATTTGACTATTAAGATGATGCATATTTTGGGCATCCTGGGCTCTTTTTAACTGTGGACCATAAACTTCAGTGACTTTATCTTCCCATGCCCTTCCCTTAGGCAGGGTTGACCTGATAAATTAGAATGAGCTCTCAAATGTCTTATAAAAATGGGAAAGGTTTTTTTTTTGTATCAAATTGTGAATTTGTCAAATTAAAATTCCAGGAGAAGATGTCTGAATTTGACCTACAGTCTCTAACCTAGGCAAAGCCTGAGCTATATATGCACTATCTGTAAAAATGTTTAAAGACTGCTTATTATAACTTTGAAACACACCCGATACTTCAGATAACTCTGCTTTTTGTACAGATGTGTTAGACACTTGAAAATATATTGTTTTCTTTATAAGCATAGGTAGCAACACCATATAATGAAACATCAATAAATACTGTTAAATTATCAACAGTTGGGCTAACTTTTCTTTTAAATGGAAAAACTATATGGTACACCTATAAAAACTGAAATAATTTGTTGTTTTGTACCTCAACAGGTTGGACTCTGTTATAATAAGCTTATATATGTTAAAATGTCATATTTATTAGATCTCTCACAAGTCTGAGGGCCAGCACATTTGAATGACTCTTTGTCTACCTTTATCTTCTGCTCTAAACTTCTTCCTATAAAACAGGATATTATAATCTCAATTTTGGCATATTTTTAAAGGTATGTTTTAGAACCAAATTTTAGGTAGATCTATATAGGGAAACTTTTTGGTTACCCATTTTAGATTTAACCTTACAAAAAAAAAAACCCTAAACAAAGAGATGAGGTAAAACTCCATCTTTTACTTAACTTTAATCTTTAGCATAACTTTAAACCTGCACATTTTAAACTAAGCAAAATATTTAATTAAACATAATTTATAGAGGGGCTAGCAAATCTTATTACTGCTATGATATTGTTTTAAAACTTAAGACCAAAAATTTAAAGGAGAAAAGTTTCAATTAACATTAAACAGAAAACTAAACTTACCCTGTAGACTTCAGCAAAAATTGACTATTCTGGCCATACCAAACTTATAGGCCAGAAAGAAACAGCATTAAATCATTTATATAGGATATGGCAAACAGGCATGTATTTTATATAATGGTTACAAATGATCTGATTTAACCCTGCATAACCCTGTGCTAACATGGAACTGTAGTCCTTTTTTTTTTCCTATAAAACACTATAAGGAAACATTTTGCATTGAAGCATCTCTAGCCTTTTTAAATTTAGAACAACATATTTTATAGTTTTTTTGACATGATATATTGTAATATCTGTAGTTTTTGTTTTATTGGCTTAAACAGCATGTTTTGGTTTTAGTTTGTAAATTAATAAATTAAATATTGTTGGGATCTGAAAGCAAGCATTTCTAAGGCCAGCTCCAACGGACTTGACAAACCGGTAATCATGCATCTATGAAGCAACCAAGAAGACCACCCACTGATCACCTGGAACCACCTGCATATGCTCTAGGTCACCTTATAATAGAACTTACAGAGCCCCTCCTCTCTCTTTTTCTCTTTCACCTCACTCTCTGCAACCCCCTTTCCCTTCCCCTAATAAACCTCCCACAGGAAACAGTCTCATGGTGTGACTTGTGAACATGCTGAGTAACTCTCACTGCCATAAGATTTCTAACACTGGTGCCTCTTGGAAGGGACAGGTTCACTCCAGTGGGCATACCAAGTAGTGGTGAGTGCCAGCACCCCACTGGGGCTACTGGGGACCTATTTTGCTACAAATCCACCTGCAAACCCCACTTTTTGGCTATCAGATCGCTACTGAGGCATCCAACACTGGCTGAAATGGCGAGTTTCCCTGTTGGTCAGCATAAACTTTTCTCTGGGCAAGGGAAGAGTGACTGTTGAGAGTCTGGTGCCTTCTCACTGCTCTTTGAAGCAGAGGACCCCCCAACCAAGGCCTTTACTGACAACGGTTGCTCAGTTTTGCTGGACCTCCATCTCTATTAGGGCTTCAGTTTCCTTGGGCAAGCTTCCCTGCCTTGCACACAGTCTCTTCTACCTCCCTCTAGCTTGCTCACAGGAAGACCTAGTGCTAGGCAACTGTCATACCGTCGGCTGTGCCTACTGGCATCTGTGCCCTAGTCCCTGGCCAAAAGTTGACGAGGTGATCAGGTAGCACCTCTTTTTAGAGTCACACCTTCTTTTGGGACCCCTTTGGAAGTTCACTGACTTCCTCTCCTCCTGATGCGAAACACCTGGATAGTGTCTGTTCCTCCAGTGTCCCCTCTGGGATGTCTACTGGAGAATTTTAAAACCTTACCCATGGAGCCTGAGTTAAAGGCTTATAAACTCATATGCCTCTGTAATAAGACTTGCCTAACTCTATAGGTTAGGGTTCAAATTGGCCTATTAACAGCACATTAAATCTCAATATTTTATGGGATCTTGTTAATTTCTGCCAGCAATGTGTTAAATGAGAGGAAGTACCCTACATTCAAGTTTTCTCTTTCTGTTCTAAACCTCCTCTCTGCTCTGCCTGTCCTCCTACCCAACTTCTTCTAACTATGAAGTCTCAGCCCCAAAATTCTCTACCTTTGACCATGCAGATGAAGCTCCACCCCACTGCTCTCAACCTCCAGTTTCTCTGGAATCCTCACAACCTCTGGTGCCTTCTCCTTCCTCTTCTGCCCCAGCCCCCCAAATTCCAGCTTCTCCAAAATCCCCACAACATCCGGTACCTTCTCCATTCTCCCCTACCCCAGCCTCTCTCCCTCCTGCTCCTCCAGAATCCTCACAACCTCTGGCGCCTTCTCCGCCCCCCTTCTACTATCTCCTCTTCCCCTTTGGTTTCTCCAAAACCCTCATTCCCTTCTTTGGCAACAGACTGTCATAGTGGCCTCAATCTAGCTTCCACTTCACCCCACCAACAACTATCAGCTCACCTACTATCTTCTATCTTTCTATAGTAAAGTCTGCTCCCTCTACTCAGCATAAGCCAGCCTCAGTCCTTCCCTTTCAGGGAGTAGCAGGTATAGACAGATTAATTAGGGTGAAAGTTCCTTTCTCATTAACTGAACATTCTCAAATACAAATGAGATTAGGATCCTATACCTCTAATCCTTCTACTTTCATTAGAGAATTTCAATATCTCACTCAATCTTATAGTCTCACCTTCTATGATATATATATATGATCCTTACCAATAACTTATAACCGAGGAACACAGGTGAGTTTGGGAACAGGCTAGAATGCATGCACCAAACAAATGTTTCATACCTGATCAGGGCTGAGGCTGTATCCTACCAGGATACACAGTGGAATTACAGTAACCTGGAAGGCATTTTAGCCAGAGATCAATTTACGACCTGCCTCCTGGCTGGTCTGTACAAGGCAGGCCTTAAGCCAGTTATTTCTGAAAGGCACCAGGGTGTCATTAAGGACAGAAAAGGAAAATCCATCTCAATTCCTAGAGTGCCTTACAAAGGCCCTCTTACAACACAGTAATCTAGACCCCAAAACTACAGAGGGCAGACAACTCCTATTGATCTATTTTTCTTTTTTCCGCAAAGTTTCTCTGACATTAGGGCTAAGATTAAATCCTTGTGGAAGGGACCTTGGACTCCACAGGCAGAATTCTTAGTGCTGGCCTTTAAGGGGTTCCACAGGAAAGATGAAACCCCCCCCTACACACAAAAATAAATCAAGTGCTGGCTAAGAACATCTCACCCACCTTAGCCACTACCCAGGCTTCTTTGCCTTCTAAGACAGGAGGACCACCAGGACCCTGTTTCATATGTGGTCAAATGAGTCAATGGGTCTGGGGTTGTCCCATGTGGAGACCACCACACCCCTGCCCCAAATATGGTCAGAAGGATCACAGGGCAAGGGCATGCCCTAACCACCAAAAGCAACGAAGGCTATGTCCAAAATGCCACCAAGAGAGACATTGGGATGTTGATTGACAACGTTTCTTCCATGATATGGGGGCATCACTCCCAGATCTCCCTCTGGCCAATATAATAGGCCTGGCTATGGACTACTGGAGGTGCTCAGGTTCCCTTGACCAGACAAGTGCCATCACTAACAGGGAGTCATGGCTCATTATCATAGTATCAGGACAGGCCATCTCCTTCCTTGTGGACACTGGAGCCACTTACCAAGTCGTAATGGAGTACTGGGGACCAACCTCTCCTTGTAGTTCCTCTATTGTTGGGATAGGGGGACAACCATGCCAGCCTTGCTTGATTCCACTGCTTAATTAAAATTTTAGGGGCGTTCCATTGACTCATTCCTTTTCAGTAATGCCAGCCTGTCCAGTTGGCCTAATGGGAAGGGACTTTTTAGCCAAAGTAGAAGTCTGTATTTCCTTTACTTCACCCATTCGCTTGACCCAAGCTCTCCAGTGTCCTCTCTCCTCCAACACCTAGCCACTCTACCTACCAGTTCTAACATGTCATTTCCTTTCCCAGCCTCTCAAGTGGACCCCCAAGTCTGGGATGTCCAAAACCTCTCTGTGGCTAGGCACCATTCCCCTTTAGTGATTAAGCTACAGGACCCCACCTGTTATATTTTTCAGGCTTAATACCCACTTCCTCTCAAGAGTCTTAGGGGATTTAAGCCTATTATCACTGACCTTCTAAGAAAAAAAAAACTCCTCTGCCCCACTTACTCTCCTTTTAACACCCTAACACCATGGTTAAAAAGCCCAATGGAACCTATCGCATAGTTCAAGATCTCAGGCTACTCAACTCTGCAGTCTTTCCTCTCCACCCTGTTGTAGCTAACCCCTATACTCTCCTCTCCACTATCCCCTTGGGTAACTCCAATTTCTTAGTTCTGGATCTCAAGGATGCATTTTTTCTCTATTCCTTTAGATACCCAGTCACAAAATATCTTTGCCTTCACCTAGACTGACCCTGACACCCTGGTCTCTACTCAGCTTAAATGTATTGTTTTACCTCAGGGATTTTGGGAAAGCCCACATCTTTTTGGCCAAGGTCTAACTTCTGATCTACTCTTCTTATTTCTCCCTAAATACAAATGTATATAGTATGTAATGACCTTCTCCTCTGCAGACCATCTCTACAAATTAGAAAAACTAACACTTCTGCTCTTCTAAATTTCCTATCCAGCAGGGGCTCACCCACCAAGATTCAATTATCTATCTCTGAGGTCACTTACCTGGGACTAACATTAACTCCAACCTATAAGGGCATCACCCTAGATAGGAAAGACCTAATGCAGTTTCTGGCAGTTCTGTCTAATAAAGAAGAAATCTTATTGTTTCTGGGAATGGCCAGTTTCTAATGGTCCTGTGTCCCCTCCTTTTCCCTTCTTGCCTGACCCTCATATGAGGCAGCTTTAGGCCCTTTGCATGAAACCCTTCTTAAAGCTGTTACTAAGTCCTTTCAGAGGCTCTAACAGGTTCTTCTTGAGGCCCTGACCTTATATCTTCCAGACTGTATGTGTCCCTTCTTCCCTCTAGGTAACAGAAAAGGAGGTATATGCACTTGGAGCCCTGGGTTACCAATTGGGACCCTCATTTGCACATGTAGCATACCTATCAAAAAATTAGACCTGACAATGCAGGGATGGGCACCCTGTTTTTGTGCCCTAGCAGCTGCAAAGCTCCTTAATCAAGAGTCTAAAAACCTAAATTTCGGTCACCCATTACTGTGTTCTCTTCTCATAATCTGTCTCACCTTTTAACATACAAAGGCTTATAAAATTTACCTCCTTCCAGGGTCCTTTCCCTCCAAGTGGCACTAATAGAAAACTCTACCCTCACTTTCTAACCATGCTCACCTCTTAATATTTCAAGCATTCAGGGTGGGACAAGATGGCTGCACCAGGAGAATAGGGCATCTGAGGAGCCAGACAACATTTCCTGCACAGTGACCAAGAGACTGAACCCTGGGCCCTAAAACAACAGAGATCCTGTTTTTCAAGTGAGAGGAAATCCCCATGGCATGGGAATCAGTCTTGACCACTCTCAGGCCACCCAGCCAGAACTTGGAAGAGATCCTGTGTCCTGAAGACACTAGGTCCCCAGAGCAGAGCCACACGCCTGCATGTCCTGATCACCTTCCCAGGCTGATTGGTGGGCACAAAAACACCAGAGACTGGGAGTCCCTGTCATGAGAGAATCCACAGGGAAGGAAGGAAGCTGTACTGACTTAAATCACCCAGTCTTCCCCTGGAAAAAGTCTCCAAGACAGGCAGGGCCGAGCCACCATCACTGAGCTGTGCTCCAGACACAGGCAGTTTCTGTGTGCCAGTTAGCTGGCAGAGACTGAGTGGTGCGCCCTGGGGCAAAAAAGAGACTGAGAGTCCCTGACTCCAGAGAATCCACAAGGAAGGAAGGAAACTGTATTGACTTAAAGCACCCAATCCTTCCCTGGAAAAAGTCTTGCAGACTGGTGGGGCAGAGCCGCCAACACTGTGCTCCAGACACAGGCACAAACACGCCAGCTGTCCAACTGGGTCACTGCAGCTGATCATTAAATTTACAGCAAGAAACCCAGAAACAGAGCAGCTGTCTTCAGGACTTCCCTGGGTGACAGGAGAACCCTCTCGACTAACAAAGACTACAGTTATAACTCAGGTCTATATTCCTGAGGTGAGCAACAGCAACTCCTAAAAAATCACCCAGCCATCCAGGGACTATACCCAAAAAGCTGAGAAGACTTCTTTCAAGAAAAACCAGCTTTCTGCCAGGGGGAATCTCTCCACCACAGGATCCCCAGGAACTACCAGAAACTAACACCAAAGACCTAAGATAGCCCAATGGGTAGAGGCCAGCATAAAAGCTCAAGCAACAAAAGACAGAGCAATATGCCATCTCCAGAACCCAGTTACCCAGGGGCAAGTTGCCCTGGACAATCCAGCATAACTGAAATCCAAGAAGATGACCTAACAACTATGCTCATGAAAATGATAAAAGAGGAAACAAATAAGATATGTAAAGACATGAAGGAAGATAAACTCAAATAGAATATTGTCATCTGTAAAAAAATAGAGGAAGTTGCAGCCAAAAGTTTGTGGCCTTTAGAAAAGAAATGCTTAAAGCACTGAATGAAATAAAAGAAACAGCGGTTGGTTCAAACAAACAGCTGAAAGAACTGATGGAAAAACACGAAAATAGATTCAGACAGGTGAAGGAAATCAATGAAATGGCTCAAGATCTGAAGAGAGAATTGGAAAAATTAAGAAAACATAAATGGAGGAAATTGTAGAGAGAAAGAACTTAGAGAAGAAAACAGGAACTACAGAGGTTAGCATAACCAATAGTCTACAAGAGGTGGAAGAATCTCAGGTATAGAAGATACAATGGAAGAAATAGATGTATCTGCCAAAGAAAATGTTAAATCTAAAACATTCCTGACACAGACCGTCAAGAAATTCAAGACAACATAAAATGACAAAAATCTAAGAATAATAGCAATAGAGCAAAAGGAAGATTTCCTGCTCCAAGGCCCAGATAATATTTTCTACAAAATCATAGAAGAAAATTTTCCCAACTTAAAGGAGAGGCCAATAAGAATACAAGATGCTACAGAACACCCAATAAATTAGACCAGAAAAGAACAAAACAGTAAGTATACAGAACAAAGAAAAAATACTAAGAGCTGCAAGGGAAAAAGGCCAAGAAACATATAATGGCAAACCCATTAGAATCACACCTGACTTTTCAACAGAGACTATGAAAGCCATGAGGGCCTGGACGGATATCATGCAGACCCTAAGAGAACACAGATATCAGCCCAGGCTACTATAACCAGCAAAACTCTCAGTCCTCATAGATGGAAAAAACAAGATATTCAATGACAAAAACAAATTTCAACAATACCTACACACAATTCCAGCACTGCAATAGATAATAGAAGGGAAAATACAACCCAAGAAAACTAGCTACTTTAAAGAAAACACAGGAAACAATTAACCTTACTACAGTAAAACAAGAAGCAACCTAGCACACAACCTTATGTCCACAGCCAACATCAAAACCAAAGGCTTTAACAGCCACTGGTCATTAATCTCTCTCAACATCAATGGACTCAACACTAAAATAAAAAGACACAGACTAACAGAATGGATACGTAAACAAAACCCAGCAATCTATTGCATACAAGAAACACACCGAAGACATAAAGATACACATTACCTGAGGATAAAATGTTGGATGAAAGCTTTCCAAGCAAATGGACCTAAGAAGTAAGCAGGAGTAGCCATTCTAATATCTGATAAAATAGACTTTCAACCAAACTTAATAAAAAGAGATGGGGAAGGCTACTTGATACTCATTAAGAGAAAATTCCACCAGGAAGACATCACAACCCTGAACATTTATGCCCCAAATACAAGGGCACCCACATTTGTAAAGAAAACATTGATAAAATTAAAACCACATATATATCCCCACACATTAATAGTGAGAGACTTCAATACCCCACTCTCAACAAAGGACAGGTCAACAAAACAGAAATTAAAGAAACAAACAATGTCTCTGACAGAGGTCATGAATCAAATGGACCTAACAGACATTTATAGAACCTTACACCCAAACACAAAATAATTTACTTTCTTGTCAGCACCTCATGGAAACTTCTCCAAAATAGAGCACATAGGTGGTCACAAAGTAAGCCTCAACAGATGCAAGAAGACTGAAATAATCCCTTGTATCCTGTCTGATCACCATGGAATAAAGCTGGACCCCAATAACAACAGAAATAGCAAGTAGCCTACACACACATGGATAGTGAACAACTTGCTACTAAATGACAGCTGGGTCAGCGAAGAAATAAAGAAATAAATTAAAGTCATCCTAGAAATCAATGAAAACGAAGACATAACATATGCAAACTTGTGGGACACAATGAAGGCAGTGCTAAGAGGAAAGTTCATAGCAATAAGTGCCTTCAAGAAGAAATTTGAGACAGCACATTCAAACAACTTATTGGCTCACTTAAAAACCCTAGAAAAAGAAGAAGCAGACACACCAAAAAAGAGTAGATGGCTGGAAATTATCAAATTCATGAAATCAATCCATTAGAAACAAATAAAACAGTTCAAAAAATCAATGAAACCAAGAGCTGGTTTTTTGAGAAAATCAACAAGATAGATAAACCCTTAGCAAGCTAACTAAAAGGCAGAGAGACAACATCCAAATCAAGAAAATCAGAAATAACCACATAACCACAGACACTGCGGAAATCCAAACCATCATTAGGACTTACATCAAAAGTCCATATGCCGTAAAATTTGAAAATCTAAATGAAATGGACAATTTTCTTGACCGATTCGACTTACCAAAACTGAATGAGGACCAGGTAAAGCAATTAAATAGCACTATATCCTCCAAGGAAATAGAAGTGGTCATCGAAAGTCTCCCATCCAAAAACAGCCTAGGACCAGATGGTTTCAGCACAGAATTCTACCAGACCTTCAAAGAAGAGCTAACTCCTATTCTCTCCAAACTATTCCACAAAATAGAAACAGAAGGAACACTACCAAACTCATTCTATGAAGCCACAGTCACCTTGGTACATAAACCTTGCAAAGACCCAACAAAGAAAGAGAATTTTAGGCCAGTCTCCCTTATGAATATTGATGCAAAAATATTCAACAAAATACTTGCAAACCAAATACAAGAACACATCAAAGATATCATCCACTATGACTAAGTAGGCTTCATCCTAGGTATGCAGGGGAGGTTTAATATATGGAAATCCATCAATGTGATCCACCATATTAACAAACTGAAAGAAAAAAACCGCATAATAATCTCCCTAGATGCTGAAAAAGCATTTGACAAAATCCAGCATCCATTCATGTTTAAGGAATCGGAGAGATCAGGGATACAAGGCACATATCTAAACATAGTAAAAGTGATATACAGCAAACCTACAGCCAACATCAAACTCAATGGAGAAAAACTTAAAGCAATCCCACTGAAATCAGGGACAAGACAAGGCTGCCCATTCTCTACATATCTCTTCATTGTACTTGGAGTTCTTGCTAGAGCAGTAAGACAATTGGAGGAGATCAAATGGATACAAATTGGAAAGGAAGAAGTCAAATTATCACTATTTGCAGATGATATGATAGTATACATGAGTGTCCCCAAAAACTCTACCAGGGAACTCCTATAGCTGATAAACACCTTCAGCTAAGTGGCTGGATACAAAATTAACTCCAAAAAATCAGTAGCCCTCCTGTATTATACAAAAGACAAAAGGGCTGAGAAAGAAATTACGGAAACAACACCATTCACAATAGCCACAAATGACATAAGGTACCTTGGAGTAACCCTAACCAAGGAAGTCAAAGACTTGTATGAAAAAAATTCAAGTCTTTGAAGAAAGAAATAGAAGAAAATGTCAGAAGATGGAAATATCTCCCATGCTCATGGCTGAGCAGGATTAACATAGTAAAAATGACCATCTTACTAAAAGCAATCTACAGATTCAATGCAATTCCCATCAAATTACCAATAAAATTCCTTACAGACCTGGAAAGAAAAATTCTCATCTTCATATGGAATAACAAGTAACCCAGAATTGCTAAAACAATTCTCAACAATAAAAGATCTTCTGGAGTTATCTCCATCCCTGATCGTAAGCTGTACTATACAGCAATAGTTATAAAAACTACATGGTACTGGCATAGAAACAGAATGGTGGATCAATGAAACCAAACCGAGGACACAGAAATAAACCCACACATCTATGGACCCCTCATCTTGACAAAGATGCCAAAAACATATAATGTAAAAAAGATAGCATCTTCAACAACTGGTGCTGGTCTAATTGGATGTCTACATGTAGAAAAATGAAAATAGATTCATACTTATCACCATGCACAAAGCTGAAGTCCAAGTGGATTAAAGACCTCAACATAAAACCAGACACACTAAATTGGTTAGAAGAAAAAGTGGGCAATACCCTTGAACTCATTGGCACAGGAGACAACTTCCTGAACAGAACACCAACAGCACAGGCTCTAAGAGCAAAAAGCAATAAATGGGACCTCATGAAACTGAAAAGCTTCTGTAATGCAAAGGAAACCATCAACAAAGCAAAACAACTGCCTACAGACTGGGTAGGAATCTTCACCAACCTTTTATCTGAAAGAGGGCTAATAGCCAGTATATATAAAGAACTAAAGAAGCTAAAAAACAGCAAACCAAGTAATCCACTTAAAAAATGGGGAACAGAGCTTAACAGAGAATTCTCTGCAGAGGAATATTGAATGGAAGATAGAGACCTAAAGAAATGTTCAATGTAATTAGCCATTCGGGAAATGCAAATAAAAACCACCCTGAGATTTCACCTTATACCCATCAGAATGGCCAACATGAAAAACTCAAGTGACAACAAATGCTTGAGAGGCTGTGGAGAAAGGGGAACCCTCCTCCACTGCTGGTGGGAATGTAAACTTTTACAACCACTCTGGAAATCAATCTGGTGCTTTCTCAGACAACTAGGAATAGCGCTTCCTCAAGATACGTCCATACCACTCCTAGGCATATATCCAAAAGGGGCTCAAGTACACAATAAAGACATTTGTTCAACCATGTTTGTAGCAGCTTCATTTGTAATAGCCAGAAGTTGGAAACAGCCCAGATGCCCCCCAACTGAAGAATAGATGCAGATATTATGGTATATCTACACAATGGAGTATTACTCTGCAATGAAAAATAAGGAAATAATGAAATTTGCAGGTAAATGGTGGAACTTGGAAAAAATCATCCTGAGTGAGCTGTCCCAGAAGCATAAAGATACACACGGTATATACTCACTCATAAGACATATAACATAGGATAAAGCTACTAAAACCCTGAACATCTAAAGAAACTAATCAAGGGAGTGGACCCTGACTAAAATGCTTAATCCCCATCCCGAAAGGCAAAGAGGATGGACATCAGAAGAAGAAGAAGAAAACAGGAAACAACCTAGGAACCTGCCACAGAGGGCCTCTGAAAGGCTCTGCCCTACAGACTATCAAAGCAGATACTGAGACTTAAAGCCAACTGGTGGACAAAGTGCATGTAATCTTAAGAAGTGTGAAATAGTAATATCTGGAGAGGACAGGGACCCCACAAGGAGAGCAACAGAACCAGAAAATTTGAACACAGGGTTCTCCCCAGGGACTCATATTCCAACCAAGTAACATGCATGGAGATAACCTAGAACCGCTGCACAGATGTAGTCCATGACAGACTACAGTCCAAGTGGGTTCCATAGTAATGGGAAGAGGGACTGCCTCTGACATAATCTGATAGTCCTGTTCTTTGATCACCTCCCCCTGAGGGGAGAGCAGCCCTACCAGCCACAGAAGATGACAATATAGCCATTCCTGCTGGGATCTGATAGACTAAAATTGGAAGGAAGTAGAGGAGGACTTCCCCTATTAGTGGACTTGGGAGGGGCAATCGAGAAGAAGGGGAGGGAGGGTAGAGCTGGGAGGGGAGAAGGGAGAGGCTTATGGGGGGATACAAAGTGAATAAAGTGTAATTAATAAAAAAAAAATATTTCAAGCATCCTTCCTCAACCTAACTCTGACCATTCCCCTTCTCATTCTTTCACTGAAACTTTAGAGGAACTATTGCCCCACCCCTCACACAAACAGGGCACATTGCCTCAGGTTGCCTATTAGGTATACAGATGGCAGCTCCTTTGTACATGAGGGAGCTCAAAAGGTAGGTTATCCCATAGTGTCAAATACTGAGGTGGTTGAGGCACATGCCCTCCCTGCCCACACCACATATCAACAGGCCTAATTTATAGCTGTTACCTGAGCTTTCCAATTAGCCCAGGGATAATCCCTTAATATCTATGCAGTCTCTAAATATGCTTTCATATTCTTTTCTCCCTTTCTGCCATCTGGAGAGAATATGGAGTACTGTCAACAAAGAGAGGATCTGTAACCAATGCTGACCAAATTTTGGCCATGCTAAAAGGCTCCCATCTTCCCACAGACATTGGAATAGTCCACTGCAGGTCCCACCAGATGGACAATTCCATAGTTTCTAAAGTGAAGATCTGGGCTGATGAGGCAGTTAAGGCTGTGGCCCTAAAAGGCCTGGATTCATCCTTCTCAACACAGAACATCCTTACAATACAACCCTACCTCCCCTGCCCTCTCCTGACACTCCTCAGATTATGTCATATCTACACTAGTTCTTTCATGCTAACAGTCATGTCTTGTATAACTTCTTCAGTGCTCACCTGCAGCCTACCTCTAAGGACTTGTGCTTCCTAAAGACCATTATTGCTTCTTGTAAGATCTGCCAAACCTCAGCTCCTAACTCGGGCTATTGTAGCTCCTTTTCCCTACACACTGGGCTGGAGGCTCTCTCCCTGGCACTAACTTCAACTTGATTTTACCCACATGCTAACAGTCAAATGTGTCCTGTACCTCCTGGTGTTGCTGGACACATTCTCATGATTGGTGGAGGCTTTCCCCACTACTAATAAAAGAACTCAGAGAGTTTCTGATCTCCTCCCTATGATTATCTCACATTTTGGAATTCCTACCTCCCTTCAGTCAGATAATGGCCCTGATTTCACTTCTCAGGTTTCACAGACTTTATCTAAAGCCCTTAACATTCCTTGGTATTTTTATATCTCATACTGTCCCCAGTCTTCAGGAAAGAAAGAACAAACTAATCAATCCTCTAAAGAACACTCTTATTAAGCTATTCCAAAAGCTTCACTTTGATTGGGTAAAAGTCCTCTCCCTGGCTCTTTTCAGGCTGTGAGCTCTCCCCCAAAAACTTTGTCTATTTCACCTTTTGAGCTCATGTATGGGAGACTGGTCCTAACTCCTGGTCTTTCAGCTAAATCCTCTCCTCTCCCTGACCACCTGCTTACTCCCTTATGCTGTCATCTCCAGTCCCTTCTATGGGTCTTAACTCACCACTGTTTAGCATGGCCATACACTAATCCCTGTCCATCTCCTACTAATATTGGGGACCAGGTCCTTCTCTCCCCTTCACACTAAAGTTCCTAGACTCTTTCTCCTAAATGGCAGGGCACTTTCAAGATGATTCTTGTGACCCCCACAGCTGCTAAGCTTGAGGGCTTCCATCACTGGATTTATCTATCCCACCTTAAGCCTTTCACCCCATCTCTGAAAGATAATGATCCTTCCTATATATCAACTCCAACAGGGCCTTGCTCCCTCAAGCTCCAAAAGACACCAAGATCAACCACCCTGTGTCCAGTTCCAGAAAAATGAGGCCTCACCACAGAGCTGTGTTCGACCCTACTGGATTGGATATGTATTTTTCCTCATCTTCCTTTTGCCTATTGCTGTTCAAGGTAATCCCTACCTATGGAGATTTGAGGTTCAAGAAACCCTCATTGATAATAAACAGTCTCTCCTAATAGGGTCAGGAAATTGCTCTATTAGAGGCTGTCAGGAGCCGATGGAAATAGCTATCACCCAACATCTATCCTTCCCCTCTTATTTGATAGAATTTTTGTTTGCTCTCTCTTTGATCAAACAAAAAAAATTGCAAAAAAATGGCCGGACAGGTATGGAGGCTGTCCCTACTGGTCTTGCCTAATCCACACACCAGCACAGAAGAAGCTATTTCACCTGTACAAAAAGACCCTCTATTTATACATCCAAGACCCATGAGATGCCAGTTGGGTAGTAGGCATCCTTGGAAAACTCTACTGGTCCTACATACCCGATCTACCAATAAGTACTATTCATATCCAGAGAAAATATGTCCCAATTACCCAATCACTGGGGATGGGGAAGTAGAAAAGATAACTAAACACTCCTCTAAGGTCATTGATGCTGGGAGCCAAAGCTATCTACAGAAGCCAAAGCCAAAGCCATCTAGTGAAGATAAAGGTATCTATGGAAGCCAAAGTCAATTAGTGAGCCAAGGCTATCTATGGAAGCCAAAGTCAAAGCTATCTAGTGGAGACAAAGGTAGTTACTGAAGCCAAAGCCAAGTAGTGAGCAAAGGTCATTTAGTGTAGAACTAAAGCTATTTAGTTGAAGAGTTACCTAGGACTTGAAATTATGGGTGATAGATTGTGAGAACATCAGTCTGTTAGTTTTAGAGCATCTGTGAGATAGCTTAAGAAAATAACCTTAGCACATCTTGCAGGTGCAATATTTAACACATGAAAGCACTCTTCCTATTTCCTGCAGGAGTAGATTAACCTTCCCCCTTTCCTGCCTTCTCCCTATATAAGTTGGGTAAAAATTTCCAATAAACAGAAGCCTTGATCAGACAAACAGACCTGGCTTTCATTCCTGTGTCTCTTGTCCCTAACAGCCCCCCCCCCATTCTTTCCATCCTCCTACTTTAGGAACCCCTTTGAAGCCCCACGGGCTGGGGCAGTTACCTCTTTAACATCCCCTTTCCTAAAAAATACAAAACTGTCATTTCATCTCCTACTTCAGACTCTGACCTCAACCTACAAGCTCCTTAGTTTGACCCAACCAGGCCATTTTAAAGCTTGCTGTTTGTGTCTAACACACAGGACCAAGTCAGAGGTAGCGCTGACAACTTCTGCCGTGACTCTGTCAAAGACCCTCACTTCACCTTTACTAACTGCCCTGACTCTGATGTTGCCACAACCCCCTACCTTTCTCATATCACCCTCTTTGGTGTGAAAAGCTCTTTCAAGGCATCCAGGACACACTCTATAGGAATGCTAAGTTCCTTAGACTATAATGAAACTACTACCCTTGATACCTCATGTCAACCCCAATGCCATACTGTTAATAATATCTCGATTCTTTGTGGCACTGAGGTCTACTGTCATCTGCCTGCTCATTAGTCAGAAGTTTGCACTCTGGTACTCCTCTTTCCTGAGCTGGGCATGATAAACAAAAGCGAGCCCCTACCAATCACTGTCTTGGACTCAAAAAGCTGCCCAGCAGGATAAGAGGGCAATTCAAATGCTTCCCCTGCTGGCTGTTGCAGGAATCACCGGCAGCTCTAGGGACTGGAATAGCAGGACTAGCCATCTCACTAACTCTGTATAATCAGCTTTCTTCCCAGTTTATCCAGAACCTCCAGCAAGTGGCTCAGACAATACTAATCCTCCAAGGACAGATTGACTCACTGGCAGCAGTAGTACTTCAAAACTGACATGGATTGGATTTCCTCACAGCTGGAGAAGGTGGCTTTTGCATCTTCCTCTAGGAGTAATCTGTTTTTATACAGTAAATGACAAAATCCAACAACTCCAGACAGATTTACAAAAAAGAAGAGAACAGCTTGAGGCCTCTAGATCTTGGGCATTTGAGAGTCCAATATGGAAATGGTTTCTGCCCTTGTCTCAGCTCTCCTGCTCATCTTTCTAGTTTTGCTTTTTGCACCCTGTTTATTAACTTCCTCTCTACATTCTTCCAACAACAAATGCAAAAAATCTCTAAATAAACCAATAATCAGTTACTTATACAGGATTATCAACCTCTGCCCACAGAACCATATGACAATGACCCTGATGGTGGGGACCAGCTGTACTCTGAGAAGGACAATGCCCCTAATCAGCAGGAAGTATCTTGAAGAGAGAAAGTCATCCTTGTGTCCTTTCCCCACCATCACCCCTTCCTGACTTCTCACTTTTTAATAAAACAAAAAGGGAGAAATATGCTGTCACTTGAGTTTTTCATCTTGGCCATTTTGATGGGTGTAAGGTGAAATCTCAGGATCGTTTTGATTTGCATTTCCCTAATGGCTAATGATATTGAGCATTTCTTTAAGTGCTTCTCTGCCATTTGATATTCCTCTACAGAGAGTTCTCTGTTTAGCTCTGTTCCCCATTTTTTAACTGGATTACTTGGTTTGCTCCTTTTCACCTTCTTTAGTTCTTTATATATACTGGATATGAGTCCTCTGTCAGATGAAGGGTTGGTGAAGATTCTTTCCCAATCTGTAGGCAGTCGTGTTGTTTTGGTGATGGTCTCCTTTGCTTTACAGAAGCTTTTCAGTTTCATGAGGTCCCATTTATTGATTGTTGCTCTTAGAGCCTGTGCTGTTGGTGGTCTGTTCAGGAAGTTTTCCCCTGTACTAATGAGTTCAAGGTATTCACCACTTTGTTTTTCCTAGTCGATTTAATGTGTCTGGTTTTATGTTGAGGTCTTTGATCCACTTATACTTCAGTTTTATGCAGGGTGATAAGTATGGATCTATTTTCATTTTTCTATATGTAGACATCCAGTTGGACCAGCACCATTTGTTGAAGATGCTATCTTTTTTCAATTGTATGGTTTTGCTATCTTTGTCAAAAAATCAGGTGTCTATATGTGTGTGTGTGGGTTGATTTCTGGGTCTTCTGTTCAGTTCCATTGATCCACCATTCTTTTTCTATGCCAGTACCATGCAGTTTTTATAACTGTTGCTCTATAGTACAGCTTGAGATCAGGGATGGAGATACCTCCAGAAGATCTCTTATTGTAGAGGATTGTTTTAGCAATTCTGGGTTCCTTATTTTTCCATATGAAGTTGAGAATTTTTCTTTCCAGGTCTTTAAAGAATTGTGTTGGCAGTTTGATGGGAATTGCATTAAATCTGTAGATTGCTTTTGGTAAGATGGCCATTTTTATTATGTTAATCCTGCCAAGCCATGAACATGGGAGATCTTTCCATCTTCTCATATCTTCTTCTCATTCTATCTTCAGAGACTTGAAATTTTTTTCATACAAGTCTTTGACTTGCTTGGTTAGGGTTACACCAAGGTACTTTATGTCATTTTTTGGCTATTTTGAAGGGTATTCTTTCTCCAATTTCTTTCTCAGCCCTTTTGTCTTTTGTATATGGGAGTGCTACTGATTTTTTTAAGTTAATTTTGTATCTGGCCAACTTTGCTGAAGGTGTTTACCAGCTGTAAGAGTTCCTTGCTAGAGTTTTGGGGGTCACTCATGTATACTATCATATCATCTGCAAATAGTGAAAATTTGACTTCTTCCCTTCCAATCTGTATCCCCTTGATCTTCGTTAACTGCCTTACTGCTCTAACAAGGACATTCAGCACTATTTTGAAGAGATATGGAGAGAGTGGGCAGTCTTGTCTTGTATCTGATTTCAGTGGGATTGCTTTAATTTTCTCTCCATTCAGTTTGATGTTGGCTATAGGCTTCCTGTATATCACCTTTACTATGTTTAGATATGTGCCTTGTATCCCTGATCTCTCCAATACTTTAAACATGAATGGATGTTCGATTTTATCAAATGCTTTTTCAACATTTAGGGAGATTATCGTGTTTTTTTTTTCTTTCAGTTTGTTAATATGGTGGATCACATTGATGGATTTCCATATATTGAACCACCCCTGCATACCTGGGATGAAGCATAATTGGGCATAGTGGATGATTCTTTGATGTGTTCTTGTATTCCGTTTCCAAGTATTTTGTTAAGTATTTTTGCATCAATGTTCATAAGGAAGATTGGCCTGAAATTCTCTTTCTTTGTTGAGTCTTGGTGAGGTTTAGGTACCAAGGTGACTGTGGCTTCATAGAATTAGTTTGATAATGTTCCTTCTGTTTCTATTTTGTGGAATAGTTTGAAGAGAATTGGAGTTAGCTCTTCTTTCAAGGTCTGGTAGAATTCTGCACTGAAGCCTTCTGGTCCTGGACTTTTTTTGGATGGGAGACTTATGATGACCACTTCTATTTCTTTAGGGGTTATAGAACTATTTAATTGATTTACCTGGTCCTGATTCAGCTTTGGTAAGTGAAATCGATCAAGAAAATTGTCCATTTCATTTAGATTTTCAAATTTGGTGACATATACACTTTTGAAGTAAGCCCTAATAATTGTTTGGATTTCCTCATTGTATGTAGTTATGTCTCCCTTTTCATTTCTGATTTTGTTTATTTGGATGGTGTCTCCCTGCCTTTCAGTTAGCTTGGCTAAGGGTTTGTCGATCTTGTTGATTTTCTCAAAGAACCAGCTCTTGGTTTCATTGATTCTTTGAATTGTTTTATTTTATTATTTCCAGCTGTCTACTCCTCTTTGGTGTGTCTGCTTCTTCTTTTTTTAGGGTTTCTATGTGGGCCATTAAGTGACTTGAATGAGCTGTCTCAAATTTCTTCTTGAAGGCTAAGTGCTAAGAACTTTCCTCTTAGCACTGCCTTCGTTGTGTCCCACAAGTTTGGGTATGTTGTGTTTTCATTTTCATTGGGTTCTAAGAAGACTTTAATTTCTTTCTTTATTTCTTCCCTGACCCAGCTGTCATTTAGTAACAAGTTGTTCAGTTTCCATGTGTGTTCAGGCTTTTTGCTATTTCTGTTGTTGTTGAGGTCCAGCTTTATTCCTTGGTGATCAGACAGGATACAAGGGATTATTTCAATCTTCTTGTATCTGTTGAAGCTTCCTTTGTGACCAAGTATATGGTCTATTTTGGAGAAGGTTCCATGAGGTGCTGAGAAGAAGGTAAACTCTTTTCTGTTTTGGTGTAAAGGTCTGTGAATGTCTGTGAGGTCCATTTGATTTATGACTTCTGTCAGAGTTATCATTTCTTTGTTTAATTTGTTTTGTTGAACTATCCTTTGTTGAGAGTGGGTTGTTGAAGTCTCCCACTATTAATGTGTGGGGATCTATATGTGGTTTAAATTTTATGAATGTTTCTTTTACAAATGTGGGTGCTCTTGTATTTGGGGCATAGATATTCAGTATTGTGATGTCTTCCTGTTGGAATTTTCCCTTGATTAGTATGAAGTGTCCTTCCTCTTCTCTTTTTATTAATTTTGGTTGAAATTTTATTTTATTAGATATTTGAATGGCTACTCCTGATTGCTTCTTGGGTCCATGTGCTTGGAATGTTGTCTTCCAACTCTTTACCCTCAGGTAATGTCTATCTCTGTGCCTTAGGTGTGTTTCTTGTATGTAACAGATTGCTGGGTTTTGTTTACATATCCATTCTATTAATCTGTGTCTTTTTACTGGAGAGTTGAGTCCATTGATGTTGAAAGAAATTAATGACTAGTGGCTGTTAGATCATTTGATTTTGATGCTGGGTGAGGTCATCAGGTTGTGTGCTTGGTTGCTTTTTGTTTTACTTTAGTAAGGTTAATTATTTCTTGTGTTTTCTTGAAAGAAGCTAATTTTCTTGGGTTGTATTTTTCTTTCCAGTGTCTTCTATAATGCTAGATTTGTGTGTAGGTATTGTTGAAATTTGTTTTTGTCATTAAATATCTTGTTTTCTCCATCTATGAGGACTGAGAGTTTTGCAGGGTATAGTAGCCTGAGCTGACATCTGTCTTCTCTTAGGGTCTGCATGATATCCTTCCAGGCCCTTCTGGCTTTCATAGTCTCCTTTGAAAAGTCAGGTGTGATTCTAATGGGTTTGCCATTATATGTTACTTGGCCTTTTTCCCTTGCAGCTTTTAGTATTTTTTCTTTGTTCTGTATACTTACTGTTTTGATTATTATGTGGCGGGAGGATTTTGTTTTCTGGTCATATTTGTTAGGTTTTCAGTGGGCCTCATATATTCTTATTGGCCTCTCCTTTAACTTGGGGAAATGTTCTTCAATGATTTTGTTGAAAATATTTTCTGGGCCTTGGAGAAGGAAGTCTTCTTTTTCCTCTATACTTATTATTCTTAGGTTTTGTCTTTTCATATTGGCTTAGATTTCTTGGACGGTCTGTGTCAGGAATTTTTTGGATTTAACATTTTCTTTGAGAGATACATCGATTTCTTCCATTGTATCTTCTACACTTGAGATTTTTTCTTCCATCTCCTGTAGTCTGTTGGTTATGCTTACCTCTGTAGTTCCTGTTTTCTTCCCTAGATTCTTCCTTTCCTTTATTTCCTCCATTTGTGTGTGTTTTTTTTTTTTTTGTTTTTTTGTTTTTAATTTTTCCCTTTTTATCTTCAGGTCTTGAGGTTTTTGTTTTTTTCCTTCACATGTCTGATTGTATTTTCCTATTTTTCTTTTAGTTCCTTCAACTCTGTTTTTTTTTTTTAATTTCTTTCAGTGATTTAATTATTTCTTCTCTGAAGGCCACAAACTACTTGGCTGCATCTTCCTGTATTTCTTCATGGATGCTCATAATCTACTTGTCTTTAACTTCCTCCATTTCTTTATGGATAGGCAATGATCTGTTTGGTTTTATCTTCCTCTAATTCTTTACAATTTTTTTCCTCTATTATCCTCTTCATCAGTATAGCTATAAGGTCATCTTCTTGATTTTCTATTATGCTGCATTGTCCAGGGCTGTTCTCCCCTGGATGGCTGGGTTCTGGAGATGCGATATTGCTTTGTCTTTTGATGGTTGAGCTTTTATGCTGACCTCTACCCATTGGGCTGTTTTAGGTGTTGTCTGTTAGTTTCTGTGCTTCCTGGAGTCCTGAGGTAGGGAGAATCCCCTTGGCAGGAAGATGATTTTTCCTGAAGGAGACCTCCTGTGCTTTTTGGGTATGGTCACTGTATGGCCAATGTTTCTCAGGAATTGCCACTGCTCACTTCAGGTGTATAGATTTGAGTAGTAGCTTTGGTGTTTGTTAGGCAAGGGGGGCGCTCTCCTCTCACCCATAGAAGTTCTCAAGACAGCTGCCCAACTGTTGGGTTTCTCCTTATAGATTTAGTGAGCTGATGCTGTTGTTACATTTTTCCAGGTACAGTCCTCTTAAAGAACCCGCGGATTCCCTAGCTGTGGGGTTTTCTACCAACAGGGAAACTCAGTCTGTTATCCTGGGACACACAGTTTTGTCTGGGAAAGTGAGAGGAGTGGAGTGGCCATCAAGTCTCTGGGCCAGAGGCTAAGTGCTCTTTTCTGGGCCTGGAGAATGTGCACCTCAGTTGAGTTGGAGCCTGGGGGCACTGTTCTGATCTGGAGGCTGACAATTGAGGGCTCCACTCTGGTCTGGAGGCTGGGTGCCTCACTCTCGACGAGAAACTGTGTGTCCCTATCTGGGATTGTGGCTGCAGGCACCGCTCTGGTCTGGACACTCTGGGTGCAGCCCTTTTGAAGGACCAGTGATTCCCACAGTTTTGTCAGTCTAGCTAGGGATAACTGGTTGATCCTTGGCACAGTATCTGAGGGCTGCTGTAATGGCTCTCTGGCTTTTGTAGGTCTGAGGATGCAGCTGTGTGCCCCAGTGCCATAGGGGTACTCAATAATGGTGGCTGAGCACAGAGCTCCTGCCTGCAGTATAAAGCTAGAGCCTAGAGTCTGGGTGAATCCAGAAAGTCTTTTGGTGCTGGGTGTCCTGATGATCCTGGGTAGACCTGATGATTCCTCTCCTGCTGTGGGGTTTCCTCCTGACAGGGACACGCAGTCTTTGCTTTGGGGACTGCCATTCTGTCTGGGGTGGCGAGTAGAACCCACAAGTACAGACGCCTGCCTGTGGCTCAGCCTTTCTGGCTTTATGGATCGTGGGCATCTGCCTAAACTGGGTAATTTTCCCAAGACCTTTTCAGGTTGGTGGTATCAGCTGAGCACTCTGAGATCAGACCAGCCATTTTCCTCCCTGTGGTTTTGCACCTGAAAGAGAAACTCAGTCTCTAGTGCCCTGGGGCCCACAGTTCTATCTGAGGCAGCGAATCAGGTGCAAAGGCAGGGATCTGTGCAGGAGCCTGGGTCCCTGGCTCTGGCTCCAGGCTGGCTCCTGGGGTAGCCCACAGAACCCCAGTCTTTTCCAGGGGATGTCTGGGTGAACTAAGGTCAGTCCCAATCATTTCCTGCTTCATAGGGTTATCTCTTGACTAGAAAATCCAGTCTGTGATGTTGTGGGCCCACAGTTCAGTCTGGAACAGTGACCAGATCTTGCTGGTGTGTGGCTCTGGGCTAGCGACCAAGTGCTTGGCAGAACTGGGATCTCTTCCTCGGTTTAGTTGGGTGAATTAAGGCTGATTGAATTCCCCACTCTGCGATATACTCTCACCTGGAAAACACAAGCTCTTGTGTTTTATGGCCCAGAGTTCTGATTGCTGGTCACTGTGCAGATCCTGTTTTGCTGCTGGTCAAAATGAGAGTTGTCCAGGTGCTGCCATCTTGCCCCACCCTCCTAAATATGCTCTTTTTAAATTAAATCAAAGCAAAACTTTTAATTAAAACAATTTATAAGTGGGCTAGCAAATCTTATTAATCCTGTCATATTGTACTAAAACTTAACAGTAAAAAAAAAATAAAGTACAAAATTTTTATTGAATATTAAACAGAGAAATAAATAAACCTAGCCTGTCGCCCTCAGCAAAACTGGACTATTCTCACTGTATAAAATCTATAGGACAGAAAGGAAACAGCATTAAATCATTTATTTAGGTACTGGCAGCCAGGCATATATTTTATATAATGGGTAACAGTGATCTGAATATAAACCTGCACAACCCTGGGCTAACAAGGAACTGTCCCTTTTTTTTTTTTTCCTGTAAAAGAGCATAAGCGAACATTTTGCCCTGAAGAATCTTTAAAATAAAGAACAACATATTTTGTAGGGATTTTTTTAATATGAATATATTGTATGAACTGCAGTTTTTGTTTAAATGGCTTAAGCAGCATGGATTGGTTTTACTTTGTAAACTTAATAAAAGAAATACCAAGTTTTTTATAAAGAGTTGAGAAACTGTTTTAAGTTCTTTGTTAGACAAAGGTTTACTATTTTAAAATTCCTGCTAATTTTAAAAATGTTTTATAGAATTTAACTCCAATGGCCCAGGCCCAAACTGAGAGGTGTTGATTCAAATTTTCTCATGTCTAAATATATCCAAGTCTACAGATAAATATCTACACAGAGAGAGATATATATAAGGATTGTAGACACTGTCACATTGGAGTAACCAGAATACCCAAATACAACAACTTGACCAGCCCCTATAGGACATAAATCCCACAGATTCCAGAACTATTGCACCCCCTCATGAAGCCCCTTCTCACACATAGATTCCAGAAGGAGCAGAGCCCCCATGGCCCTTTCCAAAACTTCCAGATGGAGAGTGGGCTCTAGAAGGCCTCTTATCACACAAAATAGAGTCCCGGCGATCTTTTCTCCTAGTCCCAAAAGGAGTAGAACCTTTATGGGCCTCTTCTCTGGGAACTGGAGCATCTTCCAGATTCCCTCAATCAGACTGGAAACTCTTAAGTTTCCCAGACCTCGAGAGCAAACCAAAACAAGAAAACAAAAAAGAAGCCAGCAAACAAAAACAAAACAAAAACAAAAACAAAAAACAGAGACAAAGACAAAAATCAACTGCAGTACCTGCTTTTTAAACATTTAAATGTTTTTTAAAACCTGTTTTTGTAATATTAAAACAAACATCTTCTTTTGTAGTGAAATCATAAAGCACATTTATAATTTTTAAAGTTTAAACCAGACTTTAAAATTTACCATTGCAAACAATCCAATTTTATTATTATTTATTATTACTACTATTATTACTAGTATTATAATTATTGTTATTTTGTAATTTTTATTTCTTTAATTCCCTTACGAACTGAACTTGTTCCCTTTCTAATTGGACTTTCTCTCAGAAAACAGTAATATCCTCCTGCAGTGGTACAATATCTCCTGCAAATGTGGCAGGGAAAGCCACAGGGGCAGAGTGCACAGGAGGCCAGTCTCTATTATTAGACTTGGTAGTTTCTTCCTCTGACTTCATTTCATCTTCACTATCTAGCTCTTTAATTATTTTCTGCTCTCAAATTACACAAATATATTTGATCTCCTTTACGAACATTTGAAATAACTTTAGAAGCACTTTTTTTTTCAGGACTTGGAAAGCAGAATTTTATTTCACATAATTCAATCTGCACAGCCTTAAAAGATTGAATGTATTTATATGCTGCATAAATATAAGGAAAATGAGTACCAATGAGAATTATACAGATCCCTCATCAAGCCCAAGTTTGTCTTATCATATCCATTTTCCAGCCTGAATACTTTATCAGGCAGCAGAAGTAAGAAATAAGAATACCTGGGTCTCTTCCCATTTGTCACACAAATGACCAGGAAAACAAAAACAATAGCAACATCAAAAACAAATGTCACTGATGCATTAATAGCAAAGAAGCACTTTTTTTCTCTACCTGTTTGGCTGCTTTAATTTCCCCAAGTAACTCTTTAGCTTGTGAGATTCCTTTTCCCAAGTTTCTAGATTCATGATACCTTCAACTGAAAACCAGGGACAAACGTCATTTACAAACTAAAGGAGATAAGGGTGTTTTTCCCAATTCTCTGCTTTTATTAGCATTGATGTTAAAGTTCTCATGAACATCTCCCTGCTATTTCTCTGCTCAGGATTTCACTGCCTATCTACCTTGTCTTCCTTCTTGAGATGGGCAGTCATCTTGAATCACTTTGTTTCTTACACATCCAGAGCTCCAAAAACAAGCCTTTCTCATATTTCCCCTCATTTTCAAGGTCCCTTGTTCAGGTGCCACCTGATCTGTCCTGTGGGCTAATCAAACAGGGTCTACCTGAAAGAGGATGGGTAAATAGGTGGACAGAGGTTCCAAGAATGGTGACAAGATAGATTCTGATCAAGTCTCAATTTACTGAACATGCAGACAACACTTAATAAAGCAAAGGGTAGAAGCAAAAGTTTTTTTTCACAGTAGCAACATATCTGTTCCACCCGGCAAGACATCCAGGAATTCAGTCAAGGTTACATGAAGTTTGCTACTGCTTCTCCCAAGGTTGCAGGGAGCTTGCTATCTTCTTCTCAGGCTCAGAACACACAGCATGCAGAGACCATCAAGGACAGTCTCTGAGACATGGAACTTAGATAAGACCCGCATCTGCCATGGCCAGGAGGATGAATTCCTATTACCTGACTCCTTCAAAACTCAGACAATTTCTGGGACTAGTTTGGCTGAAACAGAAAATCTGTGAATGTAACAGGAGAAATGAGAGGAAATAAACTATTTGACAGCTGGTTCTGTTCCACACTTGCATTGCCAAACCTTTATGAACAGGGTTGCCTTGGCTGACCTGGCTGGCTGGTCCTACTCAGTTGTCAGTAAGAAACTCATCTAGTCCTGTTGTTTACATTTAAAATTGGGCCTTCAAGACAGTGAAATATGTACCAGTTATACACCTAGGACACAAGAACAGTGTTTTTTTTTCTGCTTTGGTCCTCCAGACAACCCCTTTAAAAGTAGTATTATTGCCAGGACCACTTGCTCAGAGGTGCTGAAAGAATCAGACTAGCCTTATAACTTGTATTTTTGAATACTCTCAGTATTTTTCCAGAGAACTGGAGAATGTAATAGCCACTCCTGACCCTAGCCATCTGCATGGATGGAGATAAGCAGAAGACCTCCACCCCGTTGCAGAAGCAAATACCAGTGGATCCAGATGGTCCTAATCCTCCTCCCAAATAGACCCTTACCTTTTGACTAAAGGCATGTAGCCCCATTTATTAGAGATACCACAGAATGAGCAAATTGTTTTTCCCACCTTTATAAATGGCCTAGTCTGACCTCAAAATGTACTAATACTTTTCCCAGTTCTAACAATAGCTGAATCTGCACATATCAGAAACCCCAGATGTCTAGGTGACCAGACCTGGTGCCCACAATAGACACTATATCTGCTCCCATGATGTCAGACCTGTAACCTCTCATCTACCCCTTTAAATACTGGAGGCTACAAAGTGTCAGTGCTGACTCTAGCCTGAATGTAGAGTTAGCCCCAGCATGCTGGTGTAAATAAAAACCTCTTGCTAATTGCATTGATTGTGCCCTCTGAGTTTCTTTCACAGCAAGCCCCTTTGGTATTTAGGCACCCTGCTGGGCCTAATGGAGCCACTTGAGCTCATAGGGTATGAGGAAGTTGGGTAACTACTATTTCATGGCTATGATTCTCTGCTACAAATTGAGTTCCTGGAAAGCATGCCTCATAGAGAAAAACTGCCCTCCTTTAGCAGAATCTTTTCTCCATGGTATAAGTCATTGTAAAAGTTGTCAAAATATTATTTTTATTGATTATGTGGGAATTTCATATAATATACATTACACTCCTTTTCCATGTCTACCAGGTTCAAATTACTACCCATATGCCACTTGATTTTTTTTTTTATTTAAAATACGTCATTTTAAGTATGTTTTGTTCATATACTCTTTGGAACATGATCAGTCTCATTGAAAAGTCCCTTAAAGAAAACAGAATTCATCCTTGCCACACCCAGGCACCACACCCAAGAAGAAGCCATCAGTCCTAAAGAGTTCTGTACTTTATCACCTTGATCAAAGTTTTTCTTATATATTTTACTTATTACATACTGTTTAATTTGTATCCCCTCTGTTACCCCCTATTTCTTCCCCTTCCAGTCCCATCCATCCTCCTTCTCCTGTTCCTATGACATTTCTCTATTGATCTGATAGGGGAGGTCCTCCTCCCTGTATATCTGACCTTAGCTTATCAGATCTCATCAAGGCTTCCTGAATTATCTTTCACCATGCTATGGTTTTCAGGGCATTGTTTTCCTTTTGTCCTCAATTCCCTCTACTTATGACACTCTTCCTGCCTCCTCTTCTACAGGTGGCCAAAGCTCTGAGGGAAGGGAGAATTTCATACAGCAATCCCACTTAGAGCTGTGTGCTTTAAGTTCTGTCTTTGCATATCAGAGTGTGGTTCTCTGAATGCAATCCCACTTGATGCTGAAGGATGCATCACTGTGGATCTAAGAACAAGGCACTGATCTATCAGTTGAGGGCAGAGAACAGCATATTTTAATAACAACAGCCTGGTTTGCTTGAAAATTGGCTAAAATGCTCAATCCCCATCACAAAAGGCAAAGAGGTTGGACCTCAGAAGAAGGAGAAAACAGGGAATAATCTAGGAGCCTGCAACAGAGACACTCTGAAAGTCTCTGCCCTGCAGATTTTCAAAGCAGTTGCTAGGATTTATGGCCAACTGTTGGGCAGAGAGCCTGGAATCTAATGAAAGAATTGGGAAATAGTAAGATGTGGAGAGGACAGGAGCTCCACATGGAGAACAACAGAACTAAAGAACCAAAAAATCTGAGCACAGAGGGCTTTCCTGTGACTCATACTCCAACCAAGTATCATGTATAGAAATAACATAGAGCCCCTGCTCAGATGTAGCCCATGGCAGTTCAGTGTCCAAGTTGATTCCATAGTAATGGAAAGAGGGACTGCCTCTGACATGAAGTGATTGGCCTGCTCATTGATCACCTCACCCTGATATGGGAGCATCCTTACAAGGACACAGAGGAAGACAGTGCAGCCACTCCTGATGAGATCTCATAGACTAGGAACAGAAGGAAGAAGAGGGAGTCCTCACCAATCAGTGGACTTGGGGAGGGGCATGCATTGACAAGAAAGAGGAAAGGTAGAATTGGGAAGGGAGAGATGTTACAGGGTATACAAAGTGAATAAAGTAAAATTGACAAAATTAAATTAAAAATATTAAAATATATAATTCCCTTTGGAGTTATATTATTGAAGGGCATACTTTGAGATTGATATGGCAATGAAAGTGACCAAAGAGATGGAACCTCCTTCTCTGTGTCTCTTTCACTTTGTCTCTTTCTGTCAACCTTGGTCTCTGTATTACTGAATCTGTCTCTCTAGTTTTCTTTCTCTATCTCTTTCAGTCTCCCTTTCTCTGCCTGCCACTTGTGGTACAATATGAAAAGCTGTCAGTTCTGCTGAAGGACTACAACAAGATGACCCGCTTGCTGATGTGACATCCTGCATAGTCTTTGTAAAAATATAAGCAAGGTCCCAATTGAAAAATTTATGTGCAAAGAGTTGCCTTGGTCAGGGAGCATTTTCCCAGTAAATATTTCCATGACAGAGGACATATCTGTGCAATTAACAAATGATAATAGAATCTATGATAATATGAAACTCACTTGTCAAGGACACTTGACTTTATTAACAAACACTTGAAAGAAATATGCGACACTTTCCCTGAACTAAGCGTCTTGGACTCAGGAACTCTCATCTCTGGGTTGTGTGTGTTCAGCTGCCTCAGTTGAAGTGTGTGGGGCTGTTCATTCTTTCTCTCAAGCACGTTGTTCGCTTGGCCCTTTTAATAATGAGCTCTTGAAACACTTATTGGATATAATCTGTTTTGTGACATGATTCTCCCTCTCAGCTAATAAGCACCTGACAGAATCTGGAAATCCATAAATATGAATAAACAAACTTTCCTAGGTGTCCTGTATCTCTGATCCTGTGCAAAGGTGACTTTTTCTTGTGAATCCCAACAAGCCTTTATCTCATCCCTTTATCCAGATGCCAGAACTTTAGTACTGATTAACTCTGTGAAAATATCAGGTCAGAAATGAAACTTTAATGTTTATTTAACTGGATAGTTTCCTTATTAGGGAAGCCTCAAAGTGATGTGGGATTGTGGGGAGTGAACAAAAATTACAATTTGCTTTCCTACTGTAGTGTTAGATCTAAAATTTCCTAGGTTGTGACTTTGAACTGAGAAGTTACTTGTGTACTCACTAAATGTGAGTACTTGTGTACTTGTGTACTTCACATTCTTATTGATATAATAGGCTGGCAGGGTCTAAGGTTCTCTGGGATATTGAGTCTTTAAGTTCAGGGGAAAAAAAGAAGAAGGAAATCATAGTTCCTGAGACTGTTTTGTCTGAAAGAAAGAAATATTGGTGTATGTAAAAGGAGAATTGGAGGTATGTCCAACCCGGATCTCAAGGTGTACCATAAATCAAAAGTAATAAAACGTGTGTAGTACTGGCATAGAAGCAGAATGGTGGATTAATGGAAGAAAAATAGAAGAATCAGAAATAATCTCACACACTTATGGACACCTGAGTTTTGAAAAAGATACCAAAACCATACAATGGAAAAAAGAAAGCATCTTCAACAAATGGTGCTGGTCTAGCTAGATGTAGAAAAATGCAAATAGATCCATACTTATCAACCTGCACAAAATTGAAGTCCATGTGGATCAAAGACCTCAACATAAAACCAGACACATTAAATTGGTTAGAAGAATAAGTGGAGAAGAGCCTTGAACTCATTGACAGAGGAGACAACTTCCTGAACACAACACCAACAGCACCGACTAAGAGCAACAATCACTAAATTGTACCTCATGAAACAGAAAAGCTTCTGCAAATCTAAGAACACTGTCATCAAAACAAAACGAATGCCTACAGATAGGAAAAAAACAATCTTCACCAAGCCTCAATGTGACAGAGGTCTAATATTCAGTATTTGTAAAGAACTAAATAAGTTGAAAAGCAACAAATCAAGTAATCCAATTAAAAAATGGTGAACATAGATAAACACAGAATTCCTCATAGAGGAATCAGATTGGCTGAGAAACACTAAAGAAATATTGAATGTCATTAGCCATCAGGGAAATGCAAATCAAAAAGATCCTGAGATTTCACCTTACAGATCAGAATAGACAAGATAAAAAATTCAAGTGACAAAACATGCTGGAGAGATTGTGGACAAAGGGGAAACCTCCTCCAATGCTGGTGGAAAGATAAACTTGCACAACAACTCTGTTAATCAATCTGGAAATTTCTTAGACAATTTGGAATATCACTTATTCAAGATCTGCCTTTACCACTCCTAGACATATATCCAGAAGAGGCTCATGTATACAATAAGGACATTTGCTCAACCACGATTGTAGCAGCTTTACTTTTAATAGCCAGAAGCTGGAAACTATGCAGATGCCCCCTAACTGAAGAATGGATACAGAATTTGTGTGTACATCTACACAATGGAATATTACTTAGCAATAAAAAAAAGAAAATCATGAAATTTACAGGTAAATGGTGGGAACTGGAAAGGATCATCCTGAGTGAGCTATCCCAGAAGCAGAGAGACACATATGGTATATACTCACTCATGTAGCCATATAATATATGATAAACCTACTAAAATCTCTACACCTAAAGAAACGAATCAAGGAGGAGGACACTGGCTAAAATGCTCAATCCCCATCCTAAAAAACAAAGAGGATGGACATCAGAAGAAGAAGAAAACAGGGAACAAATTAGGAGCCTGCCACAGAGGGCCTCTGAAAGGCTCTGCCCTGCAGAATATAAAAGCAGATACTGAGACTTTTGGCCAATATTGGACAGAGTGCATGGATTCTAATGGAAGAATTGTTCTGGAGAGAACAGGGGCTCCACAAGGAGAGAAAACAACCAAAAAATCTGAGCACAGGGTTCTTTCCTGAGACTCATACTCCAACTAAGTACCATGCATGGAGCTAACCTATAAATCCTGCACATGACAGTTCAATGTCCAAAGGGGTTCCATAGTAATGGTAATAGGGACTGCCTCTGACATGAACTGACTGACCTGCTATTTAATCATCTCTCCCTGATTGGGGAGCAGCCTTACTAGGCCAGAGAGGAACACAATGCATCCACTCCTGATGAGATGTGATAGACTAGGATCAGGAGAAAGATAGGAAGTTCTCCCCTAACAGTGGACTTGTGGAGGGCCATGCATGCAGAAGGGGAGGAAATGTGGGATTCTGAGGGGTGGAGGGAGGGTTTATGGGAAATTCAAAGTGAATAAAATGTAATTAATAAAAATATTGAAAAAATATAATTCTTAATGGAGTTTTATTATAAGAGGGTGTGCTTTGAGTTCGATATGCCAATAAAAGTGAACAGTGGTCTCTGTCCCTCAGTCTCTGTCACTTTATATCTTTGTTTCTGTTGGTCTCGGTCTCTCTTCTGAATCTATTTCTCTAGCTCTTTCTCTCTCTGTCTCCCTCTCGCTGCCTGCTGCTTATGACTCAGTATGTAAAGCTCCCAGTTCTCCTGAAGGACTGCAACAAGTTGACTACTTGATGACATGACATCCTTGATGATCTCTGTAAAAATGTAAGCAAGTTTCCAATTAACACTTTTTGTTCAAAGAGTAGATTTCGTTAGGGAGCTTTTTTTTTTTCTTTCAAATTATTTTATTTTTATTTATACATTATTTGCTTTGTATCCCCTCTCTATTTCTCTCTTTTATCCCATTCCAATTCCTCTCTTCCTCCCCCTTCTCCAAAAAACTCCCCTCCCCAAGGCCACAGGCAGGGAAGGGTATCATTTTCTTCCTTCTGATCCTAGTCCGTTAGGTCTCAACAGGAGTCTTTCTCTGTGGCCTGGTAAGGGTGCTCCCCCATCAGGGCCAGGCCCAACAACTCGATAAACTGCCAGTGGAAGACTGGTTTGGTCATAATAGATGTCCTAGTGGACTTTTATCTCCCAATATTAGTAGACCTCCTAATAAGTGAATGCATACCATATTTGTCTGCATTTTAGTTGTTTAACCAAGGATTAATTATCTGGTTCCATCCATTTGCCTGAAAATATCTTGATGTCATTTTCTTAGCTGAATAATTCTCCATTAAGAAAATATTCCACATTTTCCCCAAAGGAGATTGCCAGTCCTGTTATTTAGTCCTTATAAATTGCTGGGATTTTAATCATTGTATTGAATTACAAACTATCAGGATAACTATGTTCTTTTATTATAGATGTCACTCCATCTTCTTCCAATTCCTGGTGATTTGAATTGCAATGTCCATTTGAAGCTCATCTATTTATATGTGGAGTACCCAGAGAGGAAATATTTGGGAATGATTAGGTGATATGGTCTTGTTAGATAATATAATTCCTAATAGAGTTATATTATGGATGGGCTTTGAGTTTGATATGCCAATGAAAGTGACCATACACAGTGGAGTCTCTGTCTCTCACTCTCTGTCACTTTACATCTTTGTTTCTGTCAGTCTTGGTCTCTGTCTCTCTGAATCTGTCTCTCTAGCTCTTTCTCTCTCAGTATTTCTCTGTCTCCCTGTCTCTGCTTGCTGCTTGTGGTTCAGTATGAAAAGCTCTCAGTTCTGCTGAAGGACTACAACAAGATGATTGCTTGCTCAGTCATCAATATTACTCAGCATTAAAATTACCATGAAATTAGCAGGTAAATAGTGGGAACTGGAAAAGATCATCCTGATCGAGCTATCTTAGAAGCAGAAAGACACACATGGTATATACTCACTCATATAGACATATAATATAGGATAAACCTACTGAAATCTGTACACCCAAAGAAATTAATCAAGATGGAGAACTCTGGATAAAATACTCAATCCCCATCCTAAAAGGCAAAGAGGATGGACTTCAGAAGAAGGAGAAAATAGGGAATAAGTAAGGAGCCTGCCACCAAGGCTCTGAGAGGCCTGCTTTTCACAGTATCAAAGCAGATGCTAAGACTAATGGCCAACTGTTGGGCAGAGTTCATGGAGTCTAATGAAAGAAGTGGTGAATTGTAAGATCTGGAGAGGACAGGATCTCCACAAGGAGAATAACAGAATCAAAAAATTTGAGCACATAAGTCTTTCCTGAGATTGATACTCCAACCAAGCACCATACATGGAGATAACCCCCTGCGCTGATGTAGCCCAGGGCAATTTAATGTCCAATTTGGTTCCACAGTATTGGGAACAGTGATGGCCTCTGACATGAACTGATTGACCTGAGCTTTGATCACCTCTCCCTGATGGGGGAGCAGACTTACCAAGCCACAGACGAAGACAATGCTGTAATTCCTGATGATATCTGATAGACTAATATTAGAAGTAAGGGGAGGAAGTCCTCCCTTAGAAGTGGACATGGGGAAGGCCATTCATGGAAAAGGGAGAAGGAAAGGGGGATGGGGAGGGAAGAAATGAGGGATTTATGGGGAGATACAAAGTGAATAAATTATAATTAATAAAAATATAATAAATATATTAAAGAAATATAATGCCCTTTGGAGTTATATTATAGGACTGTGTGCTTGGAGATTGATATGCTAATAAAAGTGACCAGGTAGAAGTGAGTCTCTCTTTCTTTGTATTTATCAATTTATATCTCTTTTTCTGGTGGTCTCAGTGCCAATATTTCTGAATGGGTCTTTCTAGCTCTTTCTCTTTCTTGCTCTCTCTCTCTCTGCCTGCCACTTGTGTTTCAGTATGAAAAGCTCTCAGTTCAGCTGAAAGACTACAGCAAGTTGACTGCTTGCTGACTTGACATCAGGGATGGTTTCAGTAATAATATAAGCAAGCAAGTACTTTTGTTCAAAGATTTGTCTTTGTCAGGGAGCTTTTGTCACTAATTGACTGACTGTAATTTTCCAGTAATTGACTGACTGAACACATATCTGTGTTTATAACAAATTATCACAAATGTGTGATAATGTGAAACTTACGTGTCAAGGATAGGTGACTTCATTAATGACTGCTTGAAAAAAAATATGTGACAGCTTTCCTGAACTAAGAGTCTTGGACACAGGAACTGTCATCTCTGAGGTGTGTATTTAAAGCTGTCCAGATTAAGGCATGTGGGGCTGCTCAGCATTTTGCTCAAACATGCTGTCCATGAACCCCTTTTAATAACTGGCTCCTGAACCACTTCCTGGCTTTATCTTGTTTCATGTCATCATTCTGCCTATCAGCCAATAAGTGCCTGAGAGATTCTTGAGGTTTCCATGGAGGTGAGTAAACAAACTTTCTTCAGTATCCAGTACCTCTGATCCTGTGCACATGTGAATTTTTTTTTTATGAAAGCCAACAAGCCTTTATCTCTTCCAGATACCACACCTTTAATCCTGTTTATCTCTGTAAAAATGTCAGGTAGGAAATACAATTTTAATGTTTTATGAAGGCATGACAAATGGTCTCACATATTAATACTATTATGAGATCACAATGATAGGACATCACAATGGTGTTATAACATCCCAACGATATTATGCCATCAAAATGCTATTATAACATTAAACTTTATTATGACATCTCAATGGTATTATGTCATAACAATGGTGTCATGACATCTCATTGCTTTTATTGCATCAAAATGGTATTACAAAATAACAATGGCATCATGATATTTCAATGGAATTATGAGATCACCACTCTATTTTAAAATGATTGTGGTATGAAATCACAAGGAAATTTAGAAATCAGAACGACATTATGACATCAAAATGCTATTATGACCTCAAAATAGAATGAAAGTCCAATTATGACATCACAATGGCATTTTGATATCACAATGATATTATGAGATCACAGTGTTCTTATGACAGGAAAATTGTATGACCTTTCAATGCTATTATGACATCACAATGGTGTTATGACATCACAATGGTATTATGATGTCACAATGGCTTTATGACATCAAAATGCTATTTTTATATCAAAATAGTCTTGTGACATTACAATTGTATTTTGACATCAAAATCGAATTATGACATAACAAAATTTTTATGGCACCTCAATGGAATTATGTCATTACAAGGGTGGCATCACATATAAGTGCTTTTATGACATCAAAATGGTGTTATGAAAATAAAAATGCAGTCATGAAATCCCAATGATATTATGACATCACGATGCTATTATGACATCAAAATAGTATGACATTCCAATGCTAATATAATATCAAAATGGAATTATGATATCACAGTGCTATTATGACATCTAATTGAATTATTACATGACAATGGTAAAACATCAATCCAATCATGACATTACCATAATATAACACCTACATGCTATTATGATATCAATGCTATAATGTCTTCAAAATGATATGACATCACAATGCGAAGTTGACATCAAAATGCTATTATGACTTCAAAAGATGACTTCACAATGCTATGATGACATCACAATGCTATTACAATAATATGAAATCACATCACAGAGGGTTTTTTGTTATCACAATGCTATTATGACATCACAGTATCATGATAGCCCAATGGTATCCTTTCACAATGTTTTTATGTCATCCCAATGCTTTTATGATAGCATGTTTCCATTGTGACATCACAATGCTTGATGACATATAATGCTTTTACAACATGATTGTGTTATGATATCACAATGGAATTATGATATTACAATGACTTTACAATGATATTAAGACATCTCAATGCCATTAGGACATTACAATGCACTTATGATATCTCAATGCTATTATGACATCAGAATGATGTTAAATCACAATTCTATTATGATCTCACAAAGGTATTTTGACATCACAATGCTATTATGATATTGAAATATTATGACATCCTATTGGTATTATGATTAAACAATGTTATTGTGACATGACAATACTATTATGACTTCACAATAGTATTTTGACATGATTGTATTATGACATCACAATGGAATTTTGAAATAAAAAAGCTATTATGATTTCACAATGATATTATGACATCTAATGCAGCAATGTCATCACAATATTATTATGACATCACAATGACATCATGACATGAAAATTCATCATGGTATCCCAATGCTATTATGATATCACAATGATTAGGTGCTGTTTGCTGTGAGGGAGAATGATGTCAGGAAAGGGTGAAAGCCTCTAAGATTTTCTGGACCCAGTTATTAAAAGGGCCATGTAGACAGTCTGTTTGAAATAAAGGCTGAACAGCCTACATGCCTCCATCTGGCAAGCTGAAATGACATAACCCAGGGATGACAGTCCTGCATCCAAGACTCTTAGTTCAGATAATCTGTCACATATTTCTTTCAAATGGTCATTAATAAAATTACATTTCTTGACAAGTGAGTTTCACATTATCACAGTTTCCAAAATTATTTATTAAATGCAAATATATGTCTTTAGTCAGTGAATTAACTACTGTAAAAATGCTTCCTGACCACGGCAACTTTTTGAACAAAAAGTATTTAATTGGGACCTTTCTTATATTTTTACAGAGACTATCCATGATGTCACATCAGCAAGCAGTCATCTTGTATCCTTCAACAGAACTGAGAGCTTTTTATACTGAATCATAGGCAGCAGAAAGAGAAAGGGAGACTGAGAGAGAAAGAGGGAAGAGCTAGAGAGATAGATTCAGAAATAGAGAGACCGAGACCTACAGAAACAAAGATATAAAGTGACAGAGAAAGAAAAAGACCCATTCTCTCTGGTCACTTTCATTGGCATATCAACCTCAAAGCACATCCTCATACAATATAACTCTCATAGAAACTATGTTATCTAACAAGACCATACCTCCCATCCCTTTGTTGAAAATGCGGATTGTTTCCATAGTGGAATATTATTTATTTAAGAAAATGACATCATGATATTTTCAGGTAAATGGATGCCACCAGGAGAAATCATCCTGGGTGAAGTAACTAAAATACAGAAAGACAAATATGGTATGTATTCACTTATTAAGAGATCTCCTAATTGTGGGGCATAAAGTAACAATAGCACAAGTATGGTAACCAAACCAGTCTTCCAATAGGGGGATTGCATGGAAGTGAATTGAGATGTAGGGCCTGGGCATCCTACAGAAATTCAAGCAACCCAGGCTGTTGTTTTTAAAATATATTGCTCTCTTCCCTTAACTGATAGATCAGTGCCATGTTCTTCTACAAACAGAGATGCTTCCTTATTCATCAAATGGAATTGTATACAGATGCTCACAGACTGATATTATGCAGAGAGAGACCTTAAAACTTCCAGTACTGAATGGGATTTTCCTATGAAATTCTCTCTCTCCTCAGAGCTCTTGGAGGCCTGCAGGAGAGGAAGCAGGAATAGTGTCATAAGTAGAGGGAACTGTGGACAGAATAAGAACAATGCCCTCATCATCAATCCACAGAGGAATATGTTGCAGCCAGCCTTGGTGAGGCCTGATAAGCTAGGGTCGGATAGAAGAAACAAGAGGACCTCCCCTGTCAGGAAACTAGAGAAAGGTCACAGACATAGTAGAAGGATGGTGGGTGGGACTGGATAGAGAAGAAGGAGGGGGCAGGAGAGAGGATACAAAGTGAAGGAATTGTAATAAATAAATACATAAAAACTGTGATTAAGGTGATGAAGTATAGAGCTCTTCAGGACAGATGGCTTTGTCTTGGTGGTGGTTCCAGAGTGTGGCAAGTTTGAACTCAGTTTTCTTTAAGGGAATTGGCACTGAGACTCTGATCATGTTTCACTGAGTACATGCACAACACATTCTTGATTTGAAGTATTTTAAAGAAAAAATAATTAGTGTGACACATGGTTAGGAATTTAAAACTGGGAACAATGGAACTGGATTATAATGCATAAATATATGAATTTCCCACGTAATCAATGAAAATGGCATATTGATAACTTTTAACCATGTCTTTAAAATGGAGAAAATATTTTGCTAAGGGAGGGCAAAATTTGACTTTGTAAGGCATACTTTCCAGGAATTCATTATGTAACAGAGAATTCTAGCCATGAAGTAGTTTACCCAGATACCTCAGACCTCATGAGCTCAGGTGGCACCTCTGAACAAGCAGTCCTGGCACTAACACTTTGTTTAGAGGGTTTGCCTGGAGTACCACTGCAGGAAACACTGCTGTTATTATGTCGTAGGCATGTAATACGGACATATTTCTCTGTCTTGAATGACTACTTTGACCTGTAGCTCAAGACAAGGAGAATTTCTCACTGATCTCTGAGTCAGACATAGCTGCCAATACAGGTCAGACAAGAAAACCTTGCTCATAGAGAGTTGGCAACCCTAGTGTAGAATAGCACAAACTGTTCAATAGTTTATTGCCCCTCAGTTCTCCTTTTACATACACAGATCTTTCTCTATTTCAGCCAAACCAATCCCAGGAATTATCTGGTTTCATTCTCTTTTTCCTGATCTAAAGATTTAGTGACCCAGGGAACCCTAGGCCACTATTAATGTAATAGGCCTGCCTATTACATTAGTAAGAATGTGAAAGTACATTTAGTGAGTACATCATTACATGATCAGGTCAAAGTCACAACCTAGGAAATTTCATATTAAGACAACAGTAAAAGACCACTTGGTCGTTTGGTACATTCCCCTTAATACCACATCACTGTGAAGATTCTCTATTTTGGAAGGTGACCAATTTAATACCAGTAAAGTTTCATTTCCTACCTGACATTGTCACAGAGGTAAACAAGAATAAAGGTGTGTGGTTTGGATAAAGGGATGAGATAAATGCTTTTTGGGTTTCATAAGAAAAAGTCACAAGTGCACCAGATCAGATATACTGGACACTGAGGAAAGTTTGTTTGCTCATCTACATGGAACCTCAATATTCTCCAAGGTGTTGATTGGCTGACAGGGAGAATGATGTTATGAAACAAGTGAGAACCAGAAAGAATTTCAGGAGCCAGTTATTAAAAGCGCCAAGTGGACAGCATGCCTGAGAGAAGGGCTGAACAGCCCTACTTGCCTTAATCTGGGCAGCTGAAAGCATATAACCCAGAGATGACAGTTCTTGTGTCCAAGACTCTTCATTCAGGAAAAGTGTCACATATTTCTTTCAAGCGTTCTTTAATAAAGTCATTAGTCCTTGACATGTTAGTTTCAGATTATGACTGATTCTATTATTATTTGTTAAATGCACAGGTATGTCCTCAATCAGTGAATTACTTACTGTGAAAAAGCTTCTGACCAAGGCAAATCTTTGTAAAAACACTGATTAATTGGGATCTTGCTTATATTGTTACAGAGATCATCCAGGATGTCAAATCAGCAAGCAGTCATCTTGTTGTAGTCTTCAGCAGAACTGTGAGCTTTTCATATTTAACCACAAGGTGCAGGTGTAAGACCTGGGGTCTCACAGCTCAGGAGCTCAAGATCTCGCTCTTCCCAGAAACTCCCCCAGACCAAGACTTGTTGCAAAAGCAAGAGGTTTATTAACCATTGCACAATGGTGTCACCCCTGCTGGTCAGCAAAGAGTGGCACCGGAAGACAAAGGCCTTTAGGTTTTTAGAAGAAAAATTGCGGGAAATTTAAAGTTGTAGTTTTGTCAATTTAGTATTGGATGAGGAAGCTATAAAGTGAGATAATTTGTTAGTTTTAGGTGCTCAAGATTGGCCTGTCCTGCCAAGTTTGGATGCAGCTGTAATTGAAGGTGGCATGGTTAGATCATCCTTTAAGATTGGGGCTGCAGACTTTTGGCTGGATATCAGAAGCTACTCAGAAGATGAGGCCATCTGGGTTCATTGCTAACAAACACAATCTTGAAGATAAAGGTCTGGTAATTCTTTTTGCTGAGTGAAGGTCATTGCTTGCTTGCTTTTTTTATATCTGTCCTCACAGATAGGGTCACATCTGGAAAGGTACTAAGAGGCTTTGGCTTAACCTGGACCTAAAACTCAAAATTATAGGCTTTAGAAGACAAAGTTAGTCTAACCCTTTCACAGGCAGAAAGAGGATTACAGAGAGAGCAAGAGAGAGGAACAGTTTCAGAAATTTTAAGACCAAAACTGACAGAAACAAAGATATAAATTAATAGAGATTTAGAGACAGAGCCTCCATTCTGTCTGGTCACTTTTATTCTTATGTCAACAGCTAAGCACACCCTCCTATAATATAAATCAAAAAGAATTATATTTTTTATTTTTTTTTAATTTTACTTTTTATTAATACACTTTTTTTCACTTTTCATCCTCCCATATACCCCTCCTTTATCTCTTCTCAATCCCACCATGACTCCAATTTGTCCACGCATGCCCCTCCCCAAATCCAATGATAAAGGAGGTCTTCCTCTCCTTCCTTCTGATCCTAGTCTATCATCAGGTGTGGTTTCCTCTGTTGACTGTTAAGGCTTCTTCCCCATGACAGTGTGGTTTTCAAAGATCAGGCCAATCAGTTAATGTCAGAGGCAGTCCTTTGTCTCATTTTTATGAAAATACCTTGGACACTGAATTGCAATATGCTATATCTGTGCAGGGGTTATAGGTTATCTCCATGCATGGTATTTGGTTGGAGTAGGAGTCTCAGGAAAGACCCTTGTAATCAGATTTTTTGGTTCTGTTGCTCTCCTTGTGGAACTCCTGTCCTATCCATATTTTACTATTTCCCACTTCTTTCATTACATTCCATGCACTCTGCCCAACAGTTGGACATGTCTCAACATCTGCTTTGAGAGTCAGAAAGGCAGAATTGTTCTCTGTTTTCTTCTTCTGATGTCCATCCTCTTTGCCTTTTGCAATGGGGATTGATCATTTTAGCCAGAGTCCTCTGTCTTCAGTAGTTTCCTTAGGTATACAGATTTTAATGAGTTTATCCTATATTATATGTCTACACGACAGGGTATATATTGTATATGTCTTTCTGCTCTGAGAAAACTCACTTCCAGGACCCACCATTGATCTGAAAATTTCATGATTCCCTTGTTTTTTATTGCTGAGTAATATTCCATTGTGTAGATGTACCACAATTTCTGTATCCATTCTTTAGTTGGGGGGGCATCTCCATTGTTTCCAGGTTCTGGCTATTACAAATAAAAATGCTACAAAATGGTTGAGCAAATAAATTTATTGTGTACTTGAGCCTTTTTTGGATAATGCCTACAGGTGGTATAACTGGATTTTGATGATGTGCTATACTTACTTGTCTGTAAAACCACCAAATTGATTTCCAGAGTGATTGTAGAAATTTACATTCTCCCTAGCAGTGGTACATGTTTACATTCCCACCAGCAGTGGAAAGGGATCCCCTTCTCCGCAACCTCTCCAGCATGTGTTGTCACTTGAGTTTTTGATCTTGGCCAATCTGAGGTGTGGAAGGTGAAATCTCAAGGTTCTATTGATTTACATTTTTTTGGTGGCTTTGAGCATTTCTTTCAGTGTTTCTCTGCCATTCGAAATTCCTCTATCGAGAATTCTCTGTTTAGCTCTGTTCAACAGTTTTTATTGGATCACTTGATTTGTTGCTCTTCAAATTATTTCTTTATATATACTGGATGATAGCCCTCTGTCACAGAGTGGCTTGGTGAAGAGTCTTTCCCAATCTGTAGATATTTATTTTGTTTTGATGACAGTATCCTTTTCTTTACATAGGCTTTTCACTTTTACTAGGTCCCATTTACTGATTTTTCTTCTTAGAGCCTCTGCTGTTGATTTTCTGTTCAGGAAGTAGTCTCCTGTGCCACTGAGTTCAAGGCTTTTCCCACTTTTCCTTGTAACCAATGTAATATGTCTGGTTTTTAGTTTGAGGTCTTTGATTCACTTGGACTTCAGTTTTGTACAGGATGATAAGTATGGATCTATTTGCATTTTTCTGCAGGTAGACCAGCCCCATTTGTCAAAGATGCTATCTTTTTTCCATTGTATACTTTTCCATCTTTGTCAAAACTCAGGTGTCCATAAGTGTATGGGTTTATTTCTGTTTCTTCTATTTGTATCCATTGATCTACCATTCTGTTTCTATGCCAGTACCATGCAGTTTTTATTACTCTTGCTCTATAGTACAACTTGAGTTCAGGCATGGACAGAGCTCCAAAAGATCTTTTATTGTAGAGGATTTTTTTTTCTTAGCAATTCTGGGTTCTTTGTTTTTCTGTATGAAGTTGAGAATATTTTTCAAGGTCTGTAAAGAATTGCTTTGGTAATTTGATGGGAATTGCATTGAATCTGTAGATTACTTTGGTAAGATGGCCATTTTTATTATAATAATCCTGACAAAACATTAGCATGGAAGATCTTTTCAACTTCTGATAACTTATTCTAATTCTTTCTTCAAAGCCTTGAATTTTTTTTTTCATACAAGACTTTGACTTTCTTGGTTAGGGTCACATAAAGGAAGTTTATGTCTTTTACTGAATAAAAGAATAAATAGAAGATATCATCCACTATGACCAATTAGGCTTCATCCCAGTTATGCAGGAGTGGTTCAATATACAGATATCCATCAATGTGATCCACCATATTAAAAAACAGAAAGAAAAATACCATGTGATACTCTTCTTAGATATTTAAAAAGCTTTTGAGAAAAATCCAACATTCATTCATGGTTAAAGTATTGGAGAGATCAGGGATACAAGTCACATTTCTAAATATAGTAAAGTCAATATAGAGCAAGCCTATAGCCAACATCAAAATAAACGGAGAGAAACTTCAAGCAATCACATTGAAATCAGGGACAAGGCAAAACTCCCCACTCTCTCCATATCTCTTCAACATAGTTCTAGAAGTCTTTGCTAGAGCAATAAGACAATTGGAGGAGGTCAAAAGAACACAAATAAGAAAGGAAGGAATCAAAGTTTAACTAATTGCAGATGATATGATAGTATATATCAGTGACCCCCAAAATTCTATCGTGGAACTCGTACGGCTGATAAACAACTTCAGCAAAGTGGCTGGATACAATATTAAGTAAAAAAAAAAAAATCAGTAGCCCTCCCATATAAAAATGACAAAGGGCCTGCGAAAGAAATTAGGAAAACAAGAGAAATTATATTATCTTACAATGCCTTAACTCCTAACCCTTCCCAGACATTTCCTCACTGGGGAATACATGTGTAAATAGATTAGCTTCAAGGAACATTGCAATTCAAATCACCAGGAAGTGGAAGAAGGTGGAGGGACTTCTATGCTAAAAGAAGAATGATATTTTATCTTTCAATACAATGATTAAATCCCTGCATATTCCAAGGACTAAAGAACAGGATTGATAATCTCCTTTTGGAAAAATGTGGAGTATTTCCATAACAGAGTCTTATTCAGCTAAGAAAATGTCATCAAGGCATTTTCATGCAAATGGAAGGGACCAGGAAAAATCATACTGGTTGCAGTAACTAAAATGAAGACAGACAAATAAGGTATGTATTTGCTCATTGGAAAGTTTCTTAATGGGGGGATAAAGTTCCAATAGATCTTGTATTGTGACCAAACCAGTCTTTCAGTAGGGAGATTGGGTTGCAGGAAATTGAGTTGTTGGGCTATGTAATCCTATGGAAACTTTCAAGTAACCCAGGTTTTTGTTATTAAATTATGTTGCTCTCTGCCCTCAACTGATAGATCAGTGTCATGTTCTTAGATCTATAGAGTTGCTTCCTTCTGCATCAAATGGAATTGCATACAGGTACCCACAGTCTAATATTGTATGGAGAGAGACCTTAAAACACCCAGCTTTGAACTGGATTTCTCTATGAAATTCTTTCTCCCTTCAGAGCTTTGGGAAACCTGAAGGAGAGGAGGCAGGGAGAGTGTCATAAGTAGAAGGAATTGAGGAGACAAGTAGAACAATGCCCTGAGAATTAGGCCACAAAGGGAGATGATGCAGGTAGACTTGATGACACCTGATAAGTGTTATACCCAGTTCAAGAGCCCCCACAAGATCTACAGGAATCGACTCCATTGCAAAACACACGAGGGTCTTTATTATTACAAGCTCGAGCCGGATGGCTGCCCTTTACAAAGACATACGGCAAGTGACCCCCGGCTCTGGGAGATCAAGGTTTTTAAAGGAACAAAAATGCCAGTGGGTAGTACAAGATTTGGCATTACAGGATTGGGTAAGAGGAACAAAATGCAAGTGGGGTGGTCTCTAGGGAAGCTGACCTTTAAAATGATTGGTCTATTTTTAGGTGCCAGGACTGCTAAAGGTAGGGCCTAGCTACCTGGGAGACATCTGACCTCTAGTTCTTAGGGGCCATGTGACTCTAGTCATACCCTGAGGTTTATCTGGGTGGGGACTATTGTTGGCCCATTATCTGAAAGGAATGTGGTCTTGTGATTCTGTCTTAGCCTCTGGGCTATCCCTCTGCTCTGATAGGAATGTGGTCTTCTGATTCTGCCTCAACCCCAGGAATTAACTCTAATCTTTCATCCCCCCTTTTTCAAGAGGATAATTTCTCGAATCTTCGAGATGTGAGTTATTTAGCTATATGTTGAGGGAGCATCTTAGCTGCCAGGTAGGATCAGGGACCGAGGGTCTCATCTTCTGTATCTGCTTCAATGCTGGCCACGGGGCCGTTGACAACAGATAGGTCCATATACATGGAAGCAAGCCAGATCCTCGGCCTTAGCCAAATGTGGAGTTGTTCGTGACAGGGAGCACTCACCATCAGGAAGGTGGAAGGCAGAAACCAGCTCCATCTTTAAGGCATAGCATTCCGCAGCTCTCTACAGTTCCCCCTTTTTGTTTTAGACGCATCAGGCAAGAGTAGAGGTCTGATCTCTGATATTAGAAATAAATTGGGACTTTGTACAGATGTTCATTTAGGTGTCATCCACCCAAAGAGCATCAGACCCATCCGATACCTTTTTCTCAGAGGCGGGACCTGAGGCATCAACCCGCATGCAATCAGACATGCTCTTCTCTGGGTCCAAAGCTCAGGCTGACCCTGAGTGCAGTGCTTAGCCTCGCATCCTGAGCGTATCATTTTAGCTTTTTATGGTATCCAACCATGCTTGGGGAGAATGTCCTGCTTCAATGGCTGTAAAGGCCTGAATGATCATGGCTGCATCACACTGTTGTGAGACTCTAATCTTGCATATATACCACAGGCAAACCAAGGAGACCAACACCAGAAGGCCTGCTAACACTCCCATGCCCGCCCATTCCTTCAGATGATTCATAGCTGCAGCAATCCATGTTGATAATCCTGTGGCTAGTCCTGCGTCCACTCTGGTAGAATTTACTGTGACAATGGCCACTCTCAGCTGCTCCATCGTAGGGTCTCTTTTAATGTTTTATTCATTCTCTCTACCTGACCTGAACTTTGGGGTCTGTAAGCACAATGTAACTTCCAATCTGCCCCAATACATTTGGCTACACTCTGACTTACCCTAGACACAAAAGCTGGTCCATTATCTGACCCTATCAGATGGGGGAAGCCATACCTGGGTAAAAAGTCTTCCAACAATTTCTTGGCTACTACCTGAGCAGTCTCATCCTTGGTGGGGAAGGCCTCAGTCCATCCCGAAAAGGTGTCCAGAAACACTAGTCGATATTTGTACCCATATCTTCCAGGCTTGACCTCTGTAAAATCAACCTCCCAGTAGGCTCCAGGTGTTGGGAGCCGCGTGATCGTCTCGCTGGCAGAAACGCACTCCTCGGACTCAAGGAATCCTCCTGCAACAGAACCTTTATTACAGTCACGCGATGAAAAGAGGAGAGGGCCGCGGGCATTGGCCGAGAGACGCCATGGCATCCTGCAGGCTGCCCGCCCCTGGCGGGGAGAGGGGGAGGAGGAGAGGGGAGGTGAGGAGAGGAGGAGAGAGAGAGCCCCGATGTGGCGCTGTTTATATAAGCCTGGGTCGCACCTGAGTGACGTGTGAATACCCTGATTGGCTGCTCACTTTTACCCCGCCTGATGACTCAGGCCCAGCATGCTTAGTGTGCTTACGCAATCCGTGAATGTGTACTAGAGGCTGTTTACAGTTTTGAGGGCGGGATGTCAGCGCCACCTAGTGGCGTCTGAGTCTCTTACCTCTAAGGCGTGATCCAGGGTGTTGTGGTCTGTTCATGGCATTGGTCAGCTGGCAGTCTTTACAATTAGCAACAATATCGGCAATGGTCTTCCACAAGTTTTTAAGTTACTTTGGATTGTCTCACAGCACCTGCCATTCTTTTGGATCCCATGTGAATGACTCTGTGAATTTTTCTGAGAATAACTCTAGCTAAGGAGTTGGGTAAGATTAACTTACCTTTCTCTGAGTGCCACCAACCATTTAAATATTGACTCATGGATTGATCTTTGGCCCATTTTATTTCTTTTTCAGTGTACTGGGGTTCCTCTGGCAAATTTGGGTTAGGCAGCTCTGGCAACACCATTGCTAATATGGTGGCTTCCGATTCTTGCAGCACAATTTCCTTGACTGTCTTATCAGCCAGATTGTTGCCTCTGGCTATTCTGGACACCAAAAAGGCACCACCAGAATAGCCTTCTGGGTACCTTCCAGGCAGCTTGCCTGGTCCTTGGCTGCCACCAGGAGGTCATCTACATACTGGATAAGGGTAACATCTGGGTTGTTAACCCAATACTCAGCCAGGTCCTCATGCAGAGCCTCGTCGAAGATGGTGGGTGAATTTTTAAATCCTTGAGGTAGGCGTGTCCAAGTCAACTGCCCATTGATGCCTACCTCTGGGTCATGCCATTCAAAAGCAAAGTATTCTTGGCTTTTGGGTGCCAAGGGGAGGCTAAAGAAAGTGTCCTTCAGATCTAGGACAGTGTACCAGTCTCTTTCAGGTGGTAGAGAACTCAGCAATGTGTAAGGGTTAGGTACAGTGGGGTGAATATCTATCACCTGCCGATTGACGATGTTGGACCGGCTGATAATCATTCAAGTACAGGCAGTAGGGGAGTATTCCATGCAGATTGGCAAGGCCTGAGAATACCGAGACTGAGTAGTTTATGGATATGAGGAGTTATTCCCCTCCTTGCCTCCAGGGACATTGGGTATTGTCATACCCAGGCGGGGCCTGCCCCTGACTTGAGTTCCACAAACACAGGTGGCCGGTGTTTTGCTAGTCCCATTTTCCCTGTTTCCGCCCAAGCCTGAGGAAATTCCTCCAGCCAAAGATCCAGATTTTCCTCATAACCAAGGGACTGTTCATACAATTTGTATTCACATTCTGAGGCCAGGTTGACTGTTAGGACTTGGATAGACTTTCCTTTATCATCTAGTAATTGGGCTCTTTCTGACCCAAAATGTATCTGGGCTCTCATTTTGGTCAATAGGTCCCTCCCCAAAAGTGGGTAAGGGCATTCTGTGATGACCATGAATGAATGGGTTACCTGTCCCATTCCCAAGTCCACAGTTCTTCGGTAGTCCATGAATATTGTTTAATGCCAGTCATCCCTTGAACCCATGATTTCTTTGAAGATAGTGGTCCCCCGGCCTTCAGGAGCACTGAATGTTGGGCTCCAGTATCTACCAGAAAGTCCAAGGGTCTCCCCTCCACCTTTAGGGTTACTCTGGGCTCGGGGAGGGGATCCGAACTGTGACCCCCTCAGTCCTCCTCATCCACGAACATAACCTTAGTTTGTAGCTTTTGGGGGGACAATTTTTTATCCAGTGTCCCTCTTCTTTATAATAGGCACATTGGTTCTTACCTAATGATGGTTTGTAGTGTCCCTCTGACTCCCTTCTTCCTGCTACTCGCTGAAGTTGTTGTCTTCTCTCTCTTGGATCAGAGGCAGTGACTGCCGGGAGTACTTCAGCTAAGTCCCTATTTTGCCTTTTCTCAGCCCTAATTTGCTTTGCTTCTGGACTTTCCCTATTGTTATACACCCTTTCTGCAACTCTACTAAGTCCCATAGTGGCTTTTCTCCTAATCTCTCCTGTTTCTGTAACTTTTTCTTAATATCTGGTGCTGCCTGACTAATGAAAGCCAGAGCTACAGACGACTTCTGATCAGAATGCTCAGGGTCATAAGGTGTATATCGTCTATAAGCTTCCATAATCCTCTCTAGAAAGGCTGCTGGGCTTTTATTTTCTCCCTGTCTAACATCATAGATCTTGGCCAAATTAGTGGGCCATCTTGCAGCCACTTTGAGACCTGCCAACAGAGTCTGACGGTAAAGAAGGAGGTGCCTCTTGCCTTCAGCCGTATTAAAATCCCAGGTAGGTCGGGTAAGAGGAAATCCAGCATCAATATCAGCCGGATTCTGAGTTGGAACCCCAGTATTTCCCAGAACGTTTTTCTGGGCTTCTAGGTGGATACGCTCCCTTTCTTCTGTGGTGAAAAGAACCTGCAAAAGCTGTTGGCAGTCATCCCAAGTGGGCTGATGAGTAAAGAGCACAGTTTCAAAGAGGTCAATTAGGTCCCTCGGAATCTCAGAAAATTTAGCATTTTGGGTTCACCAATTGTAAAGGTAGGCCGTGGCAAACGGCCAATAATGATGGGGCTGCTGGGCCCAGTGGCACGCAGAGGCAGAACTGTGGAATCTGCCTCTGGTTCCTTAATTGGGGAAGCCACCCGCCGGCTCTGGTGCCCTGCGTAGGTCCATATGATAGGTCCGGGGCGGGCCGCAGAGGGGATGCAGGTACCGGTGCCTGTGGTAGTTCTGGGGCTGGTGCTGGCAATCCCTCAGATGGAGGAATAGACCTATAAGGTGGGGGTGGAAAAATCTCATCCTCTGGTGTGCTATCCTGTAAGACAGGGTAGAGGGGCGCGGAAGACTTAGGAGGGGACTTGGCCTCTGTGACCAATGTAGTGGTGGGACCTGGATCTGCATCTGTAGTCAACAAAGCTTCTGTAAAAGGAGGACTGTTAGCAGGGGGAAGAAAAGCTTTGATCCAAGGTGGGGGATTCATCACCAAATCCTTCCAGACTACTATATAAGGAACCTGGTCATGGTGTCCCTGCGCCTTTTGAAATACTTTATCCTCTACGGCCAGAACGGTCGGGAGATGAAAAGTCCCTTCTGGTGGCCATTCAACATTGAAGGTCGGCCACTCTGAACTACAGTAAGTAATCATTTTCCGCTTTTTTACATATACGGAGAGATTGCAAGCTCTTGCCTTAACCTCTTTGAAGTGGCTAAGAATCAAGTCAAGGGGGTGGGAAGTCGTCTGTCCCATAATGTCCATCACAGTCCAATAAACAAAGACTGAGAAGACTCACAAATGCAAGAAACACAACCAAAAAATGAAAACAGACTCTGCTGGCGCTAAAGGCAAAAACAGGGTGAGGAGTCAAGGACCTGTCTTGCTTCCTTTGTCAGAAATTCCTCCAGGATGGGCCCAGAGTCCCTTCCTGGGAAAGGTACTGTAAAAACAGACCTTCAGATTCCCACTCTGGCTCCTCTGCCACAGAAGCCTCAGAGTGGTGGGTGGTTCTAGACCACCTCCAGATACTGATGAAGTTGGGGGACGTCTCTCCCAACTTCAGTGACTGTGATTGTTTGACACGTCTGTCTAATCACATTTAGTCACTCATACAGATGCCTCGAGGCAGAACAGAATACAGAAGATAAGCGCCAACGAGAACACTGCACACTGCACAAAGCACAAAGAGACAAAGACAGATGAAGACACAGACACAACACTTACCAGCTGGTATGAGACCCTCCAGATCAGTCCTGAGGTCTTGGGGGGCCTTGGAATCTCCATGGGACCTCCAAATGTTATACCCAGTTCGAGAGCCCCCACAAGATCTACAGGAATTGACTCCATTGCAAAACACACGAGGGTCTTATTATTACAAGCCCAAGCCGGGTGGCTGCCCTTTACAAAGACATACGGCAAGTAACCCCCGGCTCTGGGAGATCAAGGTTTTTAAAGAAACAAAAATGCCAGTGGGGTAGTACAAGCTTTGGCATTACAGGATTGGGTAAGAGGAACAAAACGCAAGTGGGGTGGTCTCTAGGGAAGCTGACCTTTAAAATGATTGGTCTATTTTTAGGCGCCAGGACTGCTAAAGGTAGGGCCTAGCTACCTGGGAGACATCTGACCTCTAGTTCTTAGGGGCCATGTGACTCTAGTCATACCCTGAGGTTTATCTGGGTGGGGACTGTTGTTGGCCCATTATCTGAAAAGAATGTGGTCTTGTGATTCTGTCTTAGCCTCTGGGCTAGCCCTCTGCTCTGAAAGGAATGTGGGACTCTGCCCTAGCCTCTGGGCTAGCCCTCTGCTCTGAAAGGAATGTGGTCTTGTGATTCTGCCTCAGCCCCAGAAATTAACTCTAGTCTTTCATCAGCTAGGGTCAGATAGAAGGAGATGGAGGACCTCCACTATCAGGGAAGTAGAGAAAGGACATAGGGATAAAAGAAGGAGGCTGGGTGGAACTGGAAGTGGAAGAGGGAGGGGCAGCAGAAGGGAAAAAAGTGAACAATTGGTAATACATAAGTACATAAGAAAAACTGTGATGAAGTATAGAAATCTTCAGGACTGATGGCTTCTTCTAGGGGGTGGTGCCAGGGTGCAGCAAGGATGAACTCAGTTTTATTTAATGGACTTGGCAGTGAGACTTTGATCCAGTTCTAGTGACTTCATGCACAAAACATACTTCAATTGATGTATTTTAAGAAAAAGAATTTTTGTTGTGACACATGGGTAGGAATTTGAACCTGGGAGCATTGGAAAAGGAGTGTAATGCATGCTATATGAACTTCCCACATAAACAATAAAAATAGTATGTTTACAATGTTTACAATGAACTTTAATATGGAGAAAATATTCTGCTAATGGAGCGCAGAGTTTGACTTTGTAAAGTATGCTTTTCCAGGAATTCATTATGTAGCAGAGAATCCTAACCATGAACTAGTGTTTACCCATCTACCTCAGATCCCAAAAGCTCAGGTGGCACCTCTAAACAAGCAGCCCTGGTACTAACACCATGTTCAGACAGTTTATCTGGAGGACCATAAAAGGTAACAGGTGCTCCTGTTTCCTAGGCACATAACATGGAAACATTTCACTGTCCTGAAGGCCCAGGTTTAACTCAAAAGTCCAGGACCAGGAGGGTTCTTCACTGAACAATGAGTAGGACACAGCTGCCAATCCAGCCAGGTCAGCCAAGGCAACCCTGCTCATAGAGGGTTGGAAACCATAGTGTGGCTCAGCATCAGCTGTCAAATAGTTTATTGCCCCTCAGTTCTGTTTTTACATATACTGATCTTTCTATTTTTCAACCTAACCTGTCCCAGGAATTGTCCAGTCTCCTTCGCTTTTTTCTGCTCCTAAAGTCTCAATAACCCAGGGAACCCTAGGCCCAGCCATCCTAGGATATAAATAAGAATGTGTATGTATATTTAGTGAGTACATGAGTAATGCTCAGTTCAATGTCACAAGGTAAGAAATTTCAGATCCAAGACAACAGTAGGACCTTCTCATTTGATACATTCCCGTTAATTCCACAGCACTTTAAAGCATCTCTACATAGGACGCTGTCCAAATAAATGAACATTAAAGTTTTATTTCCTACATGACATTGTTACACAAGTAAACAAGAGTAAAGGTATGGGACCTGGATAAAGGGATGAGATAAAGACTTGCTGCTTTTCACAAGAAAATGTCCTGTGTGCACAGGGTCACAGACTGGACACTGAGGAAAGTTTGTATACTCATCTCCATGGAATCCTTAAGAATCTCTCAGGTGTTGATTGGCTGAAATTGAGAATAATGTCATGAAATTGTTGAAAGTCACTAAGAGTTTCAGGAGTCAGTTATTAAAAGGGCCAAGTGGACAGCATGCTTGAGAGACATGCTAAACAGCCCTACATGCCTCAATCTTGGAATCTGAAAGCTGAAAGATTTCTGTGTCCAAGAATCTTAGTTCAGGAAAAGAGTCACATATTTATTTTAAGTTGTCATTAATAAAGTCACTTTTCCTTGACATGTGACTGTCATGTTACCACAGATTTCATTCGTATTTGTTAAATGTACAGATATGTCCTCAGTCAGTGAATTACTTTTTGTGAAAATGTCCCCTGACAAAGGCAACTCCTTGAACATAAAGAATTTGATCAGGATATCATCAAGCATTCATCTTGTTGTAGTCCTTCAGAAGAACTGACAGTGTTTCACATGTCACAGTCAGAGTGTGAGAGACAAGAGAGAAAGAGCTAGAGAAACAGATTCAGATGGAGAGAATTAGAATGACCACATCAAATCTATAAAGTGACAGAGACCAAGAGACAGAGACTCCATTTGCCTGGTCACTTTCATCGGCATATCAACTTCAAAGCATACCTCCTATTAATAAAACTCCAATACGAACATTATTATCTAACAAGACCATTACTCTTAATGCTTCCCAGAATTTTCCTTACTGGAGACTCAACATGTAAATAGATAAGTTTCAAGTTGACATTTCAATTCAAATCATCAGGAAATAGAAGAAAGATGGAGGGACTTCTAGGCTAAAAGTACATAGTTATCTAGCTAATTTGTCATTCAATACAATTATTAAATTCCCAGCAGCTTCCAAGTTCTAAAGAATAGGACTGACAGTCTTCATTGGGGAAAATGTGGAATATTTCCAGAAAGGAGTATTATTCTTCTAAGAAAAGGACATCATGATATTTCATGCAAATGGATGGAACCAGGAAAATTAATCCTGGGTGAAATAAGTAAAATGCAGAAAGACAAGTATTAGGTATGTATTCAATTACTAGGAGGTTTCTTAATAGTTGGGAATAAAGTTCCAATAAGCCATCTATTTTGACCAAACCAGTCTTCCTAGGGGAATAGGATGGAAGTGAATTGAGTTGTTGGGCCAGGTCATCCTATGGAAATTTTCAAACATCCTAGCCTATTATTATTTAAATATGTTTCTCTCTGCCCTAACCTGATAGATCAGTGTCATGTTCTTGTACTCACAGAAATTCATCAAATGGGATTGCATACAGAGACCCACAGTCTGATATGATGCACATCACTTTAAAACTGCCCTACTTAGGCAGATGTCTAATTAAATAAACATTAAAATTTCATTTTCCTACCTGACATTGTTAAGGAGGCAAACAAAAGTAAAGGTTTGGGATCTGGATAAAGGGATGAGAAAAAAGCTTCTTGGGTTTTACCTGTGCTCAGGATCAGAGAAACTGTACACTGAGAAAAGTTTCTTTACTCATTTCCATGGAAAACTCAAGATTCTCTCAGATACTGATTAGCTGAGATGGAGAATAAGTCATGAAACAGGTAAAAGCCAGTAAGAGTTTCAAGAGCCAGTTACTAAAAAGGCCAAGTGGACCTTGCTTGAGAGCATGCTTGAGAGAAAGGCTGAGGAGCCCTACATGCCAAAATCTGGGCAACACAAAGCACATAAAACAGAGATGACACCTCCTGTGACCAAGACTCTTATTTCAACAAAAGTGTCACATATGTCTTTCTAGTGGTTATTAATAAAAGGCATTGCCCTTGACATGTGATTTTCACATTATCACAGATTCTATTATTATTTGTTAAATGCAGAGATATGTCCTCAGTCAGGGACGTATCTACTGGAAAAAAATGTTCCCTGACCAAGGCAACTCTTTGAACAAAAATGTGTTTCCTTCAGACTTTGCTTATATTTTTATGGAGATTAACCATGATGTCACATCAGCAAGAAGTCATCTTCTTGTAGTTCTCCAGCAGAACCGAGATCTCTTCATATTTAACCACAAGATGCAGACAGAGAGAAAGGGAAACAGAGAGAAAGAGCTAGAGAAACAGATTCCTAAATAGAGACAAGAAGACCAACAGAAAAAATATATATAAATTGACAGAGAGTGAGAGACAGACTCCCTTCTGTCTTATCACATCCATTGGCATATCATACTCAAAGCATACCCTCATATAATATAACTCTAATAGGAATTATATTATTTCACAAATCCATATATCCTAACCATTCCTAGACATTTACTCAAAGGGGACTCCACATATAAATAGATTAGCTTCCAGGAAATATTGCAATTAAAATCACCAGGATGTGGAAGAAGATGGAGGGAATTCTAGGCTAAAAGGACTTAGTCATTCTGATAGTTTGTAATTCAGTACAATTATTAAAGTCCCAGCAACTTCCAAGGTCTAAAGAATAGGAATGACACTCTCCTTTGGGGAAAATGTGGAATATTTCCATAATGGAGTATTTTTCAGCCAACAAAATGAGATCATGATATTTTCAGACAAATGGATGGAACCAGGAAAAACCATGCTGGATGAAGTAACTAAAATGCACAAAGATAAATGTGGTATGTACTCACATATTAGGAGGATTAATAATAGTGAGGGTTAAGTTCCAATAGGCCATCTATTGTGACCAAACCATTCTTCCATTAGGGGAATTGGGTGGCAGTGAATTGAGATTTTGGGCAAAGGTATCAATACCTTTGGAAATTTTCAAGCAACCCAGTCTCTAGTTACTAAACTAGTTTGCTCTCTGTGCTCAACTGATAGATTAGTGCCATGTTCTTCTATTCACAGAGATGCTTCCTTCTGCATCAAATGTGGTTGCATACAGAGACTCATAGTACGATGTTATGCAGAGAGAGACCTTAAAACACCCAGCTTTAAATGGGATATCCCTATGAAATTCTCCCTTCCCAAAGAGATCTGGGAAGCCTGCAGCAGAGGAGGCAGGAATTATGTCATAAAAAAAAGGCAGTTGAGGACACAAGGAGAACAATGCCCTGAGAATCAGGCCACAGAGAAAGGTGATGCAGCCAGCCTTGGTGTGACCTGACAAGCTAGGGTCAGAGAGTAGCCAGAGAAGGATGTCCCTTATCAGGGAACTAGATGAATGGTATGAGTATAGAAGAAGTAGGGTGGGTGGGACTAGAAGTAGAAGAGAGAGAGGGCAGCCAAGGGGATTCAAAATGAACAAATCATAACCAATAAATACATAAGGAAAACTGTGATGAAAGTAACGAAAAATAGAGCTTTACAGGACAGATGGCTTCTTTTTGTGGGTGGTGACAAGGTGCTGGAAGGATGAACTCAGTTTTCTTTTAATAACTGGGCACTGAGACTCTGATCTTTTTCCAAAGAGTATGTAAACAACACACACTTCAACTTATGTATTTTAAAGAAAAATATTTTTTATTGTGAAATTTGGGTAGAAATTCGAACCAGGGAGAAATGGAAAAGGAGGGTAATATATATATTATATGAAATTCCAACATAATCAATAAAATTAATAAGTTGACAACTTTTACAATGACTTTTAGCATAGAGAAATGTTTTTGCTAAAGGAGGGCATAGATTGACATTGTAAGACATGCTTTCCAGGAACTCATTATGTAGCAGAGAATCCTAGCCATGAAATAGTGGTTACCTAGCTACCTCAGACCCCATGAGCTCAGGTGGCACCTCTGAATAAGTAGTCCTGGATCTAACAATACATTTAGAGGGATTGTCTAGAGGACCACAGCAAGAAACACAGCTGCTCTTGTGTCCTAGGCATATAACATGGTCAATTTATCTGTTGTGATAAATTTTTAACTGTAAATCCCAGGAACAGGAGGATTTCTCACTGACCACTGAGTAGGACATAGCTTCTGGACCAGCCAGGTCAGCCAAGGCAACCAGGCTCATACAGGGTTGGCAATTCTGGTGTGAAATAGCACCATCTGTCAAATAGTTTATTGCCCATCAGTTCTTCTTTTACATACACAGATCTTTCTTTCAGCGAAACCAGTCCCAGGAATTGTCTGGTTTCCTTTTCTTTTCTCTGGTCTTCATGTCTCAATACCTCAGGGAACCTAGGCCCACCCAGCCTATGATAACAATAAGAATGTGAGTATACAAGTAACCGCTCAGTTTAAAGTCACAACCTAGGAAATTTCAGATTCAACACCATAGTAGGAGACTACCTTGTCAATTGCCACATTCCCCTTAATCCCACATCACTTTGAAGCTTCCCAAGTTAGGGAGAACTCCAATTAAATAAACATTAAAGTTTTATTTCCTGACATTGTCACAGGAATGAAGGTGTGTGGGATCTGGATAAAGGGATGAGATAAAGGCTTGTTAGGTTTCACAGGAAAAAGTCATGTGTGCACATGATCAGAGATACTGTACACTGAGGAAAGTTTGTTTACTCATCTCCATGGAAACATCAAGATTCTCTCATGTGCTGATTAGGTTAGATGTAGAATGATGTCATTCAACAGGTGAAAGCCAGTAAGAGTTTCAGGAGGCAGTTATTAAAATGGCCAAGTGGAAAGAGTACTTGAGAAAAAGGCTGAGCAGCGCTAAATGCCTCAATCTGAGAAGCTGAAAGCATACAAACCAGAAATGAGAGATTCTGTGTCCAATACTCTAATTTCAGGAAAATTGTCACATATTTCTATTTTATTTTATTTTTATTTTTATTTTTATTAATTACATTTTATTTACTTTTAGCCCCACAATAAACTATTCCATATACCCTCCCAATTCCACCTTCCCTCCCCCAACACCCATGCATGCACCTTCTCAAGTCGACTGATAGGGGATGTCTTCCTCTCCTACCTTCTGAAACTACTCTCAGATCTCAAAAAGAGTGGCTGCATTGTCATCTTCTGTGGCCTGGAAAGGCTGCCCCTCCACACATGGAGGTGAACAAAGAGCAGGCCAATCAGTTCATGTCAGAGGCAGTCCCTCTTCCCATTACTGTGGAACCCACTTGGACACTGAACTTCCATGGGCTACATCTGTGCAGGGGTTCTAGGTTATCTCCATGCATGGTACTTGGTTGGAGTATAAGTCTGTGGAAAGAACCCTGTGTTCAAATTTTTTGGTTCTGTTCCTCTCTTTGTGGAGTTACTGTACTGTCCAGATGTTCCTATATCCCACTTCATTCATTAGAGTCCATAAACTCTACCATGTGTGTCTTTTTGCTTCTGGGAAAACTCACTCAGGATGATCCTTTCCAGATCCCACCATTTACCTGCAAATTTCATGATTTCCTTATTTTTCATTGCTGAGTAATATTCCATTGTGTAGATGTACCACAATTTCTGCATCCATTCTTCAGTTGAGGGGCATCTGGGTTGTTTCCAGCATCTGGCTATTACAAATAAAGCTGCTACAAACATGGTTGAGCAAATGTCCTTTTTGTGTACTTGAGCCTTTTTTGGATATATGCCCAGTAGTGGTATGGCTGGATCTTGAGGAAGCACTATTCCTAGTTGTCTGAGAAAGCGCCAGAGTGGTTGTACAAGTTTACATTCCCACCAGCAGTGGAGAAGTGTTCCCCTTTCTCCACAACCTCTCCAGCATGTGTTGTCACTTGAGTTTTTGATCTTGGCCATTTTCATGGGTGTAAGGTGAAATCTCAGGGTTGTTTTGATTTGCATTTCCCTAATGGCTAGTGAGGTTGAGCATTTCTTTAAGTGCTTCTCTGCCATTCGGTATTCCTCTACAGAGAATTCTCTGTTTAGTTCTGTTCCCCATTTTTTAAGTGGATTACTTGGTTTGTTGCTTTTCAGCTTCTTTAGTTCTTTATATATACTGGATATGAGTCCACTGTCAGATAAGGGTTGGTGAAGATTCTTTCCCAATCTGTAGGTGGTCGCTTTGTTTTGATGACTGTGTCCTTTGCTTTACAGAAGCTTTTCAGTTTCATGAGGTCCCATTTATTGGTTGTTGCTCTTAGAACCTGTGCTGTTGGTGTTCTGTTCAGGAAGTTTTCCCCTGTACCAATAAGTTCTAGGGTATTCCCCACTTTTTTTTCAAGCCAATTTAATGTGTCTGGTATTATGTTGAGGTCTTTGTTCCACTTGGACTTCAGTTTTGTGCAGGGTGACAAGTATGGATCTATTTTCATTTTTCTACATGTAGACATCCACTTAGACCAGCACCATTTGTTGAAGATGCTATCTTTTTTCCATTGTATGGTTTTGGCATCTTTGTCAAAGATCAGGTGTCCATAAGTGTGTGGGTTTATTTCTGGGTCCTCTGTTTGGTTCCATTGATCCACCATTCTGTTTCTTTGCCAGTAACATGCAGTTTTTAAAACTGTTGCTTTATAGTACAACTTAAGATCAGGGATGGAGATACTTCCGGAAGATCTTTTATTGTAGAGGATTGTTTTAGCAATTCTGGGTTTCTTGTCATTCCATATGAAGTTGAGAATTTTTCTTTCCAGGTCTGTCAAGAATTGTGTTGGTAATTTGATGGGCATTGCATTGAATCTGTAGATTGCTTTTGGTAAGATGGCCATTTTTACTATGTTAATCTTGCCAAGGCATGAGCATGGGAGATCTTTCCATCTTCTCATATCTTCTTCTAATTCTTTCTTCAGAGATTTGTAATTTTTTTCATACAAGTCTTTGACTTCCTTGGTTAGGGTTACTCCGAGGTACCTTATGTCATTCGAGGCTATTGTGAAGGGTGTTGTTTCCCTAATTTCTTTCTCAGCTCTTTTGTCTTTTGTATACAGGAGGGCTACTGATTTTTTTTGAGTTAATTTTGTATTCAGCCACTTTGCTGAAGGTGTTTATCAGCTGTAGGAGTTCCCTGGTAGAGTTTTTGGGGTCACTCACATATACTATCATATCATCTGCAAATAGTGATAATTTGACTTCTTCCTTTCCAATTTGTATCCCCTTGATCTCCTTCAACTGTCTTATTGCTCTAGCAAGGACTTCCAGCACTATGTTGAAGAGATATGGAGAGAGTAGGCAGCCTTGTCTTGTCCCTGATTTTAGTGGGATTGCTTTAAGTTTCTCTCCGTTCAGTTTGATGTTGGCTATAGGCTTGCTGTATATCGCCTTTACTATGTTTAGATATGTGCCTTGTATCCCTGATCTCTCCAATACTTTGAACATGAATGGATGTTGGATTTTGTCAAAGGCTTTTTCAGCATCTAGGGAGATTATCATGTGTTTTTTTTTCTTTCAGTTTGTTAATATGGTGGATCACATTGATGGATTTCCGTATATTGAACCACCCCTGCATACCTGGGATGAAGCCTACTTTGTCATAGTGGATAATATCTTTGATGTGTTCTTGTATTCGGTTTGCGAGTATTTTGTTGAGTATTTTTGCATCAATGTTCATAAGGGAGATTGGCTGGAAATTCTCTTTCTTTGTTGAGTCTTTGTGAGGTTTAGGTACCAAGGTGACTGTGGCTTCATAGAATGAATTTGGTAATATTCCTTCTGTTTCTATTTTGTGGAATAGTTTGAAGAGAATTGGTGTTAGCTCTTCTTTGAAGGTCTGGTAGAATTCTGCGCTGAAGCCATCTGGTCCTGGGCTTTTTTTGGATGGGAGACTTTTGATGACCGCTTCTATTTCTTTGGGGAATATAGGACTATTTAGTTGATTTACCTGGTCCTGATTCAGCTTTGGTAAGTCAAATCGATCAAGAAAATTGTCCATTTCAGTTAGATTGTCAAATATTGTGGCATATAGACTTTTGAAGTAAGTCCTAATGATTGTTTGGATTTCCTCAGTGTCTGTAGTTATATCCCCCTTTTCATTTCTGATTTTGTTGATTTGGGTGGTGTCTCTCTGCCTTTTAGTTAGCTTGGCTAAGGGTTTGTCGATCTTGTTGATTTTCTCAAAGAACCAGCTCTTGGTTTCATTGATTCTTTGAATTGTTTTATTTGTTTCCAATTGATTAATTTCAGCCCTGAGTTTCATTATTTCCAGCCATCTACTCCTTCTTGGTGTGTCTGCTTCTTCTTTTTCTAGGGTTTTTAAGTGAGCCATTAGGGTGCTTGAATGAGCTGTCTCGAATTTCTTCTTGAAGGCACTTAGTGCTATGAACTTTCCTCTTAGCACTGCTTTCATTGTGCCCCACAGGTTCGGGTATGTTGTGTCTTTATTTTCATTGATTTCTAGAAAGACCTTAATTTCTTTCTTTATTTCTTCCCTGACCCAGCTGTCATTTAGTAACAAGTTGTTCAGTTTCCATGTGTGTGTAGGCTTTTTGTTATTTCTGTTATTGTTGAGGTCCAGCTTTATTCCATGGTGATCAGACAAGATACATGGGATTATTTCAATCTTATTGTATCTGTTGAGGCTTGCTTTGTGACCCACTCTATGGTCTATTTTGGAGAAGGTGCCATGAGGTGCTGAGAAGAAGGTAAATTCTTTTGTGTTTGGGTATAAAGTTCTGTAAATGTCTGTTAGGTCCATTTGATTCATGACATCTGTCAGAGACATTGTTTCTTTGTTTAATTTCTGTTTGGTTGACCTGTCCTTTGTTGAGAGTGGGGTGTTGAAGTCTCCCACTATTAATGTGTGGGGATCTATATGTGCTTTAAATTTTATCAATGTTTCTTTCACAAATGTTGGTGCCCTTGTATTGGGGTATAGATGGTCATGATTGTGATGTCTTCCTGGTGGAATTTTCCTTTGATGAGTATGAAGTGTCCTTCCCCATCTCTTTTTATTAATTTTGGTTGAAAGACTATTTTATCAGATATTAGAATGGCTACTCCTGCTTGCTTCTTGGGTCAGTTTGCTTGGAAAGTCGTCTTCCAACCCTTTACCCTCAGGTAATGTCTATCTTTCTGTCTTAGGTGTGTTTCTTGTATGTAACAGATTGCTGGGTTTTGTTTATGTATCCATTCTGTTAATCTGTGTCTTTTTATTGGAGAGTTGAGTCCATTGATTAATGACCAGTGGCTGTTATATCTCTTGTTTTTGATGTTGGCTGTGGTCATCAGGTTGTGTGCTTGGTTACTTTTTGTTTTACTGAAGTGAGGTTATTTATTTTCTGTGTTTTCTTGAATGTAGCTAGCTTTCTTGGGTTTTATTTTCCCTTCCAATGTCTTCTGTAATGCTGGATTTGTTTGTAGGTATTGTTGAAATTTGTTTTTGTCATTGAATATCTTTTTTTCTCCATCTATGAGGACTGAGAGTTTTGCGGGGTATAGTAGCCTGGGCTGACATCTGTGTTCTCTTATTGTCTGCATGATATCCGTCCAGGCCCTTCTGGCTTTCATAGTCTCTGTTGAAAAGTCAGGTGTGATTCTAATGGGTTTGCCATTATATGTTAGTTGGCCTTTTTCCCTTGCAGCTTTTAGTATTTTTTCTTTGTTCTGTATACTTACTGTTTTGATTATTATGTGGCGGGAGGATTTTCTTTTCTGGTCAAATTTGTTGGGTGTTCTGTAGGCCTCATGTATTCTAATTGGCCTCTCCTTTAGCTTGGGGAAATGTTCTTCAATGATTTTCTTGAAAATATTTTCTGGGCCTTGGAGAAGGGAGTCTTCTTTTTCCTTTATACCTATTATTCTTAGGTTTTGTCTTTTCATATTGTCTTGCATTTCTTGGACGGTCTGTGTCAGGAATTTTTCAGATTTAACATTTTCTTTGACAGATACATCGATTTCTTCCATTGTATCTTCTACACCTGAGATTCTTTCTTCCATCTCTTGTAGTCTGTTGGTTATGCTTACCTCTGTAGTTCCTGTTTTCTTCCCTAGATTCTTCCTTTCCATTATTTCTTCCATTTGTGTTTTCTTTAATTTTTCCAATTCTATCTTCAGGTCTTGAGTTGTTTTGTTTACTTCCTTCACCTGTCTGATTGTACTTTCCTGTTTTTCTTTTAGTTCCTTCAACTCTGTTTCTTTCATTTCATTCAGTGCTTTAAGCATTTCCTTTCTAAAGGCCATAAACTGTTTGGCTGCAGCTTCCTCTATTTCTTTACGGATGGCAATATTCTGTTTGAGTTTATCTTCCTCTATGTCTTTACGAATCTTATTTGTTTCCTCTGTTATCATCTTCATGAGCATAGTTGTTAGGTCATCTTCTTGGATTTCAGTTATGGTGGGGTGTCCAGGGCTACTTGCCCCTGGGTAACTGGGTTCTGGAGATGCCATATTGCTCTGTCTTTTGTTGCTTGAGCTTTTACGCTGGCCTCTACCCATTGTGTTATCTTAGGAGTTTGGGGTTATTTTCTGGTGGTTCCTGGGGATCCTGTGGTGGAGAGAATCCCCTTTGCAGAAAGCTGGATTTTCCTGAAGGATGTCTTCTCAGCTTTTTGGGTATAGTCCCTGGATGACTGGTGTTTTTTCAGGAGTTGCTCACCTCAGGGATATAGACCTGAGTGGTAACTGTGGTCTTTGTTAGTCGAGAGGGTTCTCCTCTCACCCAGGGAAGTCCTGAGGGCAGCTGCCCTGTTTCTGGGTTTCTTGTTGCAAATTTAATGATCAGCTGCTGTGACCCAGTTGGACATCAGGTGTGCCTTAACAGTTTGTGCCTGTGTCTGGAGCACAGCTGAGTGCTGGCGCCTCGGCCCCACTAGACGGCTAGACTTTTTCTAGGGAAGGATTGGGTGATTTAGGTCAGAACAGTTTCCTTCCTTCCCCGTGGATTCTCTGGAGACATGGACTCCCAGTGTCTTTTTTGCCCTGGTGCACACTGCTCAGTGTCTGCCAGCTGGCTGGCTGCAGAAGCTGCCTGTGCCTGTAGCACAGCTCTGTGGTGGTGGCCCAGTCTCTGCCCGCTGTCTGGTGGGCAGAAACTGCCTGTATCTGCCTTTGCGCCTTTTGGGAGCCTGAGTGGCTCCCTAAGCTGGGTAATTTTCCGGGGACCTTTTCAGGTTGGAGGTGAGCTGAGTGCTCTGAAATCAGACCCGCCATTTCTATTTCCGGCAGCGAATCAGGCACGCAGGAAGGCAGGGCTCTGTGCTGGAACCTGGGTTCCTGGCTCTGGCTCCAGGCTGGCTCCTGGGGTGCCCGTGGAACCCGCCCGAGTCTTTTCCATGGGATGTCTGGGTGACCTAAAGCCGGTCCCAATCACTTCCTGTACCCTGGGGTTATCTCTCGACTGAAAATTCCAGTCTCTGATAGTGTGGTGCACATGGTTCAGTCTGGGACCGTGACCAAAGACACTGGCTTGTGGCTCTGGCTGGGGCTTGGGCTGGCAGCAGGCAGCCAAGTGTCTGGTGGAACCGGGATCTCTTCTGTGGTTTAGCCGGGTGAGTTAACAGCTGATTGAATCCCCCACCGTGGGGTATCCTCTCACCTGGAAAACACAATGACTGTGTTTTATGGCTGAGTGTTCTGATTGCTGGTCACTCTGCTGATCCTGCTGTGCTGCTGCTCAGAATGAGAGTCCTCCGGGCGCCGCCATCTTGCCGCCCCCCTCTCAGCCTTTCTCCTAAGTAGGCTGGCCACTTGGCGCTTTTAATAACTGGATCCTGAAACTCTTACTGGCTTTCATCTGTTTCATGACGTCATTCTTCTTTTCAGCCAATCAGCACTTCAGAAAACCTTGAGGTTTCCATGGAGATGAGTAAACAAACTTTCCTTGGTGTCCAGTATCTCTGATCCAGTGTACATGTGACTTTATCTTGTGAAACTCAAAAAGCCTTTATCTCATCCCATTATCCAGTTTCCCCACCTTTACTCCTTTTTACTACTGTGACAATGTAAGTTAAGAAATGAAACTTTGGAGGTGGGGCAAGATGGCGGCCACAGGAGGACTCTCACTCTGACCAGCAACATAGCACAGTGACCAGCAATCAGAATTCGCGGCCATAAAACACAAGTGATTGTGTTTCCCAGGTGAGAGCATACCCCACAGTGGAGAATTCAATCAGCTTTTAACTCACCCAGCTAAACCATGGAAGAGATCCCTGTTTCAGCAGGCACTTGGTCTCCAACCCAGAGCCGCACGCCAGTGTGCTCTGATCATGGTCCCAGACTGAACTGTGCATGCCACAACATCAGAGACTGTAATTTTCAGTTGAGAGATAACCGCACTATGCAGGAATCGATTGGGACTTACCTCAGGTCACCCAGACATCCCCTGGAAAAGACTCAGGTTCCATGGGTGCCCCAGGAGCCAGCCCAGAGCCAGAGCCAGGGAACCAGGTGCCTGCACAGAGGCCTGTCTGCATGCCTGATTCACTGCCCCAGATAGAACTGTGGGCCCCAGGGGACCAGAGACTAAGTTTCACTGTCCGGTACAAACCCACAGGGAGGGAATCGGCTGGTCTGATCTCAGAGCACTCAGCTGACACCCCTACCCTGAAAAGGTCTCGGAAAATTACCCAGTTTAGGCAGACCCCCAGACTCCCAAAGTCCAGAACGGCAGAGCCAAATGCATCCGTGCTTGCAGGTTCTAGTAGCCATCCCAGACAGAACAGCTCTCCCCAAAGCAAAGACTGGGTGTCCCTGTCAGGAGGAAACCCTACAGCTTGGGGATCATCAAGACTAATGCTCAGGACACCCAGCACCAAAAGACTTTCTGTATTCACACAGACTCTAGGCTCTAGCCTTCTACTGCAGGCAGGAGCATTATGCTCAGCCAACATTATTGAGTATCCCTAGGGCACTGGGGCACACAGCTACATCCTCAGACCTACAAAAGAGAACCATTACAGAAGAGCCATTACAGAAGCCCTCAGATACTGTGCCAAGGATCAACCAGTTATCCCTAGCTAGACTGACAAAACTGTGTGAATCCCTGGTCCTTCAAGAGGGCTGTACCCCAAAATTACACCTTAAGAGCAACAGCTGCTGCTCAATAAATTCAGAGCAAGAAACCCAGCAGCAGGACAGCCATCACCATGACCTCTCCCTGAGGAGAGGAGAGCCTTTCTGAACACCACAGTCCATACAGGTCCATACACCTGAAGTGAACTGTGAAAATTCCTGAGAAGCCCACTATTCAGTTGACCATACCCAAAAAGCAGAGGAAAACTTCAAAACCCCACCAAGTGGATTCTCTCAACCCCAGGACTCAGCAGACACCAGAAATTAACAGACAACACATGAGACAGAGTGATGGGTAGCGGTCAGTGAAAAAGTACAACCAACAAAAGGCCAAACAACATGACATCCCCAGAACCCAGTTATCCAGGGGCAAGTAGCCCTGGACAACTTAACATAAGTGAAATTCAAGAAGATGACTTAACATCCATGCTAATGAAGAGGTTAATGGAGGAAGTAAATTAAATGCATAAAGAATTAGGGGAAGATATAATAAAACAGATTATGGTCATCAGTAAAGAAATACAGGAAGATGCAGCCAAACAGTCTGTGTTACTGAAAGAAATAGAGGAATGCTCAAACAAACAGCTGAAGGAACGTAAGGAAAAACAGGAAAATACAGTCAGACAGGTAAAGGAAATAAAAAAATGGTTCAAGATCTGAAGATAGAATTGGAAGAATTAAAGAAAACACAAATGGAGGAAATCACAAAGAGGGAGAACCTAGGAAAGAAAACAGGAACTACAAAGGTAAACATAACCAACAGACTACAAGAGATGGATGAAAGAATCTCAGGTGTGGAAGATACAATAGAATCAATGAATCTGTCAAAGAAAATAATAAATCTAAAAAATTTCTGACACAAACCATCCAAGAAATCCAAGACAACATAAAAGACAAACCCAAAGAATAATAGGAATAGAGGAAAAAGAAGATTCCCTCTGCCAAGGCCCATAAAATATTTTCAACAAAATCATTGAAGAAAATTTCCCCAAACTTAAAAGGAAGCCTATAAGAATACAAGAGGCCTACAGAACACCTAATAAATTAGACCAGTAAAGAAAATCCTCCTGTCACATAATAATCAAAACAGTAAGTATACAGAACAAAAAAAAAAAAAATGCTAAAAGCTGCAAGGGAAAAAGGCCAAGTAACATATAATGGCAAACCCATCAGAATCACATCTGACTTCTCAACAGAAACTATGAAGAGCCAAAAGAGCCTGGAAGGATATCATGCAGAGCCTAAGAGAAGACAGATGACAACCTTGGCTACTGTAACCCAGCAAAACTCTCAGTCCTCAAAGACAGAGGAAACAAGATATTAAATGACAAAAACAAATCTGAACAATACCTACACACAATCACATTGTTACAGAAGATACTAGAAGGAAAAATACAACCCATGAAAACTAACTACTTTCAAGAAATCATAGGAAAGAAATAACCTCACTACAACAAAACAAAAAGTAGCCAAACACACAAACACACTACCATGGCCAATATCAATATCAAAGGATCTAACTGCCACTGGTCATTAATCTCCCTCAACATTAATGGACTCAATTCTCCAATAAAAAGACACAGACTAACAGAATGGATGCATAAACAAGACCCAACTATCTGTTGCATAAAAGAAACACACTTAAATCACAAAAATAGACATTACCTGAGATTAAAGGACTGGAAGACGGTTTTCCAAGAAAATGGACCCAAGAAGCAATCTGAAGTAGCCATCCTAATATCCAATAAAGTAGATTTCCAACCAAAATCGATCAAAAGAAATGGAGAAGTACACTTTATACTCATCAATGGAAAAATCCACCAGGAAGATATCACAATCCTGAACATCTATGCCCCAAATGCAAGGGTACCCACATTTGTAAAAGAAACCTTAATAAAACTTAAATCACACATAGACCCCCACACAATAATAATGGGAGATTTCAAAACCCCACTCTCAACAAAGGACAGTTCAAGAAAACAGAAATTAAACAAAGAAACAATAACTCTGAATGAGGTCATGAATCAAATGGACCTTACAGACATCTACAGAACCATTCACCCAAACTCAAAAGAATTTACCTTCTTCTCAGCACCTCATGGAACCTTCTCCAAAATAGACCATATAATTGGTCACAAAGCAAGCCTCAACAGATACAAGAAGATTGAAATAATCTCTGTATCCCATCTGATCACCATGGACTAAAACTGGACCTCAATGAGAAAAATAGCAAAATGCCTACACACACATGGAAACTGAACAATTTGGTTTTAAATGACAGCTGGGTCAGAGAAGAAATAAAGAAAGAAATTAAAAACTTCCTAGAATTCAATGAAAATGAAGGTACAACATACCCAAACTTATGGGAAACAATGAAAGCAATGCTAAGAGGAAAGTTCATAGCACTAAGTGCTTTCAAAAAGAAATTCAAAACATCTCATGCCAGCAACTTAATGACTCACTTAACAGCCCTAGGGAAAAAAAAAGAAGCAGACACACCAACGAAGAATAGAAGGCTGGAAATAATCAAACTCAGGGCTGAAATCAATCAATTATAAACAAATAGATCAATTAAAAAATCACTGAAACCAAGAGCTGGTTCTTTGAGAAAATCAACAAGATAGACACACCCTTAGCCAAACTAACTAAAAGGCAGAGAGAAACTATCCAAATCAACAAAATCAGAAACAAAAAGGGGGACATAACCACAGACACTGGAGAAATCCAAACAATGATTAGGTCTTACTTCCAAAGTCTATAGGCCACAAAATTTGAAAATCTAAAAGAAATGGATAATGTTCTTGACTGATTCTACATGCCAAAGCTGAATCAAGACCAGGTAAACCAATTAAATAGTCCTATATCCCCTAAGGAAATAGAAGTTGTCATCAAAAATCTACCATGCAAAAAAAGCCCAGGGCCAGATGGCTTCAATGCTGAATTGTACCAGACCTTCAAAGAAGAGCTAACTCCAATTCTCTTCAAACTATTACAGAAGATAGAAACAGAAGGAACACTACCAAACTCATCCTATGAAGCCACAGTCACCTTGGTACCTAAACCTCACAAAAACCCAACATAGAAAGAGAATTTCAGGCCATTCTCCCTCATGAACATTGATGCTAAAATACTCAACAAAATACTTGCAAACTGAATCCAAGAACACATCATCTGCTACGACCAAGTAGGCTTCATCAGAGGCATGCAGGGGTGGTTCAATATATGAAAATCCATCTATGTGATCCACCACATAAACAAACTGAAGGAGAAAAAAACACATGATCAAATCCTTAGATACTGAAAAGGCATTTGACAAAATCCAACATCCAGTCATGTTTAAAGTATTGGAGGGATCAGGGATACAAGGTACATACCTGAACATAGGAAAGGCAATATACAGCAAGCCTATAGCCAACATCAAACTCAATGGAGAGAAACTTAAATCATTCTCCTGAAATCATGGACAAGGCAAGGCTGTCCACTGTCTCCATATCTTTTCAACATTGTTCTTTAAGTCCTAGGTAAAGCAATAAGAAAATTGAAGGAGATCAACGGGATACAAATTGGAAAAGAAGTCAAAGTATCACTACTTGCAGATGGTATGATAGTATACCTGAGTGACCCCTAAAACTTTACCAGGGAACTCCTACAGCTAATTAACTCCTTCAGCAAAGTGGCTGGATACAAAATTAACTCCAAAAAATCAGTAGCCTTCCTGTATACAAAGGACAAAAGGGCCGAGAAAGAAATTAGGGAAACAAAACCCTTGACAATAGCCACAAATGATGTAAAGTACCTTGGTGTGAACCTAACCAAACAAGTCAAAGACTTGTATAAAAAAATTTCCAGTCTCTGAAGAAAGAATTAGAAGATATCAGAAGATGGAAAGATCTCCCATGTTCATGGCTTGGCAGGATTAATATAAATAAAAAAAAAAATTGGCCATCTTACCGAAAGCAATCTATAGAGTCAATGCAATTGCCATCAAATTACCAAAACAATCTTTACAGACCTTAAAAGAAAAATTCTCACCTTCATATGGAACAACAAGAAACCCAGAATTGCTAAAACAATTCTCTACAGTAAAATATCTTCAGGGGGTATCTCCATCCTTGATCTCAAGCTGTACTATAGAGCAAAAATACTAAAAACTGCCTGGAACTGGCATAGAAACAGACTGTTGGATCAATGGAGTAGAATCAAAGACCCTGACATAAATCCACACACTTATGGACACCCTATTTTTGACAAAGATGCCAAATCCATTCAATGGAAAAAAGAAAGCATCTTCAACAAATGGTGCTGGTCTAACTGGAAGTCTGCATGTAGAAAAATGCAAATAGATCCATACTTATCACCCTGGACAAAACTAAGGTCCAAGTGGATCAAAGACCTCAACATAAAACTAGACACACTTAACCACTTAGAAGAAAACGTGGGGAATACCCTTAAACTCATTGGCACAGGAGAAAACTTCATGAACAGAACACCAACAGCACAGGCTCGAAGAGCAACAATCAATAAATGGGACCTCATGAAACTGAAAAGCTTCTGTAAAGCAAAGGATACTGTCCTCAGAACAAAACTACAGCCTACATATTGGGAAAAGATCTTCACCAATCCTATATCTGACAGAGGGCTAATATCCAGTATATATAAAGAACTAAAGAAGTTAAACAGCAAAAAAATCAAGTAATCCCATTTAAAAAATGGGGAACTGAGCTAAACAGAGAATTCTCTGCAGAGGAATACCGAATGGCAGAGGAGCACTTAAAGAAATGCTCAACCTCATTAGCCATCAGGGAAATGCAATTCAGAACAAACCTAAGATTTCACCTTACACCCATCAAAATGGCGAAGACCAAAAACTCAAGAGACAACACAGCTGGAGAGGTTGTGGAGAAAGGGGAACCCTCCTCCACTGATGGTGGGAATGTATACTTGTACAACCACTCTGGAAAGCAATCTGGCGCTTTCTCAGACAACTAGGAATAGCGCTTCCTCAAGATCCAGCTATATCAGTCCTAGGCATATATCCAAAAGATTTTCAAGTACACAATAAGGACATTTGCTCAACCATGTTTGTAGGAGCCTTATTTGTAATAGCCTGAAGCTTGAAACAGCTGAGATGCCCCTCAGTGGAAGAATGGATACACAAATTATGGTATATCTACACAGAGAAATATTACTCAGCAATAAAAACAAATCATGAAATTTGCAGGTAAATGGTGAGATCTGGAAAAGATCATCCTGAGATATCCCAGAAGCAGAAAGATGCACACGGTATATGCTCACTCATATATACGTATAATATAGGATAAACCTACTAAAATCTATACACCTTTAAAGAAACTAATCACGATCAAGGACTATTGCTAATATTCTCAATTAAAGGAAAAGAGGCTGGACATCAGAAGAATGAGAAAAGAGGGAACAAGTGAGGAGCCTGACACAGAGGACCTCTGAAAATCTCTGCACTGCAGACTATTAATGTAGATACTGATACTTACGGGCAACCTTTGGGCAGAGTGCAGGGAATCTTAGGAAAGAAGTGGGAAATAGTAAGATCTGGAGAGGACAGAAACTCCATAAGGAGAGCAACAGAACCAAAAAAAATCTGAGCACAGAGATCTTTCCTGAGACTGCTATTTCAACCTAGGACTATGCATGTAGATAACCTAAGACCCCTGCACAGATGTAGCCCATGGCAGTTCAGTATCGTAGTGATTTCCATTGTAATAGGAACAGGGACTGTCTCTGATGTGAACTGTTTGGCCTGCTCTTTAATTCCCCTCTCTCTGAGGGGGAAGCAGCATTACCAGGCCACAGAAGAAGACAATGCAGCCACTCCTGATGAGACCTAATTGACTAGGATCAGAAGGAAGGGAAAGAAGTGTTCCCGTACCAGTGGACTTGGGGAAGGGCATGCAGACAGAGGGTGGAGGAAGGGAGGGATTGGGGTGGGAGGAGGGAGGGAAACACAGAGGATACAAAGTGAGTAAAGTGTAATTAATTAAAAAAATAAAAAAGAAATAAAAGTTTAATGTTTATTTACTTGGACTGCTTCCTAAATAGGGAAGCATCAAAGTGTGGGATTAAGGGGAAATACACTGAATGACAAGGTGGTTTCCCACTCTGTTATTTGATTTGAAATTTCCGAGGTTGTGACTTTGAACTGAGCAGTTACTGGTGTACTCACTAAATATAACTTCCCAATCTTATAGATACAGCCTGGCAGGGTCTACAGTTTCCTGGGGTATCAAGACTTTAAGAGCAGGGAAAAGAGAAGGAAAACAGATAATTCCTAGGAGTGGTTTGGCTGAAATTTACAAAGATCGGTGTCTGAAAAACAGAACTGAAGGGCAAGATATTATATGACAGCTGGTTCTATACCACACTAGTGTTGGCAACCCTCTATGAGCAAGGTTTCCTTGGCTGACCTGGTTAGATGGGCAGCTGTATCCTAATTAGTGATCAGTGAGCAAGTTTCCTGGTCCCAGGGTTTACATTTAAAACTGGGCCATCAGGACATAGAAATGTGTCAGTGTTATATGCCTAGGATACAAGAGCAGCTGTGTTACCTGCTATTGTCTTCCAGACAAATGCTCTAAATCTAGTGTTAGATCAAGGACTACTTGTTCAGAGGTGCTACCTGAGCTCATGGGTTCTGACATAGCTGTGTAACCACTAGTTCATGGCAAAGATTCTCTGATACATAATAAGTTCCTGGAAAGAATGCCTTACAAAGTCAAACTCTGCCCTCCTTTAGCAGAATATGTTCTCCATGTAAAAAGTCATTGTAAAAGTTGTCAACATATTATTTTTTTGTTGATTTTGTGGCAATTTCATATTACATATTTTACACTCCTTTTCTGTTGTTCTCAGTTTCAAATTCCTACCCAAGTGTCACACTAATTTTTTTTTCTTTAAAATACATCAATTGAAGTAAGTTTTGTTCATATACTCATTGGAACATGATCGGAGTCTCAGTGTCAGTTTCCTTAATGAAAACTTAGTTTATTATTGCTACACGCTGCCACCACACCCAAGAAGAAACCATCAGTCCCAAAGATCTCTATACTTCATCACATTGTTCACAGATTTTCCTACATATTCATTTATTACAAATTGTTCATTTTGTATCCCCACTGCTGCCCCCCCACTCTTCTCCTTCCAGTCCCACCCACTCTCCTTCTTCTATTTCTATGCTCTTTTTCTAGTTCCCTGATAGAGGAGGTCCTCATATATTTGACACTAACTTATCAGTTCTCATCAGCCAGATGAGAACTGATAAGTTCTGTTTTTTTAAGATGGTACATAAGTCTGGCTGTACCATCTTCCTCTGCAGCCTGATTCTCAGGGCATTGTTCTACTTGCGTCCTCAATTCCCTCTACGTATGACCCTCTTCCTACCTCCTCTCCTACAGGATTCCCAGAGAATTGAGGGAAGGTAGAATTTCATAAAGAAATCCAGTTTAGAGCTGGGTCTTTTAAGGTCTATTTGTACATAATATCAGACTGTGGGTCTCAGTATGCAATCCAATTTGATGTAGAAGGAAGCATCTCTGTAGATTCAAGAACATGGCACTGATGTATCATTTGAAGGCCAAAAACATTATATTTTAATAACAACAGCCTGGATTAATTGACAAATTCTATAGGATGCCCTGACCCAACAACTCAATTAACTGCCATCCAATCCCTCTAGTGGAAGACTGGTTTGGTCACAATAGATGGCTTATTGGAACTTACTCCCCAACTACTAGGAGACCTCCTAGTAGTCTCCTAGTAAGTTAATACATACTATATTTGTCTTTCTGCATTTTGGTTACTTCACCCAGCATGAATTTTCCTGGTTCCATTAATTTGCCTGAAAATACCTTTCTGTCATTTTCTTAACTGAATAAAACTCCCTTATGGAAGTACTCCATGTTTTCCCCAAAGGAGATTGTCACTCCTGTTCTTTAGACCTTGGAATTTGCTGGGACTTTGCTTATTGTATTGAATGAAAAACTCTAATTTATGTAAGAGAACTATCAGGATAATTAATTTTTTTTAGCTGAAAATTCCCTTCTTCTTCTCCTACTTTTTGGTGATTTGAATTTAATTGTCCCCTTAAAGCCCATCTATTTACGTGTGTAGTCCCAGTGAGGAAATGTCTGGTGAGGGTTAGTAGGTATGGGCTTGTTAGAAAATATAATTCCTTTTGTTTCCTTAATTTCTCTCAGCCCTTTTTTCTTTTGTATATAGGATGGCTACTAATTTATTTGATTTAATTTTTTATCTAGCCACTTTTGCAAAGGTGTTTATCAGCAGTATGAGTTCCCTGGTAGAATTTTTTGCATCACTCTGGTACAGTATCATATAGTCTGCAAATATTGATAGTTTGAATTCTTCCTTTCTGATTTCTATCTTCTTTATCACCTTCAATTATCTTATTGCTCTAGCAAGGACTTCCAGAACTGTGTTGAATAGATATGGAGAGAGTGGGCATCCTGGCCTTGTCTTTGATTTCATTGGTATTGCTTTATGTTTCTCTCTGTTTAGTGATGATGGCTATAGAGTTGCTGTATATGGCCTTTACTATATTTTGATATGAGTCTTGTATATCTGATCTCTCCAGTACTAAACATGAATTGCAGTTTGATTTTGTCAAATGATTTTTCAGCATCTAAGAAAATTATCATGTGTTGTGTGTTTTTTTTTCTTTCAGTGTGTTAATATGTTGGATCATTTTGATGGATTTCCATTTATTGAACCACGCCTGCATACCTGGGATGAAGACAACTTGGTCATAGTAGATGACATCTTTGATTTTGTATTTGGTCAAAGACATAAAATAACTTGGTATGACCTCAAGCAAGCAAGTCAAAAAATTTCAAGACACTTAAGAAAGAATTAGAAAAATATATCAGAAGGTGGAAAGATCTTCCATGCTCATGGGTTGGCATGATTAACATTGTAAAAATGGCCATCTTTCCAAATGCAATCTACAGATTAAGTGCAATTCACATAAATTACTGACACAATTCTTTACAGAATTTGAAAGAAAAATTCCCAAATTCATATGGAAAAACAAGAAACCCAGAATACCTAAAACAAATATCTACAATAAAAGATCTTTTAGCAGTATCACTAGCCCTGATCTCAAGCTGTATTATAGAGCAAACATTCATAAAAACTGCATGGTACTGGCATAGAAACAGAATGGTGGATCAAATCCAAACTCCATGCACACCTGAATTTGACATAGATGCCAAAACCATACAACAGAAAAAAAAATAGCATCTTCAACAAATGGTGTTGGTCTACCTGGATAATCTACATGTAGAAAACTGCAAATAGATCCATACTTATCACCCTGCACAAAACTAAAGTCCAAGTAGATCAAAGACCTCAACATAAAACCAGACACATTAAATTGGTTAGAAGAAAAATTGGGGAAGAACCTTGAACTCATTGGCACAGGAGATAAATTCATGAACAGAACAGCAACAGCACAGGCTCTAAAAGCAACAATTGTAAATGAGATCTCCTGAAACTGAAAAGCTTCTTTAAAGCAAAGGACACTGTCCTAAACACAAAATGAATACCTACAGATTGGGAAAGAATCTTCACCAAACCTCTATGTGACAGAGGGATATTAACCAGTATATTTAAAGAAATGAAGATGTTGAAAACAATAAATCAAGTAATCCAATTAAAAAAATAGGGACCTGAGCTAAACAGAGAATTCTCAAAAGAGGAATATCGAAAGGCAGAGAAAACTTAAAGAAATGTTCAACATCATTAGCCATCAGGGAAATCAAACTGAAACAACACTGAGATTTTCCCTTACACTCATCAGAATGGACAAATTAAAAAACTCAAGCAACAGCATATGCTAAAAAGGTTGTTGAGAAAGCGAACCCTCATCCACTACTGCTGGGAATGTAAACTTGAATTTTACATTCTAGTGGGAATGTAAAATTGTACAACCACTCTGGTAATCAATCTGGTGCTTTATAATACAACTAGGAATAGCATTTCTTCAAGGTCCAGTTATTCCACTCCTAGGCATATATCCAAAAGTGAATCAAGTACACAATAAGGACATTTGCTCTTCTATATTTGTAGGAGCCTTATTTATAATAGCCTGGTAAAAATCCAGATACCCCCCCCCAACGGAAGAATGGATACAGAATTTCTGGTGCATCTCCACAATGGAATATTACTGACACACACAGTATATACCCAGGCATATTGACATGTAATATAGGATAAACCTACTAAAATGTGTACAACTAAAGAAACTAATCAAGAGGGACAAATCTGGCTAACATCTTCAATTCCCCATCCTGATAGGCAATGAAGATGGACATCAGATAAAGGAGAAAACAGGAAAAAGTTAGGAGCCTGCCACAGAGGGCCTCTGAAAGGCTCTGCCCTTATCAAAGCAGATGCTGAGACTTATGGTTAACTATTGGGAAGAATGCATGGAATCTATTGAAAGAAGTGGGAAATAGTAAAGTCTGGAGAGGTCAGGAGTTCCACAACTAGAGTAACAGAACCAAAATATCTGAGACCAGGGGTCGTTCCTGAGCCTAGTATTCCAACCAAAATGCCATGCAGGAAGATAATAACCTACAATCCCTGCCCAGATGTATCGGAAGTTCAGTGTCCAAGGGGGTTCTGCTGTATTGGGTACAGGCACTGCCTCTGACATGAGCTGATTGGCTGGTTCTTTGATCACAAGGCCTGATAGGGAAGCATTCTAAGTAGGTGCTGGAGGAAGAAAATGTGGTCACTCCTGATGAAATATGATAGACTTGTAACCTAAGGAAGGAGAGGAAGACCACCCTTATGAGTTGACTTGGAGAGGGGCATGGTGGAAATAGGGAAGGGAAGGTTAGATTGGGATAGGAGGGTTAGTTATGGGAAGATACAAACTGAATAAAGTATTAAATAAAATTAAAATAAAATAATATTAAAAAATATAATTTCTTATGTTATATTATACTAGGGTGTGCATAGAGGTTGATATGCCAATAAAAGTGACCAGACAGAATGAAGCCTTTATCTTTTGGTCTCTGTCAATTTGTATCTTTGTTTCTGTCTGTCTCAATCTTAATATTCTTAATCTGTTTCTCTAGATCTTTTCTCTCTTGCTCTGTCACCCTCTCTCTGCCTGCCCCTTGTGGTTAAGTATGAAAAGCTCTCAGTTCTGATGAAGGACTACAACAAGATGACTGCTTGCTGATGTAACATCTTGGATGGTCTGTGTAAAAATATGAGCAAGGTCCCAATTAAACGATTTTTGTTAAAAGATTTACGTTGGTTGGGGAATGTTTTCCCAGTAAGAAATTCTCTGACTGGGGACATACCTATGCTTATAAAAAAAAAATGGAATCTGTGATAATGTGACTCATATGTCAAGGACACGTAACTTTATTAATGACTACTTAAAAATATATGTGAACACTTTCTTGAACTAAGACTCTTGGACACAAGAACTGACATCTCTGGGGTGTGTATTTTCAGCTGCCCAGATGGGCATCACGTAGGGTTGCTCAGCCTTTCTCTCAAGTAGGCTGTACACTTGGCCCTCTTCATAACTGGCTCCATTATTTAACTTGTGTCATGATATCATTCTGCCACTCAGCCAGTCAGAGCCTGGGAGAATCTTGAGGTTTCCATAGAGATGAGTACACAAACATTCTTCAGTGTCCAGTACCTTTGATCCTATTAACAGGTGACTTTTTCTTGTGAAACCCAACAAGCCTTTATCTCATCCCTTTATCCAGATCCCACACCTTTATTCCTGTTTTCCTCTGTGATAATTTAAGGTAAGAAATGAAACTTTCATATTTATTTACCTGGACAGCTTCCTAAGTAGGGAAGCTTCAAAATGATGTGGGAGTAAGGGGAATGCACCAAATGACAAGGTGGTCTCATCATGTGGTCTAGGACTTGAAATTTCCTAGGTTGTGACTTTGAACTGAGCAGTTACTTGCATACTCACTAAATGTACCTTAACATTCTTATTGATATAATAGGCTGGCAGGGTTTAGGGTTCCCTGGGGTTTTGAGACTTTAACAGCAGGTAAAAGAGAAGGAAACCAGACAATTCCTGGGACTGTGTTGGCTGAAACAGGGAAAAATAGGTGAGTGTAAAAGGAGAATTTAGGGGCAATAAACTATGACAGCTGGTAATGTTATACAGTAGGAATGCAATCCTCTATGAGCAGGTTTGCCTTGACTGATCTTGCTGGATAGGCAGCTGTGTCCTACTCAGTGGTCATTGAGAAATCCTCCTATTCCAGGGGTTTAGTGTTAAACCTGGGCCTTCGGGACAGAGAAATGGGTACCTGTTATATGCCTAGAACAAAAGAGCAGAAGTGTTTTTTAATGTTGTCGTCCAGACAAATCATCTAAACATAGTGTTAGTGGCAGAACTGCTTGTTCAGAAGTGCCACCTGAGCTCATGGAGTCTGAAGTAGCTGTGTAACCACTAGTTCATGGCTAGGCTACTCTGCTATATAATGAGTTCCTGGAAAGCATGCCTTACACAGTCAAACTCGCCCTCCTTTAGTGTAATATTTTCTCCATATTAAAAGTCATTGTAAAAGTCATTGTAAAACATTTTATTTTTATTGAATATATGGGAATCACATAATATACATTAGACTCCTTTTCCATTGTTTCCAGGTTCAAATTCCTACCCTTGAGTCACACAATTTTTTTTTTTCTTTAAAATACATCAGTTCTAGTATGTTTTGTTCATATACTCATTGGAAAATTATCAGAATCTCAGTGTCAAGTCTCTTTTTTATTTTATGATCTTTTATTTATTCTTTGTCATTTTCATACATGTAAATGGTATGCAGTGCGTCTTGATAATATCCAGCCTAACTCTATCTCCTCCCTACCATCCCATCTGGGATCCCTAACAAATCACCCTTATAACTTCAGTCTTCTTTTAATGTGTGTATGACCAGTGAAGACTGACTAGTGCTACATGATGGGATGAGAGATCTTGGCCAGGCATGTATAGGTAAAAACTGTGACAGTAAGTTCATGAGTGCAACAGCCATCTTCAGAAGCACCTTATGGCACTGCTCTTCATATATCAGATTTTCCTTTCTTTATACCTCCTCTTCTGGGATGCTCCCCAAGCCTTGGGGAGGTTGACATAGATATTCCATGTAAGACTGAACACTCAATAGTTGCTTATTCATAGCACACTGGCCAGTTATGAGTCTTTGTTGTTTTGTTTTTTTTAATTTTTTTTTCTTATCAGTTACATTTTATTAACTCTGTATCCCAGCCTTATCCCGCTCCCTCATCTCCACCGTGCCCCTTCCCAAGTCCACTGAATGGGGGGTCCTCCTCCCCATTCATCCAATCCTGTTTTATCAGGTATCTTCAGGACTGGCTGCAAAGCCCTCCTCTGTGTCCTAACAGGACTGCTCCTCCCTTGGGGGGTGGGGAGGTCAAAGAGCCAGTCATTGATTTCCTGTTAGAAATAGTCCTTGTTCCCCTCACTATGGGGCCAAGTCTCTTAAAGAAAACTGAACTCATCCTTGCAGCACATTGACACAACCCCTAAGAAGAGACCATCTGTCCCGAAGAGCTTTATACTTCACCTTTATCACAGTTTTTCTATGTATTTATTTATGATTTGTTTACATTGTATCTCCACTGTTACCCTTCCCAATTCTCCTTCCAGTCCATCCCACTCTTCTTCTACTATCCTTATGCCCTCTCTCTACTTCCTTGATTGAAGAGATCCTAGTCCCTCTTCTATATGACCCTAGCTTCTCAAATCTCAATAAGCCTGGCTGCATGTTTTTCTGCAGCCTGATTCACAGAGCACTGTTCTCCTTGTGTTCTCAATTCCCTCTACTTATGAAACTCTTCCTGACTCTTCTCCTGTAACCTTCCAAGAGCTCTGAGGGGAAGGAGAATTTCATAGGAAAATCTCATTTAGTGCTGTGTATTTTAGGTCTCTCTGCTAAATCTCAGACTGTGAGTCTAAACATGAAATACCATTTGATGCAGAAGGAACCATCTCTGTGGATCCAAGAACATGACACTGATCTATCATTTGAGGGCAGACAGCAACATATTTTAATAACAACATCATGGCTTGCATTAACATTTCTATAGGATGGCTTGGCCCAACAACTCAATTAACTGCCACCCAACCCCCCTAGTGAAGGTCTGGTTTGGTCACAAAGGATGGCCTATTGGAAATTTATCTCCCACTATTAGGACATTATAATAAGTGAATACATAACATATTTCTTTCTGCATTTTAATTTCTTAATCCAGAATGATTTTCCTGGTTCCATTCATTTGCCTAAAAATATCATGATGTCATTTTCTTAGCTGAATAATTCTTCATTATGGAAATATTCCACATTTTCCCCAAAGGAGATTGTCAGCCCTGTTCTTTAGAAATTGGAAGTAACTGGTCTTTAAACATTGTATTGAATGGCAAACTATCAGGATAACTATGTTCTTGTAGCCTAGAAGTCCCTCCATCTTTTTCCACTTCCTGGGGATTTGAATTGCAGTGTACTCTGCAAGCTCAGCCATTTACATGTATAGTCCCCAGTGAAGAAATGTATGGGAAATGTTAGGAGAAATGGCCTTGTTGTATAATATAATTCCTTTAGGAGTGATATTATAGGATGATGTGCTTCAATGTTGATAGCCAATGAAACTGACCAGACAGAAGGGCATCTCAGTCTCTGTCTTTGTCACATTTTATCTTTGTTTCTGTCAGTTTTGTTCTATTTCTCAATATGTCTCACTAGCAATTTCTCTCTCTGTCTCTCTCAGTCTCCCTCTCTCTGCCTTTAGCTTGTAGCTCAGCATGAAAGCTCTCAGTTTTGCTGAAGGACTACAACATGAGGAATGCTTGCTGTGGTGACATATTGGTTTTTGTAAAAATATAAGCAAGGTCACAAGTAATCAATTTTTGGTCAAATATTTGACTCTGTCAGGAACATTTTCCTAGTAAATATTTCCACAACAGAGGACATATATGTGTATTTAACAAATACTAATGGAATCTATGATAATGTGAAAGTCACATGTCAAAGACATATGCTATTATTAATGACTTGAATGAAATATGTGACACTTTTCCTGAACTAAGAGTCTTGGACACAGGAACTGTAACTTCCAGATTGGGAGCTTTCAGCTGCCCAGATTGACCCATGTAGGGCTGCTCAGTCTTTCTCTCAAGCAGGCTAGCCATTAGGTCCTTTTAATAACTGGCTCCTAAAACTCTTACTGGTTTTCACCTGTTTCAGACATCATTCCCTCTCTTAGCTAATTAGCACCTGAGAGAATCCTGAGGTTTCCATGGAGAGAGTAGACAAACTTTCCTCAGTATCCAGTATCTCTGATCCAGTGCACAGGTGACTTTTTCTTGTGAATCGCAACAAGCCTTTGTCTCATCCCTTTATCCAAATTCCACAACTTACTCCTGTTTACCTCTATGAAAATGTCAAGTAGGAAATGAACTTTTAATGTTTATCTAAGTTGAAGCTTCCTATGTAGTAAAGCTTCATAGTGATGTGGGATTAAGTTCAATGTACCTAATGACAAGATGGTCTCATAATGTGGTCTGTGATCTGAAATTTCCCAGGTTGTGACTTAGAACTGAGTAGTTACTGGTATACTGACTAAATGTACCTTACCATTATTATTGATATATTAGGCTGGCAGGGCCTAGGTTTTCTTGCTTTATTGAGTCACTAAGAGCAGCAAAAACATTAGGAAACCAGACAATTCTGGCAACAGGATTGGGTGATACAGAGAAATATCCATGTATGTAAAAGAAGAACTAAGGCTCAATAAACAACTTGACAGATGGGGCTGTTCTACACTAGGGTTGGCAACCCTTTATTAGAGGTTTGCCATGACTGATCTGTCTAATTCAGCAGCTGTGTTCTACTCAATGTTCAGTGAGCACTCTGCCTGTTCCTGGGGTTTACAGTTATAAATGGGCCTTCAGGAAAGAGAAATGCATCCATGCCATATGCCTACAACACAAAAATAGCTGTGTTTCCTGCTGCGTTCCTACAGACAAACTGTCTAAATGTAATTATAGTGCCAGAACTGCTTTCACAGAATACCACCTGAGCTGATGGGGTCTGAGGTAGCTGGGTAAAAACTAGTTTATGGCAAGAATTCTCTGCTACATAATCAGTTTCTGGAAAGCATGCCTTCCAAAGTCAAATTCTGTCCTCCTTTAGTAGAATCTTCTTTCCATGTTAATAGTCATTATAAAAGTTGTCAACATATTATTTTTATGGCTTATGTGGAATTTCATATATTATACATTTCACTGCTTTTTCATTGATCCCAGATCCAAATTTCTAACTACATGTCACATTAAAATATATTTTTTCTTTAAAATAAATCAATTGAAGTATGTGTTGTTCATATATTCATTGGAATATGATCATAGTCTCAGTGCCAAGTCCCATAAAGAAAACTGAGATCATACTTACAGCATCCTAGCAACAACCCCCAAAGGAAGAGCTCTATACTTCATCACATATAATTATTTTTTTAAGTTTTATATTTTAATATTAATCACAGGTTATTTACTTTGTTTCCCAGCCATTGCTCCCTTCCTCATTTCCTCCCATTTCTACCCTCCTTCCCTCATCTCCTTCCTGTCCCTTCCCAAGTTCTCTCATGGGGGAGGAGGATCTGACCCTAGCTTATCAGGTATCTTCAGGATTGGATGCAATGTCTTCTTCTGTGGCCTTGCAAAGCTTTCCTCCCTCCGCCCAGGAGGGGGGGGGGAGGGTAAAAGTTCCTGTTCCCCTTACTAGGAAAACCAACTTGGATACTGAGCTTCCATGGGCTTCATCAGAGCAGGGATTCTAGGTTATATCCATACATGGTCCTTTGTTGGAGAAACAGTCTCATAGAGGAATCCTGTGCCCTGATATATTTTGTCCTTGTGGAGCTACTGTATTCTCCCATTCATACTGATTCCCCCTTTTATCATATGATTCCGTTCACTCTACTGAAGATTTGGTTATGAGTCTCAGCATCTGCTTTAATAAGCTGTTAGGTAGAGTCTTTCAGAGGCCCTTTGTGATAGGTGCCTGTCCTGTTTGTTTTGTCTTTTCCTACTTCACATGCATGTCCATCCCATTTGTCTTTCTGAGGATTAATCATTTTACCTCAGGTCCTCTTTTTTGTTATTTTTCTTTAGGTGCACATATTTTAGTATATTTATCCTATCTTATAGGACTATATAAGTGAATATATACCATCATATATACCATGTGTGTCTTGCTACTCCTGGGATACCTCACTCAGGCTGATCATTTCTAGATCCCACCATTTGTTTGCAAGTTTCAAGAATTCCTTGTTTTTAATTACTGAGTAGTATTCCGTTGTGTAAAAGTGCCACAATTTTTGTATCCATTCCTCCATTGAGGGACATCTGAGTTTTTGTTTTGTTTTTTTTTTTTTGTGTGTGTGTGTGTTTTTAGCTTCTATTACATATAAAGCTATTACAAATAGAGCTACTACAAACATCTTTGAACGAATGTCCTTGTTGTGTACTTGAGCATCTTTTGGATATATGCCTAGGATTGGTATAGCTGGATCCCAAACAAATGCTATTCCTAATTGTCTGAGAAAGTGCTAGATTGATTTCCAAAGTGGTTTGTGTGAGTTTACATTCCCACCAGCAATGGAGAAGTGTTCCCGTTCTCCACAACCTCTCCAGCATGTGTTATCACTTGAGATTTTAACCTTTGCCATTCTGATGGGTGGAAGATGAAATATCAGGGTTGTTTTATGTGCACTTCTCTGATGCCTAAGCACTTGAGCATCTTTTTAGGTGTTTCTCTGCTATTCTAAATTCCTCTACAGATGATTCTCTGTTTAGCTCTGCACCCCATTTTTTAATTGAATTGCTTGATTTATTGCTTTTTAATTTCCTTAGTTCTTTATATATTCTGAATATCAGCCCTCTGTCAGATATAGGGTTGGTGAAGATCCTTTCCCAATCTTTAGGCAGTTGTTTTGTTCTGATGATAATGTCTTTTGTTTTACAGAAGCTGTTCAGTTTCATGGGGTCCCATTTTTTTAGTTGTTGCCCTAAGAGCCTGTGCTATTGGTGTTCTCTTCAGGAAGTTATCTCCTCTGCCAATCAGTTCAAGGCTCTTCTCTACTTTTTGTTCATAACAACTTAATGTACTTGGTTTTATGATGAGGTCTTTGATCCACTTGGACTTCGGGTTTGTACAAGGTGATAAATATGCATCTATTTTCATTTTACTGCATGTAGACAACCAGTTGACCAGAACCAGTTGTTGCAGATGCCATATTTTTTTTCATTGAATGATTTTGACTTCTTTGTCAGAAATTAATAATTATAGGTGTTTGGGTTTATTTTGGGGTCTTCTATTCGGTTCCATTGATCTACTTCTTCAATTTCTTTCCTCAGAGACTTGAAAATTTTTTCAAACAGATCTTTCACACACTAGGTTAAAGTCACCCCAAGGTACTTTATGTAATTGGTGGCTATTTTGAAGAGAGTCATTTCCCTGATTTCTTTCTTGGCCCTTTTGTCTTCGGTATACAGGAGGGCTTCTGATTTCTTTGAATTAATTTTGTATCCAACCACTTTGCTGAAGGTGTTTATCAGCTGAAGGAATTCTCTGGATGATTTTTTGGGATCACTCAGGTATACTATCATGTCATCTGTGAATAGTAAAAGTTTGACCTCTTCCTTTCTGATTTGTATCCCCTTGATACCCTTTCATTGTCTTATTGCTCTAGATAGGACTTCCAGTACTATGTTGAATAGATATGGAGAGAATGGGCAGCCTTGCCTTGTCTCTAATTTCAGTGGGACTTATTTAATCTTCTCTCCATTGACTTTGATGTTGGCTATAGGCCTGCTGTATATTGCCTTTACTATATTTAGGCATGTGCCTTGTATTCCTGATCTCTCCAATACTTTAAAATGAATGGATGTTGGACTTTTTCAAATGCTTTTTCCGCATCTAAAAAGATTATCATGTGTTTTTCTCCTTTGATTTGTTAATATGGGGGAATGCATTGATGGATTTCCATATATTGAAACATGCTTACATGCTTGGAATGAAGCCAACTTGGTCATGGTGAATATCTTTTGTGTGCTCTTTGTTTCTGTTTGTGGGTATTTTTTTTTTTCTTCAATGCAATTTATTCAGGAACCTTGAACAATCCTCGGACCCTGGGAAAAGCCAGCCCACAGCTTAAATAGCCTCTGGGAGCCAACCCAGGCGTGCCACGTGGGCAAGGCATATAGGTCCACATTTATGGAAGCAAGCCAGATCCTCAGCCTTAGCCAAATGTGGAGTTGTTCGTGACAGAGAGCACTCACCATCAGGAAGGTGGAAGGCGGAAACCAGCTCCATCTTTAAGGCATAGCATTCCGCAGCTCTCTACAGTTCCCCCTTTTTGTTGTAGATGCATCAGGCAAGAGTAGAGGTCTGATCTCTGATATTAGAAATAAATTGGGACTTTGTACCGATGTTCATTTAGGTGTCATCGACCCAAAGAGCATCAGACCTGTCCGATACCTTTTTCTCAGAGGCGGGACCTGGGGCATCAACCCGCATGCAATCAGACATGCTCTTCTCTGGGTCGAAAGTGGCTGACCCTGAGTGCAGTGCTTAGCCTCGCATCCTGAGCATAACATTTTAGCTTTTTATGGTATCCAACCATGCTTGGGGAGAATGTCCTGCTTCAATGGCTGTAAGGCCTGAATGATCATGGCTGCATCACATTGTTGTGAGACTCTAATCTTGCATATATACCACAGGCAAACCAAGGAGACCAACACCAGAAGGCCTGCTAATGCTCCCATGCCTGCCCATTCCTTCATGGCTGCAGCAATCCATGATGATAATCCTGTGGCTAGTCCTGCGTCCACTCTGGTAGAATTTACTGTGACAATGGCCACTCTCAGCTGCTCCATCGTAGTATCGAATTCTCCAGTCCAATTACCTAAAATATAGCTCAACAATTGTTTAGACAGATTTGCAGCACAGGAAAAATTCTCATGTTGTATGCTAGTGACACAAAGTCCAGCATACTTTCATTGACAGCCAGGTTAAGCGATTTGCCATAGGGTATCAATTTGCTCCTGCAAGAGGTCAATCCTCTGATTGAACACCATCAAGCTTCCTTTTAGTTGAGCATTAATTCCTTTATGTACAACTAAGGCATGAGCTACATTGGCTAAATGATTATTCAGGGTCTGAGCAGTCTGCCCAGTATGACTCATGGCTAATGCCCCGGTGGTAGCTCCAACAGCCACCAATGAGATGGTAGCAACAATGGTGGCTGTAGTTCCAAGATTCCTTTGCTGTCTGAAGAGAGTCATAGCGTGAGGGGCATCAACGGGCACAGGCACCCAGTGAGGCATGCGAGTAACCAGGGCATACCTAAATTCACTAGCATTCCAGCTTTGGGCAAAAAAGCAAGTATCATTACCACAATTACTTGGCTCTATCTGGCTAATAATGAATAAAAATGGGGGATATAGACAAACAGGTGTGGGCTTATAGGAAATATTATGAGAAGCCTTAACCCCTTGTTGGAACATCCTGCATCAGTTCTAGAACTAGCACTGGTGGTGTCCTAGGTCTGAGTAGGTTCAGGAGACCATTGCACCCAGGGGCGAGACGTGCTCCATGCCAATTGACTAACTCCATGTTTTCCTCCAATTTTGAAAGTCATTTAAGTCCTTAAATTATTTTTTCCCTTTTTTTAATTTTTCATCAATTACACTTTATTCATTCTGCATCCCCCCATAAGCCCCTCCCTCCTCCACTCCCAATCCCACTCTCCCTCCTCCCTCTGCTTGCATGCCACTCCCCAAGTCCACTAATAGGGGAGGTTCTCCTCTCCTTTCTGATCTTAGTCTGTCAGTTCACATCAAAAGTGGCTATATTGTCCTCTACTATGGCCTGGTAAGGCTGCTCCCCGCCAGAGGGAGGTGATCAAAGAGCAGGCCAATCAGATTATGTCAGAGGCAGTCCCTCTTCACAATACTATGTAACCCAATTGGACTCTGAACTGCCCTGGGCTACATCTGTACAGGAGTTCTGGGTTATCTCCATGAATAGTCCTTGGTTGGAGTATGAGTCTCTGGGAAGTTCCCTGTGTTCAAATTTTCTTGTTCTGTTGCTCTCCTTGTGGAGACCCTGTCCTCTCCAGCTCTTACTATTTCCCAGTTCTTACCTAAAATTCCGTTCACCTGCCCAACAGTTGCCCATCAGGATCAGCATCTACTTTGATAGTCTGAAGGGCAGAGGCTTTCAGAGGCCCTCTGTGGTAGGTTCCTAGGTTGTTTCCTGTTTCCTTCTTCTTCTGATGTCCATCCTCTTTGCCTTTCTGGATGGGGATTGGACATTTTAGTTAGGGTCCTCTCTCTTGCTTAGTTTCTTTAGATGCACAGGTTTTAGTGGGTTTGTCCTATGTTGTATGTCTATATGAGTGAGTATATACCATGTGTCTTTTTGCTTCTGGGACAACTCACTCAGGATGATCCTTTCCAGATCCCACCATTTACCTGCAAATTTCATGATTTCCTTATTTTTCATTGCTGAGTAATATTCCATTGTGTAGATGTACCACAATTTCTGCATCCATTCTTCAGTTGAGGGGCATCTGGGTTGTTTCCAGCTTCTGGCTATAACAAATAAAGCTGCTACAAAAATGGTTGAACAAATGTCCTTTTTGTGTACTTGAGCCTCTTTTGGATATATGCCCAGTAGTGGTATGGCTGGATCTTGAGGAAGCACTATTCCTAGTTGTCTGAGAAAGCGCCAGAGTGGTTGTACAAGTTTACATTCCCACCAGCAGTGGAGAAGTGTTCCCCTTTCTCCACAACCTCTCCAGCATGTGTTGTCACTTGAGTTTTTGATCTTGGCCATTCTCCTGGGTGTAAGGTGAAATCTCAGGGTTGTTTTGATTTGCATTTCCCTAATGGCTAGTGAGGTTGAGCATTTCTTTAAGTGCTTCTCTGCCATTCGGTATTCCTCTACAGAGAATTCTCTGTTTAGCTCTGTTCCCCATTTTTTAAGTGGATTACTTGGTTTGCTGCTTTTCAGCTTCTTTAGTTCTTTATATATACTGGATATGAGTCCTCTGTCAGATAAAGGGTTGGTGAAGATTCTTTCCCAATCTGTAGGTGGTCGCTTTGTTTGGATGATGGTGTCCTTTGCTTTACAGAAGCTTTTCAGTTTCATGAGGTCCCCTTTATTGGTTGTTGCTCTTAGAGCCTATGCTGTTGGTGTTCCGTTCAGGAAGTTTTCCCCTGTACCAATGAGTTCTAGGCTATTTCCCACATTTTTTTCAAGCCGATTTAATGTGTCTGGTTTTATGTTGAGGTCTTTGATCCACTTGGACTTCAGTTTTGTGCAGGGTGAAAAGTATGGATCTATTTTTATTTTTCTACATGTAGACATCCAGTTAGACCAGCACCATTTGTTGAAGATGCTATCTTTTTTCCATTGTATGGTTTTGGCATCTTTGTCAAAGATCAGGTGTCCATAAGTGTGTGGGTTTATTTCTGGGTCCTCTGTTCGTTTCCATTGATCCACCATTCTGTTTCTATGCCAGTACCATGCAGTTTTTAAAACTGTTGCTCTATAGTACAACTTAAGATCAGGGATGGAGATACCTCCAGAAGGTCTTTTATTGTAGAGGATTGTTTTAGCAATTCTGGGTTTCTTGTATTCCAGCTGAAGTTGAGAATTTTTCTTTCCAGGTCTGTAAAGAATTGTGTTGGTAATTTGATGGGCATTGCATTGAATCTGTAGATTGCTTTTGGTAAGATGGCCATTTTTACTATGTTAATCCTACCAAGCCATGAGCATGGGAGATCTTTCCATCTTCTCATATCTTCTAATTCTTTCTTCAGAGATTTGAACGTTTTTTCATACAAGTCTTTGACTTCCTTGGATAGGGTTACTCCGAGGTACCTTATGTCATTTGTGGCTATTGTGAAGGGTGTTGTTTTATCTTTTCATATTGTCTTGCATTTCTTGGATGGTCTGTGTCAGGAATTTTTTGGATTTTACATTTTCTTTGACAGATACATCGATTTCTTCCATTGTATCTTCTACACCTGAGATTCTTTCTTCCATCTCTTGTAGTCTGTTGGTTATGCTTACCTCTGTAGTGCCTGTTTTCTTCCCTAGATTCTTCCTTTCCATTATTTCTTCCATTTGTGTTTTCTTTAATTTTTCCAATTCTATCTTCAGGTCTTGAGTTGTTTTGTTTACTTCCTTCACCTGTCTGATTGTACTTTCTTGTTTTTCTTTTAGTTCCTTCAACTCTCTTTCTATCATTTCATTCAGTGTTTTAAGCATTTCCTTTCTAAAGGCCATAAACTGTTTGGCTGTAGCTTCCTCTATTTCTTTAAGGATGGCAATATTCTGTTTGAGTTTATCTTCCTCTATGTCTTTATGTATCTTATTTGTTTCCTCTGTTATCATCTTCATGAGCATACTTGTTAGGTCATCATCTTTGATTTCAGTTATGGTGGGGTGTCCAGGGCTACTTGCCCCTGGGTAACTGGGTTCTGGAGATGCCATATTGCTCTGTCTTTTGTTGCTTGAGCTTTTACGCTGGCCTCTACCCTTTGTGTTATCTTAGGTGTTTGGGGTTATTTTCTGGTGGTTCCTGGGGATCCTGTGGTGGAGAGAATCCCCTTTGCAGAAAGCTGGTTTTTCCTGAAGGATGTCTTCTCAGCTTTTTGGGTATAGTCCCTGGATGGCTGGTGTTTTTTCAGGAGTTGCTCACCTCAGGGATATAGACCTGAGTGGTAACTGTGGTCTTTGTTAGTCGAGAGGGTTCTCCTTTCACCCAGGGAAGTCCTGAAGACAGCTGCCCTGTTTCTGTGTTTCTTGTTGCAAATTTAATGATCAGCTGCAATGACCCAGTTGGACATCAGGCGCGCCTCAACTGTTTGTGCCTGTGTCTGGAGCACAGCTGAGTGCTGGCGCCTCGGCCCCAGTAGACTGCTAGACTTTTTCTAGGGAAGGATTGGGTGATTTAGATCAGTACAGTTTTCTTCCTTCCCCGTGGATTCTCTGGAGACACGGAGTCCTAGTGTCTTTTTTTGCCCTGGTGCACACTGCTCAGTGTCCACCAGCTGGCTGGCCACAGAAATTGCCTGTGCCTGGAGCACAGCTGTGTGATGACGGCTCACAGCTGTCTCTGCCAGCTGTCTGGTGCGCAGAAACTGCCTGTGTCTGCCTTTGTGGCTTTTGGGAGCCTGAGTGGCTCCCTAAGCTGGGTAATTTTCCGGGGACCTTTTCAGGTTGGGGGTGAGCTGAGTGCTCTGAGATCAGACCCGCTGTCTATCTCCGGTGGCGAATCAGGCGCACAGGCAGGCAGAGCCTGTAGTAGAGGGAATTAAGACACAAGGATAACAATGCACTGAGAATCAGGCCACAGAGAAAGATTATGCAACCAGACTTGATGAGACCTGATTTAGGGACAGACAGAAGGGGGAGGAAGACCTCCCCAATAAGGAAACTATAGAAAGTCATAGGTTTAGAAGAAGGAGGTTGGGTGGAATGGAAGGAGATGATGGAGTGGGCAGCAGAGGGAATAGAAAGTGAATAAATCGTAATAATTTACGATTAAATGCATAAAAAACTGTGATCAAGATGATGAAATATAGAACTCTTCAAGACTGAGGGATTCTTCTTTGGAGTGGTACCAGGGTGAGGAAAGGATGAACTCACTTTTTTAAAGAGACTATTCATGGAGATTGATGATCTTCCAATGAGTATATGAACAACACACAATTCAATTGATGCATTGTTTTCTTTTTTATTTTATTTATTTTTATCATTAGTTACATTTTATTAACTGTATCCCAGCTGTATCCTGATCTCTCATTCCCTCCCAATCTTTTCCTTCCTCCTTCCCTTTCTCCTTCCCTCCCTCCCTCCCTCCCTCCCTCCCTCCTTCCTTCCCTCCCTCATCTCCTCCCTACCCCTTTCCAAGTCCAATTGGGGAGGACCTCCTTTCCTTTCATCTGACCCTGTTTTACCAGGTATATTCAGGACTGGCTGCAAAGTCCTCCTCTATGGCCTAGCAAGACTAGGCCCCCTTGGGGGTGGGGACATCAAAGAGCCTGCCATTGAGTTCCTGTCAGATATAGTCCCTGTTCCCTTACTATGTGAAACCAATTGGTTACTGAGCTACCACGGGATACATCCAAGCAGAGGTTCTAGGTTATAGCCATACATATTCTTTGGTAGAGTGTCCATCTCAGAAAAGACCCCTGTGCCCAGATATATTTGGTCCTTGTGGAGCTCCTATCTTTTCTACATCATACTAACTCCCCCTTCTTTCAGATGAATCCCTGCACTCTGCCGAAGGTTTGGTTATGAGACTTAGTATCTGCTTTGATACACTGCTAGGTATGGTCAGAGGCCCTCTGTGGTAGCCTCCTGTCCTGTTACTTGTTTTCTCCTATGTCCAATGCACAATCCATTTGTCTTTCCAAGTGAGGATTGATCATCTTATTGTGGGCCCTCTTTCTTGTTTATCTTCTTTAGGTGTATAGATTTCATTATGTTTATCATATCTTATAGGTTTATATGAGTGAGCATATACTATGTGTGTATTTCTCCTTCTGGGATACCTCACTCAGAATGATCTTTTTTAGATCCCACCATTTGCCTTCAAATTTTATAATTTCCTCGGTTTTGATTGGAGTAGTATTCCATTGTGTAAAAATACCACAATTCTATATCCATTCCTCTGTTGGTAGAAATCTGGGTTGTTTCCAGGTTCTGGTTATTATAAATAAAGCTGCTACAAACATGGTTGAGCAAATGTCCTTATTGTGTACTTGAGCAAATTTTGGGTATATAAATTTTGAGTGGTATAGCTGGGTCTTGTGGAAGCACTATTCCCAAATGTCTGAGAAGGCGCCAGATAGACTTCCAAAGTGGTTGTACCAGTTTACATTCCCACAAGTAATGGAGGAGGGTTCCACTTTCTCCAAAACCTCTCCAGCATGTGTTGTCCTTTGAGTGTTTTATTTTAGCCATTTTAATTGGAGTAAGGTAAAATGTCAGGGTAGTTTTGATTTCAAGCTCTCTGATGGCTAAGAATTATGAGCATCTCTTTAAGTGTTTCTGTGCCATTCTATATTCCTTCTACAGAGAATTCTCTGTTTATCTTTGTACCCCAATTTTTAATTGGATTACTTGATTTATTGATTTTTAAGTTCTTTAGTTCTTTATATATGCTTAATATCAGACCTTTGTCAGATATAGGGTTGTAGAAGATCCTATTCCAGTCTGTAGGTTGTCATTTTGTTCTGACAACAGAAACTTTTGCTTTACAGAAGCTTTTCAGTTTTATGAGGTCCCTTTTATTGATTGTTGCTCTTAGACCCTGTGAACTTTCTGTTTAGGAAGTTGTCTCCTGTGACAATGAGTCCTAGTATCTTCCCCAATTCTTCTTCTAGCCAATTTAGAGTATCTTGTTTTATATTGAGGTCTTTGATCCACTTGGACCTTGGTTTTGTGCACGGTGATAAATATAAATCTATTTTCATTTTTCTGCATGTAGACATCCATATGGACCAGCACCATCTGTTGAAGATGCTGTCTTTTTTCCATTGAATGGTTTTGGCTTTTTTTGTCAAAAATCAAATATTCATAGCTATGTGGGTTTATATCTGTGTCTTCTATTTGGTTCCATTGGTCTTCCTTTGTGTTTCTTTGCCAATACCATGCAGTTTTTATTACTATTGCTCTGTAGTACTACTATACCCTGCAAAGCTTTCAATCAACATAGATGGAGAAAACAAAACATTCCAGGACAAAACTAAATTTATGCAATATATACACAGCAAACCAGCCCTACAGAAAATAATAGAAGGAAAACTCCAATCCAATGAAAATAACTTCACCCAAGAAAACATAGTATACAGATAATACGCTAATGACAATTAAAAGAAAACTAACAATGGAACACAGTATGACCACCAACTCTTCCATAAAAGGAACTAATATTCATTGGTCACTATTACCTATCAACATCAATGGATTCAACTCTGTAATAAAAATACACAGACTAACAAAATTGGTGAGGAATCAGGATGCAATATCTGCTGCACCCAAGAAACACCCCTCTGCCACAAAGACAAACACTACCTCAGAGTAAAGTGCTGGAAAAATGTCTTTCAGGCAAATGGACCTAGAAAACAAGCTGGGGGAGATATCCTAATATTTAATAAAATAGACTTTCAATCAAAATTAATCAAAAAAGATGTGGAGAGGCACTGCATTCTCTTCAAAGGCAAAATCCACCAAGAGGACATCACAGTTCTGAACATCTATGACTCAAATACAAGAGCACTTATGTGGAGAGCCGAGACTCAGACGCCACTAGGTGGCGCTGACATCTCGCCCTCAAAACTGTAAACCTCCAGGGCGCATGCGTAGATTGCGTAAACACGCTAAAGATTGCGTAAGCACGCTAAGAATTGCGTAGGCACGCCGGTAAGAGTGAGCAGCCAATCAGGGTAGTGACATGTCACAAGCCCGCTAAGCATAATGGGCCCAAGTCATCAGGCGGGGTAAAAGTAAGCAGCCAGTCAGGGTATTCACACGTCACTCAGGTGCGACCCCAGCTTATATAAACAGCGCCACATCGGGGGCTCTCTCTCTCCTCTCTTTTCATCGCGTGACTAATAAAGGTTTTTGTTGCGGAAGAATTCCTGTGGTTGCGTGCGTTTCTGCCGGCAAAACGCTCACGCGGCTCCCAACATCTGGTGCCAAAACCCGGAAACAGTGCTGGGTAAGGAGGGCCCCCTTTTAGCGGGGAGGAATTCAGAACCGCAACATTAAGGTTTGTCCTGAAAGACATGTTCAATCTCGACTTATCCCGTCTCTCATTTCGGCTAGCAGAAGCCCTTATGGCCTTCTCTGCTGTGATAGCCGCCATAGCTTTCCTTTTTTTGGTCTTGTGCAAACTCAAGGGCTGCCTCGGGAGAAAAAGGAGTAGCAAAAGGTTAAGGATAGGGGGGATGCAGGACAACATGCCAGAATCAGGACGTGAGACGAGGTTAGGGGCCCCAATGGATAGAGATAGGGACGTCTCTAAGAAAAAAGACCCTTCTGTGGACATTAAAGCCACGGAAGAGAGAGGTCAGGGGAAGAACACCCTGGGATTTGAGCAGCTATATCCCTCTGACAGAGAGGATTTGGAGGAAAAAGCAGCCTACTATAAGGAAAAACGATACCATCCGGATGAGCGGCCGTCACTATTATATCAAAAGCAAGGTAGTATGAGGAACAGGAAGGGCGTACTTTCTCAATCGGCCGCTCCGGTTGTCTCCAGTGCTCCCCCATCCTACACCGGGAGGCACTGTCCTGATTCCTTCTTTTCAACAGAAGATAGACACAAGATTTTTCAGACTTTTCCAGTATTTGAAGATGTGGAGGGAGGCCGTGTCCACGTGCCTGTAGATTACCCTCTAGTCAAGGAACTGGCAGAGTCAGTTAATAAGTACGGGGTGGATGCCAATTTCACAATTATGCAGCTTGAGAGGCTAGGCTCTACAGCAATGACCCCAAATGATTGGCAGACTGTAGTGAAAGCTGCCCTCCCTAATATGGGAGTATATTTGGAATGGAAAGCCCTATGGTATGATGCCTGCCAATCCCAAGCTAGGGCTAATGCCAATGCAGAAGACAATCAATGACGCTGGACATTCGAGCTACTAACAGGACAAGGTCCACATGTTCAGCAACAGACAGATTATGATTGGGGAGTGTATGGCCAAATATCCGCTGCTGCCATTAAAGCATGGAAGGCCCTTTCAAAGAAGGGTGGGACCGAGGGCCATTTAACAAAAATTATCCAGGGTCCTCAGGAGTCATTCCCAGAATTTGTGGCCAGAATGACGGATGCAGCAGGCAGGATATTTGGAGACCTGGAAAGGGTCCGGCCAATGATAGAACAGCTGGTGTATGAAAATGCTTCACCAGAATGCAAGGCAGTCATTATCCCCAGAAGGAACAAAGGACTGACAGATTGGATAAAGGTTTGCCGAGGACTAGGAGGTCCGCTTACCAACACCGGGCTGGCGGCAGCTATATTACAGAGCAATAACCGCCCAAGTTCTGAAAACAATAAAGTTTGTTTTAATTGTGGCGAAATGGGTCATTTTAAGAGAGATTGTCATGTGTCTGTGCAAAAGAAAGTTCCTGGGCTTTGCCCTAAGTGGAAAAAAGGCAATCACTGGGCTAATGAATGCCGTTCAATTAGAGATATTCAGGGAAATCTTATCCAGCATGAGAACCCCCCTGATGAGAGGAATGAAAATATTCCAAAAAACGGATTTCAGGGCCCCAAGTCCCAGGGCCCCAGAAAAATTGGGACACAAACAGACAACAGGAGGGCTTATCCAGCTATAGAGCAACCAGAGGATCAGCAGGCCTGGACCTCCGTTCCACCTCTCAATTCTTATTAATGCCACACATGGGGGTGCAACCTGTCCCAGTGGAGTTTGAAGGTCCCCTGCCTGAAGGAAGTGTCGGTCTTATTCTGGGTTGCTCCTCTCTCACTTTAAAAGGACTTATGGTCCATCCTGGAATTTTAGATCAGGATTTTATGGGACAGCTCCAGGTGCTTTGTTCCTGCCCCCAAGATATATTTTCTATTTCCCCTGGAGATAGGATTGCTCAGTTAGTCTTCCTCCCAAGTCTTCATGACTGTTTCCCATCTACCGAAACACCAAGGGGCACAAGAGGACTCGGTTCCACAGGAACAGATTTTGCTCATTTGGTAGTTGATCTTAAGACCAGACCTACCTTACAATTACAGATAGAAGGAAAAGGTTTTACTGGTATTTTGGACACCGGGGCTGATAAAAGCATTATTTCTTCCACCTGGTAGCCTAAGGCGTGGCCTGTTACACAATCATCCCACTCCTTACAAGGGTTGGGATATGAGGCCAGCCCTGCAGTTAGTTCACGTTCCTTGAGGTGGCAAGCACCGGAAGGTCAAACAAGAAGTTTCATGCCATATGTTCTTCCTCTCCCTGTCAATCTCTGGGGAAGAGATATTTTGCAGGATTTAGGATTAGCATTGACCAACAAATACTCTCAACAGGCAATTGATATAATAAAAAGGATGGGTTATAAGGAAGGAAGAGGCCTTGGAAAACAGGAACAAGGGAGTTTGCACCCAATTTCACAGGAAAATAATACAGGGAAACAAGGCCTGGGTTTTCATTAACTGCCATTGAGGGTTCCATACCCATATCTTGGCTCACAGAGGAAGCCGTATGGGTTCCTCAATGGCCCCTTTCCTCTGAAAAGCTAGAAGCCGCTACAAGGCAGGTTAAATAACAGCTTGGTCATTTGGAACCATCTACTTCCCCCTGGAATACACCCATTTTTGTTATAAAAAAGAAATCAGGAAAGTGGAGGCTTCTCCATGACCTGAGGGCTATTAATGCACAGATGTGATTATTTGGAACAGTGCAACGAGGCTTGCCTCTGCTTTCAGCCCTGCCTAAGCAATGGAGAATTATAATAATAGACATCAGGGATTGTTTTTTCTCCATTCCATTGTGCCCACGAGACAGACAGAGATTTGCCTTTACCCTACCTGCTGTTAATCGCCATGAGCCAGACCAGAGATATCAGTGGACAGTCTTACCTCAAGGCATGGCTAATAGCCCCACCATGTGTCAATTGTATGTGCAGATGGCTCTTGAACCAGTTAGACAGCAATTTCCTTCCTTGTTGCTGATTCATTATATGGATGATATTCTCTTGTGCCATGAGAAGTTAGCCATCTTACAAGATGCGTATCCTTTGTTGCAAAAAGCCCTGCAACAATGGGGATTGCATATTGCCACTGAAAAAGTCCAAATTTCAGAAGTGGGCTCCTTTCTAGGGACTGTTATTTATCCAGAACAAATAGTTCCTCAAAAAATAGAAATTCGCAGGGATCATTTACATACCTTAAATGATTTTCAAAAATTATTAGGTGATATAAATTGGCTTAGGCCATTTTTAAAAATTCCTTCTGCTGAATTAAAGCCCCTATTTGATATTTTGGAAGCGGATGTTCATATTTCTTCACCCAGAGCCTTAACACCGGCTGCAAGCCACGCTCTGCGAGTGGTAGAAAACGCTTTACAGGATGCCCAATTAAAACGTGTAGATAAAACTAAGGCCTTTGACCTGTGTGTCATTAAAACTAAACATTTACCAACTGCTGTATTATGGCAAGATGGGCCCTTAGTGTGGGTTCATCCCAATGCCTCTCCTACAAAAATTATTGAATGGTATCCGGATGCAGTCGCTCAACTCGCACTTCGTGGGTTAAAAACAGCCATTACATACTTTGGGAAGGAGCCAAAGTCTTTAATAGTGCCTTATACGGCTCACCAAGTTCAGGTATTAACTGCTACCTCTGATATTTGGGCGGTGCTGGTTACCTCTTTTAGTGGTTCAATTGATAATCATTATCCAAAACATCCTATTTTGCAATTTGCTTTAACTCAGGAGGTAGTCTTCCCGCATGTAACGTCCCAAAAGCCACTTCGGGATGGACTGGTAGTCTATACAGATGGGTCAAAAATAGGAATAGGAGCTTATGTGGTTAATAATAAAGTTATTTCTAAGCAATATCATGAGACCTCGCCTCAAATTGTGGAATGTTTAGTAGTGTTAGAAGTTTTGAAAAAATTTCCAGGTCCCTTAAATATTGTTTCTGATTCTAGTTATGTGGTAAATGCAACCAAAATCTTAGAGGCTGCTGGATTAATTAAAGCGTCTAGCAAGCTTGCAAAAATTTTTCAAAAGATTCAGTTTGCCTTAATTACCAGAAGATCCCCTGTTTTTATTACACACATCAGGGCTCATTCCGGTCTACCGGGGCCCATGTCCCATGGAAACGACCTGGCAGATCGAGCCACAAAGATGATTGCATTTGCCCTCCTTTCAAATTTAGAATTGGCTAAGGAGTTTCATAAAAGATTTCATGTTACAGCTGAGACATTGCGTAATCGATTTAACATAACTAGAAAAGAAGCTAGAGATATTGTTACCCAATGTCAAAATTGCTGTCAGTTCTTACCTATGCCTCATGTTGGGATTAATCCCAGAGGAATCTGTCCACTACAAGTGTGGCAGATGGATGTTACCCACATTTCATTTTTTGGTAAACTTCAATATTTGCATGTTTCTGTTGATACTTGCTCTGGAGTCATGTTTGCTTCTCCCCTAACTGGAGAAAAGGCAGCCCATGTTATTCAACATTGCCTAGAGGCATGGAGTGCCTGGGGAAAGCTCAAAATTCTAAAAACTGACAATGGGCCAGCCTATACTTCTCAAAAACTTAAACAGTTTTGTCATCAGATGGAAATAACCCATCTGACAGGTCTCCCCTATAACCCCCAGAGTCAAGGCATCATTGAATGTGCTCACCGCACCCTAAAATCCTATTTAATAAAACAAAGGGGAGGTGTCCAGGAGGCTCTGCCCTCAGTGCCATGAGTGACGGTTTCACTGGCACTCTTCACTCTCAATTTTTTAAATTTGGACAGTCAAGGCCATTCGGCTGCTGATCGCCACTGTTCAGGGCCTAACAGGCCCAAGGAGATGATTATATGGAAGGATGTCTTAACTGGCCAGTGGAAAGGCCCGGATCCTATTTTAATAAGATCCAGGGGAGCTGTCTGTGTTTTTCCACAGGAAGAAAACAATCCATTCTGGGTACCGGAGCGCCTCACACAAAAGCTCGTGACAGTTGAAGATGATCTTTCAACAGACACACCTGCTACTGCTTAAAGAATCAAGGACAGCGAGGAGGACCACTAATTCTACTCGAGTGGATTCATTGCCCACAGACTGGCTTTACCCTGGGTTTCTTCTGCCTTTTCTTACTTCAGATTGGGTGGGGGTCGGAATGTTTGGTGTAGCATTGTGTCGTGGCTTAGTGTTTTTTACTCTGGTTGTTCTGCAAACTCTATACCCAAAACAAACGTGACTAGGTCGCAATCGCGCAAGCACTAGCACCCTTGGAACAAGGATCGTCTCCCAAAAATTTGGTTATCCATGTTAAAAAATTAAAACAGACTGTGACACTCAGTCGATGCACCTCAGAGGTTTCACCCATTGCACTGAGTCGATGAGTGATCCAGGTTAATGTTGCCTTTGCCTAAACGGTTATGGTACCTAGATAGGAGGGTGACAGCTCTTGCACTCCCTGGAATTTTATTCCATTGCACGGGAATGAGTGTCACCTCCTTTTTAAAATGTGGTACCTAGATAGGAGGGTGACAGCTCTTGCACTCCCTGGAATTTTATTCCTTTGCACGGGAATGAGTGTCACCTCCTTTTAAAAATCTTCTCCCCTGCACCCAGAGGATTTGTTTCCATTGCACCTGGTGGGGTAAGGGAGTAATCTAAAGCTTTTGATCGCTTACTCCCCAAAGAAGGAGTTCACTTGATCGAGCTTAGGGCCCTCTTGTACTGTGCTTATAGGCTTTTAGGCAGTTTTCATTTATTTATAACGAAAAGGGAGATGTGGAGAGCCGAGACTCAGACGCCACTAGGTGGCGCTGACATCTCGCCCTCAAAACTGTAAACCTCCAGGGCGCATGCGTAGATTGCGTAAACACGCTAAAGATTGCTTAAGCACGCTAAGAATTGCGTAGGCACGCCGGTAAGAGTGAGCAGCCAATCAGGGTATTGACATGTCACAAGCCCGCTAAGCATAATGGGCCCAAGTCATCAGGTGGGGTAAAAGTAAGCAGCCAGTCAGGGTAGTCACACGTCACTCAGGTGCGACCCTGGCTTATATAAACAGCGCCACATCGGGGGCTCTCTCTCTCCTCTCTTTTCATCGCGTGACTAATAAAGGTTTTTGTTGCGGAAGAATTCCTGTGGTTGCGTGCGTTTCTGCCGGCGAAACGCTCACGCGGCTGCCAACACACTTACATCCATAAAGGAAAAATTATTAAAACTCAAATCACACATCTATCCCAACACCTTAATAGAGGGAGATTTCAACACCCGACTTTCACCAAGGGACAAATTATCTAGACAGAAGCCTAAAAGAAATAAACACACTTACAAAATTTCTAAATGAAATGGCCCTAATAGATACCTGTAGAACTTTCCACCCAAACTCAAAAGACTATACCTTCTTTCCAACACCACATGGAACCTTCCCCAAAATAGACCATATAGTTGGTCACAGAGCAAGCCTCAACAGATACAAGAGGATTGAAATAATCTCCTGTATTCCATCTGAAGAACATTGACTTAGGCTTCACTTCAACAACAATGGAATTAGAAAAAACCTACAAGCACACGGAAACTGAACAACTTGCTGCTTAATGACAGCTGGGTTAAGGAGGAAAGAAAAAAGAAATTAAAGACTTCCTAGAATTAAATGAAAATGAAGGTATAACATACCCTAATTTATGAGACACAATGAAAGCAGCGCTCAAAGGAAAATTCATAGCCATAAGTGCCTTCAAGAAAAAATTTGTGACATCTCATACAAGCAACTTAATGACCCAACTTAAAGCCCTAGGAAAAAAAAAGAAGCAAATACACCCAAGAGGAGCAGACAGCTGGAAATAATCAAACTCAGGGCTGAAAACAATTAATTAGAAACAAATAAAGCTATTCACAGAATCAATGAAACCAAGAGCTGGTTCTTTGAGAAAATCAACAAGATAGAGAAAACCAGGGAGAAACTATCCAAATCAGAAAAATCAGAAATGAAAAGAGGGACATAACTACAGACACTGAGGAAATGCAAACAATAATTAGGTCGTACTACAAAAGCCTATATGCCACAAAATTTGAAAATCTAAAAGAAATGGACAATTTTCTATATAGAGTCCATCTACCAAAATTAAGTCAAGATCAGGTAGAAAGATTGAATAGTTCTATATTCCCCAAGGAAATAGAAGCAGTTATCAACAGTTTCCCTTCCAAAAGAGTCCTGGGCCAGAAGGATTCAATGCAGAATTCTACCAGACCTTCAAAGAAGTGCTAACTCTTCGACCTTCTATCTGAGCCTAGCTTATCAGGTCTCATCAAGACTCCCTGCATCATCTTCCTCTATGGCCTGATTGTCAGAGCATTATTCTCTATGTGTCCTGAATTGCCTCTACTTATGACACCTTTTCTGCCTCCTCTACTGCAGGTTTTCCAGAGCTCTCAGGGAAGGAAGAAATTCATAGGGAAATCCAATTTAGGGCTGGGTGTTTTAAGGTCTCTCTCTGCATAATATCGACTGTGGGTCTCTGTATGCAATCCCAGTTGATACTGAAGGATCTATGTGGGTAAAAGATCATGACAGTGATCTATCAGTTGAAGGCAGAGAGCAACTTAGGTTAAAAAATAGCCTGGGTTGCTTGAATTTACTTAGGATGCCCTGGCCCTGGCCCCAAACCTCAATTAACTGTCACCCATTCCCCTTAGTGGAACACTGGTTTCTTCACAATAGATGGCCTATTGGTACTTTAACAACCAGTATTAGGAGACCACCTAATAAGTGAATACATACCATAAATTTCTCTCTGCATTTTAGTTACTACACCCAGGTTGATTTTTCCTGGTTCCATCCATTTGCCTAAAAATATCATGATGTCATTTTCTTAGCTGAAAAGTAGTCCGTTATGGAGCTATTCCACTTTTTCTTTAATGGATATTGACATTCCTGTTAATTATTCCTTGGATGTTGCTACAACTTTAATCATTGTATTGAATGAAAAACTCTCAGGATAGCTATGTTCTTTTAGCCTAACAGTCCCTCCATCTTTTTACATTTCCTGATGATTTGAACTGCAGTCCTCTTGAAGCTCATCTATTTATATGTGGCATCCCTGGTAAGGAAATGTCTGGCAATGGTTAAGAGGTATTGTTAGATAATATAATTCCTATTTGAGTTATATTGTAGGAGGGTGTGCTTTGAGTCTGTTATGTCAATGAAAGTGACCTGACGAAGTCAAGTATCTGTCTCTTGGTCTTTATCACTTTAAATCTTTGTTTCTGTTGGTTTAGATCTCTCTATTTCTGAATATGACTCTCTAGCACTTACTCTATCTAATTTTCTCAGTATCCTTCTCTCTGCCTGCTACTTTTGGTTTAGTATGAAAAAGCTCTCAGTTCTGCTGAAGGACAACAATAAGATGTCTGCTGGCTGACATGACAACCTGGACCTTCTCTGCAAAATTATAAACAAGGTCCCAAAATAAACACCTTTTATATAAATAATTGCCTTTGTCAAGGAGCATTTTCATAGGAAGTAACTTACTTAGTGAGGACATATCTATGCATTTAATGAATAATAACAAAATCTGTGAAAATATGAAAGTCACATGTCAAGGCCATCTGAAATTATTAATGGACAGTTGAAAGAAATATGTGACCATTTTCTTTAACTAAGAATCTTAGACACAGGAACTGAAATCTGGTTGTGTGCTTTCAGTTGCCCAATTTGAGGTATATATGACTGCTCAGCCTTTCTCTCAAGCAGGCTGTTCACTTGGCCCTTTTAATAACTGGCTGCTAAAACTCCTACTGACTTTCACCTGTTTCATGACATCATTCTCCCTCTCAGCCAATCAGCACCTGAGAAAATGTTGAGATTTCCATGGAAATCAGTAAACAAACTTTCCTCAGTGTCCAGTATCTCTGATCCTTTGCACATGTGACATTTTCTTGTGAAACCTAACTAATCTTTATCTAAACCCTTTATCTAGATGCTACACCTTTACAAATCCTGTTTACTTCTGTGACAATGTCAGATTGGAAACGAGACTTTATTCTTACTTCATTTAATTGGACAGCTTCCTAAGTAGGGAAGCTTCAAAGTGATGTGGGATTAAGGGTAAAGTAAGGAATGTCAAGGTGGTCTCCTACTGTGGTCTTGGATCTGAAATTTCCTAGGTTGTGATTTAGAACTGAGAAGTTATGGTGACATCACTAAATATACCTTCACATTCTTATTGATATAATAGGCTGGCAGGGTCTAGGGATCCTTAGCTTATTGAGTCTGGGACTGGTTTGGCTGAAACAGAGAAAGAGCAGTGAGTATTAAAAAAAAAAAAAAAGAAAACTGTGGGACAATAAACTCTGTGACAGGTGGTGATTTCCCACATTTGTTTTACCAACCCACTATAACCAGGGTTGTCTTGGCTGACCTGGCTGTATCAGGAGCTTTGTCCTACTCAGTGGTCAGTGAGGAACCCTCCTTGTTCTGGGGTTTTCACCTAAAAAATGTTCCTTCAGGTCATATAAATATGTCAATGTTATTTCCCTAGGATACAAGAGTAGCTGTGTTACTTGCTGTGGTCCTCCAGACAAACCCTCTAAAAGTAATGTTCATGTCAGGACTGCTTGGTCACAGGTGCAACTTGAGCTCATAATGTCTGAGGTAGCTAGGTAACCACTAGTTCATTGCTAAGATTCTTGCTACATAATGAGTTCCTGGAAAACATACCTTACAAAGTCAAACTCTGTCATTTTTAGCAGAATCTTTTTTCCAAGTTAATGCCATTATTAAAGTTGTCAACATATTTTTTATTGTTTTTGAGGGAATTTCATTTAATATACATTATACTCCTTTTCCATTGCTCCCAGGTACAAAGAACTTCCTATGTGTCTCACTAATTTTTTTTCTTTAAAATACATCAATTATTCAGAGACTTAAAGTGTTTTTTTTTTTTTTTCAAACAGGTCTTTCACTTGCTTGGTTAGAGTCACCCCAAGATATTTTATATTATTAATGGCTATTGGGAAGGGTGTTGTTTCCCTGATTTCATTCTTGATCCTTTGTTTTTGGTATACAGGAGGGCTTCTGAATTTTTTTTTTTTTTGAGTTGATTTTGTATCCTGCCACTTTGCTGAAGGTGTTTATCCACTGAAGAAGTTCTCTGTTTGAATTTTTGGGGTCGCTCATGTATACTATCATATCATCTGTGAATGGTGACACTTTGACCTCTTCCTTTCTGATTTATATCCCCTTGATCTCCTTTAGTTGTTTTATTGCTTTAGCTAGGACTTCAAGTACTATGTTGAAGAGGTATGGAGAAAGCGGGCAGCCTTGTCTTGTCCCTGATTTCAGTGTGATTGATTTAAGTTTTTCTCCTTTGAGTTTGATGTTGGCTATAGGCTTGCTGTATATTGCCTTTACTATGTTTAGGTATGTGCCTTGTATCCCTGATCTCTCCAAGACTTTAAACATGAATGGGTGTTGGACATTGTTAAATGCTTTTTTGGCATCAAAGGAGATGATCATGTGGTTTTTCTCCTTCAGTTTGTTTATGTGGTGGATTACATTGATTGATTTCCATATGCTGAACCACCCCTGCATGCCTGGGATGAATCCTGTTTGGTCATGGTGGATGATATCTTAGATGTGTTCTTGTATTCATTTTGCAAGGATTTAATTGAGTATATTTGCATCAGTGTTCATAAAAGTGATATGTCTGAAGTTCTGGGTTTTTTTTTTTTGTTGTTGTTGTTGGGTCTGTGTGGTATAGGTAACAAGGTGAATGTGGCTTCATAGGATGAGTTTGGTAATGCCCCTTCTGTTTCTATTTTGTGGAATAGTTTGAGGAGAATTGGAATTAGAGGGAATTAGAGAATGGGAATAGTGGTAGATTAAGGAGAGTGGGTTGGATTTGAATGGTAAGAGAGAGTAGGCAGCAGCAGAATGGATACAGAATGAACAAATCTTAATTAAAAAACACATAAGAAAAACTGTGATTAAAGTGATGAAGTATAGAGCTCTTCAGGACTGATACCTTCTTCTTGAGTGTGGTTTCAGATTGCAGCAAGGATGAACTCAGTTTTCTTTAAGGGACTTGCCAGTGAGACTCTGATTATGTTCCAATGAATATAAGAAAAATGCATACATCAGTTGAAGTATTTTAAAAAATAAAGAATTTAGTGTGACGCATGGGTAGGAATTTGAATCTGGGAGCAATGGAAAAGGAGTGTAATGTATATTTTATGATATTTCCACAAAGTCAATAAAACTAATATGTCAACAACTTTTACAATGACTTTTAACATGGAGAAAAGATTCCGCTAAAGGAGGGCAGATTTTGACTTTGGAAGGCATGCTTCCAGGAACTTACTATGTAGCAGAGAATACTAGCCATGGACTAGTGGTCACACAGCTACCTCAGACACCAAGAGCTAAGGTGGCACTCTAAAAAAGCAGTCCTGGCACTAAAACTAAGTTTAGAGGTTTTTTTTTCTGAAGAACCACAGCAGGAAACACAGCAGTTCTAGTGATCTAGGCATATAACAGCTACTCATTTCTCTATCCTGAAGGCCAAGTTCTAACTGTAAGCCCCAGGATCAGGAGGATTACTCACTGACCACTGAGTAGGACACAGGTGCTGAACTGGACAGGGCAGTCAAGGAAACTCTCTCATACAGGATTGCCAAACATAGTGTTGTACAGCCTCAGCTGTCAAAATGTTTATTGCCCCTCAGTTCTCCTCTTACACTCACATACCTTTCTGTTTCAGCCAAAAGAATCCCAGAAATTGTGTTTCCCTGCTCTTAAAGACTCAATATCTCAGGAAATCCTAGGCCCTGCCAGCTTATATTATCAATAGGAAAGTGAAGGTACATTTATTGAGTACATGAGTAACTGCTCAGTTCAAACTCACAACCTAGGAAATTTCAGATCCAAGACTACAGTAGGAGACCACCTTTTCATTCAGTACATTCCCTTTAATCTTACATCACATTGAAGCTATCCTACTTAGGAAGATGTTCAGTTAAATAAACATTAAAGTTTCATTTCCTACCTGAGTTTGTCACAGAGGTAAACAATAGTAAAGGTGTGTCTCCTGGATAAAGGGATGAGAGAAAGGCTTGTTAGGCTTCACAAGAAAAAGTCACGTGTTCACAGGATCAGAGATACTGGACACTGAGGAAAGTTTGTTTACTTATCTCCATGGAAACCCCAAGATTCTCTCAGTTGCTGATTAGCTGAGAGGTTAAATTTATAGCCAGTAAGTGTGTCAGTAGCCAGTTATTAAAAAGATCAAGTGAGAGCCTGCTTGAGAGAAAAGCTGAACAGCCCTACATGCCTTAACCTGGGCAGCTGAAAGCACACAACCTAGAAATGACAGTTCATGTGTCCAAGACTCTTAGTTCAGGAAAAGTATCACATATTTCTTTTAAGTGGTCATTAATAAAATCACATGTCATTTACATGTGACTTTTACTTCATCACAGATTCCATTATTATTAGTTAAATGCACAGATATGTCCTCAGTCAGTGAATTACTTACTGGAAAAATGTTTCCTGACCAAGGCAACTGTTTGAACAAAAACCATTTAATTTGGACCTTGCTTATATTTTTACAGAGACCATCCTGGATCTCACATCTGCAAGCAGTCTATCTTATTGTAGTCCTTCAGCAGAACCGAGAGCATTTCCTACTGAACCATAAGTGGAAATGAAGAGAGAGGGCGTCTGACAGAGACAGAGACAGAAAGAGGTAGAGAGAGAGATTCAAAAATAGAGACACAGACACCGACAGAAACAAAGATATGAATTGATATTGACCAAAAGACAGAGACTTCCTTTTGTCTGGTCATTTTCATTGGCATATCAACCTCCAAGCACTAAGTCCTATAATATAACTCCAATAGAAAATATATTATCTAACAAGGCCATACATCCTAAAACTTCCCAGACTTTTCCTCACTTGTGATTCCACATGTAAATGGATGACCCTCAAAAACACATTGCAATTGAAGTTACTAGGAAGTAGAAGAAGATGGAGAAATTTCTAGGGTAAAAGAACATAGTTATCCTGATAGTTTGTTATTCAGTACAGTGATTAAAGACCCAACAACGTCCAAGGACTAAAGAATAGGACTGACAATCTCCTTTGGGGAAAATGTGGAATATTTCCATAATGGAGTATTATTCAGCTAAGAAAATGACATCATGATGTTTTTAGGCAAATGGATGTATCCAGGAAAAATCAGCCTATGTGAAGTAACTAAAATGCAGAAAGAAAACTATTTTATATATTAACTTATTATTTGTTCTCCTAACAGGGACAGATAAAATTCCAATAGGCCATGTATTTTGACCAAACTGTCTTTGACTAGGGTGATTGGGTGGCAGTTAACTGAGTTGGTGTCAGGGCATCCTACAGAAATTTTAAAGCTACCCAGGCTGTTTTTATTAAAATGTGTCACTGTCGGCCCTCAAATGTTAGATCCGTGTCATGTTTTTATATCCACAGAGATGCTTTCTTGTACATCAAATGGGATTGCATACAGAGATCCACAGTCTGATATTATGAAGAGAGAGAGACCTTAAAATACCCAGCCCTAAATGGAATTTCATTATGAAATTCTCTCTCCCATCAGAGCTCTGAGAAGCCTGCAGGAAAATAGGCAAGAAGGCTGTCATCAGTACAGGGAATTGAGGACACAAGAAGAATGATGCCCTGAGAATTAGGACACAGAAGAAGATAATGCATCCATCCTTGACAAGACCTGATGAGGTAGGCTCAGATAAAAGGGGGAATAGGTCCTCCCCTATCAAGTAACTAGAGAAATGGCATAGGAATAGAAGAAGGAGGGTGTGTAGGACTGGAATGAGAAGAGGCAGGGAGCTGCAGAGGAGATACAAAGTGACCAAATAGTAATAAATAAATACATAAGAAAAACTGTGACCAAAGTGATGAAATATAGAGCTCTTCATGATTGATGGCTTCTTCTTGGGGGTGGTGCAAGAGTATGACAAGGATGAACTCAGTTTTCTTTAATGGAATTGGCACTGAGACTCTGATCATGTTCCAATGATTTTATGAACAACACATACTTGAACTGATATAATAAAAAATAAATTTAGCATGACACATGGTAGGAATTTGAACCTGGAAGCAATGGAAAAGTGGTGTAATGTATACTATATGAAACTCCATGTAATCAGAAGATAATATGTTGACAAATTTTACAATGACTTAGCATGGAGAAAGATTCTGCTAAAGGAAGGCAGAGTTTGACTCTGTCAAGATGCTTTACAGGAATTCATTATGTAGCAGAGAATCCTAGGCACGAACTAGTGGTTATCCAGCTACCTCAAAACACATGCACTCATGTGGCACCTCTGAACAAGCAGTCTAACCAGTAACAGTACATTTAGAGATTTAGTCTGGAGGACCACAGCAGGAAACACAGCTGCTTTTGTGTCCTAAGAATATAATACTGACCCATTTCACTGACCTGTATGTGCCAGTTTTAAATGTAAACACCAGGACTAGGAGGGTTCCTCACTGACAACTTTTTAGGACATAGCTGCAGATCCAGTCATGTCAGCCAAGGCAACCCTGGTCATAGAGGATTGGTAACAGTAGTGTGTAACAGAACCAGATGTCAAATAGTTTATTGCCCCTCAGTTCTCCTTTTATACTCACAGGTTTTCTGTTTCATCCAAACCAGTCCCAGGAATTGTCTGGTTTCTGAAAGAGTCTGGTAATTCAAATTCTGCCTCCTGGCCTTGGCAGATGCAGGTCTCATCTAAGTTCCATGTCTCAGAGTCTGTCCTTGGTGGTGTCTGCCTGTGGGGTGTTCTGAGCCAGAGAAGTAGATAGCAAGCTTCCTGCAATCTTGGGAACCAGACAGCAAACTTTGTGTTACTGTTGGTATAACATTCTTTTGAAATGTGTACATCTACCTTTGTTCATTCACATGCAGATTTCTCTCCCCACTCTCTGGAGTCAATCCAGATATTGCATTGTGATACTTATTCTAAACCCTGTCTCAACTGTGTGTAAACAGGCCCAAACAAAACAACTAGCCCCAATGTTGTGCAAAGGGAGGAGACAGAGAACAGAAAAGAGGGTAAGAACTAGATGGCAGGAAATGAGTTGGAGGAGTAAGGGCAAGGAGACGTTGGAGAGGGAGCTGGTGGAGAGATCTTGGAGGATATGGAACATGAACCAGACCTAAGATAACACTAAAAAGCAAGTATAATGTGGGAAATCTAAATGTTAGGAAACTATGAGGGCTTGGAGGTTTAGGATGGAGTAACTATTGCCCAGCATTGTGTTCTAGCTTAACTAAATAAACCCAGTCTCTGTGTGGTGATTTGGGTATACAGTTGTTTAGGACTAACAGCAGCTTTACCAGAAAATAAATCAATAGTAAATATTAATAATCACCTACAATATGTAACCTTGTGTGAATTCCTCGATGCCTTGCCAAGTAGCACAGTGGCTACTGTGAAATAAATTTTGCAACCCTTTGATTTATAAGTATTGTTTGCACATTCAGTAAACTGAGACTTGATCAGGAATTTGTCTTGTCTCCATTCTTCACGTTTCTGTCCCCCCATTTCCATTCCTTCTTTCAGCTGGACCCTATTTGACTAGCCCACAGGACAGGTCTGTTGGCACCTGAACAAGGGACCTTGAAAATGAGGGGCAACGTGAGAAAGGCTGGTTTTTGGTACTCCAGATGCCTATGAAAAAAAGTGCATCCTCACAACTGCCCATTGTATGGAGGAAGACAAGTTAGGCTTTCAGAGAAATCATGGGGCAGAGAAGTAGCAGGGAAATGTTAATGAGGACTTTAAAGTCAATGCTAATAAAGGTAAGGAATTGGGAGAAACGCCCTTATCCCCTTAGTTTGTAAATGAAGTTTGTCCCTGGTTCCCAGGGAAAGGTACCATCAATCTGAAAACTTGGAAAAAGGAATCTTACAAGCTAAGGAGTTACTTAGGGAAATTAGAGCAGCCAAACAGGCAGAAGAAAAGTACTTCCAAAGTTACTTCAAATTTTCATAAAGGAGCTCAAACAGATTTGTGTAATTTGAGAGCAGAAAATAATTTAGGAGCTAGATAGTGAAGATGAAATGGATTTAGAGGAAAAAACTGCCAAGTCTCATAATTCAGACTGGCCTCCTTCTCCCTCTGCCCCATGGCTTTCCCTGCAATATGTGCAGAAGATAGGGGACCACTGTAGGAGGATCTTACTGTTCTCTGAGATAAAGTCCAATTAGAAAGGGAACAAGTTCACATATTAAGGAAATTAGAGAAATTAAAATTACAAAATAATAATAAAATAATTGTAATAATTAATAATGATAAATTGGATTGTTTGCACTGGCAAATTTTAAAGTCTGGTATTGAATTTTTAAAATTATAAATGTGCTTTATGATTTCACTCCTAAAAATGATCCTTTGTTTTAATATTACAAAAACAGGTTTTAAAAAAATATTTAATTGTTTAAAAAGCAGGTAACTGCAGTTGTTTTTTCTCTTTGTCTCTGTTTCTTTGCTTTTGTCTGCTGACTTCTGTTTTGGTTTGCTTGCAAGGTCTGGTAAAAATGGAGAATTTTCAATCTGGTCAATGGAATCTGGAGGATGCTCCAATTCCCAGGAAAAAGTCCCCTAAAGGTTCTTTGGGGACCAGAGAGAGGGTCACTGGAACCATATTTTGTGTGGTAATAGGGCTGCTGTTGCCTGCTCTTCATCTGGAAGCTATGAAAAGGACCATGGGGGCTCTCTTCCTTCTGGAATCTATGTGTATGGAGGGGATCCATGAGAGGGTCCACTCCTTCTGGAATCTGGGGGACTTGTGTCCTTTAGGGGCTGGTAAAGGCCTGGTATTTGGGTTTTCTGTTTACTCCAAGGTGACAATGTCAATTTCTACATTTCTTATGTATTTATGTGTGTGTGTGTATTTTTGTCTGTAGACTTGAATATTTTTAGACATAAGACAATTTGAATCAACACCTCTGAGTTTGATCATGGATCATCAGAGTTAAATTCTATAAAACATTTAAAAATTTATCACGTATTTTAAAATAGTAATCCTTGGGCAGTCTAACAAAGATGTTAAATCAGTATCTCAACCTTTCGGGGGAAATAATAAAACCTTGGTATTTATTTCATTAATTTTACAAAATAAAACCAAGCCTTGCTGTTAAAGCCAAATAATCAAAACCTGCAGTTATTACAATATATCATGTTAAAAATATAATATATGTTGTTCTTCATTTAAAATGGCTGGAGATACTTCAATACAAAATGTTTGCTGATGTTCTTTTACAGGAAAAAAAAAGTAACACAGTTCCATATTAGCCCAGGTTATGCATTGGTATCCATTATATAAAATATATGCCTGGTGGACAGTACCTAAATAAACGATTTAATGTTGTTTCTTTTTGTCCCATAGATTTGGTACAGGCTAAGTTTAATTTTCTGTTTAATGTGAAATAAAACTTTTGTCCTTTAATTTTTGGCTATTAAGTTTTAACACAATATGGTAGGATTATTAAGATTTGCTAGCCCTTTTATAAATTAGGTTTAATTAAAAGTTTGGCTTTGATTTTAGTTTAAAACAACAGATTTAACGTTATGCTAAAGAGTATAGTTGAGTACAAGATTGAGTTTTACCTAGTCTCTCTGTTTAGGTTTTTTTTTTTTAAGGTTAAATCTAAAATGGGTAACCGTAAAGTTCGCCTATGTACATTTACCTAAAATTTTGTTCTAAAACATACATTAAAAAATATGCCTAAATTGAGATTATAACATGTTTTATAGGATGAAGTTTAGAGCAGACAATAAAGTAGACAAAGAGTAACTCAAATATGCTGGTGCTCAGACTTGTAAGAGATCTGATAAATATGACATTTTCACATGTGTAAGTTTATTATGACAGAGTCCAACCTGTAGGGGCACCAAAAAAATAAAAAATAAAATGAATTGATTCAATTTTTCTAGGTGCAACCAATAGTTTTTCCATTTAAAACCAAAGTTAGCCCAATTGTTGATACTTTAGTAGTATTTACTGATGGTTCATTATCTGGTGTTGCTGCCTATGCTTATAAAGAAAAAACGATCTCTTTTCAGGTGTCTAACACCTCTGTGCAAATAGCAGAGTTATCTGCAGTATTGGCTATGTTTAAAAGTTTTAATAATCAGTCTTTTAACATTTTTACAGATTGTGCATATGTAACACAGTCTTTCCCTAGGTTAGACACTGCAGGTCAAATCGACATCTTCTCCAGCTGGAAATTTATTTTTAAAAATTCAAACGTTGATACAAAACAAACCTTTCCCTTTCTTATAGGACATTTTTGGGCTCATTTTAATATACCAGGACCCCTGTCTAAAGGAAAATAATGTCACCAAATTTTAATGTACACAGTAAAAAGAGCAATGGATACCCATAGTATGCATTATCTTAATAGTCAAACCTTGAGACTTAAATATGGATTGACTAAGGAACAGGCCCATAGAATAGTCAAGGCTTGCAGTACTTGTCCTCAGTTTCCATCTATTCCTTATTTTGGAGTCAATCCTAAAGAATTGGCTCCAAATTAGATTTGGAAAATGGATATTATTCATATTTCTAAATTTAAATAATTAAAATATGTACATGTTTGCATAGATACTATTCTGGATTTATTTTTGCCACTTATCAACCAGGAAATGCTGCAAAGAATGTTATTGCTCCTTGTTTACAGGCTTTTAATGTTCTAGGAGTTCCTAAACAATTTAAAACTGACAATGGGACAGGTTATGCTAGCAAATCTTTTAAAAGATTTTGTCAACAGTTTCAAGTTTCTCATATAACTAAAATACCTTATGATCCTCAAGGACAAGGTATGGTAGAGCATTCCCACTAAATATTTTTATTTGCAAACCTCAAAGAAAGGGGAGCTACTTCACTGGACAAGTAAGAATCCTCTTAATCATGTTCTTTTCATTCTGAATTTTTAAAATTTGAATAAGCATGGTAAATCTGCAGCAGATAGATTTTGGCATACAGAAATCAAGAAAAATTTTGCTATAGTAAAATGGAGGGATCCTTTAACAAATCAATGGTATTGACCTGACCTTGTACTCATAATGATACAATGATCTGTCTATAATTTTCTGCAAAAAAAATGATGCAGCTCAATGGCTCCCTGAATGTCTGGTGCGACAAGTGGATGAAGAATTTTCTTCTGACAATGATAATGATGTCAATGAAGACCCCTGTGTTCAACATGACTGTTTATTGGGCATACATTTCTAATCCATATCTACTACATCCATTTTCTTGTGATGATCCACAAGTCCTTGTTTATGTCAGCAGCACTTTGTTGCTGGCATTTTCTGCTTTTGAAGGAAGTAAAGTAAAATGGACTCTTAATTTTTCAGGAATAGGAAAAGGTCATCATCTTTGCTTTACTAGTCTGAGTATTCATGATGCATGCATACCAGTATCCCCTATCCATGCCATAGGTTGGAATGCCTCCTACTCTTAGGTCGAGGTTGCATCTCAATCCTCCCTTTGCAACCAGGTGAAGTGGAACATTGGAGGGATGTTATTGTCTCTTCCTACAGGAGTTAATAATGACAGTCTTACATCTCCAATGAGTTACCCACCCTGTGAAAAAGGGGATCAACCCACTTGTCCTTGACTGATGGTTCCTTGGAAAAGTTACATCGGGAAAAAGCCCACCATCTACTCCTGAGACAATGACACTGCATTTACAGTCCTGGACTAGACTAGTCTATAGTTAAGGGTATTAAGAACTTGGCTTCTGATAAAGGTAGTCAAAATTCCTTTATTTTAGAAAAAGCTTTAAGAGGTAAACTTTGGAGGACTTCACATAAAAACTGGCAAACCTATGCATGGAAATTTTGGACTGTGTTGGGATATATAGGCTTTCTCTCTGGGAATGCAAGTAGCTTTGCTAAGTTAATCAACTATACTTCTGTTTTGGCATGTGTTAATCCTCCTTATTTACTGCTAATTGGAAACATTGTAGTAAGACATTTTAAAACAATGATACCTATTCAAATGAATGTGTATATTACAATCTTACTAATTGTTTTAATGCTGCTAATAATGCTCTTTCAGTATTAGTTGTTAAGCAACCTGCTTTTGTTATGATTCCTGTTAGGGTTTGTGATTCTTGGTATGATGAAACAGAATTTAATTGGACTCAGGTTTAGAATATCCTTGCTGGTATTTGGTCATAGCCAAAACTTCTCATTATACATGTTAACAATGAGAAATAAGATCCATGACATAGAATCTGCCAAGCAACCTAGGTTAGAATTGTCCAATACAGCCTGGGATACATTTACTAGGCTCAGGAGGTACTTTCCATCCTTTGACTCTGTGCTTAAGAGGGAACTGACAATTGAGACCCTGGCAGGTATGGGTTTGTTGGCCTGTGCCTGTCTTCCTTGTATATTTCAGTTCCTTCTTCAACAACTTCAGCACATGCAAGTGCAGTGGCATGAATTTAAATTAAAGATTTCTAATGACCCAATTGATATGTAGGTAAGTCAGTGACGAGTAAGACCAAAATTTTAATTTTTCCAACCTAAGACCGAGGCTTTAAAAAAAATCCCATCCAAGACCTTGATGATGAGTAAGAAAAAAAAAATTGCCAATCTAAGACAGGCTCTCCATAAAAGCAAGAAGGGGGAACCAAAAGAGTCTGGTAATGGGAATTTTGCCTCCTGTTCTTTCCAGATGTTGGTCTTATCTAAGTTCCATATCTCAGAGACTGTCCTTGGTGCTCTCTGCAAATGGGGCATTCTGAGAAGTATATAGCAAGCTCCCTACAACCTTGGGATTACAGCCAACTTTGTGTAACCTTGAGTGAGTTCCTGGAGGCATTGCCAGATGACACAGATGTGTTGCTACTGCGAAAATAATTGTTTGTACCCTTTGCTTACAAGTGTTGTTTGCATGTTCAGTACATTGAGACTTGATCAAGAATCTCTCTTATGTCCATTCTTTGCATCTCTTCCCTCCAATTACACTCCCTCTTTCAGGTGGATGTTGTTCGACTAGCCCACTGGACTGGTCAGGTTACCTTCTCTTTTCCCTGCTAATAAAGACTCAAAACCACAGGGAACCCTAGATTCTGCCAGCCTATTATGTAAATAAGAATGTGAAGGTACATTTAGTTAGTATTCTGTAACTGTTCAGTTCAAAGTCATAACCTAGGAAATATCAGATCCAAGACCACAATAGTAAATCACCTTTTCATTGGGTACATTCCCCTTACTCCCACTTCACATTGAAGCTTCCCTACTTAGGAAGCTGTCCAATTAAATAAACATGAAAGTTTCATTTCCTACCTGACATTGTCACAGAGGTAAACATCAGTAAAAGTATAGGATGTGGATAAAGGGATGAGATAATGGCTTGTTGTGTTTCACAATAAAATGTTAGGTGTGCACAGGATCAGAGAAACTGGCCACTGAGAAAACTTTTTTACCCATCTCCATGGAAACCTCAAGATTCTCTCAGGTGCTGATTAGCTGAGAGGGAGAATAATGCCATGCAAAAGGTTAAAGCCAGTAAGAGTTTCAGGAGGTAGTTATTAAAAGGGCTAAGTGGACAACCTCCTTGAGAGAAAGGCTGAACAGAACTACATGCCTCAATTTGGGCTGCTGAAAGCACACAGCCCAGAGATGACAATTCCTGTGTACATGACTCTTAGTTCAGGAAAGCTGTCATATATTTATTTCAGTGGTCATTAATAAAGTCATGTTTCCTAGACATGTGAATTTCACACTATCTCAGATTGCATTATTATCTGTTAAGTGCACAGATACGTCCTCAGTCATTGAATTACTTACTGGTAAAATGCTCCATGACTAAAGCAACTCTTTGAACAAAAAGTGTTTAATTGAGACCTTGCTTATATTTTTTACATAGACCATGCATGATGTCAAATCAGCGAGCAGTCATCTTATTGTAGTCCTTCAGCAGAACTGAGAGTTTTTCATACTAAATCACAAGTGGCAGGCTGAAAGGAGACAGAGAGCAACACAGCAAAGAGCTAGGGGCACAGATTCAGAAATAGAGAGATGGAGACCAAAAGAAACAAATATATAATTGGAAATTTTCCAAGAGACAGAGACTCCATTGTGTCTGGTAACTTTCATTTCCATATCAACCTCAAAGCACACCCCACTATAATATAATTCCAATAGGCCATAACTCCTACCCCATACCAGACATTTCTTCACTGGCAACTCAACATGGAAATAGATGTCTTCAAGTGGACATTTCAATTCAAATCACCAGGAATTGGAGGAAGATAGAGGGACTTTTGAGCTAAAAGAACATAGTTATCCTGTTAGTTTGTCATTCAATACAATGAGTAAAGCCCCAGTAACTTCAAAGTTCTAAAAATCAGTGCTGAAAATCTCATTTGGGGAACATGTGGAAAATTTCCATAACAGAGTACTCTTCAGCTAAGAAACTGAAATCATGATATTTTCATGTAAATGGATGAACCAAGGAAAAATAATGTGTGTGAAGCAACTAAAATGCAGAAAGACAAGTAATGTATGTATTCACTTATTAGTAGGTCTCCTCACACTGGTGGATAAAGTTCCAATAGGCCATGTGCTGTGACCAAACCTGTCTTCCACTAGGGGGAATGGGAGGCAGTTAATTGATTTGTTGGGCCAGGGCATAGAATGGAAAAATTCAAGTAACCAGGCTGTTGTTCTTAAATATATGTTGCTCTCTCCTATCAAATGTTAGATCAGTGCTATATTCTTGCATCCACAGAGATGATTTCTTCTGCATCAAATGGGATTGTGTACAGAGACCCACAGTGTGATATCATACAGAGAGTCACCTTAAAATACACAGCTCTAAATGTGATTTCCCTATGAAATTCTCCCTCTCTTCAGAATTCTGGAAAGCCTTCAGGAAAGAAGGCAGGAAGAGTGTCATAATTAGAGGGAATTAAGAACACAAGGAGAACAATGCCCTGAGAATCATGTCACAGAGGATTATGATGGAACCAGCCTTGAAGAAACCTAATATTCTAGGATCAAATTGAAAGGGAAGGAGGAGCTCCATGATCAGGAAACTAGAGAAAGTCATAGTGGCAGAAGAAGGAAGGTTGGTGAGATTGGAAGGAGAAGAGTAAGAGGACAGTAGAGGGGATACAATGTGAACAAATCATAATAAATACATAAGAAAAACTGTGATCAAGGTGCTGATGTATTGAGCTCTTCAGGACTAATGGCTTCTTCTTGGGGGTCAGGCCAGGGTATGGTAAAATGAATTCAGTTTCCTTTCAGGGACTTGGCACCGAGACTGATAATGTTCCAATGAGTAGATGAATGATGCATACTTCAATTGATGTATTTTAAAGAAAAAAAATTAGTGTGAAACATGGGTTGGAATTTTAACCTGGATGCAATGGAAAAGGAGTGTAATGTATGTTATAAGAAATTCCCACATAATCATTAAAAATAATATGTTGACAACTTTTACAATGACTTTTAACATAGAGAATAAATTGTGCTAAAGCAGGGCAGAGTTTGTCTTTATAAGGCATGCTTTCCAGGAACTCATTATGTAGCAGAGAATCCTAGCCATGAATAAGTGGTTTCCCAGCTAATTCAGATCACAGGAGCTCACCTCTGAAATAGCAGTCCTGGCACCACCACTACCGTTTAGAGCGTTTGCTGAAGGACATAGCTGAGCTTGTGTCCTGGGCATATAATATGGACCCATATCTCTATCCTGATGTCCCAGTTTTTACTCTAATCCCCAGGAACAAGAGGGTTCCCCAATGACCCCTGAGGAGGACACAGCTACAGATCTGCCAGATAAGCCAAGGCAACCATGCTCATAGAGGGTTGGCAACACTAGTGTAGAATATTACCAGCTGTCAAATAGTTTATTTCCCCTCCTTTCTCATTTTACATTCACCGTTTTTTTCTATGTTTCAGCCAAACATTCCCAGGAATTGTCTGTTTTCCTTCCATTTTCCTTGCTCTTGAAGTCTCAATAGCTCAGGGAAGCCAAGACTCTGCAAGCCTCTTATATCAATAAGAATGTAAAGGTCAATTCAGTAAGTATTTGAGTAACTGCTTTGTTTAATGTCAAAACCAAGGATATTTCAGATCCAAGACCACAGTAGTAACCATCTTGTCATTGGGTACATTCCCCTTAATCCCACCTCATTTAGAAGCTTCCCTACTTAAGAAGGTATCTAATTAAATAAACATGAAAGTTTCATTTCCTACCTGACATAGTCACAGAGGATAAAGGGATGAGATACTGGCTTGTTGGGTTTCACAGAAAAATGGTAGGTGTGCACAGGATCAGAGAAACTGGCCACTGAGAAAACTTTCTTACTCATCTCCATGGAAACCTCAAGATTCTCTCAGGTGCTGATTAGTTGAGAGGGAGAATGATGCCATGCAAAAGGTTCAAGCTTGTAAGAGTTTCAGAAGCTAGTTATTAATTAAAAGGGCCAAGTGGGCAACCTGTTTAAGAGAAGTGCTGAGCAGAACTGCATGCCTCAATCTGGGCAGCTAAAAGCACACAAACCACAGATGACAGTACCAGTGTCCAAGACTTAGTTCAGAAAAAGTGTCACATATTTCTTTCAAGTGACTTGTCCTTGATCTGTGGCTTTCACATTATTACAGGTTCCATTTTTATTTGTTAAATGCACAGATATGTCCTCAGTCCATGAATTACTTACTGTTAAAATGCTCCCTGACCAGGACAACTCTTTGAACAAAAATCTTTTAATTGGGGTTATACTTAACTTTTTACAGAGACCATCAGAATTTCATGCTAGTATGCAGTCATCTTGTTGTTGTCCTTCAGCAGAACCGAGAGCTTTTCATACCACAAGCAGCAGGCAGAGAGATGTAGCCAGAGCTAGAGAGAGCTAGAGAGGCAGATTCAGAAACTGTAAGACAGAGACCTACAGAAACAAAGACGTAAAGAGAGAGAAACTGAGAGTCAGAGACTCCATGTTGTGTGTTCACTTTCATTGGCATATTCACCTCAAAAGCACACCCTCCTATAATATAACTCCAATAGGAATTACATTATCTAACAAGGCCATACCTCCTAACCTAGGTCCCAGACATTTCATCACTGGGGACTAAACTAGTAAATAGATGAGATTCAAGGGAACATTGCAATTCAAATCACCTGAAGGTGGAAAAAGATGAAGGATTTATAGGCTAACAAAACATAATTATCCTGATATTTTATCATTCAATACAATGGTTAATGTCCTAGCAACTTACAAGGACTAAAGAACCAGACTGACAATATGGGATATTTTGATAATGGAGTATTATTCAGATAAGAAAATGACATCATGATGTTTTCAGACAAATGGATGGACCCAAGAAATATCATCCTAGTTGAAGTAAGTAAAATGCAGAAAAACAAATATGGTATGTATTCAGTTATTAGGAGGTCTCCTAATAGTGGGTTATAAAGTTTCAATAGGCCATCTGTTGTGACCAAACCAGTCTTCCAATAGGAAGATTGAGTGGCATTTCAGTTGTGGGGCAGGACATCCTATGGAAAATATCAAGTAATCCAGGCTGTTGTTATTAAATTATACTACTTTCTATCCTAAACTGATAGTTCATTGTCATGTTCTTGCATCCAAAAAGATTCTTTCTTCTGCAATAAAATAGACCCACAGTCCAATATTATTCAGAGATAAATCTTAAAATACCCAGCTATAAATGGGTTTTCCCTATGAAATTCTCCCTCCCCTCACAGCTCTGGGAACCCTGTAAGAGAGGAGGCAGGAAGAGTGTCATAATTAGAGGGAATTTCATACACAAAGAGAACAACGCCCTGTGAATTGGGCCATAGATGAAAATGATGCATCTGGCCTTAATGAGAACTGATCAGGTATGTTCAAATAGAAGTAGTAGGAGGACATCTCCAATAATTAAACTAGAGAAAGAGCATTGGGGTAGAAGAAGGAGGTGAGTAGGAATGTAAGAAGAGTGAGGGGGCAGCAGACTGGATACAAAGTGAACAAATTGCAATAAATAAATACATCAGGAAATCTCTGATCAAGGTGATGAAATATGAAGTTCTTCAGGATGAATAGCTTATAGTATTTTAGGGCTGGTGCCAGAGTGCGGGAAGGATGAACTCAGTTGTTTTTGTTGTTGTTGTTTTGTTTTGTTTTTAAGAAAATTGGAACTGAGACTCTGATCATGTTCCAATGAGTATATGTACAACACATACTAAAATTGATGTATTTTAAAGAAAAAAAAATTCATGACACATGGGTAGGAATTTAAACCAGGAAGCAATGGAAAAAATAATGTAATGTGAACTATATAAATTTCCCATATAAGCAATAAAAATAATATGTTGATCTGCTAAAGGAGAGCAGAGTTTGACTTTGTAAGGCATGCTTTCCAGGAATTCATTATGTAGCAGGGAATCCTAGCCATGAACTATTGGTTACCCAGCTACCTCAGACACCTGAGTTCAGGTAGCACCTCCGAATAAGCAGTCCTGTCACTAACACTAGGTTTGTCTGGGAAAACGCTCCAGACAAAGGGAAATCTGTCAACAAAAACTGTTCAATTAGGACCTCGCTTATATTTTTACAGAGACTATACAGGATGTCACATCTACAAACAGTCATATTGTTGTAGTCCTTCAGCAGAACTGAGAGCTTTCATACTGAATCATAAGCAGCAAGCAGAGAGAAGGTTACAGAGAGAAAATGCTCTAGAGAAACAGATTCAGAAATATTAAGACTGAGATCTACAGAAACAAAGATAAAAATTGACTGAGAGACAGAGACTCCATTCTGTCTGGATATTTTTATTGGCGTATCAACCTCCAAGCAAACCCTCCTATATATAACACACAAAGGAATTTATTTTTTAATTTTAATTTTTATTAATTACATTGTATTCACTTTGTATCCCTCATTAAACCCTCCCTCCTCCTCTCGTAATCACATCATCCTTCCCATTTGTCAATGCATGCCCCTCCCCAAGTCTACTGAGAGGGCAGTTCTTATCCTTCCTTCTGATCCTAGTCCAAAAGATTTCATCAGGATTGGCTGCCTTGTATTCCTCTGTGGCCTATTAAGGCTGTTCCTTCATCAGGTTGTGGTTTTCAAAGAGCATGTCAACATCCAGTTAGACCAGTGACATATCCAGTTGAAGATACTATCATTGTATGGTTTTGGCATCTTTGTCAAGAATCATGTGTCCATAAGCATGTGGGTTTATTTCTATGTCTTATGTTTGGTTCCATGATGCACAATTCTGTTTCTATGTCAGTAACATGCAATTTTTATTACTTTTTGCTCTCTAATACACCTTGAAGTCAGGGATGGAGATACCTCCAGAAGATCTTTTATTGTAGAGCATTGTTTTAGCAATTCTGGGTCTCTTTTTTTTCCATATGAAGTTGAGAATTTTTCTTTCAAGGTCTTTAAAAAATTCTGTTGGATAATTTGATGGAGTTGCATTGAATCTGTAGATTGTTTTTTGGTAAAATGGCCATTTTTACTATGTTAATCCTGCCAAACCATGACCATGGGAGTTCTTTACATCTCCTGATATCTTCTTCTAATTCCTTTTTAAGAGCCTTGAAAAAAAAATTATACCAATCTTTGACTTGCTTGCTTAGGGTCACACCAAGGTACTTTATGTCTTTGACCCAATACATAACACATCATAGATATCATCTACTATGATCAAGTAGGCTTCATCCCAGATATGCAGGGGTGGTTCAGTCTATGGAAATCCACCAATGTTTAAAAAAATGAAAGAAAACACACACACACACACACACACAATTATCTCCTTAGATGCTGAAAAATATTTGACAAAATCTAACCTCCCTTTAATTTAAAGAATTGGAGATATCAGGGATACAAGGCTCATATCTAAATATATTAAAGGCAATATGCAGCAAGTCTATAGCCAACATCAAACTCAACAGAGAGAAACTTAAAGCAATCCCACTGAAATCATGGACAAGCCAAAGCTGCCCATTCTCTCCATATCTCTTCAATATAGTTCTGGAAGTCCTTGCTAGGAAAATAAGAAAATTGAACAAGATCAAGGGGATAGAAATCAGAAAGGAAGAAATCAAAGTATCAGTATTTGCAGATTTTATGATAGTATATCTGAGTGAACCCATAAATTCTACCTGGGAACTCCAACAGCTGATAAACACTTTCAGCAAAGTGGCTGTATAAAAAAACTAACTCAAAAAAAAATCAGTAGCCTTCCTGTCTACAAAAGACTAAAGGGCTGAGAAAGAATTTAGGGATACAGCAGATATTATATTATCTAACATGACAATAACTTGTAACTCTTCTCAGACATTTCCTCACTGGGGAATCCACATGTTAATAGATGGGCTTAGAGGGGAAATTTCAATTCAAATCAACAAGAAGTAAAAGAATTTCATATAGACCCAGAGTACAATATTATTCTGAGATAGATCTTAAAACACCCAGCTCTAAATGGGATTTCCTTACAACACTCTCCCTACCCTCAGAGCTCTGAAAAACCTGCAGTAGAGGAGGCAGCAAGTGTGTTATAAGTAGAGGGAATTGAGTACACAAGAACAATGCCCTGAGTATCAGGACACAGAAGATGATCATGCAGCCAGCCTTGATGAGACCTAATAGGCTAGGGTCAGAGAGAAAGGGTAATAGAAAAAGCTCATACTTGTACAAGAAGTTGGGTTTTTGGGACTGGAAGGAGAAGAGGGAGGGAGCAGCAGTGGGAATACTAAGTGAACAAATCATAATAAAAAATACATAAGAAAAATTGTGATCAAGGTGATGAAGTATACAGTTCTTCAGGAGTGATGTCTTCTTCTTGGGGGTGATGCCAGGGTACAGCAAGGATGAATTCAGTTTTCCTTAAGGAATTTGGCACTGAGCCTCTGATTATACTCAGATGAGTATATGAACAACATATACTTCAATTGATGTATTTTAAAGAAAAACAAAATTTAATCTGACACATGCATAGGAATTGGAACCTGGGTGCAATGAAAAAGGAGTGTAATATATGTATTATATGAAATTCCCACATGATCAATACAAATAATATGTTTACAACTTTAACTTTAATTTTAATATGGAGAAAGTATTCCGATAAATGAGAGCAGAGTTTGACTTTTAAAGCATGCTTTCCAGGAACTCATTATGTAGCAGAGAATCCTAGCCATGAATTAGTATTTACCCAGGTACCTCAGACCCCATGAGCTCAGGTGGCACCTGTGAACAAGCAGTCCTGGTACTAACACTGCGTTCAGACAGTTTGACTGAAGGAATATAGAAGGAAAGACAGCTGCTCCTGTATCCTAGACATAAATCACAGACACATTTTTCTGTCCTGAAAGCCCTGTTTTAACGGTAAATTCCAGGACAAGGAGGGTTCTTCAGAGACCAATGAGTAGGACACAGCTGCAAATCCAGCCAGGTCAGCCAAAGTAATCCTGCTCAGAGAGAGATGTCAACACTTGTGTGGAACAGCATCAGCTGTCAAATAGTTTATTGCTCCGCATTTCTCCATTTACATACACCCATCTTTCTCTGCTTCAGCCAAACCAGTCCCAGGAATTGTCTGGTCTTCTTCTCTGTTCCCTGCTCTTAAAGTCTCAATAACCCAGAGAAACCTAGGCCCTGCCAGGTTATGAAATCAATAAGAATTTGAAGGTACGTTTAGTGAGTACAGGAGTAATTACTTAGTTCAAATTCACAACCAGGGAAATTTCAGATTCAAGAACTTTGTAGAACACCACATTGTCATTTGGTACATTCCCCTTAATCCAACATCAGTTTAAAGCATCCCTATATAGGAAGCAAATAAACAAATCAGTTTAAAGCAAATAAATCAGTTTAAAGCATCCCTACATAGGAAGCAAATAAATAAACATTAAAGTTTCATTTCCTACATGACATTGTCACAGAGGTAAACAGGAATAAAGGTGTGGGATCTGGATAAAGGAATGAGATAAAGGCTTGTTGGGTTTCACAATAAACAGTAACATATGCCCAGTATCAGAGATACTGAGAAAAGTTTGTTTACTCATCTCCATGGAATCCTCAAGAATCTCACAGGTGTTGATTGGCTGAGATTGAGAATGATGTCATGAAACTGGTGGTAGCCTGTAAGAGTTTCAGGAGCCAATTATTTAAAAGGCCAAGTGGAAAAGTGTACCTGAGAGAAAGGCTGAGCAGCCCTACATGCCTCAGTCTGTGAAGCTGAAAGCACTAACCCAGAGATAAAAGTTCCTTTTTCCAAGATTCTTAGTTCAGGAAAAGTGTCACACATTTCTTTCGAGTGGTCTTCATAAAGTCCCTAGTCCTTGACATGGTAGTTTCACATTATCATGGATTCCATTATTATTTCATAAATGTACAGATATGTCTTCAGTCAGTGAATTACTTACTGTGAAAATGCTCCCTGAAAAAGGCAACTCTTTGCACAAAAGCCATTTAATTGGCAGCTTGCTTATGTTTTTACAAAGACCATCCATGACATCATGTCAGCAAGCAGTCATTTTGTTGTAGTCCTTCAGCAGAACTGAGAGTGTTTCACAAGCTGCAATCAGAAAAAGGAATGTAGAGAGACAGAGAAATAGCTAGAAAGAGAGATTCAGATGGAGAGAGAGAGAACAAAGAAAACAAAGATATAAAGTGACAGTGAGCTAAAGACAGAGACTCCATTTGTCTGGTCACTTTCATTGGCATATCAACCTCAAGCACACAATCCTATATTGTAACTCCAATGGGACTATTATTATCTAACAAAGCCATTACTCCTAACACTTCCCACCCATTTACTTACTGGGGACTCAACATGTAAATAGATGAGCTTCAAGGGGACATTGCAATTCAACCCACCAGGAAGTGAAAGGAGATGGATGGATTTATAGGCTAAAAGAACATAGTTATCCCGATAGTATGTCATTCAATACAATGATTAAAGTCTGAACATCTTACACATTCTATAGAACAGGACTGACAACTCCTCTGGGGAAAATGTGAAATATTTCCATAACAGAGTATTATTCATCTAAGAAAATGACATCATGATATTTTCAGGCAAATGTATGGAATCAGGAAAAATCATCCTGTTTAAAGTAACTAAAGTGCAGAAAAAAATATGGTATTTATTCACTTATTATGAGTTTTCCTAATAGTGGGGGATAAAGTTCCAAAAGGCTATCTATTGTAACCAAACTAGTCTTCCAGTAGGGAGTTTGGGTTGCAGTAAATTGATTTTTAAGGCCAGGGCTTCCTATGGTAATTTTCAAGCAAGCCAAGCTGTTGTTATTTAAATATGTTGCTCTTTGCCCTCAACTGATAGAACAGTGCCATGTTCTTGGATCCATAGAGATGCTTCCTTCTGCATCAAATGGGATTGCATACAGAGACTCACAGTCTGGCAACACTCACAGAGAGACCTTAAAACTCACAGCTCTAAATGGAAATTCTCTATGAATTTCTCCCTCCCCTCGGAAGTCTGGGAAGCCTGCAGGAAAGGAGGCAAGAATATGATCATAAGTAGAGAATATTGAGGACACAAAGAGATCATTTATCTGAGAATAAGGACACAGAGGAAGATTATGTAGCCAGATTTGATGAGACATGATAAGCTAGGGTCAGATAGAAGGGGGAGGAGGACCCAACCCTATCTGGGAACTAGAGAAAGGGCATAGGAGTAGAAGGAGGGTGTTTGGGATTGGAAGGAGAAGAGGAAGGGGGAAGCATAGGGGATACAAAGTGAATAAATCTTAATAAAGAAATACATAAGAAAAACTGTGAACAAGGTGATAAAATCCAGAGCTCTTCAGGGACTGATGGTCTTTTGCAGGTGCTGGGATGTGGCAAGGATGAATTCAGTTTTCTTTTCTTTCTTTCTTTAAATTTAATTTAATTTTATTAATTACAGTTTATTAACATTTTATCCCCCCATAAGCCCCTCCCTTCTCCCCTCCTTATACCACCCTCCCTCCTCCTTCTTCACACATGCCCCTCCCCAAGTCCACTGATAGAGGAGGTCCTTCTCCTCCTCTCCTTCCTTCTGATCTTAGTCTATCAGATCATATCAGAAGTAGCTGCATTGTCATCTTCTGTGGCCTGGTAAAGCTGCTCACCCCTCAGGGGGAGGTGATCAAAGAGCAGGCCAATCAGATTATGTCAGAGGCAGTCTCTCTTCCCATTACTATGTAACCCACTTGGACAATAAACTGCCATGGGCTACATCTGTGCAGGGGTTCTAGGATCTCCATGCCTGGTACTTGGGTGGAGTATGAGTTTCTGGGAAGTTTCCTGTGTTCAAATTTTCCAGTTCTTTTGCTCCCTTAGTGGGGTTCTGCATGGAATATTATGTAAGAAGTGGGAAATAGTAAGAACCTCGGTTTTCTTAAAGTAACTTGGCACTGAGACTCCGATCATGTTTTAATGAATATATAAACAACACATACTTCAACTGATGTATTTTAAAGAAAAAATATTGTGTGACAAATGAGTAGGAATTTGAACCTGGAGTAATGGATGATTAGTGTAAAGTTTATTATATGAAATATTCAAATAAGAAAAATAATATGTTGACAACCTTACAATGATTTTATATATGGAGAAAAGATTCTGAAAAAAAAGGGGGGGGCAGAGTATGATTTTGTAAGGCATGCTTTCTAGGAACTCACTATGTAGCAGAGAATCCTATCCATAAACTAGTGTTTACTCAACTATCTGGGACCCAATGATCTCAGGTGGCTCCTCTGAACAATCAGTCCTGGCAATGACACTACATTTAGAGGGTTTGTCTGGAGACCACAGCAGGAAACACAGTTGCTCTTGTGTCCTAGGCATATAACATGGACCCATTTCTCTGTCTTGAAGGCTCAGTTTTAACTGTAAATCCCAGAATTGGAAAACTTTCTCACTGATCACTGATTAGGATACAGCTTCCCATATAGCCAGGTCAGCCAAGCCAACCCTGCTCATAGAGGGTTGAACAAACTAGTGTGGAATTGAGCCATCTGTCATATAATATCTTGCCTTACGTTCTCATTGTACAGACACCAATCTTTCTCCGTTTCAGCCAAACCAATCCAGGAATTATCTGTTTTCCTTCTCTTAAAGACTCATTACTCCAGGGAACCTTAGAACCTGCCAGCCTATTATATCAATAAGAATGTGAAGTTCCATTTAGTGAATAAGCGAGTGACTTCTCAGTTCAAAGTTACAACCTAGGAAATTTCAGCTGTAATACCACAGTAGGAGACCACCTTTTCATTAGGTACATTCCACTTAATGCCACATCACTTTGAAGCTTCCCTACTTAGGAAGATGTCCAATTAAATAAAGCAAGATTAAAGTTTCATTTCCTACCTGAGATTGTTATAGAGGTAAGCAGGAATAAATGTGTGGGTTCTAGATAAAGCGATGAGATAAAGGCTTGTTGGTTTTCAGAAGAAAAAGACACATGTGCATAGCATCAGAGATACTGGACACTGAGGACAGTTTTTTACTCATCTTCATGGAAACCTCAAGATTTTCTCAGGTGCTGATAGGCTGAGAGAGAGAATGATGTCATGAAACATGTGAAATCCAGTAAGTGTTTCAGAAGACAGTTATTAAAAGGGCCAAGTGGATAACCTGCTTGAGAGAAAGGCTAGCAGCCCTACATGCCTCAATCTGGGCAGCTGAAAGCACACAAACCCATGATGGCAGTTCCTGTGTCCAAGACTCATAGTTCAGGAAAAGTGTCACTTGTTTCTTTCAAGTGGTCATTAATAAAAGTCATATAATGACTTTCACATTATCACAAATCCTTTTATCATTTGTTAAATGTGTAGATATATTCTCAGTAGGTGAATTACTTACTGTAAAAATCATCCCTGACCAAGGCAAATCTTTAAACAAAAAGCGTTTAATTAGGATCTTGCTTATATTTTTACAGATATCATCCAGGATGCCATGTCAGCAAGCAGTCATCTTGTTGTAGTCCTTCAAAAGAGCTGAAACAGTTTCATACTGGATGACAAATGTCAGGCAGAGAGAGGGAGACAGAGAGAGACAGAGCAAGAAAGAGCTGGAGAGACAGATTGAGAAATAGAGAGACGGAGACCTACAGAGGCAAAGATGAGAAATGACAGAGGCTGAGAGACAGAGATTGGATTCTGTCAAGTCACTTTTATTGGCATATCAACCTCAAAGCACACCCTCTTACAATATAACTCCAATAGCAATTATATTATCTTACAAGTCCATAAAACTTCCCAGACATTTCCTTACTGGGAACTCCACATGTTATTAGATGAGCTAAAAAAGACAGGGCAATTCAAATCTCCAGGAAGTGGAAAAAGACGGAGGGACTTCTGGGCTAAAAGAATCAACTTATCCTCATAGTTTGTCACTCAATACAATGAATAAAGTCCCAACAAATTTCAAGGACTAAATAATAGGACTGACAATCTCCTTTGGGGAAAATGCGGAATATTTCCATAACAGAGTATTATTCAGCTAAGAAAATGAGATGATATATTCAGGCAAATGGATGGAATCAGGAAAAATCATCCTGGGTGAAGTAACTAAAATGTAAAAAGACAAATATAGTCTTAATTTTAGTTCTCCTAATAGTGGGGGATAAAGTTCCAATAGGCCATCTATTGTGACCAAACCAGGCTTCCACTATGAGGATTGGGTGACAGATAAATGAGTTTTGGTCTAGGGCATCCTAAGTAAATTCAAGCAACCCAGGCTGTTTTTACTAAAATATGTTGCTCTCTCTCCTTAACTGATAGATAAGTGCCATCCACAGAAATGCTTCGTTCTGCCTCAAATGAGATTGCATACAGAGATCCACAGTCCGATATTATGCAGAGAGAGACCTTAAAACACCCAGCTCTACATGGAATGTCCCTATGACATTCTCTGTCCACTCAGAGCTCTGGAAAGCCTGCAGGAAAAGAGGCAGGAAGAGTGTCATAAGTAGAGGCAATTGAGGACACAGGAGAAAAATGCCATGATAATCAGGCCACAGAAGAAGAACATGCAACCAGTCTTGATGAGACCTGTTAAGCTAGTGTCAGATAGAAGGGGTAGGAGAACCTCACCTATCGGGGAACTAGAGAGAGGGCATATGGTTAGAAGAAGGAGAGTGGGTGGGACTGGAAGGAGAGGTGGGAGGGGGCAGCAGTGGGGATACAAAGTGAACAAATCATAATAAATAAATACATAAGAAATATTATGATCAAGGTGATGAATTATAAAGCTCTTCAAGACTGATGGCTTCTTTTGGGGGATGGTGTCAGGGTGTGACATGGATGAACTCATTTTTCTTTCAGGGACTTGGCCCTGAGACTCTGATCATGTTCCAATGAGTAGATAAAAAATGCATACTAGAATTGATGTATTTAAAAAAAAATGTGTGACTCATGGGTAAGATTTTGAACTTAGGAGCAATGAATAGGAGTATAATGTATAGTATGTGAAATTCACACATAATCAATAAAAATAATATGTTGACAACTTTTACAATGACTTTTAAAATGAAGAAAAGATTCTGTTAAAGAATGGTAGAGTTTGACTTTGTAAGATATGCTTTCCAGGAATTTATTATGTAGTAGATTATCCTACCCATGAACTAGTGATTACCAGCTACTTCAGACCCCATGAGCCTAAGGCATCACTTTTGAACAAGCAGTTCTGGCACCAACACTATGTTTAGATGTTTTGTCTGGAAGACAAGATCAAAGCACTTTTGCTCTTGTGTCCTATGCATATAACACAGACCCATTTCTCTGTCCTAAATGACCAGTTTTAGTTGTAAACCCTAGGACCAAGAGGATTGCTCACTGACCACTGAGTTGGACACAGCTGCAAATCCAGCCAGGTCAGCCAAGGCAATCCTGCTCATAGAGGTCTGGTATCACTAGTGTAGAACAGCATCAGCTGTCAAAGAGTTTATTGCCCCTCAGTTCTCCTTTTACATACACAGATCTTTCTCTTTTTCACTCAAACCAGTGTCAGGAATTGTCTGTTTTCCTTCACTTTTCCCTGCTCTTAAAGTCACACTAACCCCAGGGAGCCCTAGACAGGTACAGAGCCTGTACCCTGTGAAGGAACATTTAGTGAGTATTCGAGTAACTGCTCAATCCAAAGTCACAACCTAGGAAATTCCAGATCCTAGACCACATTTTGAGACAACCTTGTCATTCAGTACCTTCCTCTTAATCCCACATCACTTTGAAGCTTGCTTACTTAGGAAGCTGTCCAGTTAAATAAACATTAAAGTTTCATTTCCTACCTGATATTGTCACAGAGGTAATCAGGATTAAAGATGTGGGTTCTGGATAAAGGGATGAGAAAAAGGCTTATTGGGTTTCACAAGAAAAAGTTATGTGTAGACAGGATCAGAGATACTGGACAGTGAGGAAAGTTTGTTTTCTCATCTCCACAGAAATCTCAAGATTCTCTCAGGTGCTGATGGGCTGAGAGGTAGAATGATGTTATGAATCATATTAAAGCCAGTGTTTCAAGAATCAGTTATTAAAAGGGTCAAGTGGACAGCCTGCTTGAGAGAAAGGCTGAACTGCAATAGAAGCCTCAGTCTGAGCAGCTGAAAGCACACAACCCATAGGTGACAGTTCCTGTATCCAAGACTCTTAGTTTAGGAAAAGTGTCACATATTGCTTTCAAGTGACATTAAGTGTCCTTGACATGTGACTTTCAGATTATGACAGATTCCATTATTATTTTTTAAATGCACAGATATGTCCTTAGTCACTGACTTATCTACTGGGAAAATATTCCTTGAAAAAAGCAAATATTTCAACAAAAAACATTTAATTGGGACTTTGCTTACATTTTTACAGAGACTCTCCATGATATCACGTAGGCAAGCAGTCATCTTGTTGTAGTCCTTCATCAGAACTGCGAGATTTTCATACTGAACCACAAGTGGCAGGCAGAGGGAGGAAGACAGAGAGAGCAACAGAGTGAAAGATCTAGAGAAACTGATTCAGAAATTTTAAGACCAAGACCAACAGAAACAAAAATATAAATTGACAGAGACCAAGAGACAGAGACTCCATTCTATCTGGTTACTTTTTTTTGGCATAACAACCTCCAAGCATACCCTAGTATAATATAACACCAAAAGGAATCAAATTTTCAATATTTTTATTAATTATACTTTATTCACTTTGTATACCCCCACAAACCCCTCTTTCCTACAGTCCCAATCCCAGTGTCCCTCCCACTTGTCCATGCATGCCTGTCCCCAAGTCCACTGATAGGGGAGTTTTTCTTCTCCTTTCTTCTGATGCTAGTCTATCAAATCTCATCAGGAGTGGCTGCATTATATACCTCTGTGGCCTTGTAAAGCTACTCCCCCATTAGTGTGTGGTTTTCAAAGAGCAGACCAGTCAGTTCATGTCATAAGCAGTCCCTGTTCCCATTACTATAAAACTCCTTTGGACACTGAACTATCATGGGCTACATATTTGGAGGGGTTCTCAGTTGGGACTTGGTTGGAGTAAGTGTCCTAGGAAAGTCCTCTGTGCTCAGATTTTTGTTTTTGTTGCTCTCCTTGTGGAGTGCCTGTCCTCCCAGATCTTACTATTTCCCACTTCTTTCATTAGATTCCATACACTCTGCACAACAGTTGGCTATAAGCCTCAGCATCTGCTTTGATAATTTTCAGGGAAGAGCCTTTCAGAGGCCCTCTGTGGCAGGCTCCTAACTTCTTCTCTGTTTTCTTGTTCTTCTGATGTCCATCCTCTTTGCTTTTTGGGATGGGGATTGAGAATTTTAGCCAGAGTCCTCCTACTTGATTCTTTTCTTTCGGTGTACATATTTTAATAAGTTTATTCTATATTACTTGTCTATATGAGTGAGTGTATACCATGTGTATCTTCCTGCCTCTTGGATAACTGACTTTCTGTTCCCATCATTTACTTGGAAATTTCATGAGTTCCTTGTTTTTAATGCTGAGTAATATTCCATTGTGTAGATGTTAAACAATTTCTATATCCATTCTTCAGTTGGGGCACATCTGGGTTGTTAATAGATTATGGCTATTACAAATAAAGCTGCTACAAACATTATGAGCAAATCTCCTTATTCTGTACTTGAAATTCTTTTGGATATATGCCTAAGACTTGGGATAACTGGAATTTGATGAAGCACTATTCCTAGATGTCTGAAAAAGATACAGATTGATTAGAAGAGTGACTGTAAAAGTTTACATTCCAAACAGCAGTGGTACAAGTTTACATTCTAATGAGCAGAGGAGGAGCATTCCCCTTCTCCAAAATCTTTGAAGTATGTGCTGTCACTTGAGGTTTTGATCTTGGCCATTTTGATGCATGTAAGTTGAAATCTCAGAGTTGTTTTGATTTGCATTTCCCTCATGGCTAATGACAATGACATTGAGAACTTCTTTAACTGTTTCTCTGCTATTCGATATTCCTCTGCAGAGAGATCTCTGTTTAGCTCTGTTCCCAATTTTTTAATTGGATTACTTGATGTGGTGCTTTTCAACCTCTTTAGTTCTTTATATATACTGGATAACACCCCTATGCCACATATAGGCCTGGTGAAGATTCTTTTCCAACCTATAGTCCTACGTTTTGTTTTGATGACAGTGACCTTAGATTTACAGAAGCTTTATAGTTTCACATGGTGCCATTTACTGATTGTTGCTCTTAGAGCCTGTGCTGTTGGTGTTCTGTTCAGGAAGTTGTATCCTATGCCAATGAGTTCAAGGATTTTTCCCACTTTTTCTTCTAGCCGATTCAATGTGTCTGGTTTTATGTTGAGGTCTTTGATCCACTTGGACTTTAGTTTTGTGCAGGCTGATAAGTATGGATCTATTTGAATTTTCCTACATGTAGACATCCAGTTAGAGCAGCACCATTTGTTGCAGATGCTATCTTTTTTCTACTGTATGGTTTTGGCATCTTTGTCAAAACTCAGGTGTCCATAGTGTGTGGGTTTAATTTTGGGTCTTCTATTCATTTCCATTGATCCACCATTCTGTTTCTATGCCAGTACCATGCAATTTTTATTATTGTTTCTCTATATTGTAGCCTGAGATCAGGGGTGTAGATATATCCAGAAGATCTTTTATTGTAGAGGAATAGTTAATTGTTTTAGCAATTCTGGGTTTCTTGTTTTTCCATGTGAAGTTGGGGATTTTTTTTTTCAATTTTCTTCTGTAAAGAATTGTGTTGGTAATTTGATGGGAATTGCAATGAATCTCTAGATCCTTTGAGTAAGGTGGCCAATTTTACTATGTTAATCCTGCCAATCCATGAACATGGTAGATCTTTCATTTTTTGATATCTTCTTCTAATTCTTTCTTCAGAGACTTGAAATTATTTTTATGCTATTCTTTGACTTGCTTGGTTAGGTTCACAGGAAGATACTTTATGTCTTTGACTGAATATAAGAACACATCAAAGATATCATCCACTATGACCAAGTAGGCTTCATCCCATATATGCAGAGGTAGTTCAATATATGAAAATCCATCAACATGATTCACCATATTAAAAAAATATGTAAGAAAAAAAACATATGATAATCTCCTTAGATGCTGAAAAAGAATTTGACAAAATCCAACATCCATTCATGTTTAAAATATTGGAGAGATCAGGGATACAAGACACATATTTATAAATATAATAAAGGCAATATACAGCAAGCCTATCGCCAACATTAAACTAAACCAAGAGAAACTTAAAGAAATCCCACTGGAATCAGGGAGAAGGCAAGACTCCCACTCTCTCCATATCTCTTCAACATAGTTCTAAAAGTCCTTGCTAGAGCAATAAGGCAATTGAAGGAGATCAAAGAGAAAGAAATGTGAAATGAAGAAGTCAAAGTATCACTATTTGTAAATGATATGATATTACCTGAGTGACCCCAGAATTCTGCCTGGGAACTCCAAGAGCTGATAATCACCTTTGGTAAAGTGGCTGGATACAAAATTAACTCAAAAAGAAAATCAGTAGCCCTTCTGTATACAAAAGACAAAAGGGCTGAGAAAGAAAGTAGGGAAATAAAAGGAATTATATTATCTAACAAGGCCATACACCTAACCCTTCCCAGGCATTTCCTCACTGGGGATGAAACCTGTAAATAGATGACCTTCAAGGGAATTTGCAATTCAAATCACCAGGAATGGAAGAAGATGGAGGGAGTTCTAGGCTAAAAGAACATAATTATCCTCATAGTTTAAATTAGATTAAACTCCCAACAACTTCCAAGGACTAAAGAACAGGACTGACATACTCCTTTCGGGAAAATGTGGAATATTTCTATAACAGAGTATTATTCAGCTAAGAAAATAACATCAAATTATTTTCAGGCAAATAGATGGAATCAGGAAAAACCATCAAGGTTGAAGTAACTAAAATAAAAAAAAAGACAAATGTGGTATGTATTAATTTATTAGGTGGTATCCTAACAGTGCGGATAAGGTTCCAAAAGGCCATCTATTATAAACAAATCAGTCTTCCACTAGTGGGACTGGGTGTTAGTTAATTGAGTTGTTGGGCCAGGGCATCCTACAGAATTTTTAAAGCAACACATGCTGTTGTTATTAAAATATGTTGCTCTTTGCACTCATCTGAAATCAGTGTCATGTCCTTTTATTCACAGAGATTCTTCCTTCTGCATTAAATGGGATTACATACAGAGACAATGCACAGTCCTATAATATTCAGAGAGAGACCTTAAAACAACCAGCTCTAAATGAGATTTCTCTATGGAATTCTCCCTCCCTTCAGAGCTCTGCAATGTCAGCAGGAGAGGAGGCATGAAGGGCTGTCATAAATAGGGGGGATTGAGGACACAAGGAAAACAATGCTCTGAGAATCAAGCCTCAGAGGAAGATGATGCAGCCAGCTTTGATTAGACCTCATAAGCTAGGATCAGATAGAAGAGGAGGAGGACCTCCCCTATCAAAAGTAGAGAAAGGGAATAGGAGTAGGAGAAGGAATGTGGGTGGGACTGGAAGGAAAAGAGGGAGGAGGCAGCAGAGGAGATACAATGGTAACAAATCATAATAAATAAATACATAAGAAAAATCTGATTAAGATGATGAAGTATGAGCTCTTCAGGACTGATGTCTTCTTCTAGGGGGTGGTGCTGGGTGAGGTAAGTATGAACTCGGTTTTTTTTTTTTTAATGTCCTTGGCACTGAGATTCTGAATAAATTCCAATGAGTATATGAACCATACGTACTTCAGTTGAAGTATTTTATAGAAAAAAAATAGAATGTCTCATAGGATGGTTTCTGAACCTGGGAACAATGGAAAAGGAGTATAATGTTTGCTTTATGAAATTCCCACATGATCAGTAAAATTAATATGTAGACAACTTTTAAAATGAGTTTTAACATCGACAAAAATTCAGCTAAATGAGGGCAGAGTTTGACTGTGTAAGACATGGTTTCCAGGAACTCATTATGTATCAGAGAATCCTATCCATGACCTAGTGGTTACCCAGCTATCTCAGACCCTATGAGCTCATGTTGTACCACTGAACTAGCAGTCCTGGCCCTAACATAACAAGTAGAGGTATTGTATGGACGAAGACAGTAGGATACACTGCTGCTCTTGTTTCCTAGGGGAATAATATGAACCCATTTCACTGGCTTGCAGGCCCAATTTTAAATATCAACACCTGAATCAGGAGGGTTCCTCACTGACCACTGAGTAGGACATAGCTACCAATCCAACCAGGTCAGCCAAGGCAACCCTGCTTATAGAGGTTTTGTAATGCTAGTAATGAACAGAACCAACTGTCAAATAGGTTTTTTTCCCCTTCATTTCTCCTTTTACACTCACATATTTTCAATTTTCAGCTAAACCAGTATCAGTAATTTTCTGGTTAGAGTCTGGTAATTTGTGCTCTGCCTCCTGGTCTTGGAAGATGCAGGTCTTTTCTAAGTTCTATGTCTCAGACACTTTCCTTGATGGCCTTTGCAAAAGGGTCTGAATCTGAGAAGAAGATTGCAAGCTTCCTTCAACATTGGGAACCAGACTGCCAACTTCCTGTAACCTTGAGTGAATTCCTTGATGCCTTGCCAGGTGTCACAGATGTGTTGCTAATGTGAAAAGAAATTGCTTTTACCCTTTGATTTATAAGTGTTGTTTGCTTGTTCAGTAAACTGGGACTTTACCAGAAATCTGTATTATCGCCATTCTTTGCATCTCTTTCTCCACCCAGTTTCCACTCCCTCTCTCATGTGGACCCTTTTCTTTTGGTATAAGAAATCTATTTTGAAATATATATACCTTATTCATCCAAATGCTGATTTATATCTCCCACCCCCCAGCCTCTGGGTTCAATTCAGATATTGCATTGTGATAAATGTGACAAAATAAAATAAATAAATAAATAAATAAATAAATAAATAAATAGACTTGCCACAATGTTGTGCAAAGGAGGAGACAAAGGACAGGAAATAAAAAAGGAACCAGAATTCAAGAAATGAGTGGGAGAAAAAGGTGAGAGAGATGGAGGACAGAGCTTGGAACTTTGTGAGATGGACTGGACCTAATATATCACAAAGAATAAGTAAAAGGGGTAAAATCTAAATGTGAGGAAACTATGAGGGCTTGGAAGTTTAGGAGGGAGTAACTATTGCCCAGCATTGTGTTCTAGGTTAAGTAAATAAATGCAGTATCTGTTAGGGCCAGCATGAGCCTAAATATAAGAAGGTATGAAGAGAACTCAGGAAACTAATCATCCATAGATGCAAAATCGCAAGAGATTCATTCTGACCATTCTGCAATGTGGTCACCCCTGTTGGTCAGAAAGGAGTGGCACTGGGAGACAACGACCTTATGTTTTTAAAAGACAAGGTGTGGGGAATTTTTTTTTAATTTTTTTATTACTTTTTTTTATTAATTACACTTTATTGATTTTGTATCCCCCCATAGGCATCTCCATCCTCCCCTCCTGATCCTACCCTCCCTCCCATTACTGCATGCATGCCCCTCCCCAAGTCCACTGATAGGGGAGGTTCTCCTCTCCTTTCTGATCTTAGTCTATCAGTTCTCATCAAAAGTGGCTGCATTGTCCTCTTCTGTGGACTGGTAGGGCTGCTCACCCCTCAGGGGGAGGTGATCAAAGAGCAGGCCAATCAGATTTTGTCAGAGGCAGTCCCTCTTCCCATTACGAGGTAACCCACCTGGACACCGACCTGCTATGGGCTACATTGGTGCAGGAGTTCCAGGTCATCTCCATGAATAGTCCTTGGTTGGAGTAAGAGTCTATGGGAAGTTCCCTGTGTTCAAATTTTTTTGTTCTGTTGCTCTCCTTGTGGAGACCCCATCCTCTACAGCTCCCACAATTTCGCACTTCCTACACGAAATTCCATTCACTCTGCCCGAGAGTTGGCCATCAGGCTCAGCATCTGCTTTGATAGTCTGCAGGGCAGAGGCTTTCAGAGGCCCTCTGTGGTATGTTCCTAGTTTGTTTCATGATTTATTCTTCTGGCATTCAGAAGCCCTCTGTAGAAGGTTTCTAGGTTGTTTCCTGTTTTCTTCTTCCTCTGATGTCCATTCTCCCTGCCCCTCAGGATGGGGATCGAAAACTCTAGCCAGGGTCCTCTCTCCTGCTAGGCCTCTCTAGATGCACAGATTCCGGTGGGTCCGTCCTATATTGCATGCCTATATGAGTGAGCATAAACCATGTGTGTCTTTTTGCTTCTGGGACAACTCACTCAGGATGATTCTTACCAGGTCCCACCATTTACCTGCAAATTTCATGATTTTCTTGTTTTTTATTGCTGAGTAGTATTTCATTGTATAGATGTACCACAATTTCTGCATCCATTCTTCAGTTGAGGGGCATCTGGGTTGTTTCCAGTTTCTCACTATTACAAATAAAGTTGCTACAAACATGGTTGAACAAATGTCCTTTTTGTGTACTTGAGCCTCTTTTGGATATATGCCTAGGAGTGGTATGGCTGGATCTTGAGGAAGCTCTATTCCTAGTTGTCTGAGAAAGCGCCAGATTGCTTTCCAGAGAGGTTGTACAAGTTTACATTCCCACCAACAGTAGAGAAGGGTTCCTCCACTACCTCTCCAGCATGTGTTGTCACTTGAGTTTTTGATCTTGGCCATTCTCATGGGTGTAAGGTGAAATCTCAGGGTTGTTTTGATTTGCATTTCCCTAATGGCTAGTGAGGTTGAGCATTTCTTTAAGTGCTTCTCTGCCATTCGATATTGCTCTGTTGAGAATTCTCTGTTTAGCTCTGTTCCACATTTTTTAAGTGGATTACTTGGTTTGCTGCTTTTCAGCTTCTTTAGTTCTTTATATATATTGGATATGAGTCCTCTGTCAGATAAAGGGTTGGTGAAGATTCTTTCCCAATCTGTAGGTGGTCGCTTTGTTTGGATGATGGTGTCCTTTGCTTTACAGAAGCTTTTCAGTTTCATGAGGTCCCATTTATTTATTGTTGCTCTTAGAGCCTGTGCTGTTGGTGTTCTGTTCAGGAAGTATTCTCCTGTACCAATGAGTTCTAGGGTATTCCCCACTTTTTTTTCTAGCCAATTGAATGTGTCTGGTTTTATGTTAAGGTCTTTGATCCACTTGGACTTCAGTTTTGTGCAGGGTGATAAGTATGGATCTATTTTCATTTTTCTACATTTAGACATCCAGTTAGACCAGCACCATAAGTGTGTGGGTTTATTTCTGGGTCCTCTGTTTGGTTCCATTGATCCACCATTCTGTTTCTATGCCAATACCATGCAGTTTTTAAAACTATTGCTCTATAGTACAACTTAAGATCAGGGATGGAGATACCTCCAGAAGATCTTTTATTGTAGAGGATTGTTTTAGCAATTCTGGGTTTCTTGTTATTCCATATGAAGTTGAGAATTTTTCTTTCCAGGTCTGTAAAGAATTGTGTTGGTAATTTGATGGGAATTGCATTGAATCTGTAGATTGCTTTTGGTAAGATGGCCATTTTTGACTATGTTAATCCTGCCAAGCCATGAGCATGGGGCATCTTTCCATCTTCTCTTATCTTCTTCTAATTCTTTCTTCAGAGATTTGAATTTTTGTTCATACAAGTCTTTGACTTCCTTGGTTAGGGTTGCTCCGAGGTACTTTATGTCATTTGTGGCTATTGTGAATGGTGTTGTTTCCCTAATTTCTTTCTCAGCCCTTTTGTCTTTTGTATAAAGGAGTGCTACTGATTTTTTTTTGAGTTAATTTTGTATCCGGCCACTTTTCTGAAGGTGTTTATCAGCTATAGGAGTTCCCTGGTAGAGTTTTTTGGGTCACTCACGTATACTATCATATCATCTGCAAATAGTGATAATTTGACTTCTTCTTTTCCAATCTTTATCCCCTTGATCTCCTTCAACTGTCTTATTGCTCCAGCAAGGACTTCCAGTACTATGTTGAAGAGATATGGGGAGAGTGGGCAGCCTTGCCTTGTCCCTGATTTCAGTGGGATTGCTTTTAAGTTTCTCTCCGTTTAGTTTGATGTTGGCTATAGGCTTGCTGTATATCACCTTTACCATGTTTAGATATGTGCCTTGTATCCCTGATCTCTCCAATACTTTAAACATGAATGAATGTTGGATTTTGTCCAAGGCTTTTTCAGCATCTAGAGAGATTATCATGTGTTGTTTTTTTTTTTTCTATTTAATTTTTCATATAACACTTTAAACTAGCAAAAACAAATTACTATCCACCATCTAGCTATTTTAAAGATTTAACAGTTTTTCAACAATTTGTCATAGGTGCATTTGATCTCTCTGGCAAAGTGATGGTTTTTTTTTTTTTTTTTTTTTCAATGCAGTTTATTCAGGAACATTGAACAATCCTCGGACCCTGGGGAAAGCCAGCCCACAGCTTAAATAGCCTCTGGGTAGCCAACCCAGGCGTGCCACGGGGGCAATGCAGATAGGTCCACATACATGGAAGCAAGCCAGATCCTCGGCCTTAGCCAAATGTGGAGTTGTTCCTGACAGAGAGCACTCACCATCGGGAAGGTGGAAGGCGGAAACCAGCTCCATCTTTAAGGCATAGCATTCTGCAGCTCTCTACAGTTCCCCCTTTTTGTTTTAGACGCATCAGGCAAGAGTAGAGGTCTGATCTCTGATATTAGAAATAAATTGGGACTTTGTACAGATGTTCATTTAGGTGTCATCCACCCAAAGAGCATCGGACCAGTCTGATACCTTTTTCTCAGAGGCGGGACCTGGGGCATCAACCCGCATGCAATCAGACATGCTCTTCTCTGGGTCCAAAGCGGCTGACCCTGAGTGCAGTGCTTAGCCTTGCATCCTGAGCGTATCATTTTAGCTTTTTATGGTATCCAACCATGCTTGGGGAGAATGTCTTGCTTCAATGGCTGTAAAGGCCTGAATGATCATGGCTGCATCACACTGTTGTGAGACTCTAATCTTGCATATATACCACAGGCAAACCAAGGAGACCAACACCAGAAGGCCTGCTAACACTCCCATGCCCGCCCATTCCTTCAGATGATTCATGGCTGCAGCAATCCATGTTGATAATCCTGTGGCTAGTCCTGCGTCCACTCCGGTAGAATTTACTGTGACAATGGCCACTCTCAGCTGCTCCATCGTAGTATCGAATTCTCCAGTCCAATTACCTAAAATATAGCTCAACAATTGTTTAGACAGATTTGCAGCGCAGGAAAAATTCTCATGTTGTATGCTAGTGACACAAAGTCCAGCATACTTTCATTGACAGCCAGGTTGAGTGATTTGCCATAGGGTATCAATTTGCTCCTGCAAGAGGTCAATCCTCTGATTGAACACCATCAAGCTTCCTTTAGTTGAGCATTAATTCCTTTATGTACAACTAAGGCATGAGCTACATTGGCTAAATGATTATTCAGGGTCTGAGCAGTCTGCCCAGTATGACTCATGGCTAATGCCCTGGTGGTAGCTCCAACAGCCGTCAATGAGATGGTAGTAACAATGGTGGCTGTAGTTCCAAGATCCCTTTTCTGTCTGAAGAGAGTCATAGCGTGAGGGGCATCAATGGGCATAGGCACCCATTGAGGCATGCGAGTAACCAGGGCATACCTAACTTTACTAGCATTGGGGTTTAAAAAAAAGCGAGTATCATTACCACAATTACTTGGCTCTATCTGGCTAATAATGAATAAAAATGGGGGATATAGACAAACAGGTGTGGGCTTATAGGAAATATTATGAGAAGCCTTAACCCCTCGTTGGAACATCCTGCGTCAGTTCTAGAACTAGCAGTGGTGGTGTCCGAGGTCTGAGTAGGTTCAGGAGACCATTGCCCCCAGGGGCGAGACGTGCTCCATGCCAATTGACTAACTCCATGTTTTCCTCCAATTTTGAAAGTCATTTAAGGTTCTTAAATTATTTTTTTCCCTTTTTTTCTTAAATTTTTCATCAATTACACTTTATTCATTCTGCATCCCCCTATAAGTCCCTCCCTCCTCCCATCCCAATCCCACCCTCCCTCCTCCCTCTGCTTGCATGCCACTCCCCAAGTCCACTAATAGGGGAGGTTCTCCTCTCCTTTCTGATCTTAGTCTGTGAGTTCACATCAAAAGTGGCTGTATTGTCCTCTACTGTGGCCTGGTAAGGCTGCAACCCCCCCCCCCCCCAGAGGGAGGTGATCAAAGAGCAGGCCAATCAGATTATGTCAGAGGCAGTCCCTCTTCACATTACTATGTAACCCAATTGGACTCTGAACTGCCCTGGGCTACATCTGTGCAGGGGTTCTAGGTTATCTCCATGAATAGTCCTTGGTTGGAGTATGAGTCACTGGGAAGTTCCCTATGTTCAAATTTTCTTGTTCTGTTGCTCTCCTTGTGGAGACCCTGTCCTCTCCAGCTCTTACTATTTCCCAGTTCTTACCTAAAATTCCGTTCACTCTGCCCAACAGTTGCCCATCAGGCTCAGCATCTGCTTTGATAGTCTGAAGGACAGAGGCTTTCAGAGTCCCTCTGTGGTAGGTTCCTAGGTTGTTTCCTGTTTTCTTCTTCTGATGTCCATCCTCTTTGCCTTTCTGGATGGGGATTGGACGTTTTAGTTAGGGTCCTCTCTCTTGCTTAGTTTCTTTAGATACACAGGTTTTAGTGGGTTTGTCCTATGTTGTATGTCTATAAGAGTGAGTATATACCATGTGTGTCTTTTTGCTTCTGGGACAACTCACTCAGGATGATCCTTTCCAGATCCCACCATTTACCTGCGAATTTCATGATTTCCTTATTTTTCATTGCTGAGTAATATTCCATTGTGTAGATGTACCACAATTTCTGCATCCATTCTTCAGTTGAGGGGCATCTGGGTTGTTTCCAGCTTCTGGCTATTACAAATAAAGCTGCTACAAACATGGTTGAGCAAATGTCCTTTTTGTGTACTTGAGCCTCTTTTGGATATATGCCCAGTAGTGGTATGGCTGGATCTTGAGGAAGCGCTATTCCTAGTTGTCTGAGAAAGCGCCAGATTGATTTCCAGAGTGGTTGTACAAGTTTACATTCCCACCAGCAGTGGAGAAGGGTTCCCCTTTCTCCACAACCTCTCCAGCATGTGTTGTCACTTGAGTTTTTGATCTTGGCCATTCTCATGGGTGTAAGGTGAAATCTCAGGGTTGTTTTGATTTGCATTTCCCTAATGGCTAATGAGGTTGAGCATTTCTTTAAGTGCTTCTCTGCCATTCGGTATTCCTCTACAGAGAATTCTCTGTTTAGCTCTGTTCCCCATTTTTTAAGTGGATTACTTGGTTTGCTGCTTTTCAGCTTCTTTAGTTCTTTATATATACTGGATATGAGTCCTCTGTCAGATAAAGGGTTGGTGAAGATTCTTTCCCAATCTGTAGGTGGTCGCTTTGTTTTGATGACGGTGTCCTTTGCTTTACAGAAGCTTTTCAGTTTCATGAGGTCCCATTTATTGGTTGTTGCTCTTAGAGTCTGTGCTGTTGGTGTTCTGTTCAGGAAGTTTCCCCCTGTACCAATGAGTTCTAGGGTATTTCCCACTTTTTTTTCAAGCCGATTTAATGTGTCTGGTTTTATGTTGAGGTCTTTGATCCACTTGGACTTCAGTTTTGTGCAGGGTGACAAGTATGGATCTATTTTCATTTTTCTACATGTAGACATCCAGTTAGACCAGCACCATTTGTTGAAGATGCTATCTTTTTTCCATTGTATGGTTTTGGCGTCTTTGTCAAAGATCAGATGTCCATAACTGAAAGAAAAAAACCACATGATAATCTCCCTAGATGCTGAAAAAGCCTTTGACAAAATCCAACATCCATTCACGTTCAAAGTATTGGAGAGATCAGTGATACAAGGCACATATCTAAACATAGTAAAGGTGATATACAGCAAGCCTATAGCCAACATCAACCTGAGTGGAGAGAAACTTAAAGCAATCCCACTGAAATCAGGGACAAGACAAGGCTGCCCACTCTCTCCATATCATGTGTTTTTTTTTTTTCTTTCAGTTTGTTAATATGGTGGATCACATTGATGGATTCCTGTATATTGAACCACCCCTACATACCTGGGATGAAGCCTACTTGGTCATAATGCATAATATCTTGGATGTGTTCTTGGATTCGGTTTGCAAGTATCTTATTAAGTATTTTTGCATCAATGTTCATAAGGGAGATTGGCCGGAAATTCTCTTTCTTTGTGGAGTCTTTGTGAGGTTTAGGTACCAAGGTGACTGTGGCTTCATAGAATGAGTGTGGTAATGTTCCTTCTGTTTCTATTTTGTGGAATAGTTTGAAGAGAATTGGAGTTAGCTCTTCTTTCAAGGTCTGGTAGTATTCTGCGCTGAAGCCTGGGCTTTTTTTGGATGGGAGACTTTTGATGACTGCTTCTATTTCTTTGGGGGATATAGGACTATTTATTTGATTTAACTGGTCCTGGTTCAGCTTTGGTAAGTCAAATCGATCAAGGAAATTGTCCATTTCATTTAGATTTTCAAATTTTGTGGCATATAGACTTTTGAATTAAGTCCTGATGATTGTTTGGATTTCCTCACTGTCTGTAGTTATGTCCCCCTTTTCATTTCTGATTTTGTTGATTTGGGTGGTGTCTCTCTGCCTTTTAGTTAGCTTGGCTAAGGGTTTGTCGATCTTCTTGATTTTCTCAAAGAACCAGCTCTTGGTTTCATTGATTCTTTGAATTGTTTTATTTGTTTCCAATTGATTGATTTCAGCCCTGAGTTTGATTATTTCCAGCCGTGTACTCCTTCTTGGTGTGTCTGCTTCTTGTTTTTCTAGGGTTTTTAAGTCAGCCATTAAGTTGCTTGCATGAGCTGTCTTGAATTTCTTCTTCTTTTTTTATTTATTTATTTTTTATCAGTTACATTTTATTAACTCTGTATCCCAGCCGTGTCTGATCCCTCATTCCCTCCCAGTTCCTCCCTCCCTCCCTCATCTCCACCGTGCCCCTTTCCAAGTCCACTGATAGTGGGGACCTCCTCCCCATTCATCTGATCCTGTTTTATCAGGTAGCTTCAGGACTGGCTGCAAAGCCCTCCTCTGTGGCCTAACAGGACTGCTCCTCCCTTCGGGGGTGGGGAGACCAAAGAACCAGTCATTGAGTTCCTGTTAGAAATAGTCCCTGTTCCCCTCACTTTGGGAAACCAATTGGTTACTGAGCTTGAAGGCACTTAATGCTATGAACTTTCTTCTTAGCATTGCTTTCATTGTGTCCCACAAGTTTGGGTATGTTGTGTCTTCATTTTCATTGATTTCTAGAAAGACTTTAATTTCTTTATTTCTTCTCTGACCCAGATTTCATTCAGTAACAAGTTGTTCAGTTTCCATGCGTGTGTAGGCTTTTTGCTATTTCTGTTATTGTTGAGGTCCAGCTTTATTCCATGGTGATCAGACAAGATACAAAGGATTATTTCAATCATCTGGTATTTGTTGAGATTTGCTTTGTGACCAACTATATGGTCTATTTTGGAGAAGATTCCATGAGGTGCTGAGAAGAAGTTAAATTCTTTTGTGTTTGGGTGTAAAGTTCTGTAAATGTCTGTTAGGTCCATTTCAGAGACATTGTTTCTTTCTTTAATTTCTGTTTTGTTGACCTGTCCTTTGTTGAGAGTGGGGTGTTGAAGTCTCCCACTATTAATGTGTGGGGATCTATATGTGGTTTAAATTTTATCAATGTTTCTTTAAAACATGTGGGTGCTCTTGTATTTGGGCATAGATGTTCAGGATTGTGATGTCTTCCTGGTGGAATTTTCCCTTGATGAGTATGAAGTGTCCTTCCCCATCTCTTTTGATTAATTTTGGTTGAAAGTCTATTTTACCAGATATTAGAATGGCTACTCCTGCTTGCTTCTTAGGTTCGTTTGCTTGGAAAGTCATCTTCCAACCCTTTACCCTCAAGTAATATCTATCTTTGTGTCTTAGGTGTGTTTCTTGTATGCAACAGATTGCTGGGTTTTGTTTATGTATCCATTCTGTTAATCTGTGTCTTTTTATTGGAGAGTTGAATCCATTGATGTTGAGAGAGATTAATGACCAGTGGCTGTTAGATCCTTTGACTTTGATGTTGGCTGTGGTCACCAGGTTATGTGCTTTGTTGCTTTTTCTTTTACTGTAGTAAGGTTATTCATTTCCTATGTTTTCTTGAAAGAAGCTATTTTTGGGGGGTTGTATTTTCCCTTCTAGTGTCTTCTGTAATGCTGCATTTGTTTGTAGGTATTGTTGAAATTTGTTTTTGTCATTGAATATCTTGTTTTCTCTGTCTATGAGGACTGAGAGTTTTGCGGGGTATAGTAGCCTGGGCTGACATCTGTGTTCTCTTAGGGTCTGCATGATACCCATCCAGGCCCTTCTGGCTTTCATATTCTCTGTTGAAAAGTCAGGTGTTATTCTAATGGGTTTGCCATTATATGTTACTTGGCCTTTTTCCCTTGCAGCTTTTAGTATTTTTTTGTTTGTTTGTTCTGTATACTTACTGTTTTGATTATTATGTGGCGGGAGGATTTTCTTTTCTGGTCATATTTGTTGGGTGTTCTGTAGGCTTCATGTATTCTTATTGGCCTCTCCTTTAACTTGGGGAAATTTTCTTCAATGATTTTGTTGAAAATATTTTCTGGGCCTTGGAGAAGGGAGTCTTCTTTTTCCTCTGTACCTATTATTCTTAGGTTTTGTCTTTTCATATTGTCTTGGATTTCTTGGACAGTCTGTGTCAGGAATATTTTGGATTTAACATTTTCTTTGACAGATACTTTAATTTCTTCCATTGTATCTTCTACACCTAAGATTCTTTCTTCCATCTCTTGTAGTCTGTTGGTTATGCTTATCTCTGTAGTTCCTGTTTTCTTCCCTAGATTCTTCCTCTCCATTATTTCCTCCATTTGTGTTTTCTTTAATTTTTCCAATTCTATCTTCAGGTCTTGAGTTGTTTGTTTGCTTCCTTCACCTGTCTGATTCCTGTTTTTCTTTTAGTTCCTTCAACTCTGTTTCTTTTATTTCATTTAGTGCTTTAAGCATTTCCTTTCTAAAGGCCATAAACTGTTTGGCTGTAGCTTCCTCTATTTCTTTACAGATGGCAATATTCTGTTTGAGTTTATCTTCCTCTATGTCTTTAGGTATCTTATTTGTTTCCTCTGTTATCATCTTCATGAGCATAGTTGTTAGGTCATCTTCTTGGATTTCAGTTATGCTGGGGTAACTGGGTTCTGCAGATGCCATATTGCTCTGCCTTTTGTTGCTTGAGCTTTTACGCTGGCCTCTACCCATTGTGCTATTTTAGGTGTTTGGGGTTATTTTCTGGTGGTACCTGGGAATCCTGTGGTTGAGAGAATCCCCTTTGCAGAAAGCAATTTTTCCGGAAAGATGTCTTCTCAGCTTTTCCGGTATAGTCCCTGGATGGCTGGCATTTTTTCAGGGGTTGCTGCTGCTCACCTCAGGGATAGAGACCTGAGTGGTAACTGTGCTTCTTTGTTAGTAGCTAGGGTTCTCCTCTCACCCAGGGAAGTCCTGAGGGCAGCTGCCCTGTTTCTGGGTTTCTTGCTGTAAATTTAATGATCAGCTGCTGTGACCCAGTTGGAATCTGGTGTGCAGCAATTGTTTGTGCCTGTGTCTGGAGCACAGCTGAGTGATGGTGGCTCGGCCCCGCTGGTCTTTGCTAGACTTTTTCCAGGGAAGGATTGGTGATTTAAGTCTGTACAGTTTCCTTCCTTCCCTGTGGATTCTCTGGAGACAGGGACTCTCATTCTCTCTCTCTCTCCTTTTTTTTTGTTTGCCCTGGTGTTCACTGCTTAGTGTTTGTCAGCTGGCTGGCTGCAGAAACTGCCTGTGTCTGGAGCACAGCTGAGTGATGGTGGCTCAGTCTCTGCCTTTCCGGCCTTTGGGAACCTGGGTGTTTGCCTAAACTGGGTAATTTTCCTGGGACTTTTTCAGGGTGGAGGTGTCAGCTGAGTGCTCTGAGATCAGACCAGCTGTTTCCCTCCCTGTGTGTTTGCACCGGACAGTGAAACTCATTCGCTGGTGCCCTGGTGCCCACAGTTCTATCTCAGGCTGAGAATCAGGCGTGCAGGCAGGCAGGGCTCTGTGCTGGAGCCTGGATCCCCGGCTCTGGCTCAGGGCTGGCTCCTGGGGCGCCCTTGGAACCTAAGTCTTTTCCAGGGGATGTCTGGGTGACCTAAGGTCGGTCCCAATAGTTTCCTGCACCATGGGGTTATCTCTCGACTGATAGTGTGGTGTGCATGGTTCAGTCTGGGACCATGACCAGAGACACTGGCTTGTGGCTTTGGGCTGGGGCTGGGGCTGGAGCTGGCAGCTGGCAGCTGGCAGCCAAGCGTCTGGGAACCAGGATCTCTTCCTAGGTTTAGCCGGGTGAGTTAAAAGCTGATTGAATCCCCCACCTTGGGGTATCCTCTCACCTGGGAAACACAATGACTGTGTTTTACGGCTGCGACTTCTGATTACTGGTCACTGTGCTGATCCTGCTGCTGCTGCTCAGAATGACAGTCCTCCCAGCGCTGCCATGTTGCCCCTCCCCCCACCCGGCTTGGGGAATTTTAGGGGTTGCCTTCTTGGCAATTCATGATTGGATGAGGTATTTAACTTTTAAAATAATTGGTTGGTTCTGGGCACCCTTAGGTCTGGTCAGCTCTGTCGTAAATATCTGATCTTCAAGTCAGTTTGGAATTTCCTGCCATATGAAATATAGCCACAGTTAAAGGTGGGAGAATGATTAACTCATCTGCTGTCTGTTCTGAGGAGTGGTGGGTAAAGGCTTTGGATCAAAGGTCAGGGGAAGGATTGGGGCCATTTGGCCCAGTTTCCAAACAAAGCTCATCTCACAGGCGCCAGTGGGTGATTTTCTCTCCAATTAGTAGAGATCTCTGCTTGTTCTCTTCCTTATCTCTGCCTTCACAGATGGCTACTGTCAGGAACTTTTACATTCCTTGGCTCTCTGGAGAAGCACTAAGAGGCTTCAATTAACATGGGCCTAAAACTTTAAAATATAAGTTATAAGGCAATTAAAGAAACAAACATAGGTTACAAAGTTAGTCTGATTCTTTCAGTCTCTTTGTGATGATTTGGTTTTATAGCTGTTTAGGACTAACAGCAGCTTTACCAGGACATAAATCAATAGTCACTTACAACAATTGGTACCCAACTAATCTAAGTATTCACGCCCCTTAAATCACACTTTATCATAATTTGGTGGGGGAATAAGCTCCCAGTGAAAAAAACCAAACTTAAACCCTAAAAAACTCCCAGGTAAATTACAGTCTCTCTAAGAAAGACTCATAAACCAGCCCAGGAGCAAAAGCCAGCCTCCTGTGGGCAGACCTAAGATTTAACAAATCTGGCTGCTGCTATAGTTTATCTGAGGGCTAAATAAGCATCACTCCTTTATACAGTGGCTGGTTCAACTGGCTCAGTTCCACAGCCATGGAAGGATAGAGAGAAAGTGGAGGCACACAGACCTCTAGACAGAATTTGGCCTAAAATGTAGCACGTAAAATAAAATATTGCCATGGAAGAGGGTGTTTTAATCCCTTTTGGTTTCACTTTGGCTGTCAGTCATGGATTTGGTTGCAAAATGTTTAATGGTGTCAGTTCTTCTCCATACCTTCTCCAGTAAAGTTGAAGAAGAAAATAGAAAAAAAAAGGAAAACAAAAACAAGGATTGGAATACTAAGTTACAGTCAAGAAAAAGGGCACTCTTCCTAATAATTAGATTAATAATAGCTAAAATTCAAAGCTCTCTGGTTTTAATATACTTGTCAGCTCTTTCTGGTAAGGTCCACAAGTTCACTAAAACACCAATAAAAATAACCACCTGGGCTTTGTTTGTTACAGCATAAACTGGCACAACTGACCACCAAACTTAAAATTTTCTTGTCTCTTTGTTTGATTTTCATTTTAAAGACTTAGACTTAAAATGATACTGATTTGAACAGGTTGGTGAAGGCACATGCCTTTATTGTGAAGACAAATTATTAACAAACAGGCAGATCTCTGAGTTCAGGGTCAAGCTTATTTACATAATAAATGCCAGGATGGCAACTCCTACTCTTTAGCCATTTGTAGAGATACTCTAAGATTCAAAATGACAAAAGTTTCCTAAGGTTACCATGTAAATTCTTTTTTCTTAATAAAAGATGTTATGTCCTTACTGATCTAAAGGTGGAATTCACATAATTTTTAGGTTTATGTAAACAGAAATAATGTCACAATGCTCTGAAAACTGCCTTATCCTTTTAAATGTGAGATATTTTCATGGGGGAAAATGTTGGTCATGCCTTTGTAAAAAAGACAAGAGGCTTAAAGATGGCAAAGTACATTCCAACCTAGTTTAGTCTTAAAAACTCAAAAATTATATTAATATGTTTTAAAAACAAGGCTGTCCATCCATATCAAAAAGAGAGAAAGCCAAAGAGTAGTCAAAACCAATGTAAAAATCCAAATACAAGATGCTTGGGATATACTTATGGCTAAGGGTAAGAGAGTTTACATGTTAATGCTAAGAGAGTTTATATAGAGTTCAGCTCTAAAAGGATAACTGTCCAGTCTATATTAAAAAGGGGTAATCCAAAATATAGCCACTATCAATGTAAAGCACATATTCAAGATGATTAAATGCTAAAGGTAAGAGGGAGTTAAAATTAAGTTTGGCTATAAAGGCATAACTTCCATTTCTATATAAACAAGAGAATAGGACAAATAGCTACAACATTTAAAAAAATATAGGACTAACCTCAAGGTAACTTAGAATTCCCTCCATCTTCTTCCACTTCCTGGTGTTATGAATTGCAATGTCCCATTGAAGCTCATCTGTTTACATGTTTTCATAAGGTATGGCCTTGCTAGATAATATAATTCCTATTGGAACAATATTATAGAAGGTTAATATGCCAATGAAAGTAAGAAACCAGAATGGGGTCTCTGTGTCTCATCCTCTGTCACTTTCTATCTTTGTTTTTGTCAGTCTCAGTCTCTCTATTTCTTAATCTATCTCTCTAGCTCTTTCTCTGTATCTCACTCTGTCTGCCTGCTGTTTGTGGTTCTGTATAAACCTTCAGTACTCCTAAAGGTCTACATGAAGAATGCTTTCTGACCTGACGTCCTGGATGGTCTTTGTAAAAATATAACAAAGGATACAAGAGGGCAAGGTGACAGCACCTAGACAACTCTCATTCTGACCAGCAGCACAACAGAATAGGCACAGTGATCAGCAGTCAGACCTCGCAGCCATAAAACACAAGTGATTGTGTTTACCAGGTGAGATGATACTCCACAGTGGGAGATTCAATCAGCTTTAACTCACATGGTTAAACTGCGGAAGAGATACCAGGTTCCCCCATGCACTTCCTCTCCAGCCCAGAGCCACATGCCAGCATGCTCTTATCACTGTCTCATACTGAACTGCGGGCACCATAAGATCAGATACTGAGATTTCCAGGCGAGAGATAACCCCATGGTGCAGGAAATGTTTGGGACCAACCTTAGGTCACTCAGAAATTCTCTGGAAAAGACTCAGGTTCCACAGATGCCCAGGAGCCAGCCCAGAGCCAGAGCCAGGGACCCAGGTGCCTGCACAGAGAGCCCTGCCTGCTTGCCTAAGTAGCTGCCCAGATAGAATTGTGGGCCCCAGGGGACCAGAGACTAAGTTTCTCTGTCAGGTGCAAAACCACAGGGAGTGAAACGGCTGGTCAGATCTCAGAGCACTCAGATGATACCATCACCCGAAGAGGTCTTGGGAAAAGTTACCCAGTTTCAGCAGATGCACCCAATAGCCAAAAAGGCAGAAAGGTGGAGCCACAAATGTCTGTGCCTATAGGTTCTACTCGTCATCACAGACAGAAAGGCTATCCCCAAAGCAAAGATTGGGTGTCCCTTTCAGGAGGAAACCCCACAGCAGGGGGATCATCAGGTCCAACCCTCAGGAACACCCAGCTCCAGAAGACTTCCTGGATTCATGCAGACTCTAGGATCTGGCCTTCTACTGCAGGCAGGAGTGCTGTTCTCACCCTCCATTATTGAGTACAGGGCACTGGGGCACAGAGCTACATGCTCAGACCTACAAAAGCCAGAGAGCCATTACAGCAGCCCTCAGATACTTCTCCAAGGTTCAACCAGTTATCCCTAGCTAGACTGACAAAACTATGGAAATCATTGGTTTTTCAAGAGGGCTGCACCTAACAATTACACCTTAAGAGCAATAGCTGCTACTCAGTAAATTCAGAGCAAGAAACCTAGCAGCAGGGCGGCCATCATCAGGATCTCTCCTGATGAGAGAAGAGCCTTCCTGAATACCACAGTTACTGTACAGGTTCATACACATGAAGTGAACTGTGACAATTACTGAGAAGCACCACCATTCAGTTGACCATGCCCAAAAAGCAGAGTAGAACTTCAGAACCCTGCCAAGTGTTTTCTCCCTGTCCCAGAACTCAGGAGGCACCAGAAATTAACAGACAACACCTGAGACAGAGAGATGGCTAGAGGCCAGTGAAAAAGCACAACCAACAATGGCAAAGCAATATGGCATCCCCAGAATCCAATTATCCATGGGCAAGTAGCACTGGACACCATAACATAAATTTACATAAACATAAATTCAAGAAGATGACCTTACATCTATGCCTATGAAGAGGTTAATGGAGGAAGTAAATAAAATGAATAATGAATTAGGGGAAAATATAATAAAATAGATTATGGTCATCCATAAAGAACTACAGGAAGATGCAGCCAAAAAGTTTGTGTCACTGAAAGAAATAAAAGAAACAGAAGATTGTTCAGACAAACAGCTGAAGGAATTGAAGAAAAAACAGGAAAATACAGTCAGACAGGTGACAGAAATCAACAAAATGGCTCAAGATCTGAAGATAGAATTGGAAGAATTATAGAAAACACAAATGGAGGAAATCATGGAGAGGGAGGACCTAGGAAAGAAAACAGGAACTAGAGAGGTAAGCATAACCAACAGACTACAAGAGATGGAAGAAAGAATCTCAGCTATCAAAAAAAAAATAATAAATCTAAAAATTCCTGTCACAAACTATCCAAGAAATCCAAGACAACATAAAAAGACAAAACCTAAGAATAATAGGAATAGAGAAAAAAGAAGATTCCCTCCTCCAAGGCCCAGAAAATATTTTCAACAAAATCATTGAAGAAAATTCCCCAACTTAAAGGGGAGGCCTATAAGTAAACAAGAGGCCTACAGAACACCTAATAAAGTAGACCAGAAAAGAAAATCCTTCCATCACATAGTAATCAAAACAGTAAATATAAAGAACACAGAAAAAAAAAATACAAAAAGCTGCAAGGGGAAAAGGCCAAGTAACATATAATGGCAAACCCATCAGAATCACACCTGACTTCTCAACAGAAAGTTTGAAAGCCAGGAGAGACTGGACAGATAACAGGCAGACCCTAAGAGAACACAGATTCCAGCCTAGGCTACTGTACCCAGCATAAATCTCAGTCCTCATAGACAGAGAAAACAAGATATTCAATGACAAAAACAAATTTCAACAATACCTCCCACAAATGCAGCCTTACAGGAGGAAAAATACAACCCAAGAAAACTAACTACTTTCAAGAAATCACAGGAAATAAATCACCTCACTACAGCAAAACAAAAAGTAGCCAAACACCCAAACACATTACCATGGCCAACATCAATATCAAAGGATCTAACAGCCACTGGTCATTAACCTTTCTCAACATCAATGGATTCAATTCTCCAACAAAAACACAGACTAACAGAATGGATGTGTAAGCAAGACCCAACAATCTGTTGCATACAAGAAACACACCTAAATCACAAAGATAGACATTACCTGAGATACAGGGCTTGAAGACAGTTTTCCAAGGAAATGGACCCAAGAAGGAAGCAAGAGTAGCCATTCTAATGTCTAATAAAGTAGATTTTCAATGAAAATTAATCAAAAGAGATAGAGAAGAACACTTCATACTCATCAACGGAAAAATCCACCAGGAAGATATCACAATCCTGAACATCTATGCCCCAAATGCAAGGGCACCCATATTTGTAAAAGAAACTTTAATAAAATTTAAACCACACAGAGACCCCCACACATTAATAGTGGGAGAGACTTCAACACCCCACTTTCAACAAAGGACAGGTCAACAAAACAGAAATTAAACAAAGAAACAATAACTCTGACAGAAGTCATGAATCAAATGGACCTCGCGGACATCTACAAAACCTTTCACCCAAACTCAAAAGAATTTACCTTCTTTTCAGTACCTCACGGAACCTTCTCCAAAATAGACCATATAGTTTGTCACAAAGCAATCCTCAACAGATACAAGAAGTTTGAAATAATCCCTTGTATCCTATCTGATCATCATGGACTAAAACTGGACCTTAATGACAAAAAATAGCAAAAGGCCTACACACATATGGAAACTGAACAACTTGCTTCTAAATGACAGCTGGGTCAGAGAAGAAATAAAGAAATTACAGACTTCCTAGAATTCAATGGAAACGAAAGCACAACATAACCAAACTTATGGGAAACAATGAAAGCAGTGCTAAGAGGAAATTCATAGCACTAAGTGCCTTCAAAAAGAAATTTGAAACATCTCATGCAAGCAACTTAATGGCTCACTTAAAAGCCCTGGGGGTGGGGGTGGGGGGAAGAAACAGACACACCAAAGAAGAGTAGATGGCTGGAAATTATCAAACTCAGGGCTGAAATAAAAAAAAATTAGAAACAAATAAAACAATTCAAAGAATCAATGAAACCAATAGCTGTTTCTTTGAGAAAATCAAGAAGATAGACAAACCCTTAGCCAAATTAACTAAAAGGGAGAGAGAAACTATCCAAATCAACAAAATCAGAAATGAAAAGGAGAATATAACAGAGACACTGAAGAAATCCAAACAATAATTAGGTCTTACTTCCAAAGTCTATATGCCACAAAATTTGAAAATCTAAATGAAATGGACAATTTTCTTGGCTGTTTCTACATTCTAAAGATGAATCAAGACCAGGTAAACCAATTAAATAGTTCTACATCCCCTAAAGAAATAGAAGCTGTCATCAAAAGTCTATCATGCAAAAAAGCCCAGGGCCAGATGGTTTCAGCACTGAATTCTACCAGACTTTCAAAGAAGAGCTAACTCCAATTCTCTTCAAACTATTCCACAAGATAGAAACAGAAGGAAAACTGACAACATCATTCTATGAAGCCACAGTCACCTTGGTACCTAAACCTCACAACGATCCAACAAAGAAAGAGAATTTCAGGCCAATCTCCCTCACAAACATTGATGCAAAAATACTCAATAAAATACTTGGAAACTGAATTCAAGAACACATCAAAGACATCATCCACTACGACCAAGTAGGATTCATCCCAGGCATACAGGGGTGGTTCAATATATGGAAATTCATTAATGTGATCTACCACATAAACAAACTGAAGGAGAAAAAAAAAAAAAAAAAAAAACAACTGATCATCTCCTTAGATGCTGAAAAGGCTTTTGACAAAATCCAACATCCATTCATGTTTAAAGTCTTGGACAGATCAAGGATAGAGGGCACATACCTGAACATAGTCAAGGCAATATACAGCAAGCCTAGAGCTAACATCAAAAAGAACGGAGAGAAACTTAAAGCATTCCCACTGAAATCAGGGACTAGGCAAGGGTGTCTACTGTCTCCATATCTCTTCAACATTGTTCTTGAAGTGCTAGCTATAGGAATAAGACAATGAAGGAGATCAATGGGATACAAATTGGAAAGGAAGAAGTCAAAGTATCACTGTTTGCAGATGATGTGATACTATATCTGAGTGACCCCAAAACTTCTACCAGGGAACTCCTACAGCTGATGAACACCTTCAGCAAAGTGGCTGGATACAAAATTAACTCAAAAAAATCAGTAGCGCTCCTTTATACAAAAGACAAAAGGGCCTAGAAAGAAATTAGGGAAATAACACCATTCACAATAGCCACAAATGACATAAAGTACCTTTGTGTGAACCTAACCAAGCAAGTCAAAGAATTGTATGAAAAAAAAACTCCAGTCTCTGAAGAAAGAATTAGAAGAAGATATCAGAATATGGAAAGATCTCCCACTCTCATGGCTTGGCAGTAAAAATGGCCATCTTACCAAAAGGAATCTACAGATTCAATGTAAATTCCCATCAAATTACCAACACAATTCTTTACAGACCTTGAAAGAACAATTCTCCCCTTCATATGGAATAACAAGAAAGTGAGAATTGCTAAAACAATTCTCTACAGTAAAATATCTTCAGGAGGTATCTCCATCCCTGATCTCAAGCTGTGCTATAGAGCAACAATACTAAAAATTGCATGGTACTGGCATAGAAAGAGACTGGTGGATCAATGGTATCGAATAAAAAACCCTGACATAAATCCACACACTTATGGACATCTGATTTTTGACCAAGATGCCAAATCCATTCAATGAAATAAGACAGCATCTTCAACAAATGGTACTGGTCTAACTGAATGTCTCCATGTAGAAAAGTGAAAATAGATCTATACTTATCACCCTGCACAAAACTAAAGTCCAAGTGGATCAAAGACCTCAACATAAAACCAGACTCACTAAACCACTTAGAAGAAAAAGTGAGGAACACCCTTGAACTCATTGGCACAGGAGACAACTTCCTGAACAGAACACCCACAGCACAGGCTCTAAGGCCAACAATTAATAAATGGGACATCATGAAACTAAAAAGCTTCTGTAAAGAAAAGGATACTGTCCTTAGAACAAAATGACAGCCTACAGATTCACCAACCCTATATTTGACAGAGGGATAATATCCAGTATATATAAAGAACTAAAGAAGTTAAACAGCAAAAAAAAAAAAAAAAAATCAAGTAATCCAATTAAAAAATGGTGTACAGAGCTAAACAGGGAATTCTCTGCAGAGGAATATTGAATGGCAGAGAAACAAATAAAGAAATGCTCAACCTCATTAGCCATCAGGGAAATGCAAATCAAAACGACCCTAAGATTTCACCTTATACCCATCAGAATGGCTAAGATCAAAAACTCAAGAGACCACATATGCTGGAGAGGGTGTGGAGAAAGGGGAACCCTTCTCCACTGCTGGTTGGAATGTAAACTTGTACAACCACTCTAGAAAGCAATCTGGCACTTTCTCAACGAACTAGGAATAGCACTTCCTCAAAAATTCAGCTATATCACTCCTAGGCACATATCCAAAAGATTCTCAAGTACACAATAAGAACATTTGCTCAACCACTTTTGTAGCAGCCTTATTTGTAATAGCCAGAAGCTGGAAACAGCCTATCAGTGGCAGAATGGATGCACAAATTGTGGTATATCTACTCAATGGAATATTACTCAGCAATAAAAAACAAGGAAATCATGAAATTTGCAGGTACATCGTGGGTTCTGGAAAAGATCATCCTGAGTGAGCTATCCAGAAGCAGAAAGATGCACACGGTATATACTCACTCATATAGACATATAACATACAATAAACCTACTAAAATCTGCACACCTAAAGAAACTAATCAAAAGGGAAGACTCTTGCTAAAATGCTCATTCCTTATCCAGAAAGGCAAAGAGGCTGGACATCAGAAGGATAAAAGAGGGAACAAGTCAGGAGCCTGACACAGGGATCTCTGAAAAGCTCTGCCCTCCAGACAATCAATGTAGATTCTGAGACTTATGGACAACCTTTGGGCAGAGTGCAGGGAATCCTATGAAAGAAGTGGGAAACAGTAGGATCTGGAGAAGACAGGAACTCCACAAGTAGAGCAACAGAAACAAAAAATCTGAGCACACAGGTATTTCCTGAGACTGATACCATGCATGGAGATAACCTAAGACCCCTGCACAGATGTAGCCCATGCAGTTCAATATCCAAGTGGGTTCCATTGTAATAGGAACAGGAATTGTCTCTGACATGAACTGATTGGCTTGTGCTTTAATTACCTCCCCCTGAGTTGGAAGCAGCATTACCAGGCCACAGAAGAAGATAATGAAGCCACTCCTGATGAGACCTTATTGACTAAGGTCAGAAAAAAGGAAAAGAAGTCCTCCCCTATTAGTGGACTTGGGGAGGGGCATACATGCAGAGGGTGGAGGAAGGGAGGGATTGGGACAGAAAGAGGAAGGGAACCACGGAGGGATACAAAGTGAATAAAGTGTAATTAATAAAGAAAAAATATATAACACAGCTCCAAATTAAATGTTTTTTGTTCCAAGAGTTGCCTTGGTCAGGGAGCATGATGCAGTAAGTAATTCTCATGCACAACGTTCACTTGGCCCTTTTAATAACTGTCTCCTGAAACATTTACTGGCTTTCACCATTTTTATGAAATCATTGTCCCTCTCAGCAAACCAGCACTTGAGAGAATCTTGAGGTTTCCATTGAGGTGAGTAAACAAACTCTTCGGAATCCAGTATCTCTAAACCTGTACACAACTGACTTTTATTTGTGAAACCCAACAAGCCTTTATCTCATCCCTTTATCCAGATAAAACAGGTTTACTTCTGTTTACCTCGAGTCAATGTCAGGTAGGAAATGAAAATTTGTGTTTATTTAATTGAACAGCGATGTACAAAATATTCACAGTGATGTGGGATTAAGGGGCATGTACCAAATAACAAGGTGGTCTCCTACGGTGCTCTTGGATCTGAAATTTTGTAGGTTGTGACTTTGAACTGAGCATTTACTCCTTTACTCACTAAATGTCCTTGAACATTCTTATTTATATAATAGGCTGGCAGGGTCTAGGGTTCCCTGGATTATTGAGTCTTTAAGAGCAGGGAGAAAAGAATGTAACCTGACCTGTCCTGATGGCTAGTAGAACAGTGTCCACCTGAAAGAGGGAGTGTAAATGGGGAGACAGAGATACAAAGAATGGACACAAGACAGATTCCTGATCAAGTCTCAGTTTACTGAATGTGCAAACAATACTTATAAAGCAAAGCATACAAGCAAATTTTTTTTTCTCAGTAATAACACATCTGTGCCACTTGACCTGGTAACAAGGAATTCACTCAAGTTTACAACAAGTTTGTTGTCTGGTTCTAAATGTTGCAGGGAGCTTCCTATTTACTTCTCAGGCTCAGAACATACCACTTGCAGAGACCTCCAAGAACAGTCTCTGAGACATGGAACTTTAAGAAGACTCTCATCTGGCAAGGCCAGGAGACAGAATTCCAATTACCAGACTCCCTCACTTCCCCTTTGTTTGTTTTATGGAGAGCTTGTCTGAGGTTGGCAAAGTATAGCATTTTCCTTACTGGTCATCAAGGTCTTGGATGACATTTTTTTACAAGCCCCTGCCTTAGGTTGGAAAAACCACAACTTGACACTTACAAGTCATTGACTTACCTCCATATAAAATGGGGTTGTTAAAGTTATTTAATTTAAATTCATACAAATGCACTTGCATGGATTGAAGTTGTTGAATTAGAAACTGTAACACATAAGGAAGGCAGGCACAAGCCAACAAACCTATAATTGCCAGGCCCTCAATTGTCATTCCCCACATACAGAGAGTCAAAAGATGAAAAGTGCCTCCTGAGGCTAGTAAATATATTCCAGGCTGTATTGACCAATTCTAACCTAGATTTCTTGGCAGATTCTATATCATGGATCTCATTTCTCATTGTTAATAAGTTCAATGAGAAGTCTTTCCTAGACCAAATACCAGTAAGGTGATACTGAACCTGAGTCCAATTAAATTCTGTTTCATCATACCAAGATTCAGAAACCGTAACAGGAATCATAACAAAAGCAGGGTGCTTAACAACTAATACTGAAAGAGCATTATTAGCAGCACTAACACAATTAGTAAGATTGTAATATACACATTCAATTGAATAGGTATCATTGTTCTTAAAATGTCTTACTACAATGTTTCCAATTAGCAATAAATAAGGAGGATTAACACATGCCAAAACAGAAGTATACTTAATTAATTTAGGAAAGCTACTGGCATTCACAGAGAGAATGCCTAAATATCCCAACTCATCACCCAATTTCCATATTTAGGTTTGCCATTTTTTTTTATATGAAGTCCTCCAAAGTCCAGCACAAACAGCTTTTTCTAAAACAAAGGAATTTGGACTGCCTTTACCAGAGCCAAGTTCTTAATACCCTTAATGATAGGCCAGTCCAATCCCAATCCATGACTGTAAATGCAGGGTTATTGTCCCAATAGTAGATGGTGGGTGTTTCTCAGATGCATGTTTTCCAAGGAACCATTAGTCAAGGACAAGTGCGTTGATTCCCTTTCTCATGCAATAGGTAACTCATTGGAGATATAAGACTGTCATTCTTAACTGCTGTAGGAAGGGACAATGATAACCCTCCAATGTTCCACTTTGCCTGTTTGCAAAGGGAGGCTTGAGCTGCCACCCCAGCTTTGGAGTAGTAGGCATTCCGTCTATGACCTGGACAGGGGAGACTAGTAAGCTGTCCTGATGAATACTCTCTATGGTAAAGCTAAGAGGATGACCTCTTCCTATTCCTGAAAATTTAAGAGTCTGTTTTACTTGTGTTCCTTCAAAATCAGCTAAACCAAGCTACCCAGTGTTGTTGACACAAATAAGGACTTCTGGATCATCACAGGAAACTGGATGTAGTACAGATGGATTAGGAACATATGCCCAATAAGCAGTCATCTTGACTGAAGGGATCTTCATTGACATAATAATCATTGTCAGGAGAAAATTCTCAACCACATGTTGCACCAGACATTCCAGTACCATAGAGCTACACCATTTTCCTGTGGAAAAACACAGACAGATCCTTATCCCCATATGAGTACAGGGTCGGTCTATGCCATTGATTTGTTAAAGGATGCCCATTTTACTCTAGCAAAAGTTTTCTTGGTTTCTCTATGCCAAAATCTATCTCCTGCAGATTTATCATGCTTATCTAGTTTTAAAAATTCAGAATTGAAAAGAATATTATTAATATGATTCTTAGGTGTCCAGGGGATTAGCTCTTCCTTCTTTATTTTTTTGCAAATAAATCTTAATTGTTTAGTGGGCATGCTCTACCATTCCTCCTCCTTGAGGATTATAAGGTATTTATTTATATGATAAACTTGAAACTGTTGACAAAATCTTTTAATGATTTGCTTGTATATCCTGTTACATTTAGTTTTAAATACCTTAAGAACTACTAGAACATTAAAATCCTGTAGATAATTAGCAATAACATTTTTATAGCTTTTCCTTGTTGAGGAGTTGCAAAAATTAATGCAGAATACGTATCTAGGCAAACATGTACATATTTTAATTGTTTAAATTCAGGAATGTGAGTAATATCCATTTTCCTAACCTGATTTTGAATCATTCTTTAGGCGTGACTCCCAAATAAGGAAGAGGCTGAAATTGAGGACAAGTACTGCAAGCCTTGATTATACTACTGGCCCGTTCCTTAGTCAATCCATATTTAAGTCTCAAGGTTTGACTATTAAGATGATGCATACTATGGGCATCCAGGGCTCTTCTTACCTGTGAACAATAAACTTTTGTGTCTTTATATGCCAATGCATTTACTTTAGACAGGAGTCCTGGCAAATTAAAATGAGCCCTCAAATGTCTTATGAAAAAGAGAAAGGTTTTTTTGTATCAAATTTTGATTTTTTAAAAATTCCAGCAGGAGAAGATGTCTGAATTTGATCTGCAGTCTCTAACCTAGGCAAAGACTGAGCTACATATGCACTATCTGCAAAAATGTTCAAAGTCTGATTATTATAGCTTTGAAACACAGCCAATACTGCAGATAACTCTGCTATTTGCACAGATATGTTAAACACTTGAAAATATTTTTTTTCTTCTATAAGCATAGGCACCAACACCAGATAATGAACCATCAGTAAATACTGGTAAAGTATCAACAAATGGGCTAACTTTGGTTTTAAATGGAAAAACTATCGGTTGCATTTAGAAAAACTAAATTAAGTTGGATTTTGTGTGTGTGTGTGCCTCAACATGTTGGATTCTGTCATAATAAGTTTACATATGTTAAAATGCCATATTTATCAGATCTCTGAAAAGTCTGAGGGCCAGCATATTTGAGTTATTGTTTGTCTAACTTTATCATCTGCTCTAAACTTCATCCTATAAAACATGATGTTATAATCTCAGATTTGGCATATTTTTTCAATGTATGTTTTAGAAAAAAAAATAGGTAAATCTATAAAGGCAAGCTTTATGGTTTCCCACTTTAGATTTAACCTTAAAACAAACAAACAAACAAACAACAAAAAAATGTAAATTAAAATAGTTTTGTAAAATTCAATCTTGTGCTCAACTATAATCTTTAGCATGACTGTAGATATGTTCTTTTAAAGCTAAAATCAAAATAAAACTTTGAATTAAACCTAATTTATGAAGGGGCTAGCAAATCTTATGAATCCTATCATATTGTTTTAAAACTTAACAGCAAAAAATTAAAGAACAAAAGTTTTATTTAACGTTAAACAGAATTAAACTTAACCTGTAGCCCTCAACAACAACAACAACAACAACAACAACAACAAATGTACTATTCTGGCCATTCCAAATCTATAGTCCAGAAGAAACATCATTAAATCATTCATTTAGGTATTGACAGCCAAGCATATATTTTATTTAATGGTTAATAATGATCTCTATATAACTCTGCATAACCCTGGGCTAAAATGGAACTGTAGTCCTTTTTATTCCTACGAAAGAGCATAAGCAAACATTTTGCATTGAAGTATCTCCAGCCTTTTTAAATGAAGAACAATTTTTATAGATAAAAATTGTATAGATTTTTTTGAGTTAATTTTGTATCCAGCCAATTTTGCTGAAGGGGTTTATCAGCTGTAGGAGTTCCCTGGTAGAATTTTTGGGGTCACTCAGCTATACTATCTTATCAGCTGCAAATAATGATACTTTGACTTCTTCCTTTCTGATTTGTATCCTTTTTATCTCCTTCAACTGTCTTACTGCTCTGGAAAGGATTGCCAGAATTATGTTGAAGAGATACGGAGAGAGTGGGCAGCCTTGCCTTGTCCCTGATTTCAGTGGAATTGATTTAAGTTTCTCTCCTTTTATTTTGATGTTGGCTATAGGCTTGCTGTATATTCCCTTTACTATACTTAGATATGTGCCTTGTATCCCTGACCTCTCTAATATTTAAACATGAATGGGTGTTGGATTTTTTCAAATGTTTTTTCAGCATCTAAAGAGATTATCATGTGGCTGTTTTTCTTTCATTTTAATTTAATATGTTGGATCACATTGAGCCATGGGGGCTATCCTCCTTCTGGAATCTATTTTTGTGGAGGGGTCCCATGAGGGGATCCACACCTTCTGGAATCTGTGGGACATGTGTCCAGTAGGGGCTGGTTGAGTCCTGGTATTTGGATATTCTCGTTACTCCAAGATGACAAAGTTGGATTTCTACATTCCTTATGTATCTCTGTATGTGTGTCTATGTTGATCTGTAGAGTTGGATATTTTTAGCCATGTGACAATTTGAATCAACACCTCTGAGTTTGATCCTGGACCATCGGAGTTAAATCCTAGAAAACACTTCTACATTTTATCAGGTATTTTAAAATAGTAACTCTTGGGCAGTCTAATAAAGAACTTAAAACAGTTTTTCCAACTTTTGGGGAAAATTAAAAAAAAAACAAAACCTGGTATTTGTGTTATTAATTCTACTAGGTAAAACCATGCCAATTAAACAAAAACTGCAGTTATTACACCATACCATATAAAAAAGCCTATAAAAATATGTTGTTCTTCATTTAAAAAGGCTGGAGATTCTTCAATGCATAATGCATAATGTTTGATTATGTTCTTTTACAGGAAAAAAAAGGATTACAGTTCCATGTTAGGCCAGGGTTATGCAGGGTTATATACAGATCATTGTTAACCGTTATATAAAATATATGAATGGCTACCAGTAACTAAATAAATTATCTAATGCTGTTTCTTCATGGCCTGTATATTTGGTATAGCCATTATAGTCCACTTTTGCTGAGTACTACAGGCTAAGTTTAGTTCTCTGTTTAATGTTAAATAAAACCTTTGTCCTTTAATTTTTTGCTGTTAAGTTTTAATACAATGTGATAGGATTCATAAAGATTTGCTAGTCCCTTTATAAACTATTTTTAATTAAAAGTTTTGCATTTGTTTTAGTTTAAAAAGAGCAGATTTAAAGTCATGTAAAATATTATAATTGAGTACAAGATTGAGTTTTACCTAGTCTCTGTTTAGGTTTTTGTTGTTGTTGTTGTTGATTTGTTTTGTTTTTGAAAGTTAAATCTAAAATTGGTAAACATAAAGTTTCCTGATATAGATCTAGCTAAAATTTGGAACTAAAACATACATTTGAAAAATATGCCAAAATTGAGGTTAAAACATCCTGTTTTATAGGATGAAGTTTAAAATAGGTGGTAAGTGTAGACAAAGAGTAACTCAAATATGCTGGCCCTCAGACTTTTCAGAGATCTGATAAATATGTCATTTTAACATATGTAAGCTTATTATGGCAGAATCCAACCTGTTGAGGCACAAAAAATATAATTAATTCAGTTTTTACAGGTGCAACCTATAGTTTTGACATTTAAAACAAAAGTTACCCCAATTGGTGATTCTTTAACTATATATACTGATGGTTAATTATCTGGTGTTGCTGCCTATGCTTACAAAAGAAAAACAATATCTTTTTAAGTGTCTAACACATCTGCACAAATAGCAGAGTTATCTGTAATATTGACTGTATTTCAAAGTTTTAATAAGCAGTCTTTGAACATTTTTACAGATAGTGCATATGTAGCACAGACTTTGCCTAGGTTAGAGACTGCAGGTCAAATTCAGACAACTTCTGCTGTAATTTTATTTTTACAAATTCAAACTTTGATACAAAAAAACTTTCCCTTTTTAATAGGACATTTGAGGGCTCATTCTAATTTGCCAGGAGCCTTGTCAAAAGTAAGTGCATTGGCAGATAAAGTCACCAAATTTTACTGTTCACAGTTAAAAAGAGGACAGGATACCCATTATATGCATCATCTGAATAGTCAAACCTTGAGAGTTAAATATGGATTGACTAAGGAACAGGCCCATAGTATTGTCAAGACTTGCAGTAATTTTCTTTAATTTCAGCCTGTTTCTAATTTGGGAGTCAATCCTAAATGATTAGTTTCAAATCAAAATTGGCAAATGGATATTACTCCTATTCCTGAATTCAAATAATTAAAATATGTACATGTTTGCCTAGATACCTGTTGTCCATTTATTTTTGCCAACACTCAAGAAGGATAAGTTGCAAAGAATGGTATAACTCATTGTCTACAAGATTTTAATGTTCTAGGAGTTCCTAAATAATTTAAAACTGACAATGGAACAGGATATATTATCAAATCTTTTAAAAGATTTTGTCAACAGTTTCAGGTTTCTCATATAACAAAATACCTTACCATCCTTAAGGACAAGGCATGGTAGAGCATGCTCACTAAACAATTAAGATTTATCTGCAAAAAAACAAAGAAGTAGGAGCTACTCATCTGGACACCTAAGAATCCTCTTAATCATGTTTTCATTCTGAATTTTTAAAATTTAGATAAGCATGATACATCCGTGGCAGATAGATTTTGGCATAGAGAAACCAAGACATTTATTACTAAAGTAAAATGGAGGGATCCTTTAACAAATCAATGGCATGGACCCAACCCTGTACTCATATGGGGATAAGGATGTGTCTGTGTTTTTCCACAGGAAAATGGTGCAGCTCTATGGCTACTGGAATATTTGCTGCAACAAGAGGATGAGGAGTTTTCTCCTGACAATGATAAAGATGTCAATGAAGACCCCTTTGGTCAAGATGACTGTTTATTAGGTTTAAGTTTAAAATCTACCTCTACTATTCATTAGGTTTCCTGGGAAGATCCAGAAGTCTTTGCTTATGTCCACAACACTTGGTTGCAGGGTTTTCCTGCTTTTGAAGGAACACAAATCGACACTTAAAACAAACACTTAAAATTTTCAGAAATTTTGTTTTTGGTCATCTTGTTGTAGTCCTTCAATAGAACTGAGAGCTTTTCATACTGAACCACAAGTGGCAGGCAGAGAGAGGGTGACAGAGAGAGAATGAGCTTGAGAAACAGATTCAGAAATATTAAGACTGAGACCAATGGAAACAAACATATAAATTGACAGAGACCAAGAGACAAGTATTCCATTCTGTGTGGTCACTTTTATTGGCATATCGACCTCAATCCACACTCTCCTATAGTATAATACCAACATGAATTATAATTTATAGTTTTATATTAGTTTTTATTAATTATACTTTATTCACTTTGTATCACCCCATACACTCCTATCTCCTCCCCTCCAAATATCAATCCCTCTCCCTTGTCCACTTATGCCCATCTCCAAGTCCAAAGATAGCAAAGATCTTCCTCTCTTTTCCTCTGAACGTAGTTTATCAGATCTCATCAGGAATGGCTGCACTGTTTACTCCTGTGGTCTGGTAAGGATGCTCCCCCATCAGGGTGAGGTGATCAAAGTACAAGCCATTCAGTTCATGTCAGAGGCATTCCCTCTTCCCATTACTATGGAATCTCCTTGGACACTGCCATGAGCTACATCTGTGCAGAAGTTCTATTATATCTCCATGCATGGTACTTGGATGGAGTATGAATATCAGGAAAGACCAACATACTCATGTTTTTTTGGTTCTGTTGTTTTCCTTCTGGAGCTCCTGTCCTCTCTAGAACTTCCTGTTCCCCACTTATTTCATAAGATTCCATGCACTCTGCCCAACAGTTAGCCATAAGTCTCAGGATCTGCTTTGATAGTCTGTAGGGCAGAGCATTTCAGAGGCACTTTGCGGCAGGCTCCTAACTTGTTCCATATTTTCTCCTTCTTCTGATGTCCATCCTCTTTGCCTTTCAGGATGGGGACTGAACATTTTAGCCAGAGTCCTCCGTGTTGATTAGTTATTTTAGATGTACAGATTTTAGTATGTTTATCCTATATTATATGTCTGTATGAGTGAGTATATACTGTGTATGTCGTTCTTTATCTGGGATAGCTAACTTCCAGAACCCACCAGTGACCTGCAAATTTCAAATTTTCCTTGTCCATATTGTGTACTTGAGCTTCATTTATATATATGCCTAATAATGGTATAGGTGGATCTTGAGGAAACATTATTACTAGTTGGTTGTGAAAGTACCAGATTGATTTCCAGAGTGGTTGTACAAGTTCACATTCCTACCAGGAGTGGACGAAGTGTTCCCCTTTCTCCACAACCTCTCCAGCATGTGTTGTCACTTGAGTTTTTGATCTTGGCCATTCTGAAAGAGATGAAATCTCTGGGTACTTTTTATTTGCATTCCCTTGATGGCTAATGAGGCTGAGCATTTCTTTAAGCATTTCTCTGCCATTCCATATTCCTCTATTAAGAATTCTCTGTGTACATCTATTCCCCCCCTTTTTTTTAACTGGATTACTTGATTTGTTATTTTTCCCCTTTTAATTCTTTATATATACTGAAAAATATCTCTCTGTCACATAGAGGGTTGGTGAAGATTCTTTCCCAATCTGTAAGCATTCATTTTGTTTTGATGACAGTGTCCTTTGCCTTATAAAAGCTTTTCAGTTTCATGAGGTCCCATTTATAGATTGTTGTTCTTAGAGCCTATGCTGTTGGTGTTCTGTTCAGGAAGATTTCTCCTGTGCCCATCAGTTCAAGATTCTTCCCCACTTTTTCTTCTTACTGATTTAATGTGTCTGGTTTTATGTTGAGGTCTTTGATCCATTTGGACTTTAGTTTTGAGCAGACATTTTCCTACGTGTAAATATCCACTTAGACCAGCACAATTTGTTGAAGATGTTATCTTTTTTTCTACTGTATGGTTTTGGCATATTTGTCAAAACTCAGCTGTCCATAACTGTGTGGGTTTATTTATGGGTCTTTTGTTTGGTTCTTTTGATCCACCATTCTCTTTCTATACCAGTACCATGTACTTTTTTATTATTGTTGCTTTGTATTATAGCCTGAGATCAGGGGTGATGATACCTCCAGAAGATCTCTTATTGTAGAGGATTGTTTTAGCAATTCTGAGTTTCTCGTTTTCCCATATGAAGTTGGGGGTTTTTCTTTCATTTTTTTCTGTAAAGAATTATTGGTAATTTAATGATAATTCCATGGAATCTGTAAATTGCTTTTGTTAAGATGGCCATTTTTATTATGTTAATCCTGCTAATCCATGAGCATGGTAATTTTTTCCATCTTCTGGTATCTCCTTCTAATTCTTTCTTCAGAGACTTGATATATATATATATATATATATATATATATATATATATATATATTATTTAAGTCTTTGACTTGCTTGGTTAGGGTCACACCAAGGTACATTATATGTCTTTGACTGAATACAAGAACACATCAAAGATATCATCCACTATTATCAAGTAGGCTTCATCCCATGTTTGCAGAGGTGGTTCAATATATGGAAATCCATATATGTGATCTACCATATTTAAAAGAAATGTAAGAAAAAAAGAAAAATGTGATCTACTATTTTAACAAATTGAATGAAAAAAATAACATATAATAATCTCCTTCGATGCTGAAAAAGCATTTAATGAAATCCAACATGCATTCATGTTTAAATTATTGGACATATCTACCAGGGAACTCCTACAGCTGAGAAACAACTTCAGCAAAGGGACTGGATATATAAATAACTCAAATAAAATCAGTAGTCCTCCTGTATTCAAAGACAAAAGGACTGAGAAAGAAATTAGGAAAAAATATATTATCTAACAAGGCCATACCTCCAAACATGCCCAGACATTTCCTAATTGGGGACTATACATGTAAATAGATGAGCTTAGAGGAGATATTGCAATTCAAATCACCAGGAATGGAAGAATTTGGAGGGACTTCTGGGCTAAAAGAACAGTTATCCTGATATTTTGTCATTCAAGACAATGATTAAAGTCCTAGCAGCTTACAAGGACTAAAGACAGGAGTGACAATCACCTTCAGAGAAAATGTAGAATATTTCCAAAATGGAGTATTATTCTGCTATGAAAATTACATCAAGATATTTTCAGAAAAATGGATGGAAACAGGAAAAAATCATCCTTGGTTAAGTAACTAAAATACAGAAAGACATATATATATTATGTATTCATTTATTAGGACTTCTCCTAGTAGTGTGGGATAAAGTTTCAATTGGCCATGTATTATAACCAACCCAGTCTACCACTAGGGGAATTGGGTGGAATTTAATTGAGTTGAAGGGCCAGGGCATCCTATGAAAAATTTCAAGTTGCTCTCTACCCTCAACTGATAGATCAGTGCCATGTTCTTGGTTCTAAAGAGAAGCTTCCTTCTTCATCAAATGGGATTGCATACAGAGATCCACAGTCTGATATTATGCAAAAAGAGACCTTAGAACACACAGTTGTAAATTGGATTTTCCTTTTAAATTCTCCCTCTCCTCAAAGCTCTGAAAAGCCTGCATGAGGGGAGGCTTGAAGAGTGTCATAAGTAGAGGGAATTGAGGACACAAAGAGAGCAATGCCCTGAGCATCAGGCTGCAGAGAAAGATGATGCATCCAGCATTGGTGAGTCCTAATAGGAAGGGGAGGAGAACCTCCCCTATCAGGTAACTAGAGAAAGGTCATAGAGAAGAAGGAGGCTGTGCGGGACTGGAAGATGAAGAGGGAGGGGATAGCAGTGGGGATACAAAGTAAACAAGTCATAATAAATAAATACATAAGAGAAACTGTGCTCAAGGTTATGATGTATAGACTAGCTCTTCAGGACTGATGGCTTCTTTTTTGGAGTGGTACCAGCCTGCAGCAAATATGAGCTTAGTTTTCTTTAAGGGACTTTCACTGATACTCTGATCATGTTGCAGTGAGTATATGAACAACACAGACTTGAATTGATATAATTTAAACAATAGTGTGACACATTGGTAGGAATTTGAACCTAGGAGCAATAGAAAAGTCGTATAATGCATACTATATGAAATTCCCACATAAGCAAAGAAAATAATATGTTGACAACTTATAAAATGACACTTATCATGGAGAAAAGATTTCACTAAAGGAGGGCAGAGTTTGACTTCGTAAGGTATGCTTTCCAGAAATTCATTATGTAGCAGAGAACCCTTGCCATAAACTAGTCATTACCCAGCTACCTCAGACCCCCAGGGCTCAGGTGGCACGTATGAAGAAGCAGTCCTGACAGCAAAATTACGTTTAGATGGTTTTTCTGGAATACCACAGCAGAAAACACAGCTGTTCTTTGTTCTAGGCATATCACAAGGACCCATTTCTTTGTCCTCAAGGATCATTTTTAAATGTAAACCCCAGAACCAGTAGGGTTTCTCACTGACCACTGAGAAGGACACAGCTGCCCATCCAGCCAGGTCAGCAAAGGCAAACCTGCTTATAGAGGTGTGCCAACAAAAGTGTGGAACAGTACAAGCTGTCAAAATGTTTATTGCCCTTCAATTCTTCTTTTACACACACAGAACTTTTTCTGTTTCAGCCTAACCAATTACAGGAATTATCTTTTTTCCTTCTTTTTCCCTACTCTTAAAAAATACACCAGGGAACAATTGACAGAGCTGACTGTTACATCAATAAGAATGTGAAGATATATTTAGTGAGTATGCCAGTAACTGTTCAGTTCGAAGCCACAACCTAGGAAATTTCAGGTCCAAGGCCACAGTTGGAGACCATCTTGTCAATGGCTACCTTCCCCTTAATCCCACATCACTTTGTTGCTTTCTTACTTATAAGCTGTCCAATTAAATAAACATTAAACTGTTGTTTCCTATCTGAAATTGTCACAGGTAAACAGGAGTAAAGGTGTGGGATATGGATAAAGGGATGAGATTAAGGCTAGTTGGTTTCACAAGAAAAAGTCACATGTGCACAGAATCAGAGATACTTGAAACTGAGGAAATTTTGTTTACTCGTTTCCATGGAAACTTCAAGATTATCTCAGGTGCTGATTGCCTGAGAGGGAGAATGATCTCACGAAACAGGTGAAAGCAAGTAAGAATTTCAGGAGCTAGTTATTAAAAGGGCCAAGTGGAGAGCCTGCTTGAGAAAGGCTGAGAAGCCCTACATGCCTCAATCTGGGCAGCTGAAAGCACACAACCCAGAGATGGCAGTTCCAGTGTCCAAGACTTTTAGTTCAGGAAAAGTGTCACATATTTCTTCCAAGTGTTCATTAATAACATCATGTGTCCTTGACATGTGTGTTTCACATTTTCACTTATTCCATTATTATTTGTTAAGTGAACAGGTATGTCCTCTGTCAGTTAATTACTTACTCTGAAAACACTCCCTTCTCCAGCAAATTTTTTAAAAAAGCATATAATTGGGACCTTGCTGATATTTTTACAGAGAACATCCAGAACATCAAGTCAGTAAGCAATCATCTTGTTTTAGTCCTTCAGCAGAACTTAGAGATTTTCATGCTGAATGACAAGAGGAGGGAAAAGTGAGGGAGACAGAGAGAGACAAAGTGCTAGAGATATATAGTCAGAAATAGAGAGACCTAGACCAACAGAAACAAATACATGAAGTGACCTATTAAGAGAGACCGATTTTGTCAAATGCTTTTCAGCATTTAAGGAGATTATTATGTGTTTCTTTTTTCTTTCAGTTTGTTAATATGGTGGATCACATTGACGGATTGCTGTTTATTGAACCACCCCTGCATACCTGGGATGAAGCCTACTTGGTCATAGTGGAAGATATCTTTGATGTGATCATGTATTCAGTTTGCAAGTATTTTGTTGAGTGTTTTTGCATCACTGTTCTTTAGGGAGATTGTCCTGAAATTCTCTTTCTTTGTTGGGTCTTTGTGAGGGTTAGGTACCAAGGTGGTTATGGCTTCATCAAATGAGTCTGGTAATGTTCCTTCTGTTTCTATTTTGTGGAGTAGTTTGAAGAGAACTAGCGTTAGCTCTTCTTTGAAGATCTCATAGAATTCTGCAATGAGACCATCTGGTCCTGGGCTTTTTTGGATGGGAGACTTCTGAGGACTGCTTCTATTTCCTTGGGGGATATAGGATGATTAAAAAAAAGAGAGAGAGAGAGACAGAGACTTCATTCTATATGGTCACTTTCACTGGCATATCAACCTCAAAAGCATATCCTCCTGTAATATAACTCCAATAGGAATTATATTATCTAACAAGGCCATTCATCCTAACCTTTCCCAGATAGTACGTCACTGGGTATTCCACATGTAAACAGATGAGCAACAAAGGGACATACAATTCAAGTCACCAAGAAGTGGAAGAAGATGGAGAGACTTTTAAGATAAAAGAATATAGTTATATTGATAGTTTATCATTCAATACAATGATTACAGTCCCAGCAACTTTCAAAGAATAAAGAACAAAATTGACAATCTCCTTTGAGGAAAATGTGAAATGTTTCCATAATGGAGTATTATTCAGCTAAGAAAATGTTATCATAGTATTTTCAGGCAAATGGATAGAACCAGGAAAAATCATCCTGTGTGAAGTAACTAAAATGGAGAATGAAAATTATGGTATGTACTCACTTATTAGGAGTTTCCTAAGAGTGGGGAAAAATATTCAAACAGGCCATCTATTGTTACCAAATAAATGTTCCACTTGGGGGACAGTTAATTGAGTTGTTAGACCAGAGCATCCTAAGTAAATTCAACCAACCCATAGAATTTTATTGAAATATGCTGCTCTCTACCCTCAACTGATAGATAAGTGCCATGATCTTTTATCCACAGTTATGCTTCCTTCTGCATCAAATGGGATTCCATATAGACCCACAGTCCGATATTGTGCAGAAAGAGAATTTAAAACACCCACTTCTAAACTAGATTTCCCTATGAAATTCTACCTTCCATCAGTTCTCTGCAAAGCCTGCAGGAGAGGAGGCAGGTAGTGTGTCATAAGTAGAGGGAACTGAGGACACAAGGAGAATAATATCTTGAGAATCAGGCCACAGAGGAAGATAAAGGAGAGATCCTAGATGAGACCTGATGAGCAAGGGTCAGATAGACTGTGTCATTCTACCTCACCTATAAGGTAACTAGAGAACTGTAATAGAGGTAGAAGAAGTGGTGGGGGTTGGACTGGAATGAGAAGAGAGAGTAGGCAGCAGAGGGGATACAAAGTGAACAAATCATAATAAATAAATACATAAGAAAAACTCTGATGGAGTTGATGAAGAATAGAGATCTTCAGGACTCATGGCTTCTTTTTTGAGGTTGTTGCCAGGGTGTGGCAAGGATGAACTCAGTTTTCTTTAAGGAACTTGTCAATGAGACTCTGATCATGCTCAAATGAATATATGAACAACACATACTTCAACTGATGAATTTTAAAGAAAAAATATTTTAGTGTGACACATGGGTAGGAATTTGAACTTGAGATCAGTGAAAAAGGAGTGTAATGTATAATATATGAAATACCACATAAGCAGTAAAAGAATATGTTGACAACTTTTACAATGACTCCTAACATGGAGAAAATATTCCGCTAAAGGAGGGCAGAGTTTCACTGTGCATGCTGTCCAGAAACTCATTATGTAGCACAGAAACCTTACCATGAACTAGCTGTTACTCTGCTACATCAGGCCCCATGAGCTCTGGTAGCACCTCTGAACAAGCAGTCCTGACACTGTAACTACATTTAGAGGGGTTGTCTGGAGGATCACAGCAGGAAACACAGTTGTTCTTGAATCCTAGGACATATTTCTCCATCCTGAATGCCTAGTTTTAACTGCGAACCCAAGGACCAGGACGATTGCTCACTGATCAAGGAGTAGGAAACAGATGCTGAACTAGACAGGTCAGTGAAGGCAACCTTTTTATAGAGGATTGTCAACCCTAGTATTGACAGTCACAGCTGTCATACAGTTAATTGCCTCTCATTTCTCCTTTTATACTCACACATCCTTCTCTGTTTCAGCCAAACCAGTGCCAGGAAATGTCTGGATTCCTATTGATGCTCTTAAAGCCTCAATACAACAGGGAACCCTAGGCCATGCCAACCTATTATATCAATAAGAATGTGAAGATACATTTAGTGAGTACTCGAGTAACTGCTAAGTTCAAAGTCACAACCTACGAAATTTCAGATCCAAGACTACATTATGAGACCACCATGTAATTCAGTGCATTCTTTTTAATCCCACATCACCTTGAAGCTTTCCTACTTACAAAACTGTCCAATTAAATAAAAATTAAATGTTTATTTTCTACCTGACATTATCACAGAGTAAAGGTGTGTGATGTGGATTAAGGGATAAGATAAAATATTGTAGAATTTCATAAGAAAAAGTCAAGTATGGACAGATTTATAGATTCTGGACACTGAGGAAGGTTCATTTACTCATCTCAATGGAAACTTCAAGATTCTCTCAGGTGCTGATTGGCTGAGAGGCAGAATGTTGTCATGAAACAGGTGAATACCAATAAAATTTTCAGAAGCCAGTTATTTAAAGGCCTAAGTGGACAGCCTACTTGAGAGAAAGGCTGAGCAGCCCTACATGCTTCAATCTGGGCAGGTCAAAGCACAGAACCCAGAGATGACAGTTCCTGTGTCCAACACTCTTATTTCAGGAAAGCTGTCACATATTTCTTTCAAGTGGTCATTAGAAAAATCACATGTCTTTGATGTGTGACATTCACATTATCACAGAATCCATTAGTTTTTTTTAATGCACAGATATGTCCTCTATCATAGAAATATTTACTGCGAAAATGTTCCCTGACAAAGGCAACTCTTTGAACAAAAAGGGTTTAATTGGGACCTTACCTATATTTTTACAAAGACCATCCAGGATGTCAGGACAGCAAGCATTCATAATGTAGTCTTTCAACAGAACTGAGAACTTTTCATACTGTACCACAAGCAGCAGGCAGGGAGAGGGAGACAGAGAGTGAAAGAGAGAGAGGAAGTGCTAGAGAGACAGATTCAGAAATAGAACTAGACCAACAGAAACAAAGACATAGAGTGACAGAGACAGAGAGACAGAGACTACATTCTTTCTAGTCACTTTCATTGGCATATCAACTTCGAAGCACATTCTCCTATATTATCACTTCCAAAGGAATTATATTAATGAACAAGGTAATACCTCCTAAACCTTCACAGACATTTCTTCACTAGCGACTAAACATGTAAATAGATAATCTACCAAGGGACATTGCAATTCAAATAATCAGGAAGTGGAAGAAGATGTAGGGACTTGTAGGCTTAAAGAAAATAGTTATCCTGATAGTTTGTCATTCAATACAATGTTTAAAGACACATTACTTCCAAGGTCTAAAAAACAGGACTGAAAATCTACTTTGGGGAAAATTTCCATAATGATGTGTTATTCAATTAAGAAAACGATATTATGATATTTTCAGGCAAAAGGATGAAACCAGGAAAAATTATTCTGTGTGAAATAATTGAGTGGTTGGGCCAGGATATCCTATGGAAAATTTCAAGTAATCCAAGCTGTTGTTATTAAAATATGTTGCTATTTCTCCTTAAATGATAGATAAGTTGACAACTTTACAATGACTTTTACATGGAGAAAAGATTACACTAAAGGAGGGCAGAATTTCACTGTGTAAGGCATGCTTTCCAGGAACTCATTTTATAGTAGAGAATCCTAACCATGAACTAGTGGTTACCCAGCTACTTCAGACAACATTAGTTCAGTGGCACTTCTGAACAAGCAGTCCTCTCACTAACACTATGTTTAAATGGTTTGTCCAGAGATCAACATCAAGAAACAATTCTGCTCTTGTGTCCTAGACATATAATGCAGACCCATTTCTCTGTCCTAAATAACCAGTTTAAATTGTTAACCCCAGGACCAGGAGGATTTGTCAATGAACAGTGAGTATGACACAGCTGCTGATCCAGCCATGTCAGCCAAGGCAACCATGCTCCTAATGTATTCTACACTAGTGTAGAATAGCATCAGATGTCTAAGGGTTTATTGTCCCTCAGTTATCCTTTTGCATACATAGAATTTTCTCTGTTTCAGCCAAACTATTCCGAGGAATTGTCTGGTTTCCTTCTCTTTTCCTTGCTCCTAAGGACTCAATACCACAGGGAACACTAGACCTTGACTGCCTAATTATAAATAAGAATATGAAGTTACATTGAATGAGTACAGGAGTAATTGCTCAGTTCAAAGTCACAACCTAGGAGATTTCAGATTCAAGAGCATATTACGAGAATACCTTCTCATTTGGTACATTCCCCTTAAAATCCCATATCACTTTGAAGCTATCCTACTTAGGTAGCTGTCCAATTAAATAAACATTACAGTTTCATTTCTTCCCTGACATTGTCACAGAGGTAAAAGGAATAAGGTTGTAGGATCTGGATAAATGGATGAGATAAAGGCTTGTTGGGTTTCAGAACAAAATGTCACCTGTGCACTGGATCAGAGATACTTGAAACTAAGAAAAGTTTGTTCACTCATCTCCACGGAAAACCCAAGATTCTCTCAGGTGCTGATTGGCTGAGAGGCAGAATGATGTCATGAAACAGGTTAAAGCCAGTAAGTGTTTCAGGAGCCAGTTATTACAAGGGACAAGAGGGAAGTATGCTTAAGAGAAAGGCTGAGAAGCCCTACATGTCTCAATCTGGGCAGCTGAAAGCACAGAGATGTCAGTTCTTGTGTCTAAGACTCTTAGTTCAGGAGAAGGGTCACATATTTTTTTCAAGTGGCCATTAATAAAGTCACGTGTCCTTGACATGTGAATTTCAAATTATCACAAAATCCATTATTATTTTTTAAAAGCACAGATATATCCTCAGTTGGTGAATTACTTAGTTGGAAAACACTCCCTGACAAAGGCAAATCTTTTAACACAAAGTGTTTAATTGGGACTTATCTTATATTTTTACAGAGACCATCCAGGTACATGTCTCAAAGCAGTCATCTTGTTGAAGTACTTCAGGAGAACTGATAGCATTTCATGCAGTACCACAAGCAGCAGGCAGAGAGAGGTTGACAGAGAGAGAAAGAAAGAGAGAGAGAAAGAGTTATAGAGTCAGATTGAGATTGAGAGACAAAGACCAACAAAAACAAATCTATAAAGTGACAGAGACTGAGAGACAGAGACTCCTTTCTCTCTGGTCACTTTCATTGGTATATCAAGCTCAAAGCACATGCTCCTATATTATAAATCCAACAGGAATTATATTATCTAACCAGGCCATACTTCTGAACACTTCCCAGATATTTCTTCACTCAGGACTCAACATGTAAATAGATGAGCTTCAAGGGGACATTGCAATTCAAAGCACCAGGAAGGGGAAGAAGGTGGAGGGAATTCTAGCTAACAGAACATACATATCCTGATAGTTTGTCATTCAATACAATGATTAAGATCACAGCAAATTCCAAGGTCTAAAAAACAGGACTGACAATCCCTTTTGTGGAATATTTCAATAACAGAATATTGTTCAGCTAAGAAAATGACATCATGTTATATTTAGACAATGGATGGAACCAGGAGAAATTATCCTGTGTGAAGTAACTAAAATGCAGAAGGACAAATATGGTATGTACTCACTTCTTTGGAGTATATTCGTCTCCTAATAGTAAGTGATAAAGTTCCAATAGGCCATCTATTGTAACAAAAGTAGTCTTCCACTAGTGGGATTGGGTGGCAGTTAATTAATTTATTGGGCTAGGCCATCCTACAGAAAATTTCAAGCAACTCAGGCTGTTGTTATTAAAATAGGTTCCCCTTTGCCCTCAAATGATAGAATATTGTCATGTTCTTGCATCCAAAGAGATGCTTCCTTCTGCATTAAATGGAATTGCATACAGAGACCTACAGTCTTATATAATGCTAAGAGAGATCATAATATAAGCAGCTCTAAATAGTATTTCCCTTTGAAATTCTCCCTCTCCTCAGAGCTCTGGGAAGCCTTCAGGAGAGCAGGCAGGAAGAGTTTCATAAGTAGAAGGAATTGAGGGCACAAGGAAAACAATACCCTGAGAATCAGGCCACAGATAAAGATGATGAAGCCACCCTTGCTGATACCTAATTTACTAGGGTCAGATTGAAGGTCGAGGAGGACCTTCCTTATCAGGGATCTGTAGAGAGTGCATAAGGGATAAAACAAGGATGGTGGGTGGGGCGGGAAGCAGAAGAGGGGAAGCAGCAGAGGAGATACAAAGTAAACAAATCGTAATAAATAAATACATAAGAAAAACTGTGATCAAGGCAATAAAGTATAGAACTCTTCAGGACTGATGGTTTCTTCTTGGGGGTGGTGTCATGGTGTGGCAAGGATGAACTCATTATTCTTTAAGGCACTGAGACTCTGATAATGTTCCAATGAGTAGATGAAAAACACATTCTAAAACTGATTTATTTTAAAGAAAAAAATTTAGTGTGACACATGGGTAGGAATTTGAACCTGGGAGCACTGGAAAAGGAGTGTAAGTATGTTGTATAACCCTCCCACATAATCAATAAAAATAATATGTTGACACATTTTACAGGGATTTTTAATATACAGAAAACATTCCACTAAAGGAGCACAGTTTTACTTTGTAAGGCATTCTTTCCAGGAACTCATTATGTAGCAGAGATCCTAGCCATAAACTAGTGCCCACTACTTCAGGTAGCACAGAATCCTACCCATGAAGTAGAGGTTACCTAGCTACCTCAGACCCCATGATCTCTTTGGCACCTCCGAACAATCATTCCTGGCACTAACACTACATTTAGAGGGTTTGTATGGAGGACCACAAAAGAAAAACAGCTGTTATTTTGACCTAGGCATAAAACAGTGACCCATTTCTCTGTCCTGAAGGCCCAGAGTTAACCTCAGGTCCAGGTAACTGAGTAGGAAATAGTTGCTGATCTAGCCATGTCAGCCAAGGAAACCATGCTCATAGAGGATTGGTAAAACTGGTGTAGAACAGAACCAGATCTCTAATAGTTACTTGCCCCACAGTTCTTTTACATTCACCAATCTTTCTCTGTTTCAGCCACACCAGTCCTAGGAATTGTCTGGTTTCCTTCTTTTTCTGTTCTTAAAGACTCAATAGCCCAAGTAGCCTTTGACCCTGCCAGGCTATTATATTGATAAGAATGTGAAGTTATATTTAGTGAGTATTCCAGTAACTGCTCAGTTCAAAGTCACAACCTAGGAAATTTCATAACCAAGGCCACAGTAGGAGACCACGTTGTCATTCAATACATTCACCTTAATCCCACATTACTTTGAATCTTCCCTACTTTGGAAGCAGTCCAATTAAATAAACATTAAAGTTTCATTTACTACCTGAGACAGTCACAGAGGTAAACAGGAGTAAAGGTATGGGATCTTTACTCAAACAAATGGACAAATGGATGATATAAAGGCTTGTTGGATTTCCCAAGAAAATGTCACATGTACACAGGATCAGAGAAAATAGACAGTGAGCAATTTTTTTTTTTTAACTCATCTTCATGGAAACTCCAAGATTCCCTTAGGCCTGAATCCTTGAGAGGCAGAATGATGTAATGAAACATGTTAAATCCAGTAAGTGATTCAGGAGCCAGTTATTAATAGGGCCAAGTGGGCAGCCTGCTTGAGAGGAAGGCTGAGCAGCCCTACATACCTCTGGGCAGTTGAAATCACAAAACCCAGAGATGAAAGATCCTGTGTCTAAGTCTCTTAGTTCAGGAAAGTGTCACATATTTCTTTCAAGTGGTCATTTATAAAGTCATGTGTCCTTATCTGGTGAGTTTCACTATGTCAGACATTCCATTGTCATTTGTTAAATACACAGTTATATCCTAAGTCAGTGAATTACTTACTGTGAAAATGCTCTTGACAAAGGCAAATCTTTGAACAAAAAGCATTTAATTGGGATCTTGCTTAAGATTTTACAGAGACCATCTAGTATGTCACACAGCAAACAGTCATCTTGTTGTAGTGCTTCAGCAGGAATGAGAGCTTTTCATACAGAACCACAAGGGACAGGCAGAGAGTGAGTGTCAGAGAGAGACAGAGAGAGAAAGAGCTAGATCTACAGATTCAAAAATAGAGAGACCTACAACAACAAAAATGAAGATAAAATGTGACAATGACTGAGAGACAGAGATTCTATTCTCTGGTCACTTTCATTGGCATATCAACCTCAAGGCACACCCTCTTATAATGTAACTTCAAAGGAATTATAATATTTTAATATTTTATATTTATGTTTAATTAATTACACTTTATTCACTTTGTATCCCCAAATAATCCCCAAACTTTCAATCTCACCTTCATTCTTTCTTGTCCACCATGCTGCTCCCCAATAAAATTGATAGGGGAGATCTTCTTCTCCTTCATTCTGATGCTAGTCTTCAGATCTCAACAGGAGTGGCTGCATTTTGTTTCTCTGTGGCCTGGTAAGGCTGCTCCCCCATGAGGGTGAGGTATTCAAAGAGCAGGCCAATCAGTTCATGTCAGAGGCAGTCCCTGTGCCCATTACTATAGAAACCTCTTGGACATTGAACTTTGATGGACTACATCTGTGCAGGGGTTCTAGGTAATCTACATGCATGGTACTTGTTTGGAATATGAGTCTCAGGGAAGACCCCTTTGCTATATATTTTTGGTTCTTTTGCTTTCCTTGTGGAGCTCCTTTACTCTCCAAATCTTACTATTTCCTACTTCATTCATTAGATTCTTTCAATGCACTTTGCCCTTGAGTTGGCCTTAAGTTTCAGCATCTGCTTTGAGGCTCTCTGGGAAAGGCTCCTAACTTATTCCCTGTTTTCTATTTCTTCTAATGTCCATCCTTTTTACTTTTTGGAATGGGGATTGAGAATTTTGGCCATGGTCCTCCCTCTTGATTAGTTTCATTATGTATACAGATTTTAGTAGGTTTATCTTATATGTCTGTTTGTGAGTATATACCATGTGTGTCATTCTGCTTCTGGAATAGCTCACTAGGGTTGACCTTTTCCAGTTACCACCATCTCCCTGCAAATTTCATGATTTGTTTTTTATTGCTGACTAATATATCATTGTATAGATGTACCACAATTTCTGTATACAGATTTCAGTTGGGGTTGGGGTGAATCTCGGTTGTTTCTAGCTTCTGGCTATTACAAATAAAGCTTCTAAAAACATGGTTGAGCAAATGCCCTTAATGTGTACTTGAGCCTCTTTTGGATATATTCCTAGGAGTGGTATGGCTGGATCTTGAGGAAACACTATTCCTAGTTGTCTGAAAAAGATCCAGATTGATTTCAAGGGTGGATTTAAAACTTTACATTCCCACCAGCAGTGGAGAAGGGTTCCCCTTTCTCCACAACTTCTCCAGCATGTCTTGTCACTTGAGTTTTTGATATTGGTCATTCTGATGGGTGTGCATTTCTAATGCTATTGGCTAATGAAGTTGAGCATTTCTTTAAGTGTTTCTCTGCCAATTGATACTGCTCTATCGAGAACTTTCTGTTTACATCTGTTCCCCATTTTTTTAAATTTAATTACTTGATTTGTTGCTTTTTAACTTCCGTAGTTCTTATATATACTGGATATTAGCTCTCTGTCACATAGAAGTTTGGTGAAGTTTTTTTTTTTCCCCAATCTGTAGGCATTTGTTTTGTTTTGATGATAGTTTCCTTTGCTTTCCAGAAGCTTTTTCAGTTTCATGAGGTCCCATTCACTGCTTGGTGCTCTTAGAGCCCGTGTTGTTGGTGTTCTGTTCAGGAGGTTGTCTCCTGTGCCAATTAGTTCAAGGCTCTTCCCTACTTTTACTTCTAACTGATTTAATGTGTCTAGGTTTAAGTTGAGGTCTTTGATCCACGTGACTTTAGTTTGTACAGGCTGATAAGTATGAATTTAATTGCATTTTTCTACATGTAGACATCCAGTTAGAACAACACTATTTGTTGAAGATGCTATCTTTTTTCCATTTATAGTTTTGGTATCTTTGTCAAAACACAGGTGTCCTGAAGTGTGTGGGTTTATTTCTGTTTCTTCCATTTAGGTCTGTTTATACTGAAAGGGTTAGGCTAACTTTGTAACCTATATGTCTTCTAAAGCCTATAGTTTTGAGTTTTAGGTCCAGGTTAAGCTAAAGCCTCTTAGTACCTTTCCAGAGAGTGAAGGAATGTGACCCTATCTGTGAGGACAGATATAAAAAAAGGGGCAAGCAAGCAATGACCTTCACTCAGAAAAAGAAGGACCAGACCCTTGTCCTTCACATAGTGTTTCTTAGCAACGAACCTAGACTTCTTCTGAGTAGCTTTTGACCTCCATCCAAAAGTCTGTAGCCCCTAATCCTCAAGGATGAGCTAATCACCCCCACCTTAAATTGCAGCTGCATCCACACTTGGCAGGACTGGCCAAGCTTGAGCACCTAAGACTAACCAATTATCTTACTTTATAGCTTCCTCATCCAATCCCAAATTGCCAAAACTGAAACTTTAAATTTCCCGCAATTTTTCTTTTAAAAACCTAAAGGCCTTTGTCTCCCAGTGCCACTCTTTGCTGACCAGCAGGGGTGACCCCGTTGTACAATAGTTAATAAACCTCTTGCTTTTGCAATGAGTCTTGGTCTGGGGGAGTTTCTGGGAAGGGCGCAATTGAACTCCTAAGCTGTGAGACCCCAGGTCTTACAATACACCATTTTGTTTCTATGCCAGTACCATACAGTTTTTATTACTATTTCTCTATAATACAGTTTGAAATCAGGGTTGCAGATACCTCTAGAAGATCTTTTATTGGAAAGGATTGTTTTAGCAATTCTGGGTTTCTTGTTATTACATATGAAGCTGAGAATTTTTCTTCTAAGTTCTGTAAAGAATTGTGTCGGTAATTTGATGGGAATTGCAATGAATCTGTAGATTGCTTTTGGTAAGATGGCTACTTTTACAATGTTAAGCCTGAGAAGCCATGAGCATAGGAGATCTTTCCATCTTCTGATATCTTCTTCTAATTCTTTCTTCAGAGACTTGAAATATTTTTCATACAAGTCTTTGACTTCCTTGGTTACTTTATGTCTTTGACCAAATACAAGAACAACACATCAGAGAGAGCATCCACTCTGACAAAGTAGGATTCATCCCAGGTATGCAGGGGTGGTTCAATATATGGAAATCAATCAATGTGATCCACCATATTAAAAAAAAAAAAGAATAAAAACCCCACATGATAATCTCCTTAGATGCTGAAAAAGCATTTGACAAAATCCAACATCCTTTCATGTTTAAAGTTTGGAGAGATCAGTGATACAAGCACACACCTAAATTTAGTAAAGACAATATTACAGCAAGCCTATGTCAACATTAAACTAAACAGAGAGAAACTTATAGCAGTCACACTGAAATCAGGGAGAAGGCAAGGCTGTCTACTCTGTCCATATCTCTTCATTATAGGTCTGGAAGTCCTAGCTAAAGCAATAAGACAACTGAAGTAGATCAAGGGGATATATATCAGAAAAGGACAAAGTCAAAGTATCACTGCTTGGAGATTTTATGATACCTTAGTTACCTCAAGATTTCTACCAGGGAATTCCTACAGCTGATAAACACATTCAGAAAAATGGCTTGATAAAAAATTAATGCAAAAATATCAGGAGCCCATCTGTATACAAGAGATAAAAGGGCTGAGAAAGAAATTAGGGAAACAAAAGGAATTATATTATATAACAAGGCCATACCTCTTAACACTAACCAGACATTTCCTCATGGGGGCCCTACATGTAAATAGATGACCTTAGAGGGGACATTGGAATTTAAATCACCAGAAGTAGAAGATGGGACAGACTTCCATCCGTCCATCCTGAAAGTTTGTCATTTAATACAATGTTTAAAGTCCTAGCAAATTCCAAAGACTAACAATCAGGACCAACAATCTCCTTTGGGGAAAATGTAGAATGTTTCCATAACGGAATATTATTCAGCTAAGAAAATGACAACGTGGGGGAGGGGCAAGATGGCAGCGCCGGGAGGACTCTCATTCTGAGCAGCAGCACAGCAGGATCAGCACAGTGACCAGCAATCAAAACTCTCGGCCATAAAACACAGTCATTGTGTTTCCCAGGTGAGAGGATACCCCACAGTGGGGGATTCAATCAGCTTTTAACTCGCGCAGAAGAGATCCCGGTTCTGCCAGACACTTGGTTGCCAGCTGTCAGCCCCAGCCCCAGTCCAGAGCCACAAGCCAGTGTCTCTGGTCACGGTCCCAGACTGAACCGTGTGCACCACACTATCAGAGACTGGAATTTTCAGTCGAGAGATAACCCCAGGGTACAGGAAACGATTGGGACCGGCCTTAGGTCACCCAGACATCCCCTGGAAAAGACTTGGGCGGGTTCCACGGGCACCCCAGGAGCCAGCCCGGAGCCAGAGCCGGGGACCCAGGTTCCAGCACAGAGCCCTGCCTGCCTGCGCGCCTGATTCGTCGCAAAAATACTTAATAAAATACTTGCAAACCGAATCCAAGAACACATCAAAGATATTATCCACTATGACCAAGTAGGCTTCATCCCAGGTATGCAGGGGTGGTTCAATATACGGAAATCCATCAATGTGATCCACCATATTAACAAACTGAAAGAAAAAAACCACATGATAATCTCCCTAGATGCTGAAAAAGCCTTTGACAAAATCCAACATCCATTCATGTTCAAAGTATTGGAGAGATCAGGGATACAGGGCACATATCTAAACATAGTAAAGGTAATATACAGCAAGCCTAAAGCCAACATCAAACTGAATGGAGAGAAACTTAAAGCAATCCCACTGAAATCAGGGACAAGACAAGGCTGCCCACTCTCTCCATATCTCTTCAACATAGTTCTGGAAGTCCTTGCTAGAGCAATAAGACAGTTGAAGGAGATCAAGGGGATACAAATTGGAAAGGAAGAAGTCAAATTATCACTATTTGCAGATGATATGATAGTATACGTGAGTGACCCCAAAAACTCTACCAGGGAACTCCTACAGCTGATAAACACCTTCAGCAAAGTGGCTGGATACAAAATTGACTCAAAAAAATCAGTAGACCTCCTGTATACAAAAGACAAAAAGGCTGAGAAAGAAATTAGGGAAACAACACCCTTCACAATAGCCACAAATGACATAAGGTACCTCGGAGTAACCCTAACCAAGGAATTCAAAGACTTGTATGAAAAAAATTTCAAATCTCTGAAGAAAGAATTAGAAGAAGATATGAGAAGATGGAAAGATCTCCCATGCTCATGGCTTGGCAAGATTAACATAGTAAAAATGGCCATCTTACCAAAAGCAATCTACAGATTCAGTGCAATGCCCATCAAATTACCAACACAATTCTTTACAGACCTGGAAAGAAAAAGTCTCAACTTCATATGGAATAACAAGAAACCCAGAATTGCTAAAACAATCCTCTACAATAAAAGATCTTCTGGAGGTATCTCCATCCCTGATCTTAAGTTGTACTATAGAGCAAAAGTTTTAAAAACTGCATGGTACTGGCATAGAAACAGAATGGTGGATCAATGGAACCAAACAGAGGACCCAGAAATAAACCCACACACTTATGGACACCTGATCTTTGACAAAGACGCCAAAACCATACAATGGAAAAAAGATAGCATCTTCAACAAATGGTGCTGGTCTAACTGGATGTCTACATGCAGAAAAATGAAAATAGATCCATACTTGTTTCCCTGCACAAAACTGAAGTCCAAGTGGATCAAAGACCTCAACATAAAACCAGACACATTAAATCGGCTTGACAAAAAAGTGGGAAATACCCTAGAACTCATTGGTACAGGGGAAAACTTCCTGAACAGAACACCAACAGCACAGGCTCTAAGAGTAACAGTCAATAAATGGGACCTCATGAAACTGAAAAGCTTCTGTAAAGCAAAGGACACCGTCATCCAAACAAAGCGACCACCTACAGATTGGGAAAGAATCTTCACCAACCCTTTATCTGACAGAGGACTCATATCCAGTATATATAAAGAACTAAAGAAGCTGAAAAGCAGCAAACCAAGTAATCCACTTAAAAAATGGGGAACAGAGCTAAACAGAGAATTCTCTGTAGAGGAATACCGAATGGCAAGAAGCACTTAAAGAAATGCTCAACCTCACTAGCCATTAGGGAAATACAAATCAAAACAACCCTGAGATTTCACCTTACACCCATGCGAATGGCCAAGATCGAAAACTCAAGTGACAACACATGCTGGAGAGGTTGTGGAGAAAGGGGAACCCTTCTCCACTGCTGGTGGGAATGTAAACTTGTACAACCACTCTGGAAATCAATCTGGCGCTTTCTCAGACAACTAGGAATAGCGCTTCTTCAAGATCCAGCCATACCACTACTGGGCATATATCCAAAAGAGGCTCAAGTACACAAAAAGGACATTTGGTCAACCATGTTTGTAGCAGCTTTATTTGTAATAGCCAGAAGCTGGAAACAACCCAGATGTCCCTCAACTGAAGAATGGATGCAGAAATTGTGGTACATCTACACAATGGAATATTACTCAGCAATGAAAAATAAGGAAATCATGAAATTTGCAGGTAAATGGTGGGATCTGGAAAGGATCATCCTGAGTGAGTTGTCCCAGAAGCAAAAAGACACATGGTATATACTCACTCATATAGACATACAACATAGGACAAACCCACTAAAACCTGTGCATCTAAAGAAACTAAGCAAGAGAGAGGACCCTAACTAAAATGTCCAATCCCCATCCGGAAAGGCAAAGAGGATGGACGTCAGAAGAAGAAGAAAACAGGAAACAACCTAGGAACCTACCACAGAGGGCCTCTGAAAGCCTCTGTCCTCTGTCCTTCAGACTGTCAAAGCAGATGCTGAGCCTGATGGGCAAGTGTTGGACAGAGTGAATGGAATTTTAGGTAAGAACTGGGAAACAGTAAGAGCTGGAGAGGACAGGGTCTCCACAAGGAGAGCAACAGAACAAGAAAATTTGAACACAGGGAACTTCCCAGAGACTCATACTCCAACCAAGGACTCTTCATGGAGATAACCCAGAACCCCTGCACAGATGTAGCCCAGGGCAGTTCAGAGTCCAATTGGGTTACATAGTAATGTGAAGAGGGACTGTCTCTGACATAATCTGATTGGCCTGCTCTTTGATCACCTCCCTCTGGGGGGGGGGGGAGCAGCCTTACCAGGCCATAGTAGAGGACAATGCAGCCACATTTGATGTGAACTGACAGACTAAGATCAGAAAGGAGAGGAGAACCTCTCCTATTAGTGGACTTGGGGAGTGGCATGCAAGCAGAGGGAGGAGGGAGGGTGGGATTGGGAGGGGAGGAGGGAGGGGCTTATGGGGGGATGCAGAATGAATAAAGTGTAATTGATGAAAAATTAAAAAAAAAGAAAAAAAAAGAAAATGACAAGGTGATATTTAAGGCAAATGTATGGACCCAGGAAAAATCATCCTGTGTGAAATAACTAAAATTCAGAAAGACAAATATGCAAATATGGTATGTTTTTCCTTCTGTGAGGTTTCCTAATAGTGGGGGATAAATTTCCAATAGGCCACAAACATGATCAGAGATACTGGACACTGAGGAATGATTGTTTACTCATCTCCATGGAAACCTCAAGATTTTTCTCAGGTGCTGATTGGCTGGAGGTTGAATGATGTCATGGAAAAGGTGAAAGCCAGGAAGAGTTTCAGGAGCTAGTTATTCAAAAGGCCAAGTGGAAAGCCTGTTTGAGAGAAAGGTTGAGCAGCCCTACATGCCTCAATCTTGGTAGGTGAAAGCACTCAACCCAGAGATGACAGTTCCTGTGTCCAAGACTCTTAGCTCAGGAAAAGTGTCACATATTTTTTTGGAGTGGTCATTAATAAAATCACATAACTTTCACATTATCACTGATTCTATTATGATATGTCCTCAGTCAGTGAATTACTTACTGTTGAAATGCTCCCTGACCAAGGCAAGTCTCTTAACAAAAAGTGTTTAACTAGAACCTTGCTTATATTTTTACAGAGACCATCAGGATGCCATGTTAGCAAGCAGTCAACTTGTTGTAGTCCTTCAACAGAACAGAGAGCTTTTCATAATGAACCACAAGTGGCATTCAGAGAGGGGGTACAGAGAAAGATAGAGCTTGAAAGAACTAGAGAGACAGATTCAGAAATAAAGACTAAGATGAACAAAAACAAAGATATAAACTGACAGAGGCTGAGAGACAGAGACTTCATTCTGTCTGGTCACTTTCAACCTCAAAGCACACCTCTTAAAGTATAAATCCAAAAGGAATTGTATATTTTTAAAATTTTTATTAATTACTCTTTACATCCCCCAAAAAACCTCACCCCTTCCTTCCCAATCCCACCTTCTGTCCCCCTTCTCCATGCATGACCTTCCCCAATTCCACTGATAGGGGAGTTCTTCTTCTCCTTCTTTCTGATGCTAGACTATTAGGTCTCATCAGGAGTGGCTACATTGTCTTCCTCTGTGGCCTGGTAAGGCTGCTCCCCCATCAGGGTAAGGCAATCAAAGAATAGGCCAATCTGTTCATGTCAGAGGCAGTCCCTGTTCCCATTACTTTGGAACCCTCTATGGCACTGAACTGCTATGGGCTACATCTGTGCTGGGGTTCTAGGTTATTTTCATGTATGGTACTTGGCTGGAATATGAGGAAAGACCCCTGTACTCAGATTTTTTTTTTTTTTGGTTCTGTTGTTATCATTGTGGAGCTCCTGTCCTCTCCACATCTTACTATTTCCCACTTCTTTCATTTGATTCCATGTACTTTGCTCAAAAGCTGACTATAAGTCTCATCATTTGCTTTGATATTGTGCAGGGCAGAGCCTGTCACAGGCCCTTTGGGAAAGGCTCCAAACCTTTTCCCTGTTTTCTCCTTCTTCTGATGTTCATCCTCTTTGTCTTTCAGGATCAGGATTGAGCATTTTAGGCAGAGTCCTCCCTGTTGATTAGTTTCTTAAGTGTACAGATTTTAGTAGGTTTATCTTATATTATATGTCTTTTAGTGAGTATATACCATGTGTGTTTTTTTGCTTCTGGAATTGCTCAGTCAGGATGATCGTTTCTAGTTTCCACCATTTAATTGCCTATTATATCAATAAGAATGTGAAGGTATTATATATCTGTTATATACTGTGTCTGTTAGTAAGTATATACTGTGTGTTTTTCTGCTTCTGGAACAACTTAGGATGATCTCTTCTAGTTCCCACCATTTATGAGCCTATTATATCAATAAGAACATGAAAGTACATTTACTTAGTACTGCAGTAATCTCTCAGTTCAAAGTAAGAGCCAGGAAATTTCAAATCCAAAACCACAGTATGATATCCGCTTGTCATTCTATGTCTCCTTAATTCCACATCACTTTGAGGCTTCCCTACTTACCAAGTTTTCCAATTAAATAAACATTAAATATTCATTTCTTACCTGATATTATCACATAGGTAAACAGTAGTTAATATGTGGAATCTGCATAAAGAGATGAGGTAAAGTCTTGTTGGGTTTCAGAAGAAAATGTCAAGAGTTCACATGATCAGAGATCCAGGACACTGAAGAAATTTGGTTTACTCATCTCCATGAAAACATCAAGAATCTCTCAGTTTGTTGATTGGCTGAGATTGAGAATGATGTCATGAAAAAGGTGAAAGCCAGGAAGAGTTTTAAGAGCCATTTATTAAAAGGTCCAAGTGGACAGCCTGCTTGAGAGAAAGTCTGAGCAGCCCTACATGCCTCAAACTGGACAGCTTACAATACATATCCCAGAGATGACAGTTCCTATGTTCAAGACTCCTAGTTCAAGAAAAGTGTCACATTTTCCTTTCAAGTGGTCATTAAGAAAGCCATTTATTAATAATAAAAGTCTTTACCCTATGAGTTTCACATTATCACTGATTCCATTATTATTGGTTAAATGCAGAGATATGTCCTCAGCCAGTTAATTACTTCCTGGGAAAATGCTCCTTGACTAAGGCAAACCTTTGAATAACAACAACAAAAATTTTAATTGGGACCTTGCTTATATTTTTACAGAGAACCTCCAGAATGACACACCAGCAAGCAATCATCATGTTGTAGTCCTCCAGGAGAACTGAGAACTTTTCATACTGAAACACAAGCAGCAGGCAAAAAGGGAAATAGCTAGAGAGACAATGAAAGAGAGAGACCAAGACTGATAGAAACAAAGATATAAAATGACAGAGACCTAGAGACAGAGACTCCATTCTGTCTGGTCATTTTTATTGGTATATCAACCTCAAAGCACATCCTCATAACCCTTTTCAGACATGTCCTCACAGAGACTCAACATGTAAATAGATGAGCTTCAAGAAGACATTACAATACACATCATCAGGAAGTGAAAGAAGATGGAGGTACATCTAGGCTAAAAGAACATAGTTATTCTGAAAGTTTGTCATTCAATACAATGATTAAAGTAACAGCAATTTCCATTGACTAAAGACAATCACCTTCAGGGAAAATGTGGAATATTTCCATAATGGAGTATTATTCAGCTAAGAAATTGACATCATTATATTTTCAGGTAAATGGATGGAACCAGGAAAAATCATCCTTTGTGTACAAACTAAAATGCAGAATTGCAAATATAGTATGTATTCACTTATTAGGAGGTCTCCTAATATTGGGGTATAAAGTTTCAATGGGTCATCTATTGTGACCAAACCAGTCTTCCACTAGGGGAATTGGGTGGCAGATTTTTTTATTCAGGGGCCAGGGCATTTTAAGGAAATTTTCAAGCAACCCAGGCTGTTGTTATTAAAATATGTTGCTCTCTGCCCTCAAGTGATAGTCAGTGCCATGCTCTTGCATCCACAAAGATGCTTCCTTCTTCATCAAATATGATTGCATATAGAGACCCATAGTCCGATATTATGCAGAGAGAAACCTTGAAACACCCAGCTCTAAATGGCATTTCCCTATGAAATACTTTATCCCAGCAAATCTCTGGGAATCCTGCAGGAAAGAGGGCAGAAAGAGTATCATAGTCAGAGAATATTGAGGACAGGAGAACTAAACCCTGAGATTCAGACTGCAGAGGAAGATGATGCTGCAGGCCATTATGATACCTGATAAGGAGGGCAGATAGAAGGAGAAGGAGGACCTCCACTATCAAAGAACTTTAGAAAGGTCCTAAGTGTAGAGTCTAAGTGTAGAGTAGGTCTGTGGGTAGGACTGGGAGGAGAAGAGTGATGGGGACAACAGAGAGAATACAATGTAAACAAATCATAATAAATAAATACATAAGAAAAACTGTGATCAAAGTGATGAAATATAGAGCTTTTCAGGGCTGATGTCTTCTTTTTGGGTGTAGTCACGGTGCAGCAAGAATGAACTCAGTTTTCTTTAACAGATCCAAGACCACGTTGTCATTGGGTATATTTCCCTTAAACCCACATCAATTTGAAGTTTCCTGCATAGGAAGCAGAATAATTAAACATTAAATTTTTATTTCCTACCTGATATTGTCACAAAAGTAAACAGGAGTAAAGGTGTGTGATCAAGATAAAGGGATGAGATAAAGGCTTATTCCGTTTCACAAGAAAAAGACATCTGTGCACAGGATCAGAGATACTGGACACTGAGGAAAGTTTGTTTACTCATCTCCATGGAAACTTTGAGATTCTCTCAGGTGCAGAATGGCTGAGAGGGAGAAAGATGTCAGGTAAAAAAATGAAAGGTAGTAATGGTTTCAGGAGCCACTTATTAAAAGGGCCAAATGGACAACGTGCTTGAGAGAAATGCTGTGCAGCCCACCATTCCTCAATCTGGGCAACTGAAAGCACACAACTCAGAGATGACAATTCCTATGTCCAAGACTCTTAGTTCAGGAAAAGTATCATATATGTCATTTAAGTGCAGATTAATAAAGTCACATGAATTTCACATTATGACAAAATTCCATTATTTGTTAAATTCATAGATATGTCCTCAGTCAGTGAATTACTTACTGGGAAAATGCTTACTGACCAAGGCAACTCTTTGAACAAAAAGTGTCCCTGATGTCAAGTCACCAAAGCTGTCAACTTGTAGTCCTTGAGCAGAACTGAGACCTTTTCATACTGAACCACAAGTGGCAAGCAGATCTAAAGAATGGGACTGACAATCTCCTTTGGGAAAAATGTGGAATAAGCCCATAATGGAGTATTATTCAGCTAAGAAAATGATGTCATGATACTGTCAGGCAAATGGATGGAACCAGAAAAAAATATCATCCTTGGTGAAGTAACTAAAATGCAGAAAGACAAACATGGTATGTATTCACTTGTTAGGAGTTCTAATAGTGAGGGATAAAGTTCCCATAGGAAATCTATTATGACCAAGCAAGTCCTTTCATTGGGTGTCAGTTGACTGAATTGTTGGGCAAGCCCATGCTGAGGAAATTTTCAAGCAACCCAGTGTGTTGTTATGTTTTTCTCTGCTCTCAATTGATATATCAATGCCATGTTCTTGTACACACAGAGATGCTTCCTACTGCATGAAATGGGAATGCATAGAGACCCACAGTCTGATATTTTGCATAGAGAGACCTTAAAACATCCATTTCTAAATGGGATTTCCCTATGAAATTCTCTCTCCCCTCAGAGCTCTGGAAAGTCTGCAGGACAGGAAGCAGAAATAGTGTGATAAGCAGAAAAATTGAGGACAAAAGATAATGCCCTCCTAATCAGACTGCAGAGGAAGATAATGCATTTAGCCTTGATAAGACCAGTTAAGCTAAGGTAAGATAGAAGGAGGAGTAGTTCCTCCTGAATCAGGGGACTAAAAAAAGGGCATAGGGGCTTAGAAGGAGGGGATGGGACTTGAAGAAGAAGATGGAGGTGTCAGTACAGGGGATACAATGCGAAAGAATCTCAATAAATAAATACATAAGAAAAACTGATCAATGTGATAAAATATAGAGCTCATCAGGACTGATGATTTCTTCTTGCAGATGCTGTCAGGGTGAGGCAATGATAAACTTAGTTTTTTTTTAAGGAAAATGGCACTAAGACTCTGATCATGTTCCAATAAGAATATGAACAACACATACTTCAATTGAGATATTTTAAAGAAAAAAATGTGACACATGGATAGGATTTGAACCTGGGATCATTGGAAAAAGTCTGCAATCTATATTATATGAAATTTTCACATAATCAGTAAAAATAATATGTTGACCACTCTTATGATGACTTTAACATGGAGAAAAATTGCACAAAAGGAGGGTAGAGTTTTACTGTGTGAGGCATGCTTTCCAGGAACTCATTATGTAGCAGGAAATCCTAGCTATGAACTAGTACTTACCCAGCCTAGCTCAGACCCAATGAGCTCAGATGGTACCTCTGAACAAGCAGTCCTGGCACTAAACTACATTTAGAGGGTTTTTCTGGAGGATCACATCAGGAAACACAGCTGCTCTTGTGTCCTAGTACTATAACAGGGACCAATTGTATTGGTCCTGAAGGCCCTGTTTTAATTGTAAGCCTCAGAATAAGGAGGGTTCCTCATTGACAACTGATTAGGACACACCTTCAGTTCCAGTTAGACCAGCCAAGGAAGAGGGTTGATATCACTACTGTGGAACAACACCAGATGTCAAATAGTTTATTTCCCCTCAGTTCTCCATTTACACTAACAGATCTTCCTCTGTTTCAGCCAAAAAGTCCCAGGAATTACCAAGTTTCCTTCTCTTTTCACTGCTCTTCAAGAAAAAAATATAGCCTAGGGAACCCAAGCCACTGCAAGCCTCTTATAACAATAAGAATGTAAAGGTCCATTTAGTGAGTACACAGTAACTGCTCAGTTTAAAGTCACAGCCTAGGAAGTTTCAGATCAAAGACCACCTTTTCATTTGGTACATCGCCTTAATCCCATATCATTTTGAAACTTCCCTAAGCAGAAAGCTGTCCAATAAAATGAATATGAAGGTTTCATCTCCTACTTGACATTGTCACAGATGTAAACAGGACTAAAGTTGTGAGACCTGGATAAAGGGATGAGAAAAAGGCTTGTTGGATTTCACAGGAAAAAGTCACTTGTGCACAGGATCAGAGATAATGCCACTGAGGAAAGTTTGTTAACTCATTGCCATGGATACCTCAAGATTCTCTCAAGTGCTGATTGGCTGAGAGGGAGAATAATGTCATGAAACAGGTGAAAGCCAGTGAAAATCAGTTATTAAAGGGCCAAGTGGATAGCCTGCTTGAAAGAAAGGTTGAGCAACCCTATGTTCTCATTCTGAGTAGCTGAAAGCACACAACACAGAGATTACAGTTCCTGTGTCCAAGACTCTTAGTCGAGGAAAAGTATCATATTTCTTTCAAGAGGTCACTAATAAAGTCACATTATTACAGATTATATTATTATTTGTTAAATGCACAGATATGTCCTCAGTCAGTGAATTACTTACTCTGAAAATGCTCCCTGACCAAGGCAAATCTTTGAACAAAATGTGTTAAATTGGAACCTTGCTTACAATTTTACAGACACTATCCAGGATGTCCCATCAGCAAGCAGTCATCTTATGGTAGTCTTTCAGCAACCTGAGTGCTTTTCATACTGAACATAAGCAGCAGGCAGAGAGAGAGAGACTGAGAGAGAAAGAGCTAGATAAACAGATTCAGAAATAGACAGACCTAGACAGAAACAAAAATATAAAATGAGAAAGAGAGACAGAGACTCCATTGAGTTTGGTCACTGTCATTGTATATCAACCTCAAAGCACGCATTCCAATATAACATAACATAATTACATTGTCTAGCAAGGCCATACCATGTAATCTCTCCCATACATTTCCTCACTGTGGAATAATCTTGTAAATAGAAGACCCTTACACTTACTGAGAGACAGAGACCACACTCTGTCTGGTCACATTCATTACCATTACAACCTCAAAACACATCCTACTATATTATAACTTCAATATAAATTATATTTTCTAACACAGCCATAACTCCTAACCCCTCCCAGACATTTCTTCACTGGGGATTCCACACAAATATGGTATGTGTTCACTTATTAGGAGACCTCCTAGTAATAGGGGATAAAGTTTCAATAGGCCATATATTGTGACAAAACCAGTCTTCCACTAGGGGAATTGGGTTATACTTAATTGAGTTGTGGGTTCAGGGCATTATTTGGAATTTTTTAAGCAACGCAAACTGTTGTTATTAAAGTATGTTGTTCTCTGCCCTCAACTGATAGATAAGTGTCATGTTCTTGCATCCACAGAGATGCTTCTTTCTGCATCAAATGGAACCGCATATATAGAACCTCAGTCTGATATAATGAAGAAAGAGAGACCTTAAAACACCCATCTCTAAATGGGATATTCCCTATGAAATTCTCCCTCCCTGAAGAGCTCTGGGAAGCCTGCAGGAAAAGAGGCCAGAAGAGTGTCATAAGTAGAAGAAATTGAGGACACAAAGAGAACAATGCCATGTCTCAGCAGCATGTCTCAGAGGAAGATGATGCAGCCAGCCTAGGTGCAACCTGATAAGCTAGGGTCAGACAGAAGGGGGAGGAGGACCTTTCCTATGAGGGAACTACAGAAAGGACATTGGGGTAAAAGAAGGAGGGTGGGTGGGACTGGACAGAGAAGATGGAGTGGGCAGCAGAGGGGATACAAGGTGAACAAATCATTATAAGTAACTACATAAAAAAAATCTCTGTTCAAGGTGATGATGAATAGAGCCCTTAAGGATGACAGATTCTTTTTGTGAGTTGTGCCAGGGTACAGTAATGATGAACTCAGTTTTCTTTAAGGGACTTAGCACTGAGATTCTAACCATTTTTCAATGAGCAGTTGAAAAACATACACTTTAATTGATATATTTTAAGGAAAAAAATATTTTTAGGGTGACACATAGGTTGGAATTTGAACCTGGGAGCAATAACAAAGGAGTGTAATGTATATTATATGGAACTCCCACATAATCAGTAAAAATAATATTTAGACAACTTTTACACTGACTTCACATGGAGAAAAAATTCCATAAAGAAGGGCAGAGGATGACTTTGTAAAGCATGCTTTTCAAGAACTCATTATGTAGCAGAGAATCCTAGCCATGAACTGATGGTTACCCAGCTACTTCAGACCCCATGAGCTCATGTGGCACCTCTGAACTATCAGTCCTGGCAATAATGCTAGTTTAGAGGGTTTGTCTGGAGGACACAGCTTCTCTTCTGTCCTAGGCCAATAAAATGGACACATTTCTCTGTCCTGAATGCCCAGTTTTAACTGTAAACCCCAGGATCAGGAGGGTTCCTTACTAACCACTGTAGGACATAGGTATAGATCCCACCAGGTCAGCAAGGCAGCCCTTCTTATAGAGGAGGGCTTCTTATAGAGGGTTGGCAAAAATATTGGGGAACATCAACAACTGTCAAATAATATCTTTCACCCAGTTCTCCTTTTACACTCACAAAACATTCTCTGTTTCAGCCAAACCAGTCCCAGGAATTGTCTGATTTCCTTCTTTTTTCCCTGCTCCTAAAGACTCAGTACACCAAGGAACCCTAGACCCTGCCATCCTATTATATCAATAGGAATGTGAAGGTACATTTAGTAAGTACACAAGTAACTGTTCAGTTCAAAGTCACAACCTAGGAAATTTCAGATCCAAGACCACAGTAGGAGAGCGTCTTGTCATTTGGTACATTCCCCTTAATCACACATCACATTGATGCTTCCCTAATTAGGATGTTATCCAATTAAATAAACTCCAATTAAATAAATTTTAATGTTTCATTTCTACCTGACATTGTCACAGAGGTAAATAGGAGTAAAGGTGTGGGATCTGGATAAAGGGATGAGATAAAAGTTTTTTGGGTTTCACAAGAAAAAAACTCACATGTCCATAGGATCAGTGATACAGGAAAGTGAGGAAAGCTTGTTTACTGATTTCCATGGAAACCTAAAGATTCTCTCAGGTGCTGATTGGCTGAGAGGAATAATGATTTCATGCAAGAAGTGAAAGACAGTAAGAGTTTCAGGAGCCAGTTATTAAAAGGGCCAAGTGTACATTGAGTTTGAGAGAAAGACTGAACAGCCTTACATGCTTCTGGGCAGCTGAAAGCACACAACCCAGAGATGACAGTCCCTGTGTTCAAGAATATTAGTTCAGGAAAAGTGTCACGTATTCTTTCAAGTGCTAATTAATAAAATCATGTGCCCTTGACATGTGACTTTCACTATATCTCAGATTCCATTATTATTTGTTAAATGAACACATATGCCCCCAGTCAGTGAAGTAATTACTGGAAAATGCTCCCTGACCAAGGCAATTCTTTGACAAAAAGTGTTTAATTGGAAAATTGCTTATATTTTTATGGAGACTATCCATGATACCACTTCAGCAAGCAGTCATCTAGTTGTAGTCCTTCAGCAGAACTGAGAGCTTTTCATACTTAATCCCAAGGGGCCTGCAGAGAGGGGGTGACAGAGAGAGAAAGAGCTAGAGAAACAGATTCATAAATAGAGAGACGAAGACCAACAAAAACAAAGACATAAATTGACAGAGACTGAAAGACAGAGACTCCATTCTTTTTGGTCACTTTCATTGGCATATCATCCTCAAAGCATACCCTCCTATAATATAACTCCAATAGGAATTATATTATCTCATGAGTTCATATCTCCTAACCCTTCCTAAACATTTCCTCAATGGGAACTCTCCATATAAATAGATGACATTCAAGGGGCCTTTGCAATTCAAATTACCAGGAAGTGGAAGAAGATGGGGGTTTCTAGGCTAAAAGAACAGTTATCCTGATAGTTTGTAATTCAGTACAATTATTAAAGTCCCAGCACCATTCAACAATGAAAGAAATGGACTGAAAATCTCCTTTGAAGGAAATTTGGAATATTTACATAACAGAGTATTCTTCAGCTAAGTATATGATATCATGATACCATGATATCATGGATCGAACCAGGAAAAATATTCCTGCGTGAAGTAACTAAAATTCAGAAAGACAAATATGGTATATATTCACTTATTAGGAGGTCTCCTAATAGTGGGTGATAAAGTTCCATTAGGCCATCTATTGGGACCAAACCAGTTTTCCACTAGTGTGATTGGGTGACAGATAATTGATTTGTTGGTCCAGGCCATGCTACAGAAATTTTAAAGCAATCCAGGCTGTTGTTATTAAAATATGTTGCTCTCTGCCCTCAACTGATAGATCAGTGTTCTAGTATCCACATCTATGTTTTCTTCTGCATCAAATGTGATGGCATTCAGAGACCCACAGCCAGATATTATATACAGAGATAAAATACCCAGCTTAAAACAGGATCTGCTTATGAAATTTTTCCTCCCCTCCGAGCTCTGGGAATCCTGCAGGAGAGGAAGCAGTAAGAGTGTCATAAATAGAGGGAATTGTAGACACATGAAGAACTATGTCCTGAGAATCAGACCACATAGGAAGATGATGCAGCCAGACTTAGTGAGATGTCATAAGCTACAGTCAGATAGAAGGAGGAAGAGGACCTCTACTATATGGAGCTAGAGTAAGGAAGAGGAGTAGAAGAAGGAGGGTGGGTGGAACTAGAAAGAGAAAAGGAAGGGGCAGCAGACGGGATTTAAAGTGACCAAATCGTAATAAATAAATACATAAGAAACTGTGATCAAGGTGATGAAGGCTAAAGCTCAATGGGGCAGACAGCTTCTTCTTGCTGTTGGTGTCAGGGTGCAGCAAGATTGTACTCAGTTTTTTTTTTTTAAGGACTTGGCATTAAGAATCTGGTCATGTTCGATGAGTATATGAACAATACATATTTCAATTAATTATTTAAAATAAAAAGAATTTTTATGTGACGCATGGGTAGAATTTGTACCAAGGAGCAATGGATGTAATGTAATGTACATTATATGAAATTCCCAAATGATCAAAAAAATATGTCGATAACTATTATAATGACTTTAAACATGGAGAAAATATCCCGCAAAAGGAGGACTGAGTTTGACTTTATAAGGCATGTTTTCCAGGAACTTATTATGTAGCAGAGAATCCTAGGCATCAACTAGTAGTTACTGTTATCTCAGACCCCATGAGCTCAGGTGGCACCTCTGAACATGCAATCCTGGCACCAAACTGCATTTAGAGGCTTTCTCTGGAGGATCACAGCAGGCAACACAGCTGCTCTTGTGTCCAAGACATATAACAGGGACCAATTTCTCTCTCCTGAAGGCTCCGTTTTAACTATAAGTCCCAAGAACAAGAGGGTTACTTATGTAGGACAAGCTGCCAATCCAGCCAGGTCAACCAAGGCAACCTTGCTCATACAGGGTTGGCAATACTAGTGTGGAACAGCACCATCTGTCAAAAAGATTTTTGTCCCTCTGTACTCCATTTACATACACCAATCTTTCTTTCTGCCGAACTAGTCCTAGGAATTGTATGGTTTCCTTCTCTCTTTCCTTCTTTAAAGACTCAATACACCAAAGAACTCTAAACCCTGCCAGCCTATTGCATCAGTTAGAAATGAAGGTATACTTATTGAGTATGCGAGTAACTACTCAGTTCAAAGTCACAACCTAGGAAATTTCAGATCCAACACCACAGTAGGGGAACACCTTGTCATTCGGTACATTCCACTTAATGCCACATCACTTTGAAGCTTCCCTACTTAGGAAGATATCCAATTGAATAAAGCAAGATTAAAGTTTCATTTCCCACCTGACATTGTCACAGAGGTAAACTGGAATAAGGGGATGTGATGAAGGCTTGTTGGGTTTCAGGAGAAAAAGTCAGGTGTGCACAGGATCAGAGATCCTGTTCACTGAGGAAAGTTTGCTTACTCAATTCCATGGAAACTTCAAGATTCTCTCAGGTGCTGATTGGCTTAGATGTAGAATGATGTCATACAAGGGGTGAAAGAGTAAGAGTTTCAGGAGCCAGTTATTAAAAGGGCCATGTAGAGAGCTTGCTTGAGAGAAAGCCTGAGCAAATCTACATGCCTTAATCTGAGCAGCTGATAGAACAAAACCCAGCGATGACAGTTCCTGTGTTCAATACTCTTAGTTCAGGAAAAGTCTCACATATTTTTTTAATTTTTGTTTTTATTAATTACACTTTATTCACTTTGTCTCCCCCATAAACTCCTCCCTCCTCCCATCACAATCTCACCTTTCTTTCCAACACTCCAAGCATGCCTCTCCTCAAGCCCACTGATTAGGGAGGTCTTCCTCTCCTTCTTTCTGAATCCATTCTATCAGATATCTAAAGGAGTCTTTCCATTATCATCGTCTGTGTACTGGTAAGATTGCTCCCCCAACAGAAAGAGGTAATCAAAGAACAGGCCAATCAGTTCATGTCAGAGGCAGTCCCACTTCCCATTACTATGGAATCCACTTGGATACTGAAAGGCCATGGACTATATCTGTGCAGCGGTTCTAGGTTATATCTATACATGGTGCTTGGTTGGAGTATGGCCCTCAGGAATGAACCCTCTGCTTAAATTTTTTGGTTCTCCTGTTCTTCCTGTGGAACTCCTGTCCTCTCCAGATCTTACTATTTCCCACTTCTTTTATTAGATTCCATGGACTGTGACCAACAGTTGGCCTTAAGTCTAAGTGTCTGCTTTGATAGTCTGCAGGTCAGAGCCTTTTACAGGCCCTCTGGGAAAGGCTCCAAATTTGCTACCTGTTTTCTCCTACTTTCAATGTCCATACTATTTGCCTTTCAAGATGTGGACTGAGAATTTTAGCCAGAGTCCTACCTCTTGATTAGTTTCTTTAGGTTTAGTAGGTTTATCCTATATTATATATGAGTAAGTATATACCGTGGGTGTCTTTCAGCTTTTGGAATAGCTCACAAAGGATGATCCTTTCTAATTCCCATCATTTACCTGCAAATTTTATTATTTCCTTGTTTTTTTTTTTTTTTATTGCTGAGTAATATAACATTGTATAGATGTACCACAATTTCTGTATCCATTTTCAGCTGGGGCACGTCTCTGGGTTGTTTCCATGTTCTGACTATTACAAATAAAGCTGCTATGAACATGGTAGAGCAAATGATCTTATTGTGTGTCCTTATTGTGTGAGCCTCTTTTGGATATATGTCTAAGAATCATATAGCTGGATCTTGAGGAAGTGCTATGCCTAGTTGTCTGAGAAAGCACCAGATTGATTTCCAGAGTGGTTGTTCAATTTTACATTCCCACTAGCAGGGAAGGAAGGTTCCCCTTTCTCCACAATCTCTCCTGAATGTGTTATCACTTGAGTTTTTGATCTTTGCCATTCTGATGAGTGTAAGGTGAAATTTCAGTGTCATTTTGATTTGCATTTCCCTGATGACTAATGAAGTTAAACATTTCTTTAAGTGTTTCTTTCCCATTTGATATTCTCTATTGAGAATTCTCATTTTAGCTTTCTTCCCTATTTTTTTTAATTTTTATTTTTTTATTTTTTTTATCAGTTACATTTTATTAACTCTGTATCCCAGCCGTGTCCCGATCCCTCATTCCCTCCCAGTCCCTCCCTCCCTCCCTTATCTCCACCGTGCCCCTTTCCAAGTCCACTGATAGGGGGGACCTCCTCCCCATTCATCTGATCCTGTTTTATCAGGTATCTTCAGGACTGGCTGCAAAGCCCTCCTCTGTGGCCTAACAGGACTGCTCCTCCCTTCGGGGGTGGGGAGACCAAAGAGCCAGTCATTGAGTTCCTGTTAGAAATAGTCCCTGTTCCCCTCACTTTGGGAAACCAATTGGTTACTGAGCTACCACAGGCTACATCTGAGTGGAGGTTCTAGGTTATATCCATACATGGTCCTTGGTTGAATGTCAGTCTCAGAAAAGACCCTGTGCCCAGATATATTTGGTCCTTGTGGAGCTCCTATCCTTTCCCCATCAGACTAACTCCCCTTCTTTCTTATGATTCCCTGTACTCTGCCAAAGGTTTGGTCATGAGTCTTTGCTTTGAAAACACTGCTAGTTAGAGTCTTTCAGATGCGCTCAGTAGACTCCTGTCATATGTTCAATGCACATCCCATCTGTCTTTCTAAATGAGGATTGATCATCTTACCCCATGTCCGCTCAATTGATTATCTTTTTTAGGTGTATAGATTTCATTATGTTTATCATATCTTATAGGTCTATATAAGTGAGTATATCCCATGTTTGTCTTTCTCCTTCTGGGATATTTCACTCAGAATGATCTTTTCTAGATCCCACCATTTGCCTGCAAATTTCATGATTTCCTCCTTTTTGATTGCTGAGTAGTATTCCATTGTCTAAAAATACCACAATTTCTGTACCCATTCCACTGTTGATGGACATCTGGGTTGTTTCCAGGTTCTGGCTATTACAAATAGAGCTGCTATAAGAGGTTGTGGAGAAAGGGGAACCCTCCTCCACTGCTGGTGGGAATGTAAACTGGTACAACCACTCTGGAAAGCTATCTGGCGCTTTCTAAGACAAATAGGAATAGTGCTTCCTCCAGACCCAGCTATACCACTGCTAGGTATATACCCAAAGTTGGTTCAAGTACACAAAAAGGACACTTGCTCAACCATGTTTATAGCAGCTCTATTTGTAATAGCCAGAATCTTCCCTATTTTTTAATTGTGTTACTTGATTTGTTGCTTTTCAAATTCTTTAGTTCTTTATATATACTGGATATTAGTCCTCTGTCACACAGAGGCTTGGTAAAGATTCTTACCAATCTGTAGGCAATCCCAATCTGTTTTGTTTTGATGATAGTGTCCTTTGCTTTACAGAAGCTTTTCATTTTCATGAGATCCCACTCACTGCATATTGCTCTTAGAGCCTGTGCTGTTGGTATTCTGTTCAGGAAGCTTTCTCCTGTGCCAATGAGTTTGAGACTCTTCCCCACTTTTTCTTCTAACCAATTTAATGTGTCTGGTTTTATGTTGAGATCTTTGATCCACTTGGACATTAGTTTTGCACATTCTGATAAGTATGGATTTATTTGCACTCTTCTACATGTAAGACTAACAACATTTGTTGAAGATGCTATCTTATATCCATTGTAGGATTTTGGAATCTTTATCAAAACTCATGTGTCCATAAGTGTGTTGGATTATTTTTGGGTCTTCTATTTGGTTCCATTGATCCATTTTTCTGTTTCTATGTAACTACCATCTAGTTTTTATTACTGTTGCTCTATAGTACAGCTTGAGATCAGGGATGGAGATACCTCCAGAAGATCTTTTACTGTAGAGGATATTTTTAACAATTCTGGCTTTTTTTTAATTTCATATGAAGTTGAGAATTTTTTCAACATCTGTAAAGAATTGTGTTGGTAATTTGATGGGAATTGCATTGAATCTGTAGATTGCTTTTGGTAAGATGGCCATTTTTACTCTGTTAAGCCTGCCAAGTCATGAGCATGAGAGATTTTTATATCTTCTGTTACCTTCTTTTAATTCTTTCTTCAAAGTTTTGAATTTTTTTTTCATAAAACAATTTATTTCTAATATCAGAGATCAGACCTCTACTCTTGCCTGATGCATCTAAAACAAAAAGGGGGAACTGTAGAGAGCTGCGGAATGCTATGCCTTAAAGATGGAGCTGGTTTCTGCCTTCCACCTTCCCGATGGTGAGTGCTCTCTGTCACGAACAATTCCACATTTGGCTAAAGCTGAGGATCTGGCTTGCTTCCATGTATGTGGACCTATCTGCATTGCCCACGTGGCACGCCTGGGTTGGCTACCCAGAGGCTATTTAAGCTGTGGGCTGGCTTTCCCCAGGGTCCAAGGATTGTTCAAGGTTCCTGAATAAACTGCATTGAAAAAAAAATTTTTGACTTGCTTGGTTATGGTCATACCAAGCTTCTTATGTCTTTGACCAAATACAAGAACACATCAAAGCTGTCATCTATTATGACCAAGTAGGCTTAATCCCAGGTATGCAGGGGTAGTTCAATAAACAGAATTCTATCAATGTGATCCACCATATTAACATACTGAAAGAATGAAAAAAAAAAAAACCCTGATAATCTCCTTAGATGCTGAAAAAGCATTTGATGAAATCCAATCTCCATTAATGTTTAAAGTATTGGAGACATTCTGAATACAATTCACATACTATATCTAAATATAGTAAAGGCCATATACAGCAAGTCTATAGCCAGCATCAAAATAAACTGAGAGAACCTTCCAGCAATCCCACTGAAATCAGGGACAAGGTAAGGCTGCCCACTCTCTCCATTTTACTTCAACATAGTTCTGGAAGTTCTTCCTAGAGCAATAAAAAAATGAAGAAGATCAAGAAGATAGAAATGCAAAATGAAGAAATCATAGTATCATAGTATTATAGTATTTGCACATGATACGATAGTATACCGGAGTGACCTCCCCCCCCAAAAAAAATTCTCCACGGGAACTCCTATAGCAGTTTATAACCTTTGGCAAAGTAACTAGATAAAAAATTAAATCAAACAAACAAACAAAAACAGTAGCCCTTCTGTATACAAAAGTTAAAAATGCTGAATGAAGTAAGGGAAACATAGGGAAATATATTATCTAGTAAGGCCATAACCCAACCTTTCCCAGACATTTCCTCACTGGGGACTAAACATGTAAATAGATGAGAATCAAGGTGATTTGTAATTCAAATCACCATGAACTGGAGGAAGATGAATGGACTTCTAAGCAAAAAGAACATCTTTACTGTAAAGTTTTTCATTCAATACAATGATTAAAGTCCCAACAATTTGCAAACACTAAAGAACAGGACTGACAATCTCCTTTGTGGAAAATGTGGAATTTTTCCATGATGGAGTTTCATTCAGTTAAGAAAATGACAACATGATATTTTCAGACAAACTGATGGAGCTAGGAAAAATCATCCTGGGTGAAGTAACTAAAATGCAAAAAGACAAATATGGTAAGTATTCACTTATTAGGTGGTCTTCTAAAAGTGTGGGAAAAAGTTCCTAAAGGCCATCTGTTGTGAACAAGTCAGTCTTCCACTAGGAGGATTAGGTGTCAACTCTGTTGAGTTGTTGGATTATGTCATCCTATAGAAATTTTCAAGCAAACCATACTGTTGTTAATATAACATGTTGCTTTCTGCCTTCACCTGATTGATCAGTGTCATGTCTTTGTATCCACAGAGATGCTTCCTTCTGTATACAATCAAATCAGATTGTATACAGAGACCAACAGTCCTATAACATGCAGAGAGAGACTTTAAAACACCCATCTCTAAATGGGATTTCCTAATGAAATTCTCCCTCACCTTAGAGCTCTGGGAATCCTGCAGGAGAGGAGTCATGAATAGTATTCTAAGTAGAGGGAATAGACGAAACAAAGAGAACAATGCCCTGAGAATCAGGCCTCAGAGGAAGATGATGCATCCAGCCTTGATGAGACTTGATAAGCTAGGGTCAGATAGAAGGGAGAGGAGTATCTCCCCTATGAGGGAAGTAGAGAAAGGGTATAGGTTTAGAAGGAGGGTGAGTGGAACTGCAAGGTGAAGAGGGAACAGGCAGGTGAGGTGAGAAAATGTGACCAAAGCATAATAAATAAATACATAAGAAAAAAGGTTTTCAAGGTGATGAAGTATAGAGCTTTTCATGACAGATGGCTTCTTCTTGGGGGAGGTGCCAGGGCATGTCAAGGATGAATTCAGTTTTCTTTAAGAGACTTGGCACTGAAACTCTGGTCATGTGCCAATGATTAGATGAACAACACATACTTCAATTGATGTGTTTAAAAAAAAAAGAGTAGAGTGGCGCCTGGGCAGGAATTTGAACCTGGCAGCAATGGAAAAGGAGTGTAATGTATATTGTAACAAATTCCCACATAAGCAATAAAAATAATATGTTGACAATGTTTACAATGACTTTTAACATAAAGAAAAGTTTCCAATAAAGGAGGGCATAGTTTGACTGGGTAAGGCGTGCTTTCCAGGAATTCATTATGTAGCAGAGAATCCTAGCCATGAACTAGTGGTTACTCATCTTCCTCCAACCCTATGAGCTCAGGTGCAACATCTGAGCAAGCAGTCCTGGCACTAACAGTACTTTTAGAGGGTTTGTCTGGAGGACCATAGCAGATATCACAGCTGCTCTTGTTACAACATCACCCCATTTCACTCTCCTGAAGGACCAATTTTTTTTTTTCAATGCGGTTTATTCAGGAACCTTGAACAATCATCTGACCCTGGGGAAAGCCAGCCCACAGCTTAAATAGCCTCTGGGTAGCCAACCCCAGCATGCCACGTGGGCAATGCAGATAGGTCCACATACATGGAAGCAAGCCAGATCCTCAGCCTTAGCCAAATGTGGAGTTGTTTGTGACAGAGAGCACTCACCATCGGGAAGGTGGAAGGGGGAAACCTTCTTTAAGGTGCAGCATTACACAGCTCTCTACAGTTCCCCCTTTTTGTTTTAGACGCATCAGGCAAGAGTAGAGGTCTGATCTCTGATATTAGAAATAAATTGGGACTTTGTAATGATGTTCATTTAGGTGTCATCCACCCAAAGAGCATCAGACCCTCTGAAGGACCAATTGTAAATGCAAACACCAGAACCAGGAGGTTTCTTCACTGACCACTGAGTACAACATAGGTGCCTATCCCGCCAGGTCATTCAAGGCAACCCTGCTCACAGAGGTTTGGCAACACTATTGTAGAAAAGAACCAGCTGTAAAATACCTTATTTCCCCTCATTTCTCCTTTTACACTCATTGATTTTCTCTTTTCAGCCAAACCATTCCCAGGAATCGTCTGTTTTCTGAAGTAGTCTGGTAATTGGAATTCTGCCTGCTGGTCTTGGCAGATGTGAGTTTGTCTAAGTTCTATGTCTCAGAGACAATCCTTGGTGGTCTCTAAAAGTGGGGTGTTCTGAGTATGAGAAGTAGATAGTAAGCTCCCTGCATCTTTGGTAACCAGGCCACAAACTTAGTGTCTTGAGTGAATTTCTGCATGTCTTGCCAGGTGGCACAGATGTTTTACTGCTGTGAAAAAAATTTTGCTTGTACCCTTTGATTTATAAGTGTTGTTTGCTTGTTCAGTAAACTGAGACTTGATCAGGAATCTGTCTTGTCTCCATTCTTTGCATCTCTGTTGCCCCAATTCCACTCCTTCTTTCAGATGGACCTTTTTCTGTTTGTATAATGTTCTTTTGAAATGTATACCCCTTACCCTTGTTTATTCAAATGCTGATTTCTCCCATCCCCCCCAGTATCTGGTTTTGATCTGGATATTGCATTGTGATAAACAAACCAAAACAAAACAACTAGCCAAAATGTTGTGCAAAGGGAGGAGTCAGGGGGTAGGAAAGATTGTAGGATTCAGAGTGCAGGAAATGAATAGGAGAAAAGGGCCAGGCAGGATATCTTGGACAGAGAGGTGAAGGACAGATCTTCAAACTAAGTGGAGATGGAGACTGGATGTAATATTTCACAAAAACTAAGTATAATGGGAAAATCTAAATGTTAGGAAACTGTGAAGGCTTGGAGGTTTAGGAGGGAGTTACTATTGCACAGCATTGTATTCTAGGTTAACTAAATAAACTCAGTCTCTGTAATTTGGTTATACAGCTGTTTAGGACAGCAGCTCTACCACAAGATAAATTGAAAGGGTTAGTTTAACTTTATAACCTGTGTATCTTCTAAAGCCTATAGTTTTGAGACTTAGGTCCAGGTTAAGCTAAAGCCTTTTAGTACATTTCCAGAAAACGGAGAAATGTGACCATATCTATGAGGACAGATAGAAAAAAAGCTATAAAGCAATGACCTTCACTCAGCAAAAAGAAGGACCAGACCCTTGTTTTTGAGATAGTGTTTCTTAGCAACCAATCCAGACTTCTTCTGAGTAGCTCCAGACCTCCAGCCAAAAGTCCCCAGCCCCTAATTTTCAAGGATGAGCTAACCACCCCCACCTTAAATTGCAGCTGCATCCACACTTGGCAGGACTGGCCAAGCTTGAGCACCTAAGACTAACCAATTATCATACTTTATAGCTTGCTCATCCAATCCCAAATTGCCAAAACTGAAACTTCAAATTTCCTGCAATTTTTCTTTTAAAAACCTAAGCCTTTGTCCCCTGGTACCACTCTTTGCTGACCAGCAGGAGTGATCACATTGTGCAGTGGTTAATAAACCTCTTGCTTTTGCAATGAGTCCGTGGTCTGTGGAAGTTTCTGGGAAGTGTGAGATCTTGAACTCGTGAATTGTGAGACCCTACGTCTTACAAAATCAATAGTAAATATTAATAGTCACTTATAGTTGGCACCCACATCCCTTAAATCATACTTTTTCTTAATTTGATTGGGGAAATAAGCTCCCAGTTAAAAAATGCACACTTAAAACCTAAAAACTCCCAGGTAAATTACTGGGCCTTTAAAAGAGACACTTAAGCTTGCCCAGGAGCAAAAGACAGCCTCCTGTGGGCAGACCTCAGACTTAACAGAACTGGCTGCTGCTGCAGTTTATCTGAGGGGCAAACAAGCATCACTCCTTTGTACTGTGGCTGGCTCAAATGGCTCAGCTCCACAGCAATGGCAAGAAAGAAAGAAAAGAAAGAAAGTGGAGGTAGACAGACTCTAGATAGAGTTTGGCCTAAATTGCCACATGTAAAATAAAAGATAGCCATGACAGAGGGTGTTTTAATCCACTTTGGATTCATTTTGGCTGTCATAGTCATGGATCTGTTTGCAATATGTTTAATGGTGTTGGGTCTTCTCCATACCTTCTCCAAGAAAGTTGAAGGAGAAAAAGGGGAAAAAAATCAAGCATTAGAATACTAAGTTACAGTCAAGAAAAAGGGCACTCTTCCTAATAATTAAATTAATTATGGGTAAAATTCAAAGCTCTCTGGCTGTAAGATACTTGTCAGCTCTTTCTGGTAAGGTCCACCAATTTACTAAAACATCAATTAAAAATAACCACATGGACTTTGTTATTTACAGCATAAATTGGCACAACTGACCACCAAACTTAAAATTTTCTTGTCTCTTTGTTTGATTTTCACTTAAATGCTTTGAATTACAATGAACTGATTTGAACACACACACACATATATATATATGTAAATATCTGAACACATGAGTGAAGGCACATTACCAACACAAAGTAAAAAGAAACAGGCAAAACTCTGAGTTCAGGATCAAGTTTATTTACATAATAAAAGCCAGGATGACAACTCCTGCTGTTTAGCCATTCATAGAGATACTCTAAGATTCAAAATGACAAAATTTTCCTAATGTTACCATGTAAATTCTTCTTTCTTAATAATAGATGTTATGTCCTTACTGATCTAAAGGTGGGATTCACATCAATTTTAGGTTTATGTGAAGAAAGATAATGTCACACTGCTGTGGAAACTACCTTATCCTTTTAAATGTGAGATATTTTCATGGGGAAAAGTGTTAGTCATGCCTTTGTAAAAAAATCACAAGAGGCTTAAAGATGCCAAAGTATATTCTAACCTAATTTAGTTTTAAAAACTCAAAAATTATATTGATATGTTTAGAAAACAAAACTGTCCATCCCATATGAAAAAGAGGGCAAGCCAAAGAGTAGTCAAATCCAATGTAAAAATCCAGGTACAAGATGCCTAGGATGTACTTAACCCTAAGGGTAAGAGTACTTTTATATGCTAATGCTAACTGAGTTTATATATAAAGTTTGGCTATAAAGGCATAACTGTCCAGTCTTTATAAAAAAGGGGCAAGCCAAAAAAAAAAAAAAATAGCCACTATCAGTGAAAAGCCCAGGTACAAGATGCTTAAAGGCTAAAGGTAAGAGAAAATTAAATTAATTTTGGCTATAAAGGCATGTCTACCCATTGTATATAAACAAGGGGATAGAGCTGGGTGTTTTAAAGTCTCTCTCTGCATGTTATAGGACTATAGGTCTCTGTATACAATCCGATTTGATTGTATACAGAAGGAAGCATCTCTGTGGATACAAAGACATGACACTGATCAATCAGGTGAGGGCAGAAAGCAACATATTATATTAAAAATAGTATGGCTTGCTTGAAAATTTCTATAGGATGACATGGTCTAACAACTCAACAGAGTTGACACCTAATCCCCCTAGTGGAAGACTGACTTGTTCACAATAGATGGCCTTTAGGAACTTTTTCCCACACTGTTAGAAGGCCACCTAATAAGTGAATACTTATCATATTTGTCTTTTTGCATTTTAGTTACTTTACCCAGGATGATTTCTATAAGGATCTCTAGTTTGTACCTTCTCTGGAACAATTTTTAATCCTGCTTGAGATAAAGCCTCAAACATATCTGTGTAACAAGCCATAAGATCATGAGATATGGGAGAGGCTAATAAAATAGCATCCATATAATGAATAATATAAATAGAAGGTCATTTTTTTTCATACTGGAGTAATAGCATTAGCTACAAATTGTTAACATAAAGTAGGACTATTTGTCATGCCAATTGGCAAAACTCTCCAATGATAACATTTCATAGGTTCCTTGAAGTTAATAGAAGGGAGACTAAAAGCAAATCTATGACAATCCTCAGGATGCAAAGGAATGGGAAAAATCAATATTTTAATTCTCAAATAATTTTGTATTTTGAGGAATCCCACTAGGTGATGGATGTCCTGGTTACAATGCTCCCATAATTATCATAGTTTCATTCACCTTTCTTAAATCTTGTAATAATCTAAATTTGCTAGGTATCTTTGTAATTATAAAATGGGCATGTTCCACGGTGAATTAGAGGGAACTATATGCATTGTCTAGAGCTGTTCTTTAATCAAATCATGAGCAGCCTGTAATTTTTCAGCAGTAAGAGGCCACTGGTCAAACCATACAGGATCATCAGAGATCTAATCATTTTCACGTGGGCAGCAGGCTCTACAGTGGTCCCTACTAAAAATCCCCTAGGCATTTTCTTTGATTATTTGCCTTAATAGTAATTGGTGAAGGAGTACGTTGAGAATCTTTTCGCATTCTTTGTCCAGGGATATGTCCTTGCTTAAGCATTTGTAATGTAACAGCTTCACTAGGTGAACACATCATAGCTCCCATCTGCAATATCTCTACTCCATAAATTAACAGGGAATCCAGGAATAATGAAAGGCCTAATATCTGGAATTGCCTTCGTCATTCCAAAAAAGCAACTCTGCACATTGTTCTGTATTTGGAGAATGCCCAATCCCCTTCAGATGAGTAAGTGTAGGTTCTTTTGACCAAGAAGAAGGCCATGCTTCCTGAGCTATGATGGATACATCTGCCACAGTATACAATAATCCATTAAATCTCTTTTCTTTAATCCACAAATCTAATTTTCTTTATTCTTAGAAATTTGCTGAACACAATAGGCTTCAGTAGATCCAAAACCCTTAGAACCTCTCTCAGGCTTAGCAACAGCAGTCTTCAGGTGCACTGTAGGAATCAACAACAGCTGATCAATTCTCATATGTGCAGAATGACTGAAATTCCATTAGGAGAAGCAGCCATAATTCTAATTTCTCCTTGATAATCAGAGTCTATAACTCCTGGATAAATTTGTAGCCCTTTAACTGTAGCACTGCTTCCTCCAATAATAAGTCCTAATGAATTTTTTGGTAGGGGTCCACATATTTCAGTAGAAAGAGTCTGGACTCCCATGTTAGGTGTTAATACTGTGTAGGTGGTAGAATTGTGGTCCAATCCTGCACTTCCTTGGATTGCTCTAATAAGGGAAGAAAGGGGTTTGAAGTGGTCCTTAGGTACAAATATCATTGTGATTGGGGGCCCAAGGCTGGCCCCATTTCCTGTTTCCCTGATTATGTTTTTGGTCATTTTGTCTTGGGGCTGGAATGGGTTGTCCATCCTTGTCAAATTTAGATTTACATTCATTTGACCCAATATTTACCTCACTTGCATCTAGGACAAATACCTGGAGATCGAGGTTGTGACTGCATAGGACAATTTTGTTTAATATGTCCAGTCTGTCCACAATTAAAGCAAGCTCCTCTTTGCTTATTTCTTTGCATAATCATTTCCTGAACCATGACATTTTTAAAGCAGCAGCCATAGCAAATCCTTGTTGATAAGCAGGATCAATGTTAGCACATAAACAAATATACCCAGACAGGACAGTTTTGGCTCTATAGGGCCGAATTGCAGGTTTACAAGTTGAATTGGCATTTTCAAAAGCCAGTGGTTGCACAAACTGAATTCCCCCTTCTGGATCCTCACAAATCCTACCTGCAGCTTTTAACAATCTATCGACAAACTCCTAAAAAGGGTCATTGAATCCCTGTTTATTACTCTCTAATGGTGACTTCATTTTTCCTTTCGAGGGTAATTTTTGCCAGGCAAGATGGGCTGCAGCTGTAATTTGAGTATAGACAGCATGAGGATAATTAATTTGATTATAATTTCCTTCATATTGTCCCTCTCTTAATATATCTTGATTGAAGTCGCAGCAACTTCCAAGTTCTAAAGAACAGGACTGGCAATCTCCTTTGGGAAAAATATGGAATATTTACATAACTGAGTATTCTTCAGCTAAAACAATGACATCATGATATTTTCAGGCAAATGGATGGAAAAATCATCCTGGGTGAAGCAACTAAAATACAGAAAGAAAAAATGGCATGCATTCACTTATTAAGAGGTCTCATTTTAGTGGAAGATAATATTCCAATAGGCCATCTACTGTGACCAAACCAGTGTTCCACCAGGGGGCTTGGATAGCAGTTCATTGAATTGTTGGGCCAGGGCATCCTAGTGAAATTTTCAAGCAACCCAGGACCTTTTTATTAAAATATGTTGTTCTCTGCCTTGAAATGATAGCTCAGTACCATGTTCTTGGATCCACAGAGATGCTTCCTTCTGCATTAAATGGAATTGCATATAGAGACCCACAGTCTGATAATATGCACAGAGAGACCTTAAAAGATACAGCTATAAATGGGATTTCCCTATGAAACTCTCCCTCTCCCCAGAGCTCTGGGAAGCCTGCAGGAGAAGAGGCAGGAAGAATATCATAAATAGAGGGAATTGAGGACACAAGGAGAACAATACCCTGAGAATCAAGCCACAGAGGAAGATGATGCAGACAGACATGATGAGACATAATAAGGTAGTGTCAGATAGAAAGTGGTGGAGGACCTCCCCAATGAGGAAAATAGAGGAAGGGCACAGCGTTCGAAGAAGGAGGGTGGGAGGAGCAGAGGGGAAACAAAGTGAACAAATCTGAAAAATACAAAGTGATTATATGAGGAAAATTGTTATCAAGGTAATGAAGTAAAGAGCTCTTCAGGACTGATGGCTTCCTCTTGTGGGTGGTGCATGGATGCAGCAAGGATGAACTCAGTTTTCTTTAAGGGACTGGCATTGAGACTCTGATCATGTTTCCATGTGTAAATAAATACACAACACATACTTCAACTGATGTATTTTATCAGAAAAAAATTAGTGTTACAAATGGGTAAGAATTTAAACATGGGAGCAATGGAAAAGGTGTATAATGTATATTATATGATATTCCCACATAATCAATAAAAATGATATGTTGACAATGTTTTAAAATTATTTATTAATTACACTTTATTCACTTTGTATCCCTCCTGTGGTTCTCTTCATCCTCCAGCCCCAATACCTCCCTCCTTCCCCCCTCTGCACTCATGCCCCTCCCCAAGTCCACTGACAAAGGAGGTCTTTTTTTCTTTTCCTTCTGATCCTAGTCAATTATGTCTCATGAGGAGTGGCTGCATTGTCTTCTTCTGTGGCCTTCTAAGGCTGCTCACCCCTCAGCAGTCCAATCAGTTAATGTCAGAGACAGTTCCTTTTCCTATTATTATGAAACCTGAAACCCGCTTGGACACTGAACTACCATGGGCTACATCTTTGCAGGGGTCCTAGGTTATCACCACTCATGTTCCTTGGTTAGAGTATCAGTCTCAGGAAAGAACCCTGTGCTCAGATTTTTGGTTCTGTAGCTCTCTTCTGGAGTTCCTGTCCTTTCAAAATCTTACTATTTCTCACTTCTTTCATTAGATTCCATGCACTCTGCTCAAAGGTTGGCTGTAAGTCTCAAGATCTGCCTTGATAGTCTGCAGGGCAGAACCTTTCAGATGTCCTCTGTGTCAGTCTCCTGAGATTTTCCCTGTTTTTTTTTTTCCTTCTCATCCTTTCCATCTTCTTTTCCTTTCAGGATTGAGATTGAACCATTTAGCCAGAGTCCTCCCTCTTATTTAGTTTCTTTAGGTGTAGCGATTTTAGAAGGTTTATCCTATAAGTCTCTATGAATGAGTGTATATCGTGTATATCTTTGTATTTCTGGGATAGCTCACTCAGGATGATCCTTTCTAGATCCCACCATTTACCTTCAAATTTCATGATTTCTTTGTTTTTTATTGCTGAGTAATATTCCATTGTGTAGATGTACCACTATTTCTCTATCCATTCCTCTGTTGTGGGATATCTGGGTGGTTCCCAGGTTCTGGATATTACAAATAAAGTTGCTACAAACATGGTTGAGCAATTGACCTTATTGTGTAGTTGAGCCTCTTTTGGTATATGCCTAAGAGTGGTATAGTTGGATCCCGAGGAAGTACTACTACTAGTTATCCGAGAAAGCGACAGATGGATTTGAAGAATGGTTGTACAAGTTTACATTCCCACCAGCAGTGGAAGAGGGTTTTCCTTTCTCCATAACCCCTTCCACATGTTTCATTACTTGAGTTTTTGTTCTTGGCCATTCTGAGGGGTGTTAGGTGAAATCTTAGGGTCCTTTTGATTTGCATTTCTCTCAAAACTAACTAAGGATGTTGAACATTTCTTTAATTGTTTTTCTGCCAACAATATTTCTCTATTGAGAATTCTCTGTTTAGCACTCTCGCATTTTTTAAATAGGATTACTTGATTTATTGCTATTTAATTTCTTCAGTTATTTATATATACTGGATTTCAGTCCTCTATCAGATGTAGGGTTGGTGAAGATCCTTTCCCAATGTCTAGGCATTTGTTTTGTTCTGAGGACAGTGTCCTTTGCTTTACAGAAGTTTTTCAGTTTCATGAGGTTCCATTTATTGATTGTTGTTCTTAGAGTCTGTGCTATTTATTGTTCTGTTCAGGAAATTGTTTCCTGTGCCAATGAGTTCAAGGCTCTTCTCCACTTTTTCTTCTAAGTGGTTTAGTGTGTCATGTGGAGTTTGATCCACATGAACTTTAGTTTTCTGTAAGGTGATAATTAAAAAATAATAATATTTTCATTTTTTTGCATGTAGACATTCAGTTAGAACAACACCATTTGTTGAAAATGCAATCTTTGATTTCAGTTTATGGTTTTGATATCTTGGACAAAACTCAGGTGTCAATAAGTGTGTAGGTTTATTTCTGTGTCTTCTATTTGGTTCTATTTAGTCAGTACACCAGTAACTGCTCATTTCAATGTCACAACCTAGGTAATTTCAGATCCAAGGCCACAGCAGGAAACCACCTTGTAATTCAGTACATTCCCCTTAATTCCACATCACTTTGAGGCTTCCCTACTTAGGAAGCTTGTCAATTAAATAAACATTACAGTTTCATTTCCTAGCTGAGCAGCCACTGAGGTAAACAGGAGTAAAGATGTGGGATCTGGATAAAGAGATGAGATAAAGGCTTGTTGGGTTTCACAGAAAAAGTGGCATGTGCACAGGATCAGAAATACTGGAGACTGGGGAATTTTTTTTTTTACTCATCTCCATGGAAACCTCAATATTATCTTAGGTGCAATATTGGGTGAGAGGGAAATGATGTCATGAAACAGGTGCAAGCCAGTAAGACTTTCAAGAGACATTTATTTAAAGGGTCAAGTAGTCAGTATCATTGAGAGAAAGGCTGAGCAGTCCTACATGCCTCAGTCTGGGTAGCTGAACACACACAACAGATAATAGTTCCTGTGTCTGAGACTCTTAGATCAGCAAAAGTATCACATATTTCTTTCAAGTGATCATTAATAAAGTCACGTGTCCTTGACATGTGACTTTTACATGATCATGGATTCCATTATTATTTATTAAATGCATAGATATGTCCTCAGTCAGTGAATTACTTGCTGTGAAAACTCTCTCTGACCAAGGCAACTCTTTGAACAATAGAAGTTTAATTGGGACATTGCTCATATTTTTACAAAGACCATCCAGGATGTCACGTTCTCAAACAGTCATCTTGTTATAGTCTTCAGCCGAATGGAGACTGACCACTGACCATTGTGTTTCATACTGAACTTCAATTGGCAGGCAAAGAGATGGAAACTGAGAGAGACAGAGAGAGAAAGATCTAGAAAGCTATAGATTCAGAAACAGAGAGATTGAGACCAACAGAAACAGACATTAAGTGAGATAGACCAAGAGGTAGAGACTCCATTCTGTCTGGTCACTTTCATTGGCATATCAACCTCAAAGAACACCCTCTTATAACTCCAAAAGGAATTATAATTTATTCAATATTTTGTATCTTAAACTTTATTCTCTTTGTATCCCCCTTTAAAATGCTCTGTTCTTCACTCTAAATCACACCATCCCTCCCAATTATCCATGCCCCTCCTCTAGTCCATTGATAGGGGATGTCTTCTTCCACTCATGACTTCTCATCCTAGTTGATCAGATCTCACTAGGAGTGTATGCATTGTTGTCCTCTGTGGCTTGCTAAGGCTGCTCCCCCATCAGAATGAGGTGACCAGCGAGCAGACCAATCAGTTCATGTCAGAGGCAGTCCCTCTTCCCATTACTATGGAACATCCTTGGACACTGAACTGCCATGGGCTACATCTGTTCAAGGGTTATAGGTTATCTCCATACATGTTACTTGGTTGGAGTATGACTCTCAGAAAGACCCTTGTAAGATTTTTTTCATTCTTTTGTTCTCCTTGTTCCTGTCCTCTCCAGAATGTACTATTTACCACTTCTTTCATTAGATTCCATGCACTTTGCCCAACATTTGGTCATAACTCTCAGCATCTGCTGTGAGCATCTACTGGGCAGAGCCTTTCAGAGGGCCTGTGTGGTAGGCTCCTAACTTGTTCCCCGTTTTCTCCTTCTTCTGAGTCCATCCTCTTTGCCTTTTGGGATGGAGATTGACCATTTTAGCCAGAGTCCTCCATCTTGAGTTTTTCTTTATGTGTACATATATTAGTAGTTTTTTCCTATATGTATGTCTATATGTGTGAGTATATACCATGTAAGTCTCTCTGATTTTGGGATAGCTCACTTAGGATGATCTTTTCTAGTTCCCACCATTTACCTGCAAATTTCATGATATCCTTGTTTTTTTATTGCTGAGAATACTCCAATGTAGATGTACCACCTTTCTGTATTTATTCTTCAGCTGAGGGGCACCTACGTTGTTTCCAGGTTCTAGGTATTACAAATAACACTGCTACAAACATGGTGGAGCAATTGTCCTTATTGTGTACTTTAGCCTATTTTGAATATATGCCTAGGAGTACCATAGCTGAGTCTTGAGGAAGCGCTATTACTAGTTGTCTGAGAAAGCACCAGATGGATTTCCCAAATGGTTGTAGAAGTTAATATTCCCACCAGCAGTGGAGGAGTGTTCTCCTTTGTCACAACATCTCCAGGAGGTGTTGTCATTTGAGTTTTTGATGTTGGCCATTCCAACTGGTGTAAAGTGAAATCTCAGGGTCATTTTGATTTGCATTTCCCTGATGGGTAATGGTATTGAACACTTCTTTCAGTGTTTCTCTGCCATTTGATATTCTCCTATTAAACATTCTCTGTTTAGAACTATTCCCCATTTTTAATTGGAATAATTTATTTATTATTATTATTATTATTATTATTGCTTTCAACTACTTCAATTCATATATATATATATATCTACATATATATGGGTAATACCCCTCTGTCACATAAAGGGTTGGTAAAGATTCTTTCCCCATCTGTAGGGATTCCTTTTGTTTTGTTGACAGTGACCTTTGTTTTACAGAAGCTTTTAAGTTTCATGAGGTTCCATTTACTGAATTTTGCTCTTAGAGCCTGTTTTGTTGGTCTTCCTTTCAGGAAATTGTCTCCCATGCCAATGAGTTCAAGGCTCTTCCCCAATTTTTCTTTTAACCTATTTAATGTGTCTGATTTTATGTTGAGGTCTCTGATCCACATGGACTTTAGTTTTATGCAGGCTGATAAGTATGGATCTATTTGCATTTTTCTACTTGTAGACATCCAGTTAGACCAGCACCACTTCATGAAAATGCTACCTTTTTTCCATTGAATGGTTTTGGCATCTTTGTCAAAACTCCTGTGTATATAAGCGTGTGGGTTTATTTCTGGGTCTTCTCTTCAGTTCTATTGATCCACCATTATGTTTCTATGCCAGTTCCATGCAGTTTTTATTACTGTTGTACTATATTACAGCTTGAGATCAGGGATAAAGATACCTCCAGAATATCTTTTATTGTAGAGCATTAATTTAGTAACTCTGGTTCCTTGTTTTTTCCATATGAATTTGAGAATATTTCTTCCAAGTTCTGTAAATAATTATTTAGGTAATTGAATGAGAATTGCATTGTAGATTGCTTTTGGTTAGATGGCCATTTTTACAATGTAAAGCCTGCCAAGCCATGAGCATGGGAGATCTTTCCATCTTCTTATATGGTCTTCTAATTCTTTCCTTAGAGACTTGAAATTATTTATATACAAGTCTTTTACTTGCTTGGTTAGGATCACACCAAGGTACTTTATACCTTTGACTAAATACAGGAACACATCAAAGATAACATCTACTATGACCAAGTAGGCTTCCTCCCAGGCATGCACGGGTGGTTCATTATATGGAAATACATCAATACATCAATGTGATCCACCATATTAACAAACTGAAAGAAAAAAAAAATAAAACCATGGTAATTTCCTTTTTGCTGGAAAAGCAGTTTGCAAAATCCAACATCCATTCATATTTAAAGTATTGGAGAGATCATGGATACAAGGCACATATCTAAATATAGTAAAGGCAATAAACAGCAATCCTATAGCCAGCATCAACCTAAATGGAGAGAAACTTAAAGAAATCACTTTGAAATCAGCAACAAGGCAAAGGTGCCCACTCTCTCCATATCTCTTCAAGATATTTCTGGAAGTCCTTCCTAGAGCAATACGAAAATTGAAGTATATAAATGGGATAGATATCAGAAAGGAAGAAGTAAATCTATCACTATTTGCAGATGATATAAAGAATACCAGAGTGACCTCAAAAATTCTACATGGGAAATCCTACAGCTGATAAACAGCTTCAGCACAATAGCTAGATACAAAATTAACTCAAAAAAATTAATAGCCATCCGTATACAAAAGATAAAAGGGCTGAGAACGAAATTAGGGAAACAAGATAATATTATCTAAAAAGGCCATACCTCCAAACCTTCCCAGACATTTCCTCACTGCGGACTCCTCATGTAAAAAGATGAGCTTCAAGGAGACATTACAATTCAAATCATCAGGAAGTGGAAGAAGGTGGAGGGACTTCTAGTCTAAAAAAAAATAGTCATCCTAATAGTTTGTCATTCAATACAATGATTTTAGTCCCAGCAATTTCCAAATTCTAAAGAGCAGAACTAACAATCTCCTTTGGGGAAAATGTGGAATATTTCTAAAATGGAGTATTATTCAGCTAAGAAAAATGACATCATGACATATTCAGGCAAATGGAAGTACCAGGAAAAATAATTCTGGCTGAAGTAACAAAAATGCAGAAAGAGAAATACGGTATGTATTCTTATATTCACTTATTAGGAGGTCTCCTAATAGTTGGGGATAAAGTTCCAATTGCAGTATATTTTGACCAAACCAGTGTTCCACTATGGGTGTGGTGTGTCAGTTAATTGAGTTGTTGGTCCAGGCTATACTACTGAAATTTTCAAGTAACTGTTGTTATTAAAATAACTGTTGTTATTAAAATATGTTTCTATCCTCAACTGATAGATCAGTGTCATGTTCTTGGATCCACAGAGATGCTTTCTTCTGCATCAAACTGGATTGCACACAGAGTCACAATCTGATATTATGCAGAGAGAGACCTTAAAATGCAAAGCTTGAAGTGGGATTTCCATATGAAATTCTCCCTTCCCTCAGAGCTCTTTGACGCCTGTAGCAGGGGAGGCAAGAAGATTGTCATGAGTAGAGGGAATTGAGGACACAAGGAAAACAATGCCCAGAGAATCAGACCATTGACAAAGATGATGTTTCCAGCCTTGATGAGATCTGATAAGCTAGGGTCAGAAAGTAGGGGAAGGATGACCTCACCTATTAAGGAACTAGATAAAGGTCATCAGGTAGAAGAAGGAGGGTGTTTGGGATTGCAAGTCAAAGAGGGATGTTGTAGCAGAGAAGATACAGATTGAACAATATGTAATAAATAAATATATAAAAATAACTGTGATAAAGATGATGAAATATAGAGCTCTTCAGGACTAATGGATTCTTCTTGGGGATGGTGCCAGGATGTGGCAAGGATGAACTTAATTTTCTTTAAGGAGGTTGATACTGTTACTCTGATCATGTTACAATGAGTATATAAACAGCACATACTTGAACTGATGTATTTTAAATAATAATAAAAAAATATTAGTGTGACAAATGGTTAGGAATTTGAAATGGGAGCAATGGAACAGGAATTTGATGTATATTATATGAATTTCCACATAATTAATAAAAATGATATGTTGACAACTTTAACAATGAATTTTAACCTGGGGAAAAGATTCTGCTAAAGGAGGGCAGAGTTTGACTTTGTAAGGCATACTTTCCAGCAACTCATTATGTAGCAGAGAATCCTAGCCATGAACTAGTGGTTACCCATTTACCTCAGACCACATGAGCTCAGGTGGCAGCTCTGAACAAGCAGTCCTGGCACTAACACTACCTTTGGATGGTTTGCCTGGAGGACTATTGCAGGAAACTGTGCTGCTCTTGTGTCCTAGGCATATAATCGGGACATATTTCTTATCCTGAATGACCACTTTGAACCCAAGATAAGGAAAAGTGCTCACTCAAAACTGAGTTGGACAAACCTGCCAATCTAGCTAGGTCAGACAAGGGAACCTGCTCATAGAGGGTTGGGAACACTAGTGTGGAACAGCACCAGCTGTCAAATCCTTTATTGTCCATCAGTTCTCCTTCTACACACACAGATCTTTTTTCTGTTTCACCCAAACCTCTCCTGGAGTTATCTGGTTTCCTTCTCTTTTCCTTGCTATAAAGTCTCAATATCCAAGGGAACTCTAGGCTCAGCCTGCCTATTATATGAATAATAGTGTGAAGGTACATTTAGTGAGTATGCCAGTAACTGCTCAGTTCTAAGTCACAACACAAGAAATTTCACATCCAAGACCACAATAGGAGACCACTTTGTCATTCAGTAAATTTTCCTTAATCCCACATCACTTTGAAGCTTCACTACTTAAAAAGTTGTCCTATTCATTAAATATTAAAATTTCCATTTCCTAACTGAGATTGTCACAGAGGTTAATTGGAGTAAAGATATGGGATCTGGATAAAGGGAGGAGATAAAGGCTTGTTGGGTTTCACAAGAAAAAGTCACATGTGTACAGGATCAGAGATATTGGACACTGAGGAAAATTTGTTTACTCATCTCCATGGAAGCCTCAAGATTCTCTCAGGTGCTGATTGGCTGAGAGGCAGAATGATGTCATGCAGGAGGTGAAAGCTAATAAGAATTTCAGCAGCCAGCTTTTAAAAGGGCTAAGTGGACAGTGTGCTTGAGAGAAAAGCTGAGCATGCTTCAATATGGCAAGCACACAACCCAGAGATGTCAGTTCTTGTATTCAAGACTTAGTTCAGCAAAAGTGTCACATATTTCTTTCAAGTGGTCATTAATAAAGTCATGTCAGTTTCATATTATCACATATTCCATTATTTAATAAATTCACAGATATTTCCCCAGTCAGTGAATTCTTACTATGAAAATGCTTTCTGACCAAGGCAACTCTCAAAATGTGTTAAATAGGGACCTTGCTCATATTTTTATAGAGAACATTTAGGATGTCAATTTAGCAAGTAGTCATCCTATGTTAGTCCTTCTGCAGAACTGAGACATTTTTATACTGAACCATAATTGGAAGACAGAGAGAGGGAAACTGGGAGAGAAAGATCTAGACAGACATATTTAGGAAAAGAGAGACCAAGACCAACAGAAAGAAAGATATAAAGTGACAGAGACTGAGAGACAGAGACTCCATTCTGTCTGGTTACTTTTATTGGCATATCAGCCTCATAGCACAACATCCTATAATATAACTCCAATAGGAATTACATTATCTAACAAGGCCATACCATCTAACATTTCCCAGACCTTTTCTCACTTACTAATCTTCTAAATACAATAGCTTCAAGGGGAAATTGCAATTAAAATTACCAGGAAGTGGAAGAAGATGGAGGAATTTCTAGGCTAAAAGAACATAGTTATGCTGAAAGTTTCTCATTACAATGATTAAAGACCCAGCAACTTCCAAAACTAAAGAATAGGACTGACAATCATCTTTAGGAAAAAAGTGGAATATTTCCATAATGAAGTAATATTCAGCTATAAAATGACATCCTAATATTTTCAGGCAAATGGATGGAACCAGGAAAAATCGTCCTGGGTTAAGTAACTAAAATGCAGGCAGGCAAATATAGTATGTATTCACTTACTAGAGTGTCTCCTAATACTTGGGGCTAAAGTAACAGTAGGCCCTCACCAGTGTTCCACTGGGGGGATAGGGTGACATTTAATTGAGTTTTGGGGCCAGGGCATCATATGGAAATTTTCAAGCAACCCAAGTTGTTTTATTAAAATATGTTGCTCTTTGCCCTCAATTGATAAATCAGTGCAATGTTATTTATTTATTTATTTATTGGTGGGTTTTTTTTTTTTTTTTTTGGTTCCATAGAGTTGCTCCCTTTGGCATCAAATGGGTTTGCATACAGAGAACCACAGTCTGATACTTTAAAGAGATAGACTTTAAAACACCAAGTTCTAAATGGGATTTCCCTATGAAAATTTCACTCCCCTCAGAGCACTGGGAAGCCTTCAGTAGAGGAGGCTGGAACAGTGTCATAACTAGAGTCAATTATCAAAACAAGGAGAACAAAGCCCTAAGAATCAGGCCTCAGAGGAAGATGATGCAGCAAGCCTTGACCTTATAAGCTAGCGTAAGATAGAAGGGGGGAGGACCTCCCCTTTCAGGAAACTAGAGGAAGGGCATAGCTGTAGAAGAAGCTGGGTGGGTGGGACTGGAGGGAGAAGGAAAGGGGGCAGAAGAGGAGATGGAAAGTGAAGAAATCACAATAAATAAATACTTAAGAGAATCTGTGATCAAGGCGATGAAGTATAGAGCTCTTCAGGACTAGTGGCTTTTGGGTGGGGGGGGGTCCCAGGGTATGGGAAGGATAAACTCAGTTTTCTTTAAGGGACTTGGCACTGAGACTCTAATCATTTTCCAATAAATAGATGAAAAAATATACTTGAATTGATGTATTTTAAAGAAAAAAAACTATTTTTAGTGATACACATGGATATTAATTTGAACCTGGGAGCAATGGAAAAGGAGTGTAATGTATATTATATGAAATTCCAACATAATCAGTAAAAATAATATATAGACAACTTTTACAATTACTTTTAACATTGAGAAAAGATTCCACTAAAGGAGGGCAGAGTTTGACTTTGTCAGGCATGCTTTCCAGGAACTCATTATGTAGCAGAGAATCCTAGCCATGAACTAGTGGTTACCCAGCTACTGCAGACTCTAGGAGCTCAGGTGGCCCCTCTGAACAAGCAATCCTGGCACTAACACTACATTCAGAGAGTTTTTCTGGAGGACCACTGCAGGAAACACAGCAGATCTTATGTTTTAGGCATATAAAGCACACCCATTTCTCTGTCCTGAAGGATCATTTTTAACTTTAAACACCAGGACCAGGAGACTTGCCCAATAACCATGGAGTAGGACACAGCTGCCACTCCAGCCAGGTCAGCAAGGCAAACCTGCTCAAAGCATGTTGGGAACACAAGTGTCAACACCACCAGCTGTCAAATATTTTATTCTTCTTCAGTTCTGCTTTTACACTCACAGATCTTGCTCTGTTTCATCCAAACCAGTCCCAGGAATTGTCTCATTTCCTTCTCTTTTCCCTGCTCTTAAAGACTCAATACCCAAGGAAACCCTAGACCCTGGTAGCCTATTATATCAATAAGAATGTGAAGGTACATTTAGTGTGTATGCGAGTCTTGCTAGTTCAAAGTTACAGCCTATGAAATTTCAGATCCAAGCCCAAAGTAGGAGACCACCTTGTCATTCGGTACATTCCCCTTTTTCCCACATCACTTTGAAGCTTTCCTACTTAGGAAGCTGTCCTATTCAATAATCATTACATTTTAATTTCCTACCTGAGATTGTCACAGAGGTAAACATGAGTAAAGGTGTGGGATCTGGATAAAAATAAGCGATAAAGGCTTCTTGGTTTTCAGAGAAAAAGTGACATGTGCACAGGATCAGAGATACTGGACATTGAGGAAAGTTTGTTTACTCATCTCCATAGAAATCCCAAGATTCTCTCAGGTGCTGATTGGCTGAGAGAGAAATGATGTCATGAAACAGGTGAAAGCCAGTAAGATTTTCAAGAAGCAGTTATTTAAAGTGACAAGTGGACAGCATGATTGAGAGAAAAGTCTAAGCAGCCCTACATGCCTCGGTCTGGATAGCTTAAAGCACACAACAGATGACAGTTCCTGTGTCCAAGACTCTTAGTTCAGGAAAAGTGTCACATGTTTCTTTCAAGTGGTCATTAATAAAGTCACATGTTCTTGATAGATGAGTTTCATCTTATCACAGATTCTATTATTTTTGCTAATGCACACATTTTTTCCTCAGTCAGTGTATTATATACTGGGAAAACATTCCTTATCAAGGCAAACCTTGGGAAAAAAGCGTATAATTGGGACTTTGCTTATAATTTTACAAAGACCATCACTAATGTCACCTCAGCATGCATTCATCTTTTTGTAGACTTTTAGCAGAACTGAGACTTTTCATACTTAAATACAAGCAGCAGGCAGAGTGTGGGAAACAGAAAGAGACAGAGAGAGATAGAGCTAGAGCAATAGATTTAGAAATAAAGAGACCAACAAAAACAAAAATGTAAAGTGACAGAGACCAAGAGACAGAGACTCCATTCTGTCTGGTTACTTTCATTGGCATATCAAATTCAAAGCACACCCTCCTATAATATAACTCCATTAGGAATTTTATTATCTGACAAGGCTATTACTTCTAACTCTTCCCAGAAATTTCCTCACTGGGATTCATGTAAATGAGTTTCAAGGGGACATTGCAATTCAAATGACCAGGAAGTGGAGGAAGATGGAGGGACTTCAAGGCTAAAAGAACATTGTTTGTCATTCAATACAATAATTAAATTCCCAGCAACTTCCAAATTCTAAAGAACAGGACTGACAATATCCTTTGGAATAAAATGTGGAAAATTTCCATAAGGTGTATTATTCAGCTAAGAAAATTCCATCATGATATTTTCAGGCAAATGGATGGAACCAGGAAAAACACCCTAGGTGAAGCAACTAAAATGCAGAAAGAAAAAAAATATGGTATGTATTCACTTATTAGGAAGTCTCCTAATAGTGAGGGATAAAGTTCCAATAGGCCATCTATTGTGTACAAAGCAGTGTTATACTAGGGGAATTGGATGGCAGTTATTTGAGTTGTTAGGCCAGGGCATCCTACCGAAAGTTTCAAGCCAACCCGACTATTGTTCTTAAGATAAGTTACTCTCTGCCCTCAATTGCTAGATGAGTGTCGTGTTCTTTTATCCACAGAGATGCTTATTTTTGCATCAGTTGGGATTACATACAGAGACCCACAGCCCAATATTATGCACAGAGAGACCTTGAAACACCTAGCTCAAAATGGTATTTCCCTATGAAATTCTCCCTCCCTTCAGAGTCCTGGGAAGCCTGCAGGGGAGGAGGCAGAGCTATTGTCATAAGTAGACAAAATTAAGGACACAAGGTGAACAATGCTCTGAGAATCATCCCGCAGAAGGTGATGATGAAGTTAGCCTTGAAGAGCCCTGTTAAGCTAGGCTCAGATATAAGAAGGAGGAGGATCTCCCCTATCAGAGAACTAGAGAAAGTGCCTAAGAGTAGGAGAAAGATGGAGAGCAAGACTGGAAGGATAAGACTAAAGGGGCAGCAGAGGGGATACAAAGTGAACAAATAATAATAAATAAATACATAAGAAAAACTGTGATCAAGGGAATGAATTATAGAGCTTTTCAGGATTGATGGCTTCTTCTTCGGGGTGGTGCCAGGGTGTGGCAACAATGTACTCAGTTTTCTTTAAGGGACTTGGTACTGAGACTCTGTTCATGTTCCTCACTGGGCACTGAATAGAAAGGACACAGATTGCTTGAGAGAAAGGCTGAGCAACTCTACATTCCTCAATCTGGGAGCTGGTAGCACATGACCCAGAGATGACCGCTCCTATGTAAAAGACTCAATAATATTTTCGCATATTTCTTTCAAGAGGTCATTAATAAAATCATCTGGTATGACAGAAGAATGGAATTTTGACATCACAATGGTGTTGAGACCTCAACATGCTATTATGATATCACATTAATATTATGACATCACAATGTAATTATGACACCACAGTGCTATTATGATATCACCAGGCTATTATGACCTCATATAGTATGATATCACAATGAAATTATGACATCATCATAATAATATAACAGAACAATTAAATTATGACGTCACAATGTTATTATGACATCACATTATTGTTATCATATCACATTCGTATTATGACATCACCATTCTATTATGACATTATTTTGGTATATCACAATAGAATTTTGACTACACAGTGGCATTATGACCTCAAAATGCTATTATATCATCACAATGTTTTTATCACATCCCAATAATATCATGATATCGCAATGGTATTATGACATCACAATGCTATGGTGACATCCCAATGCTATTATAACATCACCGCGGTATGATGAAATAACAATGTTGTTATGATATCCCAATGGTATTATAACATTACAATGCTACTATAACATCACAATTCTATTATGACGTCACGATGCTATTATATCTTCATAATGATATGACATTGCAATGGTGTTATGACTTCAGAATGGTATAATGGCTTCACAATGGTATATTGTATGTGATCATTAATATTTACTATGGGTTTATCTTTTTTTAATTCTAAATAGCTGTATAACCAACTCATCAAACATAGACTGTTTTTTTTTGTTTTTTTTTTTTTTTTTTAGTTAACTTAGAACATGATGCTGTGCAATAGATAATCCCTCCTCCTAAACCTTCAAGGACTCACAGTTTCCTAACATTTAGATTTTACTCATAATATTTGCTTTTTGTGAAATCTTAGGTCTGGTTTATTCTCTCCATTCTTCTCCAAGATATCTCCTCCAGCTCTGCTCTCTAATCTCTGCTCCCTCTCCCTCTCTCATTCCACTCATTTTCTGCACTCTGGCTCCTCCTATTGCTCAACATTGTGGCTAGTTGCTTTATTCTGGCCTGTTTATAAAAAGTTGAAACAGGATGCTTACAATAAGTATCACAATGCAATATCCAGATTGAAACCAGAGAGTGGGGGGAGAAATTAGCATTTCAAACAACATTGTACCAAAAATGTTGACAACATCATAATGCTATGATAACATCACAATACTATTATGACCTCACACTGGGGTTTTGATATGTTGTTATGATATCACATTGATATTATGAAATCAAAATGCTCTTATGACATCATATGGTATTATTAATTCATAATGCTAGTATGATTTAACAATGTTGTTATGAGATCACAATGCTAATTATGATATCCCATTGATATTATAAATCACAATGCTATTATGACATCTCAGTATTATGACATCACAACTTTATTATGACATTTCAATTTTATCATGTCATCACACATCTCAGTGCTATTATGACATCACAACATTAGAATGACATCACAATGGTATATATAGTGTTATATATATATAATATACATTATATATATATAATAAATAAGTAAATAAGTTGTTGCTACAAACTTCTTTAGGAATGTATACCTTGTTCATTCAAATGCTGATTTCTGTCCCCCCTCTCTGGTTTCAATCCTGAACTGCACTGTGATGCTTATTCTACGCATCACCTGACTCAAGTTTGTGTAAACATGCCGCCATTTATTCTCTGTATTTTTAATAAAAAAAAAAAACAGCTACAATGCTGAGCAATAGAGGACTAGATGGGACATCCTGGTCTATAGCAGGAGGAAGAGGAAGGAAGCAGTGGAGGAGAGGTGGAGAATCAGGGGGAGAGGTCTTGGAACCATGTGAAGATATGAAACTTAACTAAAATATGACTGAAAGCACATATAATAAGTGAAATCTGAATGGTATGAATCTATGTAGTCTTGGAGGTTTAGGATGCCCAGGAGCAAAAGTCAGCATAAGACCTGAAACTTAACATAAAAAACTGGCTGCTGCTATACACTAACAGGAAGATACACAAGTATGGCTTCCTTAGCTTGCTGATGGCTCAGCTCAGCTAAACTCAGCAGGCATGTCTGGAAAGAAAGAACTGGAGACACACAGACCTCTAGACAGAGCTTGATCTACAACTGCATCTAAAAAGAATGCCATGGCAGAGAGTATTTTAATCCACTTTTGCTTTGTTTTGGTTGTCATAGTCATGGATCTGGTGGTGGAAGACTTCTTCAAGAAATTACAAGGAAAAAATGGGGAAAACAACCAAGGAATGGAATACTAAATTACAGACAATAGAAAGGGCACCCTTCCTAATAAAAATTTGATTAATAATGGCTAAAATTCAAAACTCTCTGGCTGCAAGATAGTTGTCAGCTCTTTCTAGTAAGAGTCTACCAATTCATTAAAATGTCAACTAAATTCCTAAAACAACCAACTGGGCTTTGCTTGTTGCAATGTAGAAACTGACCCAAAACTTAAAATTTTCTTGTCTCCCTGCTTAATTTTCATTTAAAGGCCTTGAGTCACTCTTATATTAATTTGAGACAAAAAAAATATTCGAACAAGTTGATGAAGGCACATGCCTTTCATCCCAACACAAAGTAAAAAGAAACAGGCAGATCTGTGAGTCATGATCAGCCTAATTTACATAATAAAAGCCAGGATGGCAACTCTTGCTGTTTAACCTCTTGCAGAGATAGCCTAAGATTCAAAATGACAAAATTTCCCTTAAGGTCACCATGTAAGTTCTTTTTTCTTAATGATAGATGTTATGTCCTTACTGTTTTAAAGATTGAATTCATATTACTTTTAGGTTTATATGAGGAGAGATGTCACAATGCTCTAAAAACACCAGCCAATCTCAGAAAGTGGGAGTTCCACAGAAGAACTGGTGCCAAAGGGCACTTTGGCTTAAGAGATATGTTCTGTTGATCAATGGAAGGACCTAAAATTAGGTTGGGAGACAAACATGCAAACTGTACCCCTGCCTTGTCAAAAAAATCTTTTAAATGCTGACTAAATTAACATGTCACATTGCTCTGGAAGCTGTCATATCCTTTCAACATGAGATATTTTCACAGGGGATAGATATTGCTCATTCCTAATGCAAGATAGAAACAGGAGGTTTACATCTGGCAAAGTGCACACCAGCCTAGTTAAGTACTAAAAAATCAAAAATAATACTTCATATGTTTAAAAGGCAAAACTGTCCATCCCATATCAAAAAGGGCACAAGCAAAAGATAGCCAAAACAAATGCCAAAACCCACGCACAAGATGCCTAACCATAAACCTAAGCCTAACACCTAACCCTAAATGTAACCCTCACCCTAACCCTAATCCTATGCTAAGCTGACATCACAATAGTATGTCTTCAAAAATGTTATTATGACATCACAATGGAATTTTGACATCACAGTGCAATTATGACATCACAATGCTATGATAAAATTATCATAATGTCATGCCATCTCAATGAAATTAGGACATCATAATGTTATTATAACACCAAAATGCCATTACGACATGATTGTTTTAAGATATCAGAATGGAATTTGACATCACAAAGCTATTATGACAGCAAAATGCACTTATGATATCAAATTATATTACGATGTGATTCTCATATGATATCACTGTGGAATTTTGACATCACAATTTCATTATGACCTCAAAATGCTATTATGACATCACAATGCTATTATGATATCACAATGTATTTTGACATCATAATGATAATATGACATCATAATTGAATTATGACCTCACAATGCTTTTATGACATCATATGGAAATAGAATTCCATTACAATGGAATTAGAATTTCAAAATAATAATATAACAGTGCAATTATGACATCATAATTCTATTATAACTTCACAATGGTATGACATCCAATGGTATTTTGATTTCAAAATGGTTTTATGACATCTCAATGGTATGATGACATCACAATCCTATTATGACTTCTCAATGGTATTAGAATATCACAATGCTGTTATGACATCACAAAGTCGTCTTGACATCCCAATGCTTTTATGACATCTCAATGCTATTATGGCTATGTCAGAATAAGGCTATTCTGACATAATTGTGGTATGACATCACAATGGAATTTTGACATCACAATGTCATTATGACCTAAAAATACTATTACATCATCTCAATGCCCTTATAACATCACAAGGATATTATGATATCACAGTGGAATCATAATCTCAAAAGGTTATTATGACATTACAATTATCTGACATCTCAATGCTATCATGACATAACAATGCTATAATGAGATCACAAAGGTATTATGATATCACAATGGTTTTATGACATCACAATAGTATGACTTCCAAAAACCATTATAACATCACAGTGGTATCATGATATCACATTAGTATTATGACATAATATTTGTGTCATGATATCCCAATGGCATTATGATATTCCAATGCTATTATAACATCACAATACTATGACATCACAATGCTATTATGTCTTCCTAATGATACATCAAATCATATTATGACATCACAATGGCATAATCACCTCACAATGGTATGACAATATCACAGCGATATGATTACAACATAATGCCATTATGACATCACAATGACATTCTCACTTCACAATGGTATTATGACATCACAATTGTAATATGGCAGTACAAATTTATTATGAAATCTCAACAGTATTATGTAATCACAATTGTGTAAGGACATCTCAATTCTCTTATGTCCATCATGGCATTATGATACCTCAATTATATGATGACACATTGTATTATGACATCACAATGGTATTTCAACATGATTGTGGTATGTAATCACAATAAAATTTGAGGTCTAACATCTCAGTGCTATTATCATATCTCAATGTTATTACAATATCACAATAATAGGAAATCACAATTCTTTTATGACATTACAAACGTGTTTTGACATCACAATGCTACTATGACATTACAATATTATGACATCTCAATGGTATTATGATTAAAAAATGTTATTGTGACATCACAATGCAATGCTATTATGACTTCATGATGTTATTTCAACATGATTGTGTTATGATATCACAATGGAATTTTGAAATAAAAAATTATTATGACTTCATAATGTAAGACTTCACAATGATATCAGCACATCCATTGCTATGATGACATCACAATGCTATTATGACATCAGAATGGCATCATGACTTGAAAATTGCTCATGATATCCCAATGCTGTTATGATATCACAATGGTTAGCTGCTGAGAGAACGATGCCATGAAACAGGTGAAAGCCAATAAGAGTTTCTGGAGCCAGTTATTAAAAGGGCCAAGTGGACAATTTTCTTGAGAGAAAGGCTGAGCACCCCTACATGCTTCAATCTGGGCAGCTGAAAGACAGAACCTAGAGGGGACAGTTCCTGTATCCAATACATTTAGTTCAGGTAATCTGTCACATATTTTTTTTTCAAGAGCTTTTCATACTGAATCACAAGCAGCAGGCAGAGAGAAGGAGACTGGGAGATACAGAGAGAGGAAGAGCTAGAGAGACAGATTCAGAAATAGAGAGTCTGAGACTTACAGAAACAAAGATATAAAGTGACAGAGACAGAGAGGAAGAGACCCATTGTGTCTGGTCACTTTCATTGGCCTGTCAACCTCACAGCACACCCTCCTAATAGAATATAACTCTAATAGAAATTATATTATCTAACAAAGTCATACCTCCTAACCCTAACAAGACATTTCTTCACTGGGGACTCCACATGTAAATAGATGGGCTTAGAGGGGATATTTCAATTAAAAACACCAGGAAGTAGAAAAAAAACGGAGGGAATTAGGCTAAAAGAACATTGTTTTCCTGATACTATGTCATTCATTACAATGATTAAAGTCCCAGCATATTCCGAGTTCTATAGAACAGGTCTGACTATCTCCTTTAGGTAAAATATGGAATATTTCCATAATGGATTATTCTTCAGCTAAGAAAATAATATCATGATATTTTCAGGCAAATAGATGCAACCAGGAAAATCATCTTGTGTAAAGTAACTAAAATGTAAAAAAGACAAAGATACTATGTATTCACTTATTAGGTCTTCTAAGAGTGGGGGGTGTTTAAAGTTCCAATAGGTCATCTAATTGTGACCAAACCAGTCTTCTATTAGGGGGATAGGGAGGCAGTGAATTGAACAGATTTCCATGTGAAATTCTTCCTTACCTCAGAGCTCTCAGAAGCCTGCAAGAGAGGAGGCAGTAAGAGTGTTATAAGTACAGAGAATTGAGGACACAAGAAGAAAAATGCCCTGAGAATCAGGCTGTAGAGGAAAATGATGCAGCCAGCCTTGATGAGACCTGATTAGCTAGGGTCAGACAGAAGAAGAAAGACTTCCCCTAAGTTAAGTTAAGAAAGGGCATAGCAGGAGAAGAAAGAGGCTGGGTGGGACTGGAAGGAAAAGAGGGAGGAGGCTGCAGAGGGAATACAAAGTGAACAAATCATAATAAGTAAATACATAAGAAAAACTGTGAGCAAGGTGATGAAGTATAGAGCTCTTCAGGACTGATGGCTTCTTCTTGGGTGTGGTGCCAGATATAGCAAGATGAACTCACTTTTATTTCAGGAACTTGAAAGTGAGACTCTGATCATGTTCCAATGAGTACATGCAGAAAACATACTTCGATTGATGTATATTTTTTAAAAGAATTTTTATTGTGACACATGAATAGGAATTTGAACCTAGGAGCAATGGAAAGGGTGTTATGTGTATTATATGAAATTCCCACATAAGCAATGAAAATAATGTTTACAACTTTTACAATGAATTTTAATATGGAGAAAACATTCTGCTAAAGAAGTGCAGAGTTTGACTTTGCAAAGAATGCTTTCCAAGAACTCATGTACCAGAGAATCTTAGCCATGAACTTGTGGTTACCCAGCTTCCTCATACCACAAGAGCTCAGGTGACACCTCTGAACAAGCAGTCCTGGAACTGACACTATGTTCATACAGTTTGTCTGGAGGACCATAAAAGGAAACACAGCTGCTCCTGAATCCTAAGCATATAACACAGACCCATTTCTCTGTCCTGAAGGCTTAGTTTGAACTCTAAACTCCAGGACCAGGAGGGTTCTTCACCTACCACTGAGTAGGACACAGCTGCCAGTTTAGCCAGGTCAGCTAAGGCAATTCTGCTCATAAAGGGTTGGCAATAATAGTGTGGAACAACATCAGCTATCAAATAGTTTATTGCCCTTCAGTTCTTTTACATACACCCATGTTTGCTGTTTCAGCCAAACCAGTCCCAGGAATTGTCTGGTCTCCTTCTGTTTTCCCTGCTCTTAAAGTCTCAATACCCCAGGAAACCCTAGGCTCTGCCAGCCTATGATATCAATAAGAATGTGAAGGCACATTTAGTGAGTACACCAGTAACTGCTCAGTTCTGAGTTACAACCTAAAAAAATTTAGATCCAAGACTACAGTAGGAGAACATCTTGTATTTTGGTACATTCCCCTTAATCCCACATCACTTTTAAGCTTCCCTACATAGGAAGCTGTCCAAATAAATAAACATTAAAATTTCATTTCCTATCTGATATTGTCACAGAGGCAAATAGGAGTAAAGGTGTGGAATCTGGATAAAGGGATGAGATAAAGGCTTTTTGGGTTTCACAAGAAAAAGTCACATATGCACAGGATCAGAGATACTGGATATTGAGGAAAGTTTGATTACTCATCTCTATGGAAACCTCAAGATTCTCTCATGTGCTGATTGACTGAGAGGGAGAATGATGTCATGCAAGATGTGAAAGCCAGTAAGAGTTTCAGGAGGCAGTTATTAAAAGGGCCAAAAGGACAGGGTGCTTGAAAGAAAGGCTGAACAGCTGAAAGCACACAACACAGAGATGACAGTTTCTGTGTCCAAGACTCTTAGTTCAGGAAAAGTGTCAGGTATTTCTTTCAAGTGTTAATAAAGTCACGTGTCTTTGACATGTGAGTTTCATATTATCACTGATTACATTATTATTTGTTAAATGCACAAATATGTTTTCAGTCACTGAAGTGCTTACTGAGAAAATGCTCCCTGACAAAGGCAACTCTTTGAAGGAAAAAACGTTTAATTGGGATCTTACTTTTATTTTTATAGAGACTATCCATGATGTCACATCAGTAAGCACTCATCTTGTTGTGGTCCTTCAGCAGAACTGAGAGCTTTTCATACTTGAGCTTAATTGGCAGGAAGAGAGAGGGTGACAGAGAGAGACAGAGCTAGAGAAACAGATTCATAAATAGAGATACTAAGACCAGATCCAGAAATAGAGAGACCGAGAAACAAAGATATAAATTGACAGAGACTGACAGATACTCTATCCTGTCTGATCTCTTTTATTGGCATATCATCCTCAAAGCATACCCTCCTATAATATACCTCCAATAGGAATTATATTATCTCATTAGTGCATATATCCTAACTCTTCCTAGATATTTCCTCAGTGTGGACTCGACATATAAATAGATGAGCTTCAAGGAAACATTGCAATTCAAATCACCAGGAAGTAGAAGATGTCGGGGTTTCTAGACTAAAAGATCTTAGTCATCCTGATAGTTTGTAATTCAGAACAATGATTAAAATCACAGCAATTTTTCAAGGTCTAAAGAACAGGACAGGGAAAATGTATTTCCATAAGGAAGTATTCTTCAGCTACAATAATGATATTATGGTGTTTTCAGGAAATGGATGGAACCAGAAAAATCATCTTTGGTGAACTAACTAAACTATAGAAAGGCAAAAGTGGTGTGTATTCACTTATTAGGAGGTCTCCTAATGGTGGGGGATAAATTTTCAATAGGCCATCTATTGTGACCAAACCTGTCTTCCAATAGTGCGATTGGGTGGCAGTGAATGGAGTTTTTGGGCCAAGGTATTCTACGGAAATTTTCAAGTAACCCAAGCTGTTATTAAAATATGTTGCTCTCTGCCCTCAACTGGTAGATCAGTGCTGCATTCTTGGATCCACAGAGATGCTTCCTTCTGCATCAAATGGGATTGCATACAGAGACCCACAGTCTGATATGCACAGAAAGATCTTCAAACATCCAGAACTGATTGCAATTTCCCTATGAAATTTTCCCTCCCCTCAGAGATCTGTGGACCTGGCAGGAGAGGAGGCAGGAAGAGTGTCATAAGTAGAGGCAATTGAGAACACAAGGTGAAAAATTCCATCATGTTACAGAGGAAGATGATGCAGCCATCCTTGGTGAGACCTGCTAAGCTAGGGTCAGACAGAAGCCAAAGAAGGATGTGCTTTATCATGGAAATAGTAGAAGGGTAAAGGTATAGGGATAGAAGAAGGAGGGTAGGTGGGACTGGGGGAGAACAGGGAGGGGAGCAGAGGACATTCAAAGTAAACTCATCATAATAATTAAATATATAAGAAAAACTGTATTCAAGGTGATGAAGTATAGAGCTCTTCAGGACTGAAGTTTTCTTGTGGGTGGTGCCTGGAAGTGGCAAGGAGAAACTCCGTTTTCTTTAAGTAACTTGGCACTGAGACTCTGATCATGTTTTAATGAGTAAATGAACAACATATACCTCAATTGATGTATTTTAAAGAAAAAAAATTATATATGACATATGGGTAGGTATTTGAAACTAGGAGCAATAAAGAAGTAGTATAATGTATATTATATGAAATTCCCACATAATCAACAAAAATAATATGTTGACAACTTTTACAATGACTTTTAACATGGAGAAAAGATCCACTAAAGGAGGGAAGAGTTTGACTTTTAAGACATGCTTTCCAGGAACTCATTATATAGCAGAGAATCCTAGCCATGAACTAGTGGTTATCCAACTACCTCAGACATCATGAGCTCAGTTTTCACCTCTAAACAACCAGTCCTGGAACTAAACCTACTTTTAAAGGATTTGTCTGGAAGACCATAGCAGGAAACACAGCTGCTCTTGTGTCCTAGGCATATAACAGGGATAAATTTCTCTGTCCTGAAGGCCAGGTTTTAACTATAAACCCCAGGAATAAGTAGATTGCTCAACGACCACTGAATAGGACATAGCTACCAATCCAGCCATGTCAGCCAAGGCAACCTTACTCATAGCAGGTTGACAACACTAGTGGGGAACAGCACCATCTGTCAAATAGCTTATTACCCCTATGTACTCCTTTTACATACACCAATCTTTCTCTGTATCAGCCAAACCAATCCCAGGAATTGTCTGTTTTCCTTCCCATTTTCCTGCTCCTAAAGACTATACTCCAGAGAAGCCTAGACCCTGACAGCCTATTCTATCAGTTAGAATATGTAGGTATATTTAGTGAGTACAGGAGTACTCAAAGACACAGCATAGGAGATTTCAGATCCAAGACCACAGTATGAAATCACCTTTTCATTTGGTACGTTCCCACATCACTTTGAAGCTTCCTTGCTTAGGAAGAACTCCAATGAAACAAACGTTAAAGTTTCATTTCCTACTTGATATTGTCACAGAGGTAAGTAAACAGGAGTAAAGGTGTGGGATCTGGATAAAGGGAAGAGATAATGGAGTGTTTGGTTTCACAAGAAAGAGTCAAGTATCCACAGAATCAGAGATACTGGAAACTGAGGAAAATTTGTTTACTTATCTCCATGGAAGCCTCAAGATTCTCTCAGGTGCTGATTGGCTGAGAGGCAGAATTATAGCATGAAACAGGTAAAAGCCAGGAAGAATTTATGAAGTCAGTTATTTAAAGGGTTTACTGGTCAGCTTACTTGAGAGAAAGGCTGAGCAGTCCTACATGTCTCAATCTCTATAGCTGAAAGCACCTAACCCAGAGATGTTAGTTCTTGTCCAAGTCCAAACCTTAGTTCAGGACATTTATCACATTTTTTTTCATTTTGATTTATTTTAAGTTTTATTAATTACACTTTAATCATTTTATCTCCCCCTATAAACTACTCCTCCCTGCCCTCAAAATCCTACCTTTCCTACCCCTTCTCCAAGTATGCCCCTCCTCAAGTCCACTGATAGGGGAAGTCTTCCTCTCCTTCCTTCTGAACCTAGTCTATAAGATCTCAACAGGAGTGGCTGCACTGTCATCTCCTGTGGCCTGAAAAGCTGTTCCATCCTCAGGAGGAGTTATCAAAGATTAGTCTAATCAGTTCATGTCAGAGGCATTCTCTGTTCTGATTACTATGGAATCCATTTGGATACTTAACTGCCCAGGCTACATCTGTGCAGAAGTTCTAGGTTATCTCTATGCATGGTACTTGGTTGAAGTATGGGTCTCAGGAATGAACCCTGTTCTCAAATTTTTTGGTTCTGTTGCTCTTCTTGAGGAGCTCCTGTCCTCTCCAGATCTTACTATTTCCCACTTCTTTATTTAGATTCCATGCACTCTGCCCAAGAGCTGGCCATAAGTCTCAGCATCTGCTTTGATAGTCTGCATGGCAGAGCCTCCTATTTGCCTTCTCGGATGGGGATTGAGCATTTTAGCCAGAATCCTCTCTCTTTAGTTTCTTTAGGTGTACAGATTTTAGTACGTTTATCTTATATATCTATATGAGTGAGGATATACCCTGTGTGTCTTTCTTCTTCTGGGATAGCTCACTGAGGATGATCCTTTCCAGTTTCCACCATTTATCTGCAAATTTAATAATTTCCTTCTTTTTTATTGCTGAGTAATATTCCATTGTGTAGATGTATCACAATTTCTGTATACATTCTTCAGTTTAGGGGCATCTGGGTTGTTTCCAGCTTCTGGCTATTACAAATAAAGCTGCTACAAACATGGTTGAGCAAATATCTTTATTGTGTACTCAAGACACTTTTGGATATATTTCTAGGAGGACATAGCTGGATCTTGAGGAAGCGCTATTATTACTTGTCTGATAAAGCACCAGATTCATTTCCAGAGTGGTTGTACACCTTTATATTCCCACCAGCATTGGAGAAAGGTTCAGCTTTCTTCACAATCACTTGAGTTTTTGATCTTGGCCATTCTGATGGATGTAAGATGAAATCTCAGCATCATTTTGATTTGCATTTCCATGATTGCTAATGAAGTTAAACATTTCTTTAATTATTTCTTTCCCATTCAAAATTTTCTATCAAGAATTCTCTGTTTAGCACTGTTCCTCCTTTTTTAAATGGATTACTTGATTTGTTGCTTTTCAACTTCTTTAGTTCTTTATATATACTGGTTATTATTCCCCTGTCACATAAAGGCTTAGTGAAGATTCTTTCCCAAAATATAAGAATTTGTTTTGTTTTGATGACAGTACCCTTTGCTTTACAGAAGCTTTTTAATTTCATGAGGTCCCATTTACTGATTGTTGCTCTTAGAACCTGTGCTGTTAGTGTTCTCTTCAGGACATTGTCTCCTATGCCAATGAGTTCTATGGTCTTCCCACTTTTTCTTCTATCCCATTTAATGTGTCTGGTTTTATATTGAGGTCTTTGATCCACTTGGACTTTAGTTTTGTGCAGGGTAATAAGTATGGATTCATTTACATATTTCTACATATAGACATCTAGTTAGACCATCATGATTTGTTGAAGATGCTATCTTTTTTCTATTGTATGATTTTGGCATCTTTGTCAAAATTCACATGTCCATGAGTCTGCGGGTTCATTTCTGATCTTTTTTTCTGGTCCACTGATCCACCATTTTGTTTCTCTCCATTATAATTCAGGTTTATTACTGTTGCTCAATAGTACAGCTTGAGATCAGCGATGGTGATACCTCCAGAAAATATTTTATTGTAGAGCATTGTTTTAGCAATTCTGGGTTTCTTATTTTTCCATGTGAAGATGATAATGTTTCTTTCAAAGTCAATAAAAACTGTGCTGGTAATTTGATGGAAATTGCATTGAATCTGTAGATTACTTTTGGTAAGGTGACCATTTTTACTATGTTAAGCCAGCCAAGCCAGGAGTATAGGTGTTCTTTCCATCTTCTGACATCTTCCTCTAATTCTTTCTTCAGAGTCTTGAAAATTTTTTACATACAAGTCTATGACTCACTTGGTTAGGGTCATACAAAGGTACATTACATCTGTGACTGAATACAAGAACACTAAAGATATCATCCACTATGACCGAGTAGGCTTCATAAAGGTATGCAGGGGTGGTTCAATATACAGAAATCAATCAATGTGATCCACAATATTAATAAACTGAAAGAAAAAAAAACATATGATAATCTGCTTAGATGCTGGAAAAGCATTTGATAAAATCCAACCTCTATTCATTTTTAAAGTATTGGAGAGATCATGTATACAGGGCATATATTTAAATATAGTAAAGGCAACATACAGCACGCCTAAAATCAACATCAAACTAAACTGAGAGAAACTTAAAGCAATTACACTGAAATCAAGGACAAGGCAAGGCTTCCACTCTCTCCATATCTCTATAACATAGTCCTGGAAATCCTTGCTAAAGCAATAAAACAATTGAAGAAAATCAAGGGGATAGAAATGCAAAATGAAGAAGTCAAAGTACACTATTCGCAGATGATATGATAGTATACCTGAGTGACCCCAAAAATTCTCCCAGAGCACTCGTACAACTGATAAACAACTTTAGCATAGTGATTGGATACAAAATTAACTCAAAAAATTAACTTCCTGTATACTAAAAACAAAGTAGCTGAAAATGAAATTAGGGAAACAAAAGTAGTATATTATCTAACAAGACCTTAAACCTAACCCTACCCAGACATTTCCTTACTGGGAACTCGTCCTGTAAGAAGAATTTTTTGGAAATTTGCAATTCAAATCATCTGGAAGTGGAAGAAGATGTAGTGACTTCTAGGGTAAAATAACATACTTATCCTGATAGTTGGTCATTCAGTACAATAATTAAAGTCCCAACAACTTCCAAAGATTAAAGAACAGGACTGACAATCTCCTTTGGGGAAAAATGTGGAGTAATATACTCCACAAAACACTCCATAATGGAGAATTATTCAGCAAAGAAATTGGTATCATGATATTTTCAGACAAATGGATGGAACTAGGAAAAATAATCCTGGCTTAAGTACCTAAAATGCAGAAAGACAAATATGTTATGTATTCACTTATTAGGAGGTCTCTTAACAGTGTGGAAAAAAGTTCCTAAAGGACATCAATTGTGAAGAAATCAGTTTTCAACTACTGGAATCGAGTGTCAGTTAATTGAGTTGTTGGGCCAGGGCATCCTAAGGAAATTTTCAAGCAACCCAGGCTGTTGTTCTTAAAATATGTTGCTCTCTGTCGTCAACTGACAGATCCATGCCATGTCCTTTTATCCTCAGAGATGCTGCCTTCTGCATCAAACGGGATTGCATACAGAGATCCAGTCTTATAATATGCACAGAGAGACCTTAAAATATCCAGCTTTCTAAATGGGAATTCCCAATGGAATTCTCCCTTCCTTCAGAGATCTGGGAAGCCTGCAGGAGAAGAGGCAGGAAGAGTGTCCTAAGCAGATTAAATTGAGGATACAAAGAGAACAATGCCCTGAGAATCAGGCCACAGAAAAAGATGTTGGAGCCAGCCTTGCTGAGATCTGATAAACTATGGTCAGATACAAGGGGGAGGAGTTCCTCCCATATCAGGGAATTAGAGAAATGGCATAAGGGGTAATAGAATGGTAGATGGGACTGGAAGGAGAAGAGGGAAGGGGCAGCATGGAGACAAGGTAAACAAATCTTAGTAAATAAACACATAAGACAAACTGTGATCCAGGTGATGAAGTATAGAACTCTTCAGGACTGATGTGTCCTTGGTGGTGGTGATGCCAGAGTATGGCAAGGATGAACTCTTTTTTCTTTAAGGGACTTGGCACTGAGACTCTGATCATGTGCCAATGAGTGTATGAACAACACATACATCAATTGATGTATTTTAAAGAAAAGAAAATATTTCGTGTGGCACATGGGTAGGAATTTGAACCTGGGAACAGTGGAAAGGGAGTGTAATGTATATTATATCAAATTCCCCAAAACAACAAAAATAATATGTTGACAACTTTTATAATGACTTTTAACATGGAAAAAAGATTTAGCTAAAGAAGGGCAGAGTTTGACTTTATAAGGCATGCTTTCTAGGAACTCATTATGTAGCAGAGAATCCTAGCCATGAACTAGTGGTTACCCATCTTCCTCAGACCTTATGATCTCAGGTGGCACCTCTGAACAAGCAGTCCTGGCACTAACACTACATTTACAGTGTTTGTCTGGAGGACCACGCAGGAAACACAGCTTCTCTTATTTCCTATGCACATAACATGGACCCATTTCACTGTCCTGAAGGCCAAATTTTAAATGTAATACCAGGACCAGGAGAGTTCCTTAGTGACCACTGAGTAGGACATAGCTGCCAATCCAGCCAGGTTAGCTAAGGCAACCCTGCTCATAGAGGGTTGGCAACACTAGGAACAGAACCAGCTGTCAAATAGTTTATTTCCATTCTCTTCTCCCTTTACACTCACAGATTTTACCTTTTTCAGCCAAACCAGTCCCAGGAATTGTCTCGTTTCTCAAGGAGTCTAGTAATTGGAATTCTGCCCCTGGCCTTGGCAGATGCAGGTGTTATCTAAGTTCTATGTCTCAGAGATTTTCCTTTTGTGATCTCTAAAAATGGGATGTTCTGAGTCTGGGGAGGAGATAGCAAGCTCCTACAACCTTGGGAACCAGACTACAAACTTTGTGTAACCTTGAGCGAATTTGTGGATCCCTTGCTAGGTCGCACAGTTGTGTTTCTACTGTGAAAAATAAATTTGCTAGTACATTTTGCTTTATAAGTGTTTTTTGTACATTCAGTAAACTGAGACTTGATCAGGAATTTGTCTTTTCTCCTTTTTTGGGTCTCTGTCCCCCCATTTACACTCCCTCTTTCAGGTGGACTCCATTTACACTCCCTCTTTCAGGTGGACTCCTTTCCTTTGGGTATAATGTTCTTATAAAATGAATACACATTACCCTTGTTCATTCAAAGGCTGATTTTCCCCCAACCCAGTCTCTAGTTTCAATCTGGATATTCCTTTGTGATAAACAAGTCAAAATAAAACAATTTGCCACAATGTTGTGGAAAGGGAGGAGCCATAGGTCAGGAAAGAGGGCAGGAGCCAAGGGCAGAAAATGAGTGGGAGAAAAGGGCAGGACAAGAGAGCTTGGAGAGAGAGCTGGAGGACAGACCTTGGAACTAGGTGGAGATGGACTGGACATAATATTTCACAAATAGCGAGTATAATGGGTAAAATCTGTATGTTAGGAAAAACTATAAGGGCTTGGAGGTTTAGGAGGGAGTAACTATTGCCCAGCATTGTGTTCAGGGTTAACTAAATAAACACAGTTTCTGTGTGGTTATTTGGTTATGTAACTTTTATGATTAACAACAAGCGTTACTACAGATAATTATGAGTAAGTATTAATTTCACATACACTTTACGACAAGCCTGAAGGATGGGACAGTTGGCACCCGAACAAGGGACATTGAAAGCGAGGGGCAACATGGGCTGGTTTTTGCAGCTCCTAATGCCTAAGAAAAAATGTGCTTCATGATGACTGCCCATCCCAGAGAGGAAGACAAGGTAGGCAGGCAGGGAAATCATGGGGCAGAGAAATACAGGGAGATGTTAATGAGGACTTTAAAGTCAATGTTAATAAAAGCCAGGAATTGAGAGAAACACATTTATTCCCTTAGTTTGTAAATGAAGTTTGTCTCTGGTTCCCAGTTGAAGGTACCAACAATCTGGAAACTTGGAAAAAGGAATCTGACAAGCAGAAGAGCTACTTGGGTACTTAGAGCAGCCAAAAAGGCAGAATAAAAGTGTACTTCCAAAGTTATATCAAGTGTTCCTAAAGGAGCTCAAACAGATTTGTGTAATTTGAGAGTAGGAAATAATTTAGAAGCTAGATAGTGAGGATTAAACAAAGTCAGAGGAAGAAAATGCCAAGTCTCATAATTCAGACTGTCCTCCTGCACCCTCTGCCCCAGTGACTTTCCCTGCCACATGTGCAGGAGATATGTGACCACTGCAGGAGGATCTTACTGTTCTCTGAGAAAAAAATCCAATTAGAAAGGGAACAAGTTCAGTTATTAAGGGAATTAGAGAAATTAAAATTGCATGATAATAATAATAATAATAATAATAATAATAAATTGAATTATTTGCACTGGTAAATTTTAAAGTCTGGTTTTGACTTTTAAAATTATAAATGAGCTTTATGATTTCACTCCTAAAAAGGATGCTTTGTTTTAATATTGCAAAACCTGGTTTTAAATAAATATTTAAATGTTTAAAAAGCAAATACCATGGTTGTTTTTTGTCTTTGTCTGTTTTTTGTTTCTTTCTTTGTTTGTTTGTTTTTGTATTTGTCTGCAGTCCTCTCTTTTAGTTTCTGGTTTTGGTTTGCTCAGGAAGTCTGGGAAACTTGGAGAGTTTCCAATCTGGTTGAGGGAATCTCGAGGACACTCTAATTCCCAGGAAAGAGGCCCATAAAGGTTCTCTTTCTTTTGGGACCAGGAGAGAGGGATGCTGGAACCCTATTCTCTGTGATAAGAGGGCTGCTGTAGCCAGCTCTCCATCTGGAAGCTGTGGAAAGGGCTGTGGGTCTCTTTTCCTTCTGGAATCTATGTGTGAGAAGGGGACCAATCATTCTGGATTGGTCTACTCATTCTGGAATCTGTGGGACTCCTGTCCAGTAGGGGCGTGTCAAATCCTGGAATTTGGGTATTCTGGTTACTCCAAGGTGACAATGTTGCAATTCTATGTTCCTTATATGTCTGTTTTTGTGTTTATCTGTAGACTTGGATATTTTTAGACATCAGACAATTTGAATCAACACCTGTGAATTTGGGCCTGGAACATCGGAGTTAAATTCTATAAAACATTTAAAAATTTATCAGGTATTTTAAATAGTAACCCATGGGCTATCAACAAAGAATTAAAAGTTTCTCAACCCTTTGGGGGAGATAAAAAAAAAAAAAAAACTTGGTATTTCTTTTATTAGTTTACAAAGTAAAACCAAGCCATGCTGTTTAAGCCAATTAAACAAAAACTGCAGTTATTACAATATATCATGTAACAAAAATTATAAAGTATGATATTCTTCATTTAAAAAGGCTGGAGATTCTTCAGTGCAAAATTTTTGCTTATGCTCTTTAAAAAATAAAAAAGGCCTACAGTTCCAATATGCCCCAGTGTTATGCAGGCTTATATTCAGATCATTGTTCAATATTATATAAAATATATGCCTGGCTGCCAGTACCTAAATAAATGATTGAATGCTGTTTCTTTCTGGCCTATAGATTTGGTATGGCCAGAACAATCCACTTTTGCTGAGGGCTACAGGTTTAGTTCTTTGTTTAATGTTAAATAAAACTTTTGTCCTGTAATTTTTTGCTGTTAAGTTTTAATAGAATATGATAGGATTCATGAGATTTCCTAGACCCTTTATGATTTATGTATAGTTAAAAGTTTTGCTTTAATTTTAGTTTAAAAAGAACAGATTTAAAGATATGAAAAAGATTTAGTTGAATAAAAGATTGAGTTTTACCTAGTATTTGTTTAGTTTTTTTTTTTTTAAGGTTGAATCTAAAATTGGTAACTATAAACTTCGCCTATATAGATCCACCTAAAATTTGGTTCTAAAACATACATGTTAAAATATGCAAAAATTGAGATTATAATATCTGTTTTATAGGATGAAGTTAAGACCAGATGATAAAGGTAGACAAAGAGTAATCCAAATATGCTGGCCCTCAGACTTGTCAGAGATCTGATAAATATAGCATTTTAACATATGTAAGCATATTATGACAGAATTCAACCAGTTGAGGCACAAAAAAAAAAACAAAAAAACAAATTGATTTTGTTTTTGTAGGTGCAACCTATAGTTTTTCCATTTCAAACAAAAGTTAGCCCAATTGGTGATAATTTAATGGCATTTACTGATGGTTCATTATCTGGTGTTGCTGTCTATGCTTATAAAAGAAAAATAATATCTTTTCAAGTGTCTAACACATCTGCATAAATAGCAGAGTTATCTGTAGTATTGGCTGTGTTTCAAAGTTTTAATAAGGAGTCTTTGAACATTTTTACAGATAGTGCATATGTAACTCAGTCTTTGCCTAGGTTAGAGACTACAGGTCAAGTTCAGACATCTTCTCCTGCTGGAATTTTATTTTACAAATTCAAACTTTGATATAAAAAACTTTCCCTTTTTCTATAGCATATTTGAGTGCTCTTTCTAATTTGCCAGGACTCCTATCTAAAGGAAATGCATTGGCAGATAAAGTTACTAAGGTTTATTGTTCACAGTTAAGAAGAGCACAGGATGCCATAATATAAAGCATCTTAATAGTCAAACCTTGAGACTTAAATATAGATTGGCTGAGAAACAGGCCCATAGTATAGTCAAGGCTTGCAGTACTTGTCCCCAATTTCATCCTATTCCTCACTGGGGAATCAATCCTAAAGGATTAGATCCAAATCAAATTTGGCATGAATATCACTCATATTCCTGAATTTAAACAAATAAAATATGTACATAGATACATATTGCAAATATACTTATTTTATATTTAATTTTTACCACTCCTAAACCAGGAAAAGCTGCAAAAATGTCATTGCTAATATGTCATCACAATGTTTTTTGTCATCTCAATGCTATTATGACATCACAATGGTATGACATATCAATTATATCATGACAACACAATGATATCACATCACAATACTTTTATAATTATATTATGCTATCACAATTGTATTATGATATCATGATTATGATATCATCATTATGATATTTATGACATCATAATGGTGTTATGTCATCTCAATGGTGTCATGATATCTCAGTTCTGTTACAACTTCACAATGTTATTAGGACATCATGTGGAGAACTGGGGTTTGGTTGCCATGGTGCTGGCTTCCGCCCTCAAAACTGGTAAACAAGTCCTAGAGCGCATGACCATTCGGCAATAGCGCGCCAAGTCACGAGCCCAGCCCGGGGCATCATATGGAGTGATGGGTGACCAGCCAATCAGGGGATGATACGTCATCTCACACCATGGGTGAGCAGCCAATCAGGGAATGATACATCATCTCACACCACTCTGGTGCCAGCAGGGCTTATATAAACACCGCCACTTCGGGGCTCGGGGTCTTCCTCCTTTCATCGCTTGACTGCAATAAAGCTTGCTGCAGAAGGATCCTGTTGTCCACGTGCGTTCTTGCTGGCGAGACAATTACGCGGGTCACAACATCTATTATGACATCATATGGTATGATATCACAATAGAATTATAACATCACAAGAATAATATAACATAGAAATGCAATTATGATTTCCAAATTCTATCCTGACATCACATTAGTATTATCATATCACAGTGCTATTATGAGATCACAATGCTATTTTGACAACATCACAGTGGTATTATAACATCAGAATGGTATTATGACATAAAAAAATGCTATAAAGACATCACCATGGCATGTCACCTCAATGCTACTATGACATCACAATGTTATGACATCACAATGATTTTATGACTTTACAATTATATGACATCACAATAGTATTTTAACATCAAAATGCTATAATTACATCACAAAGATATGATATCACAATGCCATTATGACATCACAATGGTATTATGACTTCACAATGGTATTATAATATCACAATGCTATTATGACATCAGAATGCTATTATTTCATCACATGACATTTTGGATTCACTATGGTATTATGACATCACAATGCTATAATTATATCAAAATGGTATGACATCTCAATGCTATTATGAAAACACAAAGATATGGCATCAAAATTTTATTATAACATCACAATTCTATTATGATGTCACAAAGATATGTCTTCACAATGTTATATAGTCATCACAGTGATATGTTGAAATCAAAATGCTATTATACCATCACAATTATATTATGAAATCACAATGCTATTATGACATCACAATGCTATCATGACCTCACAGTGGTATGACATCCCAATTCTATTTTGACATGAGATTGATATTATGACATCAAAATGCTATTATGACATCACGATACTATTATGCCTTAACAAAGATATTACGTCACAATGCTATGATGATATCACAATGCTATGATGACATTACAACAATGGTCACAAATCCCAATGGTATTATTTCACTATAGTGTCATAACATCTCAGTGCTATTATGACTTCAAAATTCTATTATGACATCATTATGTTTTTATGACATCACACAGTTATTAGGACATCACAATGGCATGACATCTCTGTTGTATGTTTTGATTAATATTTATATTTGATATATCTTCTGGTACAGCTGCTGTTAATCCTATAGATCCACATAACCAAATACCACCTAGATTCCGGTTATATTTAGTAAACCTAGAACACAATGCTAGCCAATAGTTACTCCCTCCTAAACCTCCAAGCCCTCATAGTTTCCTAACATTTAGATTTTACCCATTTTATTTGCTTTTTTTCTTAATCTTAGGTGTGGTTCATTCTGCACGTACTTCCTAGTTCCTCTCTCAGCTCGGCTTTTCTAGCTCTGCCCTTGCTCATTTTTCCTTCCATTCATTTCCTGTCCTCTGGCTCCTCCCCTCTCCTTGCTCAATATAATGGCTAGATGCTTTATTTTGGCCTGTTTACACAAAGGTGAGACAGGATGCATAGAATGAGTATCACAATGCAATATCCAGATTGAAACCAGAGAGTGGGGGTAGAAATCAGCATTTGATGGAACAAGGGTAAGGTGTATACATTTCAAAAGAACATTGTACCAACAGTTCCTCCTTTAAGTCCAATAAAAAGCTCCTTTTGTTACAAAACAATAATAATTATAAAATTATGAAAACTGTCAGGTAAAATCTACATGTGCGATGTCTAGTCCACATGTATTTAGCAAGTTAGGAGAAAGCATCCAATTATCCTATCTATGTTGACAAGTTTAGAGTTCTATACCTAAATTAACATTTATCCTCATTGGTAAGTATTACCTATATGAAAGCCTTTTTTAACCTCTAAAGAACTTAAACTTTCTTTGTGACACTATAAGTATTTGGTCTTCAACCCCATCAGAGACATGAAAAGGAATCAAATTAGTTAGTTAATAAAGTAAATAAGAATTGCATGTTAGCAGCTTCTAAAAAATAAAAACTTGACAGAAACAATCTGTTGCCTGAATAGTCTCCCATAACTCTGTTATGTCAGAGCATCATCTTCAGCATTCTGGCTCAAAATATTTCACAAACATATATGTGAAGGAGGAACTATTTAAGACTTGCTTACTGTGTCTTGGCAGAGTCCAACAAAGGTATGATATCTCAATGCTATGATGACATCACAATGCTATTATGACATCATAATTGTATGACACTTCATTGTTATTATGACATGATTTTGGTATGACATCAAAATGGAATTTTGACATCACAATCTATAAAAATATCACAATACTATTACTATAAGATAGTTTCAAGGGAACTATGACAATGACAAGGGAATTATAAAATGACACTGCTATTATGACATAACAATTCTTTTATGCCATCACAAAAGTTTGAGATCTCAATGCTATTAAGAAATAACAATGGTATTATAACACCACAATGCTATGATGACTTCACAATGCTATAATGACATCACAATGCTGTTATGAAATCACAATTGTGTTATGACATAACAATGCTATTATGGCATTGCAATGCTATTATGACATCAAAATTGTGTTATGACTTCACAATGATATTATGACATCACAATTCTATGATCACTTAATGATATTATGACATCCGAACAGCATTATGACATTAAAATTCATCATGACTTCACAATGCTATTATGAAAACACAATGCTATTAATACATGATTGTGGTATGACATCACAATGGAATTTCAATATCACAATGCTATTATGACCTCAAAATGGTATTATACATCATAATAGTATTAGGTATTACAATACTATGATGACCTCAAAATGGTGTCATGACATCCCAATGGTATTATTACAAAGTAATGCTTTTATAAAATCACAAATATATATGATTTCACAATGCTATTATGACATCAAAATGCTATGATGACAATACAGTGCTTTTATGCAATCACAATGGTGTTATGACTCTACAATGATTTTATGACATCACAATGCTATTGTAATATCACAATGTTTTTATGATATCACATTTCATATGACATCACAATATATGATGCCATCAGAATGCTATTATGACATGAGTGTGTTATGACATCACAATGTAATTATGAAGCAATACTATTTTGACATCACAATGATATTATGACATGACAATGGGATTATGACCTCAATATGCTATTATGACATCACAGTTATGTTATGAATTCATGAAGATATGACTTCTCAATGATATTAGGACATCACAATGCTATGATGACATCAAAATTGTGTCAACCTCCCTCTGGTATTATGACATCACAATATTATGATGATAATGCAATGTTATTATGATATGATTCTGTTATGACATCACAATGGAATTATGACATTACAATGCTATTATGCTATCACTATGGTCTTAGGAATTCACAGTGTTATTATGGCATTACGATGCTATTATGAAATCAAAATGGTATTATTACTTCACAATTGTATTATGACATCACCATGCAATTATATCATCATATGAATGTGATATGATATCACAATGGAATTATGAGATCAAAATGCTATTATGACTTCACAATGGTATGACTTCACAATGATATTAGCACATCACAATGCTATGATGACATCACATGCTAATACAATTTCACAATTGCATCATGACATCCTAATACTATTAAGACATTATAATGCTATTATGACATGATTGTGGTATGACATCACAATAGAATTTTGACATCCCAAAGATATTATGACATCAAAATGCTAATATGACATCACATTGATATTATGATATGATTGTTATGAAATCACAATGAAATTATGACATTACCATGCTATTATGACTTCATAATGGTATGGCTTTAAAATAATAGTAGGACATCTCAATGCTATGATGACATCACAATGCTATTATGATTTCACAACCAGATGACTTCACAATAGTATTAAGATATTACAATGCTATGATATCACAATACTATTATTTCATCACAGTGCTTTGATGACAATACAGTGTTATTATGACATAAAAATGGTATTACCATACCAAAATACTGTGATATCAGAATGCTCAAATGACTTCACAATGGTATTATGATATCACAACAGTCTTATGACAGAACAATCGTATGACATTACAATGCTATGATGACATTCCAATGGTATTATGACATCACAATAATATTATGATATCACCATGTTAATATGATATAACAATGCAATAACATCAAAATGATATTATGATATTACAATGGTATCACATCACAAATGCTATGATGACATCACATTGCTATTGTGACATCACAATTTTATTTTGCCATTACAATGGTAATATGACATCACATTGCTGTCATGAGATCCAAAGGCAAGTATGACATCACAATGATATGACACTACAGTGGTTTTATGACATAATAATATTATTATGACACCCACCACAATGGTGTTATTACATCACATTAGTATCATGACTTCTCAATGATTTATGATTTCTCAAGAGTATTATGACCTCATATTAGTATTATGACATGTCAATGAAATTGTGATTTAACCATGGTATTATAACATCACAAAGTTATTATGCTATCATAATGCTATTATGACACTGAAAATTTAAGGTATATGAACTAAAGAAAACTGGGATGAGAATTGGAGATGCAGCTTAGAGGTTAAGAGCATTATTTACTCTTACAGGGGTCCTTCTTCAATTCCCAGCAGCCACTGGGTGGCACATAAGCATCTATAGTAAGATCTGGTGTCCTCTTTCAGCATGCTGTAATACTGTATATATAATAAGTAAATAAATTGTTGGTACATGTTCTTTTGGAATGTATACAATTTACCCTTGTTTATCTAAATGCTGATTTCTGTCCCCAACTCTCTGGTTTCAATCCTGAAAATGCACTGTGATGCTTATTCTACATATCACCTGTCTCAATTTGTGTAAACATGCCACCATTTGTTCTCTGTATTTTCAATAAATAACCGGATACAATGCTGAGCAATGTAGAAGTAGCCGGGGCATCCTCGTCCATAGCTGGAGGAAGAGGAAGGAAGCAGGGGCAGAGAGGTGTGGAATAAGGGGAGAGGTCATGGAGCCATGTGGACAGATGGACCTGACCTAAGATATGACTAAAAACACATATAATTAGTAAAATCTGAACGGCAGGAACCTATGCTTTCTTGAAGATTTAAGATAGTATAACTATGGCCCAACATTGTGCTCTAGGTTAATTAAATAGATCCCAGTCTCTGCTGTGATTTGGATATAACACTGGTTTAGGAATAATCGCTGCTTAACTAAAAGATATTATAATGGTAAATATTAATAACTATCAACAAATGGCACCCAGCTAATCCAACTGTACAATAAATGGCCACCAACTAATCTAAGTATCCACAGCCTTAAAATCATACTTTAACATATTTGGTGGGGGGAATAAGCATGCAATAATACAGCCCCATTAATCCAAACTTAAAATCTAAAAACTCCCAGGTAACTTACTGTCTCTTTAAAAGAGAGTCTTAAACAGGCCCAGGAGAAAAGGACAGCCTATTGTGGAACTGAGACTTAGCATAACAAAACTGGCTGCTGCTACAGTCTAACCAGAGCATACACAAGCATGGCTCCCTTACATTGTCACTGGCTCAGCTCAGCTAAACTTACCAGCCATGTCTGGAAAGAAAGAACTGGAGGTACACAGACCTCTAGACAGAGCTTGACCTATAACTGCATCTAAACTAAAATAAAAAGAAATGCCATGGCAGAGGGTGTTTTAATCTACTTTTGCTTTGTTTTGGTTGTCATAGTCATGGATCTGGTTGCCATATATTTTATGGTGGTGGAGGAGTACTTCAAGAAAGTACAAAGAAAAAATGGGGAAAACAAACAAAGAATGGAACACTAAATTACAGACAATAGAAAGGGCACTCTGCCTAATAAAAATTAGATTAATAATGGCTAAAATTCAAAACTCTCTGGCTGCAAGACAGTTGTCAGCTCTTTCTAGTAAGGGTCCACCAATTCATTAAAACGTCAACTAAATTCCAAAAAACAACCAACTGGGCTTTGCTTGTTGCAATGTAGAAACTGACCCAAAACTTAAAATTTTCTTGTCTCCCTGTTTAATTTTTATTTAAAGCCTTTGAGTTTCTATTATATTGATTTGACAAAAAAAAAAAATTGAACAAATTGATGAAGGCACATGCCTTTAATCCCAACACAAAGTAAAAAAAAAAAGGCAGATCTATGTGTCATGATCAGCCTAATTTACATAATAAAAGCCAGGATGGCAACTCCTGCTGTTTAGCCACTTGCAGAGATAGTCTAAGATTCAAAATGACAAAATTTTCCTTAAGGTTACCATGTAAGTTCTTTTTTTCTTAATGATAGATGTTATGTCCTTACTGTTTAAAAGATTGAATTCACATCAATTTTACGTTTATATGAGGAGAGATAATGTCACAATGCTCAGAAAGTGGAACCTCCACAGAAGAACTGGTACCAAAGGGCACTTTGGCTTAAGAGATATGTTCTGTTGATCAATGGAAGGACCTAAAATTAGGCTGGGAGACAAACATGCAAACTGCACCCCTGCCATGTCAAAAAAAACTTTTAAATGCTGATTAAATTAACATGTCACCCTGCTCCGGAAGGTAACATATCCTTTCAACATGAGATATTTTCACAGGGGATAGATACTGCTCATTCCTAATGCAAGATAGATAAAGGAGACTTACAGCTGGCAGAGAACACACCAGTCTGTTTAAGTACTAAAAAAATAAAAAATAATACTTCATATGTTTAAAAGGCAAAACTGTTCATCCCATATCAAAAAGGGCACAAACAAAAGATAGCCAAAACAAATGCCAAAACCCACGTACAAGATGCCTAACCCTAACCCTAAGCCTAATACCTAATGTTCACCCTAACCCTAATGCTAACCCTATGCTATGCTGACATCACAGTGGTATAATGGCTTCAAAATGCTATTATGACATCACAATTCAATTTAGAGAAAACAATGGCATTATTCCCTCAAAATGCTATTATGATATGACAATGGCATTTTGACATTACAATGATAATATGATATCAAAATGGAATTATGACATCATAATGGTACAATGACCTCACAATAGTGTCATGACATCCCAATGCTATTATGACATCACAATATTCTTATGACACCAAAATGTTATTATGACATGATTGTAGTATGACATCACAGTAGAATTTTGACATCACAATGCTATTATAACATCACAATTCTATTATTGTCATATGACATGATTGTCATATGACATAACAATAGAAAATGGACAACATAATGACCTCAAAATGCTATTATGATATCACAGTGGTATTTTGACATCAAAAAGATAGTATGACATCACAATGGAATTATGAAAAAAACAATGCTATTATTACAGCACGAAGTTCTGAAATCCAATGGTATTATGATTTCACAACAGTTTTATGCCATCACAATGGTATTTTGAGTTAACAATGCTATTTTGACTTCAAAATGGTATTAGAACATCACAATGTTATTATGACAGCACAAAGTTGTCATGACATCCCAATGCTTTTTTGACATCACAAAGCTGTTATAACGTCATAATGCTATTCTGACATAATTGTGGTATGACCTCATAACACTATTCCAACATTATTGTGGTATGACATCACAATGGCATTATGAACTAAAAGTACTACATCATCAAAATGCTCTTATGACATCACAATGATATTATAACAATGGCATTATGACCTCAAAAGGTCATTATGACATCACAATGTTCTGACATCTCAATGCTATTATGACATCACAATGCTATAATCACATCACAATGGTATTATTATATCACAATGGTATTATGACATCATGATAGTATGACATTCAAATACTATTATAAAATCACAATACTATTATAACATCACAATGCTATTATGTCTTTATAATTATATGACATCATAATGCTATTATGATATCACAATGACATTATGATATCAAAAAGCTATTATAATATCACAATAAAATTTTGACTTCACAATGGTGTTATGTCATCACATTTCTATTATGACATCACAATTATAATATGGCATCACAACTTTATTATGACATATAAATTATTTTATGTCATCACAATTGTGCCATGATATCGTAGTGCTCTAATGACTTCACCATGGTATTATGAGATCTCAAATATATTATGACATCATAATTGTATTATTATATCACAACTGTATTATGACATCTCAATGGTATTATTATATCACAATGGTGTCATGACAACTCATTGCTATTATGACATCAAAATGATAGGACATCACAATGGTATTATGACATCACAAAGTCATTTTGACATCAAAAGGGCATCATAACACCAAAATGCTATTGGTATTATGATAGCACAATTTTATCATGACATCTCAATGGTATTATGTCATAACAATGGTGTCATGACATCTCATTGCTTTTATTGCATCACAATAGTATTAGGAAATAACAATGGTGTCATGATATCCCAATGGAATTATGACATCACAAAGCTATTTTGAAATGATTGTGGTATGAAATCACAATGTTATTTTGAAATCACAATGGCATTATAACCTACAAAATGCTATTATGACATCATAATCTCATGTTATCACAATGGTATTATGGCATCAAAATGCAATTATGACATCAAAATAGTATGATATTCCAATACAATTATGGCACCACATCATATTTTGATATCACAATGGTATTAGGAGATCACAATGTTATTATTACATCACAATGGTATAATATTTCAATGCCATTATGACATCACAATGATAGGACATCCAAATGGTGTTATGCTATCAGAAGAGTATTATGACATCATAATGGTATTATGACATCACAATGGCATTATGATATCAAATGCTACTATGCCAACAAAATGTTACATGATATCACAATTGTGTTATGATATCTTATTGATACAATCACATCACAATGGTATTATGACATCACAACTTTATTATGACACTCAATGATATGTGTTCAAAAGTATGTTATCACATATAAGTTCTTTTATGAAATAACAATGGTGTTATGAAATAAAAATGGTGTTTTAAAATCCCAATGGTATTATGATATCATAATGCTATTATGACATCACAATAGTATGACATTCCAATGTTATTATAATATTGAAATGGCACAGTGCTATTATGACATCTATTGGAATTATTACACGACAATGGTAAGACTTTCCAATGCTATGATATCCTCATAATGATATGACATCACAATGGTATTGTAAAGTCACAATGGTGTTACGACTTCACAATTTTATTATGAGATCACATTGCTCATATGATAATATGACATTACAAAGGTATTAAAACTTTACAATGTCCTTATGACATATCAATGCAATAATGACATTACCATGATATACCAACTAAATGCTATTATGACATCAAAATGGTATTATGACATTACAATGGTATTATAACATCACAGTGCTGTTATGACTTCACAGTTATATTATGACTTCACATTGCTATTAAGACATCAAAATTTTATGGCATCACATTGGTATTAGGACATCATAATACTATGATGACATCACAATAGTATTATGACATCACAATACAATGATGACATCAAAAAGGTATGGCATCACAAGGCTGTCATGACATCACAATGATATGATATCACAATGCTATGGTGAAATCACAAAGCTATTATGACTTCACAGTTGTCTTATGACACCACAGTTGTATTACAACATGATTGTGTATGACATCACAATGAAATGTTAATATCAAAATGCCACTAAAACTTCACAATGATATGACTTCATAATGATTTGATGACATCACAATGGTATTATGAAATCACAAATGCTTTAATGGCATCACAATGCAATTATCCTATCACAATGGCATTATAATATCAAAATTCATCATGACATCTCAATTCTATTTGTCATCACAATGCTATTACAACATGAATGTTTTAAGACATAACAAAGGAATTTTATGTTCAAAAAATTATGGCATCACAATGGTATTAGGGCATCATAATACTATGATGACATCATAATGGTATTATGACATCACAATGGTAATATGACATCTCAATTCTATTATTAAATCAGAATAGCATTATGACATCAAAATACATCACGACATCCCAATGCTCTTATGTCATCACAATGTTATTAAGATATTATGGTGGTATAACATCATAATGGAATTTTGATATCAAAATGGTATTATGACATCACAATTCTGATAAATTCAGAATGCTATTATGACATTACAATGCTGTTATGTCATCACAATAGTATTATGCTATCCCAATGCTATTATAAATTACAGTACTATAATGACATCACAATGCTATCATAACATCACAATGGTATTATTATATCACAATGCTATTATAACCTGGCAATTGTGTAACATTTCAATACTGTTATGACAGCACAAAATTCTTCTGAATTCACAATGCTATTATGATATCACAATGCTATTATGATATGAGATCACAATGCTATGATGAGGTTTATGACCTCATATGTATTATGACATCACAATGATATGTTGACATCACAATGGTGTTATGACATTACAGTTGCGTTTTGATCTAAATAGGCTAGTATGACATCACAATGCTATTATGAACTCAAAATAGTATTATAACAAAACTATTTTATTCTGACATCCCAATTGTATTAAGTCACTACAATGATATGATATGACAATGTTGTTATGATATCACAGTGGTGTTATGAGTTCAAAATGCTATTGTGCAATCACAATTATATTATGAATTCAAAATGCTATTATGATACCTCAATGCTAATACATCACAATGATATGATATCAAAACAGTATTAGAAAATCACAAAGGTATTATAAACATCACAATGTTATGATATCCCAATGGTATTATGAATTCATAAAGTTATTTTGATATCATAATGATATTATGACTTCACAATGCTATGATGACTTTACAATGCTATTATACTGTCATAATAGTGTTATGACATCACTATTCTATTATGACATTACAATGATATTATGATATCACATTGGCATTTTGACATCAAAATTCATCGTGACATTCCAATGATTTTATGACATAACCACTCTTTCATGACATTACAATGCTATTATGACATCACAATGTTATTACGAATTACAACCAGATGACTTCACAATGGTAATAGGACATCACAGTGCTATGATGACATCACAATGCTATAATGACATCATATGGGTTTAATGACCTCAATATGCTATTATGACATTACAGTGGTATGTTGACATCACAATGCTCTATGTCATCACAATGTTATGATAACATCACAATGCTATCATATCATACCAATGTTATCATGATATCCCAATACTATTATGAACTCACAATGCTCTGATGATATCACAGTGCTTTATACTATACAGTGGTGATATGACTTCACAATGCTCTTATGAGATTACAATGCTATTATAATATCACAATGCTATTATGACATAACAATGTACTTATGACATAATTATGTTATGATACCACAAATAAATTAGGAAACCTCATTGCTATGATGACATAAGAATGCTATGATGCTTTCATAATTGTTACGACTTCACAATGCTATTATGACATCAAAATGCTATAATGAGATCACAATGGCATCACAAAGGAATTTTGACATCACAATGCTATTTTACATCACAGGGCTCTTAAGAAATCACAATGTTATGTTGACACCACAATGCTATGATGACATCACAACATCATTATGGTATCCCAATGGCATTATAACATCAAAATTTATCATGACATCCCATTGTTATTATGAAATCACAAAGGTATTATGAAATCACAAAGATATTATGACCTGTTTGTGGTATGACTTCACAATGGAATTTTGATATCAAAATTCTAATATGACTTCACAATGGTATGACATCACAATATTAGGACATACCAATGCTATGAAGACATCCCAAAGATATTATGACATCATAATGGCCTCATAACATCAAAATTTATCATTACATTCCTATGGTATTCTGACATCACAATGCTATTACAACCTGATTGTGGTATGACATCACAATGGAATTTTGAAATAAAAAAATTAGTATAACTTCACAACAGTAAGACTACACAATGATATTAGAACATCCAATTCTATGAAGACATCACAGTGCTATTGTGGCATCACAATGGCATCATGACATCAAAATTCATCATGACATCCCAATGCTCTTATGATATCACAATGGCTAGGTACTGATTGGCTGAGAGGGAAAATGATGTCAAGAAACAGGTGAAAGCCAGTAAAAGTTTCCAGAGCTAGTTATTAAAAGGGCCAAGTGAACAGCCTGCTTGAGAGAAAGGCTGAGCATCCCTACATTCCTCAATCTGGGAAGCTGAAAGCACACAAACCAGAGAGGAGAGGTACTGTGTCCAGACTCTTAGTTCAGGAAAACTATCACATATTTTTTCAAGTGGTCATGAATAAAGTTATGTATCCCTGACAGGTGATTTTCATATTATCACACATTGAAATATTATTTATTAAATGAATAGATAAGTACTTAGTCAGTGAATTACTTACAGGGAAAATGCTCCCTGATTAGGGAAATTTTGAACAAAAAGCGTTTATTTGGGACCTTGCTTATATTTTTACAGAGACTATCTAGGATATCACATCAGCAAGCAGACAATTTATTGTAGTCCTTCAGTGGAACTGGGAGCTTTTCATACTGAACCACCCACAGCAGACAGAGAGAGGGAGACTGAGTGAGAGAGAAAGAACTAGAGAGACAGATTCAGAAATACAGAGACCGAGAACAACAGAAAACAAGATATAAAATGAAAGAGACAGTGAGACAGAGACCTATTCTGTCTGGTCACTTTCATTGGCATAGCAATCTCAAAGCACAGCCTCCTAAAATATAACTGCAATAGGAATTATATTATCAAACAAGGCCATACTTCTTAACCTTTTGCAAATATTTCCTCCCTTGGAACTCATCAAGAAGATGGAGGGACTTCTAGGCTAAAAAAATATAGTTTTCTTGATAGTTTGTCATTCAATAGCGTCTCAGCAAATTCCAAGTTCTAAAGAACAGGACTGACAATCTCCTTTGGGGAAAATGTGGAATATTTCCATAATGGAGTATTATTCAGCTAAGAAAATGACATCATTATATTTTCAGGCAAATGGATGAAACCAGGAAAAATTATTGTGGATAAAGTAACTAAAATGCAGAAAGACAAATATGATATGTATTCACTTATTAGGAAGTCTCCTAATTAGTAGGAGATAAAGTTCCAATAGGTTATTTAATTGTGCCCAAACTAGTCTTCTACTAGGGTGATTTGGTGGCAATGAATTGAGATGTTGGGCCAGGGCATTGCATGGGAATTTTCAAGCAACCCAAGCTGTTGTAATTAAATATGCTGTTGACTGCCCTGAACTGATTGATCATTGCCATGTTCTTGGAACCACAGAGATGCTTCCTTCTGCATCAAATGAGATTGCATACAGAGACCAACAGTCCAATATTATGCACAGAGACCTTAAAACACCCAGGTCTAAATGGGTTTTCCCTACGAAATTCTTCCTCCTCTCAGAGCTCTGGGAAGCCTGCAAGAAAGGAGGCAGGAAGAGTGTCATAAATAGAAGGAATTGAGGATGAAAGGAGAACAATGCCCTTTGAATCAGACCACAGAGGAAGCTGATGCAGCCAGCCTTGATGAGACCTGGTTATCTAGGTTCAGATAGAAGGATGAGGAGGACCTCCCCTATCAGGGAACTAGAGAAAAGTCATGGGGTATAAGAAGTAGGGTGGGTGGGACTGCAAAGAGAAAGGGAGGAGGCAACACAGGGAATACACATTGAAAAATATGTAATAGTTATATAAGAAAAACTCTGATCAAGGTGATAAATTATAGAGCTCTTCAAGATTGATGGCTTTTTCTTGGGCATTGTACCAGTGTGCAGCAAGGATGAACTCAGTTTTCTTTAGAAGACTTGGCACTGAGACTCTGATCAGATTCCAATGGGTATATGAATAACACATACATCAACTGATGTATTTTAAGGACAAAAATCTTACATATGGTGTAGGAATTTAGTGTTACACATGGGTAGGAATTTCAACCTGGGAGCAATGGAAAAGGAGTGTAATGTAGAGTGCATGAATTTTCCACATAATCAATAAAAATGAAATGTTGACAACTTTATACTGAATTATAACTTGGAGAAGAGATTCTACTAAAGGAGGGCAGAGTTTGACTTTGTAAGGCATGCTTTCTAGGATCTCATTATGTAGCAGAGAAACCTAGCCACGAACTAGTGGTTACCCATCTACCTCAGACTTCATGAGCTCAGGTGGCACCTCTGAACAAGAAGTCCTGACACTAACATTACGTTTGGAGAATTTGCCTGGAGGACCACTGCAGGAAACACTTTTTCTCTGGTGTCCTAGGTATATAACACAGACATATTCCTCTGTCCCGAAGGACTACTTTGAACTGTAAACCCAAGACAAGGAAAATTGTTCACTGAACACTGAGTAGGACACAGCTGAAAATCCAGTAGGACAGCCTAGGCAGCCGTGCTCAAGGGTTGGCAAACCTAGTGTGGAACAGCACCTACTTTCAAATATTTATTGTCCCTAAGTTCATTTAAACTCACAGATCTTTCTCTGAGCCAAACCAGTTGCAGGAATTATCTGGTTTTCTTCTCTTTTTCCTGTTCTAGAGACTCAATACTCCAGGGAATCCCAAGTCCATCCTGCTTATTATATTAATAAGAATCTAAAGGTACATTTAGTGAGTATGCCAGTAAATTCTCAGTTCAAAGTCACAACCTAAGAAATTTCAGATCCAATATCACAGCAGCAGACAACATGGTCATTTGGCACATTCCCCTTAATCCCACATCACTGTGAACCTTCCCTACTTATCAAGGTGTCCAATTCAATAAACAGTGAAGCTTCATTTCCTACGTGATGTTTTCACAGAGATAAACAGGAGTAAAGTGTGTGATCTGGATAAAGGGATGACATAAAGGCTTCTTGGTTTTCACAAGAAAAATCACATGTGCACAGGATCAGACATACTGGACACAGAGGAAAGTTTGTTTACTCATTCCATAGAAACCTAAATATTCTCTCAGGTGCTGATAGGCCAAGATGGAGAATGATGTCATTAAACAGGTTAAAGCCAGTTAGATTTTCAGGAGCCAGTTATTAAAAGGACCAAGTGGACAGCATGCTTGAGACAAAATCTGAGTAGCCCTACATGCTTCTATCTGGGCAGCTGAAAGCACACAACACAGAGATATTATTTCCTATGTCTAAGACACTTAGGTCAGGAAAAAGTGTTACATATTTCTTTCAAGTGTTTATTAATAAAATCCTGTGTCTTTCACATTTGAGTTTCACATTATGATAGATTTTATTATTATTTGTTAAATGCACAGATATGTCCTCAGTCAGTGAATTACTTACTGTGAAAATGCTCCTGGACCTTACTTATATTTTTACAGAGACCATCCAGGAATACATATTGTCAAGCAGTCATCTTGTAGTTCTTCAGCAGAACTGAGAGCTTTTCATACTGAACCAAAAGTGGCAGGCAGAGAGAGGGAGACAGAGAGACAAAGATCTTCAGAAAGAGATTCAGAAATATTAAGACCTAGACCGACAGAAACAATGATATAAATTGACCTTGACTGAGAGACAGAGACTCCATTTAGATTCATCACTTTTAATGGAATATCACAGCCTCCTATAATATAACTCCAAAAGGAATTATATTTTAATATTTTTTCATTTTAATTTTTGTTAATTACACTTTATTCACTTTGTATTCCCATCAACCCCTTCCTTCTTCTCTCCCAATCCCAATATCCCTCCTCCCTGTCCACTCATGCCCTTCCCCATATCCACTAATAGGGGAGGTCTCCCACTCCTTCCTTCTGATCCTGAGAGACCAAAAGATAAATTAGCAGCTATTATTAAGACCTAAAGTAGTTACTGTAAAGAAGTCTAGTAATGCCATGAGGGGAAGAGCCAGCTCACTGCATCCTTTCCCCACCCACTAGAGAAACAGTTGCTAGGAAACTGGACCCCCTAGGGAGGGAGGGACACCTGGTCATTAATGGTCTGGGAACCTTCCTATAGCCAATCGATTCAAAATGTAGCATTTTGAACAATAGATGCTTGCCAGGCATGAATTGCCCCTGCCTTGGGCATGCTGGGATGGACCAGAATTTATATATCACCCAACTAACCTGGGCACGCACCCTTTGCTCCCACCGCTTCGGCAGTGGGTGTGTGTGGGCTCAAGCTGCAGTTTGTAATTTACAATAAAAAGAACCTCATGTATTTACAGAGGACTCTGTTTATTCATGGTCTTTTGGGGTTAGTGAACTGGGCAGAACAATCCTAATCTATCAGATCTTAGCAGGAGTGGCTGCATTGTCTACCTCTATGACATGTTAAGGGTGCTCCTCTATCAGGGTGTGGTTTTCAAAGAGCAGGCCAATCAGTTCATGTCAGAGGCATTCCCTCTTCCCATTGCTATGGAACTCCCATGGAGACTGTACTGCCATGAGATACTGCTGTGCAGAGGTTCTGGTTTATCTCCATGTATAAACTTGGTTGGAGTATGAGTCTCAGGAAAGACCCTTGTGCTCATTTTTTTTTTTATCTGTTGCTATCTTTTTGGAGCTCCTGTCCTTTCTTTCCAGTTCTTACTATTTCCCACTTCTTTCACTAGATTCCATGCACTCTGCCCAACAGAGGGGCATCAGTCTCAGCATCTGCTTTGATAGTCTACAGAGGGAGCCTTTCATAGGCCCTCTGTGGCTTCTCCTAAATGTTCCTTGTTTTCTCCTTCCACTGATGTCCATACTCTTTCTCTTTCTGGATGGGGATTGAGCATTTTAACCAGAGTCCTCTCTCTTGATTAGTTTCTGTAGGTGTACAGATATTAGTAGGTTTGTCCTACTAATATATTTCCTACATATATTATATGTCTATGTGAATGAGTATATGTCTTGTGTGTCTTTATGCTTCTGGGATAGCTCATTTCCAATTCCCACCATTTACCAGAAAATTTCATGATTTTCTTGTTTTTTATTAATATATAAATATAATATATATATATATTATATATATATTTATATATAATATATATATATAAAATATATATACATAAAATATATATATATTTATATATATATATAAATATATATAATATATTTTCTTGTTTTTTATTATAAATGAGTAATATTACATTTTGTAGATGTTCCACAATTTCTGTATCCATTCTTCAGTTGGGGGAGGGGGATCTGGGTTGTTTCCAGGTTCTGGCTATTACAAATAAAGCTGCTACAAACATGGTTGAGCAAATGTCCTTACTATGTACTTGAGCCTCTTATGGAAATATGCCTTGAAGGAGTATAACTGGATTTTGAGGAAGCACTATTTCTAGTTGTCTGATAAAGCACCAGATTGATGTCCAGGGTGATTGTATAAGTTTACATTCCCACCAGCAGTGGTACAAGTTTACAATCCTGCCAGCATTGGAGGAGGTTTCCCCTTTGCCACAATCTCTCCAGCATGTCTTGTCACTTGAGTTTTTGATCTTGGCCTTTCTGATAGGTGTACAGTGAAATATTTGAGTCATTTTGATTTGCATTTCCATGTTGGCTTATGACCTTGAGCATTTCTTTTGATATTCCTCTATCAAGAATTCTCTGATTAGCTATGTTTTCCATTTTTTAATTGGATTGCTTGATTTTTTGCTTTTCAATTTCTTTGGTTTTTTTATATATACTAGATAATACCCTCTGTCACACAGAGAGTTGGTGAAGATTCTTTCCTAATCTATAAACATTCATTTTGTTTTGATGACAGTGTCCTTTGCTTCACAGAAACTTTTCAGTTTCATGAGGTACTATTTACTGATTGTTGCTCTTAGAGACTGTGCTGTTGGTGTTCTGTTCAGGACATTTTCTCCTGTGCCAATGAGTTCAAGGTTCTTCCCAAGTTTTTCTTCTAACCGATTTAATGTGTTTGCTTTTCTGTTGAGGTCTTTGATCCACTTGGATTTTAGTTTTCTTCTGGCTAATAAGTATGGATCTATTTGTGTTTTTCTACATGCAGACATGCAGTTAGACCAGCACAATTTGATGAAGATGTTATCTTTTTTACATTTTATGGTTTTATCATATTTGTCAAAAATCAGGTGTCCATAAGTGTGTGGGTTTATTTTTGTTCATTCTTTTTGGTTCCACTGATCCACAATTTTGTTTCTATGCCAGTATCATGCAGTTTTTATTACTGTTGCTGTATCTATGCCAGTATCATGCAGTTTTTATTACTGTTGCTGTATAGTAAAACTTGAGATCAGGGATGGAGATACTTCCAGAAGATCTTTTATTGTAGAGGGTTGTTTTAGAAATTCTATGCTTCTTTTTTTTCATATGAAGTTGAGAATTTTCTTTTCAAGGAAGTAAAGAATTGTGTTGGTAATTTGATGGGAATTGCATTGACTCTGTTGTTTGCTTTTGGTAAGATGGCCATTTTTACAATGTTAAGCCTGACAAACCATGGGAGATCTTTCCATCTTATGATATCTTCTTCTAATTCTTTCTTCAGAGACTTGAATATTTTTTCATACTCTTGTTTGACATGCTTGTTTAGGGTCACACCAAGGTACTTTATGTCTTTAACCAAATACAAAGACACATCAAAGATATCATCCATGATGACCAAGATCCTATGTATGCAGGGGTGGTTCAATATATGGAAATCCATCAATGTGATCCACCACATTAAAAAAATGAAAGAAAAATTCCACATGATAATCTCCTTAGATGTTGAAAAAGCTTTTGACAAAATCCAACACCCATTCATGTTTAAAGCATTGGAGAGATCAAGAACACAAGGCACATATCTAAATATAGTAAAGACAATATTCACTAAGCCTATAGCCAACTTCAAACTAAACTGAGATAAACTTAAAGCAGTCACACTGAAATCAGACACAATGCAAGGCTGCCCCCTTGCTGGGAGCCAAGGTTATTTACTGAGGACCAAGTCAATTAGTGAGCCAAAACCATTTATTGGAGACAAACCTATTTACTGAAGCCTATGCCAAATAGTGACCTAAGGTCATTTAGTGGAGATCTATAGCTATTTATTGAAAAAATTACCTAGGACCCTAAATCATGGTTGATAGATTTGTGAAGACATCCATCTACTAGTTTTAGTGCATCCATGAGATATCTTAAGAAAACATCCTCCTGAGGAGGGACAAGATGGCGGCGCTGGGAGGACTCTCATTCTGAGCAGCAGCACAGCAGGATCAGCACAGTGACCAGCAATCAGAACTCTCGGCCATAAAACACAGTCATTGTGTTTCCCAGGTGAGAGGATACCCCACGGTGGGGGATTCAATCAGCTTTTAACTCACCCGGCTAAACCACAGAAGAGATCCCGGTTCCGCCAGACACTTGGCTGCCGGCTGCCAGCCCCAGCCCCAGCCCAGAGCCACAAGCCAGTGTCTCTGGTCATGGTCCCAGACTGAACCCTGTGCACCACATTATTAGAGACTGGAATTTTCAGTGGAGAGATAACCCCAGGGTACAGGAAACGATTGGGACCGGCCTTAGGTCACCCAGACATCCCCTGGAAAAGACTCGGGCAGGTTCCACGGGCACCCCAGGAGCCAGCCCAGAGCCAGAACTGGGGACCCAGGTTCCAGCACAGAGCCCTGCATGTCTGCGCTCCTGATTCGGTGCCGGAGATGGAAACAGCGGGTCTGATCTCAGAGCACTCAGCTCACCCCCAACCTGAAAAGGTCCACCGGAAAATTACCCAGCTTAGGGAGGCATTCAGGCTCCCAAAAGCCGCAAAGGCAGACACAGGCAGTTTCTGCGCACCAGACAGCTGGCAGAGACTGAGCCGCCATCACACAGCTGTGCTCCAGGCACAGGCAGTTTCTGCGGCCAGCCAGCTGGTAGACACTGAGCAGTGTGCACCAGGGCAAAAAAAGACAATGGGAGTTTGTGTCTTCAGAGAATCCACGGGGAAGGAAGGAAACTGTACTGACCTAAATCACCCAATCCTTCCCTAGAAGAAGTCTAGCAGTCTAGTGGGGCCAAGGCGCCAGCACTCAGCTGTGCTCCAGACACAGGCACAAACAGTTGAAGTGCACCTGATGTCCAACTGGGTCACAGCAACTGATTATTAACTTTGCAACAAGAAACCCAGAAACCGGGCAGCTGCCCTCAGGACTTCCCTGGGTGAGAGGAGAACCCTCTCAACTAACAAAGACCACAGTTACCACTCAGGTCTATATCCCTGAGGTGAGCAACTCCTGAAAAAACACCAGCCATCCAGGGACTATACCCAAAAAGCTGAGAAGACATCCTTCAGGAAAAACCAGCTTTCTGCAAAGGGGATTCTCTCCACCACAGGATCCCCAGGAACCACCAGAAAAGAACCCCAAACACCTAAGATAACACAATGGGTAGAGGCAAGCATAAAAGCTCAAGCAACAAAAAACAGAGCAATATGGCATCTCCAGAACCCAGTTACCCAGGGGCAAGTATCCCTGGATACCCCAGCATAACTGAAATCTAAGAAGATGACCTAACAAGTATGCGAATGAAGATGATAACAGAGGAAACAAATAAGATTCGTAAAGACATAGAAGAAGATAATCTCAAACAGAATATTGCCATGTGTAAAGAAATAGAGGAAGCTGCAGCCAAACAGTTTATGGCCTTTAGAAAGGAAATGCTTAAAGCACTGAATGAAATAAAACAAACAGAGTTGAAGGAACTAAAAGTAAAACAGGAAAGTACAATCAGACAGGTGAAGGAAGTAAACAAAACAACTCAAGACCTGAGGATAGAATTGGAAAAATTAAAGAAAACACAAATGGAAGAAATAATGGAAAGGAAGAATCTAGGGAAGAAAACAGGAACTACAGAGGTAGCATAACCAACAGACTACAAGAGATGGAAGAAAGAATCTCAGGTGTAGAAGATACAATGGAAGAAATCGATGTATCTGTCAAAGAAAATGTTAAATCCGAAAAATTCCTGACACAGACCGTCCAAGAAATGCAAGACAATATGAAAAGACAAAACCTAAGAATAATAGGTATAGAGGAAAAAGAAGACTCCCTTCTCCAAGGCCCAGAAAATATTTTCAACAAAATCATTGAAAAAAAATTTCCCCAAGCTAAAGGAGAGGCCAATTAGAATACATGAGGGCTACAGAACACCCAAGATATTTGACCAGAAAAGAAAATCCACCCGCCACATAATAATCAAAACAGTAAGTATACAGAACAAAGAAAAAATACTAAAAGCTGCAAGGGAAAAAGGTCCAGTAACATATAATGGCAAACCCATTAGATTCACACCTGACTTTTCAACTGAGACTATGAAAGTCAGAAGGGCCTGGACTGATATCATGCAGACCGTAAGAGAACACAGATGTCAGCACAGGCTACTATACCCCTCAAAACTCTCAGTCCTCATAGATGGAGAAAACAAGATATTCAATGACAAAAACAAATTTCAACAATACCTACAAACATATCCAGCATTACAGAAGACACTGGAAGGGAAAATACAACCCAAGAAAGCTAGCTACATTCAAGAAAACACAGGAAATAAATAACCTCACTTCAGTAAAACAAAAAGCAACCAAGCACACAACAGTATGAACACAGCCAACATCAAAATCAAGAGATCTAACAGCCACTGGTCATTAATCTCTCTCAACATCAATGGACTCAACTCTCCAATAAAAAGACACAGATTAACAGAATGGATACGTAAACAAAACCCAGCAATCTGTTGCATAAAAGAAACACACCTAAGACACAAAGATAGATATTACCTGAGAAAAAAGGGTTGGAAGACGACTTTCCAAGCAAACAGACCCAAGAAGCAAGCAGGAGTCGCCATTCTAATATCTGATAAAATAGATTTTCAACCAAAATTAATCAAAAGAGATGGGGAAGGACACTTCATACTCATCAAGGGAAAATTCCACCAGGAAGACATCACAATCCTGAACATCTATGCCTCAAATACAAGGGCACCCACATTTGTGAAAGAAACATTGTTAAAATTTAAAGCACATATAGATCCCCACACATTAATAGTGGGAGACTTCAACACCCCACTCTCAACAAAGGACGGGTCAACAAAACAGAAATTAAACAAAGAAACAATGTCGATGACAGAGGTCATGAATCAAATGGACCTAACAGACATTTACAGAACTTTACACCCAAACACAAAAGAATTTACCTTCTTCTCAGCACCTCATGGAAACTTCTCCAAAAAAGACCATATAGTGTGTCACAAAGCAAGCCTCAAAACAGATACAAGAAGATTGAAATAATCCCATGTATCTTGTCTGATCACCATGGAATAAAGCTGGACCTCAACAATAACAGAAATAACAAAAAGCCCACAAACACATGGAAACTGAACAACTTGTTACTAAATGACAGCTGGGTCAGGGAAGAAATAAAGAAAGAAATTAAAGTCTTTCTAGAAATCAATGAAAATGAAGACACAACATACCCGAACTTGTGGGACACAATGAAAGCAGTGCTAAGAGGAAAGTTTATAGCACTAAGTGCCTTCAAGAAGAAATTCAAGACAGCTCATTCAAGCACCATAATGGCTCACTTAAAAACCCTAGAAAAAGAAGAAGCAGACACACCAAGAAGGAGTAGACGGCTGGAAATAATCAAACTCAGGGCTGAAATCAATCAATTGGAAACAAATAAAACAATTCAAAGAATCAATGAAACCAAGAGCTGGTTCTTTGAGAAAATCAACAAGATCGACAAACCCTTAGCCAGGCTAACTAAAAGGCAGAGAGACAACACCCAAATCAACAAAATCAGAAATGAAAAGGGGGATATAACTACAGATACTGAGGAAATCCAAACAATCATTAGGACTTACTTCAAAAGTCTATATGCCACAAAATTTGAAAATATAAATGAAATGGACCATTTTCTTGATCGATTTGACTTACCAAAGCTGAACCAGGACCAGGTAAATCAACTAAATAGTCCTATATCCCCCAAAGAAATAGAAGTGGTCATCAAAAGTCTCCCATCCAAAAAAAGCCCAGGACCAGATGGCTTCAGCGCAGAATTCTACCAGACCTTCAAAGAAGAGCTAACACCAATTCTCTTCAAACTATTCCACAAAATAGAAACAGAAGGAATATTACCAAATTCATTCTATGAAACCACAGTCACCTTGGTACCTAAACCTCACAAAGACTCAACAAAGAAAGATAATTTCCGGCCAATCTCCCTTATGAACATTGATGCAAAAATACTTAATAAAATACTTGCAAACCGAATCCAAGAACACATCAAAGATATTATCCACTATGACCAAGTAGGCTTCATCCCAGGTATGCAGGGGTGGTTCAATATACGGAAATCCATCAATGTGATCCACCATATTAACAAACTGAAAGAAAAAAACCACATGATAATTTCCCTAGATGCTGAAAAAGCATTTGACAAAATCCAACATCCATTCATGTTCAAAGTATTGGAGAGATCAGGGATACAAGGCACATATCTAAACATAGTAAAGGCGATATACAGCAAGCCTATAGCCAACATCAAACTGAACGGAGAGAAACTTAAAGCAATCCCACTGAAATCAGGGACAAGACAAGGCTGCCCACTCTCTCCATATCTCTTCAACATAGTTCTGGAAGTCCTTGCTAGAGAAATAAGACAGAAATAAGAAGGAGATCAAGGGGATACAAATTGGAAAGGAAGAAGTCAAATTATCACTATTTGCAGATGATATGATAGTATACATGAGTGACCATAAAAACTCTACCAGGGAACTCCTACAGCTGATAAACATCTTCAGCAAAGTGGCCGGATACAAAATTAACTCAAAAAAATCAGTAGCCCTCCTGTATACAAAAGACAAAGGGCTGAGAAAGAAATTAGGGAAACAACACCCTTCACAATAGCCACAAATGACATAAGGTACCTCGGAGTAACCCTAACCAAGGAAGTCAAAGGCTTGTATGAAAAAAATTTCAAATCTCTGAAGAAAGAATTAGAAGAATATATGAGAAGATGGAAAGATCTCCCATGCTCATGCCTTGGCAAGATTAACATAGTAAAAATGGCCATCTTACCAAAAGCAATCTACAGATTCAATGCAATGCCCATCAAATTACCAACACAATTCTTTACAGACCTAGAAAGAAAAATTCTCAACTTCATATGGAATAACAAGAAACCCAGAATTGCTAAAACAATCCTCTACAATAAAAGATCTTCTGGAGGTATCTCCATCCCTGATCTTAAGTTGTACTATAGAGCAACAGTTTTAAAAACTGCATGGTACTGGCATAGACACAGAATGGTGGATCAATGGAACCAAACAGAGGACCCAGAAATAAACCCACACACTTTTGGACACCAGATCTTTGACAAAGGAGCCAAAACCATACAATGGAAAAAAGATAGCATCTTCAACAAATGGTGCTGGTCTAACTGGAGGTCTACATGTAGAAAAATGAAAATAGATCCATACTTGTCACCCTGCACAAAACTGAAGTCCAAGTAGATCAAAGACCTCAACATAAAACAAGACACATTAAATCTGCTTGAAAAAAAGTGGGAAATACCCTAGAACTCATTGGTACAGGGGAAAACTTCCTGAACAGAACACCAACAGCACAGGCTCTAAGAGCAACAGTCAATAAATGGGACCTCATGAAACTGAAAAGCTTCTGTAAAGCAAAGGACACCATCATCCATACAAAGCGACCACCTACAGATTGGGAAAGAATCTTCACCAACCCTTTATCTGACAGAGGACTCATATCCAGTATATATAAAGAACTAAAGAAGCTGAAAAGCAGCAAACCAAGTAATCCACTTAAAAAATGGGGAACAGAGCTAAACAGAGAATTCTCTGTAGAGGAATACCCAATGGCAGAGAAGCACTTAAAGAAATGCTCAACCTCATTAGCCATTAGGGAAATGCAAATCAAAACAACCCTGAGATTTCACCTTACACCCATCAGAATGGCCAAGATCAAAAACTCAAGTGACAACACATGCTGGAGAGTTTGTGGAGAAAGGGGAACCCTTCTCCACTGCTGGTGGGAATGTATACTTGTACAACCACTCTGGAAATCAATCTGGCGCTTTCTCAGACAACTAGGAATAGTGCTTCCTCAAGATCCAGCCATACCACTATTGGGCATATATCCAAAAGAGGCTCAAGTACACAAAAAGGGCATTTGCTCAACCATGTTTGTAGCAACTTTATTTGTAATAGCCAGAAGCTGGAAACAACCCAGATGTCCCTCAACTGAAGAATGGATGCAGAAATTGTGGTACATCTACACAATGGAATATTACTCAGCAATGAAAAATAAGGAAATCAAAATTTGCAGGTAAATGGTGGGATCTGGAAAGGATCATGCTGAGTGAGTTGTCCCAGAAGCAAAAAGACACACATGGTATATACTCACTCATATAGACATACAACATAGGACAAACCCACTATAACCTGTGCATCTAAAGAAACTAAGCAAGAGAGAGGACCCTAACTAAAATGTCCAATCCCCATCCGGAAAGGCACAGAGGATGGACATCAGAAGAAGAAGAAAACAGGAAACAACCTAGGAACCTACCACAGAGGGCCTCTGAAAGCCTCTGCCCTTCAGACTATCAAAGCAGATGCTGAGCCTGAAGGGCAACTGTTGGGCAGAGTGAATGGAATTTTAGGTAAGAACTGGGAAATAGTAAGAGCTGGAGAGGACAGGGTCTCCACAAGGAGAGCAACAGAACAAGAAAATTTGAACACAGGGAACTTCCCAGAGACTCATACTCCAACCAAGGACTATTCATGGAGATAACCCAGAACCCCTGCACAGATGTAGCCCAGGGCAGTTCAGAGTCCAATTGGGTTACATAGTAATGTGAAGAGGGACTGCCTCTGACATAATCTGATTGGCCTGCTCTTTGATCACCTCCCTCTTGGGTGGAGCAGCCTTACCAGGCCATAGTAGAGGACAATGCAGCCACTTTTGATGTGAACTGACAGACTAAGATCAGAAAGGAGAGGAGAACCTCCCCTATTAGTGGACTTGGGGAGTGGCATGCAAGCAGAGGGAGGAGGGAGGGTGGGATTGGGAGGGGAGGAGAGGGGGGTTTATGGGGGATGCAGAATGAATAAAGTGTAATTGATGAAAATTAAAAAAAAAAGGGAAAAAATAATTTAAGAACCTTAAATGACTTTCAAAAGTGGAGGAAAACATGGAGTTAGTAAATTGGCATGGAGCACGTCTCGCCCCTGGGGGCAATGGTCTCCTGAACCTACTCAGACCTCGGACACCACCACTGCTAGTTCTAGAACTAACGCAGGATGTTCCAACGAGGGGGTTAAGGCTCCTCATAATATTTTCTAGAAGCCCACACCTGTTTGTTTATATCCCCCATTTTTATTCATTATTAGCCAGATAGAGCCAAGTAATTGTGGTAGTGATACTTGCTTTTTTGCCCAATGCTGGAATGCTAGTAAATTTAGGTATGCCCTGGTTACTCGCATGCCTCACTGGGTGCCTGTGCCCGTTGATGCCCCTCACGCTATGACTCTCTTCAGACAGAAAAGGGATCTTGGAACTACAGCCACCATTGTTACTACCATCTCATTGGCAGCTGTTGGAGCTACCACCGGGGCATTAGCCATGAGTCATACTGGGCAGACTGCTCAGACCCTGAATAATCATTTAGCCAATGTAGCTCATGCCTTAGTTGTACATAAAGGAATTAATGCTCAACTAAAAGGAAGCTTGATGGTGTTCCATCAGAGGATTGACCTCGTGCAGGAGCAAATTGATACCCTATGGCAAATCACTCAACTTGGATGTCAATGAAAATATGCTGGACTCTGAGTCACTAGCATATAACATGAGAATTTTTCCTGTGCTGCAAATCTGGTCTAAACAATTGTTGAGCTATATTTTAGGTGATTGGACTGGAGAATTCGATACTACGATGGAGCAGCTTAGAGTGGCCATTGTCACAGTAAATTCTACCAGAGTGGACGCAGGACTAGCCACAGGATTATCATCATGGATTGCTGCAGCCATGAAGGAATGGGTGGGCATGGGAGTGTTAGCAGGCCTTCTGGTGTTGGTCTCCTTGGTTTGCCTGTGGTATATATGCAAGATTAGAGTCTCACAACAGTGTGATGCAGCCATGATCATTCAGGCCTTTACAGCCATTGAAGCAGGACATTCTCCCCTAGCATGGTTGGATATCATAAAAAGCTAAAATGTTACACTCAGGATGCGAGGTTAAGCACTGCACTCAGGGTCAGCCGCTTTGGACCCAGAGAAGAGCATGTCTGATTGCATGTGGGTTGATGCCCCAGGTCCCGCCTCTTAGAAAAAGGTATCGGATGGGTCTGATGCTCTTTGGGTGGATGACACCTAAATGAACATGAGTACAAAGTCCCAATTTATTTCTAATATCAGAGATCAGACCTCTACTCTTGCCTGATGCGTCTAAAACAAAAAGGGGGAACTGTAGAGAGTTGTGGAATGCTATGCCTTAAAGATGGAGCTGGTTTCTGCCTTCCACCTTCCCGATGGTGAGTGCTCTCTGTCATAAACAATTCCACATTTGGCTAAGGCTGAGGATCTGGCTAGCTTCCATGTATGTGAACCTATCTGCATTGCCCACGTGGCACGCTTGGGTTGGCTACCCAGAGGCTATTTAAGCTGTGGGCTGGCTTTCCCCAGGGTCCGAGGATTGTTCAAGGTTCCTGAATAAACTGTATTAAAAAAAAAAAGAAAGAAAACATCCTCGTGGTATCTTGCAGGTGCAATATTCAACCCATGAAAGCATTTTTCCTATCCCCTGCAGCAGTAATTAAGCCTTCCCCCTTTCCTGCCTTCTCCCTATATAAGTTGGGTAAAACTTTCTAATAAAGGAATCTTTGATCAGACAAACAGACTTAGCCTCCATTTCTTTTGTTTCTTGTCCCTCCCTACTCACTCCTTCCACCCCCCTCTTTAGGAACTCATTGAAGTCCAGCAGGTCAGACACCCCCTCAATCCATATATCTTCAATATTATTCTGCAAGTCCTTGCTAGAGCAATAAGACAATTGAAGGATATAAATGGGATAGAAATCAGAACAGAAGCCAATGTATCACTATTTGTAGATGATTTGATAGTATACCTGAGTGACCCCCAAAATTTTACCAAGGAAATCCTACAGCTTATAAACAATTTCAGCACAGTGGCTGAATAGAAAATGAAGTGAAAAATATCACTAGCTCTCCTTTATACAAAAGACAATAGAGCTGAAAAATAAATCACGGAAACAAAGGGAATTATATACAATGCCATATCCTCACACTTCCCAGACATTTCTTCACTAGGGACTCCACATGTAAATAGGTGAGCTTCAGGGGGACATTTCAATTCAAAACACCAGGAAGTGAAAGAAAATTGAGGGATTTCTAGGCTAAGAGAATATTGATATCTTATTAGTTTGTGATTAAATATAATGATTAATGTCCCAGCAACTTTTAAGAAATAAAGAACAGGGCTGACATTTTCCTTTGGGAAAGATGTTGAATATTCCAATAATGGAGTATTATTCAGCTAAGTAAATGACTTCATTATATTTTCAGGCAAATGTATGGAATCAGGAAAGATTATCCCGAGTGAAGAAATTAAAATGTAGACAGAAATTATGGTATGTATTCACTTAATAGGACCACCTTCTATCATAAAGTTTATTGTCCCAGAGTTCTCCTTTACATTCAATGATCTTTCTCTGTTACAGCCCAACCACCACCAGGAAATGTCTGGTCTCTTTTTCTTTTCCCTGCTTTTAAAGACTCAGTACCCCTGGAAACCTTATATCCTGCCAACCTATTACAAAAATAAGAATGTGAAGGTATATTGAGTGAGGACATGAGTAACTGCTCAGTATAAAGTCACAACCTAGGAATTTTCAAATTCAAAAGCACAGGAGGAGACCACCTTGTCATTGGGAACATTTCCTTTAATACCACCTCACTTTGAAACTCCTTATTTAGGAAGATGTCCAATTAAAGATTAAGTTTTCATTTCCTACTTGATATTGTCACAAAGGTAAACAGGAGTAAAGGTGTGGGATCTGGATAAAACGATGAGATAAAGGCTTGTCATTTTCATTATTTAACATTATTTAACAAGGCCATTGCATCTAACCTTTTCCCAACATTTCTACACTGTTCACTAATGTGGTAAATAGATGATTTTCAAGGAGACATTGCAATTCAAATCACCAGGAAATGGCAGGAGATGGAGAGACTTCTAGGCTAAAAGAACATTGTTATCCTGAGAGTTTGCCATTCAATACAAAGATTAAGTTTCCAGCAACTTCATAGGTCTAAAGAAAAGGAGTGACAATCTCCTTGGAAAAATGTGGATTATTTCAAAATAATAACAATGGAGTATGATTCAGCTAAGAAAATGACATTGTGATATTTTCAGGAAAACGGATGGAACCACCAAAAATCATCCTGGGTGAAAAACTAAAATGCAGACAGAGAAATATGGTATGAATTTACTAGGAGATCTTCTAATAGTGGGGATTAAGTTTGAATAGGCCATCTATTGTGACCAAACCAGCCTTCCACTGGGGGTATTTTTGTAGCAGTTAATTGAGTTGTTGGGCCAGGCCATCCTACAGAAACTTTCAAGCAATCCCGGCTGTTATTTTTAAAATGTGTTGCTCTCTGCCCTCAACTGATAGATCAGTGTCATGTTCTTAGATCCACAGAGATGCTTTCTTTTGCATCCAATGGGATTACATACAGAGACCCACAGTCTGATATTATGCAGAGAGAGACCTTAAAATACCCAGGTCTAAATGGAATTTTTCTATGAAAGTCTCCATCCCCTCAGAACTCTGGGAAACATGCATGAGAGGATGCAGTAAGAGTGTCACAAGTAGAGGAAATTGAGGACACTAAGAGAACAATGCCCTGAGATTCAGGCCACAGAGGATGATGACACAGCCTGCCTTGATGACTGCTGAAAAGGTAGTGTCAGTTAGAAAAATAAGGAGGACCTCCCCTATCAGAGAACTAGAGAAAGGTCATAGGAGTAGAAGAGGAGTCTGAGTGAAACTAGGAAAAGAGGGTGTGGGCAGCACAGGGGACATAAAGTTAAAAAAAAATCTTCATAAGTAGATACATAAGATAATCTGTGATCAAGGTGACTAAGTATAGAGCTCTTTAGGACTGATGGCTTCTTCTTCTTGGGGGAGGTACCAGCAGGGGGTATGGATAAACTCAGTTTTCTTTAAGAAACTTGGCAAAGAGACTCTGATCATGTTCCAATGAGTAGTTGTAAAACACATACTTCATTTGAAGTATTTTAAAGAAAAAAATAGTGTGACTCATGGGTAGGAATTTGAACTTGGGAGTAATGTAAAATGAGTGTAATGTATATTACATGAATTTCCCACATAATCAATAAACACAATATGTTGAAGACTTTTAAAGTGACTTTTAACATGGAGAAAAAATTCTGCTAAAGGAGGGCAGCGTTTGACTTTGTAAGGCATGCTTTCCAGGAACGCATTATATAGCAGAGAGTTGTAGGCATGAACTAGTGGTTACCCAGCTAATTCAGACCCCATGAGCTCAGGGGGCACCTCTGAACAAGCAATTCTGGCACTAACACTACATTTAGAGGGTTTGTTGAAGGACACAGCTGCTCTTATTTGCTACTCATATAATACAGACCCATTTCTTTGCCATGAAGGCACAGTTTTAACTGTAAAACACATAACTTAGAGTGCCCTCACTGACTACTGGTGAGGACACAGCTGACAATCCAGCAAGGACAGCCAAGGCAATTTTCCTCATGGCAACACTAGTGTAGAACAGCACCAGCTGTCAAAGAATTTATTGTCCCTCAGTTCTCCTTTTACCCTCACGAATCTTTTACTGTTTCACCCATAGCAGTCCAAGGAATTGTCTGGTTTCCTTCTCATTTTCCTGCTCATAAAATCTCAATACCCAAGGAAACCTAGACCCTCCAGCCTATTATATCAATAAGAATGTGAAGGTTCATATAGGAAGTACACCAGGAACTGCTCAGTTCAAAGTCACTACATAGGAAATTTGAGATCCAAATTTGAGATCCACAGTAGGAGACCACCTTGTCATTCGCTATATTTCCATAATCCCACATGACTTTGAAGCTTCCTTACTTAGGAAGCTATCCTGTTAAATAAACATTAAGGTTTCATTTCCTACCTGATATTATCAGAAGTAAACAGGAGTAGAGGTGTGTGATCTGGATAAAGGGATGAAATAAATGTTTGTTTGGTTTCACAATAAAAATTCACCTGTGCACAGGATCAGAGATACTGGACACAGAGGAAAGTTTGTTTACTAATCTCCATGGAAACCTCAAGATTCTCTCAGGTACTGGTTGGCTGAGAGGCAGAATGATGTCCTGAAACAGGTGAAAGCCAGTTAGAGTTTCAGGAGCCAGTTATTAAAAGGGCCAAGTAGACAGCCTGCATTAGAGAAAGGCTGAGCAGCTCTACATGTCTCAGTCTGAAAGCAAACAACCCAGAGATGACAATTCCTGTGCCCAGGACTCTTAGTTCAGGAAAAGTGTCCCATATTTCTTTCAAGTGGTTATTAATAAAGTCACTTGTGCATGACATGTGAGTTTCCTATTATCATAGATTCCATTATTATTTGTTAAAGGCACAGATATGTCCTCAGTCAGTGAATTATTTACTGTTAAAATGCTCCCTGACCAAGTCAACTCTTTGAAATTTTTTTTATTGGGCCCTTGCTTATATTCATGCAGAGACCATCCGGATGTCACATCAGCAAGGAGTCATCTTGTTGTAGCCCTTCAGTAGAAATGAGAGGTTTTTATACCACAATCATCAGGCAGAGAGATGTATACAGAGATAGAAATGGCTAGAGAGACAGATTCAGAAATAGGGAGACAGAGACTAACAGAAACAAAGGTGTGACAGAGACCTATAGAAAAAGAATCCATTTTGTCTGTTCACTTTCATTGGTATATCCACCACAAAGCACACCCTCCAATAATGTGACTCCAATAAGAATTACATAATATAAAAATGCCATTCTTCCTAATCCCTCCCAGATATTTCCTCACTGGGGACTGAACATAGTACATAGATGAGCTTCAAAGGGACTTTGCAATTCAAATCACCAGGAAGTAGAAGAAGAGGGAGGGACTTCTAGGTTAAAAGAATATAATTATCCTGATAGTTTGTCATTCAATACAATGATTAAAATCCTAGCAATTTCCAAGTACTAAAGAACAGGACTGAAAATCTTCTTCAGGAAAATGTGGAATATTTCAATAATGGAGTATTATTCAGCTAAGAAAATTACATCATGATATTTTCAGGCAAATGGATGGAACCAAGAAATATCATCCTGGTTGAAGTCATTAAAATGCAGAAAGACAAATATGGTATGTGTTCATTTATTAGGAAGTCTCCTAATAGTTGGGGATAAAGTTCCAATAGGCCATCTACTGTGACAAAAATAGTCTTCCACTAGGAAGATTGAGTGGCAGTTAATTGAGTCGTGTGGCAGGGCATCCTATGAAAAATTTTAAGCTACCCAGGCTGTTGTTATTAAAATATGTTGCTCTCTGCCCTCAACTGATAGTTCAGTGCCATGTTCTAGTATCCACAGAGATGCTTCCTTCTGCACCAAATATGAGTACATACATAGACCCACAACCAGATATTATGCACAGACAGACCTTGCAACACTCAGCTCTAAATGGGAATTTCCTATGAAATTCTTTCTCCCTGAAGAGCTCTGGGAAGCCTGCAGGAAAGGAGACCAGAAGACTTTCATAAGTAGAAGGAATTGAGGACACAAGAAGAACAATGCCCTGATAATCAGGCGACAGAGGAAAATGATGCAGCCAGCCTGGGTAAGACCTGATAAGCTAGTGTCAAATAGAAGGGGAAGAAGACCTCCCCTCTCAGGAAAGTTGAGAAAGGGCATAGGGGTAGAAGAAGGAAGATGGGTGTGATTGGGATGAGAAGAGATAGGGAGCAGCAGAGGGGAAACAATGTGAACACATCGTAATAAATAAACACATAAGAAAAACTGTGATGGGAGCAAGATGGCAGCACCAGGACAACTCTCATTCTGACCAGCAGCATAGCAGGATTGGCACAGTGAGCAGCAATCAAAACTCGTGGCCATAAAACACAAGTGATTGTGTTTCCCAAGTGAGAGGATACCCTACAGTGGGGGATTCAGTCAGCTTTAACTCACCTAACTAAACCACAGAAGAGATCCTGGTTCTGACAGGTGCTTGGTTGCCAGCCCAGAGCCACTGGCCAGCCCAGAGCCACATGCCAGCGTGATCTGTTCCAGACTGAACTGTGGGCTCACAACATTACAGACTGGATTTTCCAGTAAAGAGATAACCCCACAGAGCAGGAAACAATTGGGACTGATTTTAGGTCACCCAGATATCCCTGGAAAAGACTCGGATACCATGGGCACCCCAGAAGTCAGTCAGGAGCCAGAGACAGAGACCCAGGCGCCTGCACAGACCCCTGCCTGTGTGCCTGATTCACTGCCCCAGATAGAACTGTGGGCCCCAGGGGATCAGAGACTGAATTTCACTGTCGGGTGCAAACCCACAGGGAGGGAAACAGCTGGTCTGATCTCAGAGCACTCAGCTGGTAGCACCACCCCGAAAAGGTCTCAGGAAAATTACCCAGTTTAGGCAGATGCCCAGGCTTCCAAAGGCCAGAAAAGCAGAGCCACGGGCGGACATCTGTGCCTGTGGGTTCTACTCTCCATCATAGACAGAATGGCAGTCCCCAAAGCAAAGAATGGGTGTCCCTGTCAGGAGGAAATCCCACAGAGGGGGGATCATCAGGTCTAACTCTCAGGGCACCCAGCACCAAAAGACTTTCTGGATTCACCCACACTTTAGGCTCTAGCTTTCTACTGCAGGCAGGAGTGCTGTGCTCAGCTGCCATTATTGAGTACCCCTAGGGCTCTGGGGCACAAACCTGCATCCTCAGACCTACAAAAGCCAGAGAGCCATTACAGCAGCCCTCAGATACTGTTCAAGTATCAACCAGTTACCCCTAGCTAGATTGACAAAACTGTGGGAATCCCTGGTTCTTCAAGAGGGCTGCACCCACAAAGTCCAGACCGCAGCAGCCATCCCAGCTTCTGGTCCAGAGTGAGGCACCCAGCCTCCCGACAAGAGTGGAGCCCTCAGTTACCAGCCTCCACACCAGAGAGGTGCCCCCAGGTGCCAACTCAACCTAGGTGCACATTCTCCAGGCCCAAAGCTGAGCACTCAGACTCTGGCCCAGAGACTAGCTGGGCACTCCTCTCACTTTTCCAGACAGAACTGTGTGCCCCAGTATAACAGAATGAGTTTCCCTGTTGGGAAAAAAACCCACAGCTAGGGAATCAGCAGGTTCTTCAAGAGGACTGTACCTTGAAAACTGTAACAACAGCAGCAGCTCACTAAATCTATGACAAGAAACACAGCAGTGGGGCAGCTGACTTGAGAACTTCTATGGGTGAGAGGAGAAAGACCACAGTTACTACTCAGGTCAATACACCTGAGGTGAGCAGTGGCAATTGCTGAGAAACATTGGCCATACAGTGACCATACCCAAAAGCAGAGGAGGTCTCCTTCAGGAAAAAACATCTTCCAGCCAAGGGGATTCTTCCTATCTCAGGACTCCAGGAAGTACAGAAACTAACAGCCAACACCTAAAACAGCCCAATGGGTAGAGGTCAGTGTAAAAGCTCAACCAACAAAAGACAGAGCAATATGGCATCTCCAGAACCCAGCTATCCAGGGGCGAAGAGCCCTGGACAACCCAGCATAATAGAAAATCAAGAAGATGAATTTACATCTATAGTTGATGCTCAACCATGTTTGTAGCAGCTTTATTTGTAATGCCAGAAGCTGGAAACAGCTCAGATGCCCCTCAACTGAAGAATGGATGCAGAAATTGTGGTACATCTATACAATGAGGTATTACTCAGCAATGAAAAATAAGGAAATCATGAAACTTGCAGGTAAATGGTGGGACCTGGAAATGATCATCCTGTGTGAGTTGTCCCAGAAGCAAAAAGACACACATGGTATATACTCACTCATATAAACATACAACATAGGATAAACCCACTAAAATCTGTACATCTAAACAAAACTAAGCAAAAGAGAGGACCCTAACTAAAATGTTCAATCTCCATCCTGAAAGGCAAAGAGGATGGACATCAGAAGAAGAAGAGAACAGGAAACAACCTAGAGAGAGCCACAGAGAGTCTCTGAAAGCCTCTGCCATGCAGACTGTCAAAACAGATGCTGAGCCTGATGGTCAACTGTCAGGCACAGTGAATAGAATTTTATGTAAGAGGTGGGAAATAGTAAGAGCTGGAGAGGACAAGAACTCCACAAGGAGAGAAACAGATCAAGAAAATTTGAACACAAGGAACTTCCAAGTAACTCATACTCCAACCAAGGACTATTCGTGGAGATAACCTAGAACCCTGATAAAACAGCCACTTCTGATGAGAACTGATAGACTAAGATCAGAAAGAAGGAGAGGAAGACCTCCCCTATCAGTGGACTTGGGGAGGGGCATGTATGCAGAAAGGGGGGGAAGGAGGTATGGGGAGAGGAGGGAGGGTCTTATGGAGAGATACAAAATGAATAAAGTGTAATTAATAAAAGTTAAATAAAAAAATTAAAAAAAAGAAAAACTGTGATCAAGATGATGAAATATAGAGCTCATTCAGGACTGATGGCTTCTTCTTAGGGGTGGTACCAGGGTGCTACAAGGATGAACTCAGTTTTCTTAAGGTACTTGGCACTGAGATTCAGATCATGTTCCAATGCATATATAAATAACCCATACTTAAATTGATGTATTTTAAAAAAATATCTAGTGTGACACATGGGTAGGAATTTGAACCTGGGAGCAATGGAAAATGAGTGCAGTGTATATTATATCAAATTCCCACATAATCAATAAAAATAATATGACAACTTTTACAATGATTTTTAACATGGAAAAAAGATTCCCCTAAAGGAGGGCAGAGTCTGACTTTGTAAGGCATGATTTCCAGGAACTCATTATGTAGCTGAGTTTCCTAGCCATGATCTAGTGGTTACCTAGCTACCTCAGACCCCATGAGCTTAGATGGCACCACTGAACAAATAGTCCTGGTACTAACACTATGTTTAGAGGGTTTCTCTGAAGGACCATAGCAGGAAACACAGCTGTTCTTATATCCTAGGCATATAACAGGAACCCATTTCCCTGACCTGATGGAAAAGTTTGAACTGTAAACACCATGACAAGGAGGAAAGCTCAATGACCGCTGAGTAGGAAACAGCTGCCAGTTGACCATGTCTGCCAACACTAGTGTGGAACAGCACTAGTTGTCAAATAATACATTGCCTCTCATTTCTCCTTTTAAATTTACAGAAGTTTCTGATTCATCCAAACCAGTCCCAGAGATGATATGGTTTCCTTCTTGTTTCCCTGCTTTTAAGGACTCAATACACCAGGGAACCCTAGACCCTGCCACACTATTATATCAATACCAATGTGAAGGTAAATTTATTGAGTACAGGACTAACTGCTCAGTTCAAAGTCACAACCTAGGAAATTTCAGATCCAAGACCACAGTAGGATACCACCTTGTCATTTGGTACATTTACCTTAATCCCACATCACTTTAAAGCATACATACTTAGGAAGCTTTCCAATTCATTAAACAGTAAAATATTATTTCCTGCCTTACATTGTCACAGTAGTAACCAGGAGTAAAGGCATCGGATCTGGATAAAGGGATGAGATAAATGTTTGGTTTCACAAGAAAATTCAGCTGTGCACAGGATCAGAGATACTGGACACAGAGGAAAGTTTGTTTACTAATCTCCATGGAAACCTCAAGATTCTCTCAGGTACTGATTGGCTGAGAGGGCAAATGATGTCATGAAACAGGTGAAAGCCAGTAAGGGTTTCATGAGCCAGTTATTAAAAGGGTCTAGTGGACAACCTGCTTGAGAGAGAGGCTGAGCAGCCCTACATGCCTCAATCTGGACATCTGAAAGCACCCAACCCAGAGAAGACAATTCCTGTGTCCAAGACTCTTAGTTCAGGAAAAGTGTCACATGTTTCTTTTAATTGGTCATTAATTAGGTCAGTCGTCCTTGATATGTGATTTTCACATCATCACAGATTCCATTAGAATTTGTTAAAAGCACATATATGTCCTCTGTCATTGAAATATTTACTGTGAAAATGTTCCCTGCCCAAATCAACTCTTTGAACAAAAAGCATTTAATTGGGCCCTTGCTTATATTTTTACAGAGACCATCCAGGATGTCATGTCAACAAGCATTCATCTTCTTGTAGACCTTCAGCAGAACTGAGAGCTTTGCATCTTGATCCTCAAGTGGCAAGGAGAGAGAGAGAGAGAGAGAGAGAGAGAGAGAGAGACTGAGAGACTGAGAGAGACAGAGAGAGAAAGTGCTAGAGAGACAGATTCAGAAATAAGAGAGAACAAGACTGACAGCTACAAAGATATAAACTGAAAGAGACTGAGATACAGAGACTCCATTCTGCCTGGTCAATTTCATTGGCATATCAACCTTGACATACACCCTCCTGTATTATCACTTCTAAAAAAATTATATTATCTAACTAGGACATATCTCCTAACCCTTTCCAGACAATTTTTCACTGTGGACTAAACATGTAAATAGATGAGCTTCTAGGGGACATTACAATTCAAATCACCAGGAAGAAGAAAATGGAGGGAATTCTAGGCTAAAAGAACATAGTTATCCTGATAACTTGTCATTCAATACAATGTTTAAAGACCTAATTACTTCCAAGTTCTAAAGAACAAGACTGACAACCTCCTTTGGGAAAAAAATGTGGAATATTCCTGTAATGGAATATTATTCATCATGATATTTTCATGCAAACGGATGGAACCAGGAAAAATCATCCTGGCTGAAGTAACTAAAATGCAGAAAGACAAATATTTTATGTGTTCACTTATTAGGAGGTCTCCTAATAGTGGGGGATAAAGTTCCAATAGGCCATCTATTGTGAACAATCCAGTCTTTTACTAGTGTGATTGGGTGACAGTTAATCAATTTGTTAGACCAGACCATTCTACAAAATTTTAAAGCAACCCAGGCTGTTGTTATTAAAATATGTTGCCCTCTGACCACAACTGATAGATCAAGTGCCCTGTTCTTGTATCCACAGAGATGCTTCCTTGGGCATCAAATGGGATTGCATACAGAGACCCCCAAACCAATATTATGCACAAAGAGACCTTAAAACATCCAGCTCTAAATTGGAATTCCCTATGAAATTCTCCATCCCCTCAGAGCTCTGGGGAGCCTGCAGGAGAGGAGGCGGGAAGAGTCATAAGTGGAAATTGAGGATATAGGAGAACAATGCCCTGAGAATCAGGTGGCAGAGGAAGATGATGCAGTCAGCCTTGGTGATACCTGATAAACTAGGGTGAGATAGAAGGGGATGAGGACCTCCTTTATCAGGGAACTAGAGAGAGATCATAGGGGTAGAAGAAGGAGGGTGGATGGGACTGGGAGAAGAGGGAGGGCACAGAAGAGGTGATACAAAGTTACCAAACTTAATAGATAAATACATATAAAAACTGTGATCAAGGTGATGAAATATAAATCTCTTCAGGACTGATGGCTTCTTTTTGGTGGTGGCTTCAGGGTGCTGCAAGGATGATCACAGTTTTTTTTTTTGGTGATTTATTTGTATTACATATAATGTTCTAATATTTCACAAGATTTAATAAATTTGTAATATTCAATCACATATTTCTGAATTGATATTTTCAGATTATTGTCCTAAAATCTCAACCATATTAGTATATCTATAAATTCATTACATAAGACTAATTTGGGATTTGACATAACATCTTCTGAATTTGTATGCTTCTCTGCCTTTCTTTTTCTTTCCCCTTTGTTAACATCTTTATTTTCTTTCCATGTTGAAAATTTATTTTAGCCAAATCAGAATTTATTTTTTTAAATTAATTACAGTTTATTCACTTTGTATCCCCCCATAAGCCCCTCCATCCTCCCATCCCGGTCCCACCCTCCCTCCCCCTTCTTCGCCCATGCCACTCCCAAAGTCCACTGATGGAAGAGGTCCTTCTCTCCTTTCTGATCTTAGTCTATCAGATCACATCAGGAATGGCTGCATTGTCATCTTCAGTGGCCTGGTAAGGCTGCTCCTCACGGGGAGGTGACCAAAGAACAGGCCTATCAGATTATGTCAGAGGCAGTCCCTCTTCCAATTACTATGTAACCCACTTGGACACTAAACTGCCTTGGGCTACATCTGTGCAGGGGTTCTAGGTTATCTCCATGCATCATACTTGGTTGGAGCATGAGTCTCTGGGAAGATCCCTGTGTTCAAATTTTCTGCTTCTGTTGCTCTCCTTGTGGGGTTCCTGTCCTCTCCAGATCTTACTGTTTCCCACTTCTTAAATAAGATTTCCTGCACTTTGTCCAACAGTTAGCCATAAGTCTCAGTGTCTGCTTTGATAGTCTGTAGGACAGAGCCTTTCAGAGGCCCTCTGTGGCAGGTTCCTAGGTTATTTCCTGTTTTCTTCTTCTTCTGATGTCTATCCTCTTTGTCTTTCAGGATGGGGATTGAGTGTTTTAGTCAGGGTCCTCTCTCTTAAATAGTTTCATTAGATGTACAGGTTTTAGTAAGTTTATCCTATGTTATATGTCTATATGAGTGAGTATATACTGTGTGTGTCTTTCTGCTTCTGGGACAGCTCACTCAGGATTATCCTTTCCAGATCCCACCATTCATCTTAGAAATTCATGATTTCCTTATTTTTCATTGCAAAGTAGTACTCCATTGTGTAGATGTACCACAATTTCTGCATCTATTCTTCAGTTGAGGGGAATCTGGGCTGTTTCCAGCTTCTGACTATTACAAATAAAGCTGCTACAAACATGGTTGATCAAATGTCTTTATTGTGTACTTGAGGCCCTTTTGAATATATGCCTAGGAGTGGTATGGCTGGATCTTGAGGTACCATTATTCCTAGTTGTCTGAGAAAGCGCCAGATTGATTTCCAGAGTGGTTGTACAGATCACAGTTTCTTTAAGTGACTTTATACTGAGATTCTGATCATGTTCCAATGAGCACATTAACAACACATACTTGAATTAATGCATTTAAAATAAAAATATTTTAGTGTGAACATGGGTAGGAATTTGAACCTGGGAGCAATGGAAAATGACTGTAATGTATATATATATATCAAATTCCCACATAATCAATAAAAATAATATGTTGACATCTTTTAAAATGACATTTAACATGAAGAAAAGATTGATTCCGTTAAGGAGGGCAGAGTTTGACTTTGTAAGGCATACTTTCTAGGAACTTATTAGTGGCAGAGAGTCCTAGCCATGAACATGTGGTTACCCAGTGATTTCAGACCCCATGAGCTCAGTTGGCACCTATGAAAAATAAGTCCTGGCACTAACACTGTGTTTAATGGGTTTATCTGGTGGACCACAGCTTGAAACACAGCTGCTCTTGTGTACTAGTCTTAACATGGATACATTTTTCTGACTAAAAGACCCAATTTTAACTGTTAACTCCAGGATCAGAAGGGTTCTTCACTGACAACTGAGTAGGACACAGCTGCCAATCCCACCAGGTAAGCCAAGGCAACCCTGCTCAGAGAGGTTTGGCAAAAATAGTGTGGAAAATCACCAGCTGTAAAATAATATCTTGCACCTCATTTTTCCTTTTACACTCACCCTTCTTTCTGTCTTTCAGCCAAACCAGTACCAGGAATTTTCTGATTTTCTTCTGCTCTAAAAGTCTCAATAAGCCAGGAAACCCTAGACCCTGCCAGCCTATTATATTAATAAGAATATGAAGGTACATTTAGTGAGGACACAAGTAACTGCTCAGTTCAAAGTCAGAATCTAGGATATTTCAGATCCAAGACCACATTATGCTACTTCTCATTAGGTACAATCCCACATCTCTTTGAAGCTTCCCTACTTAGGATGCTTAAATAAACATTAAAGTTTCATTTCCTACCTGACATTGTCACAAGATAAACAGGAGTAAAGTTGTGGGATCTGGATAAAGGGATGAGATGAAGGCTTGTTGGGTTTCATCAGAAAAAGTCACATGTGCCCAGGATCATTGCTAATGGACACTGGGGAAAGTTTGTTTATTCACCTCCATAGCTACCTCAAGTTTCTCTCTGGTTCTGATTGGCTGACAGGGAGAAAAATGTTATGAAACAGGGAAAAGCCAGTAAAAGATCCAAGAGTCAGTTATTAAAAGGGCTAAGTGGGCAGTCTGCATGAGAGAAAGACTGAGTAGCCCTACATGCCTCAATCTGGGCAGCTGAAAGCACACAACATAGAGTTGTCAGTTCCTGTGTCTAAGACTCGTAGTTTAGAAAATGTGGTTTCAAGTGGTTATTACTAAAGTCATGTGTCCTTAACATGTGAGCTTTACATTATCACAGATTCAATTATTAATTGATAAAAGCACAGATAGGTCATCAGTCAGTGAATTACTGTGAAAATGCTTTTTGAATAAAAAGAAAAAAAACAACTTTTAATTGGGACCTTGCTTATATGTTCACAGGGATTCTACACTACATGATGTCACCTTATCAAGCAGTCATCTCATTGTAGTCCTTCAGCAGAACTGAGAGCTTTTCATACTGAACCACAATTGGGACACAGTTAGAGGGAGACAGAGTGACAGAAAGAGAAAGAGCTGGAGAGAAATATTAAGTAACAAAGACCAAAACCAACAGAAATAAAGATATAATGTGACAGAGATTGAGAAACAGAGAATCCATTCTGTCTGTTCACTTTGATTGACATATCATACCAAAGCACACCTTCATATATTGTAACTGCAATAATAATTATGTTACTCAACAAGGTCATAATCCAAACACTTCCTAGACATTTCCTCACTGGGGACTAAACATGTAAATAGATGAGCTTATTCAAGGGGACATTGCAATTCAAATCACAAGGAAGTGGAAGAAGCTAGAGGGACTTCTAGGATTATAAGAACATAGGTATCTTGTTAGTTTGTCATTCAATAAAATGATTAAAGTCCCAGGAATTCCAAGTACAAAAAAAAAAAAAAAAACAGGACTGAAAATCTCATTTTAGGAAAAGTTGGAATATTTCCATAAAGGAGTATTACTCAGCTAAGAGAATGACATCATGGCATTTTCAGGGAAATGACTGGAACCAGGAGAAATCATCCTGGGGAAGTACATAAAAAGCAGAAAGACAAATACGGTATACATTCACTTATTAGGAGGTCTCTGATAGTTGGTGATAAAGTTCCAAAGGCAATCTATTGTGATCAAACCTAGAGGAATTGGGTGTTAGTGAATTGAGTTGTTGGGCCAGGACAGCCTATGGTAATTGTCAAGAAACCCAGACTGTTTTTAAAATAGATTGCTAACTGTACTCAACTGATGGATGAGTACCATGTTCTTGGATAGACACAAATGCTTCCTTCTGTATCAAATGGGATTACAGACAGAGATCTCAGTCTGATATTATGCAGAGAGAGAGACCTTAAAACACTTAAAAGCACTGAATGGGATTTCCCTATGAAATACTCCTTCCCCTCATATTTCTGGGAATCCAGCAGGAGAGGAGGTAGGAAGAGTATCATGAGTAGAGGGAACTGAACACACATGGAAAAAAATGCCATGAGATTCAGGCTACAGAGGAAAATGATGCAGCCATCCTTGATAAGACCTGATAAGCTAGGGTCAGATATAAGGGGGAGGAAGACCACCTCTCTCAAGGAACAAGAAAAAGGTAATAGGGATTAAAAAGAAGGGTGGGTAGGACTGGAAGGTATAGAATAGGGAGAATAGGGACTGGACAGGTATAGAAAATGAACAAATCCAGGGAGGAGCCAAGATGGCGGCGCCGGGGGAGCACCGCGTTTGAGAAGCAGGACAGCACTCGCCATGCAGAGACCAGGAGACTGAACTCTGAGCCCTGAAACTATATCAATTGTGTTTCCCAGGTGAGGGTGAAAGACCCCCGAAGGTTGTCTTCCATCAGGGAGACCCCGTACCCAAAGATCAACGAGCCCAGTTGTTCAGATGCAACCAGCAAGAGGTTTTATTGAGTACACGGGTACCCAGGGCGACAAAGTCTCTCGGAAGACTTGTGCGCCTCTCGGTTGGGGTGATGGGTTTTTATAGGGCTCGGGAGCAGGAAGCACGGTTACAGAAGCGAGAAGCATAGTTACAGGGGTCTGATTGGGTGGTTTGAACAAAGCCATAGTTAAGTCACGTACCCAGAACAGGGAAGGCAGGAAGGCAGATTGTGAGCCGAGTCACAACGTACCCGGAACCGGGAAGGCGGGAAGGCAGATTGTGAGCCTAGTCACGTACCCGGAACCGGGAAGGTGGGAAAGAATGCAGCAAGGTAGCTCTCCCCTCAGGGAACTTACTGCTATACCGCGCCTACTCTACATAGTGTTAACAATCGCTGCTTATCTTTTGGTCTCTCATTGGGAGGCTCCCATGGTGTGGGAATCGGTCAGGTCCACTCACAGCTACCCAGCCAGAACCCAGAAGAAATCCTGGGTAATGCAGGCTTTGTGTCTCCAGGCTGGAGCCTCAAGCGTCCATATCCCAATCAGTTTTCCAGGCTGATCCATGAGCACAAAGGTGCCTGAGGCTGGGAGTCCCAGCTGCGGAGGACCCCACTGGGAAGCAAAGTTGCCAGACTGATCACAGGTCACCCAGTCTATCCCCGGAAGGTCGCAAGGATAGCGGGTACCCACCACTAACACAACTGAGCTCCTGCCACACAGAGATCTGCACACTCAGCTCAGCAGTACAGACAAGCTGTGAGCCCCAGTACAACAGGGACTGGGAATCCTTGTCCAGTGAGGAACCCACAGGGAAGGAAGAAACCGTGCTGCTGGGGTCACCTAGGGAAAGTCTAGCAGCCTGCAGATCTCAGATAGGTGAGTACAACCAGCCATCACAGATCTGGGCCCAAACAGGGAGCATAGAGTGATCTGAAACTCAGCTTCCGCCGACTAGCAGGCAGGCACACGCTCCACCAGCCCAGAGGCTGCATTGTACCAAATACACCTTACAGGCAGAACTGTGCGCCCCAAGACACCAGAACAGTACTCACCCACCACAAATTACCTCTTGGGTTCTGGGGCACAGAGCCCCAACCTCAGATCTAAAAAACACCAGGAACCTGAGATCAACCCCCAGATACTGCTCCAAGGGCAACCAGTTATCCCTAACAAAACCTACCAAACAACGGGACACACAGGTTACAGCACTTGATCACTAAATTTACAGCAAGAAACCCAGAAGGAGGAAAGCTATCTCCAGGACTTCTCCCAGTGAGAGGAGAGCCCTCTCGACTGATCAGGACCACAGTTACTACCCAGGTCTCTATGCCTGAAGTGAGCTGTAGCAACTCCTGAAAAACACTGGACATCCAGTGACTATACCCAAAAAGCTGGGAAGGCTTCCTTCAGGAAAAACCATCTTCCTGCCAAAGGGATTCTCTCCACTACAAGAGTCCAGGAACAACCAAATACTAAATTCAAATAACTAAGATAGCCCAATGGGTAGAGGACAGCGTAAAAGTTGAACCAACAAAAGCCAGAGCAATATGGCATCTCCAGAACCCAGTTATCCAGGGGCAAATAGCCCTAGACACCCCAGCATAAATGAAATTCAAGGAGTTAACCTAACATCTATGCTCATGAGGAAGATAACAGAGGAAACAAATAAAATACAAAAAGAATCAGAGGAAGATAAAAACAAACAGATCATGGCTATCTGTAAAGAAATGGAGAAAATTAAAGACAAGGAGATTCTGGCCATCCGTGAAGAAATACGGGAAGCTGCAGCCAAACAGTCTGTGGCCTTTAGAGAGGAAATGCTTAAATCACTGAATGAAATAAAAGAAACAGTGGATTGTTCAAACAAACAGCTGAAGGAATTGATGGAAAAACATGAAAATACAGTCAGACAGGGGAAGGAAACCAACAAAATAGCTCAAGACCTGAAGATAGAATTGGAAAAATTAAAAAAAAAAACACAAATGGAAGAAATTGTGGAGAGAAAGAACTTAGGGGAGAAAGCAGGAAATACAGAGGTTAGCATAACCAATAGGATACAAGAAATGGAAGAAAGAATCTCAGGTGTAGAAGATACAATGGAAGAAATAGATGTATCTGTCAAAGAAAATGTTAAATCTAAAAAATTCCTGACACAGACCATCCAAGAAATTCAAGATAACATAAAAAGACAAAACCTAAGAATAATAGGAATAGAGGAAAAAGAAGATTCCCTGCACCAACGCCCAGAAAATATTTTCAACAAAATCATTGAAGAAAATTTCCCCAATTTAAAGGAGAGACCAATAAGAATAAAAGAGGCCTATAGAACACCCAATAAATTAGACCAAAAAAGAAAATCCTCCCGCCACATAATAATCAAAACCGTAAGTATATAGAACAAATAAAAAATACTAAAAGCTGCAAGAGAAAAAGGCCAAGTAATATATAATGGCAAACCCATTAGAATCACACCTGACTTTTCAACAGAGACTATGAAAGCCAGAAGGGGCTGGATGGATACCATGCATAACCTAAGAGAACACAGATGTCAGCCCAGGCTACTATTCCCTGCAAAACTCTCAGTCCTCATAGACAGAGAAAACAAGATATTCAATGACAAAAACAAATTTCAACAAAACCTTCAAACAAATCCAGCATTACAGAAGACACTGGAAGGGAAAATACAACCCAAGAAAGTTAGCTACATTCAAGAAAACACAGAAAATAAATAACCCCACTATAGTAAAACAAAAAGAAACCAAGCACACAACCGTATGACCACAGCCAACATCAAATTCAAAGGATCTAACAGCCACTGGTCATTAATCTCTCTCAATATCAATGGACTTAATATTCCAATAAAAAGACACAGACTAACAGAATGGACGCGTAAACAAAACCCAGCAATCTGTTGTATACAAGAAACACACCTAAGTCACAAAGATAAACATTACCTGAGGGTAAAGGGATGGAAGACAGCTTTTCAAGCAAATGGACACAAGAAGCAAGCAGGAGTAGCCATTCTAATATCTGATAAAATAGTCTTTCAACCAAAATTAATCAAAAGAGATGGGGAAGGACACTTCATACTCATCAAGGGAAAATTCCACCAAGAAGACATCACAATCCTGAACATCTATGCCATAAATACAAGGGCACCCACATTTGTGAAAGAAACATTGATAAAACTTAAACCACACATAGATACCCACACACTAATAGTGGGAGACTTCAACACCCCACTCTCAACAAAGGACAGGTCAACAAAACAGAAACTAAACAAATAAACAATATCTCTAACAGAGGTCATGAATCAAATGGACCTAACAGATATTTACAGAACCTTACACTCAAACACAAAAGAATTTACCTTCTTCTCAGCACCGCATGGAACTTTCTCCAAAATAGACCACATTGTTGGTCACAAAGCAAGCCTCAACAAATACAAGACGATTGAAATAATCCCTTGTATCTTGTCTGATCACCATGGAATAAAGCTGGACCTCAGTAACAACAGAAATAGCAAAAAGCCTACACATACATGGAAACTGAACAACTTGCTACTAAAAGACAGCTGGGTCAGGGAAGAAATAAAGAAAGAAATTAAAATCTTCCTAGAACTCAATGAAAATGAAGACACAACATACCCAAACTTGTGGGACACAATGAAACCAGTGCTAAGAGGAAAGTTCATAGCACTAAGTGCCTTCAAGAAGAAATTTGAGACAGTGCATTCAAGCAACTTAATGGCTCACTTAAAAACCCTAGAAAAAGAAGAAGCAGACACACCAAGAAGGAGCAGACAGCTGGAAATAATCAAACTCAGGGCTAAAATGAATCAATTAGAAACAAATAAAACAATTCAAAGAATCAATGAAACCAAGAGGTGGTTCTTTGAGAAAATCAACAAGATAGACCTTAAACCGTTAGCCAAGCTAACTAAAAGGCAGCGAGACACCATCCAAATCAACAAAATCAAAAATGAAAAGGGGGATATAACTACAGACACTGAGGAAATCCAAGCAATCATTAGGACTTACTTCAAAAGTCTATATGCAACAAAATTTGAAAATTTAAATGAAATGGACAATTTTCTTGATCGATTCTACTTACCAAAGCTAAATCAGGACCAGGTAAATCAATTAAATAGTCCTATATCCCCCAAGGAAATAGAAGCAGTCATCGAAAGTCTCCCATCCAAACAAAGCCCAGGACCTGATGGTTTCAGCGCATAATTCTAACAAACATTCAAAAAAGAGCTAACTCCAGTTCTCTTCAAACTATTCCACAAAATCGAAACAGAAGCAACATTACCAAAGTCATTCTATGAAGCCACAGTCACCTTGGTACCTAAATCTCACAAAGAGCCAATAAAAAAAGAGGACTTCAGGCCAATCTCCCTTATGAACATTGATGAAAAAATACTCAACAAAATATTTGCAAACCGAATACAAGAAGACACCAAAGATATCATCCACCATGACCAAGTAGGCTTCATCCCAGGTATGCAGGGGTGGTTCAATATATGGAAATCCATCAATGTGATCCACCATATTAACAGACTGAAAGAAAAAAAAACCACATGATAATCTCCCTAGATGCTGAAAAAGCATTTGACAAAATCCAACATCCATTCATGTTTAAAGTATTGGAGAGATCAGGGACACAAGGTACATATCTAAACATAGTAAAGGCAATATACAGCAAACCTATAACCAACATCAAACTGAATGGAGAGAAACTTAAAGCAATCCCACTGAAATCAGGGACAAGACAAGGCTGCCCACTCTCTCCATATCTCTTCAACATAGATCTGGAAGTCCTTGCTAGAGCAATAAAACAGTTGAAGGAGATCAAGGGGATACAAATTGGAAAGGAAGAAGTCAAATTATCACTATTTGCAGAGGATATGATAGTATACGTGAGTGACCCCAAAAACTCTACCAGGGAACTCCTACAGCTGATAAACATCTTCAGCAATGTGGGTGGATACAAAATTAACTCAAAAAAATCAGTAGCCCTCCTATATACAAAAGACAGAAGGACTGAGAAAGAAATTAGGGAAACAAAACCCTTCACAATAACCACAAATGACCTAAGGTACCTCGGAGTAACCCTAACGAAGGAAGTCAAAGACTTGTATGAAAAAAATTTCAATTCTCTGAAGAACGAGTTAGAAGAAGATATGAGAAGATGGAAAGCTCTCCCATGTTCATGGCTTGGCAGGATTAACATAGTAAAAGTGGCCATTTTACCAAAAGCAATCTACAGATTCAATGCAATTCCCATCAAATCACCAACACAATTCTTTACAGACCTGGAAAGAAATATTCTCAACTTCATATGGAATAACAAGAAACCCAGAATTGCTAAAACAATCCTCTACAATAAAAGATCTTCTGGAGGTATCTCCATCCCTGATCTTAAGTTGTACTACAGAGCAACAGTTTTAAAAACTGCATGGTACTGGCATAATAACAGAATAGTGGATCAATGGAACCGAACAGAGGACCCAGAAATAAACCCACACACTTATGGACCCCTGATCTTTGACAAAGGAGCCAAAACCATACAATGGAAAAAAGATAGCATCTTCAACAAATGGTGCTGGTCCAACTGGATGTCTACATGTAGAAAAATGAAAATAGATCCATACTTATCACTCTGCACAAAACTGAAGTCCAAATGGATCAAAGACCTCAACATAAAACCTGACACATTAAATCGGCTAGAAAAAAAAGTGGGGAATACCCTAGAACTCATTGGTACAGGAGAAAACTTCCTGAACAGAACACCAACAGCATGGGCTCTAAGAGGAACAATCAGTAAATGGGACCTCATGCAACTGAAAAGCTTCTGCAAAGCAAAGGAGACCATCACCAAAACTAAGTGACTGCCTACAGATTGGGAAAGTATCTTCACCAACCCTTTATTTGACAGAGTACTCACTCGTATCCAGTATATATGAAGAACTAAAGAAGCTGAAAAGCAGCAAACCAAGTAATCCACTTAAAACATGGGGAACAGAGCTAAACAGAGAATTCTCTGTAGAGGAATACCGAATGGCAGAGAAGCACTTAAAGAAATGCTCAACCTCACTAGCCATTAGGGAAATGCAAATCAAAACAACCCTGAGATTTCACCTTACACCCATCAGAATGGCCAAGATCAAAAACTCAAGTGACAACACATGCTGGAGAGTTTGTGGAGAAAGGGGAACCCTTCTCCACTGCTGGTGGGAATGTATACTTGTACAACCACTCTGGAAATCAATCTGGCGCTTTCTCAGACAACTAGGAATAGTGCTTCCCCAAGATCCAGCCATACCACTCCTAGGCATATATCCAAAAGAGACTCAAGTACACAAAAAGGGCATTTGCTCAACCATGTTTGTAGCAGCTTTATTTGTAATAGCCAGAAGCTGGAAACAACCCAGATGCCCCTCAACTGAAGAATGGATGCAGAAATTATGGTACATCTACACAATGGAATATTACTCGGCAATGCAAAATAAGGAAATCATGAAATTTGCAGGTAAATGGTGGGACCTGGAAAGGATCATCCTGAATGAGTTGTCCCAGAAGCAAAAAGACACACATGGTATATACTCACTCATATAGACATACAACATAGGACAAACCCACTATAACCTGTGCATCTAAAGAAACTAAGCAAGAGAGATGACCCTAACTAAAATGTCCAATCCCCATCTGGAAAGGCAAAGAGGATGGACATCAGAAGAAGAAGAAAAGAGGAAACAACCTAGGAAACTATCACAGAGGGCCTCTGAAAGCCTCTGCCCTACAGACTATCAAAGCAGATGCTGAGCCTGATGGGCAAGTGTTGGGCAGAGTGAATGGAATTTTTTGGAAGAACTGGAAAATAGTAAGAGCTGGAAAGGACAGGGCCTCCACAAAGAGAGCAACAGAACAAAAAAATTTGAACACAGGGAACTTCCCAGAGACTCATACTCCAACCAAGGTCTATTCTTGGAGATAACCCAGACCCCGGGCACAGATGTAGCCCAGGGCAGTTCAGAGTCCAATTGGGTTACATAGTAATGTGAAGAGGGACTGCCTCTGGCATAATCTGATTGGCCTGCTCTTTGGTCACCTCCCCCTGGTGGGGAGCAGCCTTACCAGGCCATAGTAGAGGACAATGCAGCCACTTTTGATGTGAACTGATGGACTAAGATCAGAAAGGAGAGGAGAACCTCTCCTATCAGTGGACTTGGGGAGTGGCATGCATGCAGAGGGAGGAGTAAGGGTGGGATTGGGAGGGGAGGAGGGAAGGGCTTATGGGGGGATGCAGAATGAATAAAGTGTAATTGATGAAAAATTAAAATAAAGGGAAAAATAATTTAAGAACCTTAAATGACTTTCAAAAGTGGAGGAAAACATGGAGTTAGTCAATTTACATGGAGCATGTCTCGCCCCTGGGAGCAATGGTCTCCTGAACCTACTCAGACCTCGGACACTACCACTGCTAGTTCTAGAACTGATGCGGAATGTTCCAACAAGGGGGTTAAGGCTTCTCATAATATTTCCTATAAGCCCACACCTGTTTGTTTATATCCCCCATTTTTATTCATTATTAGCCAGATAGAGCCAAGTAATTGTGGTGATGATACTTGCTTTTTTGCCCAATGCTGGAATGCTAGTGAATTTAGGTATGCCCCGGTTACTCGCATGCCTTGCTGGGTGCCTGTGTCTGTTGATGCCCCTCACGCTATGACTCTTTTCAGACAGAAAAGGGATCTTGGAACTACAGCCACCATTTTTACTGCCATCTCATTGGCGGCTTTTTGAGCTACCACCGGGGCATTAGCCATGAGTCATACTGTGCAGACTGCTCAGACCGGGAATAATCTTTTAGCCAATGTAGCTCATGCCTTAGATGTACAAAAAGGAATTAATGCTCAACTAAAAGGAGGCTTGATGGTGTTCAATCAGAGGATTGACCTCGTGCAGGAGCAAATTGATACCCTATGGCAAATGGCTCAACCTGGCTGTCAATGAATGTATGCTGGACTTTGTGTCACTAGCATATAACATGAAAATTTTTCCGGTGCTGCAAATCTGTCTAAATAATTGTCGAGCTATATTTTAGGTAATTGGACTGGAGAATTCGATACTACAATGGAGCAGCTGAGAGTGGCCATTATCACAGTAAATTCAACCAGAGTGGACGCAGGACTAGCCACAGGATTATCATCATGGATTGCTGCAGCCATGAATCATCTGAAGGAATGGGCGGGCATGGGAGCTTTAGCAGGCCTTCTGGTGTTGGTCTCCTTGGTTTGCCTTTGGTGTATATGCAAGATATACATCACAGTCTCACAACAGCATAATGTAGCCATGATCATTCAGGACTTAACAGCCATTGAAGCAGGACAGTCTCCCCAAGCATGGTTGGCTACCATAAAAAGCTAAAATGTTATGCTCAGCATGTTAGGCTAAACACTGCACTCAGGGTCAGCTGCTTTGGACCCAAAGAAGAGCTTGTCTGATTGCATGCGGGTTGATGCCCCAGGTCCCGTCTCTGAGAAAAAGGTATCGGATGGGTCTGATGCTCTTTGGGTGGATGACACCTAAATGAACATCAGTACAAAGTCCCAATTTATTTCTAATATCAGAGATCAGACCTCTACTCTTGCCTGATGGGTCTAAAACAAAAAGGGGGAACTGTAGAGAGCTGCATAATGCTGTACCTTAAAGATGGAGCTGGTTTCTGCCTTCCACCTTCCTGATGGTGAGTGCTCTCTGTCACAAACAACTCCACATTTGGCTAAGGCTGAGGATCTGGCTTGCTTCCATGTATGTGGACCTATCTGCATTGCCCACGTGGCACGCTGGGGTTGGCTACCTAGAGGCTATTTAAGCTGTGGGCTGGCTTTCCCCAGGGTCCAATGATTGTTCAAGGTTCCTGAATAAACTGCATTGAAAAAAAAAAGAAAACAAAACAAAGCTAAACTAAACAAAATAAAAACAAAATAAGAGAGTTCAAATAAAAAAAAAGAAAATTAACAAATCCTAGTAAATAAATACATTAGAAAAATTGTGATCAAGGTGATAAAGTAAAGAGCTCTTCAGGACTGATGACTTCTTCTTCTTGGTTGTGGTGCCAGGGTGCAGCAAGGATGAAGTAAATTTTCTTTAAGAGACTTAGCACTGAGACTCTGATCATATTCCAATGCGTACATGAACAAAATATACAGCAATTGATGTATTTTACAGACAAAATTGTTAGAGTGACACATGGATAGGAATTTAAACCTAGAAGCAATGGAAAAGGAGTGTAATGTATATTATATGAAATTCCTATATAATCAATTAAAATGATATGTTGACATCTTCTACAATGACTTTTAACATGGAGAAAAGATTCTGCCTGTGGGTTTTACTCGCCGCCACCCCAGACAGAACGGGCAGTCCCCAAAGCAAAGACTGGGTGTCCCTGGCAGGAGGAAACCCCCAGCGGGGGTTAAATTAAAAACAAACAAACAAACAAATAAAAGAGTGAAAATCCTAGTTCAGCCAGCTTGGAGCTGTGAGAACTGGAGAAAATTACTGGAATTCTAGCAACTTCAATCTGTAATATGATGGAAACAACACCCCTTACTGTGCTTGTTGTCAGAAATAAAATGTATTTTGAGTCATAAAAAAAAAGAAAGAAAAGATTCTGATAAAGAACGGCAAAGTTTGACTGAGTAAGGCATGCTTTATAGGAGCTCATTATGTAGCAGAGAAACCTAGCGATATACTAGTGATTACCCAGCTATATCAGACCCAATGAGCTCATGTGGCACCTCTGAACAAGCAGTCCTGGTACTAATACTATGTTTAGATGGTTTGTCTAGAGGACCTAAGCACTAAATGTAGACATCTCCAGATACCAAAGAAAAATGTGCTTTGTAATGACTGCCATTTGCGGGGAGGAAAGCAAAATTAGTGTGCAGAGAAATAGCAGAAAGATGTTAATGAGACTTTAAAGTCAATGCTAATAAAAGTGAGGGATTGGGTGAATCACCCTTATCCCCTTTAGTTTGTGAATGAAATTTGTTCCTGGTTCCCAGGGACAAATTGGAAACTTGGGAAAAGGAAGCTCACAAGCTAAAGAGGTACTTGGGGAAAATCGAGTAGTCAAACAGGCAGGAAAAAAAAAGTACTTCTGAGGTTATTTCAAATGTTCATAAAGGAGCTCAAACATATTTGTGTAATTTGAGAGCAGAAAATAATTTACAACCTAGATAGTGAGGATGAAACAAAGTCAGAAAAAGAAACTGCCAAATTTCATAATTCAGGATGGCCTCCTGCACCCTCTGCCCCAGTGGCTTTCCCTGCCACATGTTCAGGAGTTAAGGGACCACTGGAGGATGATATTACTGTTCTCTGAGAGAAAGTCCAATTAGAAAGGGAACAAGTTCAGTTATTAAGGGAATTAGAGAAATTAAATTTAAAAAATAATAATAATTAATAATAATAACAATAATAATAATAAAATTAAGTTTTCACTGTCAAATTTTAAAGTTTGATTTTGACTTTTAAAATTATAAATGTGCCATTTGATTTCACTCCTAAAGAGTATGCTTTGTTTTAATATTACAAAAACAGGTTTTAAAAAAATATTTAAATATTTAAAAAGCAAGTACCGTGGTTGTTTTTGTCTTTGTCTTTGTCTCTGTTTTTTTGTCTTTATCTGCCAGTTCTGTTTTGGTTTCTGGTTTTGGTTTGCTAGCGAGGACTGGAAAACTTGGAGAGTTTCCAATCTGGTCTAGGGAATCTGGAGGACATTCCAGTTCTTGGGAAAGAAACACATAAAAGTTCTACTCTTTTTGGGACCAGGAAAGAGGGACAATGGCATGTTATTCTGTGTGATAAGAGGGCTGCAGGAGCCCACTCTCCATCTGGAAGCTGTGGAAAGGGCCATAGGGGCTCTGCTCCTTCTGGAATCTTCATGTGTGGAGGGCATCCATGAGGGGTGAGGGGTCCATGTCTTCTGGACTCTGTGGCATTTGTATCTGGTAGGAGCTGGTCAAATCCTGGTATTTGAGTATTCTGGTTACTCCAAGGTGACAATGTTGCATTTCTTATGTATCCTTTCTTATGTATTCTATTTCTTATGTTCCTTATGTATCTCTGTTTGTGCTTATATTTATCTGTAGTCTTGGATAATTTTAGACATGAGACAATTTGAATCAACACCTCTGAATTTGGGCCTCGATCATTGGAGTTAAATTCTATAAAATATTTTAAAATTCATCAGGAATTTTTAAATAGTAACCCTTGGGCAGTCTAACAAAGAACTTAAAACAGTTTCTAAACCCTTTGGGGAAAATAAAAAAACAAAACAAAACAACAACAACAAAAAAAAACGTTGGTATTTATTTTATTAGGTTTACAAAGTAAAACCAAGCTATGCTGTTTAAGCCAATTAAACAAAATCTTCAGTTATTACAATATATCCATGTAAAAATATATATACAATATGTTGTTCTTCATTTAAAAAGGCTGGAGATTCTTCAATGCAAAATGTTTGCAAAAAGCTTATTCAAACATTTTTAGAGGAAAAAAGGACTACAGTTCCCTTTTAGCTCAGGGTTATGCAGGGTTATTCAGATCATTATAAACCATTATATGAAATGCATGCCTGGCAGCCAGTACATAAATAAATGATTTAATGCTGTTTCTTTGTGGCCTATAGATTTGGTACGGCCAGGATAGTCCATTTTTGCTGAGGGCTACAGGCTAATTTTAGTTCTTTGTTTAATGTTAAATAAACTTTATCCTTTAATTTTTTGCTGTTACGTTTTAATACAATATGAGAGGATTCATAAGATATGCTAGCTCCTTTATGAATTATGTTTAATTAAAAGTTTTGTTGGATGTTAGTTTAAAAAGAACAGGTTTAAAGTTATGCTAAAAATTATAGTTGAGGACAAGATTGAGTTTTACCTAGTCTCTTTAGATTTTAAGGTAAAATCTAACATGGGTAAGTATATAGTTTGCTAATGTAGATCTATCTATAAATTGGTTCTAAAACATGATAAAGGTAGAGAAGAGTAACATAAATATGCTGGCCCTCAGACTTGTCAGAGATCTGATACATATGGCATTTTAACATATGTTAGCTTATTATGACAGAGTCCAACCTGTTGAGGCACAAAAAAAGCAAATTAATTCAGTTTTTATAAGTGCAACCTGTAGTTTTTCCATTTTAAAAAAATAGCAAATTGTTGATATTTTAATGGTATTTACTGAAAACTATCTTTTCAAGTGTCTAAAATATATGCACAAAGAGCAGAGTTATCTCAAGTATTGCTGTGTTTCAAAGTTTTAATGAGCAGGCTTTGAACATTTTTACAGATAGTGCATTTGTAGCTCAGTCTTTGCCAAGGTTACAGACTGCAGGTCAAATTCAGCATCTTCTCCTGCTGGAATTTTATTTTTACAAATTCAAACTTTGATAAAAAAAAAACTTTCCTTTTTTTTTTTGTAGGACATTTGAGGGCTCATTCTAATTTGCCAGGACCCCTGTCTAAAGGAAATGCATTGGCAGATAAAGTCAGCAAAGTTTATTGTTCACAGTTAAAAAGAGCCCAGGATGCCCATAATATGCATCATCTTAATAGTCAAACCTTGAGACTTCAATATATATTGACTAAGTAACAGGCCCGTAGTATAGTCAAGGCTTGCAGTACTTGTCCTCAATTTTAGCCTGTTCATCTTTTGGGAGTCAATCCTAAAGACTGGTTCCAAATCAAATTTGGCAAATGGATATTACTCATATTCCTGAATTTAAATGATTTAAAATATGTCCATGTTTGCATAGAGACCTATTCTGGATTTTTTTTTCATTCCTAAACCAGGAAAAGCTGCAAAGAATGTCATTGCTCCTTGTCTACAGGCTTATAATGTTCTAGGAGTTCCTAAGCAATTTAAAACTGACAATGGAACAGGATATACTATCAAATCTTTCAAAGAATTTGTCAACAGTTTCAAGTTTTTCATATAACTAAAATACCTTACAATCCTCAAGGCATGGACAAGCATGCCCACTAGAAAATTAAGATTTATTTGCAAAAAACAAAGAAGGAGGAGCTACTCCCCTGGACACCTAAGAATAGACACCAAAGACCAGCAGACTTGTAATATCAATATGTGCGCGCATTCTTCAGCAGCGCTTGCGAAGCCTTAGAGCCTGCAACAACTTCAGTGCTTGTGGGGCACCCCTCTCACACACTGAAGGCCTCATAATCATGTTCTTTTCATTCTGAAATTTTAAATTTGGATAGGCATGGTAAATGTGCAGTAGATAGATTTTGGAATAGAAAAAAAAAAAAGAAAAGTTTTGGTAAACTAACTTTGAGGGATCCTTTAAGAAATCATTGGCATGGACCCAAACATCTCCTTATATGGGGAATAGGATCTGTCTATGTTATTCCGCAAGAAAATGATGCAGCTTGATTTCTACTGAAAAGTCTGGTGCCACAAGGAGATGAGGAGTTTTATTCTGACAATGAATACGATGTCAATGAAGCCCCCTCTGGTCAACATGACTGTTTATTGGGCATATGTTCCTAATCCACCTCTATTCCATCCAGTTCCCTGGGATCATGCAGAAGTCCTTGTTTATGTCAACAACACTTGGTAGCTGGGTTTTCCTGCTTTTGAAGGAGCAAGTAAAACAGACTCTTAAATTTTCAGGACTAGGAAGATGTCATCCTTTTTGCTTTACCAGAGAGAATATTCATCAAGAAAGCTTACCAGTCTGCCCTGCCCAGGTCATACCTCGGAATGCCTACTACTCTAATGTTAGGGTGGCAGCTCAAGCCTCCCTTTGCAAACAAGCAAAGTAGAACATTGGAGGGATATTATTGTCCCTTACTACAGGAGTTAAGAATGACAGTCTCACATCTTCAATGAGTTACCCATCCTGTGAGAAAGGTTATCACTGTACTTTTTCTGGACTGATGGTTCCTTGGACAAGATGCATCTGAGCAACACCCATTGTCTACTACTGAGACAATGAACCTAAATTTACAGTCGTGGACTGTACTGGTCTATTGTTAATGGTATTATGAACTTGGCTTCTGGTAAAAGCAGACAAATTCCTTTGTTTTAGACAAAAAACAAAGCCGTTAGCAGATTCCAAGATGGCAGCAAGCAGAGCACACCATTTTGGAGAGGCAGAAGACATGAATCTCTGGAATTGGTGAGTGAAGAGTCAATCAAAGCTAGAATTTGGACTTTTGGGCTTTCTAAAGAAGAGGAACCACCAAAGAAGCATGGAGTGCTAGTAGATTTAGATCTGGTGTGGACTTCTTCGGGAAGGAAATAGGGCGCTTCCCTTGTCTGGGCCTCCCTAGGGGAAACCCACACAGAGCACCAGGCAGCTGAGCGCAAAGCTCACATCCGGGAGATCAAGGCAGCAGAGACAGTGCTCCGGGCCCCTTACAGCAGCAGTCTACTGTAACCATCCATTGAACACCCGTCCCCTCCTTGGACACACATCCCACTCAGGGCCTATGCGGAGCGTCCTCTCCCCCATCCCGCTGCCGGGATCCAGAGCTAGACCTGCCAAGCTCCTGACCATGGAACACCCCCCCCCCACTACCACCACCACCCGGCTCTTCAGGAGTGCACGCACCACAGAAACTCCACCCCACCAGAGCATACACCCAATACAGTGCTAGCCACAGAGACTCAGATCCACAGCACAACCCTTCCCAGACCCCAAGTCTGAAAAGTGGCAGCACGGAATACACAGGGTTGCCCAGCCAGTGATTGTATGGGCCATCTAACCCCCTCAGTGGCAGAAAACCAGCTGAATAGACACCAAAGACCAGCAGACTTGTAATATCAATATGTGTGCGCATTCTTCAGGAGCGCTTGCGATCCCTTAGAGCCTACAACAACTTCAGTGCCTGCGGGGCACCCCTCTCACACACTGAAGGCCTTTTCATTCACCAACACCCTGTCCCTTAGGACACACCCACAAGCACATGCTCAAACACATGCTACCCCGCAACTTTCCTCCTACAGATATAGCTGAATAAACAACACACACACTGAAATCGCTTGACCTCACCCATTTTCCTGAAGAATTCTCCAGATACCAGAGAAAAACCAGTCTGACCTGCAGAATCCAGGAACAGACAGTGAACACTACAGATAACCAAATGGCCAGAGGTCAGCAAAAGAACACAACCAAAGCAAATCAAGATATCATGGCTTCACCAGCAACCTCCAAAATTATTGGACACTCCAACTCAGCAGAAACACAAGAAAATGATTTTTAACCTATGATTATCCAGTTATTTGAAGCACATAAAGAGGAAACCAACAAATCTCTCAGAGAAATAGTCATAGAGATTCAAACAGTTAAGGAGGATACATAAAAAAAAAAGCCCTTAAAGATTTGGCCTCCCAAATAGAAACAAAAAAAACTGTTGAACGAAGAAGCTCTTAAAGAAACACATGCAAATATAACCAAACAATTGGAGGCAGAAGCAGAGGCACTAAGAGAGGAAACAAACATAAAAATAGAGACCATCTTGGAGACACAGGAATCCACACTCAAACAGATGAAGGAAATATTGCAAGACATGAAAATAGAATAAGAATCAATAAAGAAAACACAAACCGAGAAAACCTTGGAACTGAAGAACTTAGAGAAAAGAGAAGGAATCGCAAAGGTAAGCATCACTAATAGAATACAAGAGATGGAAGAGAGAATCTCGGGAGCTGAAGATACACTCACAGAAATTGATACTTCTCTCAAAGCAAAAATAAAATCAGAAAAATCCCAAACACAAACCATCCAAGAAATCAAGGACACCATGAAAAGGCAAAATCTAAGAATAATAGGAATTGAAGAAGAAGAGGAGTCCAGGCTACAAGGTCCAGAAAATATTTTTAAGAAAATCATAGAAGTATATTTTCCCAACCTAAACAAAAAGGTGTACACAACCATACAAGAGGCCTACAGAACACCAAATAGACAAGACCAGAGAAGAAATTCCTCATGCCACATCATAGTCAAAACACTTAATCTACAGAACAAAGAAAAGATACTAAAAGCAGCAAGGGAAAAAGGCCAAGTAACATATAAAGGCAAACCTATCAGAATCACACAGGACTTCTCATCAGAAACTATGAAAGCCAGAAGGGCCAGGGGAGATATCATGCAGGCCCTAAGGGACCACAGATGCCAACCTAGACTACTTTACCCAGCAAAGCTTTCAATCAACATAGATGGAGAAAATAAAATATTCCACTACAAAACTAAATTTAAGCAATATTTGAACAGCAACTCAGCCCTACAGAAGATACTAGAAGAAAAATTCCAATCCAATGAAAACGAATACACCCAATAAACATAGGTTAAAGATAATTTCCAACAAAAATCAAAAGCAAATAAGCAATGATTCACAGTAACATTGCCAACTCCACAATAATAGTAAATAACATTCAATGGTCATTATTATCTATCAATGTCAACGGACTCAACTCTCCAATAAAAAGACACAGACTAACAGAATGGGTGCGGAAACAGGAACCAACATTCTGCTGCATCCAAGAAACACACCTATGTAACAAAGATAAATATTACCTCAGAGTAAAAGGCTGGAAAATAGTTTTTCAAGAGAATGGACCCAAAAAACGAGCAGGAGTGGCTATCCTAATATCTAATAAAAATAGATTTTCAACCAAAACTAATCAAAAAAGACAGAGGGGCACTACATTTTCATCAAAGGAAAAATTCACCAAGAAGACATCACAATTCTAAACATCTATGCCCCAAATACAAGAGCACCTACATTCATAAATGAAACATTATTAAAGCTTAAACCACACATTCATCACAATACACTAATAGTGGGTAACTTCAACACCCCACTCTCACCAGGGGACAGATCAACTAGACAGAAACCAAATAGGGAAATAAAAGCACTTACAGACTCCCTAAATCAAATGGACCTAATAGATGTCTACAGATCTTTCTGACCAAATTCAAAAGAGTTCACCTTCTTTTCAACACCTCATGGAACCTTCTCCAATACAGACCATAGTGTTGGTCACAAAGCAAGCCTCAACAGATATAAAAAGATTGAGATAATCCCTTGTATTCTATCAGGCCACCATGGACAAAAGCTGGACATCAACAACAATGGAAATAACCAAAAATCTACACACACATGGAAACTGAACAACTTGTTACTCAGTGACAGCTGGGTTAAGGAAGAAATAAGGAAAGAAATTAAAGACTTCCTAGAATTCAATGAAAATGAAGGCACAACATACCCAAATTTATGGGACACATTGAAAGCAGTGCTCAGAGGAAAATTTATAGCACTAAGTACCTTCAAGAAGAAATTTGCAACATCACATACAAGTAACTTAATGGCCCAACTGAAAACCCTAGGAAAAAAAAAAAAAAGAAGCAAATACACCCAAGAGGAGCAGAAGGCTGGAAACAATAAAACTAAGGGCTGAAATCAATTAATTAGAAAGGAATAAAACTATTCAAAGAATCAATGAAACAAAAAGCTGGTTCCTTGAGAAAGTCAACAAGATAGACAAACATATAGCCAAGCTAACTAAAAATCAGAGAGAATCTATCCAAATCAGCAAAATCAGAAATGAAAAGGGGGACATAACTACAGACACTGAAGAAACCCAAACAATCATTAGATCATACTACAAAAGCCTATACGCCACAAAACTTGAAAATCTAAATGAAATGGACAATTTTCTTGATAGATTCCATCTACCAACATTAAGTCAAGATCAGGTGAAAGACTGAATAACCCTATATCCCCCAAAGAAATTGAAGCAGTAATTAACAGTCTCCCCTCCAAAAAAAGCCCTGGGCCCGATGGTTTCAGCATAGAATTCTACCAGACCTTCAAAGAAGTGCTAATACCAATTTTCCTCAAACTATTCCACAAAATAGAAACAGAAGGCACACTACCAAAATCATTCTATGGATAGTCTCCCTGATACCCAAACCAAACAAAGACCCAACAAAAAAAAGAGAACTTCAGACCTATCTCTCTTATGAATATTGATGCAAAAATACCAAATAAAATACTTGCAAACCGAATACAAGAACACATCAAAGATATCATCCACCATGACCAAGTAGGCTTCATCCCAGGTATGCAGGGGTGGTTCAACATACAGAAATCCATCAATGTAATCCACCACATAAACAAACTGAAGGAGAAAAACCACATGATCATCTTCTTGGATGCCAAAAAAGCATTTGACAAAGTCAAACGCCCATTAATGTTTAAAGTCTTGGAGAGATCAGGGATACAAGGCACATACTTACACATAGTAAAGGCAATATACAGCAAGCCTACAGCCAACATCAAACTCAATGGAGAGAAACTTAAATCAATCCCACTGAAATCAGAAATAAGACAAGGCTGCCCACTCTCTCAATATCTCTTCAACATAATACTTGAAGTCCTAGCCAGAGCAATAAGACAACTAAAGGAGATCAAGGGGATACAAATTGGAAAGAAAGAGGTCAGAGTGTCACTATTCACAGATGATAAGATAGTAAACATGAGTGACCCCAAAAATTCAACCAGAGAACTCCTTCAGCTGATAAACACCTTCAGCAAAGTGGCAGGATACAAAATCAACTCAAAAAAATCAGAAGCCCTCCTATATACCAAAGACAAAAAGGCTGAGAAAGAAATTAGAGAAACAACACCCTTCACAATAGCCACTAATAACAAAGTACCTTGGGGTGACATTAATCAAACAAGTGAAAGACCTGTTTGAGAAAAACTTCAAGTCTCTGAAGAAAGAAATTGAAGATCTCAGAAGATGGAAAGATCTACCATGCTTATAGATTGGTAGGATTAATATTGTGAAAATAGCCATCCTGCCAAAAACAATCTACAGATTCAATGCAATCCCCATCAAAATACCAACTCAATTCTTTTCAGACCTTCAAAAAAAGATTCTCAGCTTCATATGGAGAAACAAAACAAAACAAGAAAGAAGGGGAGTTAGTCTGATGGGCAAAGGATAGGAGCTCCACAAGGACCAAATATATCTGGGCACAGGGTCTTTTCTGAGACTGACATTCAACCAAGGACCATGTATGGATATAACCTCGAACCTCCGCTCAGATGTAGCCTGTGGTAGCTCAGTAACCAATTGGTTTCCTAAAGTGAGGGGGACAAGGACTATTTCTAACAGGAACTCAATGACTGGCTCTTTGGTCTCCCCACCCCCGAAGGGAGGAGCAGTCCTGTTAGGCCACAGAGGAGGGTTTTGCAGCCAGTACTGAAGATACCTGATAAAACAGGATCAGATGAATGGGGAGGAGGTCCCCCCTATCAGTGGACTTGGAAAGGGGCACAGTGGAGATGAGGGGGGGAGGGAGGGACTGGGAGGGAATGAGGGATCGGGACACGGCTGGGATACAGAGTTAATAAAATGTAACTGATAAAAAATAATAATAATAAAATAAAAAAATGAAAAAAAAACAAAACCAAAACAAAAAAAAAAAAAAAAACAACACAAAAAACGAGAATCTCCAAAACAATTCTGCACAACAACAGATCATCTGGAGGTATCTCCATCCCCGATCTCAAGCTGTAGTAAAGAGCAATAGTAATAAAAACTGCATGGTTTTGGCATAGAAATAGAAAGGAGGATCAATGGAACCAAATAGAAGACCCAGAAATAAACCCATGTACCTAAGAATACTCGATTTTGACAAGGCAACCAAAACCATTCAATGGAAAAAAAGATAGCATCTTCAACAGATGGGGCTGGTCTAATTGGATGTCTACATGCAGAAAAATGAAAATAGATCCACATTTATTACCCTTCACAAAACTAAAGTCTAAGTGGATTAAAGATGTCAACATAAAACCAGATACGCTAAATCTGTTAGAAGAAAAAGTGGGGAACAGCCTAGAACTCATTGGCACAGGAGACAACTTCCTGAACAGAACTCCAACAGCACAGGCTTTAAGAGCAACAGTCAATAAATGGGACCTCATGAAGCTGAAAAGCTTCTGTAAAGCAAAGGACACTGTCATCAAAACAAAATGACTGCCTACAGATTGGGAAAGAATCTTCACCAACCCTTTATCTGACAGAGGGCTAATATCCAGTATATATAAAAAACTAAAGAAGCTGAAAAATAACAAACCAAGTAATCCACTTAAAAATGGGGAATAGAGCTGAACAGAGAATTCTCTTTAGAGAAATACCAAATGGCAGAGAAGCACTTAAAGAAATGCTCAACCTCACTAGCCATTAGGGAAATGCAAATCAAAACAACCCTGAGATTTCACCTTACACCCATCAGAATGGCCAAGATGAAAAACTCAAGTGACAACACATGCTGGACAGGTTGTGGAGAAAGGGGAACCCTCCTCCATTGCTGGTGGGAATGTAAACTGGTACAACCACTTTGGAAATCAATCTGGCACTTTTTCAGACAATTAGGAATAGTGCTTCCTCAAGACCCAGATATACCACTGCTAGGGACATACCCAAAATTTGCTCAAGTACACAATAAGGACATTTGCTCAACCATGTTTGTAGAAGCTTTATTTGTAATAGCCAGAACCTGGAAACAACCCAGATGTCCATCAAGGGAGATATGGGTAAAGAAATTGTGGTATTTTTACACAATGGAATACTACTCAGCACTCAAAAAAAGAGGAAATCATGAAATTTGCAGGCAAATGGTGGGACCTAGAAAAAGATCATTCTGAGTGAAGTATCCCAGAAGGAGAAAGACAAACATGGAATAAACTCACTTATATAGACCTAAAAGTTATGATAAACATAATGAAATCTATACACCTAAAGAAGATAATCAAGAAAGCAGACACGGGGTATGATGATCAATCCTCACTTAGAAAGACAAATGGGATATGCATTGAACTTACGACAGGAGTCTACCGCAGAAAGCAGCTGAAAGACTCTACCTAGCAGTGTTCCAAAGTAGATACTAAGACTCATAACCAAACCTTCAGCAGAGTGCAGGGAATCATATGAAAGAAGGGGAGTTTGATGTGGAAAGAATAGGAACTCCACAAGGACCAAACATATCTGGGCACAGGGTCTTTTCTGAGATGGACACTCAACCAAAGACCATGAGAGGATAAAACCTAGAACCTCTGCTTGGATGTGATCCGTGATAGCTCAGTAATCAATTGGTTTCCCATAGTAAGGGGAACAAGGACTATTTCTAACAGGAACTCAATGACTGGCTCTTTTACCTCCCTACCTCCCAAGGGAGGAACAGTACTGTTAGGCCACAGAGGAGGACTTTGCAGCCAGTCCTGAAAATACCTGACAAAAGGGAGTCATATGAAAGGGGAGGAGGTCCTCCCCTATCAGTGGACTTGGAAAGGGGCAGGGAGGAGATGAGGGAGGTAGGGTGGGATTGGGGATAGAATGAGGGATACAGGTGGGTTACAGAATTAACAAAATGTAACTAATGAGAAAAATAAAATTAAAAAAAAGAAAAATAATAAATTAAAAGAAAATAAAAGACAAGAAAAAAGCTGTTAGTGCTGGGCTTTGTAAGACTTTAAATAAAAAATGGCAAACTTATGTATGGAAATTGGGGGCTGCATTGGGATATATAGGATTTCTCTCTGGGAATGCAAGTAGCTTTATTAAATTAATCAAGTATACTTCTGTTTTTGCATGTGTTAATCCTCCTTCTTTAGTGCTAATTGGAAAAATTGTAGGAAGACAATTTAAGAACAACAATAGCAATGAACTGAATGTGTATATTACAATCTTACTAATTGTGTTAGTATTGATAACAATGCTCTTTCAATATTAGTTGTTAAGCAACCTGCTTTTGTTATGTTTCCTGTTAGGATTTCTGATTCTTGGTATGATGAAACAGAATTTAATTGGACTCTGGTTCAGAATCACCTTGCTGGTATTTTATTGTAGCAAAAACTTCTCTTTGGACATGTTGAGGATGAGAAATAAGATCCATGATAAATAATATGCCAAGAAACCTATGTTAGAATTGGCCAATACAGCCTGGGACATATGTACTAGGCTCAGGAGGCACTTTCCATCCTTTGACTCTGTGCTTAAGTAGTGACTGACACATGTGGGCATGGTGGGTATGGGTTTCTTGGCCTATGCCTGCTTTCCTTGTGTGTTACAGTTCCTTCTTCAATAACTTCAGTGCATGTAAATGCAGCTGCATGAATTTACCTCAAAAATCTCTAACAAACTCAATTGATATGGAGGTTAGTCCATGACATGTAAGATTAAATTGTGGTTCTTCCAACCTAAGGCAGATGCTCAGAAAAATTGCATATGGGAACTTGGTGATTACTAAGAAAAAAATGCACATTTTGCCAACCTAAGACAGGCTTTCCATAAAACAAAGAAGGGGTAATTAAAGGAGTCTGGTAATTGGAATTCTTCCTTTTGGCCATGGCAGATGTTTGGGGTCACAGAGACTATCCTTGGTGGTCTCTGCAAGCAGGGTGTTCTAGGCCTAAGAAGTAGATAGGAGTCTGCTTGACAGAAAGGCTAAGCATCCCTACATGCCTCAATCTGGGCAGCTGAAATCACACAACACAGAGATGACAATTCCTGTGTCCAAGACTCTAAGTTCAGGAAAAGTATCACATATTTCTTTTGTGTGGTCATTAATAAGTGGTGATTATCACAGATTACATTATTATTTGTTAAATGCACAGATATGTCCTCAGTCTGTGATTTACTTAATGGGAAAACACTCTTTTAAAAACTATTTGAACCTTGCTTATATTTTTATAGAGACCATCCAAGATGTCAAGTCAGCAAGCAGTCATCATGTTGTAGTCCTTCAGCAGAACTGAGAGCTTTTTATATTGAACAACAAGCCGGAGTCATAGACAGGGATACTGAGAGAGGCAGAACAAAAAAGAGCTAGAAAGACAGATTCAGAAATAGAGAGACAGAGACCAACAAACAAAGATATAAAGTGACAAAGACCAAAAGACAGAGACTTCATCATTTCTGGTCACTTTCATTGGCATATCAGCCTCAACACACACCCTCCTATGACATAACTCTAATAGGAATTATATTATCTAACAATGCCATAGCTCCTAACCCATACCAGACATTTCCTCACTGGGGACTCAACATCTAAATAGATGAACTTCAATTGGACATTTCAATTCAAATGTCAAGGAAATGGAAGAAGATGGAGAGACTTTTAGGCTAAAAGAACATAGTTATCCTGATAGTTTGCGATTCAATTCAATGATTAAATTCTGAGCAACTTCCAAGTTCTAAAAACAGGAATGAAAACATCCTTTGGGTAAAATGTGGAATATTTCCATTATGAAGTATTATTAAGCTAAGAAAATGACATCACAATATTTTCAGGCAGATGTATGCAACCAGGAAAAAATCACTTGGGGTGAAGTAACTAAAATGCAGAAAGAAAAATATTGTATATATTCATTTATTCCTTATAGTGGGGGATAATGTTCAAATAGGCCATCTATTGTGAAGAAACCAGGCTTCCACTAGGGTATTTAGGTGGCAATTAATTTATTTGTTGGCCCAGGGAATCTTATGGAAATTTTCAAGCAACCCAGTCTTTTGTTATTAAAATATGTTGTTCTCTGCCCTCAACTGATAGATCAGTGCCATGTTCCTGGGTCCACAGAGATGCTTCCTTCTGCATCAAATAGGTTTGCATACAGAGACCCACAGTCTGATAGTATGCAGAGAGAGAGGCCTTAAAACACCCAGCTCGAAATGGGATTTCCCTATGAAATTCTCCCTCCCCTCAGATCTCTTCGAAGTCTTCGAGAGAAGAGGTAGAAAGAATGCCATAAGTAAAGGGAATTGAACACACAGAACAATGCCCTGAGAATTAGCCCACAGAGAAAGATAATACAGCCAGCTTTGATGAGACCTGATAGCTAAGCTTAGATAGAAGGGGGAGAAGGACCTATGCTAACAATGAAATAGAGAAAGGGCATAAGGATATAAGAAGAAGGGTTGATGGGACTGGAAGAAGAAGAGTGAGGGAGCAGCAGAGGTGAAACAAAGTGAATGAATCATAATAAATAAATACATAAGAAAAACTGTGATCAAGGTGATGAAGTATAGAGCTCTTAAGGACTGATGGTTTCTACTTGGGGTGGTACCAGTGTGCTGCAACAATAAACTCAGTTTTCTTTAAGGGACATGGCACTGAGACTCTGGTTAAGTTCTAATTATTATATGAACAAAACATACTTAAATTGAAGGATTTTAAAGAAAAAAATATTTAGTGTGACACATGGGTTAGGAATTTGAACTCAGGAGCAATGCAAAGGGAGTGTAATGTATACTATATGAAATTCCCACATAATCAATAAATATAATACAGTGATAACTTTTATAATGACCTTTAACATAAAGAAAAGATTCTGCTGAAAGAGGCAGAGTTTGACTTTGTAAGGCATGCTTTCCAGGAATTCATTATGTAGCCGATCCCTAGCCATGAACTAGTGGTTACCCAGCTACCTCAGACCCCATGAGGTCAGATGACAACTCTGAAGAAGCAGTCCTGTCATTAACACTACATTTAAAGGTTTTGTCTGGAGGAAAAGAGTAGGAAACTCTGCTGCTCTTGTGTCCTGCACATATAACATGAACATATTTCTCTATCCTGAACGTCCAGTTTTAATTACAAACCCCAGAAACAGGAGAGTTTCTCCATGACCACTGAGTAGGACAAGGCTGCCTATCCAGCTAGCTCAGCCAAGGCAAGCCTGCTCATAGATGGTGGCAAAAATGGTGTGGAACATCACCAGCTGTCAAATAGTTTATTGCCCTTCAGTTCCCATTTTACATACACTGATCTTTTTCTCTTTCAGCCAATCCAGTCGAAGACAGTGTATGGTTTCCTTCTCTTTTTCCTGCTCTTAAAGACTCATTTCCTCTGTGAATACTAGGCCCTGACAGTCTATTTTATCAATAAGATTGTGAAGGTATATTTAGTGAGTATACATTTAGTAAATATATGAGTAATTGCTCAGTTCAAAGTCACAACCTAGGAAATTTCAGACCCTAGACGACAATAGGAAACCACTTGTCATTTGGTACATTCCCTTTAATCCCACATGACTTTGAAGCTTCCCACTAAGGAAGCTGTCCAATTAAATAAACATTAAATTTCATTTCCTATCTGACATTGTCATAGAGGTAAACAGGAGTAAAGGTGTAGGATCTGGATAAAGGGTTGAGATAAAGGTTGGGTGTCACAAGAAAATGTCACATGTGCACAGGATTGGACATAATGGACACTGAGGAAAGTTTGTTTACTCATTTACATGGAAAATTCAAGATTCTCAGGTGCTGATTGTCTGAGAGTGAGAATGATGTCATGGAAAAGGTGAAAGCCAGTAAGAGTTTCAGGAGCCAGTTATTAAAAGTGCCATGTGAACAGCCTGCTTGAGATAAAGGCTGAGCAGCCCTACATGCCTCAATCAGGGCTGCTGAAAGCACACAATCCAGAGATGACTGTTCTGGTGCCCAAGACTCTTAGTTCAGGAAAAGTGTCACATATTTCTTTCAAGTGGTCATTAATAAATTCACTTGTCCTTGATATGTGACTTTCACATTATGACAGATTGCAATATTATTTGTTAAATTTACAGATATGTCCTCAGTCAGTGAATTACTTACTGGTAAATTGCTCTATGACAAAGACAAATCTTTGAACAAAAAGCATTTAATTGGGATCTTGCTCATTTTTTTTTTACAGAGACCATCCATGATGTCACATCAACAAGCATTCAACTTGTTATAGTTTTTCAGCTGAACTGAGAGCTTTTCATAGTGAAACACAAGAGGCAGGCAGAGAGAGGGAGACAGAGAGAGCAAGAGAGAGAAAGAGCTTGAGAGATATATTCAGAAATATTTAGACCGAGACCATCAGAAAAAGAGACATAAATTGACAAAGACCAAGAGAGAGAGCCTGACTTTTGTCTGGTCACTTTTTATTAGCATATCAAGGACAGTCCTATACTATAACTCCAAAAGGAATTATATTTCTTTAATATTTTTATTTTAACTTTTATTAATTACAATTTATTCACTTTGTATCTCCCTATAAGCCCCTTCTTCTCCACTCCCCATCCCACTTTCCCTCTCCTTTCTCCATGCATGCCCCTCCCCAAGTCCACTGATAGGGGAGGACTTCCTCTCCTTTCTTCTAATCTTAGTCTATCAGATCTCATCAGGAGTTTCTGCATTGTCTTTCTCTGTGGCCTGGTAAGGCTGCTCCCCCATCAGGGAGAGGTGATCAAAGTACAGGCCAATCAGTTCATGTAAGAGGCAGTCCCTGTTCCTATTACTGTGGAACCCAGTTGGATATTAAGCTGCCATGGGCTACAGCAGTGCAGGGGTTCTAGATTATCACCATGCATGGTCCTTGGTTGGAGTATCAGTCTCAACAACATAATCCTGTGCTCATGTTTTTGGATCCTTTGTTCTCCTTGTGGAGCTCCTGTCCTCTCCAGATCTTACTATTTCCCATTTCTTTCATTAGATTCCATGCACTCTGCCCAAGAATTAGTAATAAGTCTCAGCATCTGCTTTGATAGTTTGCAGGGCAGAGCCTTTCAGAGGCCCTCTGTGGCAGGCTCCTGGCTTGTTTCATCTTTTCTCATTCTTCTGATGTGCATGCTCTATGCCTTTCACAATGGGGATTGAGGATTTCAGCAAGAGACCTCCCTCTTGATTAGTTTCTTTAGGTGTACAGATTTAGGTGTATTTATCCTCTATTATATGTCAATATGAGTGAGTTTATAGTTGGTGTGTGTCTCTCTGCTTCTGAGATAGCACAATCAGTATGATCTTTTCCATTTTCCATTATTGACCTGCAAATTTCATGGTTTCATTGTGTTTATATTGTTCAGTAATATTTATGACTGAGCAAGCAGTCATCTTGTTTTAGTCCTTTAGCAGAACTGAGAGCTTTTCATATTGAACCAAAAGTGTCAGGGAAAGAGAGCGAGAGAAAGAGATCCTGAGAGAGAAAAAGCTAGAGAGACAGATTCATAAATAGAGAAATCAAGACTAACAAAAACAAAACTATACAGTGACAGAGACTGAGAGACAGAAACTCCATTCTGTCTGGCCACTTTCATTGGCATATCAACCTTAAACCACACCCATAATATAACTCTAATAGGAATCATATTATCTAACAAGGCCATATTGCCTAACCCTTCCCATACATTTCCTCTCTGGGGAGTCCATGTATAAATAGATGAGCTTCAAGGGTACATTGCAATTCAAATCAATAGGAAGTAGAAAAAGGTGGAGGGACATCTACAATAAAAGAACATAGTTATCCTTATAGTTTGTCATTGAATACAATGATTAAAGTCCCAGGAATTTCTAAGGACTAAAGAACCAGACTGACAATCTCCTTTGGGAAAAAATGTGGAAAATTTCCTTAAAGAAGAATTATTCAGAAAAAATAAAATGACATCATGATATTTTCAGGCAAATGAATGGAATCAGAAAAGTCATCCTGGGTTAAGTAGCTAAAATGCAGAAATACAAATATTATATGTACTCACTTATTAGAATGTCTCCTAATATTTGGATATAAAGGTCCACTAGGATATCTATTGTGACTAAACCAGTCATCCACTAGAGCAACTGGGAGGCAGTTAATTGATTTAGGCCATCCTATAGAAATTTTCAAGGAACACACACTGCTGTTATTATTAAAATATGTTGCTCTGTGTTGTGAAATAATTAATTAGTGCCATTTTCTTCCATCCATGGAGATGCCTCCTTCTGCATCAAATGGGATTGGATACAGAGACAAACAGTCCGATATTATGCACAGAGAGATCTTAAATCACTCAGCTCTAAATGGGGTTTTTCCATTAAATTTCCTCCCCTCAGAGCTCTGGGAAGTCTGCAGGAAAAGAGGCATGAAGAGTGTCATAAGTGCAGGTAACTGTGGAAACAAGGAGGAAAATGCCCTGAGAATCAGGCCACAGAAGATGATGTAGCCAGCCTTGATGAGACCTGATAAGCTAGGTCAGATAGAAGGTAGAGGAGAATCTACCCTCTCAGTGAACTAGAGAAAGGGCCTAAGGGTAGGAGAAGTAGGGTTGGTGGGATGGGAGGAGAAGAGGGAGGGGACAGCAGAGGGGATACAAAGTGACAATTTGTAATAAATACATAAGAAAAACTGTGATTAAGATAGGGCTCTTCAGGAATGATGGCTTTTTCTTGGGGGTGGTGCCAGGGTTGAACTCGATGTTCTTTAAGAGACATGGTATTGAGACTCTGATCATATTCCAATTAGTATATGAACAGCACATAATTCAATTGATGTATTTTAATAAAAAAATTAGCTTGACACATGTGTAGGAATTTGAACCTAGGAGAAATGGAAAAGGAGTATAATGTATATTATATGAAATTCCCACATATTCAGTAAAAATATTATGTTGACAACTTCTACAATGACTGTGAAAATGGAGAAAAGATTTTGCTGAACAAGTAGTCCTGATGTTAACACCACATTTAGAGGGTTTGTATGGGGCACCACTGAAGGAAACACAGGTGCTCTTGTGTTTCCATGGACTCATTTCTCAGTCCTGAGGGTCTGGGTATAACTGTAAACCCTAGGACCAGGAAGGTTCCTCACTGACCACTATGTAGGACACAGCTTGCTTGAGGGAGATGGTGAGCAGCCCTGCGTGCCTCAATCTGGGCAACTAATATTGCACAACCCAGAGATAACAGTTCCTGTCCAAGACTATTACTTCAGGAATAGTGTCACATATTTCTTTCAAAAAGTCATTAATCAAATCACCTGGTATGACAGCAGAATGGAATTTTGACATCACAATGCTATTATGACATCACAATGGGGTTATGATGTCAATATGCTGTTATGACATTACATTGATATTATGACATCACAATGGAATTATGATATCACAATGCTATTATGATATCATAATGCTATTATGAACTCTTATGGTATGATATCAAAATGAAATTATAACATCACAATAATAATATAAGATAACAATGCAATTTGGCCATCACAATGCTATCATGACATCACATTATTGTTATCACATCACAATCATGACATCACAACGCTATTACAACATCATTGTAGTATAACATCACAATGGAATTTTAACTTCATAGTGGCATTATGACATCAAAATTATATTACATCATCATAATGCTTTTTGACATCAAAATGATATCATGATATCACAATAGTATTATGACATCACAATAGCATGACATCACAATTCTTTGATGAGCTCCCAATGGTATTATGACATCACCACACTATGATGACATAACAATGTTGTCATGATATCCCAATGGTATTATGACATCCCAATGCTATTATAACATTACAATACTATTGTATATTCACAATGATATGACATTACAATGATGTTATGATATCACAATGGTATAATGGCTTCTCAATGGTATGTTGTAGGTGATGATTAATATTTACTCTTGGTTTACCTTTTATTAATGCTTGCTATTAATCCTAAACAGCTGTATAACCAATTCACCACATAGATTTGGGTTTATTTAGTTCACTTTGAACACAATGCTGGTCAATAGTTACTCCCTCCTAAACCTTCAAGCCCTCATAGTTTCCTAACATTTAGGTTTTACCCATTATACTTGCTTTTTGTGAAGTCTTAGGTCTGGTTCATTCTTTCCATGCTGTTCCAAGATCTCTCTTCCAGCTCTGCTCTCCAAGCTCTGTTCCTTCCCACTCACTCCTCCCACTCATTTCCTGCACTCTGCTTCCTCTCACTCATTCAAAGCCATCTGACTCCTCCCCTTGCTCAACATTGTATCTAGTTATTATTTGGCTTGTTTATACAAAATTGAAACAGCATGCTTAGAATAAGTATCACAATGCAATATCTGGATTGAAATCAGAGAGTGGGGTATAGAAAAAAGCATTTGAATGAACAAGGGTAAGGTGTATACATTTCAAAACATCATTTTCCCAACAATGGTATGACAACATTACACTTCTCTGATGACATCACAATGCTCTGATGGCATCACAATATTATGACATCAATTTTTATGACATCTTAATGGCATTACATCATCACAATGTTGTCATGGCATCTCAGTGCTATTATGACTTCACATTGCTATTAAGACATGTGCTATTAAGTCATTATATAGTATGATATCACAATGGAATCATAACATCACAATAATAATATAACATAACAATGGAATTATTACATCAAATGATATCTTGACATCACATGAGTATTATATCACAATGGTATTATGACATCACAATTCTGTTTTGACATCAAAATGTTATTATAACATCACAGTGGTATTATGAGTTTAAAATATTATGACTTCATGTTCATACAATGGTATTATGACATCACAATTCTGTTTTGACATCAAAATGTTATTATAACATCACAGTGGTATTATGAGTTTAAAATATTATGACTTCATGTTCATATGTCACTTTAATTCTATTATGACATCACAATGGTTTTATGACTTCACAAAGCTCTTATGACATCACCATGCTATTATGACAACACAGTGGTATTACAACTTGATTGTTGTATAATTTCACAGTAGGATTTTGACATCACAATGTTAATAGAACACTGCAATGTTATTATGTCAACACTATGGTGTTATGACATCACTATGCTATTATGACATCACAAAGCTATTTTGACATGAAAATGTTATGATATAACAATGCTAGTATGATGCCACAAAAGGATTATGACTTAAAAAAGTATTAATCAATCACAATCGTATTACATCTAAATGCTATTATGACATCATAATGACACATCAGAATGGTATTATGACATCATAATGCTATTATGAGTTCACCATTATATCATAATATTTTAATGGTGTTATGCCTTCATAATGCTATTGTGACATTACAATGCTATTATGAGATCACAATGTTATTATAAATTCACATGATATTGTCATTATATGATTGTTCCATGACATTACAATGGAATATTGAAATCACAATGATATTGTGATGTCACAATGTTATTATGATATTACAATGCTTTTAGGACATCAAATGGTATTATGAAATGACCATAATAGCACCAGCTCTTTATTGCCCTTCAGGTCTCCTTTAAAATTCACCAATCTTTTACTATTTCAGCCAAACCAGGCCCAGGAATTATCTGGCTTCCTTCTCTTTGTCCTGCTCTTAAAGACTCCATACCCCAGAAAACCCTAGACCCTGCCAGGCTATGATATCAATAAGAATATGAAGGTACATTAATTGAGTACACAAGTAACTACTCAGTTCAAAGTCACAACCTTGGAAATTTCAGATCCAAGACCACAGTAGGAAACCATCTTGTCATTCGGTACATTCCCCTTAATCCCACATCACATTGAAGCTGCTGTATTTAGGAAGTTGTCAAATTAAATAAAGTAAGATTAAAGTTTCATTTCCTACCTGACATTGTCACAGAGCTACACAGGGTTTGTAAAGGTGTGGGATCTGGATAAAGAAATGAGAAAAAGGTTTGTTGGTTTTCACAAGAAAAACTCACATATGCATAGGATCAGAGACACTGGACACTGAGGAAAGTTTGTCTGCTCATCTCTATGGAAACCTCAAGATTTTCTCAGGTGCTGATTGGCTGAAAGGGAGAATTATGCATGGAAAAGTTGAAAGCCAGTAAGAGTTTCAGGAGCCAGTTATTAAAAGGGGCAAGTGGACAGCTGCTTGAGAGAAAGGATGAGCAGCTCTACATGCCTCAAATTGGGCAGCTGAAAGCACACAACCCATAGATGACAGTTCCTATGTCCAAACTCTTAGTAAAGGAATATGGTCACATATTTCTTTCAAGTGTTCAATAATAAAGTCAGATGGCTTTGATATGTGTCTTTCACATTTTCACAGATTTTATTATTATTTGTTAAATGCACAGAAATGTCCTTAGTCAGTGAATTACTTACTGTGGAAATGCTCCTTGTTAAAAAAACAAAAAACAAAAAACATTTAATTGGGACCTTGCTTGTATTTTTACAGAGACAATCCAGGATATCACATCAGCTAGCAGACATCTTGTTGTCATCCTTCAGCAGAACTTAGGGCTTTTTATATTAAACCAAAAGCAGGAGGCAGAGAGAAGGACACACACACACACACACACACACACACACACAGAGAGAGAGAGAGAGAGAGAGAGAGAGAGAGAGATTGAGAGATATTGAGAGAGAGAAATTGCTAGGGAGACATTCAGAAAGAGAAAGACCAAGACTGATAAAAACAAAGATATAAAGTGAAAAGACCAATTGACCGAGACTCGATTCTGTAAGGTCTCTTTCATTGATATATCAGACACAAAGCACAACCTCCTCCAATATAACTCCAATAGGAATAATAGTATAGAAAAAGGCCATACCTCCTCACCCTTACCAGGGACTGCACATGTAAATACATGAGCTTCAAGAAGACAATGCAATTCAAATAATCATGAAGTGGAAGGAGATGGAGGGAGTTCTCGCCTAAAAGAACATAGTTATCCTGAAAAATTTGTGATTCAATACAATGAGAGCAATACAGTGAGCAGCCCAACATGCCTCAATCTGGGTAGTTGAAAGCACAAACCCCAGAGATGTAAGTTCCTTTGTCCAAGACACTTATTTCAACAGAAGTGTCACATATTTCTTTCAAGTGCTGATAAACAAAGTCATGATCCTTGACTTCTTAGTTTTATATTATCACGGATTCCAAAAGCACACATATGTCCTCAGTCAGTTTATTACTGTGAAAATGCTCCTTGAGAAGGCAATTCTTTGAATAAAAAGTGCTTAATTGGGTCCTTACTTATATTTTTAAAGGGGCTTTATATGATGTCACATCAGCAAGTAGTCATCTTGTCCTTCAGCAGAAATGAGAGCTTTTCATACTGAACCACATGTGGCAGGCAGAGAAAGGAAGACTGGCAGTGTCAGAGTGAGAAAGAGCTAGAGACAGATTCAGAAATAAAGACCGAGACCGACAAATCAAACATATAAAGTGACAGAGACAGAGAGACAGAGACTCTGTTCTCTCTGGTCACATTCATGGGCATATCAACTTCAAAGTACACCCTCCTATAACTCCAATAGGAATTATATTATCTAAAATGCCATTCCTCCAAACATTTCCCAGACATTTCCTCACTAGGAACTAAACATGTTAAGAGATGAACTTAAAAGGGACATTGCAATTCAATTCACCAGAAATGGAAGAAGATAGAAGGACCTCTGGCTTAAAAGAACATAGATATACTAATAATTCTTCATTCAATAAAATGATTAAAATCCCAGCAACTTCAAAGTATAAAAGAATAGGACTGACAATCTCATTTTGGGAAAACATGAAATATTTCGATAACCCAGTATAATTCAGTTAAGAAAATGACATCATGAATATTTTGAAGGAAATTGACGGAACCAGGAAAAATCATCCTGGCTGAAGTTATGAAAATGCAGAAAGACAAAATCAGTATGTATTTACTTATTAGGAAGTCTCCTAATAGTGGGGGTAAAGTACCAAAAGGCAGGACTCACAAGATGGCGGCACCAGCAAGACTCTCCTTCTGACCAGCAGCAAAGCAGGATTGGCACAATGACCAGAAGTCAGAACTCATGACCCTAAAACACAGATGTTGGTATAATGTTCTTTTAAAATGTGTACACCTTACCATTGTTCATTCAAGTGCTGATTTCTACCCCCCCACTCTCTGGTTTCAATCCTAAATATCTTGTCTCAACTTCGTGTGAACTTCCAAATAAAGCAGCTAGACACAATGTTCGGCTGGGAGGACCAGAGGACAGAAAATGAGTGGAATGAGAAAGGATAGGAGGAGAGCTTGGAGAGAACTGGAGGAGATATCTTGAAACTACCCACCCTGTATAAAAATGGGGAAGCTAAAAAATAGCCACTATCAATGTAAAGCCCAGGTACAAGATGCCTAGGGTATGCGTAAATGCTAATGGTAAGAGGGAGTTTATATAAATTTTGGCTATAAAGGCATAACTGCCCAGTCTGTATAAGAAAGGGGCAAGCCAAAAAATAGTGAATATCAATGTAAAGCCCAGGCACAAGATGGCTAGGGTGTGCTTAAATGCTAAAGGTAAGAGGGAGTTTAAATAAAGTTGGGTTGGGAAGACATAATTGTCCATTCTATATAAACAATGGGATAGGAAAAATACCTACAACATATATAAAAATCTAGGGCTAAGCCTCAAAACACATACAAGATACCTACGATATGCTTATATTCTAAATTAAAAAGGAGTTTATATAAAGGTTACCTAAAACATGTTTTCTATTGCTCAAAGCAACCAGTTTGTCTCTCTAATGATAGACTTTTCTAGGGAAATAGGAAGCAGCTTGGCTGAATACAACAGGTACACAAGAGCCCAAAAAGATACTTTGATCTATCCAAACTTGTTTTGGTGATAATGATTGTATGTTCAATAATAATGATAACATGGTAACATATGTTGCTAATCCCTTTTCATGGGAAAAACTCTTAAACTGACTGAGACATAAAAATGTATCTCCAGCCAAAACTTCAACAATACTTGGGCCAATTAATTCTTGGCTATAGTATCCTCAAAATATATCTTGCTAATCTTGTAATTGCATAGATAAAATTGGCTTACAGTTTAATTTCATCCTGCACATCTCACACATTTATAATTTTAGAAATCTATAATGCTTGTGAGAAATTATATGTTTGCAGAACAAAAGAACTGGACACCAGAGATGCTGGATCAGACCTAATAGAATCATTCTTCAGCATGCTGAGGCATTTACACATCTGTTCCAGCATCTTGCATGTTTCAGCATTCTGATTGTTCCTGCCTCAACTGCTTAAATTGTTGTTTTCTCATCAAAGACTGCTCCCAAAAGAACTTTGAAGAAAGCTACTAATCTTAATTTGTCCAGCATTTTAAACTGTTCCAAAGAGGACTTTCATTAAGCCTAAATTTTCACAACATTCAAAGACTGGACCTCAAATTTATTGCTTGCTTAATTAACCATTTTTCCCAAATTTATTTGGGGCCTCTACAGGATTTCTATGTGTCCAAAATGTCAGCTAGAAGAAATCCAAGAGAACAGCATCCAATTTTCCTAAAAGGGGGTTGGGTATGTTTTTGGTTGTTTGCTATGGCTATGAAATGTTACTGTCATTGGGAGATGTTATTTTTAATGGTCTTATTCACAGTGAAACAAGGAAGATACAGGGGTTTTTACAGAAATAGAAAAAAAAGTAGATTATTGAATCTACTCAACTTAGGGTTTTATTTGTTATTCCCAAATAAGGTTAATTTTAACTCTGGTATAGGAATTTGCATATTGAATAAAAAATAAGTATTTTTGACACATTGTTATAAGCATTACTATATTGATAGAAAGTCAAGGTTACTTCCAATACTTTTAAACTACTAATAAAAAGTGGTTAGGATATTACATATTCAAGTTGATTCCTAGTTATTCAACTCATAGTCATATCAGACACTAGTCTACTTTATCACAGAAGTATACAAACTAGGTTTAACAGATATGATTTTGTATACAGATTGATTACGTAAATATAGGTAGTCTTCAAAAACTTCAGAGACCTACAGAATATGGCATTTAAAATTTCTTTATTAGACTCTGGAGGGGGGGGGGAGCCAAGATGGCAGCACCAGGAGAGCACCTAGTTTGAGAAGCAGGACAGCACTCTCCGTGCAGAGACCAGGAGACTGAACTCTGGGCCCTGAAACTACATCAATCGTGTTTCCCAGGTGAGGGGAGGCTCCCACGGTGTGGGAATCTGTCGGGTCCACTCATGGCTACCCAGCCAGAACCCGGAAGAAATCCCGGGGAACACTGGCTTTGTGTCTCTAGGCTGGAGCCACAAGCGTGAATGTCCCAGTCACTTTCCCAGGCTGATCCATGGGCACAAGGGTGCCTGAGGCTGGGATTCCCAGTCGCAAGAGAACCCCATGGGGAAGCAAACTTGCCAGTCTGATCACAGGTTACCCAGTCTTTCCCCGAAATGTCTCTAGGACGGCGGGACCCAACATCAACACAACTGAGCTCCTGCCGAACAGAGAGCTGTGTGCTCAGCTCAGCAGTACAGACAAGCTGCACACCCCAGTAGCAGGTGGGAACTGGGAACACCTGTCCAGAGAGGACCCCACAAGAAAGGAAGAAACCGTGCTGCTAGGGTCACCTAGGAAAAGTCTAGCAGCCTGCAGATCGCAAACAGGTGAGTATGCCCAGCCATCACAAATCTGGGCCCAAACAGGGAGCATAGAGTGAATGGAAACTCAACTCCTGCAGACTAGCAGGTGAGCGCACACTCCACCAGCCCAGAGGCCTGCTTTGTACCAAATACACCTTACAGGCAGAACTGTGCGCCCCAAGACACCAGACCAGTACTCACCCGCCACAGATTACCTCTTGGTTCTGGGACACAGAGCCCCAACCTCAGACCTACAAAAGACCAGGAACCCTGAGATCAACCCCCAGATACTGCTCCAAGGGCAACCAGTTAGCCCTAACAAAACCGACCAAACCACGGGACACACAGGTTACAGCACTTGATCACTAAATTTGCAGCAAGAAACCCAGAAGGAGGAAAGCTATCTCCAGGACTTCTCCCAGTGAGAGGAGAGCCCTCTCGATCAGGACCACAGTTACTACCGAGGTCTCTATGCCTGAGGTGAGCTGTAGCAACTCCTGAAAAACACTGGACATCCAGTGACTATACCCAAAAAGCTGGGAAGGCTTCCTTCAGGAAAAACCATCTTCCTGCCAAAGGGATTCTCTCCACTACAAGAGTCCAGGAACAACCAAAAACTAAATTCAAATAACTAAGATAGCCCAATGGGTAGAGGACAGCGTAAAAGTTGAACCAACAAAAGCCAGAGCAATATGGCATCTCCAGAACCCAGTTATCCAGGGGCAAATAGCCCTAGACACCCCAGCATAAATGAAATTCAAGGAGTTGACCTAACATCTATGCTCATGAGGAAGATAACAGAGGAAACAAATAAAATACAAAAAGAATAGAGGAAGATAAAAACAAACAGATCATGGCTATCTGTAAAGAAATGGAGAAAATTAAAGACAAGGAGATTCTGGCCATCCGTGAAGAAATACGGGAAGCTGCAGCCAAACAGTCTGTGGCCTTTAGAGAGGAAATGCTTAAATCACTGAATGAAATAAAAGAAACAGTGGATTGTTCAAACAAACAGCTGAAGGAATTGATGGAAAAACATGAAAATACAGTCAGACAGGTGAAGGAAAACAACAAAATAGCTCAAGACCTGAATATAGAATTGAAAAAATTAAAAAAAAACACAAATGGAAGAAATTTTGGAGAGAAAGAACTTAGGGAAGAAAGCAGGAACTACAGAGGTTAGCATAACCAATAGGCAACAAGAAATGGAAGAAAGAATCTCAGGTGTGGAAGACACAATGAAAGAAATAGATGTACCTGTCAAAGAAAATGTTAAATCTAAAAAATTCCTGACACAGACCGTCCAAGAAATTCAAGATAACATAAAAAGACAAAATATGAGAATAATAGGAATAGAGGAAAAAGAAGATTCCCTGCACCAACGCCCAGAAAATATTTTCAACAAAATCATTGAAGAAAATTTTCCCAACTTACAGGAGAGGCCAATAAGAATACAAGAGGCCTATAGAACACCCAATCAATTAGACCAGAAAAGAAAATCCTACCGCCACATAATAATCAAAACCTTAATTATACAGAACAAAGAAACAATACTAAAAGCTGCAAGAGAAAAAGGCCAAGTAACATATGATGGCAAACCCATTAGAATCACACCTGACGTTTCAACAGAGACTATGAAAGCCAGAAGGGCCTGGACTGATATCATGCAGACCCTAAGAGAACACAGATGTCTGCCCAGGCTACTATACCCTGCAAAACTCTCAGTCCTCATAGACGGAGAAAACAAGATATTCAATGACAAAAACAAATTTCAACAATACCTACAAACAAATCCAGCATTACAGAAGACACTGGGAGAGAAAATAAAACCCAAGCAAGCTACCTACATTCAAGAAAACGTACGAAATAAATAACCCCACTACAGTAAAACAAAAAGCAACAAAGCACACAATCATATGACCACAGCCAACATCAAATGCAAAGGATCTAATAGCCACTGGTCAATAATCTCTCTCAATATCAATGGACTTAATTCTCCAATAAAAAGACACAGAATAACAGAATGGATGTGCAAACAAAACCCAGCAATCTGTTGTATACAAGAAACACACCTAAGTCACAAAGATAGACATCACCTGAGGGTAAAGGGATGGAAGACGGCTTTTCAAGCAAATGGACACAAGAAGCAAGCAGGAGTAGCCATTCTAATAACTGATAAAATAGTCTTTAAGCCAAAATTAATCAAAAGAGATGGGGAAGGACACTTCATACTCATCAAGGGAAAATTCCACCAAGAAGACATCACAATCCTGAACATCTATGCCCCAAATACAAGGGCACCCACATTTGTGAAAGCAACATTGATAAAACTTAAACCACACATAGATCCCCACACACTAATGGTGGGAGACTTCAACACCCCACTCTCAACAAAGGACAGGTCAACAAAACAGAAACTAAACAAAGAAACAATATCTCTAAGATAGGTCATGAATCAAATGGACCTAACAGACATTTAGAGAACTTTACACCCAAACACAAAAGAATTTACCTTCTTCTCAGCACCGCATAGAACCTTCTTAAAAATAGACTACATAGTTGGTCACAAATCAATCCTCAACAGATACAAGAAGATTGAAATAATCCCTTGTATGGTGTCTGATCACCATGGAATAAAGCTGGACCTCAGAAACAACAGAAATAGCAAAAAGCCTACACATACATGGAAACTGAACAACTTGCTACTAAAAAAGAGCTGGGTCAGGGAAGAAATAAAGAAAGAAATTAAAATCTTCCTAGAACTCAATGAAAATGAAGACACAACATACCCAAACTTGTGGGACACAATGAAACCAGTGCTAAGAGGAAAGTTCATAGCACTAAGTGCCTTCAAGAAGAAATTTGAGACAGTGCATTCAAGCAACTTAATGGCTCACTTAAAAACCCTAGAAAAAGAAGAAGCAGACACACCAAGAAGGAGCAGACAGCTGGAAATAATCAAACTCAGGGCTGAAATGAATCAATTAGAAACAATTCAAAGAATCAATGAAACCAAGTGCTGGTTCTTTGAGAAAATCAACAAGATAGACCTTAAACCGTTAGCCAAGCTAACTAAAAGGCAGCGAGACACCATCCAAATCAACAAAATCAGAAATGAAAAGGGGGATATAACTACAGACACTGAGGAAATCCAAGTAATCATTAGGACTTACTTCAAAGTCTATATGCAACAAAATTTGAAAATTTAAATGAAATGGACAATTTTCTTGATCGATTCCACTTACCAAAGCTAAATCAGGACTAGGTAAATCAATTAAATAGTCCTATATCCCCCAAGGAAATAGAAGCAGTCATCGAAAGTCTCCCATCCAAACAAAGCCCAGGACCTGATGGTTTCAGCGCATAATTCTAACAAACATTCAAAAAAGAGCTAACTCCAGTTCTCTTCAAACTATTCCACAAAATCGAAACAGAAGCAACATTACCAAAGTCATTCTATGAAGCCACAGTCACCTTGGTACCTAAATCTCACAAAGAGCCAATAAAAAAAGAGGACTTCAGGCCAATCTCCCTTATGAACATTGATGAAAAAATACTCAACAAAATATTTGCAAACCGAATACAAGAAGACACCAAAGATATCATCCACCATGACCAAGTAGGCTTCATCCCAGGTATGCAGGGGTGGTTCTATATATGGAAATCCATCAATGTGATCCACCATATTAACAAACTGAAAGAAAAAGAACACATGATAATCTTCCTTGATGTTCAAAAAGCATTTGACAAAATCCAACATCCATACATGTTTAAAGTATTGGAGAGATCAGGGACACAAGGCACATATCTAAACATAGTAAAGGCAATATACAGCAAACCTATAACCAACATCAAACTGAATGGAGAGAAACTTAAAGCAATCCCACTGAAATCAGGGACAAGACAAGGCTGCCCACTCTCTCCATATCTCTTCAACATAGTTCTGGAAGTCCATGCTAGAGCAGTAAGACAGTTGAAGGAGATCAAAGGGATACAAATTGGAAAGGAAGAAGTCAAATTATCACTATTTGCAGATGATATGATAGTATACGTGAGTGACCCCAAAAACTCTACCAGGGAACTCCTACAGCTGATAAACACATTCAGCAAAGTGGCTGGATACAAAATTAAATCCAAAATCCAAAAAATCAGTAGTCCTCCTGTATACAAAAGACAAAAGGGCTGACAAAGAAATTAGGGAAACAACACCCTTCACAATAGCCACAAATGACATAAGGTTCCTCAGAGTAACCCTAACCAAGGAAGTCAAAGATTTGTATGAAAAAAAATTTCAAGTCTCTGAAGAAAGAATTAGAAGAATATATGAAAAGATGGAAAGATCTCCCATGTTCATGGCTTGGCAGGATTAACATAGTAAAAATGGCCATTTTACCAAAAGCAATCTACAGATTCAATGCAATTCCCATCAAATTACCAACACAATTCTTTACAGACCTGGAAAGAAATATTCTCAACTTCATATGGAATAACAAGAAACCCAGAATTGCTAAAACATTCTTCTACAATAAAAGATCTTCTGGAGGAATTTCCATATCTGATCTTAAGTTGTACTATAGAGCATCAGTTTTAAAAACTTCATGGTACTGGCATAGAAACAGAATAGTGGATCAATGGAACGGAACAGAGGACCGAAAAATAAACCCAGACACTTATGGACACCTGTTCTTTGACAAAGATGCCAAAACCATATAATGGAAAAAAGATAGGATCTTCAACAAATGGTGCTGGTCCAACTGGATGTCTACATGTAGAAAAATGAAAACAGATCCATACATATCACCCTGCACAAAACTGAAGTACAAGTGGATCAAAGACCTCAACATAAAACCTGACACAATAAGTCGGCTAGAAAAAAAAGTGGGGAATACCCTAGAATTCATTGGTCCAGGAGAAAACTTCCTGAACAAAACATCAATAGCACAGGCTCTAAGAGCAACAATCAATAAATGGGACCTCTTGAAACTGAAAAGCTTCTGCAAAGCAAAGGAGACCATCACCAAAACAAAGCAACTGCCTATAGATTGGGAAAGAACCTTCACCAACCCTTTATCTGACAGAGGACTCATATCTAGTATATATAAAAAACTAAAGAAGCTGAAAAGCAGCAAACCTAGTAATCCACTTAAAAAATGGGGAACAGAGCCAAACAGAGAATTCTCTGTAGAGAAATACCAAATGGCAGAGAAGCACTTAAAGAAATGCTCAACCTCACTAGCCATTAGGGAAATGCAAATCAAAACAACCCTGAGATTTCACCTTACACCCATGAGAATGGCCAAGATCAAAAACTCAAGTGACAACACATGCTGGAGAGGGTGTCTTCTCCACTGCTTGTACAACCACTCTGGAAATCAATCTGACGCTTTCTCAGACAACTAGGAATATTGCTTCCCCAAGATCCAGCCATACCACTCCTAGGCATATATCCAAAAGAGACTCAAGTACACAAAAAGGGCATTTGCTGAACCATGTTTGTAGCAGCTTTATTTGTAATAGCCAGAAGCTGGAAACAACCCAGATGCCCCTCAACTGAAGAATGGATGCAGAAATTGTGGTACATCTACACAATGGAATATTACTCGGCAATGAAAAATAAGGAAATCATGAAATTTGAAGGTAAATGGTGGGACCTGGAAAGGATCATCATGAATGAGTTGTCCCAGAAACAAAAAGACACACATGGTATATACTCACTCATATAGACATACAACATTGGACAAACCCACTATAACCTGTGCATCTAAAGAAACTAAGCAAGAGAGAGGACCCTAACTAAAATGTCCAATCCCCATCCGGAAAGGCAAAGAGGATGGACATCAGAAGAAGAAGAAAACAGGAAACAACCTAGGAACCTGCTACAGAGGGCCTCTGAAAGCCTCTGCCCTTCAGACTATCAAAGCAGATGCTGAGCCTGATGGGCAACTGTTGGGCAGAGTGAATGGAATTTTATGTAAGAACTGGGAAATAGTAAGATCTGGAGAGGACAGGGTCTCCACAAGGAGAGCTACAGAACCAGAAAATTTGAACACAGGGAATTTCCCACACACTCATACTCCAACCAAAGACTATTCATGGAGATGACCCAGAACCCCTGCACAGATGTAGCCCAGGGCAGTTCAGAGTCCAATTGGGTTACATAGTATTGTGAAGAGGGACTGCCTCTGACATAATCTGATTGGCCTCCTCTTTGATCACCTCCCCCTGGGGGGGAGCAGCCTTATCAGGTCATAGTAGAGGACAATGCAGCCACTTTTGATGTGAACTGATGGACTAAGATCAGAAAGGAGAGGAGAACCTCCCCTATCAGTGGACTTGGGGAGTGGCATGCATGCAGAGGGAGGAGGAAGGGTGGAATTGGGAGGGAAGGAGGGAAGGGCTTATGGGGGGGGATGCAGAATGAATAAAGTGTAATTGATGAAAAATTTTTAAAACAAGGGAAAATTTAAGAACCTTAAATGACTTTCAAAAGTGGAGGAAAACATGGAGTTAGTCAATTTACATTGAGCACGTCTTGCCCCTGGGGGCAATGGTCTCCTGAACCTACTCAGACCTCAGACACTACCACTGCTAGTTCTAGAACTGATGCAGAATGTTCCAACAAGGGGGTTAAGGCTTCTCATAATATTTCCTATAAGCCCACACCTGTTTGTTTATATCCCCCATTTTTATTCATTATTAGACAGATAGAGCCAAGTAATTTTGGTAATGATACTTGCTTTTTTGCCGAATGCCAGAATGCTAGTGAATTTAGGTATGCCCTGGTTACTTGCATACCTCACTGGGTGCCTGTGCCCGTTGATGCCCCTCACGCTATGACTCTCTTCAGACAGAAAAGGGATCTTGGAACTACAGCCACCATTGTTACTGCCATCTCATTGGCGGCTGTTGGAGCTACCACCGGGGCATTAGCCATGAGTCATACTGTGCAGACTGCTCAGAACCTGAATAATCTTTTAGCCAATGTAGCTCATGCCTTAGATGTACAAAAAGGAATTAATGCTCAAGTAAAAGGAAGCTTGCTGGTGTTCCATCAGAGGATTGACCTCGTGCAGGAGCAAATTGATACCCTATGGCAAATTGCTCAACTTGGCTCTCAAAGAAAGTATGCTGGACTTTGAATCACTAGCATACAACATGAGAACTTTTCCTGTGCCGCAAATCTGTCTAAACAATTGTCTAGCTATATTTTAGGTAATTGGACTGGAGAATTCAATACTGCGATGGAGCAGCTGAGAGTGACCATTGTCATGGTAAATTCTACCAGAGTGGACACAGGACTAGCCACAGGATTATCATCATGGATTGCTGCGGCCATGAATCATCTGAAGGAATGGGCGGGCATGGGAGCGTTAGCAGGTCTTCTGGTGCTGGTCTCCTTAATTTGCCTGTGGTATATACGCAAGATTAGAGTCTCACAACAGTGTGATGCAGCCATGATCATTCAGGCCTTTACAGCCATTGAAGCAGGACAGTCTCCCCAAGCATGGTTGGCTACCATAAAAAGCTAAAATGTTACGCTCAGGATGCGAGGCTAAGCACTGCACTCAGGGTCAGCCGCTTTCGACCCAGAGAAGAGCATGTCTGATTGCATGCGGGTTGATGCCCCAGGTCCCGCCTCTGAGCAAAAGGTATTGGACGGGTCTGATGCTCTTTGCGTGGATGACACCTAAATGAACATCAGTACAATGTCCCAATTTATTCCTAATATCAGAGATCAGACCTCTACTCTTGCCTGATGCATCTAAAACAAAAAAGGGGAACTGTAGAGAGCTGCATAATGTTGTGCCTTAAAGATTGAGCTGGTTTCCGGCTTCCACCTTCCCGATGGTGAGTGCTCTCTGTCACAAACAACTGCATATTTGGCTAAGGCAGAGGATCTGGCTTGCTTCCGTGTATGTGGACCTATCTGAATTGCCCACGAGGCACCATGGGGTTGGCTACCCAGAGGCTATTTAAACTGTGGGCTGGCTTTCCCCAGGGTCCAATGATTGTTCAAGGTTCCTAAATAAACTGCATTGAAAAAAAATAAAAAGGAAAAAATATATTAAAAAAAAATAAAAAAAAACAACAACAGAGATTACTGGTAACATCATTTTAAAAAAGCAAATGTTGAGAGGGATGGGACAATGATTTTGTGGGTAAAAGTGCTTGTTGCTCTAGCTTTAGGACCTGAATTCAAATCCCCAGTACCCATATAAGAGTCTCAAGTGTCATTGCTCAGCACCATGGAGAGTGGAGGATACCAACAAATGGACACCTGCCAATCAGTTCCAGAACCAAAGAGAGACCCTTTGCAGGGGAAAAAGTCAGAATGAAGGCCATCCTCCTCTGAATTTTCAAAAGTCTGTACAACCATGTACACATACATGAATCACACTCATATCCATATATACACAGACACATACAGACACAGATACACAGTTTCCAGGAAAGCAGTATTTACTTTTCTAAAGTATTTTTTTAATCTATAAAACCCTGTGGCCCTGGAATGCTGCTAATTGGCTACTATGTTGTTGTAGCCCCAACAAGCACATCATCAAGTCACAGTTCTGCCTGGTGTTTGTTCCTCCTAACAAGGTGAAAAGCAAGTTTCAATTTTTATTCAACATTTTTGTTTGATGAACTGCAAAATAATTATTTGTGTAAAAATAGTGTGTGGCAATGCCACACTCCGAATCTCTTGCTAGCGGGAGTTGCCAGGTTCCGTGTATGCTCTCCGACAAGCAAGGTGCCTATTATAAGTGAGTGGGAGATGGTCAAAATCAGGATTTGTCTGAGTGTAGCATATCCTGGAAAGCTTTATCATATCACTACATAGTTTCAGTCCTAAAAGTAATTCTTATTCAGTCCCCAGCGATTCACTCAGCTGTGAAGCTCGTTGGTTGCCTAGCTCACAGGATGCCCATGGACCGACCTCCATTGCTCCATAAACTTGGCACAATGACATACATCTGTAATTTCAACGCTCAGGAAATCAAGGCAGGATGATCTGAAATTCCGGGTTTTTCTAAGATAAAGAGAAAACCTAAGGCCTCTCAGGCACATGTGAACTCATGACTCAAAAATTTGGCCTGTCACTATAACTGTCTTTAATACTTAAAATGTATGAGTTTTTCAAAATGTTCTTTCCCCTGGCTCAAAATTTATTAAACCAACATTTTTATCTCCTTTAAATATGTAACAATGTATACTTACTGTTGAAATATATACATACACACAGATATACACTTCTGGAAAAGTCAAAGGGTCCATTGAAATGAAAGTAAACACACATGCATAAAAATGGCTTGCTTCTATGTATGTGGACCTATCTGCATTGCCCCCGTGGCACGCCTGGGTTGGCTACCCAGAGGCTATTTAAGCTGTGGGCTGGCTTTCCCCGGGGTCCGAGGATTGTTCAATGTTCCTGAATAAACTGCATTGAAAAAAAAAATATATATATATATATACTAAAGCATTATTTATTGTGATTAGAAAAGTAATAAAAAAGGAAATTTAAATTGTGAAGAAATGGTGATATAGAATAGCTGGTAAAATTTTTCCTTGCAATCATAGGACCTCCTGAGTCTGAACCCCAGAACTCAAGTATAAAAAGACAGGTGTGGTGGTGAGTACTTGTAATCCCAGCACTGAGGAGGCAGACACAGCCAGATCCCCAAGGAGCTCTGATCAGTCAGTCCAGCCTACCTTGTGAGCTCCTGTGTCTCCAAAGAGAGGTGAAGGCTTCCAGGGAATGACACTTGAGGTTTTTTGTGGCCTCTGTGCATACAGTTACACACACACACACACACACACACACACACACATACACTCACTAGCACACCTGAACAAGACAATTATACAAACACAGCATAAAGACATACATATATACATTAAAATATTAAAAGTAAATACTGTGACTGCTTTATTCCAGTAACTTCTTCTTTAACAAATGTAGAATTTTTCATATTTTACAAAAATGTAGTCTACTATATTTCTTCAACTCTTTTGTTCATGTTTATATTGAATTCATTCATCTAACAATTCTCTTCTCTTACTGAATTGTTTTAATGTGGCATAAATAACATTACAAAGAACTAAAATGAAGATAAATATCTCTGAACAGACCTAAGTGTTTTTGTTTTTTTGTTTTTTTTTTTTTGGTTTTTTTTAGAATGTGTTCCTACAATTGAAGTTACATTCTCAGATACTTGACTATTTTAAGGCTTTGTTACATCTGCTCCATGTTTTCTCTCCTTTAGGAGAGCTCTTAGCACAGTGTCTTCAGCCTGTGTATGCCTGCCTCTTTTCCCACCACTCTTGTCAACACTAAATACCATTGTTCCCATTCATTGCCAACATTATTTGTACAAAACATTTTAATTTTATTTTATTTATATATTTATTACAATTTATTCATGTCATATCCCCGCTGCAGCCCCCTCCCTCATCCTCTCCCAGTCTCACCAACCCTCCTTCTTCTCCCCCTATGCCCTTTCCCTAGTCCCCCAGTTGGGGGAGGACTTCCTCCCCTTCTAGCTGACCCTAGCTTATCAGGGTCAGCTTAAGGATGGCTCAAGGATGGCTGCATCATTTTCCTCTGTGGCCTGGCAAGATTGCAACCCCCAGAGGGAGGTAATCAAAGAGCCAGCCACTGACTTCATGTCAGAGACAACTTGTGTACCCCTTACTAGGGAACCCACTTTGAAGCTGAGCAGCTAATGGGCTTCCTTTGAACTGGGGTTCTGGGTCCTCTTCATGCATGGTCCTTAGTTGGAGTATCAGTCTCTGTAGGCCCCCCAGGGCCCAGATACGTTGGCTCTGTTGTTCTCCTTGTAGAATTCCTGCCCCCTCCAGGTCTTTCTATCTCCCTCTTCTTCCATAAGGATTCCTGCACTCTGTCCAGAGTTTGGCTATGAGTCTCAGTATCTCCTCTGATACCTTGGTCTTTCAGAGGTCCTCTGTGGAAGGCTCCTGTCCTGTTCCTTGTCTTCTCCTACTTCTAATATCTATCCTGTTTGCCTTTCTGAATGAGGATTAAGCCTTTTCCCTAGGGTCCTCCTTGTTAGCTTCTTTAGGAGTAGATTTTAGTATGTTTTTCTATATTATATGGCTAATATCCACTTAAGAGTGAGTATATATCATATGTGTCTTTCTGCTTCTAGATTAGCTCCCTCAGGATGATCTTTTCTAGTTCCCACCATTTGCCTGTAAATTTCATGATTTCCTTGTTTTTAATTACCGAGTAGTATTCCATTGTGTATATGTACCACAATTTCTGTATCCATTCCTCAATTGAGGGACATCTGTACTGTTTCCAGATTCTGGCTATCCTGAATAGAGCTGCTAGGAACATGGGTGAGCAAATGTCCTTGTTGTATACTTGAGCATCTTTTGGATATATGCTTAGGAGTGGTAGAGCTGGATCTTGAGGTAGCACTATTTCTAATTGTCTGAGAAAGCACCAGATTGATTTCCAACTTGCTGGTTGTTGATTGGGTTCTTAAGCTGGCCTTTAGCCATCTGGTTGTCCCTGGAATTGGCTGGTTGTTTCTGGTGTCAGCTGGGTTTCTCAGGCATGTGGGAAGAGCCCTGGGCTGGAGGCTGAATCTCAGGGAATAGCCCAAAATTCTCCTCTGCTGGGTGTCTCCCAGTGGGAGCTATAGGCAGGGGATTTGTGTGGGGTGTCAAACCAACATAATCCTGGGGTCTAGCAGGTCTCCTCAGGAAGGCCAGTAGAGCCATAGACTAGAGGTTGGAATCATGCATACTTGGTAGCTAGGATTCGTCCTCTCACTGGGGAAGCATGAACACTGGCATTTCGGAGTCAGAGCACTGTTTCATGGAAGTAATGATGTCTTTAATTATGTCTTCTATGCCTGAGAGTCTCTCCTCTTTTTTTTATATTGTCTTGATGATGCTTACATTTATTGTTTCTGTTTCCTTCCCTCTTTTTCCTTTTCATTAATTTCTCAGTTTTCATTTTCTTTATTATTTCTAGACCAGGCCTTCTGGCTTTTAGAGTCTCTGTTGAGAATTCTGGTATGATTCTGATAGATCTGTTTTTATATGTTATTTGGCCTTTTCCCCTTGCAGCTTTTAATATTTTATTTACATTCCCACCAGCAATGAAGGAGGGTTCTCCTTTTTCCACATCCTCTCCAGCATGTATTGTCATTTGAGTTTTTTATCTTAGCCATTCTGGTGAGTTCAAGGCTATCCCTCCTCTAATAAATTTAGTATTTCTGTGGTTTTTTTTTTTTTTGAGGTCTTTGATCTATCCACTTTGACTTGAGTTTTGTGAGTGATAAATATGGATCTATTTGCATTTTTCTTCTTGTAGACATCCAGTTAGACCAGCACCATTTGCTGAAGATGCTTTCTTTTTACCACTGTATGGTTTGGGCTTTTTTTTTTGTCAAGAATCAGGTATTCCTAGGTATGTGGGTTTATTTCTGGGTCTTCTACTCGATTCCATTGATCAGCTCATCTTTCTGTGCCAGTATCATGGAGTTTTTATTACCCTTGCTCTGTAGTATAGTAGTATAGCTTAAAATCAGGAATGTAGATATCTCCAGAAGTTTTTTTATTGTACAAGACAATTTTAGCTATTCTGAGATTTTTTTTTTCATATGAAGTTGACAGTTGTTCTTTCAAGGTCTGTAAAGAATTGTGTTGGTAATTTAATGGCTATTGCATTGAATCTGTAGATTGTTTTTGATAAGATGGACCATTTATACTTTGTTAATTTTACCTACCCACAAACATGGAACATCTTATCATCTCCTGCTATCTTCTTCAATTTCTTTTTTCAGAGACTTGAAATTCTTGTCATACAGGTTACACCAAGATACTTTATATTACTTGTGGCTATTGTGAAGGCTGTTGTTTCCTTGATTTATTTCTCAGCCTGTTTGTCATATGCTGTCACATCATCTGCCAAAAGTAATACTTTGGCTTATTTTTCAATGTGTATCCCCTTGATGTCCTTTAATTGTCTTATTTCTCTAGCTAGGAATTCAAGTACTATATTGAAGAGATATGGAGAGAGTGGACAGCCTTGTTGTTAAATGTTAATGATCAGTGTTTTACTTCAGTGTTGTTGGTTGTGGTGTTTTGTGTTCTTGTCTTCTTTTGGTTTTGCTCCAGTGAAGTTATTTATATCCTGTGTTTTCTTGGGTATAGGTTAACCTCCTTTGGTAAGAATTTTCTTTCTAGTATCTTTTGTAGGGATAGGTTTGTGCTCAGATTTTGTTTAATTATTATTATTTTTTTTTTTGCATGGAATACCTTTTCTCCACCTATGGTGATTGAAAGTTTTGCTGGGTATAGTAGTTTGGACTGACATCTGTGGTCTCTTAATGTCTGCAAGATGCCTTCCCAGGCCTTCTGGCTTTTAGAGTCTCTGTTGAGAATTCTGGTATGATTCTGATAGATCTGTTTTTATATGTTATTTGGCCTTTTCCCCTTGCAGCTTTTAATATTTTATCTTTGTTCTGCACATTTAGTGTTTTGATTATTACATGGAAGAATTTATTTTCTGGTCTAATCCATTTGGTGTTCTGTAAGCCTCTTGTGTGTTTAAAGACATCTCTTTCTTAAGGTTGGGGAAATTTTCTTCTATTATTTTGGTGAAAATATTTTCTAGTCCTTGGAGCTAGGAATCTTCTTTTTCTTCTATTCCTATTATTTTTAGGTTTCATCTTTTCATTGGGTCCTTGATTTCTTGAGTGCTTTGTTTCAGGGATTTTTAGATTTAATATTTTCTTTGATGGAAGTAATGATGTCTTTAATTATGTCTTCTATGCCTGAGAGTCTCTCCTCTTTTTTTTATATTGTCTTGATGATGCTTACATTTATTGTTTGTTTCCTTCCCTCTTTTTCCTTTTCATTAATTTCTCAGTTTTCATTTTCTTTATTATTTCTATTTCCATTTTCATGTAACTAAATGTTGTGTTCATTTCCTTCACCTATTTGATTGTATTTTCCTGTATTTCTTTAAAGGATTCATTCATTTCCTTTTTAAAGACTTCTATCTGTTTGATTTATTTTTTTCTGTATTTTTAAGTGATTTATTCATTTCCTCCTCAAAATCCTCTATCATCTTCATTAGTATAGACTTAAGGTCATTGTCTCGTGTTTCAGCTCCATTAGGCTATCCTGTGCTTGCTTAAGTAAGATAGGTACGTTTTAATGGTGCTATATTGCCCTGGCTTTTGTTGATTGGGTTCTTAAGCTGGCCTTTAGCCATCTGGTTGTCCCTGGAATTGGCTGGTTGTTTCTGGTGTCAGCTGGGTTTCTCAGGCATGTGGGAAGAGCCCTGGGCTGGAGGCTGAATCTCAGGGAATAGCCCAAAATTCTCCTCTGCTGGGTGTCTCCCAGTGGGAGCTATAGGCAGGGGATTTGTGTGGGGTGTCAAACCAACATAATCCTGGGGTCTAGCAGGTCTCCTCAGGAAGGCCAGTAGAGCCATAGACTAGAGGTTGGAATCATGCATACTTGGTAGCTAGGATTCGTCCTCTCACTGGGGAAGCATGAACACTGGCATTTCGGAGTCAGAGCACTGTTTCAAAGTCAGCAACAACTGTCACTCACTTGCTCAGTAGTCATCCAGAGCACTTGGCACTGCCATCTTTGAGTGAGTCTCTGGATGTTCCTGTTGTCCTGAAGGTCCCCTTAAGGAGATAGGTAGAACCATGGATCTGAGGGTGGTGCTGTGTCCCTGGACCCAGAGTCATCCTTGAGAAGGTGCAGAGAGTTGGGTGTCAGGAGCCTCAGAATGGGAACCCCTGCAACTGTCCTTAGGAAGGTGAAAGGCATTGAGTGCCTGGAGCCTGGGACCTTGTCCTCTGCATTCAGGGTCTCTCATCTAATTCAGGGAGACACAGACACTGGCATTTTGCAGACAGGAGCCCAGCTACTCAGTTTGTCTGCAGACACTGAGCTCCAGGGGCTCAAATACTGAGTGTGCTGGGTGCCACTGTCTTGCAGTCTCCCCATCATTTTATTTCATAAGCAGTTCTTAGTAGTATCATCTGTAGCATTTTATTACATTGATTACACTTATTGATTGATGTGTGTGTCTGTGTCAGTGTATGTGTATGTGCATATCTGTGTGTATACCTACACATTCACAAGCACACATAAAAGGTCCATAGGATAACTTTCAGGAATCTTTCCTCTCCTTTGCCCCATGCCATTAGTCCTAGGGATTAAACCGATGTCACCAGGTCTGCCTGGCAGAAACTCCTTTTTCCCACTGTAGATCATCATTTACAACTCTAAAACCAATAGCTGTATGTTGTTTTTAATTATTAACTTACTAACTTATAAATTTACTAACTTACTCTTCATCATTGTCAAGTACTATGAAAACTTTCATGCTACATAGTAGCCTCCATTTTACTAACTTATGTAATTTATTGTCAACAGTAAGTTTTCTGAATGCATAGTGACCAAAAACAAAATTTGAAATCAAGTGTTTAAGCAAGGGCGTTTCTATCCGTGCTTGCCCATATTGCCTTGTGCGGTGCGCCTTCACTGTGGCTCGGTTCTGAATACTCTTGCACTTTGCATTGTGCGTGCTGTCATGGCAAACAAAGCATGCGAGCACAGTCCAAAGCGCCTCAGCTCCAGTGGAGGCCAGCATGTGTTATGAAATGCATATGGGCAGTATTCTTAGCACTCACAACTATAAAATCAAAATGTTGGTCAACTCTGAAATCCACTGAATATCTCTCCATCTTCCAGTATCAAATATTCAGCCAAAATTTAATTTCTCTGCAAAAGTAAAGTATGGCCAGCTCATTAGTATGCAAATTGGTATACCAAAGCATAAGTTTTAAATAAATTTCCTTATGATTTGTTATCAGTAGATGTTTGAGTTGTGTACCTGACTTATATAACTACCCAAGGATACATAAAAAAGTTATAGGACAAAAGGTTCAAGGTGCAAAAAGTTAAGAAACCTAACTTTATGCTCTAGGGTACTATTTCACAGCCATATAGTTACTTTCACTATACCAGTAAGTATATGACTAGGTACAATTCCATATCATTTTTAAAAATTCACTTTATTTTTCTATTTAGTGACTCTTAAAGAAAAAAAAAACATTTGTTATTATAAATAATAGTAAGGCTCTCTTTGAAGTGTCAAAATTGAGCATTTCTCTCAGGAGGTAGTCATCACCACATGAGAGCAATTGATAAAATATGTGATGTGCACCACAGGCTGGATAGCAAATAGAAGTGAACTCAGGAGAGATGTCCTGCCTACAGGACATGAGTACTCGTTAGCTCTAGCTATTCTCGTTAAGAACTGCCTTTGGGCTTCTGGGTTTATATGAGAAGGGAGAGTCTGGAGTTATTTTAAAATAGGAACTGAGATGGCAGCTTCTAATACTCCATACATGCTCAGGCTAGCACATAAACTTCACTGAACAAAGGATGCATAAGCCCTGCTGATGGTACGGGATGTGAGCACAGCTGAGCATAGGAAGCAGTCAGAGCCTAGTCAAGACAAGCAATTTTGTGCTAACAATCATATTTCCTGAGCATTCATGTTTGCCACATTCCATGGAGAACATTGGCGCATGTCACAGTTCAGAATGTGTCAACAGAGTATCACACAGGGGGAGGCTTAAACAAGTGTTTATATTTCTGTGAGTTTTGGGTCTGGTAGTCAAAAATCAGCACACAAGAAGATGCTGTTTCTGGTGAGGGCTCATTTGCTTTGTAGACATCCTGCTTCTGGTGGCCTCAAATAGCCGTGAGAAAACTATCCCTGGGTTTCTTCTTGCAAGGCACTAAAGGCATGCATCAAGGTCTCCATCCTTATGATCTAATCACCACCTATATGCTCTACCTCCAACACCATCATACCGGGGATTACAGCTTCGACACATGAACTGGAGACCACACAAATATTCTGCACATGCTATAAAACAAAACATCTTTCTCCTTTAAGGAGCTAGAAATAAAATACATGAACTCACTGTCCTGAACTCAAGCGAAGAAATAAACATTAGTCAAAGATGCTCTGACCTGTGTCTTCAGCTGCTGAGCTGAGATCTCTAGGCTTTGTGGAATGCTGTGGCTGACAGAAGTAACTGTTTATTTTGGAGTTTTAGCCACCAGACAGTCTAATGATGCGGTTCTTGATAATGGCTTTGGATCTCGCTGCAGCAGCTCTGCCTTTAAAAAAGAGCCATGACTGCAGAGATTGGCTTGACCTATAAAGAGGATGAAAACTACAAGGCAGATTGCCACTGAACTTCAGCAGAGGCTTTAAACACAAAAGCCAGGGTGAGCATCCCTGGTGGCTGATATTCCCCATACACTGTCAAACATCACTGCCAAGGCAGAGCACATAGAACACTCCATAGGAAGGGGGTAGCAGCTTGGCCTGGTGCTCAGCCACACATTGTCCTTCCCTTCCTGAATTTTAACCTGTGCCTTCCCATGAAAGAAACTGTAATGTCATACTTTTTCATTAAGTTTTGGGAAACTTCTCATAAACTGTCAGATTGAAGAGTGGCCTCTTGTGGAGACTATTTCCTTAAAACTTTTGCAGTTGGCTTAACCTCCAAAAAAATGGGCACAGCAGGGACTGCAGGGCCTGATGCATCAAACAAAGACAATGCATAGAGAGGACCTAAACCCCCTGCTCACATGTAGCCCATGAACAGCTCAGTTTCCATTTGGGACTCTTGGAGAAGAAACAGCCTCTGACACAGCTTGGTTGCCTGCTCCTTGATCACTTCTCCTACTTCTATGGGATGACCTAACCAGTCCACAGAGGAAGAGGATCCAGGTAGTCCTGACGGAACCTGATAGGCTAGGTTCAGACAATAAGGAAGGAGGACTTTCCCTATCAGTGGACTAGGGGAGAGGGATAGGGGAGTAAGAGAGAGGGAGGGTGGGACTGGTAAGAGATGAGGGATGGGGCTACAGCCAGGATACAAAGTGAATTAATAATAATAATAATTTAAAAATAAAACTAAAATATGCTAGAAAAAAAAAGAGCTTTAATGGCTTGACACTTAACAAAGGAGAGAAAGGAGCTGATATAAAGCCTTTCAGTTTCTAGAGATAATGAGATAAAAGCTCAAAAAGAATTACGACAGTTCTTCTCAGAAGAGTGTTTGCAAATAACACAGATAGAAATCATATAAAGGCAGAAAAATATAGAAGAATAGAAATAATATACTTAATAACAAGATTCTTAAAGAAAATCTAATATTCTAAGAATGAATAGGTACATAAGTTATATTTATATATTACTTACTTTTACATTTATAATTGTTATAACAAAACAGTGTGATAAATCCAAAACATCTCAGGAAGATGGAAATACCTCTCCATTAACCCCTTCCTCTTCCAGTATTTCCTCTCTCCCCTGTCATATCACTGTGTTCTATTACACCTTACTTGAAATCTCACCATTCTTGGCCCTTCCCTAAGTTCTTGATTTGTATGGGCATTCAAACACATGTTTCCAACATGTTAAATCTAACATCCACAGGATGAGAAGAAATGTAAGATATTTTTCTTTCTGGGTCTGAGTTACCTCACTCAGCATGATTGTTTTCAGCGCTATCTATTTAAGTTCAAATTTCATTTTTCCTTAACAGCTGCATAATATTCCATTGTGTAAATGTATCATATTTTCATTATCCATTTATTCAATGTGGACATCCAGGCTGTTATCATTTCCTAGCTATTGTGAGTGGAGCATCAATGGACATGCTTGACTATGTATTTCCGCAGTAGGATACAGAGTCTTTTGGCTATGTGCTCAGTATTGGTACAGCTGGAGCATGTGGTGGATCAATTTACAGCTTTATAAGCAAGCTCTACCCTGATTTTCTCAGTGGTTGTACAAGTTTGCACTTCCACCAGCATAGAAAAGTGTTCCCTTTCCCCACCCACTTCAGCATTTGCTTTCCCTTGTATGTTTGTGTGTTGGGAGCACAGTTCCAGGTTTTTTTGTTTGTTCGTTTTCTTTTTTAAATCTTAACTAGTCTGTCTGGGGTATGATAAAATCTCAAAGTAGCTTTAAATTGCATTTTCCTGATGCCCAATTTTTAGGTGGGCAGCTTGTTTGCTTTCTTTTTTTGTTTGTTTGTTTTTTAATATTAATGGCTTCCTTTTTAGTTCCTTGAATACGATCTAAACCCTAACATGCTATGAGATGTGTAGCTGGTAAAGATTGTTTTTTCATTCCACAGGCTGCCTCCTCCCACAGATGATGGGCTCTTTCTGTGCCAGCACTCTTTCATGAGGTCCATGTTGTCAAATGCTTTTGTTAGCACCTGCACCTCCATGTCCTAGTCAGAAAATCCTTTCTGAATAGAAGTACTTTTTTCTGCCAAATCAAGAACTTATGGAGAGATCCTTGATCCATTTGGAGTTGAGTTTTGTACAGGGTGAGAGTTAAAGAGTTGAGTTTCATTCTTCTCTATACAGCCATCCAATTTGACTAGCACTGATGAAGTGTCTGTTCTCCAATGTTGGCTGCTTTGAATGAAGTTTCTATGAACGTGTAATCTGCCATGTGAAGAAATTTCAGAAGTTTCCTGTGGACAATATAGGTACCCAGTAATGTCCTACGAGTTCTTTGGTTTCACATGACAATGAATTGGCTGCGTTCAGCCTGAGCAATGAAGGAAACCTAACACAAGCTGTGTCTCTATCCAAAGAGAAGCTGTAGCTGATCCACAGCAGTAAGCAGGAAAAGAAAGCTATCTTCCACAAGAGGATTTTTCAGAATTGCTTTTTCTTTCTTTCCACCTTGGTCTAGAGCTATCAATTTCCCCTACTGCACAATGAGTTGCTCAGCCTCATGGGTAATACATATGATTGCTGTTTTCCAGAACCCCACTATTACACTTGGTAGCTCCCATGGCTCTAAGTTTGAGGGACTAGCCTTTGTATTAGCCATATTTAAAAACAAGTATTTAAAAAGGCAAGTCAGGTGACTAACCATAAAGAAAGTATACTAAGTAAAAAATGCTTACACTGAGTGCAAGTGGTCCCTGAGAACCCACTGGGACATCAGAGCCATTGTCAAGCAAAGACTTTGCAAGTAACAAAGCACCACTAACTGAAATTCAGATGACTCACAGCACAATAGAAAACGCTACCAAAATCTGTACAAATTTAAATGCGACATTTGAATGTGGGGGGTTGGGTATGTGCTTCAGTGAGTGAAGTGGGTTAGTTTACAGGCAGATGAAGTAGAGTTCAAATCCTCCACACGTGCATAAAAGCTGGGCAAGCCAACACCAGTTGGCAGTGGGGAAGCAGGGATATGCTGGTCAGCCAGTATAGCTGAATCTGCACACCCCAGGTTCAGTGAGAGAGAATCTGCTTCAGATGAAGCAATTAAGGAATTCATCTGATGTTGATCCCTGGCCTCAACGTACATGTATATGCACAAGAACACATAAAAGCACAAAGACACACAAACAGGGCTTAGTAAAATCAACTTCAGTTATCTATTTGTATTTGTTTGAGGCAGACCATTGTCTAATGATTTCTATTAAACATACATCTCACTCAACGCCTTTAGTATCTTAGCATTAGTAGGGAATTGAATCATCAAATAGTAGTGAAGGGGCATAGGAAAGCAATGTGTTTTAGCCATGTCTGATTCCATGATATAGCAAATTTCCTTGAGACATTTTCAGAAAAACCTTCTAAGAGTTGTTTCATTATCTAACTCAACCATTCTGAGGTGCATGTGCTGAAGTGAGAATGTGTGATATCATCCCCTTTCAATGAGGTGGAAGCCGACAGTCTGTGTGAGCAATGCATGGAAATGTGTGGCAATCATTAGAGAAGGCTTAAAAATTTCACATTCCAATGACATGGCTCTTTCAGAGGAGCTCTCAGTATACGGGTGTGTGTGTTTGTGTGTGTGTGTGTGTGTGTGTGTGTGTGAAAACCCAAGTATCTGCCACTACAATAGACATCATGCTGAAGGCGAATTGTCAAATATAAAATTCAAGGTCTACACGGTGAGTGTTGGACAGATTAAAGAGTGCTCGGCAAATAGACTGCATCGTTGCTGGCTAGAATGCATTCTCAGAAACTTACTGCTCAGCATTGACAGCTACTACCAGAAACAGCAAGGCTTCTTGCAAAGACAAAGAGATCTTTTGAGATGAAGCTCAAAATCTGATCCACATGGTGTCATTTTTAGATCTGTCAAAGACTGACTTGCATTTGAAGTTTTACTACTAAGTTTAATATAAAATTAGCCTATTTGTAGTATTTCATTGAGCTGGACTATATGCTGTCTCGACCCAATATTTCTAGAAAGGAATCTCATTCCCTCTTTTCATTACAAATCCTCTCTTTTAACTATGTGATGCTTGGCCTCTTAGCCTACATCCATTGGATAGTATGCTTGATAGAATTTGTGGTAAAAAAATGTGCAGGGATGGATTCTGCTCCTTTGCTACTATTACAATATCTGTTCTCCATGCCCAGTTTTAACTATAAACCCCAGGACCAAGAGGGTTCCTCACTGACCACTGAGTAGGACAGAGCTGTTGATCTCTAGCCTGGTCAGCCAAGACAACCCTCTTCATAGAGGGATGCCAATACTAATGTGGAACACCAGCCGTCAAATAATATCTTCCCTCAGTTCTCCTTTTGCACTCACTGATCTTTCTTTGTTTCAGCCAAACCAGTCCCTGGAATTATCTGGTTCCCTTCTCTTTTTCTTGCTCTTAGCTGTGAAAAGCCACGCCTTAAAGATGGAGCTGGTTTCCGCCTTCCACCTTCCCGATGGTGAGTGCTCTCTGTCACAAACAGCTCCACATTTGGGTAAGGCTGATGATCTGGCTTGCTTCCATGTATGTAGACCTATCTGCATTGCCCACGTGGCATGCTTGGGTTGGCTATCCAGAGGCTATTTAAGCTGTGGGCTGGCTTTCCCCAGGGTCAGATGATTGTTCAAGGTTCCTGAATAAACTGCATTGAAAAAAAATGTCTTTATTATTTTAAAGATTCTTTGATGAGACAAGTCATTTCCTGGCAGCACCTATCCTACCTGAAAGAAAATAATGAGTGTAGAAGAACCTCCATATGGAGATGGCTTCAAATGTGGCAAACAAGAAACTCAGGTAAAGAATATACCCTTACTTCAAGACAGAAACTACCACCCAAACACAAAAAAATTTAGATTCTTTTCATGGAACCATTTCCAAAATAGACCATATAGTTGGTCACAAAACAAGACTCAACACAAACAGGAAGATTGAAATAATCTCTTGTGTCCTATCTAATCACCTTGGTTTAAAGCTAGACCTCAATGACAATAATAGCAAAAGGCATACACACACATGGAAACTGAACAACTTGCTACTAAATGATAGCTGGGTCAGAGAAGAAATGAAGAAAGATATTAAAGACTTCCTAGAATTCACTGGAAATAAAGGCACAACCTACCCAAACTTGTGGGACACAGTGAAAACAGTGCTAAGAGGAAAGTTCATAGCACTAAATGCCTTCAAGAAGAAATTCAAAACATCCCATGCAAACAACTTAATGGCTCACTTAAAAGCACTAGGGAAAAAACAAAGAAGAAGAAGCAGACACACCAAAGAGGAGTAGATGGCTGGAAATAATCAAACTCAGGGATGAAAAAAAAATTCAAAGAATCAATGAAACCAAGAGCTGATTCTTTGAGAAAATCAAAAGATGGACAAACCCTTACCCAAACTAATTTAAATGCACAGAGACACTACCAAAATCAGAAATGAAAAGGGGGATATAGACACAGACACTGAAGAAATACAAATGATAATTAGGTCTTACTTTAAAAGCCTATATGCCACAGAATTTGAAAATCTAAATGCAATGAAAAATTTTCTTGATCAATTCCATATGCCAAAGCTGAATCAAGACCAGGTAAATCAGTTAAATAATCCTATATACCCTAAAGAAATAAAAGCTGTCATAAAAGTCTACCATGAAAAAAAGCCCAAGACCAGATGGCTACCGGACAAGAATCTACCAAAACTTGAAAGAAGAGCTAACACCAATATACTTCAAACTGTTCCACAAAATAGAAACAGAAGGAAAACTACCAAACTCTTTTTTGAAGCCACCTTGGTACCTAAACATGACAAAAAATCAAAAAAGGAAGAGAATTTCAGGTGAATCTCCCTTATGGACATCAATGCAAAAATAACCAACAAAATACTTGCAAACTAAATCCAAGAACACATCAAAGATATCATCCACTACTATCAAGTAGGCTTCATCCCAGGCATGCAGGGGTGGTAAAATATACAGAAATCCATCAATATGATCCACCATATTAACAAACTAAAGGAGTAAAACCACATGATCATCTCCTTAGATGCTGAAAAGGCATATGACAAAAATCCAACATCCATTCAAGTTTAAAATATTAGAGAGATCAGGGATACAAGGCACATACCTGAACGTAGTAAAAGCAATATACAACAAGCCTATAGCCATTATCAAACTCCATGGAGAGAAATTTAATTCAATCCCACTGAAATCAGTGACAAGGCAAGGCTGGCATTCCCTCCATATCTATTCAACATTGTTCTTGAAGTCCTGGCAAGAGCAGTAAGACAATTGAAGTAGATCAAGGGGATAAAAATTAGAAAGGAACAAGTCAGAGTATCACTATTCACAGGTGATATGATAGTATACCAGAGTGACCCCAAAAATTCTACCAGGGAACTCCTACATCTGATAAACACCTTCAGCAGTGTGGCTGGATGTAAAAGTAACTAAAAAGAATCTGTAGCCCTAGTGTATACAAACAAAAAAAATGGCTGAAAAAGAAATTAGGGAAACACCACTCTTCACAATAGCAACAAAGGACATAAAGTATCATGGTGTGAACATAACCAAGCAAGTCAAATACTTGTATGGAAAAAATTTCCTGTTTCCGTAGAAAGAATTAGAAGAAAATATCAGAAAATGGAAAGATATCCCATGCTCATGGCTTGGCAGGAGTTTTATAGTAAAAATGGACATCTTACCAAAAGCAATCAACAGATTCAATGCAATTCCCATCAAATTATTAACACAATTCTTTACAGACCTTGAAAGAAAAATTGTCACCTTCATATGGAACAACAAGAAAATGAGAATTGCTAAAACAATTCATTACAGTAAAAGATCTTCAAGAGGTATCTCCATCCTTGATCTCAAGCTGTCCTATAGAGGAACAATACTATAAACTGCATGGTACTGGCATAGAAACAGATGGCTGGATCAATGGGATCAAATAGAAGACCCTTACATAAATCCACACACTTATGGACACCTGATTTTTGAAAAAGATGCCATAAACATTCAATGGAAAAAAGACAGCATCTTCAACAAAAGGTGTTGGTCTGACTGGATGTCTACATGTAGAAAAATGCATATAGATCCGTACATATCACCCTGCACAAAACAAAAGTCCAAATAGATCAAAAACTTTAATATAATAGCAGACACACTAAATCGCTTAGAAGAAAATGTGGGGAAGAGCCTTGAACTCATTGGCACGGGAGACAACTTCTTGAACAGAATACCAACAGCACAGGTTCTAAGAGCAACAATTAATAAATGGGAACTCATGAAATTGAATAGCTTCTGTAAAGGAAAGGACACTGTTGTCGGAAGAAAACGATTGCCTATGGATTGGGAAAGGATCTTCACCAACACTATGTCAGACAGAGGACTAGTATACAGTATATATAAAGAACCCAAGAAGTTAAACAGCAACAAATCAAGTAATCCAATTAAAAAATGGAGTACAGAGATAAACAGAGAAATTTGTTCTTTATTTAATTCATTTTATTTTATTTTTATTATTAGTTACATTTTATTAACTCTGTATCCCAGCTGTATCCTGCTCGCCTATTCCCTCCCAATCGCACCCTCCCTCCTTTATCTCCTCCCTGTCCCTTTCTAAGTCCACTGATTGGGGAGGACCTCCTCCACTTTCATCTGACCCTGTTTTATAAGGTATCTTCAGGACTGGCTGCAAAGTCCTCCTCTGTGGACTCCTCCTCCCATGGGGAATGGGAGGTCAAAGAGTCTGCCATTGAGTTTCTGTCAGAAACTCTTACTATGGGAAACCAATTGTTTACTGAGCTACCACAAGCTACATCTGAGCAGAGGTTCTAGGTTATATCCATACATGGTCCTTGGTAGAGTGTCAGTCTCAGAAAAGACCCCTTTGCCCAGATATATTTGGTCCTGTTGGAGCTTCTATCCTTTCCACATCATACTAACTCCCCTTCTTTCATATGAGGATTTTCAATAGAGGAATATTAAATGGCAAAGAAATGCTTAAAGAAATGTTCAACGTCCTTAGTCATTAGAGAAATGCAAATCAAATTGACCCTGAGATTTCACCTTACACCCATCAGAATCGCTAAAATCAAAAACTCAAGTGACAACATATGCTGGAGAGCTTGTGGAAAGAGAACCCTCCTCCATTGCTAGTGGGAATGTATACTTGTACAACCCCTCTCGAATGCATTCTGGCACTTCCTCAGAATACTAGGAACAGCACTTCCTCAAGATCCAGCTATACCACTCCTAGACATAAACCCAAAGTGGCTCAAGTACACAACAAGGACATTTGCCCAACCATGTTGTAGCAGCTTTATTTGTAATAGCCAAAAGCTGGAAACCTCCCAGATGCCTGTCAGTGGTAGAATGGATACAGAAATTGTGGTACATCTCCAAAGTGGAATATAACTCAGCAATAAAAAAATCAAATAAATCATGACATTACAGGTAAATGGTGAGACTTGGAAATGGTGAGCTATCCCAGAAGCAGAAAGACGCACACGGTATATACTCACTCATATAGACATATAATATAGGATAAACCTACTAAATTCGGTACACCTAAAGAAACTAATCAAGAGAAAGGACTCTGGCTAAAACCCTATCCAGATAGGCAAAGAAGATGGACAGCAAAAGAAGGAGAAAAGTGGGAACAAGTCAGGAGCCTGCCACAAAGGACCTCTGAAAGACTCTGTCTTTCAGACTATCAATTCAGATGCTGAGACTTAAGGGCAACCTTTGGCAGAGTGCAGGGAATTTTATGAAAGAAGTGGGAAACAGTAATATCTAGAGAAAACAGGAACTCCACAAGGAGAGCAACTGAACCAAAAAATCTGAGCATAGGGGTCTTTCCTGAGACTGATACTCCAACCATGGACCATGCATGGAGATAACCTAAGACCCCTGCACAGATGTAGCCTATGGCAGTTCAGTATCCAAGTGGGTTCCCTTGTAACAGGAACAGAGACTGTCTCTGATATGAACTGATTGGCCTGCTCTTTAATTACCTCCTCCTGATGAGGAAGCAGCATTACCTGTCCACAAAAGAAAACAGTGCATCCACTCCTGATGAGACCTTATTGACTAGGATCAGAAGGAGGAAAAGAAGACATCCCCTATCAGTTGTCTTTGGGAGGGGCATGCATGCAGAGGGTGGGGAAGGGGAGGGGTTGGGACTGGAGGAGGGAGGGAAACACAGGGGGGATACAAAGTGAATAAAGTTTAATTAATAAAGAATTTTTAAAGAAGTTCCAAAAGGCAATCTATTGTGATCAAACCACTCTTGCACTAGAGTAATTGGGTGATAGTGAATTGAGTTGTTGGATCAGGGCATCCTATGGAAATTTTCAAACAACCCAGGCTATTGTTTTTAAAATACGTTGCTCCCTGCCCTCGAAAAATAGATGACTGCAATGTTCTTGTATCCACACAGATGCTTCCTCCTTTATCAAATGGGCATAAATAAAGAGACCCACAGTCTCTTTATTATTATATTATTATATTATTATATTATGCACAGAGAGACCCAAAAACACACAGCACTGAATGGGATTTTCCTATGAAATTCTCCCTCCCCTCAGAGCTCTGGGAAGCCAGCAGGAAAGGAGGCGGGAAGAGTGTCATAAGTAGAAGGAATTAAAGACATATGCAGAACAATGCCCTGAAAATTAGGGTGCAGAGGAAAATGATGCAGCCAGCCTTGCTGAGACCTGATAATCTAAGGTAAGATAGAACAGGGAGGAGGGCCTCCACATCAGGGAACTCGAGAGAGGCATAGAGGTCGATGAAGGAGGCTGGGTGGGACTGGAAGGAGAAGGGGAGTGGGCAGCAGAGGTGATACAAAATGAACAAATTGTAATCAATAAATATGTAAGAAAAAATGTGATCATTGTGCTTAAGTATAAAGCTTTTCAGAACTGATGACTTCTTCTTGGGGGTGATATCAGGGTGAAGAAAGGATGATCTCAGTTTTCTTTAAGGGACATGGCACTGAGACTCTGATAATGTTCCAATAAGTAGATGAATAACACATATGTCAATTGATGTATTTTAAAGAAAAAAATATTAGTGTAACACATGGGTAGGAATTTGAACCTGGAAAAATGGAAAAGGAGTATAATGTATATTATATGAAATTCAAACATAATCAAAAAATTAATATGTTAACAACTTTTACAATGACTTTGAACATGGAGAAATATTCCGATAATGGATGGCAGAGTTCGACTTTGTAAGGCATACTTGTCAGGAACTCATTATGTAGCAGACAATGACATCATGAGCTCAGGTGGTACTTCTGAACAAGCAGTTCTGAACAAGTACTAACACTACATTTAGTGGGTTTGTCTGGAGGACCACAGCAAGTAAAACTGCTCTTGTGTTCTAGGTATATAACACAACCATTTCTCTGTCCTAAAGGACCAATTTGAACTATAAACACCAGGACTAGGACTGTTCCTCACTGACCACTAAGTAGGACACAATTGCTGTTGCAACCAGGTCACACAAAGCAACCCTGCTCATAGTGGATTGGCAAAATAGCGTGGAATATCACCAGTGGTCAAATTGTTTAGTGACCCTCAATTCTCCTTCACACTCACCCATCTTTCTCTGTTTCAGCCAAACCAGTCCCATTAATTGTCTGGTTTCCTACTGCTACTCTTAAAGACTCAATACAGCAGGGAACCCTAGGCCATGCCACCATATTATATCAGTAGGAATGTCAAGGTATATTTAGTGAGTACACCAGTAACTGCTAAGCTCTAAGTTACAATCTACAAAATTTCAGACCCAAGACCACAGTATGAAACCACAATGCCATTTGGTACATCCCCCTTAATCCCACATCACTATGAAGCTTCCCTTAGGAAACTTTCCATTTAAATAAACTTAAAGTTTCATTTCCTACCTGACATTGTCACAGAGATGAGTAAAGGTGTGCACTCTGAAGAAAGGGATGAGATAAAGTATTGTTGAGTTACACAAGAAAAAGTCATGTATGCACAGATTCAGAGATTCTGGACCTGAGGAAAGTTTGTTTACTCATTTTCATGGAAACTTTAGCATTCTCTCAGATACTGATTGCCTGAGCAGGAGATTGATATCATGAAACAGGTGAAAAGTAGTAAGAATTTCAAGAGCCAGTTAATAAAAGGGCCAAGTGGACAGCTTGCTTAAAAGAAAGGCTGAGCTGCCTTATATGCCTCAATATGGGCAGCTGGAAGCATGCAGCCCAGAGATGAAAGTTCCTGTGTCCAAGGCTTTTAGTTCAGAAAAAGTGTCACATATTTCTTTTAAGTGGTCATTAATAAAATCACATCTCATTGACATGTTATATTCACATTATCACAAATTCCAATAGTATTTCTTAAATGCACAGATATGTCCTGTGTCATTGAAATATTTACTGGGAAAATGTTTCCTGGCAAAGGCCCATCTTTAACAAAAGGGTTTAATTTGGACCTTGCTTAGATATTTACAAACACCATCCAGGAGGTCAAGTCAGTAAATATTCATCTTGTAGTCATTCAGCAAAAGTGAGAGCTTTTCATACTGTACGACAAGTGGCAGGCAGAGAGAAGGAGACAGCGAGAGAAAATGTTAGAGAGACAGATTCAGAAATATTGAGACAGAGACCAACAGAAACAAAGATATAAAGTGACAGAGATAGAGAGACAGAGACTACATTCTGTCTGGTCCCTTTCATTGGCATATCAACCTTGAAACACACCTTCTTATATTATCACTTCTATAGGAATAATATCATTGAACAAGTACATACCTCCGAACCCTTCCCAGACATTTCTTCACTGGGGACTAAACATGTAAAGTGATGAGCTTCAAGGCTACGTTGCAGTTCAAATCACAAAGAAGTAAAAGAAGATGAGGGAACTTCTAGGCTAAAAGAACATAGTTATCCTTATATTTTTCACTCAATACAATGTGTACAGGCCCAATTACTTCCAAGTTCTAAAGAACAGGACTGACAACATACTTTGGGGAAAATGTGGAATATTTCCTTAATGAAGTAGTATTCAGCAAAGAAAAATGACATCATAATATTTTCAGGCAAATGGATGGAACCAGGAGAAAATCATCCTAGGTAAAGTAACTAAAACATAGAAAGACAAATATGGAATGTATTCACTTATCAGAAGGTCTCCTAATAGTGGGGGTAATGTTCCAATAGGCCATCTGTTGTGGCCAAACCGGTCTTCCACAGATGCAATTGGGTGGCAGTTAATTGTTGTTGGGCCAGTGCTTCCTATGGAAATCACCAAGCAACCCAGGCTGTTGTTATTGAAATATGTTGCTATTTCTCCTTAAATGATGGACCAATGTCATGTTCTTGCATCCAAAGTGATGTTTCCTTCTGCATTAAATGTGATTGCATACAGAGACCCACAGTCTGATATTATGCAGAGAGAAAAAGAGAGAGAGAGAGAGAGAGAGAGAGAGAGAGAGAAAGAGAGAGAAAGAGACCTTAAAACACCCAGCTCTAAATGGAGTTCTCTATGAAATTCTACCTCCCCTCAGAGCTCTGGGAATCCTGCAGGAGAGGAAACAGAAAGAGTATCATAAGTAGAGGGAATGGAGGACACAAGGACAACAATCCCCTGAGAATCAGCCTGCAGAGGAAGATGATGCAGCCAGCCTTGTTGAGACCTAATAAACTAGGGTCAGATAGAACTCAGAGAGGGACCTTCCCTATTAGGAAATTAGAAAAAGGAAATATGGGTAGAAGAAGGAGGGTGGGCAGGAATGGAAGGAGAAGAGGGAGTGGGTAGCAGGGGGATACAAATAGAACAAATCATAATAAGTAAATAAGAAAAAATGTGATAAAGATGATGAAGTATAAAGCTCTTCAGGACTGATGGCTTCTTCTTGGGGGTAGTGTCAGGTTGTTGCAAGGATGATCTAGTTTTCATTAAAGAAGTTTGCACTGATATTTTGATCATGTTCCAATAATTATATGAACAACATATACTAGAATTGATGTATTTTAAATAAAAAAATGTGTGACACAAGTAGAAATTTGAACCTGGGAGCAATGGTAAAGGAATATAATGTATATTATATGAAATACCCACAAATAAAAAAAATATGTTGACAACTTTACAATGACTTAACATGGAGAAAAGATTCTGCTAATGGAGGGCAGAATTTGACTGTATAAGGCATGCTTCCAGGAACTCATTATGTAGCAGAGAATCCTAGCCATGAACTAGTGGTAACCCAGCTAATTCAAATGCCATATGCTCAGGTAATACTTTTGAACAAGCAGTTCTGGCACTGACATTATGTTTAGATGGTTTGTCTGAAGGACAACATCAAGAAACAATTCTGCTTTTGTGTCCTAGGCTAATTTCTCTGTCTAAAATGACCAGATTTACTTGTAAACTCCAGGACCAGGAGGATTTCTCAATGACTACTGTGTAGGACACAGTTGCTGATCCAGCCATGTCAGACAAGGCAACCCTGCTCATAGAGGTTTGGCAAAACTAGTGTGGAACAGCAGCAGCTGTCTAAAAGTTCATTGCCCCTCAGTTCTACTTTTACATACATGGATCTTTCTCTGTTTCACACAAAACATTCCAAAGAATTTTCTGGTTTTCTTTTCTTTTCCCTGCTTTAAAGCCTCAATAGCCAAGGAAATCCTAGACCCTGTCAGCATGTTATATCAAAAAAAACTGTGAAGGTATATTTAGTCAGTATGCCAGGAACTGCTCAGTTCAAAGTCACAATCTAGGAATTTACAGATCCAAGACCACAGTAGGAAACCACCTTTTCATTCAGTATGTTCCTCTTAATCCCACATCACTTTGAAGCTTCCCTAATTAGGATACTGTCCAATTAAATAAACATTAAAGTTTCATTTCCTACTTGACATTGTCACAGAGGTAAACAGGAATAAATGTGTGGATCTGTATAAAGGGATGAGATAAACCCTACATGTCATATGTGCACAGGATCAGAGATACTGGACACTGAGAAATGTTTGTTTACTCATCTCCATGGAAACCTCAAGATTCTCTCAGGTGCTGATTTGCTGAGATGGAGGAGTATGTCATGAAACAGGTGGAAACCAGTAAGAGTTTCATGAGTCAGTAATTAAAGAGCTAAGTGAACAGACTGCTTGAGAGAAAGGCTGAGCAGTCCTACATGCCTCAAATTCTGCAGCTGAAAGCACACAACCCAGAGATGTCTTGTGTCCAAGACTCTTAGTTTAGGAAAGCTCTCACATATTTCTTTCAAGTAGTCTTTAGTAAAGTCACATGTCCTTGACATGTGAGTTTCATATTATCACATATTCGATTATTATTTGTTAAATGAATACATAAGTCCTTAGTCAGTGAATTACTTAGTGATAAAATGTTCCCTGACAAAGGCAAATCTTTTCACACAAAGTATTTAATTGGAGCCTTGAACATATTTTTATAGAAAATATCTAGGTACATGTCTGCAAGCAGCTATCTTGTGTAGTACTTCAGGAGAAATGAGAGATTTTCATACTGTACTACAATTGTGCAGCAGGAAGAAAGAGGTAGACAGGGAAAGAAAGAGAGATATATATAGAGAGAAACAGATTCAGATAGAGAAACACAGGCTGACATTAACAAATATATAAAGTCACAGGGACTGAAAGAGAAACTCCATTCTGTCTGGTAACTTTCATTGGCATATCAACTTCAGAGTACACCCTCCTATCTTATAACTCCAATAGGAATTATATTATCTAAAAAGGTCATACCTCAAACACTTCCCAGACATTTCCTCACTGGGGAATCCACATGTAAATAGATGAGCATCAAGGTGACATTGCCATTAAAATCACCAGGAATTGGAAGAAGATGGAGGGACTTCTAGGCTAAAAGAACATACTTACCTTATAGTTTGCCATTCAATGTAATGATTAAAGTGCCAGCAACTTCCAAGGACTAAAGAACAGGACTGAAAATCTCCTTTGGGGAAAATGTGGAATATTTCCATAATGGAGTATTATTCAGCTAAGAAAATGACATCATGATATTTTCAGGCAAATGAATGGAACCAGGAGAAATCATCATGGATGAAATAACTAAAATTCAGAAAGACAAATATGATATGTATTCACTTATCAGGAGGTCTCCTAATAGTGGGAGATAAAGATCCATTAAAGATTAAAGATCCATTAAAGATCCATCTGTTATAACCAAACCAGTCTTAAAGTATAGCAACTGGGTGGCAGTTAATTGATGTGCTGGGCAAGGCCATCCTACAGAAATTTTCAAGCAACCCAGGCTGATGTTATTAAAATATGTTGACCTCTGCCCTCAAATGATAGATCAGTGTCATGTTCTTGAATCCAAAGAGATTCTTCCTTCTGCATCAACTGGGATTGCATACAGAGATGCACAGTCTGATATTATACAGAGAGAGACCTTTAAACACCCAGCTCTAAATGGGATTTCCCTTTGAAATACTCCCTCCCTTCATATCTCTGGGAAGCCTGCAGCATAGGCGGCAGGAATTGTATCATAAGCAGAGCAAATTGAGGGCACAAGTAGAACAATGCCCTGAGAATCAAGCCATACAGGAAGATGATGTAGCCAGGCTTTTTATACCTAATAAAGTAGCATCAGATTGAAGTTGGAGGATGACCTTCCCTCTCAGGGAACTAGAGAGAGGGCATAGGGATAGAAGGAGGAGGCTGGGTGGGACTGAAAAATAGAGTGGACAGCAGAGGGACTAAAAGTAAACAAATCCAAATGAATAAATACATAAAAAAATAACTAGGTAAAGACTTTAGAACTCTTCCGTTTTGATGGCTTTTTCTTGGTAGTTGTGCCAGGGTGCAGAAGGATGATCTGTTTTCTTTATGGGACTTGGCACTGACACTCTGATCATGTTCCAATATGTGAATAACACATACTAAAATTGATGTATTTTAAAGAAAACACATTTAGTGTGACACATGTGTAGGAATTTGAACCTGGGAGCAATGGAAAATGAATGTAATGTATGTTTTATAGTTTTCTGACATAATGAATTAAAATAACATGTTGACAACTTTTACAATGATTTTTAATTTACAATTTAATTTAATTTTATTAATTACACTTTATTCATTTTTATCACCCCATGAGCCCCTCCTGCCTCCCCTCCCATTCCCACCCTCCCTCCTCTTTCTTCACGCATGCCCTTCCCCAAGTCCACTGATAAGGGAGGTCCTCTGCTTCTTCCTTTTGAACTTAGTCTATCAGATCTCATCAGGAGTAGCTGCATTTTCATCTTCTCTGGCCTGGTAAGGCTGCACTACTCTCAGGGGAGGGGGGTGATCAAAGAGCAGGCCAATTAGATTATGTCAGAGACAGTTCCTCTTCCCATCACTATGTAACCCACTTAGACATTGAACTTCCATGGGCTCCATCTGTGCAGGAGTTCTAGGTTATCTCCATGCATAGTACTTGGTTGGAGTATGACTCTCTGGGAAGACCTCTGTGTCCAAATTTCCTGGTTCTATTGCTCTCGTTTTGGGGTTACTGTCCTCTCCAGATCTTACTCTTTCCCACTTTTTACCTGAGATTCCATGAACTCTGCATAACAGTTTGCCATAAGTCTCAATGTCTGCTTTGATAGTCTGTAGGGCAGAGCCTTTCATAGACCCTCTGAGCAGGTTTCTAGGTTGTTTCTTCTTTTCTTTTTCTTCTGATGTCCATCCTCTTTGCCTTTCAAGATGGGGATTGAAAATTTTAGTCAGGGTCCTCTCTCTTGATTAGTTTCTTTAGTTGTACTGATTTTAGTAGGTTTATTCTATGTTATATGTCTATGTGATTGAGTAGATACCGTGTATGTCTTTCTGATTCTAGGACATCTCACTCAAGATGATCCTTTCCAGTTCCCACCATTTACCTGCAAATTTCATGATTTCCTTATTTTTCATTGCAGAGTAATACTCCATTGTGTAGATGTACATCAATTTCTGCATCCATTCTTCAGTTGAGGGGCATCTGAGTTGTTTCCACCTTCTGGCTATTACAAATAAAGCTGCTACAAACACAGTTAAGTAAATGTCTTTTTTGTGTTCTTGAGCCTCTTTTGGATATATGCCTAGGAATAGTATAACTGGATCTTTAGAAAGCACTATTCCTAGTTGTCTGAGAAAGCACCAGTTTGATTTCTGGAGTGGTTGTACAAGTTTACATTCTCACCAGCAGTGGAGGAGGGTTCCCCTTTCTCCACAGCCTCTCCAGCATGTGTTGTCACTTGAGTTTTTCATCTTGGCCTTTCTGATGGTTGAAGGTGAAATCTCAGGGTCATTTTGATTTGCATTTCCCTAATGGCTAATGATGTTTAACATTTCTTTAAGTGTTTATCTGCCATTCATATTCCTCTACAGTGAGTTCTCTGTTTAACTCTGTTCCCCATTTTTTAATTAGATTACTTAATTTGCTGCTTCTCACCTTCTTTATTTATTTATATATACTGGATATTAGCCGTCTGTCAGATAAAGGGTTGGTGAAGATTGTTTCCCCATCTGTATGAAATCATTTTGTTTTGATGACTTTGCTTTACAGAAGCCTCTCAGTTTCATGAGGTCCCATTTATTGATTGTTGCTCTTAGAGCCTGTGCTGTTGGTGTTCTCTTCAGGAAGTTGTATCCTGTACCAATAAGTTCTAGGTTTTTCCCCCCTTTTTCTTCTAAACGATTTAATTCGTCTGGTTTTATGTTGAGGACTTTGATCCACTTGGACTTCAGTTTTGTGCAGGGTGATAAGTATGGATATATTTGTAGTTTCTATTATGTAGACTTCCTGTTAGAATAGCACCATTTTGTTGAACATTCTGTCTTTGTTCCATTGTATGATTTTGTCAGCTTTGTCAAAGATCAGGTGTCCATAATTGTGTGGGTTTATTTCGGGGACTTCTGTTCAGTTCTATTGATCCAGCAGTCTGTTTCTATGCCAGTACCATGCAGTTATTATAACTGTTAAGATAAGGGATGGAGATACCTCCAGAAGATATTTTATTGTAGAGGATTGTTTTAGAAATTTTGGGTTTCTTGTTATTCCATATGAAGGTTTCTTCAGAGAATTGAAATATTTTTTGTATAAGCCTTTCACTTGCATAGTTCAGGTTATACCATGGTACTTCATGTCATTTGTGGCTATTGTGAAGGGTGTCGTTTTCCTAATTTCTTTCTCAGCTGTTTTGTCTTTTGTATACAGGAGAGCTACTGAATTTTTGTTGTTGTTAATTTTGTATCAGGCCACTTTGCTGAAGGTGTTTATCAGCTATAGGAGTTCTCTGGTTGAGTTTTTGGAATCATTCACATATACTATCATATAATTTGAAAAGAGTGATAATTTGACTTCTTCCTTTCCAAATTGTATTTCCTTAATCTTCTTCAACTGTCTTATTGCTCTAGCAAGGACTTCCAGTACTATGTTGAAGAGATATACAGAGAGTGGGCAGCCTTGCCTTGTCCCTGATTTCAGTGGGATTGCTTTAAGTTTCTCTCTGTCCAATTTGATGTTGACTATAGGCTTCCTGTATATTGCCTTTACTATGTTCAGATTTGTGCCTTGTATCCCTGATCTCTCTAATACTTTAAATAAATGGATTTTGGATTTTTTCAAATGCATCTAGGGAGATTATCATGTGGTTTTTTTTCTTTCATTTTGTTAATATGGTAGATCACATTGATGGATTTCTGTATATTGAACCACCCCTGCATACCTGGGATGAAGCCTACTTGCTCATAGTAGATGATATCTTTGATGTGTTCTTGTATTTAGTTTGCAAGGACTTTGTTAAATATTTTTGCATTAATGTTCATAAGGGAGATTGGTCTGAAATTCTCCTTCTTTGTTGGGTCTTTATAAGGTTTATGTACCAAGTTGATTGTGGCTGCATAGAATGAGTTTGTTAATGTTCCTTCTGTTTCTGTTTTGTGGAATAGTTTGAAGAGTATTCGTGTTATCTTTTCTTTGAAGGTCTGATAGAATTCTTCATGAAAACCTTCTGTTCCTGGGCTTTTTTTTTTTGGATGGGAGACACTGGATGACCACTTCCATTTCCTCGGGGATATAGGACTATTTAATTGATTTACCTGGACCTGAGTCAGCTTTGGTAAGTCATATCAATCAAGAAAATTGTCCATTTCATTTAGATTTTCAAATTTTATGGCATATAGACTTTTGAAGTAAGTCCTAAAGATTGTTTGGATTTTCTCACTTGAGGAAGTGCTTTTTCTAGTTGTCTATAGTTTTGTCCCCCTTTTCATTTCTGATTTTGTTGATTTGGATGGTGTCCCTCTGCATTTTAGTTAGTTTGACTAAGGGTTGTCTATCTTCTTCATTTTTTCAAAGAAGCATCTCTTGGTTTCATTGATTCTTTGAATTGTTTTTTGTTTGTTTGTTTGTTTCTAATAGATTGATTTCATCCCTGTGTTTGATTATTTCCAACCATCTACTCTTCTTGAAGAGGATAACAGAGGAAACATATAAAATGTGTAAAAACCTAGAGGAAGATAAACTCAAACAGATTAAGGCCATCTGTAAAGAAATAGAGGAAGATACAAACTAAGAGATTATGGCTATCTGTTTAGAAATAGAGGAAGTTGCAACCAAACAGTTCGTGGCCTTTACAAAGGAAATGCCTGAATCACTGGAAGAAAAAAAGAAACATAGGATTGTTCAAAGAAACAGCTGAGGTAATTGAAGGAAAATACAGTCAGACAGGTGAAGGAAATCAACAAAATGGCTCAAGATCTTAAGATAGAATTGGAAAAATTAAAGAAAAAAATAGAAGAAATTGTGAAGAGAAAGAACTTAGGGAAGAAAACAGGAAGTACAGAGGTTGGCATAATCAATAGACTACAAGAGATGGAAGTAAGAATCTCAGGTGGAAGATACAGTGGAATTAATAGATGCATCTGTCAAAGAAAATGTTAAATCTAAAAATTCCTGACACAGACTTTCTGCTTCTGAATAGCTCACTTAGGATGTTCTTTTCCAGTTGCTACCATTTACCTGCAAATTTCATGATTTCCTTTTTTTTTTTTTTTTATTGCTGAATAATATTCCACTGTGTAAATGTACTGCAAATTCTGTGTCCATTTTTCAGTTAGAGGGCATCTGGATTATTTCCAGGTTCTGGCTATTAGGAATAAAGCTGCTGCAAACATGGTTGTGCAAATGTTTTTATAATGTATTTGAGCCTGTTTTGGATGTATGCTTAGGAGTGGTATAGCTGAAACTTGAGGAAGTGCTTTTTCTAGTTGTCTAAGAAAGCGCTAGATTGATATCCAGAGTGGTTGTACAAGTTTACATACCCAACAGCAGTGGAGGAGGGTTCTTCTTTGTCCACAACCTCTTCAGCATGCGCTGTCACTTGAGTTTTTTATCTTGGATATGCTGATGTGTGTAAGGTGAAATCTCAGGGTCGTTTTGATTTGCATTTCCATGATGGGTAATGACATTGAGCATTTCTTTCAGCGTTACTCTGCATTCGATATTGCTGTATAGAGAATTCTCTGTTAATCTCTGTTCCACATTTTTTAGTTGGATTAATTGATTTGTTGCTTTTGAACTTCTTTAATTTGTTATATGTACTGGATATTAGCCCTCTGTTACATAGAGGGTTGGTGAAGATTGTGTCCCAATATGTTGGCATTTATTTTGTTTCAATGACTGTGTCCTTTGCTTTACAGAAGCTTTTCAGTTTCATGAGGTCCCATTTATTTATTGTTGCTCTAGAGCATGTGCTGTTGTTATTCTGTTCAGGAAGTTGCCTCCTGAGCCAATGAGTTCAAGGCTCTTCCCCACTTTTTCTTCTAACTGATTTATTTATTTATTTATTTTTGTTGTTGTTGTTGAGGTCTTTCATCCACTTGGACTTTAATTTTCTGCAGGCTGATGAGTATGGATCTGTTTGTATTTTTCTACATGTAGACATCAAGTTAGACCAACACCATTTGTTGAAGATGCTTCTTTTTTACATTGTTTATTTTTTGGCATCTTTGTCAAAACTCAGTTGTCCATAAGTGTGTGGGTTGATTTCTGGGTCTATTATTCAGTTTCATTGATCCAGCACTGTTTCTATGAAAGTACCATGCAGCTTTTATTACTGTTGCTCTATAATACAGCTTGATATCAGGGATGGAGATAACTCCAGAAAATCGTTTATTGTGGAGGATTGCTTTAGTAATGCTAGGTTTTTTTTTTCCATATGAATTTGAGAATTTTTCTTTCAGTGTCTGTAAAGAATTGTGATGCTAAATTGATGGGAATTACATTGAATCTGTAGATTGCTTTTGGAAAATGGCCATTTTTACAATATTAATACTGCCAAGCCATGAGAATGTGATATCTTTCCATCTACTGATATTTCTTCCAATTCTTTCTTCAGTGACTTGAAAATTTTTTTCATAGAAATGTTTGACTTGCTTGTTTAGGTAGGGTAGAACACATCAAAGATATCATCCATTTAGACCAAGTAGGCTTCATCCCAGGTATTCAGGGGTGGTTCAATATACAGAAATATATCAATGTGACCCACCATATTAACAAACTGAAAAAAAAAAAAACACAGGATAATCTCTTTAGATGCTGAAAAAGCATATCATAAAATCCAACATCCAGTCATGTTTAAAGCTTTGGAGAGATCAGGGATATAAGGCACATATTTAAATATAGTAAAGACAATATATAGCAAGCCTATAGCCAACATCAAACTAAACAGAGAGATACTGAAAGCAATCACATTGAAATCAGAGACAAGGCTGCTCACTCTCTACAATGTAGTTTTGGAAGTCCTTGCTAGAGCAATAAGACAATTGAAAGAGATCAAGGAGATAAAAATCAGAAAGGAATAAGTCAAATTATCACTATTTGCAGATGATATGATACTATACATGAGTGACATCAAAAATTCTATGAGGGAAATCCTATAGCTGATAAACAACTTTAGGACAGTGGTTGGATACAAAATTAACTCAAAACAACAGCAACAACAACAACAAACAGTAGCCCTCATGTATACAAAAGACAATAGGGTTGAAAAATAAATTAGGGGAACAAAAGTAATTATATTATCTAAAAATTCCTTAACTCCTCATCTTTCACAGACATTTCTGCACTGGGGCATCCACATGTAAATAGATGGGCTTCAAGGGGACATTGCAATTCAAGCCACCAGTAAGAGGAAGAAGATGGATGAATTTATAGGCTAAAAAACATAGTTATCCTTAAAGTTTGTTATTCAGTACAAAAATAAAAGACCAAACAACTTCCAAAGACTAAAGAACAGGCCTAACAAACCTCCTTTGGGAAAAATATGGAATATTTCCATAATGGAATATTATTCAGCTAAGAAAATGACATCATAATATTTTCAGGCAAATGGATAGAATCAGGGTAATCATCCTGAGTGTAGTAACTAAAATGCAGATGGGAAATATGGTATGTATTCACTTATTAGGAGCACCATCTCTCAAATAGTTTATTGTCCCTCAGTTCTCTATTTACACTCAACAATCCTTATCTGTTTCAGCCAAACCAGTCTCAGGAATTTTCTGATCTCCTTCTCTATTCACTGCTCTTAAAGACTCGATACACCAGGGAACATTAGACAATACCAGCCTATTAAATCAATAAGAATGAGAAGGTATTGAGTGACAACATGAGTATCTGCTCAATTCTAAGCCACAACATAGGAAGTTTCAGATCCAAGAAAACAGTAGGAGACCACATTGTCACTGGGTACATTACCCTAATTCCACATCATTTGAAGGTCCATATTTAGGAAGTTGTCCAACTAAAGATTAAATTTTGTTTCCTACCTGATATTGTCACAGAAGTAAACAGGAGTAAAGGTGTGAGATCTGGATAAAGGGATGAGATAAAGGTTTGCTGGTTTTCAGAAGAAAAAGTCACATGTGCAAAGGATCAGATATACTGTACAATGGTTTTTGTTTTCTTTTCTCCATGGAAACCTCAAGATTCTGTCAGGTGCTGATTGGCTGAGAGAGAGAATGATGTCATGAAAGAGTTGAAACCATTAAGATTTTCAGGAGCCAGTTATTAAAAGGGCGAAGTGGACAGCCTGCTTGAGTGAAAAGGTGGTCAGCAATACATGCCTCAATCTGGGCAGCTGAAAGCACACAACCTAGAGATGAAAGTTCCTGTGTCCAAGACTCTTATTTCAGGAAAAGTGTCACATATTTCTTTAAAGTGGTCATAAATAACATCACATGACTTTCACATTATGACAAACTCCATTATTACTTGTTAAATGCACAGATATGCCCTCAGTCAGTGAATTATTCACTGTGAAAAAGCTCCTTGACCAAGTCAAAGCTTTGAACAAAAGCATTTATTAGGGCCTTACTTATAGTTTTACAGAGATCAGCAGGATGCCATTTCAGCAAGCACTCATCTAGTTGTAGTTATTCAGCAAAACTGAGAGCTCTTCATACTGAACCACAAATGGCAGGCAGAGAAAGAAAGAGCTAGAGAGATAAATTCAGAAATAGATAGCCTGAGAACTACAGAAACAAAGATATAAAATGACAGAGACTGACAGACAGAGACTCAAACATGCCTGGTCACTTTCATTGGCATATTAATCTAAAAACACACCCTCCTATAATATAATCATATTATATTATTATATAATTACATTATCTAACAAGGCCATACCATGTAAACTTTAACAGACATTTTCTCACTGGGGATTCAACATGTAAATAGATGAGCTGCAATGTGAAATTTCAATTCAAATCACTAGGAAGTGGAAGAAGATGGAGGGATACTAGGCTAAAAAACATAGTTATCCAGATAGTTTGTCATTCAATGCTATGATTAAAGTAACAGCAATTTTGAAGATCTAAATAACAGGGATGAGAATCTCCTTTAGGAAAAATGTGGATTATTCCTGTAATGGAGTATTATTCAGATAAAAAAATGACATCATGATACTTTCTGGCAAATGGATGGAACCAGAAAAAAAATCATCTTAGGTGAAGAAACTAAAATGCAAAAAGCCAAATATGATGTTTATTTGCATTTTAGGAGGTCTTCTAATAGTGGGAGATAAAATTCTGATAGGAAATGTATTATGACCAAGACAGTCTTCCACTACGGGGATTAGGAGGCAGTTAATTGAATTGTTGGGCCAGGGTTTGCTACGGAACTTTTCAAGCAGCCCAGTCTGGTGTTATTAAAATATGTTTTTCTCTGCCCTTAACTGATAGATCAGTGCTATGTTCTTGTACACACAGACATGCTTCCTTCTGCATGAAATGGGAATATATATGGGAAATCCACAGTCTGATATTATGAAGAGAGAGAGAGATCTTAAAACATCAAGCTCTAAATGGGATTTTATCATGAAATTCTCCCTCCCCTGAGATCTCTCTGAAGTGTGCAGGAGAGGAGGCAGAAAGAATGTGATAAGCAGAGAGAATTGAGGACACAAGGAGAACAATGCCCTGAGACTCAGACTGAAGAGGAAGATGATGCAGCCAGCCTTGATAAGACCTGATATGCTAAGGTCACGTAGAAGGGGGAGGAGTTCCTTCTGAATCAGGGAATTAGAGATATTAAAGAGGGGTTGGTGAAACTTGAAGGAGAAATTATAAGGTTCAGTATAGGGGGTACAAAGTAAACAAATCATAATAAATATATGAGAAAAACTGTGAACAATGTGATGAAATATAGAGCTCATCAGGAGTTACAGCTTCTTTTTGGGGGTGGTGCCAGGATGCAGCAAGGATGAACTCAGTTTTCTTTAATGGACTTGGCATTGAGACTCTGATCATGTTCCAATGAGTAGATAAACAACACATACTTCAATTGAGGTAATTTAAAGAAAAAAAGTATTGTGACCCATGGGATCATTGAAAAAAGACTGTAATGTTTATTATATGAAATTCCCACATTATCAGTAAAAAGAATATGTTAACCACTTTTAGAGTGACTTTTAAAATGGAGAAAAGATTCTGCAACAGGACAGTAGAGTTTTACTGTGTATGGCATGCTTTCCAGGAACTCATTATGTAGCAGAGAATCCTAGGTATGAACTAGTAGCTACCCAGGCTACATCAGAGCTCATGAACTCAGGTGGCATCTATGAAAAGGCAGTTCTGGCACTACACTACTTCTAGAGGTTTTTTCTGGAGGACCAGAGCAGAAAACACAGCTGCTCTTGTATCCTAGTCATATAACATGGAACAATTGCTCTGTCCTGACGGCTCAGTTTTAATTATAAACATTAGAATCAGGAGCGTTCCTCATTTATGACAGAGCTTCAGATCCAGTCATATCAGACAAGGCAACCCTGCTAATAGAAGGTTGTTAACACTAGTGAGGAACAACACCATATGTCAAATAGTTTGTTTCCCCTCAGTCTTCCTTTTATGTTAACCAATCTTTCTTTGTTTCAGACAGAAGAGTACCAAGAATTATCCAGTTTCCTTCTCTTTTCACTGCTCTTAAAGAAACAATAGCTCAGGTAACCCAAGGACTTGCAAGCCTATTATTTTGATTAGAATGTGAATGTACATGTAGTGAATATGGGAGTAACTGCCCAGTTCAAAGTCACAACCTATGATATTTCAGATCCAAGATCATAGTAGGAGACCACCTTGTCACTTGGTATATTCCCTTTAATCCCACATCACTTTGAATCTTCCCTACTTAGGAATATATCCAAATAAATAAACATTAAACTTTCATTTCCTACCTGACATTGTACCAGAGATAAACAGGAGTAAAGATGTGGGATCTAGATAAAGGGATGAGAAAAGTCTTGCTGGGTTTCACAAGAAAAAGTGACATGTGTACAGGGTAAGAAATACTGGACACTGAGGAAAGTTTGTTTACTCATTACCCTGGAACCTCAAGATTCTCTAATGTGCTTAATGGCTGAGAGGGAGAATGCTGTCATGCAACAGGTGAAAGACATCAAGTTTCAAAAGCCACTTATTAAAGGGCCAAGTGGACAGCCTGTTGGAGAGAAAGCCTAAGGAGCCCTACATGCCTCAATCTGCACAGCTGAAAGCAGAAAACCCAGAGATAACATTTTCTATGTCCAAGACTCTCAGTTCAGGAAAAGTGTCACTTATTTCTTTTAAATGGTCAATAATAACGTCATGTTTCTTTGACATATGACTTTCACATTATCACAGATTCTGTTTTTACTTGTTAAATGCACAGATATGTCCTCAGTAAGTGAATTACTTACTGTTAAAAGGCTCCCTTACCAAGGCAAATATTTGCAGAAAAAGCATTTAATTGGGACCATGCTTATATTTTTACAAAGCCATCTAGGTTATCACGTCAGCAAGCAGTCATCTTGCTATACTCCTTCAGCAGAACTAAGAGCTTTTCATATGGAACCACAAGTGGCAGGTAGAGAGAGTGAGATAGAGAGAAAGAGCTATAGAGACATATTTAGAAATAGAGAGAAATAGACCAACAAAAGTAAGATATAAAGTGACAGAGCCCTAGAGACACAGACTCAATTATGTGTGGTCACTATCATTGGCATTTCAATCTCAAAGCACACCTTCCTATAATATAACTCCAATAGGAATTATATAACCTAACAAGGCCATCACTCCTAGGGGGCATGTCAATTCAAATCAACAGGAAGTAGAAGATGGAGGGAATTCTAGGCTAAAAGAACATAGTTATCCTGACAGTTTGTCATTCAATACAATGTTTACAGACCCAATTACATCCAAGTTCAAAAGAACAGAAATGACAATATACTTTGGGGAAATTTTAGAATATTTCCATAATGAAGTATTATTTTTTTAATTTTTTATTTAACTTTTATTAATTACACTTCATTTTGTATCCCTCCATAAGCCCCTCCCTCCTCCCCCAGCCCACCTCCCCCCCTTTCTGCATGCATGCCTCTCCCCAAGTCCACTGATAGGCGAGGTCCTACTCTCCTTCTTTCTGATCTTAGTCTATCAGTTCTCATCAGAAGTGGCTGCATTGTCAGGGTTCTAGCTTATCTCCATGAATAGTCCTTGGTTGGAGTATGAGTCTCTGGGAAGTTCCCTGTGTTCAAATTTTCTTGTTCTGTTGCTCTCCTTGTGGAGTTCCTGTCCTCTCCAGGTCTTTATATTCCCCACTTCTTATATAAAATTCCATTCACTCTGTCCATTAGTTGGCCATCAGGCTGAGCATCTGCTTTCACAGTCTGCATGGCAGAGGCTTTCAGAGGCCCTCTGTGGCAGGTTCCAAGGTTGTTTCCTATTTTCTTCTTCTGGCTTTCAGAGGCCCTCTGTAGCAGGTTCCTAAGTTGTTTCCTGTTTTCTTCTTCTTCTGATGTCCATCCTCTTTGCCTTTCAGGATGGGGATTGAACATTTTAGTAAGGGTCTTCTCTTTTGCTTAGTGTGTTTAGATGTACAGATTTTAGTGGGTTTATTCTCACTCAGGATGATCCTTTCCAGGTCCCACCATTTACCTGCAAATTTCATGATTTCCTTATTTTTCATTGCTGAGTAATACTCCATTGTATAAATGTGTCACAGTTTCTGCATCCATTCTTCAGTTGAGGGGCATCTGGGTTGTTTCTAGTTTCTGGCTATTACAAATAAAGCTGCTACAAACATGGTTGAGCAAATGTCTTTTTTGTGTACTTGAGCCTCTTTTGGGTATATGCCTATGAGTGGTATGGCTGGATCTTGAGGGAGTGCTATTCCTAGTTGTCTGAGAAAGCGCCAGATTGATTTCCGGAGTGGTTGTACAAGTTAACATTCCCACCAGCAGTGGAGAAGGGTTCTCCACAACCTCTCCAGCATGTGTTGTCACTTGAGTTTTTTTATTTTGGCCATTCTGATAATGACATATTATTCAGCTAACAAAATGACATCATGATATTTTTAGGCAAATGAATGGAACCAGAAAAAATTATCCTGTGTGAAGTAATTAAAATGCAGAAGGACAAATATGCTATGTATTCACTTATTAGGAGATCTTTTAATAGAGGGGGATAAAGTTTCAATAGACCATCTGTTGTAACCAAACCAGTCTTACACTGGAGGGATTGGTTGGCAGTTAATTGAGTTGTACATCCAGGGCATCCTTCACAAGTTTTAAGCAACCAAAGCTCTTGTTATTAAAATATGTTTTTCTCTGCTTTCAACAGATAGATCCATGCCATATTCTTAGATCCAGAGAGATGCTTCCTTCTACATCAAATGAGATTTCATACTGAGATCCACAGTCCAATATTATGAAGAGAAAGAGACCTTAAATCACCCAGCACTAAATGGGATTTACCAGGAAATTCTCCCTGTCCTTAGAGCTGTGGGCAGCCAGCAAGAGAGGAGGTAGGAAGAGTGTCATAAGTAGAGGGAATTGAGGACACAAGGGCAAGAGTGTCCTGAGAAGCAGGCTGCAGGGGAAGATGATGCAGCCAGCCTTGGTGAAACCTCATAAGTTAGGGTCTGCTATAAAGGGTAGGAGAAGCTCTCCTATCATGGAACTAGAGAAAGGGTACAGAGATAGAAAAAGGAGTGTGGGTGGGACTGGAAAGAGAAGAGGAAGTGGGAAGCAGAAGGGATAAAGATTGAACAAATAGTAATAAATAAATACGTAAGTAAATCTGTGCTCAAGGTGATGAAGTATAGAGCTCCTAAGGACTGATGGCTTTTTCTTGTTGGTTGTGCAAGGGTGCTGTAAAAATGAACTCAGTTTTCTTTAAGGGACTTGGCAATGAGACTTTGATCATGTTCTGATGATTAGATGAACAACACAAACCTCAATTGAAGTATTTAAAAAATTAGTGAGACACATGGGTAGGAATTTGAACCTGGGAGCAATGGAAAAGGAGTGTAAAGTATATTATATGAAGTTCCCACATAATCAGTAAAAATAATATGTAGACAAATTTTACAATGAATTTTAACATGGAGGAAAGATTCCAGTAAAGGATGGCAGAGTATGACTTTGTAAGATATGCTTTCCAGAAACTCATTATGTAGCAGAATCTCAGCCATGAGCTAATATTTATTTTAGACCCCATGACTTCAGGTGGCACCACTGAACTAGCAGTCCTGGCCCTATCACTATATTTACATGGTTTGTCTGGAGGACCACAGCAGAAAACACTGCTGCTCTTGTGTCCTAGGCATTTAACACAGAAACATTTATCTGTCCTTGAGGAGCTTTTTATATAAAAACTTCCTGACCAGGAGGGTTCCACACTGACCACTGAGTAGGACACAGGTGATGATCCAGCCAGGTCAGAAAAGGCAACCCTACTCATAGAGGGTTCCACTAGTATGGAACAGCATGAGCTGTTAAATAGTTTATTTTCCCTAGTTCTCCTTTTACATACACAATCTTTCTCTTTTTCATCCAAACCAGTCCCAGGAATTGTTTGGTTTCCTTGTCTTTTCCCTGCTCTTAAAGACACAATACCACAAGTAACTCTTGACCCTACCAGCTTATTATAGCAATAAGAATGTGAAGGTACTTTTAGTCAGTATGTCAGGAACTGCTCAGTTCAAAGTCACAACCTAGGAAATTTGTGAACCAAGAACACAGTAGGAGACGACCTTGTCAATCAGTACATTCCCCTTAATCCCACATCACTTTGAAGCTTCCTACTTACGAAGCTGTCCAATTATTTAAACATTAAAGTTTCATTTCCTACCTGACATTGGGTTTCACAATAAAATATCACATGTTCACAGGATTACAGATACTGGACACTGAGGAAATTTTGTTTACTCATCTCCATAGAAACCTCAAGATTCGCTCAGTTGTTGATTGTCTGATAGGCAGAATGTTGTCATGCAAAAGGTAAAAGACTATGAGAGTTTCAAGAATCAGTTATTAAATGTGCCAAGAAGACAACAAGCTTGAGAGAAATGCTGAGCAGCACTATATGCCACAATGTAGGTAGCTGAAAGCACACAACCCAGAGATGACAGTTTCTGTGTCCAAGACTTAGTTCAGGAAAAGTGTCACATATTTATTTCAAGTATTCATCAATAAAGTCACTTGTCCTGGACATGTGACTTTCATATTATCACGGACTCCATTACTATTTGTTAAATGAACAGATGTATCCTCAGTCAATGAATTACTTACTGTGGAAATGCTCCCTGACCAAAGGAGATCTTTGAACAAAAAGCATTTAATTGGGACCTGGCTTATGTTTTTACAGAAACCATCCAGAGTAGTCATATTGTTGTTCTTCACCAGAACTGAGAGATTTTCATACTGTAAGTAGCAGGCAGAGAGATGTAGACAGAGATAGAAAGACAGATTCAAAATAGAGAGACTGAGCCTGATAGAAACAGATAGAAAGTGACAGAGACTTAGAAACAGAGACTCCATTCTGTCTGGTCACTTTCATTGGCATATCAATCTCACAGCACACCCTTCTATAATATAACTCCAATCATAATTATAGTATCTAGCAAAGCCACACCTTATAACTCTTCCCTGACATTAGCTTACTGGGTACTAAATATGTAAATAGATGAGCTTTAAGGGGACATTTCAATTTAAAACACCAGGGAATGGAAGAAAAGGAAGGACTTCTGCTAAAAGAACATCATTATCCAGGTTGTTTTTCATTCAATATGACGATTAAAGTCCCAGCAACTTCCAATGTCTAAAGAACAGGACTGACTCTCCTTTAAGGAAAATGTGGATTATTTTCATAATGGAGTATTATTCATATAAGAAAACATCATGATATTATTTTCAGGCAAATAGATGGAACCAGGAAAAATCATCCTGAAGTAACAAAAATGCAGAAATACAAATATGGTATGTATGCACTATTTGGGAGCTCTCTTAATAGTGGGGGATAAAGTTCCAATAGGCCATCTATTGTGACCAAACCAGTGTTTAAATATGGGGATTGGGTGGCAGTTGAGTTGTTTGGCCAGGTCATCCTATGGAAATTTTCAAGCAATCCAGGCTGTTTTTATTTAACTGTGTTGTTCTCTGCCCTGAAGTTAGAGGTCAGTGCCATATTCTTGGAATCACAGAAATGGGATTTCATACAGAGATCCACAGTCCGATATTATGCAGAGAGAGAGACCATAAAACACTCAGCTCTAAAAGAGATTTCCCTAGAAAATTCTCCCTCCCCTCTGAGGTCTGAGAAGCCTGAAAGAGAGAAGACAGGAAGCGTGTAAAAAGTTGAGGGAACTGAGGACACAAGTAGAACAATGCCCTGAGAATGAGGCCATAGAGGAAATGATGCAGCCAGCCTTGATGATAAGCTAGGGTCAGATAGAAGGGGTAGAGAATCTCCCCTATCAAGGAACTAGAGAAAAGGCATATGGATTGAAGAAGGAAGGTGGGTGGGACTGGAAGGAGTAGAGGACGGGGCAGTACAGTTGATACATACTAAAAAATATCATAATAAATAAATACACAAGAAAAAATTTAATCAAAGGGATGAATTATAGACCTCTTCAGGACTGACGGCTTCTTAGATTGGTTGCAGGGTAGAACAAGGATGGAACTCAGTTTTCTTTAAGGGACTTGGACTGAGACTCTGATCATGTTCCAATGAGTACATGAACAACGCATACTTGAACTGGTATACTTTAAACAAAAACAACAAAAATTTAGTGTGACACATGGTTATGAATTTGAACCTGGAGGCAATGGAAAAGGTATTGTATATTATATGAAATTCCCACATAGTTAAAATAATATGTTGACAACTTACACAATGACTGTGAAAATGGAGAAAAGATTCTGCTGAACAAGCAGTCCTGGCACTAACACTACATTTAGAAGGAATTGTCTGGAGCACCACTGAAGGTAACACAGATGCTCTTGTGTTCTAGGCATATACCATGGAGCCAGTTGTTTGTCCTGAAGGCCCAGGTATAACTGTAAATCCCAGAACCAGGGGGTTTCTTCACTCTCCACTGAGTAGGACACAGCTTGCTTTAGAGAAAGCCTCAGCAGCCCTACATACCTCAATCTGGGAAGCTGATAGCAAACAACCCAGCAATGACAGTTCCTGTCCAAGATTTGTAGTTCAGGAATAGTTCACATATTTCTTTCAAGAGGTCATTAATAAAATCCCTTGGTATGACAGCAAAATGGAATTTTGACATCAAAATGGTATTATGACCTCACAAGGCTATGATGACTTCACAACGGGTTTATTACCTCAATATGCTATTATGTAATCACATTGATATTATGACATCACAATGCAATATGATATCGCAATGCTATTATGACCTCATATGGTGTGATACCATAATGGAATTATAACATCACAATAATAAAAAACAAAGCAATGCAATCATGACATCAGAATGCTCTCATGCCCTTACATTATTGTTAAAATCTCACAATCATATTATAACATCACAATGCTATTACAACATTAATATGACATGACATCACAATGGACCTTTCAATTCACAGTGGCATTATGACCTCAAAATACTATTATATCATCACAATGTTTTCATAACATCAAAATGATATCATGATATCACAATGGTATTATGATATCACAAGAGTAAGACATCACAATGCTATGATGACATCCCAATGGTATTATGACATCACCATGGTATTATGACATACCAATGTTGTCATGATATCCCAAAGGTATATGACATCACAATGTATTATAATATCACAGTGCTATTATGACATTACAATGCTATTATATATTCACAATGAGATGACATCGCAATGGTGTTATGACATTACAAAATTTTAATGGCTTCACAATGGTATGTTGTAGGTGACGAATAATATTTACTTTTGGTTATCTTTTATTAATACTTGCTGTTAATCCTAAATTGCTGTGTAATCAATTCACCACACAGAGACTGGGTTTATTGAGTTAACTTAGAACACTGAGTTAACTTAGAATGCTGGTCAATAGTTACTCCCTTCTAAAACTTCAAGTCTTCATAGTTTACTAACATTTAGATTTTACCCATTATTCTTGCTTTTTGTGAAGTCTTAGGTCTGGTTCATTTTCTTCACGCCTTTCCAATATCTCTTCTCCAGTTATGTTCTCCAACCTCTGTTCCCTCGTTGTTTCTCCTCCCACTCCTTTCCTGCACTCTGACTCCTCCTATCACTCAACATTGTGGCTATTCATTTTATTCTGCCCTGTTTACACAAGTTGAGACTGGCTGCTTAGGATAAGTATCACAATGCAATATCCAGATTGAAACCAGAGAAAAGATGATAGAAATCAGAATTTGAATAAACAAGGGTGAGGTGTATACATTTCAAAAAAACATTATACCAACAATTTTATGACAAATAACAATGCTATGATGACATCACAATGCTATGATGATATCACAATGGAATTATGACCCAATATACAATTATGACATCACATGGATATTATGACATCAAACTGCTATTATGACTTCACAATGGTAGTATGAGATCACAGTGATATTATGACATCCCAACTTTATTAGGACATCTCAATGGTATGTCATCAGAATTGTGTCAAGACATCTCAGTGCTATTATGATTTCACAATGCTATTAGGACATCACACTGCTATTATGACATCATATGGTATGATATCACAACAGAATTATAACATCACAAGAATAATATAACATAACAATGCAATTATGAGATCCGAATGCTATCCTGACATCACATGAGTATTATCATATCACAATGGTATTATGAGATCTCAATGCTGTTTGACAACATCACAAATTTATTATAAAAACCAGCAGTATTATGACATCAAAATGCTATAATGACATCACGATGGTATGTCACCTCAATGCTATTAGGACATCATAGTTTTATGACATCACAATGGTATTATAACAACACTATGCTTTTATGACTTCATCATGGTATTAGAAACAATACAATGCTATTATGACATCACATAGTTGTCATGACATCTCAAAGATTTTATGACATCCCAATGCATTTATGGCATCACAGTGCTATTATGATATCATAATGCTATTCCAACATAATTGTGGTATGATGTCACAATGGAAATTTGACATCACAATCGAATTATGACCTAAAAGTACTATTACATTGTCACAATGTTCTTATAATATCATAATGCTATGATATCACAATGGTATTATGAATTCGCAATGCAATAATGACATCACAATGTTATTATGATATGACAATCTTATTATGACATCACAATAGTATGACATCCAAGTACTATTATAATATCAAGATGGTATCATTATTTCACAATTGTATTATGACATAACATTTGTGTCACAATATCCCAATGGCATTATGAATTTCCAAAGCTAATATAAAATCATAATACTTTTATGACATCACAATGCTATAATGTCTTCATAATGATATAATATCACAACATCACAATGGTTTTATGACCTCACAATGGCATAATCACATCACAATGGTATTATATCACAGTGATATGATGACAACACAATGCTATTATGACATTACAATTGCATTATGACATTAAAATGATGTTATTACATCACAATGGTATTTTGACTTTACAATAGTATTATGATATCACTATTCTATTATGACATCACAATTGTACTATGACATAACAAATTTATTATGACATGTATTATGTTTTATTTCTTCAAAAATGTGTCATTATATCACAGTGCTCTGATGACATCAGCATGGTATTATAATATGTTATTTATATTATGACATCACAGTTTTATAATGATACCAAACTTTATTATGACATTTCACTGGTACTATGTCATCACAATGGTGTCATGACATCTCAGTGCTATTATGGCATCACCATGGTATTATAATATCACAATAATATTATGACCTCTCAATGGTATTTCAACACCATTGGGTTATGTATTCACAAAAGAATTTTGATGTCAAAATGGCATTATGATCTCAAAAGGCTATTATGACATCACAATGATCTGACATCTCAATATTATGACATCACAATGATTTGGCTACAAAATGGTGTGATGACAACACAATGGTATTATGACATCACAAAGGCATTAGGATATCAAAATATCATGACATCAAAATGCTATTGTGACATCACAATGGTACAATGACATTACAACTTTATTATGACATCTCAATGGTATTATGTCATAACAATAGTGTCATGACATCTCATTGCTTTTATTGAATCACAATGGTATTATGATATTGCAACGGTGTCATTATATCTCAAAGGAATTATCACATCAAAAAATTATTTCAAAATTGTGGTATGAAATCACAATGGAATTTTGAAATCACATGGAATTATGACCTCAAAATGCTATTATGACATCAGAAACTTATTATGATAACATTATGGTATTATGACTTCACAATGATAGTATGACATTACAATGGTATTATGACATTAAAATGCTATTATGGCATAAAACAGTGTAACATTCCAATATAATTATGACATCACAATGGTATTATGATATCTCATTGATGCAATCACATTACAATGATATTATGACATCATAAATTTATTATAACATCTCAGTAGAATTATGTCATAGCAGGGGTATTATCACATATAAGTGCTTTTAATATATCACAATGGTGTTCTGAAATGAAAGCGGTGTCATTAAATCTCAATTGTATTATGACCATCACAATATTATTATTGGCATCATAATAATATGGCATTCCAATGCTATTATGACATCACAGTGCTATTATGACATATAAGGGATTTATTACATGACAATGGTAAGAAAATGATATAATATCCTGACAATTATATGACATCACAATAGAATTGTAACGTCACAATGGTGTTATGACTTCACAATGATATTACAACATCACAATAATTATGACAACACAATGCTATTATGACCTCAAAATGCTATTATGACATTAAAAAGGTATTATAACTTCACAATGGTCTTACGACATAACAATGCAATCACGAAATCACCTAAATGCTATTATGACATCATAATGGTATTACAACTTCACACTCTTCTTATGACTTCACAATGGTATAATGACTTCACAATGCTATGATGGTTACGGCAGCCAAAGGCTATTGTGACATCACAATGGTATGACATACCAATGCTATATCTTCACAATTATAAGATATCATAATGCTATGTTGACATCACAATGATATTATGACCTCACAGTGGAATTATGACTTCATAAGTCGTATTACAACATAATTCTAGTATGACACCAGAATGGAATTATGACATGAAAATGCTATTATGGATTCTCAACAATATGAATTCACAATGCTATGGTGACATCACAATGGTATTATTACATCAAAATGCTATGGTGACATCACAATGCTATTATGCATAATGGCATTATGTTATCAAAATGGTATCACAATGGTTTTATGATTTCACAATGCTTTTATGATATAACAATGGTGTTAATAAATCACATGGAATTATGACCTCACAACGGTATTATGACATCACCATGCTATTATGACATCACAATTGTATTACAGCATGATTGTAGTATAACCTGACAATGGAATTTTGACATCACAATTGTATTATGACTTCACAATTTGTACAGATACATTTGCACCAGCAGGGGAGGAGAGTTCTCCTTTCTCCACAACCTCTCTAGCATGTATTATAACTTCAATTTTTAATGTTAGCCATTCTAATGGGTGTAAAGTAAAATATCATGGTTGTTTTGATTTGCATTTTCCTTATGACTAAGGACATTGAGCATTTCTTTAAGTGTTTCTCTGCCATTTGATATTCCGCTATTGAGAATTCTCTGTTTAGCTCTGTACTCCATCTTTAATTGGTTTACTTAATTTTTAACTCCTGAGTTACTTATATATACTGGATGTTAGTCCTCTGTCTGATATAGGGTTGGTGAAGATCCTTTCCCAATCCATAGGCAGTCGTATTAGTCTGACAGCAGTGTCCTTTGCTTTACAGAAGCGTCTCAATTTCATGAGGTCCCTTTATTGATTTTTGCTCTTAGAGCCTGTGCTGTTGGTGTTCTGTTCAGGAAGTTGTCTCCTGTGCCAATGAGTTCAAGGCTCTTCCCCACTTTTTCTTCTAAGTGGTTTAGTATGTCTGGTTTTATATTGAGGTCTTTGACCCACTTGAACTTTAGTTTTGTACAGGGTGATAGGAGTCTATTTGCATTTTTCAACATGTCAACATCCAGTTAGACCAGTACCATTTGTTGAAGATGATATTGTTTTTCCATTTTATGGTTTTGGCATCTTCGTCAAAAATCAGGTGTTCATAAGTGTGTGGATTATGTCAGGGTCTTCTATTTGATTCCATTGAACCAGCAGTCTATTTCTAGCCAGAACCATGCAGTTTTTAGTATTGTTGCTCTGATAGTACAGCTTGAAATCAGGGATGGAGATGCCTCCTGAACATCTTTTACTGTAGAGAACTGTTTTGCAATTCTGACTTTCTTGTTCTATATGAAGATGAGAATTTTTCTTTCAAGGTCTGTAAAGAATTGTGTTGGTAATTTGATGGGAATTACATTGAATCTGTAGATTGCTTTTGGTAAGATGTCTATGAGGAGAGGGGATGGTAAAATGCCATGAGCATAGGAGATCTTTAGATTTTCTGATGTCTTTTTCTAATTCTTTCTTCAAGGACTGGAAATTATTTTCATACAAGTCTTTCACCTGCTTGGTTAGGTTCACAACAAGGTACTTTATGTTCTTTGTGGCCATTGTGAAGGGTGTTGTTTCCCTAATTTCCTTCTTGACCCTTTTGTCTTTTGTATACAGGAAGGCTACTGAATTTTTTGAGTTAATTTTGTATCCAACCACTTTGCTGAAGGTGTTTATCAGCTTTAGGAGTTCTCTGGTAGAATTTTTGGGGTCACTCAAGTATACTATCATATCATCTGAAAATAGTGAGACTTTTAATTTTTCCTTTCTGATTTGTATCCTCTTGATCTCCTTCAATTGTATTATTGCTATATCCAGGACTTCAAGACAAATATTGCAGAGATACAGAAATAGTGGGCAGCCTTTCTTGTCCCTGATTTCAGTGGGATTGATTTAAAATTTTCTCCATTGAGTTTGATATTGGCTATAGCCTTCCTGCATATTGCCTTTACTATGTTGAGGTATGTGCATTTTTTTTATTAGTTACGCTTTATTCCTTTTGTATCCCCCCATAAGCCCCTCCCTCCTCCCCTCCCGCCCTCACCCTTCCCCCCTTTCTGCATGCATTCCTCTCCCCAAGTCCACTGATAGGGGAGGTCCTCCTCTCCTTCTTTCTGATCTTTTTGTTGTTGTTGTTCTTCTCAATGCAGTTTATTCAGGAACCTTGAACAATCTTCTGACCCTGGGGAAAGCCAGCCCACAGCTTAAAATAGCCTCTGGGTAGCCAACCCCAGCGTGCCTCGTAGGCAATGCAGATAGGTCCACATACACAGAAGCAAGCCAGATCCTCAGCCTTAGCCAAATATGGAGTTGTTTGTGACAGAGAGCACTCACCATTGGGAAGGTGGAAGGCAGAAACCAGCTCCATTTTTAAGGCGCAACATTACACAGCTCTCTACAGTTCCCCCTTTTTGTTTTAGACACATCAGGCAAGAGTAGAGGTCTGATCTCTGATATTAGAAATAAATTGGGACGTTGTACCAATGTTCATTTAGGTGTCATCCACGCAAAGAGCATCAGACCCGTCCTATACCTTTTTCTCAGAGGCAGGACCTGGGGCAACAACCCACATGCAATCAGACATGCTCTTCTCTGGGTTGAAAGTGCAGTGCTTAGCCTCTCATCCTGAGCATAACATTTTAGCTTTTTATGGTAGCTAACCATGCTTGGGGAGACTGTCCTGCTTCAATGGTTGTAAAGGCCTGAATGATCATGGCTGCATTACACTGTTGTGAGACTCTAATCTTGCGTATACGCCATAGGCAAACCAAGGAGACCAACACCAGAAGGCTTGCCAATGCTCCCATGCCCGCCCATTCATTCAGATGATTCGTGGCTGCAGCAATCCATGATGATAATCCTGTGGCTAGTCCTGCATCCACTCTGGTAGAATTTGCTCTAACAATGGCCACTCTCAGCTGCTCCATCATAGTATTTAATTCTTCAGTCCAATTACCTAAAATATAGCTAGACAATTGTTTAGACAGATTTGCAGCACAGGAAAAATTCTCATATTGTATGCTAGTGACACAAAGTCCAGCATACTTCCATTGACAGCCAAGTTGAGCAATTTGCCATAGGGTATCAATTTGCTCCTGCACAAGGTGAATCCTCTGATTGAACACCATCAAGTCTCCAACACATTCTGGTGGGAATGTAAACTTGTACAACCACTCTGGAAATCAATCTGGTGCTTTCTCATACAACTAGGAATAGTGCTTCCGCAGATCCAGCCATACCACTACTGGGCATATATTCAAAAGAGGCTCAAGTACACAAAAAGGACATTTGCTCAACCATGTTTGTAGCAGTTTTATTTGTAATAGCCAGAAGCTGGAAACAACCCAGATGCCCCTCAACTGAAGAATGGATGCAGAAATTGTGGTACATCTATACAATGGAATATTACTCAGCAATGAAAAATAAGGAAATCATGAAATTTGCACGTAAATGGTGGAACCTGGAAAGGATTGTCCTGAGTGATTTGTCCCAGAAGCAAAAAGACACACACGGTATATACTCACTCATATAGACATACAGCATAGGACAAACCCACTAAAATCTGTGCATCTAAAGAAACTAAGCAAGAAAGAGGCCCCTACCTAAAATGGTCAAGAGGTATGTGCATTTTATCCCTGATTTCTTCAAGACTTTAAACATGAATAGATGTTGGATTTTGTAAAATGCCTTTCTAGCATCTAAGGAGATGATCATGTGTTTTTTCGCCTTTAGTTTGTTTCTGTGGTGGAAGACACTAGGAGGAAAATTATAACCCAAGAAAACTAGCTACTTTCAAGAAAACACAGGAAATAAAAATGTATCACTACAGAGAAAAATAAGGTAGCCAAACACAAAAACATACTACCATTGCCAACACCATTATCAAAGGATCTAACAGCCACTGGTCATTAATCTCCCTCAACCTAAATGGACTCAATTCTCCAATAAAAAGATAGACTAACAGAATGGATGCATAAACAAGACCCAACATTCTGTTGCATACAAGAAACACAGCTAAATCACAAAGATAGACATTACCTGAGATTAAAGGGCTGGAAGACAGTTTTCCTAGCAAATGAAACCAAGAAGCAAGCAGGAGTAGCCATTCTAATATCTAATAAAATAAATTTTTAAGGAAAATAAATCAAAAGAGATAGCGAAGCACACTTTATACTCAACAAGGAAAAAATCCACTAGGAAGATATCACAATCCTGAACATCATGCCCAAAATGCAAGGACACCCACATTTGTTAAAGAAACTTTAATAAAACTTAAACCACACATAGACACCCACACATTAATGTTGGGAGACTTCAACACCTCAATCTGAACCAAGAACCGGTCAACAAAGCAGAAATTAACAAAGAAACAGTAACTCTGACAGAGGTAACGAATCAGATAGACCTCACGAATATCTACAGAATGTTTCACCTGAACACAAAATAATTTACCTTCTTCTCAGCACCTCGTGGAACCTTCTCTAAAATAGACCATATAGTTGGTAACAAAGCAAGACTCAACAGATACAAGAAGATTGAAATAATCCCTTGTATCCTATCTGGTCACCATAAATTAAAGCTGCACCTCAATGACAAAAATAGCAAAAGGCCTCCAGACACACATGGAAACTGAACAACTTGCTACTAAATGAGAGCTGGGTCAGAAAAAAAAATAAAGAAAAAATTAAAGACTTCCTAGAATTCAATGAAAATGAAGGCACAATATACTGAAACTTATGGGACACAGTGAAAGAAGTGGAAAGTTCATAGCACTAAGTGCCTTCAAAAAGAAATTCAAAACATCTCATGCAAGTAACTTAATGTCTCACTTAAATACCCTAGAAAAAAATAGCAGAAACACCAAAAAGGATTAGAAGGCTGGAAATAAACAAACTCAGGGCTGAAGTCAATAAATTAGAAACAAATAAAACAATTCAAAGAATCAATGAAACCAAGAGCTGGTTCTTTGAGAAAATGAACAAGATAGACAAACCCATAGCCAAACTAACTAAAAGGCAGAAAGACACCATCCAAATCAACAAAATTAGAAACAAAAAGGGGGATATAAAACAGACAGTGAGGAATTTCAAACAATAATTAGGTCTTACATTCAAAGACTATTTGCCACAAAATTTGAAAATCTAACTGAAATGGACAATTTTCTTCTTTTATTCCACATGCCAAAGCTGAATCAAGACCAGGTAAGAAGCTGTCATCAAAATCTACAATGGAAAAAAGCCCAGGGCCAGATGGTTTCAGTGCAGAATTCAACCTTCAAAGAAGAGCTAACACCAATACTCTTCAAACTGTTCCACAAAATAGAAACAGAAGGAACACTACCAAACTCATCCTATGAAGCCACAGTCACCTTGGTACCCTAAACCTCACAAAGACCCAACAAAGAAAAAGAATTTCAGTCCAATCTTTCTAATGAGCATCGATGTAAAAATACTCAACAAAATACTTGCAACCAAATCCAAGAACACATAAAAGACATCATCCACTATGAAAATGTAGACTTCATCCCAGGCATGCAGGGGTGGTTCCTATCTATGTGATCCACCAAATAAACAAACTTTATGACATCTTAATGATATGACAACACAATGCTAGTATGGCATCATAATGTTATGACGACAGCACAATTCTATGACATCACAATGGCATTATGACATCAAAATTCATCATGCATCCCATTTCTATTATGACAGCACAGTGCTATTAAGACATGATTGTGGTATGACACCACAATGGTATTTGGATATCACAATGTTTTTACAGTATGACTTCAAAGTGCTTTTATGACATAATAATGGTATTATGACATCACATGGTATTATGAATTCACATAATATTATGGTATTATGTATTCACATAACATGGTATTATGACATCACCATGCTATTATGACATTACAATGGTATTACAACATGATTGTTGTATGACATCACAATGGAATTTTGATATCACAATGATATTATGACTTCACAATGCTATTAAACATTACAATGATATGTTGACATCACAATGGTATTAGGACATCATAATACTATGATGATATTGTTATTACAATGGTATTATGACATCACAATGTCATTATGACATCTCAATTATATTATAACAACAAAATATCATTATGATATCAAAATTCATCATGACATCCCAATGTTATTATGATATTACTATGATATTACAATGCTATTAAGACATGATGGTGGTATAACATCACAATGCTCTTAAAACATCAGAATGCTATTATGACTTCACAACTCTATTATGGTTTCACAATGCTATTATGATATCTCAATGCTATTATGACATTACAATGATATGAAATCACAATGCTCTTACAATATCACAAAGGTATTATACTTCATAATACCCTTAAGACATCACAATGTTATGATATCCCAATGTATTATAATTTCACAATATTATTAAAACATCACAGTGCTATTATGACATCATAATGCTATTATGACATCACAAAGATTGATGACCTCACAAGCTCTTACAACATGATTATATCATAATATCAAAATGGAATTATGACATTACAGTGCTATTGACTTCATAACAGTATGATTTTCCATTGATATTAAGATATCGCAATGCTAGTATGTCATTACAATGCTTTTATGACATTACAATGCTATTATATCTCAATCTTATTAAGAAATCACAATGATAAGAAGTCACAATGCTATGATGATATCAGTAAGGTATTTTGATATTACAATTCTATCATGATATTTTAATATTATGACATCCCAAAGGTATTATGATTTCACAATGGTATTATGACATCAAAATACAATTTTGACTTTGAAATGGTGATTATGCTATGACATCACAATGAATATTTGAAATAAAAAAGCTATTATGACTTATGAACAGTAAGAATTCAGAATGATATTAGGACATCCAATGCTATGATGATATCAAAATGCTATTATGACATCACAATAGCATCATTGTATCAAAATCATCGTGACATCCCAATGTTCTTATGATATCACAATGGTTACGTGATTATTGCTGCTAAGAAAAATAATGTCATGAAACAGGTGAAAGCCAGTAAGAGTTTCCACAGCTAATTATTAAAAGGGCCAAAGGGACAGGCTGCTTAAGATAAAGGCTGAGAAGCACTACATGCCTCAATCTGGGCAGCTGAAAGCACACAACCCAGAGAAGACAGTTCCTTTGTCCAAGACTCTTAGTTCAGGAAAACTGTCACATGTTTCTTTCATGTGTTCATTAATAAAGTCTCATGGCCTTGATGTGTCACTTTCATAATACCACAGATGCTAATTTTATTTATTAAATGCACAGATATGCGCTCAGTCAATGAATTACTTTCTGGATAAACACTCACTGACCAAGCAACTTTTGAACAAAAAGCATTTAATTGGGACCTTGCTTATATTTTTACAGAGAGTATCCATGATATTACATCAGAAAACAGACACATTTTTATAATCCTTAAGCAGAACTCAGAGCTTTTCATACTGAACCACAAGCAGAAGGCAGAAAGAGAGACTTAGACAGCTAAAGAGCAAGAGAGACAGATTCAGAAATAGAGAGACAAAAACCTACAGAAATGAAGATATAAAGTCACAGAGACAGAGAGACAGAGAGACAGAAATCCATTCTGTCCAGTCACTTTCATTGGCATATCAGCCTCAAAGCACACCCTCCTAAACTATAAACCCAATAGGGATTATATTATCTAACAAGGCCGTATCTCCTAACACTTTCCAGACATTTCCTCACTGGGGACTCAATATCTAACTAGATAAGCTTCAATTGAACATTTCAACTCAAATCACCAAGAAGTTAAAGAAGACGGAGAAACTTCTAGGCTAAAAGAATATAGTTATCATGATAGTTTGACATTCAATATGATCATTACAATCCCATCAAATTCCAAGTTCTAAAGAACAGGACTAACAATCTCCTTTGGGGAAAATGTAGAATATTTCCATAATAGAGTATTATTCACCTAAGAAAATGACATGATATTTTCAGGCAAATAGATGGAACCAGGATATATCATCCTGGGTGAAGTAACTAAAATGCAGAAAGACAATATGGTATGTATTCACTTATTAGGTGGTCTCCTAATAATCGGGAATTAAGTTCCAATACACCACCTATTGTCACCAAACCAGGATTACACTAGGGGGATTAGATCACAGTGAATTGAGCTGTTGGGCCAGTGCATCATATGAAAATTTTCAAGAAACCCAGACTGTTGTTATTAAAATATTTTGTTCTCTGACCTCAACTGATTGCCATGTTCTTAGATCCACAGAGATGCTTCCTTCTGCATCAAATGGGATTTCATACAGAGACCCACAGTCCAATATTGTGCCCAGCAAGACCTTAAAACACCCAGCTCTAAATGAGATTTTCTGTATGAAATTCTTCCCCCCACACCCGCAGATATCTTGGAAGCCTGCAGGAGAGGAGGCAGAAAGAGGGTACTAAATTCAGGGAATTGATGACACAAGGAGAACAATGCCCTGAGAATCAGATCTCAGAGGTAACTGATACAGCCAACCTTAATGAGACCTGATAAACTAGGTTCCGATAGAAGGATGAGTAGGACCTCCATATCAGGTAAATAGAGAAAAATCATAGGGGTAGAAGAAGGAGAGTGAGAGGGAGTGCAAGGAGAAGGAGAGAGGGGAGCAGATGGGATACAGATTAAACAATATGTAATAAATAAATATATAAGAAAAACTGATCAAGGTGATAAATTAGAGAGCTCTTCAGGACTGATGGCTTCTTCTTGGGGGGGGTAGCAGCATGCAGCAAGGATGAACTCAGTTTTTTTAGGGGACTTGACACTGAAACTCTGATCATGTTTCTATGAGTAGATGACACATACTTCAATTGATGTATTTTAAAGAGAAAAAAATTAGTGTGACACATGGGTAGGAATTTGAACCTGGGAGCAATGGAAAAGGACCATAATATATAGTATATGAATTTCCCACATAATCAATAAAAATGATATGGTGACAATTTTACAATGATGTTTACCCTGGGGAAAATATTCTACTAAAGGAGAGCAGAATATGACTTTTAAGGCATGCTTTCCAAGAAGTCATTATGTAGCAGAGAATCCTAGACATGAATAAGTGGTTACCCAGCTATCTCAGAACTCATGTGCTCAGGTGGCACCTCTAAACAAGCAGTCCTCACATTAAAACTACATTTGGGGTGTTTTCCTGAAGGACCAGTGCAGGAAACTCTTCTGTTCTTCTGTCCTAAGCATATAACAGAAGCATTTCTCTGTCATGAAGGACTAGTTTGGACTGTAAAACAAGACAAGGAGAATTGCTGATTGACTCTGAGGAGGACACAGCTCCAATCCATCAAGGTCAGTCAAGGCAAACCTGCTCGTAGGGGGTTGACAACTCTAGTGTCGAATAGCACCAGCTGTCAAATAGTTTATTGTCCCTCAGTTCTCCTTTTAAACTCACAGATCTTTTTGTTTCAGCCAAACCAGTCCAAGGAATTATGTGGTTTCCTTCTCTTTACCCTCCTCTTAAAGAATCAATACAGCAGGGAACCCTAGCCCCAGCCTGCCTATTTTATCAATAAGATTGTAAAGATACATTTTGTGAGTACACCAGTAAATGCTCAGTTCAAAGTCACAACCTAGGAAATTTCAAATCCAAGACCATATTTGGAGAGCACCTTGTCAATAAGTCCATTCCCCTTAATCTCACTTCACTTTGAAGCATCCCTACTTAGGAAGCGGTCCAATTCAATAAACATTAAAGTTTCATTTCCTATTTGATATTTTCACAGAGGTAAACAGAACTAAAGGTGTGGGATCTGAATAAAGTGATAAAATAAAGGCTTGTTGAATTTCACAAGAAAAAGTCATCTGTGCACATGATCAGAGGTACTGGACACTGAGGAAAGTTTGTTTACTCATCTCCATATAAAGCTCAAGATTCTCTCAGGTGATAATTGGCTGAGAGGGAGAATGATGTCATAAAACATTTGAGTCAGTAAAAGTTTCAGGAGCAAGTTATTAAGAAGGGCAAAAGGACAACAATCTTGAAAGACAGGCTGAGCAGCCCTACATGCCTCAATCTGCACAGCTTAAAGCACACAACACAGAGATGACATTTACTATGTCCAATACTCTTAGTTCAGGAAAAGAGTCACATATTTCTTTCAAATGGTCTTTTATAAAGTCACTAGTCCTTGACATGTGACTTTCCTATTTTCACAGATAACATTATTATTTCTTAAATGCACAGATATGTCCACACTCATGGAATTACTTATTGTGAAAATACTCTCTGACTAAGGCAACTCTTTGAACAAAAAACATTTAATTCGCAGCTTGCTTGTATTTTTAGAGACCATTCAGGATATCACACTGGCATGCAGTCATTTTCTTGTAATCTGTCAGCAGAACTGAAAGCTTTTCTTACTGAACCACAGCCTGCGGGTAGAGATAGGGTGACAGAGAGCAAGAGAGAGAAAAAAAGCTAGAGAAAAAGATTCAGAAATATTAAAACTGAGATCAGAAGAAACAAAAACATAAATTGACAGAGATTGAGAGACAGAGACTCCATTCTGTCTGGTCACTCTCATTCTCATATCAACCTCAGCACACACCCTCCTATAATGTAAATCAGAAAGGAATTATATTTTTTCAATATTTTTATTTTAGTTTTTGTTAATTATACTTTATTCACTTTGTATCCCCCAATAAAACTCCATCCCTTCCCAATCACACCTTTCCTCCTCCTTCTCCACACATGCCCCTCCCAAGTCCACTGCTAGGGGAGGTTGTCCTCTCCTTCCTTCTGAAATTAGTCTATCAGATTTCATCAGGAGTGGCTGCATTCTATTTCTCTGTGGCCTAGTAAGACTGCTCCCCAATCAGGAGGAGATGATGAAATATCAGGTTAATCAGTTCATGTCAGATTTAGTCCTTGTTCCAATTACTATGGAACTCACATGGACACTGAAATGCCATGGGCTACATTTGTCCAAAAGTTCTAGGTTATCTCTAAACATGGTACTTGGTTAGAGTCTGAGTCTCAAGAAAGACCCCTGTGCTCAGATTTTTGGGTTCTGTTGCTCTCCTTGTGTAGCTCCTGTCCTCTCCAGATTTTAGTATTTCCCACTTCTTTCATTAGATTCCATGCACTCTGCCCAAGAGTTGGCCATAAGTCTCAGCATCTGCTTTGATAGTCTGCAGGGAAGAGCCTTTCAGAGACCCTCTGTGGAAGGCTCCTAACTTGTTACCTGTTTTCTTCTTCTTCTGATGTAAATCCACTTTGCCTTTTGGGATGGGATTGAGCATTTTAGCAAGAGTCCTACCTCTTGATTAGTTTCTTTAGGTGTAAAAATTTTAGTAGGTTCATCATATATTATATGTCTATATGAGTGAATATATACCATGTGTGTGTTTCTTCTTCTGGAATAGCTCACTCAGGATGATCTTTTCTATTTCCCAGCATCCACTTACAAATTTCATGAGTTCCTCATTTTTCATTGCTGAGTATAGTCCATTGTGTAGCAGTACCACAATTTCTGTATCCATTTTTTCAGTTGACCGGCATCTGGGTTGTTTCCAGGTTCTAACTATTATGAGTAAAGCTGCTACAAACATGGTTTGGCAAATGTCCTTATTGTATACTTGATTCTTTTTGGGATGTATGCCTGGGAGTGGTATAGCTGAATCTTGAGGAAGCACTATTCCTAGTTGTCTGATAAAGTGCTAGATTAACTTCCAGAGTGGTTGTATAAGTTTATATTCCTACAAGCAAGGGAGGAGGGTTCCTCTTTTTCCACAATCTCATCAACATGTGTTGTCATTTGAGTTTTTGAACTTGGCCATTCTGAGAGGTGTAAAGTGAAATCTCATGGTCCTTTTGATTTGCATTTCCCTCATGGATTATGATATTGAGCATTTCTTTAAGTGTTTCTCTGCCATTCAATATTACTGTATAGAGAATTTTTTATTTCTGTTCCCCATTTTTTATTGGATTAATTGGTTTGTTGCTTTTCAACTTCTTTAGTTCTTTATAAATGCTAGATATTAGCCCTCTGTCACATAGAGGCTTTTTAAATTTTTTTTTCCTAATCTGTAGTCATTTGTTTTGTTTGATGACAGTGTCCTTTGCTTTACAAAAGCTTTTCAGTTTCATGAGTTCCCATATATTGATTGTTGTTCTTTGAGCCTCTGCTGTTGATGTTCTGTTCAGGAAGTTGTCTCCTGTGCCAATGTGTTCAAGGCTCTTCCCCAGTTTTTCTTCTAACCGATTTAATGTCTGGTTTTATGTTGAGGTCTTTGATCAACTTGGATTATAGTTTTGTGCAGTGTGAAAAGTATGGATTTGTTTGTATTTTTCTACATGTAGACATCCAGTTAGACCAGCACCATTTGCTGAAGATGCTATCTTTTTTCCATTGTATGGCTTTGGCATCTTTGTCAAAACTCAGGTGTCCATAAGTGTGTGGGTTTATTTCTGGATCTTCTATTTCGGTCCATTTATCTATTATTCCTTTCTATGCCAGTACCACGTAGTTTTTATTAATGTTGCTGTATAATACACATTGAGATCAGGGATGCAAATACCTCCAGAAGATTGTTTATTTTAGAGTATTGCTTTAGCAATTCTGGACTTCTTGTTTTTCTATATGAAGGTGAGAATTTTTCTTTCAAGTTCTGTAAAGAATTCTGTTGGTTATTTGATGGGAATTGCATTGCACCTTTAGACTTCTTTTGGTAAGATGGCCATTTTTGTTATGTTAATCCTGCCAAGCCATGAGCGTTGGAGATCTTTCCATTTTCTGATATCTTATTCTAATTCTTTCTTCATTGACTTGAATTTTTTTTCATACAAGTCTTTTTCTTCTGTGTTTAGGGTCATACCAAGGTACTTTATGTCCTGGACCAAATATAAGAACACATCAAAGATATCATACAATATGACCAAGTAGACTACATATCAGGTATGCAGGGGTGATTCAATATATACAGAAATCCATCAAGGTGATCCACCATCTTAACAAACTGAAATTAAAAAAAAAACATGATAATCTTCTTAGATGCTTAAAAAGCATTTGACAAAATCCAACCTCCATTCATGTTTAAAGTATTAGAGAGATCAAGGATACAATCACATATTATACCTAAATATAGTAAAGACAACATTCAATAAGCCTATAGCCAATATCAAACTAAACTGAGAGAAAAAAACAATCCCACAGAAATCAGGTACAAGGCAAGGCTGCCCACTCTCTTCATATCTCTTCAATATAGCTCTGGAATTCCTTGTAAGAAAAATAAAAAAATAGATTAATATCAAGGGGATAGATTTGCAAAATGAAGAATACAATGTATCTCTATTTGCAGAAGATATGATAGTATTTCTGAGTTAACTCCCCCCGCCCCAATATTCTACATGGGAACTTCTACAGCTAATAAACACCTATAGCAAAATGACTGGTGTAAAAATCTAATAATATTGATATATCTATTGATATATCTTCTGGTAATGCTGCTGTTAGTATCAAGCAGCTGTACACCCAAATCATCACACAATGACTGGGTTTGTTTAGTTAACCTAGAACACAATGCTGAGAAATAGTTATTCCATTCTAAACCTTCAAGCCCTCATAGTTTCCCAACATTTTGATTCCCCATATTATACTTGCTCTTTGTGAATTCTTAGGTCTGGTTCATGCTCCACATCCTCCAAGATCTCCCTCCCCTCTGTTCTTCTAACTCTCTTCTTGCCCCTTCCTTCTTCCACTCATTTCTTGCCTTCTATTTCCTCCCCTTTTTCATTTCCTCTGGCTCCTCCCAGCTCAAAATTGTGTCTAGTTGCTTTATTTTGGCCTGTTTACACAAGAGTTGAGACAGGATGCTTAGAATTAGTATCACAATGTAATATCCATATTGAAACCAGAGAGTGTGGGGGAGAAATTAGCATTTGAAGGAACAAGGGTTAAGTGTATACAGTTTAAAAGAACATTATACCAACAGACTGGATTCAAAATTAACTCAAAAAAATTAGTAACCCTTCCATATACAAAAGATAAAAGGGCTCAAGTGGCACATCTGAGCAAGCAGTCTTGCCACTAACACTACATTTAGAGGGTTTGTTTGGAGGACAACATTAGGAAACACAGCTGCTCTTGTTTCCTAGGCATATGACATGGACCTATTTCACCATCCTGAAGGCCCAATTTTGAATGTAAACACTAGGACCAGGAGGGTTCCTCACTGACCACTGAGTAGGACATATCTGCCCATCCAGCCAGGTCAGCCAAGGCCACCTTGTTCATAGAGGTTTGGCAACACTAGTGTGGAACAGAACTAGATGTCAAATAGTCTATTTCCCCTTATTTCTCCTTTTACACTCACAGATTTTCTCTTTTTCAGCCAAACCATTCCTGGGAATTGTCTGGTTTCTGAATGATGCTGGTAATTGCAATTCTGCCAGCTGGCCTTGGCAGATGTGGCTCTTATGTAAGTTCGATGTCTCAGAGATTTTCCTTGGTGTTCTCTGCAAGCAGAGTATTCTGAGTCTGAAAAGTAGATAGTAAGCACCCTGCAACCTTGGGAACCAGACCGCAAACTTTGTGTAACCTTGGGTGAATTCCTGGATGTCTTACCAGGTGGCACAGATGTTTTGCTATTGAGAAAAAAAAAATGCTTCTACCCTTTACTTTGTAAGTATTGTTTATAAACTGTAAGTAAACTGAGACTTGATCAGGAATCTGTCTTCTATTCTTTATGTCTCTGTCCCCCCCCCATTTACAGTCCCTCTTTCATGTGGACCCTTTTCTGTTGGTATAATGTTCTTTTCAAATGTATCCACCTTGTTCATTTAAATGCTGATTTTTTTGCCCCCCCTCTACTCTCTGGTTTCAATCTGGATATTGCATTGTAATAAATGTTAGGCTCAAATCATGAGTAAGTTGAAGAAGACCTGAAGTCAGAATCACTGCAACAGCAAGAGGTTTATTTTCTGGCCATTGCATGATGGGAAAACCCTACAAATCAGAAAAGAGCAGCCCCAAGAAACAAAAGCTTTGGGTTATTATGGAAAAAAATGCAGGGAAGCTCATGAGTTTTAGTCTTGGCAACTTGGGATTGGATGAAGAAGCTATACGGTAACTGACTTCTAAAATAATTGGTTACTATTAGGTGCTCAAGTTTTAGTCTTGCTAAGTGTTAATGTGGCTGCAATAAAAGGTGGGTGCGAGGTGTGGTTAGCTCATACTTGAAGACTGAGGCTGTGGGCTTTTAATGTCATGGGCTACTCAGAGGAATGCTTTAGGCCATCTGGGTTGGTTGCTAAGAAATGCTATCTAGCAGACAAAAGTCTGGTCATTCTTTTTGCTGGGTAAAAGTTGCTGCTTGCTCACTTTTTTTTTTATCTGTCTTCACAGATGGCCAGGGTCACATTCCTCTGTTCTCTGGAGGAGTACTAACAGGCTTTAGCTTAACATGGGCCTAAAACTAAAAAATATAGGTTTTAGAAGACATATCGGTGACAAAGTTAGTCTGATCCTTTCATTTCCCCTTTTCCCTGTAACTGCTTCAATCATGAGAATTTTATCTCAATTTTTTTTTCCTTTTGACTCAACATTTTAGTCTGTAGAATGAGGCAATGAGCCAAAGATCCGTCTTCTGTAATTTCTTTAGTTCTGATGATTGGACTATTGATATCTCAGTTTGAAAGAGGCTCAAATTCTGGTCAAAAGTTGGAAAGAAGACAGGGGGTGTTACCTGGGCCTGTAATTACTTCAGTTCTATGCTCTGGTTTCAGCCATGTTTACTCTTTGATAATGTTGTGTAAGCATAAGCACTTGCACTGTGCTAATTCTCTAATAAATGCAACCAAGCTATTTATAATGCAGGCTCCAACCACTACAAAAACAAACAAGGTAGCTAAGGATCCCATTAGGGTTGACACCAGTGGAGTAAGCCAGGGAGTGCTATTAAACTAGGATTCAAACCAACTTTGGTTGGCCTCCCGCTCTCTCTTTCTTTTAGTAAGGCCTTCTTGCACCTTTGCCTGGCATCTTTGATCACTCCAGAGTGGTCTAAACACAGCATTCTTCTGTTAGGGCTGTGCAAAGCCCTCCCTCCTTTAGGAATAGTAAATCTAGTCTTCTTCTGTTTTATAGGACTAATTCTGACAGGGAAGTTAATGAATCCATTAGCCTGGTTGCTAACTGCTCTGTCCTTTGGATATCTTCATCTATAGCTGTCCTGAGGCTTTGATAATTTTTGTCCTGGAGAACTAGAGAGGAAGCCCCTGTAGCTGTTCTGGCAATTCCCAAGCACAAGAAAAAGGTGAGGGTTAGAGCCATGGCTATTTCCCTTTTAAGCCCAGCTATTTTACCTCTGTAGTTCCAGTGATCCAGTAGGTCCTCAAATGGATGATAAACAGATCTTGGGCACCAGCTGGACTGGTACATAGAGCTCACCTGTTTGTAGGAGGATCTGAAAGTGCACACAAGGGGTTAACCGTGAATTACAAGCCCACCAACTGTTGTTGGGGGGAAGCAGGTAGACTCTTGGTTTATCAGGGACCTGAAAAAAAGGTGTAGAGCACATTGGCTGGGTGTGGCTTTTTGGGTGCAAGTTTCTGATCCTAAGACTGATTGCAGAGTCAGTTGAGTGTCTGATGGTTGCCAGCAACAGCCATCTGGACCAGAAATATAGGTTAAGTGCGAAGTGTTAAGGGTAATTCCTTCATAAAAAGGAGAATTGACTCCATGACAGATACAGCAGGACTCTTTGACATTGGGATTGGTAGCATTTAGGGCTTTATAAGCACTCTTCATAATGGTCCATAAAGGTTCCTTCTGAGAGACTGGGGTACTGATCGGGGTCTGAATTATACATTAAGTCACCAGTGCCTGAGTTGCCCATGCAGGAATGGGTCAAGGGGGAGAGGAGGGTGTGACAGTGGTAGGGTCAAGAACACTGGAGGTCCTTTCAGAAAGAAGCAATTGAAGGCACACTATTCCCCTATGTGCCCCTGTCTTCCAGAGGCCCAGTCCAAAATGTTTTCCTTGCAACCACTGGGTATAGCTCTTACCCTTATCAGTAAAGGAGAGCTTAAGCTGATTACAGGTTTTGGGGTTAGCCCAGTGGGATGGTTCATCATCCCAGCTTCCCCTACTAGCCTCCCATTTATATTTATTATATTTGGAGTCTCTAGTCAATTGGATAAGCCTGGTTTAAATGGGTTTCCTGTCAGTGGCAAATTCCTCACATCCCCATTCTACACAATATAGGTCAGCCCTGGTTTCACAGTGTTCCTACCTCTAGGGCATGTCAGTGTAGGGACTCATATAAAAGTATATTTTGTGTTCTTCAGCTAGGTTTCTTTCACAGGACCCTGATGGCAAAGAAAGGGCTAGATCGAAGCTCAGCTCAGGATACCATGTGTTTGCGGAAACTCTCTGGGATGTTTTAGCCAAGACATAGTCATATTCATCCCATAGAACCCAGGTGTCATTCATAGGGGCATATAGTTTGTGGGGGTTAAGGGAGTTGTAGACCCCAGTACACATAGTCATAAGAGTAGCAATTGCAAAGATCTGGATCATAGCTGGGTTTTTTGTAACTTCAGCCTTAAGGGGTTATAAGTTTTTATGGATCTCCAGGACTTTCAGTCATCTGTAGCAGGTGGAGCTGGCTTGGCATGGGAAGCATGTACCCAGGCAGTTATTCTGTCCACTTTCAGTGCAGACAGAGTGGTCAGGAACGTGGTATATGGCCACTTCCAGCAAGGTTCCAGAAAGTGGGCTCCATGTCTTTGTATGTAAACACCATCTCCAAGCTGGAACCAGTGGAGAACTTCAGTGGTGCCTGGTGTGTAAAGGGCAGATAGTTGAGACTTTGTATAGTGTGTAGGGCAACCAGCCTGGCAGCAATCTCCCAGTCTGAGTCCATGGTTAAGTCTAGATCCGGTCCTGTGGCCACCACTGGGGCTGACCCTTACATGATTTCAAAAGGGGTTCGTTTATGCCTATAGGGGGTGGCCTGGGCTCAGAACAGGGCTAAGGGAAGGAGCACCACCCAGTCTAAGCCACTCTCTAGGGTCAATTTAATCAGGGTCTCTTTTATAGTTCTATTTATTGTTTCTACCTGTCCTGAACTTTGGGTATGATAGGCACAATGTAATTTCCAATTGGTTCCCAACACTTTAGCTAAGGTGACTTACCTGGGCCCTAAAAGTCAGCCCATTACCTGTGGAATTCCAAACCTGGGGAAGATGTCTTCCAGTATCTTCTTAGCCACTATTGCTACAGTCTCCTGCTTGGTGGGGAAGGCTTCCACCCATCCTGAAAAGGTATCTACAAAAACTAACAGATATTTATAGCCATATTTACCAGGTTTTACTTCTGTGAAGTCTACTTCCCAAAACACACCTGGATGGTTTCCTCTAGGTCTCTTATCAAGTCTGGTCTGTGACCTACAGGCATTTACCTGAGCACAAACTTGACAGCTGGTTATTACTTGATCTATTAAAGTCATTAGTTCTGGAACAAACATCCTGGACCCTTTAACAGCTTCAACTAACTTTTTTCACCCTAGGTGAGTCCATTAGTGCATCAGTTGAATCAGCTCCAAAGCAGCATTTTTGGGGAGTATTGTTTCCCCTTTTAGTGTCTTCCAATGTCCATGCCTATTTGTAATTAGTGGGATACTGAGAGATGAGGTTTTCTTCCTCAAATGAGTATTGTAGGTCAAGCCATCCTTTTGTCCAGTTATTTTCCGGTTTGTCTATGACTTCCATTAACAGGATGGAGGCCGAATGTACCAAGGCAACTGTTCTTGCAACTTGATCTCCCATATTATTGCTCTGGGTTATTGGGGAGTGTCTTTTTTGGTGTGCTGGGCAGTGGATGCTTATATTTTTGGGCAGGAGAGTGCTTCTAGCATCTTAGTTATTTCTCCCTTATTTTTTATTTATTTTCCTTCTGAGATTAAAAGTCCCCTTTGTTGGTATATGGCCCCATGTATGTGGGCCATGGCAAAGGCATATCTACTATCAGTGTAGATATTATTTTTTCTGTCCTTTCCTAGATTGAGGGCTTGAGTTAAAGCAATTCTGCTTACGAGAAGAGGTACTGGTGGCAGGGCTTCAACCCATATTATCTGTTTTCTATCCACTATTGCTGCTCCGGCCCTCATTTGCCTGTCCAATAAGAAGCTGCTCCCATCTGTGAACCATGTTACCTCTACATCTGGCAAGGGCTGGTCAGTTAGATCCTTTCTCCATCTGTTGTCACCAGAATCTACTGGCAGTCATGAAGGGGAGCATCCATGTCTGGATCAGGAAGCAAGAAAGGTGGATTACATCCCATGAATGGGCTAAAGGTGATGCGATCAGTATTTAGGAGCAGATCTGGTAATGGGTCTTTCTGGCACTGGTGAGCCAGCAGTTTGGGAACTGTTTGATGATGTTCTCTAAAGCATGTGGAGCTGTAACAGTCAGATTTTGGCCCAGAGTCAGTTTTTCAACATCTTTTACTAATAGGGCAGTGGCAGCCACTAATTTTAGGCATGCAGGCCATCTGGTAGCCACTAGGTCCAGTTTTTTTGATAAATGGGCTATAGGCCATTTCCATGGGTCTAGTCTCTGGGTCAGTACTCCCTTAGCAATTTTTTTCTGGGCCTCTAGCAGGATTCCCTTCCATTCTTCAGTGGTTAAGAGCACTTGTAGCAACTGCTGACAATTGTCCCAGGTGGGCTGATGAGTAAAAAGAACTGACTCCAAGAGATTGGTTAACCCTAGAGTGTAGACAGAAAAGGGAGGGTGTTGAAAGTTCCAATTGTATAGATCAGCAGTCACGAAAGGCCAGTACTGCATTTACTGATTTCCCTGATTATCAATGGGTCAGACTATGGCCCTGCAGAGGAAGTGCATGAGTGGTATCCAGGGTAGCACCTCCTCAGCAGCAAGTAGCCTTTACAAGACCTTCAAAGATGATTAGGTCATCTTTGTAGACTGGGGCTGTGGGCTTTTGAGGTCAGGGGCTACTCCGAAGAATGTTTAAGGCCATCTGGGTTGGTTGCTAAGAAATGCTATCTAGCAGACAAAGTCTGGTCATTCTTTTTGCTGGACAAATGTTGCTTGCTCGCTTTTTTTTATCTCTGTCTTCACAGACAGCCAGGGTCACATTCCTCTGTTTTCTGGAGGAGTTCTAAGAGGCTTTAGCTTAACATGGGCCTAAAACTAAAAAATATAGGTTTTAAAAGACGTATAGGTTACAAAGTTTGTCTGATCCTTTCAATAAACTGACCAAAATAAAACAACTAGCCACAATGTTGTGCAAAGGGAAGAACCAGAGGTGAGGAAAGAGGGGAGGAGACAGAGGGCAGGAAATGAGTGGGAGAAAAGAATGATAAGAGCTTGGAGAGAGAGCTGGAGGACAGATCTTGGAACAGATCTTGGAGATGGACTGGACATAATGTTTCACAAAAAGCAAGAATAATCGCTAAAATCTAAATGTTAGGAATCTATGAGTGCTTGGAGGTTTAAGAGGGAGTAACTGTTGCCCAGCATTGTGTTCTAGGTTAACTAAATAAACACAGTCCCTGTGTTATACAGCAGTTTAGGATTAACAGCAGATTTACCAGAAGATAAATCAATAATAAATATTAATAGTCACAACAATTGGTGCCCAACTAATCCAAGTATCCACACCCCTTAAATCATACTATATCATAATTTGGTGGGGGGAATAAGCTCCCAGTGAAGAAATCCAAACTTAAAACCTAAAAATTTACTCCCAGGGAAATTTCTGTCTCTTAAACCCGCCCAGGAGCAAAAGAGAGCCTAAGAAAACTGGCTGCTGCTGCAGTTTGAGGGGTAAACAAAGCATCAGTCCATTATACTGTGGCTGGCTCAGCTCCACAGCCATGGCAGGAAAGAACAAAACTGGAGGTAGATAAACCCCTACACAGAGTTTGGCCTAAACTGCATATAAAATTAAAAAAGAAAATGCAATGGCAGAGGGTGTTTTAACCCCTTTTGGCTTCATTTTGGCTGTCATAGTCATAGATCTAGTTGCAATACGTTTAATGGTGTTGGTTCTTCTCTATACCTTCTCCAAGGAAGTTGAAGGAGAAAACAAGGGAAAACCAAGGATTGGAATCCTAAGTTACAGTCAAGAAAAAGACACTTTTCCTAATAATTAGATTAACAACAGCTAAAATTCAAAGCTCTCTGGCTGCAAGACACTTGTCAGCTCTTTCTGGTAAGGGTCCACCAATTCAGTAAAACATCAATAAAAATAACCAACTGGGCTTTGTTACAACATAAATTGGAACAACTGACCCCAAACTTTCTTGTATCTTTGTTTGATTTTTATTTTAAGGCTTAAAGTTACATCCCGAAGATACCTGATGGAACAGGGTCAGATGGATGGGGAGGAGGTCCCCCCTGTCAGTGGACTTGGAGAGGGGCAGGGTGGGATGGGGGAGGGAGGGTGGGAGTTTGAGGGAATGATGGAGAGGGATACAGCTGGGATGCAGAGTTAATAAAATGTAACTGATAAGAAAAAAAATAAAATTATATAAAAAAATAAAGAAAATGTTTGGCCAATAAGGCATTTCACATGAGTTTAGTTTTGGCTAAGCCATTCCATCATGCTGTCGCTAACCCTGCTTAATTCTTCAACCTCAAGTATAGCCCTCTCTTATACATATGTATAAAGTTCTGAAGAATATACAAAACTATAATTAAAAAAAAGTTACAATTGTACTGAATTGAAATAAGGCACATGCGTTTGTTGCAAACACAAAGTAAAAAAAAAAAAAAGAAGAAGAAAAAAAGAATAAAAAAGAAAAAAGAAAAAAAAAGCATATCTCTGAATTCAGGATCAAGCTTATTTATATCATAAAAGCCAGGATGGCAACTCCTGCTGTTTAGCCATTTCCAGAGATACTCTAAGATTCAAAGATTCAAAATGACAAATTTTTCCTAAGGTTACCATGTAAATTCTTTTTTCTTAATAATCGATGTTATGTCCTTACTGATCTATAGTTGGGCTTCACATCATTTTTAAGTTTATATAAAGAGAGATAATATCACAATGCTCTGAAAACTGCATTATCCTTTTAAATGTGAATTATTTTCATGGGGGAAAATGTTGGTCGTGCATATGTAAAAAAGACACAAGAGTCTTGAAGATGGCAAAGTACATGCTAACCTAGCTTAGTCCCCAAAACTCAAAAATTATATTCATATGTTTCAAAAAACAAAACTGTACATCCTACATTAAAAAGAGGGCAAGCCAGAGAGTAGCCAAAACCAACTTAAAAATACAGATACAAAATACCTAGGATATACTTAATGCGAAGGGTAAGAGAGTTTACATGCTAATGCTCAGAGAGTTAATATAAAGGTATAACTGTCCAGTCTGTATAAAAAAGGGGCAAGCCAAAAAAAAAATAAAATAAAATAACCACTATCAATGTAAAGCACAGGTAAAAGATGCCTAGGGTATGCTTAAATAATAAGGGTAAGAGGGAGTTAAAGTTAACTTAGGCTATAAAAGCATTAACTACCCATTCTATATAAACAAGGGGATAGGAAAATAGCTACAACATATATAAAAATATAGGAGTAAACCTCAAAATGGGTAAAAGATATCTACAGTATGCATGTATTCTGAATTTAAAAAGGAGATTATATAAAGTTTACTTAAAACATGCATTTTCCATTGCTCAAGGTATCTATCTTATCTCTCTAATGGGAGGCTTCTCTAGGGAAATAGGTAGCAACTTGGCCTAATACAACAGGCATGCAAGAGCCCAAAAAGATATTTTGATCTATCCAAACTTGTTTTGATTTCAACATGATAATGATCATATGTTCAATAAAAATGGTAACATATATGGCTAATCCCTTTACTTGGGAACAGCTCTAAAACTGACTGAGACAATAAAATGTTTCTCTAGCCAAAACTTCAACAATACATGGCCAATATCCTTTGCTCTAATATCCTCAATATTAAATGCTAAATATTTAATATTAAAGACTAATATGCTAACCTTTTATTTGCTATAGCAGATTAAATTGGCTTACATTTAACTTTCATCCTGCATATCTCTCACATTCATAATTTTAGAACACTATAATGCTTGAGAGAAATTATAAGTTTGCAGAACAGAAGAACTGGACACTAGAGATGCTATATCAAACCTGACAGAATCATTCTTCAGCATACTGAGACATTGCCACATCTGTTTCATTATCTTGCATGTTCCAGCATTCTGCTTTTTCCTGCCTCAACTGCTTCAATTGTTATTTCTCATCAAAGCCTGCTCCCAAAAGATTAGGTCTCTGTTTAATGTTAAATAAAACCTTTGTCCTTTAATTTTTTGCTCTTAAGTTTTCCTAAAATATGATAGAATTAATAAGATTCACTAGCCCCTTTACAAATATGTTTAATTAAAAGTTTTGCTGTGATTTCAGTTTTAAAAGAACAGATTTAAAGTCATGCTAAAGATTATAGTTGAGTACAAGATTGAGTTTTACTTAGTCTCTTTGTTTAGGCAGGTTTTTTTTTTAAGGTTAACTCTAAAATTGGTAACCATAACCTTTGCCTTTCTACATCTACCTAAAATTTGGTTATAAAACAGATTTTAAAAAATATGAAAAAATAAACTATAACATCCCGTTTTATAAAATTAAGTTTAAAGCAGATGCTGAAAGTAGACAAAGAGTAAATCAAAGATGCTGGCCCTCAGACTTACCAGAGATCTGATAAATATGGCATTTTAACATATATAATCTTATTGTGACAGAGTCCAAACTGTTGAGGAACAAACAAAAACAAAAAACAATTTAAAACATAGTTAGCTCAATTGTTGATACATTAACAGTATTTACTAATGACTCATTATCTGGGGTTGCTGCCTATGCTTATAAAAGAAAAACAATATCTTTTCAAGTGTCTAACACATCTGCACAAAAAGCAGAGTTATCTGCAGTGTTGCTTGAATTTCAAAGTCTTAATAAGGAATCTTTGAATCTTTTACAGATAGTGCATGTGTAGGTCAGTCTTTGTCTTAGTGAGAGATTGCAGATCAGATTCAGATATCTTCTCCTGCTGGAATTTTATTTTTACAAATTCAAAATTTGACACACACACACACACACACACACACAACCTTTCCCTTTTTTACAAAAAGGACATTTGAGGGTTCGTTCTAATTTAACATGACTCCTGTCTAAAGGAAATGCACTGGCAGATAAAGTCACCAAAGTTTATTGTTCACAGTTAAAAAGAACCCAGGATGCCCATAATATGCACCATCTTATTAGTCAAACCTTGAGACTTAAATATTGATTAAGGAACAAGCCCGTAGTATAGTCAAGGCTTGCAGTACTTGTCCTCAATTTCAGCCTGTTCCTCATTTGGGAGTCAATCATAAAAGACTGGTTCCAAATCAGATTTGGCAAGTGGATATTACTCATATTCCTGAATGTAAACAATTAAAATATGTACATGTTTTCATAGAGAGCTATTCTGGATTTATTTTTTCCACTCCTCAACCAGGAAAATCTTCAAAGAATGTTATTGCTTCTTGTCTACAAGCTTTTGATGTTCTAGGAGTTCCTAGGTAATATAGAACTGACAATGCAACAGGAAATACTAGCAAATATTTTAAAAGAGTTTCTCCACAGTTTCAAATTTCTCATATAACTAAAATACCTTACAATCCTCAAGAACAAGGCATGGTAGCATGCCCACTAAACAATTAAGATTTACTTGCAAAATACAAGGAAGGGGGAGCTACTCTCCTGGACACCTAAGAATCATTTTAATTATTTTTTTTTCTGAATTTTTAAAATTTAAATAAGCATGGTAAATCTAAAGCAGATAGATTTTGGCATACAGAAATCAAGAAAAATTTTGCTAAAGTAAAATGAGCGATCCATTAACAAATGAATGGCATGGACGTGACCCTGTACTCATATGGTGATGAGGATCTGTCTGTGTTTTTTTTCGCAAGAAAATGATGCATCTAGATGGCTTCTGGAATCTGGTGCAACAAGTGGATTTTCTTCTGACAATGGTAATGATGTCAATGAAGATCTCTCAGGTCAAGATGGTGGTTTATTGGGCCTAAGTTCCTAATCCACCTCTACTACATCCAGTTTCCTGGGATGATGCAAATGTTCTTGTTTATGTCAATAACACTTGGTTGCTGGGTTTCCTTGCTTTTGAAGGAACACAAGTAAAACAGACTCTTAACTTTTCAGGAATAGGAAAAGTTCATCCTCTTTGCTTTACCAGAGAGAGTATTCATCACAAGCACTTACCAGTCTCCCTTGTCCAGGTCATAGGTCAGAATGCCTACTATTCTAAGTTGGGGCAGTAGCACAAGCCTCCCTTTGCAAGCAGGCAAAGTGGAACACTGGAGGGATATTATTGTCCCTTCCTATGGGAGTTAAAACGGACAGTTTTACATCTCTAAATAGTTACCCACCCTGTGAGAAAGGGGATCAATGCACTTGTCCTCAAGAGCCATCCTTGGACAAGATGCATCAGAGAAACACCTACCACTTACTCCTGTCACAATGACCCTGCATTTCCCATTGTGGACAGGACTGGTCTATCGTTAAGGGTATCAAGAACTTGGCTTCTGGTAAAGGCACTCAAAATTTCTTTGTTTTAGAAAAAGCCCTTAGTGCTGGTCTTTGTAGTACTTCAAATAAAAACTGGCAAAACTATGTATGGAAATTGGGGGCTGCATTGGGATATATAGGCTTTTCTCTGTGAATGCAAGTAGCCTTGCTAAATTATGCAAGTATACTTCTCTTTTGGCAAGTGTTAATCCTTATTTACTGCTAATTGGAAACATTTTAGCAAGACATTTTAAGAAAAATGATACACCTTCAATTGAATGTGTATATTACAATCTTAATAATTATGTTAGTGCTGACAATAATGCTCTTTCAGTATTAGTAGTTAAGCAACCTGCTTTTGTTCTGATTCCTGTAAGGGTTTCTGATTCTTGATATGAAAACAGAATTTAATTGGACTCAGGTTCAGAATCACCTTGCTGGTATTTGGTCTAGCAAAACTTCTCATTGGACATTTTAATGAGAAGTAAGATCCCTGACGAAAAATCTGCCAAGAAACTTAGGTTAGAATTGGCCAATACAGCCTGGGATATATTTATTTGCCCCAGGAGGCCCTTTCCATCCTTTGACTCTGTGTTTAAGTGGGGAATGACACTTGTGGGCATGGTGGGTATGGGTTTGTTGGCTTGTGCCTGCCTTCCTTGTGTGTTCCAGTTCTTTTTACAACAATGTCAGTCCATGCAAGTGCAGTTGCATGAATTTAAATTAAAGATCTCTAACAACTCATTTGATATGGAGGTAAGTCATTGATGGGTAAGAGTAAAATTGTGTTTTTTCCAACCTAAAAGAGAGGCTCATAAATATCTCATCCTGGACCTTGATGACAGGTAAGGAAAAATTCACATTTCGACAAAATTAAGACAGGCTCTCCATAAAACAAAGACGGGGAAACTGAAGAAGTCTGGTAATTGGAATTCTAACTCTTGGCTATGGCAGATGTGGGTCATATCTAAATTCCATGTGTCAGAGACTGTCCTTGGTCATCTCTGCAAGTGGGCTGTTCTGAGACTGAGAAGTTTACAGCAACCTCCCTGCAACGTTGAGAACCAGACAGCAAACTTGGTGAAAGCTTGAGTGAATTCCTGATGTCTTGCTAGGTGGCACAAAAGTGTTGCTACTGTGAAAAAAAAATTAGCTTGTATTAGCTTGCATATTCAGTAAACTGAGAATTGAAAAGGAATATCTCTTGTCTCCATTCTTCATATTTCTGTCACATTTACACTCCCACGTATAGATAGACTAGCCCATAGGACTATCATGTTACCTTCTCTTGTCCCTGCTCTTAAAGACTCAGTACCCCAAGGGAACCCCTGACCCTGCCAGCCAGTTTTATCAAAAACATAAAGGTATATTTAGTCAGTTATCCAGTATTTCTCAATTCAAAGTCACAAATTAGGAAATTTCAGATATAAGACCATAGTAGGAAACCCCTTTGCCATTCAGTACATTCCCCTTAATCCCACATTCCTAGACATTTACTCACTGGGAAATAAAAAGAGCTAGAGAGACAGATTCAGAAATAGAGAGACCTAGACTCATAGCAACAAAGATACAAGTGACAGAGACCAAGAGACAGACTCCATTCTGTCTGGTCACTTTGGCATATCAACCTCACAGCACACTCTCTTATGAAATAACTCCAAAAGGAATTACATTATCTAACAAGGCCATACTGACTAACCATTCCCAGACTTTTCCTCTCTGGGCACTCCATATGTAAATAGATGAGCTTCAATGGGACATTGCAATTCCAATCACCAGGAAGTAGAAAAAGATGGATGGACTTTTAGGCTAAAAGAACACATATATTCTGAAAGTTTGTCATTCAATACAATGAATAAAGTCCCAGAAACTTCCAAGTACTAAAGAACAGGACTGATAATCTTCTTTGGGAAAAGCTGGAATATTTCCATAACTAAGTATTATTCAGCTAAGAAAATGACATCATGGATATTTTTAGACAAAATGATGGAACCAGGAAATATCTTCCTGGGTGAAGTAACTAAAATACAGATAGACAATTGTGGTACGTATTCACTTATTAGGAGGTCTATTAATAGTGCAGGATAAAGTTTCAATAGGCCATCAATTAAAACCAAACCAGTGTTCCACTAGGGAGATTGGGCCACAGCATCATATAGAAATTTTCAAGCCACCCAGGCTGTTGCTATTAGATATGTTGCTCTCTGACCTCAAATGATAGATCAGTGCAATGTTCATGCATCCACATAGATTCTTCCTTCTGCCTCAAATTGGACTGCAAACAGAGACACACAGTTTGATATTAGGCAGAGAGAGACCTTAAAACACCCAGCTCTAAATGGGAATACACTATTTAGAGCTAAATGGAATACTCCCTCCCTCAGATCTCTGGGAAGCCTGCAGGAGAGTAGGCAGGAAGAGTGTAATAAGCAGAGGTAATTAAGGACAGAAGGAGAACAAAACCCTGATATTCAGACCACAGAGTAAGATGATGCAGCCAGCTATGATGACACCTGATAATCTAGGGTCAGTTTGAAGGGGGAGGAGGACTTCCCCTTTCAGGGAACTAGAGAAAAGACCTAAGGGTAGGAAAATGACTGTGGGTGGGTCTGGGAGGAGAAGAGGGATGGGGCAGCAGAGGAGAAACAAAGTGAAAAATCATCATAATAAAAAATACATAAAAATAAATACAGAAGTCAAATGGTGATCAAGGGAATGAAGTATACAGCTCTGCAGGACTAATGCCTTCTTCTTTTGGGTGGTCCCACGGAGTGGCAAAGATGAACTCTGTTTTCTTTAAGGGACTTTGCACTGAGAATCTGATCATTTTCCAATGAGTAGATGAAAAACACATACTTGAATTGATATATTTATAGAAAAAAATTTACTGTAACACAAGGGAAGGAATTTGAACCTGGGAGCAATGGACTAGTAGTATATTATATGAAATTCCAAAATAATCAATAAAGAAGTGAGGTTAACAACTTTTTAAAAAAATTCTTTATTAATTACATTTTATCACTTTGTATCCCCCTTTGATTCCCTCCTTCCTTCAGTCCCAATCCCTCCCTTCCACCACCCTCTGCATGCATCCCTGCCCCCATGTCCACTGATAGGGGAGGTCTTCTTTTTCTTCCTTCTGATCCTAATCAATTAGGTCTCATCAGGAATGGCTTCATTGTCTTTTTCTGTGGCCTGGTAATGCTGCTTCCCCTTCAGGGGGAGGTAATTAAAGAGCAGGCCAATCAGTTCATGTCAGAGACAGTCCCTGTTCCTATTACAATGGAATCCACTTGGATACTGAATTGCCATGGGCTACATCTGAGCAAGGAAGGGTCTTAGGCTATCTCCATGCATAGTCCTTGTTTGCAGTATCAGTCTCAGGAAAGACCACTATGCTCAGATTTTTTTGTTCTGTTGCTCTCCTTGTGGAGTTCCTGTCCTCTCTAGATCTTAACTGTTTCCCACTTCTTTCATAAAATTCCCTGCACTCTGCCCCTAAGTCTCAGCATCTGCACTGATAGTCTGTCTGCAAGGCAGAGCCTTTCAGAGTTCTTCTGTGTCAGGCTCCTGAATTGTTCCCTCTTTTCTCCTTCTTCTGATGTCCATCCTCTTTGCCTTTCTGGATAGGAATTGAACAGTTTAGCCACTCCTCCCTCTTGATTGGTTTCTTTAGGTGTACAAATTTTAGTATATTTATCTTATATTATATGTCTATATGTGTGAGTATATACCATGTGTATCTTTCTCCTGCTGGGATAGCCCACTCAGGATGATCTTTTCCAGATCCCACCATTTACCTGCAAATTTCATTATTTCCTTGTTTTTCCTTGCTGAGTAATATTCCATTTTGTATAAATACCACCATTTGTGCATCCATTCCTCCACTGAGGGGCATCTGGGCTGTTTCCAGCATCTGGCTGCTACAAACATGGTTGAGCAAATGTCCTTATTGTGTACTCGAGACCCTTTTTGGGTATATCCCTAGGAGTGGTATAGCTGGATCTGAAGCACTATTACTAGTTGCCTGAGAAAGCTCCAGATTGCTTTCCAAAGTGGTTGTATAAGTTTAAATTCCCACCAGCAGTGGAGGAGGGTTCCTCTTTCTCCACAACCTCTCCAGCATGTGTTGTTTCTTGAGTTTTTTCATCTTAGCCATTGTGATGGTTGTAAAGTGAAATCTTAGGGTTGTTTTCTTTAAAGTATTTCTCTACCATTCAACATTCCTCTATTGAGAATTCTCTATTTAGCTCTGTACTCCATTTTTTTTTTAAATTGGATTACTTGATTTTTTGCTGTTTCACTTTTTTAGTTCTGTATGTATACTGGATATCAGTCCTCTGTCCAATATAGGGTTGGTGAATAACCTTTCCTAAGTTGTAGGCTGTCATTTTGTTCTGATGACAGTGTCTTTTGCTTTACTGAAGGTTTTCAGTTGCAGGAGGTCCCATTTATTGATTTTTTTCTCTTAGAGCCTATGCTGTTTGTGTTCTGATCAGGAAGTTGTCTCCCGTGCCAATTAGTTCAAGGCTCTTCCCCACTTTTTTCTTCTAAGTGGTTTAGAGTGTCTGCTTTTAATTGAGGTCTTTGATCCACTTGGAGTTTAGTTTTGTTCAGGTTGAAAAGTGTGGAACTATTTGCATTTTCCTACATGATGACATCCAGTTAGGCCAGCACCATTTGTTGAAGATGCTGTCTTTTTCTATTGAATGGTTATGGCATCTTTGTAAAAAATCAGGTGTCCATAAGTGTGTGGATTTATGTCAGGGTTATCTATTTGATTCAATTGATCCAGCAGTCTGTTTCAATGCCAGTACCATGCAGTTTTTAGTATTGTTGCTCTATAGTACAGTTTGAGATAAGAGATGGAGATACCTCCTGAAGATCTTTTAGTGTAGAGAATTGTTTTAGCAATTTTGGTTTCTTCTTGTTCCATATGAAGATGAAAAAAATTTTTCAAGGTCTGTAAAGAATTGTGTTGGTAATTTAATCGAAATTGCATTGAATCTGTAGATTAGTTTTAGTCAGATGGCCATTTTTACTATTATTAATCCTGCCAAGCCATGAGCATGGGAGATCTTTCCAAAGTCTCATATCTTCTTCTTATTCATTCTTCAGAGACTGAATTTTTTTTCATACAAGTCTTTGTTTGCTTGGTTAGGTTCACACCAAGGTACTTTATGTCCTTTGTGGCTATTGTGAAGGGTGTTGTTTTCTAATTTATTTCCCGACCCTTTTGTCTTTTGTATACAGGAGGGCTACTGATTTTTTTGAGTTAATTTTTTATCCAGCCACTTTGCTGAATGTGTTAATCAGCTGTAGGAGTTCCCTGGTAGAATTTTTTGGGTTACTCAGGTATACTATCATATCATCTGCAAATAGCGATACTTTTACTTCTTTCCTCTCCAATTTGCATCCCATTGATCTCCTTCAAATGTCTAATTGCTCTATAAAGGACTTCAAGAAGAATATTGAAGGGCCACCTTGCCTTTTCCCTGATTTCAGTGGAATGGATTTTAGTTTCTCTCCATTGAGTTTGATATTGCCTATAGGCTTCCTGTGTATTGCCTTTACTATATTCATGTATGTGCCATGTTTCCCTGAACTCTCCAATACTTTAAACATGAATGGTTGTTGGATTTTGTAAAATGCCTTTTCAGCATCTAAGGTGATGATCATGTGGGTTTTTTTTGTTTGTTTGTTTGTTTTTCTTCCAGTTTGTTTATGTGGTGGATCACATTGATGGATTTCCATAAACTGAACCAAATATGCATGCCTGGGAAAAAACCTACTTGGTCATAGTCAATGATATCTTTGATGTGTTCTTGGACTGATCTATTGTTAAGGACATTAAGAACTTGGCTTCTAGTAAAGGCAGTCAAAATTCTGTTGTTTTATATAAAGCTGTTAGTGCTGGACTTTGGAGGACTTCAAATAAAAATTGTCAAAACTATGTATGCAAATTGTGGGCTGCATTGGGTCATATAGGCATTCTCTCTTGGAAGGCAAGTAGCTTTGCTAAATTACTCAAATGTACTTATGTTTTGCATGTGTTAATCCTCCTTATTTACTGCTAATTGGAAACATTGTAGTGAGACATTTTAAGAACAATAATACTTATTCAATTGAATATATTACAGTCTTAGTAATTGTGTTAATGCTGATAATAATGCTCTTTCAGTATTAGTTGTTAAGCAATCTGTTTTGTTGTGATTCCTCCTAGGGTTTCTGATTCTTGGTTTGATGAAACAGAATTTAATTGCACTCAGGTTCAGAATCATTTGGCTGGTATTTGGTCAAGCAAAAATTTCTCAGTGGACATGTTAATGAAGAGAAATAAGTTCATGACATAGAATCTCCCAACAAACCTAGGTTTGAATTGGCCTATACAATCTGGGATATATTTCCTAGCCTCAGGAGGAGCTTTCCATAATCTGACTCTGTGCTTAGGTGGGAACTGACATTTGCTACATGGCAGGTATGGCTTCATTGGCCTGTACCTGCTTTCCTGGTGTGTTACTGTTCCTTCAATAACAACTTCAATGCATGCAAGTGCAGTTGCATGAACTTAAATAAAATCTCTAACAGCCTCATTTGACATGGAAGTAAGTCGAAGACTTGTAAGAGTAAAATTTTGATTTTTTCCAACCTCAGACAGAGAGTCATAAATATCTCATCTGAGACCTTGATGAAGAGTAAGGAAAATTCACATTTTAACAACCTAAGAAAGTTGTTAAACAAAGAAGTGAGAACTGAAGGAGTCTGGTAATTGGAATTCTGCCTCCTGGCCATGGCAGATGCAGGTCTTATCTAAGTTCCATGTCTCAGAGACTGTCCTTGGTGGTCTCTGCAAGCTTGATTTTCTGAGATTGAGAAGTAGATTGCAAGCTCCCTGCAACCTTGGGAACAAGAGAGCAAACTTTTTGTAACCTTGATTGAATACTTGGATGCTTTGCCAGGTGACACAGATGTGTTGCTATTGTGAAAAAAAATTGCTAGCAACCTTTACTTTATAAGTGTTGATTGAATGTTCAGAAAACTGAGACTTGAAAAGAAACTTGTCTTGTCTACATTCTTCGCATATCTGTTCTCCCATTTATACTCCCTCTTTCAAATGGATCTTGTTAGACTATCCTGCAGAACTGTCAGGTTACCTTCTTTTTCCCTGGTCTTAAATATAAAATTTCCTCAGGAACCCTCAACCCTGCCTGACTATTATATCAATAAGAATGATATGTCAATAAGACTATAATATCAGTAAGACTAAACATACATTTAGTCAGTATGCCATGATCTGCTCAGTTTAAAGTCACAACCTAAGAAATTTCAGATCCAAAACCACAGTAGGAGAACACGCTGTCATTTGGTACATTCCTTTTAATCCCATATTCCCAGACATTTACTCACTGGGGAGAAGACCTAGAGAGGCAGATTCAGAAATAAAGAGACCTAGACCAACACAAACAAAGTGATAAAATGACAGAGACCGAGAGACCTCCATTCTGTCTGGTCACTTTCTTTGGCATATCATTGAAAGAACACCTGACAGTAATATAACTCCAATAGGAATAATATTATCTAACAGGCCATTCCTCCTAACCCATTCCAGATATTTCCTCTCTGGGAACTCAGCATGTGAATAGATGAGCTTTAAGGGGACACTTCAATTCAAATCAACAGGAAGTGCAAGAAGATGGAGGAACTTCTAGGCTAAAAGAACATAGTTCAGTATTATGCAGAGAGACAGAGGCCTTAAAATATCCAGTACTAAATGGGATTTCCCTATGAAATTCTCCCTTCCCTCAGAGCTCTGGGAAGCCTGCTTGAGAGGAGGCATGAAGAGTGTCATAACTAAAGGGAATGGAGGACCAAAGGAGAACAATGCCCTGAGAATCAGGCCCACAGTAAGATGATGCAGCCAGCATTGAGGAGAACTGATAAGCTAGAGTCAGATAAAAGGGGTAATAGGCCCATCCCTATGAGGGAACTAGATAAAGGACATAGGGGTAGAAGAAGTGCATAGAGGTGCATGCTACTATAAGGAGAAGAGGGTAGAGGCAGGAAAGTGCATACAAAATAAACACACCAGAATAAATAAATGCATAAGAAAAACTCTGATCAAGGTGATTATATTTGAACTGTTTACAACTGATGGCTTTTTTTGGGGGTGGTGCCAGGATAGAACAAGGATAAACTCAGTTTTTTTTAAAGGAATTGGTACTGAGATGTTGATCATGTTCCAATAAGAATGTCACAACATATACTTCAATTGATGTAAAGAAAATTAAAAAAAAAATATTATGACACATGGATAGGAATTTGAATCTGGGAGCAATGGAAAAGTAGTATGTTATATGAAAAATGTATGTTATATGAAATTCCCACATAATCAATAAAAATAATATGTTGACAAATTTTATACTGATTTTTAAAATGGAGAAAAGATTCTGCTAATAGAGGGCAGAGTTTGACTTTGTAAGGACTGCTCTCCAAGAACTCTTTATGTAGCAGAGAATCCTAGCCATGAACTTGTGGTTACCCAGCTACCTCAATCCCTATGAGCTCAGGTGGCACTTCAGAACAATCAGTCCTGGTGCTAACAGTACATTCAGAGGGATTGTTCAGAAGGACCACAGCTGGAAACACAGCTGCTCTTGAATCCTAGGCATATAACACAGACCCATGTCTCTGTCCTGTAGGCCCACTTTTAACTGTAAATCCCAGGACCAGGAGGGTTCCTCACTGACCACTGTATATGACACAGCTGCCAATCCTGCCAGGTCTGCCAAGGCAACCCAGCTAATAGAGAGTTGACAACACTAGTATGAAACAAGACCAGCTGTCAAATAATTTATTGCCCTACAGTTCTCCTTTCACATTCGCCAATATTTCTCTATTTCAGTCAAACCAATCCCAGGAATCATCTAGTTTCCTTCTCTTTTCCCTGCTCCTAAAGACTCAATACCCCAGGAATCCTATAAACTGCCAATCTATTATATTAAAAAAAGTGAATGTACATTTAGTGAGTGTGCAAGTAACTTCAGTTCCAAGTCAGAACCCAGGAAATTTCAGTTGCAAGAACATAGTGGGAGAACACTTTGTCATTTCTTACTTTCCCCTTATTTGCACATCATTTTGAAGCTTCCCTACTTAGGATGCTGTCCAATTAAATGAATATTAAAATTTCATTTTCCAACTGACATTGTCACAGAGGTAAACAGGAGCAAAAAGTGGGATCTGGATAAAGGAATGAGATAAATACTTACTGTGTATCACAAGAAAAAGTCAAATGGAAAGAGGATCAGAGATCCTGGAATCTGAGGAAGTTTGTTTGTGTCCCTGGAAACCTAAACATTCTGTCAGGAGCTGATTGGTAGAGAGGGTGAATGATGTCATGATACACATGAGAGCCAGTATGAGTTTTAGGAGCCAGTTATTAAAAGGGTCAAGTGAATAGAGTGCTTGATAGACAGGCTGAGCAGCCATACATGCCTCAATCTGGGCAGCTGAAAGCACACAACCCAGAGATGACAGTTCCTGTGTCCAAGAGTCTTAGTTCAGGAAAAGTGCCACATATTTCTTTCACGTGTTCATTAATAAAGTCATGTGTCCTTGAAATGTGAGTTGCACATTATCACAGAGTCCATTACTATTTGTTAAATGCAAGGCTATGTCCTCAGTCAGTGAATAACTTTCTGGGAATATGCTCCCTGACAAACGCAAATCTTTGAACAAAAAGTGTTTAATTGGGACCTTGCTTATATTTTTACAGGACCATCTAGGATGTCCTGTCAGCAAGGAGTCATCTTGCTGTATTCCTTCAGCAGTACTGAGAGCTTTTTGTACTGAACCACAAGTGGCAGGCAGAGAGAGGGTCACAAAGAGAAAGATAGAAAGAGCTAGAGAGTGATTCAGAAATAAAGAGACCAAGAGGAACATAAACAAAGTTAGAAAGTGTCAGACACTGAATGACAGAGACTCCATTTTCTCTAGTAACCTTCATTTGGCATATCGACCTCAAAGAACATCCTGATATATGTTAACTCCAATAGAAATTATATTATCTAACAACTTACTGGACATTTCCTTACTGGGGACTCCACCTGTAAATAAAGGAGTTTCAAGGGGCCACTGCAATTCAAATTACCAGGAAGTAGAAGATGGAGATATTTCTAGGCTAAAAGAACATAGTTATCCTTATATTTAGTCATTCAACACAATGATTAAAGTCCAAGCAACTTCCAAGGACTAAAGAACAAGACTGACAAACTCCTTTGAGGAAAATTTGGTCTATTTCCATAACGGGGTATTATTCAGCTAAGAAAATGACATCATGTTCTTTTCAGTGAAATGAATCTAACCAGGTAAATCATCCCTGGTCAAGTAACTAAAATGCAGAAAAACAGATATGGTGTGTATTTACTTAATCAGAGGTCTCCTAATAGTGGGTTTAAACTTCCAATAGGCCATCTAATTGTGGCCAAACCAGTCTTCTACTAGGGGGATTGGGAGGCAGTTATTTGAGTTATTGGATCAGGACATCCTATGGAAATTTTCAACCAACCCATGCTGTTGTTATTAATATATGTTGCTCTCTGTTCTCAACTGATAGATGAGTACCGTCTTCTTAGATTGACAGAGATGCTTCCTTCTTCATCAAATGGGATAGAATACAGAGACCCAAAGTCTGATATTATGCAGAGAGAGACCTTAAAAATTCCAGCTCTAAATGGAATTTCCTTATGAAATTCTCCCTCCCCAAACTCCTCTGGGAAGCCTGCAATCGAGGATGCAAGAAGAGTGTCATAAGTAGAGGAAATTGAGGAAATAAGCAGAACAATGCCCTGAGAATAGGACACTTAGAAAGATGATGCAGCTGGACTTGTTGAGACCTGATAACCTAGGGTCAGGTAGAAAGGCAGAAATGACTTGAGAAAACCCCACAGGGAAGGAAGGAAACAGTACTGACTTGAGTCAGGCAGTCATTACCTGGAAACATCTATCAGACCAGTGGGTATGAGCTGCCATCACTGAACTGGGTTCAAGCCGTGGGCACAGAGAGTCAAAAGTCTACATGCCAGAAAATTTGAAAATCTCAATGAAATGGACAATTTTGTTGATTGATTCTACTTACCAAACCTGGATCAAGATCAGGTAAATCAATTAAATAGTCCTATATCTCCCAAGGAAATAGAAGTGGTCATCGAAAGTCTCCAATCCAAAAAAAAAAAAAAAAAAAAAGCCCTGGACCAGAGGGTTTCAGCATGGAATTCTACAAGATCTTCAAAGAAGACATAACACCAGTTCTTTTCAAACTATTCCACAAAATAGAAACAGAAGGAACACTACCAAACTCATTCTATGAAGTCACAGTCACCTTGGTTCCTAAATCTCACAAAGACCCAACAAAAAAAGAGAATTTCAGGCCAATCTCCCTCATGATCATTGATGCAAAAATACTCAACAAAATACTTGCAAACCGAATACAAGAACACATCAAAGATATCATCCACTATGACCAAATAGGCTTCATCACAGGCATGAAGCGGTGGTTCAATATATGGAAATCCATCAATGTGATCCACCATATTACCAAACTGAAAGAAAAAGACTGTATGATAATCTCCCTAGAGGCTGAAAAAGCATTTGAAAACTCCAACATCCATTCCTGCTTAAGGTATTAGAGATGAGGGACACAAGGCACACATTTAACCATAGTAAAAGCAATATAAATCAAGCTCATTGCCAACATCAAACTAAACAGAGAGAAAGTTAAAGCAGTCACACTGAAATCAGGGACAAGGCTAGGCTGCTCACTTACTCCATATGTCTTCAACATAGTTCTGGAGGTCCTTGCTAGAGCAATAAAAGAGTTGAAGGAGATCAAGGGGGTACAAATTTGAAAGGAAGAAGTCTAAGTATCACGATTTATAGATGGTATGATAGTATACGTGAGTGATACCAAATCTCTACCAGTGAACTCCAACAGCTGATAAACACCTTCAGCAAAGTGGCTAGATACAAAATTAATTCAAAATAAAATCACTAGCTCTCCTATATACAAAAGACAAAAGGGCTGAGAGGGAAAATAGGGAAACAACACCCTTCACAATAGCTACTAATTACATAAAGTACCACAGAGTAACCCTAACCTAGCAACTCAAAGACATGTATGAAAAAAATTTCCAGTCTCTGAAAAAAGAATTAGAAGAAGATATCAGAAAATGGAAAGATCTCACATGCTCGTGGCTTGGCAGGATTAACCTAATAAAAATGGCCATCTTACCAAAAGCAATCTACAGATTCAATGCAATTTCCATCAAATTACCAACACAATTATTTACAGACTTAGAAAGAAAAATTCACAAGTTTATATGGAATAACAAGGGACCCAGAATTGCTAAAACAATCCTCTACAATAAAAGATCTTCTGGATGTATCTCCATCCCTGATCTTAAGCTGTACTATATAGTAACAGTAATAAAAACTGCATGGTACTGGCATAGAAACAGAATGGTGCATCAATGAAACTGAACAGAAGACCCAGAAATAAACCCACACACTTATGGACAACTGATTTTTGACAAAGATGCCAAAACCATACAATGGAAAAAAGATAGCATCTTCAACAAATGGTGCTGGTCTAACTGGATGTCTACATGTAGAAAAATGAAAATAGATCCATACTTATCACCCTGCACCAAACTAAAGTCCAAGTGGATCAAAGACGTCAACATAAAACCAGACACATTAAATCAGCTAGAAAAAAAAGTGGGGAATACCCTAGAACTCATTGTTACAGGATAAAACTTCCTGAACAGAACACCAACAGCACATGCTCTAAGAGCAACAATCAATAAATGGGACCTCATGAAATTGAAAAGCTTCTGTAAAGCAAAGGACACAGTCATCAAAACAAAGCGACTGCCTACAGATTGAGAAAGAATCATCACCAACCCTTTATCTGACAGAGGACTCATATCCAGTATATATAAAGAACTAAAGAAGCTGAAAAGCAGCAAACCAAGTAATCCACTTAAAAAAAAAAGGAACAGAGCTAAACAGAGAACTCTCTGTAGAGGAATATAGAATGGCAGAGAGAAACTTAAAGAAATGCTCAATGTCATTAGCCATTAGGAAAATGCATATCAAAATGACCCTGAGATTTCCTCTTACATCCATCAGAATGGCCAAGATGAAAAACTGAAGTGACAACACATGCTGGACAGGATGTGGAGAAAGGGGAACCCTCCTCCACTGCTGGTGGGAATGTAAAATTCTACAACCACTTTAGAAATCCATCTGGCCCTTTCTGAGACAACTAGGAATCATGCATCCTCAAGATCCATGAATAACAATCCTAGGCATATATTGAAGAGTCTCAAGTACACAATAAGGACATTTGCTCAACCATGTTTGTAGCAGCTTTATTTGTAATAGCCAGAACATAGATACAGCCCAGATGCCCCTCACCTGAAGAATGGATGCAGAGGTTGTGGTACATCTACACAACGAAGTATTACTCTGCAATGAAAAATAAGGAAATCATGAAATTTGCAGGTAAATGGTGGGACCTGGAAAGGATCTTTCTGAGTGAGCTGTCCCAGAAGCAGAAAGACACACACGGTATATACTCAGTCATATAGATATGTAATATAGGATAAACCTAGTAAAATCTGTACTCTAAAGCAACTAATCAAGAGAGAGGACAGTGACTAAAATGCTCAATCCCCTTCCCAAACGGCAAAGAGGAAGGGCATCAGAAGAAGAATAAATCAGGAAAAAAGCTAGAAACCTGCCACAGAGGGCCTCTGAAAGGTTCTTTCCTGCAGACTATCAAAGCAGACTCTGAGACTTATGGCCAACTTTTGGGCAGTGTGCATGTAATCTTATGTAAGAAGTGGAAAATTCTGAGATCTGGAGAGGACAGGAACTCAACAAGGAGAGAAACAGAACCAGAAAATTTGAGCACAGGTGTCTTCCCAGAGACTCAGACTCCAAACAAGTACCATGCATGGAGATATCCTAGAACCTGTGAGCAGACTTAACCCATTGCAGTTTAGTATCGAAGTAGGTTACTTAGTAATGGGAAAACGACTGCCTCTGACATGATCTGAATGGCCTGCTCTTTGATCACCTCCCCCTGAGGGGGGAGCAGCCTTTCCCAGCCACAGAAGATGACAATGCAGCCACTCCTGATGTGATCTGATAGATTAAGATCAGAAGGAAAGAGAGGAGGATGTCCCCTCTCAGTGGACTTGGAGAGGAGTACGGGTGAAAAAGCAGAAGGGAGGGTGGAATCAGGAGGGGAGTAGGGAGGGGCTTATGAGGGGATACAAAGTGAATAAACTATAATTAATAAAAAAAATTAAAAAAGATGTTACAGGCAAATAGATGGAACCAGGAAAAATCATCCTGTTTTAAGTAAATAAAATGCAGAAAGACAAATATGGTATGTATTTACACATTTGGAGGTTTCCTAATACTGGGGTATAAAGTTTCAATAAGCCATCTACTGTGACCAAACCAGTCTTCCACTAAGGGAATTGAGGGGCAGTTAATTGACTTGTTGTGCCAGGTCATCCTATGGAAATTTTCAGGCAACCCAGACTGTTGTTATTAAAATATGTTCCTCTCTGCCCTCTAGTGATAATTAGTACCATGTTCTTCTATTAACAGAGATATTTCCTTCCTCATCAAATGTTATTGCATACAGAGAACCACAGTCCAATATTATGCACAGAGAGACCTAAAATGTACAGATCTAAATGGGATTTCCCTATGAAATTCTCCCTCCCCTTAGAGTTCTAGGAAGCCTGCAGGAGAATATATACTGGGTCCATCTTTCTGCTTATGGGATAGCTCAGTCAGGATGATCCTTTCCAGGTCCCACCATTAACCTGCAAATTTCATGATTTCCTTGTTTTTATTGCTGAGCAATATTCCATTGTGTAGATTACCATGGTATCTGTACCCATTTTTTAGTTGGCAGACATCAGAGTTGTTTCCAAACTAAGGGTTGCTTACAAATAAAGCTTCTTCAATCATGGTTGAACAAATGTCCTTGTTGTATACTGTAGCCTTTTTTGGATATATGCCTAGGTGAGGTATAGCTGGATCATTAGAAATTGCTATTTCTAGTTGTCTGATAAAATGCCAGATTGACTTTCAGAGTGGTTGTACAAGTTCACATTCCCACTAGCAGTGGAGGAAAGATTCCCTTTCTCCACAACCTCTCCAGCATGTTGTCACTTGAGTTTTTGATCTTCCCCATTCTGATGGGTGTAAGGTGAAAAATCAAGGTGGTTTTGATATGCACTTCCCTGATGGCTGATGATGTTGAACATTTCTTTCAGTGTTTCTCTTCCACTAGATATTCCTCTATTGAGAATTCTCTGTTTATCTCTGTTCCCCATTTTAAAATGGATTACTTGATTTGTTGGTTTTCAACTTATTTGGGTCTTTATATGTATAATGCATATTAGCCCTCTTTCAAAGAGAGACTAGGTGAAGATTCTTTCCCAATCTGTAGGCCTTCATTTTGTTTTCATGACAGGGTCCTTTGTTTTTCAATTTCATGAGGTTCCATTTGCTGATTGATGTTCTTAAGCCTGTGTTGTTGGTGTTCTGTTCAGGAAGGTGTCTCCTGTGCCAATGAGTTTAAGGCTCTTCCCCACTTTTTCTTCTAACCGATTTAATGTATTGGTGTTATGTTGAGGGCTTTGATCTACTTGGACTTTAGTTTCATGCAGGGTAAGAGTATGGATCTATTTGCCTTTTTCTACATGTAGACATCCAGTTAGACCAGCACCATTTGTTGAACTGCTATCTTTTATTGTTTTGGCATCTTTGTCAAATCACAGGTTTTCATAAGTGTATGGGTTTATTTCTGGGTCTTCTATTCGATTCCATTGATCCATCATTCTGTTCACAGTCTGTGTTTATTAAGGTATGTTGCTCTCTGCCCTCAACTGATTTATCAGAGCCATGTTCTTAGAACCACAGTGATACTTCCTTCTTCATCAAATGAGATTGCATACAAAGACCTACAGTCTGATATTATACAAAGAGAGAGAGAGAGAGAGAGAGAGAGAGAGAGAGAGAGCGCTTAAAACCATCAGCCCTAAATGGGATTTCCTGATGAAATTTTCCCTCCTCTCAGAGCCCTGGGAAGCCTACAGGAGAGTATGCAGTAAGAGGGTCATGTGTAGAAGGAATTGAGAACACAAGAAGAACAATGCCTTGAAAATCATTTCTCAGAGGAAGACGATGTAGCTAGCCTTGATGAGAATTGATAAGCAAGGGTCAGATAGAAGGAGGAGGAGGACCTCCCCTGTCAGGGAAATTTTAGAAAGGGCATAGGGGTAGGAGAAGGAGTGTGGGAGGGACTGGAAAGTGAAGGAGGGAGCAGCAGAGGGGATACAAATTGAACAAATCACAATAAATAAATACGTAAGAAAAAATGTGATCAAGATGATGATGGGTAGAGCTGTTCAGGACTGAAATTTTCTTCTTGGGGGTGGTCCCAGGGTGCAGCAAGGATGAACTCAGTTTTCTTTAAGGGACTTGGCACTGAGAATCTGACCATGTTCCAATGAGTATATGAACAACACATACTTATTAAACTGGTGTATTTAAAAAAAAACAAATTTTTAGTGTGACACATAGGTAGGAATTTGAACATGGGAGCAATAGAATAAGAATGTAATGTATGTTATATGAAATTCCCACATAATAAAAATTATATGTTGACACATTTTGCAATGGCTTTTAACTTGGAGAAAAGATTCTGCTAAAGAAGGGCAGAATTTGACTTTGTAAGGCATGCTTTCCAGAAACCCATTATGTAGCTGAGAATCCTAGCTATGAACTAGTTTTTACCAAAGTACCTCAGACCCTATGAGCTCACATGCCACCTCTGAACAAGCAGAACTGGAACTAACACTACATACAGAGTGTTTGTCTGGGGATCCACAGAGCTTCACTTGTGTCATAGGTATATTACAGGGACCCATTTCTCTGTCCTAAAGGAACATCTTTTTTTAATCTATAAATCCCTGGACTAGGAGGAATGCTCACTGAGTATTGAGTAGCACAAAGCTGTCAATCCAGCCAGGTCAGACAAGGCAACCCTGTTCATAGAAGGTTGACAATACTATTGTGGAACTGCACTATCTGTCAAATTGTTTATTGCCCCACTGTTCACTGTTCATATATACTGATCTTTTGCTGTTTCATCCAAACCAGTGCCAAACAAGAATTGTCTGTTTTCCTTCTGTTTTCCCTGCTCTTAAAGACTCGATAACCATGAGAACCCTAGACCCTGCCAGCCTATTATATCAATAAGTATGTGAAGGTACATTTAGTCAGTACACCAGTAACTGCTTAGTTTAAAGTCACAACCTAGGAAATTTCAAATCAGTGACCACAGTAGGAGACCACCTTGTCATTCAGTCAGTACATCCCTCTTAAATCCAAATCACTTTGAAGCTTCCCTAATTAGTAACATGTCCAATTTAATACAGTCGTATTAAAGTTTCATTTCCTACCTGACATTGTCACAGAGGTAAACATGAATAAAGGTTTGGGATGTGGATAAAGAGATTAGATAAAAGCTTTTTTTGGTTATACAAGAAAAAGTCACATGTACACAAGATCAGAGATACTGGAACATGAGGGAATTTTGTTTGCTCATCTCCATAGAAACATCAAGATTCTCTCAAGTGCTGATTGGTTGAGAGGAAAAATTATGTTATGTAACAGGTAATAGCCAGTAAGAGTTTCAACAGCCAGTTATTAAAAGGGCCAAGTGGACAGCATGCTTGAGAGAAAGGATGGTCAACCCTACAATCCTCAATCTGGGCATATAAAATCACAAAACCCAGAGATGACAGTTCCTGCGTCCAAGACTCTTAGTTCAGGAAAATTGTCACATATTTCTTTCACGTGGTCATCAATAAAGTCACCTGTCCTTGGCATGCACCTTTCACATTACCACAGATTTTATTTTTATGAGCTAAATGCACAGACATGTCCTCAGTCAGTGAATTACTTACTCGGAAAACACTCCCTGACCAAGGCAAGTCTTTGTATAAAAAGTGTTTAATTAAGACCTTGCATTTATTTTTACAGAAACCGTCCCTGATGTCATGTCAGCATGCATTCATCTTGTTGTAGTCCTTCAGAAGAAATGGGAGCTTCTCATACTAAACCACATGTGGAAAGCAGAGAGAAGGAAACTGAGAGAAAGAGATAGAGAGAGAGATGCAGAAATAGAGGGAGAGAGACCAACAGAAACAAAGATCTAACATGACAGAGATCAAGAGACAGAGACTATTCTATGTGAGCAAAATCATTGGTGTATCAACCTTAAAGCACACCCTTCTATAATATAATTCCAATAGGAATTATGTTATCTAATAAGGACATACCTCCTAGCACTTTTCAGACATTTCTTCAGTGGGGACTACAGATGTTAATAGATGATCTTCAGGGAACATTGCAGTTTTAATCACCAGGAAGGTGGAGGTAATTCTAGGCAAACAAACAAACAAAAAAACAAAAAAAAAACATTGTTATCCTGATAGTTTGTCCTTCAATACAGTGATTAAAGTCCCAGCAACTTCCAAATTCTAAAGAACAGACCTGATAATCTCCTTTGGGGAAAATGTAAAATATTTTCATAAGGGGGTATTATGCAGCTAAAAAAAATGACATCATGATATTTTCAGGCAAATGGATGGAACCAGGAAAAACATATGGGGGGAAGTAACCTAAATGCAGAAATACAAATATGGTATGTACTCACTCATTAAGAGTCTCCTTATATTTTGGGGATAAAGTTCCAACAGGCCATCTATTGTGAACGAACAGTCTTTCACAAGGGTGGTTAGGTGGCAGTGAATTGAGTTGTTGGGCCAGGGCATCCTATGGAAACTTTAAAGCAACCCAGGCTGTTATTATTAAAATATGTTGCTCTCTGTCCTCACCTGAGAGATCCGTGTCATGTTCTTGTACACATAGAGATGCTTCCTTCTGCATCAAATGGGATTTCATATAGAGACCCACAGTCTGATATTAAGCAGATAGAAAGACCTTAAAACACCCAGCTCTAAAAAAGATTTCCCTATAAAATTCTTCCTACCTTCAGTCAGAGCTCTGGGAAGCCTGCAGGAGAGAGGTCAGGAAGAGTGTCATAAGTAGAGGGAATTGAGGACACAAGGAGAACAATCCCCTGAGAATCAAGTCCCAGAGGAAGATGATGCAGCCAGCTTTGATGAGACCTGATAAGCTAGGGTCAGATAGAAGGAGGAGAATGACCTCCCCTATCAGGGAACTAGAAAAAGGGTATAGAGATAGAAGAAGGAGGCTGGGTTGGACTGGAAGGAGAAGTTAGAGTGAGCAGCAGAGGGGATACAAAGTGAACAAATCATAAGAAATAAATACATAAAACAAACTTTGATCAAGGTAGTAATGTACAGAGATATTCAGGATTGATGGCTTCTTCTTCGGGGTGGTACCAGGGTGCAGCAAGAATCAATTCAGTTTTCTTTAAGGGATTTGGAGCTGAGACTGTGATCATGTCCCAGTTATTATATGAACAACACATACTTAAATTGAATTATTTTAAAGAAAAAAAATAGTGTGACATATGGTAGGAATTTGAACATGGGGGCAAAGGAAAAGGAGTGTAATTTATATTATATCAAACTCCCACATAAGCAATAAAAATTACATGTTAACAACTTTTACAATGACTTTTAAAATGGAGAAAAGATTCTCCATTATGCTCCATTATTCTCCAAAATGCTGAAAAAGAAATTAGGGAAACAAAAGGAAATATATTATCTAACAAGGCCATACTTCCTAACCCTTCCCCCAAACTTCCTCATTGGAGATTAAACCTTAAATAGATGAGCTTTAAGTGAACATTGCAATTCAAATCACCACCAGGTGGAAGAAGATGGAGGGAATTCTAGGCTAAAAGAACATAGTTATCATGATAGTTTGTCATTCAATACAATGATTAAAGTCCCAGCAAATTCCATGTTCTAAAGAACAGGACTGACGATCTTCTTTGGGCAAAATGTGGAATATTTCCATAATGGAGTATGATTCAGCTAAGAAAATGACATTAACATATTTTCAGACAAGTGGATGGAACCAGGAAATATTATCCTGGTTGAAGTACCTAAAATGCATAAAGACAAATATGGTATGTATTCACTTATTAGGAGGTCTCCATATAGTGGATAAAGTTCCAATAGGCCATCTATTGTGACCAAACCAGCCTTCTGCCAGAGGAATTGTATGGAATTATTTGAATTGTTGTGCCAGGGCATCCTACAGAAATTTTCCATCAACCCAGTCTGTTGTTATTAAAATATATTGCTCTCTGCCCTCACCTGATAGATAAGTTCCATGTTCTTGTATCCGCAGTGTTGCTTCCTTCTGCATCAACTGGTATTGCATATAGAGACCCACAGTCCCATATTATGCACAGAGTTAACTTAAAACACCTAGGTCTAAATGGGATTTTCCTATGAAACTCTCCCTCTCCTCAGAGCTCTGGGAATCCTGCAGGAGAGGAGGCAGGAAGAGAGTTATAGGGACAGAGACTTGAGGACACAACAAAAACAATGCCTAGGGAATCAGACACCAGATGATGATAATGCAGCCTGCCTTGTTGTGAACTGATATGCCAGGGTCAGATAGAAGGGGAAGGAGGACCTACACTATAAGAGGAATTTTAGGAAGGGCACAGGATTAGAAGAAGGTGTTTGGGTGGGATTGGAAGGAGAAGAGTTAGGGAGCAGAAGAGGTGTTACAAAGTTAACAATTAGTAAGAAATAAATACATAAGAAAAACTGTGTTCAAGGTGATGAAGGATCTCTTCAGGACAGATGGATTCTTCTTCAGGATGGTACCAGGGTATAGCAAGGATGAGCTCAGTTTTCTTTAAGGGACTTGGCACTGAGACTGTGATCCTGTTCCAATGAGTATATGAAAAACACATACTTCAATTGTTTTAAAGATAAAGAATTTTTATTTTGAAACATTGGTAGGAATGTGAATCAGGGAACAATGGGAAAGGAGTGTAATATATGTTATATGAAATTCCCACATAATCAATTAAAAATATGTTGACAACTTTTACAATGGCTTTTAACATAGAGATGAGATTTTGCTAATGGACACAGAGATTGACTTTGTAAGGTACGCTTTCCTGGAACTCATTTTGTGGCTGAGCATCCTAGCCACAAACTAGTAGAACCCATGAGCTCAGGTGGCACCTCTGAATGAGCAGTTCTGGAACTACACTATGTTTAGAGGGTTTGTCTGGAAAACCACAGCAGGAAACACAGCTGCTCTTGTGTGCTAGGTATATAACATGGACCCATTTCTCTGTACTAAAGGACTATTTTTATCTGTAAAGCCCAAGACAAGGAGGAGTGCTCACTGACTACTGACTAGGATAAAGCTGCCAATCCAGTCCTGTCAGACAAGGCATCCCTGCTCATAAAGGGTTTGCAACACTAGTGTGGAACAGCAGCATCTGTCAAATAGTTTATTGCCCCATTCTCCTCCTTTTGTATACACTGATCTATCACTATTACAGCCAAACAAGTGCCAGGAATTGTCTATTTTCCTTCTATGTTCCCTGCTCTTAAAGACTCAATACACCAAGGAAACCTAGACCCAGCCAGCCTTTTATATCAATAATAATGTGAAGGTATATTTAGTGAGTACATGAATAACTGCTCAGTTCAAAGTTACAACCTAGGAATTTCAGATCCAAGAGACAAGTAGGAGACCAAAAACAAACAAACAAACACACAAAAAAAAAAAACAAAAAAAAATTTAATTGGGGCCTTGATTATATTTTTACAAAGACCATCTCTGCTGTTGTCATGTGAGCAAGCAATCATCTTGTTGTAGCCTTAATCAGAATTGAGAGCTTTTCATACTGAACACCAAGCAGGAGGCAAAGAGAGTGAGACTGAGAAAGACACAGAGAGAGAAAGAGCAAGAGAGGCAGATTCAGAAATAGAGAGGCTTAGACCAACATAAACAATTATAAAATGACAGCGACCTAGACACAGAGACTCCATTCTGTCTGGTCACTTTCATTGGCTTATCAAACTCAAAGCACACCCTCCTATAATATAATCCAATAGGAATAATATTATCTAACATGGACATACCTCCTAACCCTTTCCAGTCACTGGGGACTCAACATGTAAATTGAATAGCTTCAAGGGGACATTGCAATTCAAATCACCAGGAAGTGGAAGAAGATGGAGGGACTTATAGGCTAATAAAAACATAGTTATCCTGATAGTCTGTCATTCAATAATATTATCAAATTTCCAGCAACTTCCATGGACTAAAGAACAGGATTGTCAATCTCCTTTGGGAAAAATGTGGAGTATTTCCAAAATGGAGGATTTATTCAGCCAAGAAAATGACATAATGTTATTTTTAGCAAAATGGATGAAACCAGGAAAAATCATTTGGAGTGAATTAACTAAAATACATAACGACAGATATGGTATGTATTCACTTATTAGGAGGTTTCCTTATAGTGAGCTATGAAGTTCCACTAAGCCATCTATTGTGAACAAACCACTGTTCCACTAAGGAAAATGCGTGGCCTTTAATTGAGTTTTTGGGCCAGGCCATCATATGGAAATTTTTACGCAATCCAGGCTCTTGTTATTAAAAATATGTTGCTCTCTCCCCTCAACTGAAGGATCACTGACATGTTCTTGGATCCATAGAGATGCTTCCTTCTATATCAAATCTGATTGCATACAGAGGCCCACAGTCCTATATCATTCAGAATGAGACCTTAAAATACCCTGCTCTAAATGGGATTTTCCCATGAATTTCTACCTTCCCTCAGAGATTTGGGAATTCTGCAGGAGAGGAAGGAGGAAGAGTGTCATAAGTAGATGGAAATGAGGACACAAGTAGAACAATGACCTGGTAATCAGCACACAGAGGAAGATGATACAGCCAGACTTGATGAGACCTTCAAGCGAGGGTCAGATAGATGGGTGAGTAGGACCTCCCCGATCAGGGAACTAGAAAAAGGGCATAAGGACAGAAGAAGGAGGTTGGGTGGGACTGGAAGAAGAAGAGGGAGGGGCAACAGAGGGGATACAAAGTGAACAATTCATAATAAATACATAAAAATCTGTGAAAAAGGTGATGATGTGTAGAGCTTCTCAGGATTGATTACTTCCTCTTGGGGTCAGTGACAGTGTGTGGCAATGATGAACTCAGTTTTCCTTAAGGGACTTGGCACTGAGAATATGATCATGTGTCAATGAGTATATGAACAACACTTACTTCAACTGATGTATTTTAAAGAAAAAAAAATTTGTATGACATAGATAGAAATTTGAACCTGGGAGCAATAGAAAAGAATGGTAATATATGTATCATGAAATTCCCACATAATCAATAAAAATAATACATTGACAACTTTTACAATGACCTTTAACATGGAGAAAAGATTCTGCTAAAGGTGGGCAGAGTTTGACTGTGTAAGTTATGCTTTCCAGGAACTCATTATGGAGCAGAGAATCCCAGCCATGAAATAGTGGTTACCCAGCTACCTCAGACCCCATGAGCTCAGGCAGCACTTCTGAAAAAGCAGTCCTGGGAGTAACACTATATTTAGAGGGTTTGTCTGGAGGACCACAGCCAGTAACACAGCTGCTCCTGTATCCTATGCATATAGCACTGACCAATTTCTCTGTCCTAATGACCCAGTTTTAACTGTAATCCCCAGGACAAGGAATCTTGCTCACTGATCACTGAGTAGGACACAGCTGCTCATCCAGCCAGTGCAGCCAAGGCAACCCTTCTCATAGAGGGTTGCCACCATTAGAGTGGCATATAATATCATATAAATGATATTATAATATCATTTAATATCACCAGCTGTTATATAATATCTTGCACTTCAGTCATACTTTTGCAGACACCAATCTTTCTCTCTTTCATCCAAACCAGTCCCAGGAATTGTTTTGTTTCTGAAGAAGTCTGGTAATTGGAATTCTGCCTCCTGGCCTTGCCAGATGCTGGTCTCATGTTAGTTCCATGTCTCAGTCTGTTCTTGTCGGTCTCTGTATGCAGGGTGTTCTGAACCTGAGAAGTAGATAACAAGCTCTCTGTAACCTTGGGAACCAGACAGTATACTTTGTTTAACCTTGACTGAATTCCTGGATGCCTTGCCAGGTGGTACAGATGTGTTGCTACTGTGATAAATATTTTGTTTGTACCCTTTGCTTTATAAGTGTTGTTTGCACATTCAGTAGACTGAGACTTGATCAGGAATCTGTCTTGTCTCTATTCTTCCCCTCTCTGTCTCCCCATTTAAACTTTCTATTTCAGGTGGACCCTGTTCAACTATCCTGCAGGATAGGTAAATTGGTGCCTGAACAAGGTACCTTAAAAATGAGAGGCTACATGAGAAGAGCTGGGTATTGGAGCTCCAGATGCCTCTGAAAGAAAGTGCATCCTGATGACAGCCCATCACATGGAGGAAGAAAATGTAGGAAGGCGGAAAAATCACAGGGCAGAAAAATACCATGGAGATGTTAATGAGGACTTTAAAGTCAATAAAATTGAGAAACTGGAAGAAATGCCCTCATCCTTTAGTTTGTAAATGAAGTTTGTCCCTGATTTCCAGATTGAAGCTACCTTCACCTGGAAACTCAGGAAAAGGAATCTCACAAGCTAAAGAGTTACTTGAGGAAATTAGAGCAGGCAAACAGTCAGAACATCATACTTCTAAAGTTATTTCAAATGTTCATAAAGGAGCTCAACCAGATTTGTGTAATTTGAGAGCAGAAAATAATTTAGGAGTGAGATAATGAAGATGAAATGGAGTCAGAGGAAGAAACTGCCAAGTCTCTGAAGTCAGAATGGCCTCATGCAGACTCTGTCCCCTTGGCTTTCCCTGCCATATTTGGAGGAGATATGGCACCACTGCAGGAGGATTTTACTGTTCTCTAAGAGGAAGTCCTATCAGAAAGAGAATAAATTTAGTTATTAAATTAAGGGAATTAGAGAAATTAAAATTTCAAAATAATAATAATAAAATTGGATTTTTTGCACTCGTAAATTATAAAGTCTGTTTTGAGTTATAAAATTATAAATGTGCTTTATGATTTCCCTCCTAAAGTGTTTGCTTTTTTTAATATTACAAAAAACTGGGTTTTTTAATATTTAAATGTTTAAAAAGCAGGTACTAAAGTTTTTTTTTTGTCTATGTTTTTATTTTTTGGTTTGTTTGTTTTTGTTTGCCTGATTCTGTTTTGGTTTCTGGTTTTGGTTTGCTCAAGAGGTCTGGGAAACTTGGAGAGTTTCCAATCTGGTCAAGGGAATCTGGAGGATGCTCTAATTGCGACCAAGAAAGAGGGTTGCTGGGACCCTATTCTCTGTGATAAGAAGGCTGCTGGAGCCTGCTTTCCATCTGGAGAAAGGGCCATGGGGGCTCTGCCCCTTCTTGAATCTGTGCAGATGGGACCCATGAGGGGGTCCACTCCTTCTGGAATCTGTGGAACTAGGGGCTGGTCAAGTCCTGGTATTTGGGTATTCTGGTTACTCCAAAGTGACAATGTCAGATTTCCATGTTCCTTATATATCTTTCTCTGTGTGTATGTTTATCTGTAGACTTAGATATTTTTAGACATGAAACAATTTGAATCAACACTTCCGAGTTTGGTCCTGGACCATTGGAGTGAATTTCTATAAAATATTTTAAAATTTATCAGGTATTTAAAAATATTAAGCCTTTCACAGATGTTGCACATGACAGTTCAGTGTCCAAGTGGGTTACATAGTAATGGGAAGAGGGACTGCCTCTGACATAATCTGATTGGCCTGCTCTTTGATCACCTCCCCCTGAGGGGGGAGCAGCCTTGCCAGGCCACAGAAGATGACGATGCAGCCACTCCTGATGTGAACTGATAGACTAAGATCAGAAAGAAGAAGAAGAGGACCTCCCCTATAAGTGGACTTGGGGAGGGGCATGAATGAAGAAGGGGAAGGAAGGGTGGAATTAGGAGGGGAGGAGGAAGGAGCTTATGGGGGGATACAAAGTGAATAAAGTGTAATAAATAATAAAAAATGAATAAAATAGTAAGCCTTGGGCAGTTTAACAAAGAACTTAAAAAAGACAGTTTCTCAAAACTTTGGGGGAAATAAATAAAATTTTGGTATTTATTTTATTAAGTTTACAAAGTAAAATCAAGTCCTTTTGTTTAAGCCAATTAAACAAAAGCTTCAGTTATTATAATATATCACGTAAAAAGCACTATAAAATATGTTGTTCTTCTTTTAAAAGGCTAGATTCTTCAATGCAAAATGGTTACTTATGCTCTTTTATAGGAAAAAAGAGGACTACAGTTCCATGTTAGCCCAGGGTTATGCAGGGTTATATTCAGATCACTGTTAAACATTATATAAAATATATGTCTGGCTGCTAGTATCTAAATAAATGATTTAATGCTATTTCTTCCTAGCCTAAAGATTCGGTATGGCCAGAATAGTCCATTTATTTCTGAGAGCTACAGGCTATGTTTAGTTCTTTGTTTAACGTTAAATAAAACTTTTTTCCCTTAATTTTTGCTGTTAAGTTTTAATACAATATGATAGGAATAATAAGATTTCCTACCCCTTTATAAATTATGTTTATTTATATTATATATTATATTTATATATTATGTTTATTTTAATTATAATTAAAAGTTTTGCTTTGATTTTAGTTTAAAAACTGCGGATTTAAAGTTATGCTAAAGATAATAGTTGAGTACAAGATTGAGTTTTACCTAGTCTCCTTGTTTAGGTTGTTTATTTTTTAAGGTTAAATATAAAATCTGTAACCATAAAGTTTGCCTATATAGATCTAAAAATTTAGAACCTAAAATTTCAAACATACATTTGAAAAATATACCAAAGTTGAGATTATAACATCCTATTTTATAGGATGAATTTACAGAAGATGATAAAGGTGGACAAAGAGTAATTCAAATATGCTTGTCAGAGACCTGATAAATATTAGTATAGTAAAAATATAATACAGTCAAGCCTTGCAGTACTTGTCCTCAGTTTCAGCCTGTTCCTCATTTGGGAGTCAATCCTAAAGGACTGGTTCCAAAAAAATTTGGTAAATGGATATTACTCATATTCCTGAATTTAAACAATTAAAATATGTATATGTTTGCATAGATACCTATTCTGAACTTATTTTTACCACTCCTCAACCAGGAAAAGCTGCAAAGAATATTATTGTTCCTTGTCTACAGGCTTTTTATGATCTAGGAGTTCCTGAGGAATTTAAAACTGACAATGGAAAAGCAAATCTTTTAAAAGATTTTGTCAAAGTTTCAAGTTTCTTGAATTAAAAAAAAAAAAAACCTTACAATCCTCAAGGACAAGGCATCTAGGGGAGCATGCCCACTAAACAATTAAAAAATATTTGTTAAAAACAAAAATTTTTTACTTATTTGTGAAAAAACAAAGTTACTCCTCTGGACACCTAAGAATCATCTCAATAATGTTCTTTTCATTCTGCATTTTTAAATTCTGATAAGCATGGTAAATCTGCAGCAGATATATTTTGGAAAACAGAAAGCAAGAAAACTTTAAGAATCCTTTAAGAAATCAATGACATGGACCCGACCCTGTACTCATATGGGGACGAGGATAGGTCTATTTTTTCCACAGGAAAATTATACAGCTTGATGGCTACTGGAACATCTGGTGCAATGATAGGATGAGGAGTTTTCTCCTGACAATGATAATGTTGTCAATGAAGATCCCTCTGGTCAAGATGACTGTTTATTGGATCTACTTTCCTAATCCACCTATACTACCTCCAGGTTCCTGGGACTATCCAGAAGTCCTTGTTAATGTCAACAACACTTGATAGATGGATCTTCCTGCTTTTGAAGAAACACAAGTGAAACAGATTCTTAACTTTTCAGGACAAGGAAGAAGTCATTCTCTTTGCTTTACCAGAGAGAATATTCAAAGAGTATGCTTACCAGTTTCCCTTGTCCAGATCATAGGTCAGAATGCCTACTACTCTAAAATTGGGGTGGTAACTCAAGCCTCCCTTTGAAACCAAAGTGGAATATTGGTGGGATATTATTGTCCCTTCCTATGGGAGTTAACAATGACAGTCTTATATCTCCAATGAGTTACCCACCCTGTGAGAAAGAGGATAAATACACTTTTCTACTGACTGATGGTTCCTTGGACAAGACATTTCAGAGAAATACCTATCATCTAATCCATGGACAATGACCCTTCTTTTAGAGTTATGACCTGGATTGGTCTATCATTAAGGGTATTAAGAACTTGGCTTCTGGTAAAGGCAGTCAAAAGTCCTTTGTTTTAGAAAAAGCTGTTAGTGCTGGACTTTGGAGTACTTCAAATAAAAACTGGCAAAACTATGTATGGAAATTGGGGGCTGCAATGGGATATATAGGCATTCTCTCTGTGAATGCAAGTAGCTTTGCTAAATTATGAAAGTATACTTCTTATTTGGCATGTGTTAATCCTCATTATTTACTGCTAATTGGAAACATTGTAGTAAGACATTTTAAGAACAATGATATCTATTCAATTGAATGTGCATATTACAATCTTACTAATTGTGATAGTGCTGATAATAATTCTCTTTCAGTATTATTTGTTAAGCACCCTGCTTTTGTTATGATTCCTGTCAGGGTTTCTGATTCTTGGTTTAATGAAACAGAAATTAATTGGACTTAGGTTCATAATCACCTTGCTGGTATTCATTCTAGCAAAAACTTCCCATTGGACATGTTAATGATGAGAAATAAGACCCATGACATAAAATCTGCCAAGAAACCTAGGTTAGAATTGGCCAATACAACTAGGGATATATTTACTAGCCTCAGGGGGTGCTTTCCATCCTTTGACTATGTGCTTAAATGGGGACTGACACTTGTGGGCATGGTGGATATGGGTTTGTTAGACTGCATGCCTTCCTTGTGTGTTACTGTTCCTCCTTCAACAATTTCAATGCATGCAAGTGCAATTGCATGAATTTAAATTAAAGATCTCTAACAACCTCATTTGGTATGGAGATAAGTCAATGACATATAAGAGTAAAATGTGATTTTTCCAACCTCAGAGAGAGGCTCATAAAAATTGTATCCTAGATCTTGATAACAACTAATAAAAAATGCACATTTTGCCAATCTAAGACAACTCTCCATAAAACAAAGAAGGGGGAACTGAAGGAGTCTGGTAATTGGAATTCTGCCTCTTGGCCATGGCAAATTCAGGTCTTATCTAAGTTCCATGTCTCAGAGACTGTCCTTGGCATCTCTACAAATGGGGTGTTCCGAGCCTGAGAAGTAGATAGCAAGCTCCCTGCAACACTGAGCAAAGAGTGAGCAAACTTGGTGTAACCTTGAGTGAATTCCTGAATGCCTTTCCAGGTGGCACAGAGGTGTTGCTACCCTGCAAAAAATTTTCTTTGTACCCTTTGCTTTATAAGTGTTGTTTTCATGTTCAGTAAATTGAGACTTGATCAGGAAACTGTCTTGTCTCCATTCTTCAGGTCTCTGTCCCCCCATTTACACTCCCTCTTTTAGGTTGTCTCTGTCAGACTAGCCTGCAGGACTATCAGATTACCTTCGCTTTTCCCTGCTCTTAAAGACTCATTAACCCTGGAAACCCTAGACCCTGCCAGCCTATTATATCAATAAAAATGTGAAGGAACATTTAGTCAGTATTCCAGTAACTACTCAGTTCAAAGTCACAACCTAGGAAATTTCAGATCCAAGACCACAATAGGAGACCAAATTTTCATTCGGTACATTTCCTTTAATCCCACACTCCTAGACATTTACTAACTGAGTAGAAAGAGCTAGAGAGACAGATTCATAAATAGAGAGAACTAGACCCACAGAAACAAAGATATAAAGTGACAGAGATTGAGACAGAGACTCCATACTGTCTGGTCACTTTATTTGGCATATCAACCTCACAGCCCTTCTATAATATAACTCCAATAAGAATTATATTATCTAACAAGGCCATACATCCTAACCATTCCCAGATGTTTCCTCTCTGGGGACTCCACCTTTAAATAGATGAGCTTCAAGGGGACATTGCAATTCAAATCACCAGCAAGCTGAAGAAGTCAGAGGAACTTTTAGGCTAAAGAACATAGTTATCCTGAAAGTTTGTCAGTCAATACAATGATTAAAGTCCCAGGAACTTTCAAGAACCAAAAAACAGGACTGACATACTCCTTCAGGGAAAAATTGGAGTATTTCCATAATGGAGTATTCCTCAGCTAAGAAAATGATATCTTGATATTTTTGTTTGTTGTTTTTTTTTTGTCTTTTTTAATTTTTTAATTTTATTTTAAATTACACGTTATTTTCTTTGTATCCCCCCCCCTCTAGTTCCCTCTTTCCTCCCCTCCCATTCCCTCCCTAACTCTCCTTTCTCAACACATGTCCCTCCTCAAGTCCACTGATAGGGAAGGTCTTCTTTTCCTTCCTTCTGATTCTGATTCAGGAGTGGTTGAATTGTCTTCCTCTGTGGCCTGGTAAGGCTGTTCGCCCTCAGAGGGAAGTGATCAAAGAGCAGGCCAATCAGTTCATGTCAGAAGCTGTCCCTGTTCCATTACTATGGAACCCACTTGGACACTGAACTGCCATGGACTACATCTGTGCAGGTGTTCTAGGTTATCTCCATGCATGGTATTTTGTTGGAGTAGGAGTCTCAGGAAAGACCACTGTGTTCAATTTTTTTATTCTGTTGTGCCCCTTCTGGGGTTCCTGTCCTCTCCAAGTCTTACTATTCCCACTTCTTTCATAAGATTCCCTACATTCTGCCCAAAGTTTGGCCATAAGTCTCAATATCTGCTTTGATAGTCCGCAGGGCAGAGCCTTTCAGAGGCCCTCTATGGGAGGCCCAGAATGTGGTGCTCAGCCTCTGGACCAGAGCAGAGTGTACAGCCTCTGACCCAAAGCTGGACACACAGCCTCGGGTCCAGATTGGCAACCCTCTCCACCATCTGAGAATAGGGTGCACAGCCTCTACAGCCTCTAACCCAGAGCAAGGTGCCAAGCCTCCAACCCAGAGCAGAGCCCTTAGTTCTCAGAAAGACATGCACAGCCTCTGGCCCCAGAAGGGGACACACACTTCCAGGCCAGACTGGAGTGCAGAGCCTCTGGATGGCAGTGGTACCAGCAACCACCATCACAGACAAGGACATCATGATATTTTTAAGCAAAATGATGAAACCAGTAAAAATCATCATGTGTGAATGAACTAAAATGCAGAAAGATAAATACAATATGTATTCACTTATTAGGAGGTCTACTAAAAGTTTGGGATAAAGTTTCAATATGCCATCTATTATGACCAAACCAGTGTTCCACGAGGGAGAACAAACAGGTGTCAGTTAATTGAATTGTGGGGCCAAGGCATCCTACAGAAATTTTCAAGGAATCCAGGCTGTTGTTATTAAAATATGTTGCTCTCTGCCCTCAAATGATAGATCAGTGCAATGTTCTTGCATCCACACAGATGGTTTCTTCTGTATCAAAATGGATTGCATACAAAGACCCATAGTCTGATATTATGTAGAGAGAGAGACACCCAGCTCTAAATGGGATTACCCTATGAAATTATTCCTTCCCTCTGATCTTTGGGAAGCCTGTAAGAGAGTAGGTGGATAGAATGTCATAAATATATGGAACTGAGGTCACAAGGAGAACAATACCATGAGAATCAGACCACAGAGGAAGATGATGTAGCCAGCCATGTAGGAGACCTGATAAGCTAGGGTCAGATAGAAGGGGGAGGCTCCCTTATCATTGACCTAGAGAAATGGCCTAAGGGTAGGAGAAAGACTGGGGCAGGACTGGGGGAGAAGAGGGAGGGGGTAGCAGAGAGTAAACAAAGTGAACAAATCATTATAACTAAATATATAAGAAAAACTGTGATCAAGGTGATGAAGTATAAAACTTCAGGACTGATGTCTTCTACTTCTAGGTCATGCCAGTTTGCAGCAAGGATGAACTCAGTTTTCTTTAAGGGATTTGCACTGATACTCTGATCATGTTTCAATGGGTATATGAACAAATATACTAGAATTGATGTATTTTAAAGAAAAAAAATAGTGTGACACATGGCAGGAATTTGAAGCTGGAAAAATGGTTAAGGAGTATAATGTATATTATATGAAATTTGCACATATTCAATAAAAATAATATGTTGACAACTTTTATAATTAGCTTTAACATGGAGAAAAGATTCTGCTAAAGTAAGGCAGAGTTTGACTTTGTAAAGCTTGCTTTCTAGGAACTCATTATGTAGCAGAGAATCCTAGCCAAGAATCAGTGGTTTCTCAACAACCTCAGACCCCATCAGCTCATGTGGCACCTCTGAACAAGCAGTCCTGGAATAAACACTATGTTTAGAGTGTTTCTCAGGAGGACAACAGCAGGAAACACAGCTGCTCTTGTGTCATAGTCATATAACACAGACCATTTCACTGTCCTGAAGGCCCAGTTTTAACTCTAACCACCAGGAACAGGAGGGTTCCTCACTGACCACTGAATTGGACAGAGCTGCTGATCCAGCCAGGACAACAAAGGCAAACCTGCTCATACATGGTTGGCAACAAAATTGTGAAACATCAAAAGCAGTGAAAGAGTTTACTGCTAGTCAGTTTTCCTTTTACAGACATGGATCTTTCTCTGTTTCAGCCAAACAAGTCCCAGAAATTGTCTGGTTTAATTGTCTTTTCCCTGCTCTTAAAAACTCATACCCCAGGGAACTCTAGACCCTGCTAGCATATTATATCAATAAGAATGTGAAGATACATTTAGTGAGTACATGAGTTCATTTCAAAGTTACAACCTAAGAATTTCAGTTCCAAGAGCACAGTAAGAGACCACCTCGTCATTCTATACATTCCCCATAATCCCACATTACTTTGAAGCTTCCCTTGTTAGCAAACTGTCTAATTAAATAAACATTAAATGAATTCGGAAGATGGCCGTGCAGGGAGGACACTGTGGCTTAGGAATGGGACAGTATTGTTGGCACAGTGACCAGGAGACTGAACCCAGCGACCTAAAACACCAGCGTTCGTGATTGCCAGGTGAGAGGAAAGCCTATGGTGTGGAAATTAATTGGGACCAACTTCAGGTCACCAAGTCAATAACTTGTAAAGGTCCTGGGGACCGTGGGCGCACCCACCACCCGAGATTGGCGCACACAGCATTTCTGCTGCATCCCCAGCCACCATACAGGACCAGAACACACAGCCTCTGGCCCAGAGTGAAGCGCCAAGCCTCTGACCCAGAGCATAGACCTCAGTTGCCAGCCCAGAGAGGCATTCACAGCCTCTGGCCCAGAAGGGGACATACACTGCCAGTCCAGATCAGAGTGTAGAGACTCTGGCCCAAAGCGGCACCCACAGCATCATTCCAGACAGGGACACAGAGCTTCCAGCCCAGTGTGAGGCACCCATCCTCCAGACCAGAGAGGCACACCCAGGTGCCATTCAACCTAGGTGAACATTGTCCAAGCCCAGAGCGGAGCACTCAGCCTCTGGCCCATAGACTTGCTGGGTAGCTCCTCTCACCTTCCGGGATAGAACTGTGTGCCCCAGGATACCAGAATGAGTTTCCCTGTTGGGAGAAAACCCCACAGCTACAGAATCAGCAGGCTCTTCAAGAGGGCTGGACCTCGAAAACAATGTAACAACAACAACATCTCATTAAATTCAGAACAAGAAACCCAGCAGCAGGGCAGCTATCTGGAGAACTTCTGGGTGAGAGGAGAGCCTCCCTAACAAAGACCAAAGCTACTACTCAGGTCTATACACCTGAGGTGAGCAGTGGCAATTCCTGAAAAACACTGGCCATACAGTGACCATACCCAAAAAGCAGAGGAGGCCTCCTTCAGGAAAAATCATCTTCCGGACAAAGAAATTCTTCCTAACTCAGGACTCCAGGAAGCACAGAAACTAACAGCCAACACCAATGAGTAGAGGTCAGCATAAAAGCTCAACCAACAAAAGACAGAGCAATATAGCATCTCCAAACCCAGCCATCCAGGGGCGAGCAGCCCTGGACAGGCCAGCATAATAAAAAAGCAAGAAGGTGACCTTACATCTACGCTGATGAAGAGGATAATAGAGGAAACAAACAAAATATGTAAAGAATTAGAGGAAGATAAAACCTAACAGATCATAGCTATCCATAAAGAAATGGAGGAAATTAAAGACAAGCAGATTATAGCCATCCATGAAGAAATACAGGAAGATGCAGCCAAACAGTTTGTAGCCTTCAGAGAAGAAATAATTACATCACTGAAAGAAAAAAATAAAGAAACAGAATTGAAGGAACTAAAAGGAAAATACAATCAGACAGGTGAAGGAAGAAAACAAAACAACTCAAAAATGAAGATAGGACTAGAAAAATTAAAGAAAACACAAATGGAGGAAATAATGGAGAGGAAGAATTTAGAGAAGAAAACAGGAACTACAGAGGTAAGCATAACCAACAGATTACAAGAGATGTAAGAATGAATCTCAGTGTAGAATATACAATGGAAGAAATTGATGTATCTGTCAAAGAAAATGTTAAATCCAAAAAATTCCTGACACAGACCTTCCAAGAAAGCCAAGACAATATGAAAAGACAAAACCTAAGAATAATAGGAATAGAGGAATAAGAAGATTCCCTTCTCCAAGGACCAGAAAATATTTTCAACAAACTCATTGAAGAAAATTTCTCCAAGTTAAAGGAGAGGCCAATAGGAATACAAGAGGCCTAAAGAACACCCAGCAAATTTGACCAGAAAAGAAAATTCTCCCGTCACATAATAATCAAAAAAGTAAGTATACAGAACAAAGAAAAAATACTAAAAGCTGCAAGGAAAAAAAGCCAAGTATCATATAAAGGCAAATCCATTAGAATCACACTTGACTTTTCAACAGAGACTATGAAAGCCAGAAGGGCCTGGCTGGATATCATGCAGACACAAGAGAACACAGATGTCAGCCCAGGATACTATACCCTGCAAAACTCTCAGTCCTCATAAACAGAGAAAACAAGATATCAAACGACAAAAACAAACTTCCACAATACCGCCACACAAAACCAGCATTACAGAAGACACTGGAATGAAAATAAAACCCAAGAAAATTAACTACTTTCAAGAAAACACAGGAAATAATTAAACTTACTACAGTAAAACAAAAGAAACCAAGCACACAAACTTATGACCACAACCAACATCAATATCAAATTATCTATCAGCCAGGGGTCATTAATCTCTCTCAACATCAGTGGACTCCACTCTCCAATAAAAAGACACAGACTAACAAAATGGATCTGTAAACAAAACCCAGCAATCTGTTGCATACATGAAACACACCTAAGGCACAAAAATAGACATTACCTGAGGGTAAAGGTTGGGAAGATGACTTTCCAAGCAAATGGATGGAAGAAGCAAGCAGGAGTAGCCATTCTGATATCTGATAAAATAGGCTTTCAACCAAAATTAACAAAAAGAGATGGGGAAGGACACTTCATACTCATCAAGGGAAAATTCCACTAGGAACATCACAATCCTGAACATCTATGCCCCAAATACAAGAGCACCCACATTTGTAAAAGAAACATTGATAAAACTTAAAACACATATAGATCCCTACACATTAATAAAGGGAGACTTCAACACCCCACTCTCAACAAAGAATAGGTCAACAAAACAGAAATTAAACAAAGAAACAATGTCTCTAACAGAGGTCATGAATCAAATGGACCTAACAGACATTTACAGAACCTTACATCCAAACACAAAGGAATTTACCTTCTTCTGAGCACTTCACGGAACCTTCTCCAAAATAGACCATATACTTGGTCAGAAAGCAAGCCTCAACAGATACAAGAAGTTTGAAATAAACCCGAGTATCCTATCTGAACACCATGGAATAAAACTGGACCTCAAACACAACAGAAATAGCAAAAAGACTACACACACATGGAAACTGAATAACTTGTTACTAAATGAGAGCTGGATCAGGGAAGAAATAAAGAAAGAAATTAATTCTCCCTAGAATTCATTGAAAATGAAGGCACAACATTCCCAAATTTGTGGGACACAATGCAAGCAGCTCTAAGACTCCAAACCCAAAAGAAATTCGAGACAGTTCATTCAAGCAACTTAATGGCTCACTTAATAACCCTGGTAAAAAAAAAAAAAAAAAAAAGAAGCAGACACACAAAAAAGGGGGAGGTGGCTGTAAATAATCAAACACAGGGCTGAAATCAATCAATTAAAAAACAAATAAAACAATTCAAAGAATCAATGAAACCAAGAGCTGGTTCTTTGAGAAAATCAACAATATCAACAAATCCTTAGCCAAGTTAAGTAAAAGTCAGAGAGACACCACACAAATCAACAAAATCAGAAATGAAAAGGGGGGCATAAATACAGATACTGAGGAAATCCAAACAATCATTAGGACTTACTTCAAAACTCCATATGCCACAAAATATGAAAATCTAAATGAAATGGACAATTTTCTTGAGCGAGTTGACTTACCAAAGCTTAACCAAGACCAGATAAATCAATTAAATAGTCCTATAACCCCAAGGAAATAGAAGCAGGCATCAAAAGTCTCCTATCCAAAAAAAGCCCAGGACCAGATGGTTTCAAGCAGAATTCTACCAGACCTTCAAATAAGAGCTAATTCCAATTTTCTTCAAAATATTCCACAAAATAGAAACAGAAGGAACATTACCAAACTCATTCTATGAAGCCACAGTCACCTTGGTACATAAACCTCACAAAGACCCGACAAAGAAAGAAAATTTCAGGCCAATCTCCCTTATGAACATTGATGCAAAAATACTCAACAAAATACTTGCAAACCAAATATAAGAACACATCAAAGATATCATCCACCATGACCAAGTAGGCTTCATCCCAGGTATTCAGGGGTGGTTCAATATATGGAAATCCATCAATGTTATCCACCATATTAACAAACTGAAAGAAAAAAAAACCACATACTAATTTCCCTAGATGCTGAAAAAGCATTTGACAAAATCAAGCATCCATTCATATTTAAAGTATGGGAGAAATCAAGAAACAAGGCACATATCTAAACATAGTAATAGCAAAATAAAGCAAGCCTATAGCCAACGTAAACTGAAAGGAGAGAAACTTAAAGCAATCCCACTGAAATCAGGGACAAGACAAGGCTGCCCACTCTCCCCATATCTCTTCAACATAGTGCTAGAAGACCTTGCTAGAACAAAAAGACAGTTCAAGGAGATCAAGGAGATACAGAGTGGAAAGCAAGAAGTCAAATTATCAATATTTACAGATGATATGATAGTATACATGAATGACCCCAAAAACTCTACCAGGGAACTGCTACAGCTAATAAATACTTTCAGCAAAGTGGCCTGATACAAAATTAACTCAAAAAAATCAGTAGTACTACTGTATACAAAAGACAAAAGGGCTAGGAAAGAAATAAGGTATACACACCCTTCAAAATAGCCACAAATGACATAAATTACCTTGGTGTAACCCTAACCAAGCAAGTCAAAGACTTGTATGAAAAAAATTTCAAGTTTCTGAAGAAAGAATTAGAAGAATATATGAGAAGATGGAAAGATACTCATAGCTTGGCAGGATTAACATAGTAAAAATGTCCATCTTACCAAAAGCAATCTACAGATTTAATGTAATTCCAATCAAATTGCCAACACAATTCTTTACAGACCTGGAAAGAAAAATTCTCAACTTCATATGGAATAACAAGAAACCCAGAATTGCTAAAACAATCCTCTACAATAAAAGATCTTCTGGAGGTATCTCCATCCCTGATCTTAAGTTGTACTATAGAGCAACAGTTATAAAAACTTCATGGTACTGGCATAGAAACAGAATGGTGGATCGATGGAACCAAACAGAAGACCCAGAAATAAACCCACACACTTATGAATACCTGATTTTTGACATAGATACCAAAACCATATACTGGAAAAAAGAAAGCATCTTCAACAAATGGTGCTGGTTTAACTGGATGTCTACATGTAGAAAAATGAAAATAGATCCATACTTGTTTCCCTGCACAAAACTGAAGTCCAAGTGGATCAGAGACCGCAACATAAAACCAGACACATTAAATCGGCTAGAAGAAAAAGTAGGGAATATCCTAGAACTCATTGGCACAGGGGACAACTTCCGGAACAGAACACCACCAGCACAGCCTCTAAAATCAACAATCAATAAATGGGACCTCATGAAACTGAAAAGCTTCTGTAAAGCAAAGAACACTGTCATCAGAACAAAACAACTGCCTACAGATTGGGAAAGAATCTTCACTAACCCTTTATCTGACAGAGGGCTAATACCCAGCATATATAAAGAACTAAAGAAGCTGAAAATCAGCAAACCAAATAATCCAGTTCAAAAATGGGGAACAGAGCTAAACAGAGAATTCTCTGTAGAGGAATATCGAATGGCAGAGAAACACTTTAAAGAAATGCTCAACCTCATTAGCCATCAGGGAAATGCAAATTAAAACAACCCTGAGATTTCACCTTACACCCATCAAAATGGCCAAGATGAAAAATTCAAGTGACAACACATGCTGGAGAGGTTGTGGAGAAAGGGGAACCCTCCTCCACTGCTGGTGGGAATGTAAACTCGTACAACCACTCTGGAAATCAATTTGGCCCTTTCAGAACACTAGGAATAGTGTTTCCTCAAGATCTAGCCATACCACTCCTAGGCATATATCCAAAAGAGGCTCAAGTACACAAAAAGGACATTTGCTCAACTATGTTTGTATCAGCCTTATTTGTAATAGCCCAAAGCTAGAAACAGCCCATATGCCCCTCAACTGAAGAATGGATGCAGAAATTGTGGTACATCTATACAATGGAATATTACTCTGCAATGAAAAATAAGGAAATCATGCAATTTGCAGGTAAATGTTTGGACCTTTAAAGAATCATCCTGAGTGAGCTGTCCCAGAAGCAGAAAGACACACATGGTATATACTCACTCATATAGACTTATAGGATAAACCTACTAAAATCTGTACATCTAAAGAATCTAATCAAGAGAGTGGATCGTGACTAAAATGCTCAATCCCCATCCTTTTTAGGATGGACATCAAAAGAAGAAGAAAGCAGGAAACAACCTAGGAACCTGCCTCTGAAAGACTCAGCCGGCAGACTATCAAAGCAGATGCTGAGACTTTATGGACAACTGTTGGGCAGACTGCATGAAATCTTGTGTAAGAAGTGGGAAATATTAGGTTATGGAGAGGACAGGAACTGAAGAGCAACAGAACCAGAAGATTTGAATACAGAGGTCTTCCTAAAGACCCATACTCCAACAAAGTACCAAGCATGGAGATAACTTAGAACCCCTGCGCAGATGTAATCCATTGCAGTTTAGTCTCTAAGTGGGTTACATAGTAATGGGAAGAGGGATGGCCTCTGACACAATCTGATTGGCCTTTTCTTTGATCACCTCCCCCTGAGGGGAGAGCAGTCTTATCAGGCCACAGAAGATGACAATGCAACCACTCCTGGTGTGATCTAATAGACTAAGATCAGAAGGAAGGAGAGGAGGACCTCCCCTATAAGTGGACTTGGGGAGGGGCATTCATGAAGAAGGGGGAAGGAGGGTGGGATCTGTAGAGGATGACGTGGGAGGGACTTATTGGGGGATACAAAGTGAATAACGTGTAAAAAATAATAATTAAAAAAATAAAAATAAATAAACATTAAATTTTCATATCCTAAGTAACATTGTCACAGAGGTAAATAGGAGTCAAGGTGTGGGATATGGATAAAGGGATGAGATAAAGGCTAAGTTGGGTTTCACAAGAAAAAGTCACTTGTACACAGGATCAGAGATAATGGACTCTGAGGAATGTTTGTTTACTCATCTCCATGGAAACCTTGAAATTCTCTCAGGTACTGATTGGCTGACAGGGAGAATAATGTCATGAAACAGGTTAAAGCCAGTAAGAGTTTCCAGAGCCAGTTGTTAAAAGGGTCAAGTGGACAGCCTGCTTGAGAGAAAGGGTGAGTAGCCTACTACATGCCTCTATCTGGGCAGCTGAAAGCACACAACCCAGACATGGAAGACCCTGTGTCCTAACTCTTAGTTCAGGAAAAAATGTCACAATTTCTTTCAAGCAATCATTAAAAATGATGTGTCTTTGACCATTTAGTTTCACTTTATCATATATTTCATTAATATTTGATAATATGTCCTGAGTCAGTGAAATAGTTTCTTTGAAAATGATCCCTGAACAAGGCAATTCTGTGAACAAAAAAGCATTCAGTTGGTAACTTGCTTATATTTTCACAGAGACAATCCAAGATGTCACTTCAGGAAGCAGTCATCTTGTAGTCCTTCAGCAGAACTGATACCTTTTTATACTGAACCACAAGTGGCAGTCAGAGAGAGGGAAACAGACCAACAAAGAAAGTGAAAGTGCTAGAGAGGCAGATGCAGAAATAGAGAGATAGAGACCAACAGAAACAAACATACAAACTGACAGAGACCAAGAGACAGAGATGCCATTCTGTCTAGTAACTTTTATTTGCATAACAACCTCACAGAACACCCTCCTTTATTAGAATTCTAATAGGAATTATATTATCTAACAAGGCCATACTTCCTAATCCTTCCCAGACATTTCCTCACTGGTACTCAATGTGTAAATAGATAATCTTCAAGGGGATATTGCAATTCAAATCACCAGAGAGAAGAAGAAGATGGGGAGATTTTTAGAATAAATGAACATAGTTATCCTGATAGTTTGTCATTCAATACAATGATTAAAGTCCCAGCAACTTCCAAAGTCTAAAGAACAAGACTGACAATCTCCTTGAGGGAAAATGTGGAATATTTCTATCATGGAGTATTATTCAGCTAAGAAAATGACATCATGATATTTTCAGGCAAAAGGATGGAATGAGGAAAAATCATCCTGGGTGAAGTAAATAAATGTAGAAAGACAAGTATGACACGAATTCACTTATTAGGAGGTCTCCTAATAGTGAAGGGTAAAATTCCAATAGGACATCTCTTGTGACCAAACATGTCTTACATTAGAGGGGCTGGGTGGCAGTGAATTGAGTTGTTGTGGCAGGGCATCCTACAGAAATTTTCAAGCAACCCAGGCTGTTACTATTAAAATATGCATACAGTGACCCACAGTCTGATATTAGCCCAGAAGAGATCATAAAACACCTAGCACTGCATGGGATTTTCTTATTAAATTCTTCCTCCTCTCAGAGTTCTGAGAAGTCTATAGGAGAGGATGTAAGAAGAGTGTCATAAGTACAGGCAAATGAGGACACAAGTAGAAAAATACCCTGAGAATCAGGCCACAGAAGAAGATGTAGCCATACTAGATGAGACCTTATAAGCTAGGGTCAGACAGAAAGGGGAGGAGGACCTCACATATCAGCGAATTAGAGAAAGGTTCTAGGCTTAGAAGAAGGAAGGTAGTTGGGACTAGAGTTACAAGCGGGATGGGACAGCAGAGGGGATACAATGGGAACAAATTGTAATGAATAATTACATAAGAAAAACTTTTTTCAAGTGAATGAAGTATAGATCTTTCTCTTCAGGGCTAATGGCTTCTTCTTTGGGGTATTCCCAGCATGTGGCAAGGATGAACTCAGTTTTCTTTAAAGAACTTTGCACTGAGAATCTGATCATTTTCCAATGCGTAGATGAAAAACACATACTTGAATTGATGTATTTTAAAGAATAATTAAAAAAAATTATTGTGACACATGGGAAGAAATTTGAATCTGGGAGCAATGGAAAAGTAGTATATTGTATGTAATTTTGACATAATCAATAAAAATTATAGTTTAAGAATTTTTATAATGACTTTTAACATGGAGAAAAGATTCCTCTCAAGGAGTACAAAGTTTGAATTTGTAAGGCATGCTATCCAGGAACTCATTATGTAGCCGAGAATCATAGCCATAAATTTAGTGTTACCCACCTACCTCAAACCTCATGAGCTCAGGTGGCATCTTGGATCAAGCACTCCTGTCTGTAACACTACGCTTAGAGGGTTTGTCTGGAGGACCACAGCAGAAAACATAGCTACTCTTGTGTCATAGTCATATAACATGGACCCATTTCTCTTTCTTGAAGGACCCGTTTTAACTTTAAACCCCTATATCAGTACTATTGCTCACTCAATAGTACTCATTAACTACTGAGTAATCCAGAGATGATAATCTAGCCAGGTCAGCCAAGCAATGGTGTTCATAGAGGGTTGGCAACAATAATGTGGAACATCACCAGCTGTCAAAGATTTTATTGCCCCTTAGTTCTCCTATTATATACACCGATCTATCTGTTTTATCTAACAAGTCCCAGGAATTTTCTAGTTTGCTTCTCTTTTCCAGCTCTGAAAAACTCAATACCACAGGGAACCCTAGACCAAGCCCATGTATTATATCAATAATAATATGAAGGTCCATTTTAATGTGAGTAACTGTTTAGTTCAAAGTCACAACTAAGTATATTTAGAATCCAAGACCACAGTAGTAACCACCTTGTCATTGGGTACATTCCCCTTAATCCCACATCACTTTGAAACTTTCCTACTTAGCAAGCTGTCCAATGTAATAAACATTACAGTTTCATTTCCTACCTGACATTGTCACAGAAGTAAACAGGAGTAAAGGTGTGGGATCTGGATAAAGGGGTAAGATAAAGGCTTGTTGGGTTTCACAAATAAAAACTAAATGTGCACAGGATCAGAGATATTGGACACTGAGGAATGTTTGTTTACTCATCTCCATGGAAATCTCAAGATTCGCTCAGGTGTTGAATTGCTGAGAGGGAGAATGATGTCAAGAAACAGGGGAAAGCAACTAAGAGTTTCAGGAGCAATTTATTAATGAGGCCAAGTGAATAGCATGTTTGAGAGAATGGCTGAGCAGCCTTTCTTGGATTAATCTGGGCAGCTGAAAGCACACAACTGAAAGATGACAGTTTCTGTATCCAAGAATCTCTTAGTTCTGGAAAAGTGTCACATATTTCTTTCAAGTGGTATTTAGTAAAGATACTTGACCATGACATGTGAGTTTCACATTATCACAAAGTACATTTATTATTTGTTAAATGCACAGATATGTCCTCAGTCAGTGAATTACTAATTGTGAAAATGATCACTGACCAAGGCGAGTTTTTGAACAAAAAAAGTTAATTGGGACCTTGCTTATATTTTTACAGATACCTTTCAATATGTCAAATCAGCCAGCAGTCATTTTGTTGTAGTCCTTCAGCAGAACTGAGCACTTTTCATACTGAACCACAAGCTGAAAGTAGAGAGAGTGAGACAGAGAAAGAGCTAGAGAGACAGATTCAGAAATATTGAGGTGGAGATCAATAGAAAGATAGATATAAAGTGACAGAGATGATAGACAGAGACTCCATTCTGTGTGGTCATTTTCATTGGCATGTTGACCTCACTGCAAACCCTTTGATAATATAACTACAATAGGAAGTATATTATCTAACAAAACCATACCTCCTAATCCTAACCACACATTTCTTTACAAGGGATTCCACATGTACATAGAGGAGCTTCAAGGGGACATTGCAATTCAAATCACTAGGAATTAGAAGAAGATGGAGGAACTTTTAGGCTAAAAGAACATAGTTATATTAATAGTTTCTCATTCAATATAATGAGTAAACTCCCATCAACTTCCAAGGACATAAGAACAAGACTGACAATCTCATTCGTGGATAATGTGGAATATTTCCATAACAGAGTATTATTCAGCAAAGAAAATGACATCATGCTAAATGGATGGAACCAGGAGAAATCATTATGTTTAAGGAACTAAAATACAGAAAACAAACATATGTATTCACTTATTAGGTCTCCTTATAGTGGGTGATAAAGGTCCATTAGACCACCAATTGTGACCAAACCAGTCTTCCACTGGGTGATTGGGTGGCAGTTTACTGAGTTGTTGGGCCAGGGCATCCTACTGAAATTTTCAAACAATTCAAGCTGTTGTTATTAAAATATGTTGCTCTCTGCCCTCACCTATTAAATCAGAGCCATGTCCTTGTATCCACAGACATCTTCTGCATGAAATGGGATTGGATACAAAGACCCACATCCAATAATATATAGAGAGAGACCTGAAAACACGCAGCTCTAAATGGGATTTCCCTATGAAATTCTCTCTCACATCAGTGCTCTGGGAAGACTGAAGGAGTGGAGGCAGTAAAGAGAATTGAGGACCCAAGCAGAACAATGCCCTGAGAATCAGGCTGCTTAGGAAGATAATGCAGCCAGACTTGAGGAGACCTGATAACCTAGGGTCAGATATAAGGGGGAAGAGGACCTGTACTAGCTGGGAAATAGAGAAAAGGCATAGAGTTAGAAAAAGGAGGGTGGTTGGCCTTGGAAGGAGAAGAGGGAGTGGACAGCAGAGGATAAACAAAGTGAACAAATTGTAACAAATAAATACATAAGACAAACTGTGGTCAAGGTGATGACATACAGAGCTCTTCAGGACAGATGGCTTCTTGTGGGTGTGACAGGGTACTGCAAGGATGAACTCAGTTTTTTTTTTAATTTTTTATTTAACTTTTATTAATTACACTTTATTCATTTTGTATCCCCCATAACTCCCTCCCTCCTCCCCTCCTGGTCCCACCCTCCCCCCCTTTTCTGCATGCATGCCCCTACCCAAGTCCACTGATAGGGGAGGTCCTACTCTCCTTCTTTCTGATCTTAGTCTATCAGTTCTCATCAGAAGTGAGAACTGCATTGTCAGGGTTCTAGGTTATCTCCATGAATAGTCCTTGGTTGGAGTATGAGTCTCTGGGAAGTTCCCTGTGTTCAAATTTTCTTGTTCTATTGCTCTCCTTTTGGAGTTCTTGTCCTCTCCAGCTCTTACTATTTCCCACTTCTTACATAAAATTCCATTCACTCTGCCCATCAGTTGGCCATCAGGCTCAGCATCTGCTTTCACAGTCTGCATGGCAGAGGCTTTCAGAGGCCCTCTGTGGCAGGTTCCAGGGTTATTTCCTGTTTTCTTCTTCTGGATTTCAGAGGCCCTCTGTTGCAGGTTCCTAGGTTGTTTCCTATTTCTTCTTTTTCTGATGTCCATCCTCTTTGCCTTTCAGGACGGGGATTGAACATTTTAGTAAGGGTCTTCTCTTTTGCTTAGTATGTATAGATGTACAGATTTTAGTGGACTCAGTTTTCTTTAAGGGACTTGGCACTGAGACTTTGATCATATTTCAATGAGTATATGAACAACACATACTTCAATAGATGTATTTTAAAAATACAAAATTTTTAGTGTGACAGATGGTTAGGAATTTGAACCTTGGAGAAATAGAAAAGGAGTGTAACACATATTATGTGAAATTACATAATCAATAAAAATAATATATTGACAACTTTTACAATGAATTTTAACATGGAGAAATAATTCCACTAAAAGAGGACAGATTTTTACATTGTACGGCATGCTTTCCAGGAACTTATTATGGATCAGAGAATCCCAGCCATGAACTAGTGGTTACCCAGCTACCTCAGACCTCAGGAGTTCAGGTGGCACCTCTGATCAAGCATTCCTGGAACTAACAATACTTTTAGAGAATTTGTCTGGAGGACACAGATGCTTTTGTGTCCTAGGCATATAAGACAGACCAATTTCTCTGTCCTGAAGGCCCAGTTTTTAACTGTAAACCCCAGGACCATGAGTGGTCCTCACTGACCACTCAATAGAACACAGCTGTTGATCCAGCCAGGTCAGCCAAGGCAATCCTGAAGATAGAGGGTTGGCAAAACTAGTGTGGAAGATTACCAGTTGTCAAAAATATATTGCTGTTCAGGTCTCCTTTTACATACACCAATCATTCTCTGGGTCAGCCAAACTCCTCCCAGGAATTGTCAGGTTTCCTTCTCATTATCCTGCTGATAAAGTCTCACTCAATACCCCATGGAACCCTCGACCCTGCTATCCTATTATATCAATAATGATGTCCAGGTCATATAGTGATTATGCCAGGAACTGCTCAGTTCAAAGTCACAACCTAGGAAATTCAGGTCCAAGACAACAGGAGGAGATCACCTTTTCATTAGGTTCATTCCCCTTAATGCCACATCACTTTGAACCTTCCCTACTTCAGACACTGTCCTATATAATAAACATTAAAGTTTTATTTCCTACATGAGATTATCCCAGAGGTAAACAGTAGTAAAAGTGTGAGATCTGGATAAAGGGATAAGATAAAGGCTTATTGGCTATTACAAGAAAAAGTCACTTTTGCACAGAATAATAGGTACTGGACACTGATCAAATGTTGTTTACTCATCTCCATGGAAACCTCAAGATTCTCTCAGGTGCTGATTGTTAGAAAACATGTGGCTGTGAAGTTACATGAGGGAGTCACAAATCACACCACAAGACCGGTTCCACATGGGAGGTTATTAGGGAAGGGAAAGGGGGTCACAGAGAGATGAGGCAGAAGAGAAAAAGAGAAAGAGGAGGAGCTCCAGGAGTTCTCTTATAAGTGACCCAGGGCATGTGCAGGTGGTTCCAGGTGATTAATGGTGGTCTTCTTGGTGGCTTCATAATGCCTAATAACAGGTTTGTCAGGTCCCTTGCAGCTTGCCATAGAGATGCCTGCTTGCTGATCCCAACATTTTTCCCTTTTTGTTTTGTTAAAAAGTGAGAAGTCAGGAAGGAGTGATGGTGGGAAATAGGCAGAGGGATGACTTTTGCTCTTCAAGATACTTCCTGCTGATTAGGATCATTGTCCTTCTCAGGGTACAGCTGGTCCCCAATATGAGGGTCATAGTCATCTGGCCATGTGGGCAAAGGTTGATAATCCTGTAGAAATAACTGATTAATGGTTTGGTTAGAGATTTTTTGTATTTGTTGTTGGAAGAACGTAGAGAGAAAGTCAATTAAGCAGAGTGCAAAAAGCAAAAGCAGAAAGACTAGCACGAGAGGTGAGACTAGGGTAAAATCTATTTCCATATGGAATTCTGAAAGGCCCAAGAGCTAGAGGCCTCAAGATGCTCCCTTCATTTTTGTAAATCTGTCTGGAGTTGTTGGATTTTGTCCTTTACTATACCCGACTGGTTGACATAAAAACAGCATTCCTCCTGGAAGAATATAGGCAAAGACCACCTTCTTTAGCTGTGAGGAGATCCAATGAGCATCAGTTTTGAATTACTACTGCTGCCAGCAATGTCAATCTGTCCTTGGAGGGTTATTATTGTCTGAGCCTGGATTTCTGAAAGTCCTGAATGAACTGGGAAGAAAGCTGATAATACAAAGTTAGTGAGGTGGCTAGTCCTGCTGTTCCAGTCCCTAGAGCTGCCTGTGATTCCTGCAGCAGCCAGCAGGGGTAGGATTTGCCCTCTTCTCCTCTGGGCAGTTTTTGAGTCCTAGCAGGCAGACAATGGTAGACCTGAGTGCCACAAATAATCGAGATATTATTAGCAGTAGGGCATTGGGGTTGAGATGAGGTATCAAGAATTATAGTTGTATTAAAGTCTAAGGGACTTAGCATTCTTATAGTGTGTGTCCCAGATGCCTTGAAACAGCTTGCCACACCAGCGGGTGATATGAGAAAGGTAGGGGGTTGTGGCAACATCAGAGTCAGGGCATTTAGTAAATGATGAAGTGAGATTGCTTGACAGAGTCACTGCAGAAGTTTTCAGAGGTTCCTCTGACTTGGTCCTCTGTGGTCCATACAGCCAGCAAGCTTTAAAATAGCCTGGTTGTGTCTCATTAAGGAGCTTGTAGGCTGAGGTCAGTGTCTGAAGTAGGAGATGAAATGACAGGTTTGTGTAATTCATGAGAGGGGATGTTAGAGAGCTTAGAGGAGACCTTAGAGGAGTGTTTAATTATCTTTTCTACTTCTCCCATTCTCAGATTTTGGATAATTGTGACATATTTTCTCTGGATATGGATAGTACTTATCAGTAGATCTGGTGTGTAGTGGAGGTAGAGTTTCCCAAGAATGCCTGCTTCCCATCTGGCATCCCACGGGTCTTGGGTGTATAAATAGAGGGACTTTTATACAGGTAAAGGAGCTGCTTTTGTGCTGGTGAGTGTATTTGGCAAGACCAGTATGGGCAGCCTCCATACCTGTTCGGCCATTTTTTGCAATAATCTTTTGTTAGATCAAAGAGAAAACAAACAAAAATTCTATCCAATAGGAGGGGAGGGATAGAAGTGGGGGTGATAGCTATTTCAATTGGCTCCCAACAGCCTCCTTTTAGTTGAACAATTTGTTGACCCTATTTGGAGAGACTGTTTATTATCAATGATGGTTTCTTGAACCTCAAATCTCCCTATGTAGGGATTACCTTTAACAAAAATAGGCAAGAGGGACAGCAAGAAAAATACATATCCAAGCCAGTAGTGTTGAACAGTGCTCCTGTGGTGAGGCCTCATACTTCTGGAACTGGAGAAAGGGTGGTTGCTCTTGGCCTCTTTTGGAACTTGAGGAAGCAAGGTCCTGTTGGTATTGATATGTAAGAAGGGGCATTATCTTGAGGAGAGGTAGTGAAAGGCTTAAGGTAGGATAGATGAATCCAGTGAGAAAAGCCCTCAAGTTTAGCTGCTGTGGGGTTCACAAGAATCACCTTGAAAGGGCCCTGCCATTTAGGAGAAAGGGTTGGGAAACTTTGGTGTGGAGGGGAGAGAAGGATCTCATCCCCGATGTTAATAGGAGATGGATAGGGATTAGTGTGTGGCTGTAATAAATAGTGGTCAGTAAAGACCCATAGAAGGGACTGGAGATGACAGAGTAAGAGAGTAAGTAGGTGGTCAGGGAGAGAGGATTTAGCTGAAAGACCAGGAGTTAGGACCAATCTCCCATACATGAGCTCAAAAGGTGAAATAGACAGAGGTTTTTGGGGGAGAGCTCAAAGCCTCAAAAGAGCCAGGGGGAGTTTTATCCAATCAAAGTGAAGCTCTTGTGATAGTTTAACAAGAATGTTCTTTAGGGATTGATTAGTTTATTTTATCTTTCCTGAAGACTAGGGATGGTTTGGGATATGAAAATACCAAGGGATGTTAAGGGCTTTAGATAAGGTTTCGAAAATCTGAGAAGTGAACTCAGGGCCATTATCTGACTGAAGGGAGGCAGGAATTCCAAAATGTGGGATAATTTCAAGGAGAAGAAGATCAGAAACTGTCTGAGCTCTTTTGTTAGAAGTGGGGAAATTCTAGCATGGCCATAATTTGGCGTGCATTGATTACTAATCCTTCCTTCCCTGTAAGCAACCAATGCTTTCTCCAGATGGCAGAATTGGAAAGAAGAATATGAAAAGCATTTTTAGAGTCCGTAAAGATATTAAGAGACTGTACCTGGGCTAATTGGAAAGCTCAGGTAAGAGCTATTAGTTTGGCCTGTTGATTAGTGGTGTGTTCAGGGGGAGCTTGAGCTTCAACCACTTTAGTATCTGACACTATGGCATAACCTGCTTTTCGAGCTCCCTCATGTACAAAGGAGCTGCCATCTGTATACCAAATAGGCAGCATGAGGCAATGTGTCCTCCTATATGTGTGAGGGGCAATAGTTTCTCTAAAGTTTCAGTGCAAGAGTGAGGTGGGGAATAGTCAGAGTTAGGTCGAGGAGGAAGGATTGATGGGGAATAGGGCTAAACAGAGAATTGTCGACAGAGGAATATCAAATGGCAGAGAAATACTTTAAAGAAATGCTCATCCTCATTAGCCATCAAGGAAATGCAAATGAAAACGACCCTGAGATATCACCTTATACCCATCAGAATGGCCAAGATGAAAAACTCAAGAGACAACACAAGCTGGAGAGGTTGTGGAGAAAGGGGAACCCTCCTCCACTGTTGGTGGGAAAGTAAAGTGGTACAACCACTCTGGAAAGCTATCTGGTGCTTTCTAAGACAATTAGGAATAGTGGTTCCTCAAGACCCAGCTATATCACTGCTAGGTATATACCCAAAGTTTGCTCAAGTACACAAAAGGGATACTTGCTCAACCATGTTTATAGCAGCTTTTTTTCTAATATCCAGAACCTGGAAACAACCCAGATGTCCATCAATGGAAGAATGGGTACAGAAATTGTGGTATTTCTACACAATGGAATACTACTCAGCAATCAAAAAGGAGGAAATCATGAAATTTGCAGGCAAATGTTGGGATCTAGAAAAGATCATTCTGAGTGAAATATCCCAGAAGGAGAAAGACAAACATGGTATATACTCACTCATATAGACCTATAAGATATGATAAACATAATGAAATCTATACACCTAAAAAAGATAATCAAGAGAGTGGACTTGGGGTAAGATGATCAATCCTCCTTTAGAAAGACAGAAGGGATGTTCATTGAACGTATGACAGGAGTCTACTGAGCGCATGTGAAAGACTAACTAGCAGTGTTTTCAAAGCAAAGACTCATGACCAAACCTTTGGCAGAGTACAGGGAATCATAAGAAAGAAGGGGAGTTAGTCTGATACGGAAAGGAAAGGAGCTCCACAAGGACCAAATATATTTGGGCACAGGGTCTTTTCTGAGACTGACATTCAACCAAGGACCATATATGGATATATGGATATAACCTAGAACCTCTGCTCAGCTGTAGCCTGTGGTAGCTCAGTAACCAATTGGTTTCCCAAAGTGAGGGGAACAAGGACTATTTCTAACAGGAACTCAATGACTAGCTCTTTGGCCTCCCACCCCCCACAGAGGAGGGCTTTGCAGACAGTCCTGAAGATACCTGATAAAACAGGATCAGATGAATGGGGAGGAGGTCCCCCCATCAGTGGACTTGGAAAGGGGCACCGTGAAGATGAGGGAGGGAGGGAGGGACTGGGAGGAAATGAGGAAGCGGGATACGGCTGGGATACAGAGTTAATAAAATGTAAGTGATGAGGAAAAAATAAAAAAATAAAATTAAAAAAAAAGAAAGAAATGGTTGGAAAGTGAGAGTGAAGGAAGTTAAGTTTGTAAGTCGTTGTATGTTAAAAGGTGAGACAGACTGTGAGAAGAGAAGACAGTAATAGGTGACCGAAAATTGGGGTTTTTTTTTTGACTCTTGAATAAGGAGCTTTGCAGCCACTAGGGCACTAATACAGGGTGCACATCCCTGGATTGTCAGGTCTAATTTTTTTGTTAGATATGCTACAGGTGCAAAGGAGGGTCCCAGTTGGTAGCCCAGGACTCCAAGTGTATATCCCTCTTTTTGTGTTACATAGAAGGAGAAGGGACGGTAAGGTTTGGAATATGTAAGGCTGGGGCCTCAAGAAGAGCCTGTTGGAGCCTCTGAAAGGGCTTAGTAACAGGCTTTAGAAGGGGTTCTTGCAAAGGGCCTAAGGCTGCCTCATATAAGGGGTGGGCAATAAGGGAAAAGGAGAGGACTCAGGACCATAAGAAATTGGCCATTCCTAGAAATGATAAGATTTCTTCTTTATTAGAGGGAACTTCCAGAGACCGTATTAGGTCTTTTCTGTCTAGGGTGATGCCCTTGTGAGTTGGGGTTATTGTTAGTCTCAGGTAAGTGACCTCAGAAGTGGAAAACTGGACCTTGGAGGGTGAGACCCCATAACCCCTGATGGATAGAAAAGTTAGAAGAGCAGAAGTGTTAGTTTGGCTAACTTGTAGGCGTGGGCTGCAGAGGAGAAGGTCATCCACATACTGTATAAGTTTAGATTTAGGGAGAGATAAGGAGAGTAGATTAGAGGCTAGGGCCTGGCCCAAAAGATGTGGGCTGTCCCAGAATCCCTGGGGTAAAACAGTCCAGGTAAGCTGAATAGAGACCAGGGTGTCAGGGTCAGTCCAGGTGAAGGCAAAGATATTTTTTAACTGGGTGTCTAAAGGAATAGAGAAAAATGCATCCTTGAGATCCAGAACTGAGAAATGGAAAGTGCCTGAGGGGATAATGGAGAGGAGGGTATTCGGGTTAGCTACAACAGGGTGGAGAGGAACAACTGCAGAATTTAGTAGCCGGAGATCTTGAACCAGGCAATAGGTTCCAGTGGACTTTTTAACCATGAGGATGGGGGTGTAAAATGGAGAGGAAATGGGGCAGAGGAGTTTTTTTTATTAGAAGGTCAGCGATAGATAATAGGCTTAAGTCCCCTAAGACTCTTAAGGGGAAGAGAGTATTGAGCCTGAACAATATAGTAGGTGGTGTCCTGTAGTTGAATGACTACAGGGGAATGGTGCCTAGCCACAGAGGGGTTTTGGATATCCCAGACTTGTGGGTCCACTTGAGAGCCTGGTAAGGGAAGCGATGTTGTAGAACTGGTAGGGAGGGTGGCTAGGAGGAGGAGGAGGAGGAGAGAGGACACTGGTGAGCTTGGGGTCAAGTGGATGGGTAAAGGAAATAGAGGTTCCTACTTTGGCTAAAATGTCCCTTCCCATTAGGGAAACTAGACAGGCTGGCATTACTAAAAGCGAAGGAGTCAAGGGAACTCACCTAAAAATACAATTTAGTGGCAGAGTCCCGCAAGTCTAGCAAGGCTGTGCCCCTACCCTGACAATAGAGGAACTTCAAGGAGAGGTTGGTCCCCAGTACTCCTTAGGACTGAGTAAGTGGCTCAGGTGTCCAAAAGGAAGGAGATGTCCCTCCCTGATACCATGATAATTACCCGTGGCTCCCTTTTAGTGATGGCAGTGGTCAGGTCAACGGAATCAGGGCACCTTCAGTTGTCTGTAGCCAGGCCTAGAGTATCGGCTGGAGGGCGACCTAGAGTGATGCTCCCATATCATGGGAGAAACAGTGGCAATGAACACCCCAATGTCCCTCTTGGTGGCATGGCCTGGTGGCTTTCGGGGATTAGGGCAAGCCCTGGCCCAGTGATCCCTATGACCACATTTGGGGCAGGGATGTGGTGGTTTCTGCATGGGTCAACTCTGGACCCAGTGACTTGTTTGACCACATGTAAAACAGGGACACAATGATCCTCTTGCCTTAGAAGGCAAGGCAACCTGGGTAGTGGCTGAGGCTGGTCTTATGGCATGGGCCAGCATTTGGTATTTTTGTCTGTGATTTTTCTCATCTCACCCATGGAACACCTTAAAGGCCAGCACTAAGACTTCTGCCTGTGAAGTCAGAGGTCCCTTCTCCAAGGATTTAAGCTTAGCCCTGATGTCGGGGTAACTTTGGGAGAAGAAATAGGTCATCAGAAGTTGTCAACTCTCTGTATTTTCGGGGTCTAAATTAGTGTGTTATAAGAGAGCCTTTGTAAGGAGCTCTAGGAATTGAGACAGGTTTTCATTTTTGCCCTGAATGACCTCCTGGACCTTTTCATAATTAACTGGCTTAAGGGCAGCCTTACGGAAACCAGCCAGAAGGCAGGTTGCAAATTGATCTCTGGCTACAATTCCTCCCAGAGTATTGTAATTCCACTGTGGATCCTGGTCGGGTACCGTCTTAGCCCTGACAGGGTGTGAAGTATTTGTTTGATGAACCTCATCTGCATGCATTCTAGCCTGTTCCCAAACTCACCTGTGTTCCTCAGGTAATAGGTTATTGGTAAGGATCATATGAATATCATGGAAGGTGAGATACTGAAATTATTTAATGAAGGTAGAAGAATTAGAGATATAGGATCCTAATCTCTTTTCTACTTGAGAAAGTTCAGTTAATGAGAAGGGAACTTGTACCCTAATTAAGCCATCTATACCTGCTACTTCCTGTAAGGGAAGGATTGAGGGGGGCTTATGTTGAGTAGAGAGATTGGACTTTGCTATATAATGGGAATGCGTTGTGTGTGGGCTGATTGTTGGTGGGTGAAACTGGGTGCCAGAGTGAGGCAACTAGGAGAGTCTACTGCTGTAGAGGGGAGCAAGGGTTTTGGAGAAACTGAAGGAGAAGAGGAGGGAGTAAAAGGGGAGGGGCAGGCTCTGGAGGTTGTGAGGATTCTGGATGAGGAGGAGGGGGAGAAGCTAGGTTAGGAAAAGAAGGAGAAGGCACTGGAGGTTGTGAGGATTCTGGAGAACCTGGAGGTTGAGGGCGGTGGGGTGGAGCTTCATCTGCTGGGTCAAAGGTAGAGAACTCCTCAGGTTGAGACTTTATGGTTAGAAGTTGAGTAGGAGAACAGAAAGAGCAGAGCAGAGGTTTAGAGTGGAGAAGAGAGAAAGCTTGAATGTAGGGTACCTTCTTCCCTTTACCAGATTGCTGACAGTAATGAAGAAGATTTCGTAAAATATTGGGATTTAACATGCTGTTAATAGGCCAATTTGGGATTTATCTCGGGGAGCCAAGATGCCGGCGCTGGGAGAGCATCACGTTTGAGAAGCAGGACAGCACTCGCCTTGCAGAGACCAGGAGACTGAACTCTGGGCCCTGAAACTACATCAATCGTGTTTCCCGGGTGAGGGGAGACTCCCACGGTGTGGGAATCTGTCGGGTCCACTCACAGCTACCCAGCCAGAACCCGGAAGAAGTCCCGGGTAACTTGGGCTTTGTGTCTCCCGGCTGGAGCCACAAGCGTCCATGTCCCAATCACTTTCCAAGGCTGATCTGTGAGCACAAAGGTGCCTGAGGCTGGGAGTCCCAGCCACAGGGGTACCCCACTGGGAAGCAAAGTTGACAGACTGATCACTGGTCACCCAGTCTATCCCCGGAAGGTCACTAGGATGGCGGGTACCCACCACCAACACAACTGAACTCCTGCCGCACAGAGATCTGCGCGCTCAGCTCAGTGGTACAGACAAGCTGTGCGCCCCAGTACAACAGGGACTGGGAACCCCTGTCCAGAGAGGACCCCACAGGAAAGGAAGAAACCGTGCTGCTGGGGTCACCTAGGGAAAGTCTAGCAGCCTGCAGATCGCAAACAGGTGAGTATGCCCAGCCATCACAGATCTTCGCCCAAACAGGGAGCACAGAGTGATCGGAAACTCAGCTTCCGCCGACTAGCAGGAGGGCGCACGCTCCACCAGCCCAGAGGCTGCATTGTACCAAATACACCTTACAGGCAGAACTGTGCGCCCCAAGACACCAGAGCAGTACTCACCCGCCACAAATTACCTCTTGGGTTCTGGGGCATAGAGCCCCAACCTCAGACCTACAAAAGACCTGGAACCCTGAGATCAACACCCCAGATACTGCTCCAAGGGGCAACCAGTTATCCCTAACAAAACGGACCAAACCACGGGACACACAGGTTACAGTAGTTGATCACTAAATATACAGCAAGAAACCCAGAAGGAGGGCAACTGTCTCCAGGACTTCTCCCAGTGAGAGGAGAGCCCTCTCGACTAATCAGGACCACAGTTACTACCCAGGTCTCTATGCCTGAGGTGAGCTGTAGCAACTCCTGAAAAACACTGGACATCCAGTGACTATACCCAAAAAGCTGGGAAGGCTTCCTTCAGGAAAAACCATCTTCCTGCCAAAGGGATTCTCTCCACTACAAGAGTCCAGGAACAACCAGAAACTAAATTCAAACAACTAAGATAGCCCAATGGGTAGAGGACAGCGTAAAAGTCCAACCAACAAAAGCCAGAGCAATATGGCATCTCCAGAACCCAGTTATCCAGGGGCAAATAGCCCTAGACACCTCAGCATAAATGAAATTCAAGGAGATGACCTAACATCTATGCTCATGAAGAAGATAACAGAGGAAACAAATGAAATACGAAAAGAATTAGAGGAAGATAAAAACAAACAGATCATGGCTATCCGTAAAGAAATGGAGGAAATTAAAGAAAGGAGATTATGGCCATCCATGAAGAAATACAGGAAGCTGCAGCCAAACAGTCTGTGGCCTTTAGAGAGGAAATGCTTAAATCACTGAATGAAATAAAAGAAACAATGGATTTTTCAAACAAACAGCTGAAGGAATTGATGGAAAAACATGAAAATACAGTCAGACAAGGGAAGGAAACCAACAAAATAGCTTAAGACCTGAAGATAAAAGTGGAAAAATAAAAAAAAAAAAAAAACAAATGGAAGAAATTGTGGAGAGAAAGAACTTAGGCAAGAAAGCAGGAACTACAGAGGTTAGCATAACCAATAGGATACAAGAAATGGAAGAAAGAATCTCAGGTGTGGAAGATACAATGGAAGAAATAGATGTATCTGTCAAAGAAAATGTTAAATCTAAAAAATTCCTGACACAGACCCTCCAAGAAATTCAAGACAATATAAAAAGACAAAACCTAAGAATAATAGGAATAGAGGAAAAAGAAGATTCCCTGCACCAAGGCCCAGAAGATATTTTCGACAAAATCATTGAAGAAAATTTCCCCAACTTAAAAAAGAGACCAATAAGAATAAAAGAGGCCTATAGAACACCCAATAAATTAGACCAGAAAAGAAAATCCTCCCGCCACATAATACTCAAAACCTTAAGTATACAGAACAAAGAAAAAATACTAAAAGCTACAAGAGAAAAAAGCCAAGTAACATATAATGGCAAACCCATTAGAATCACACCTGACTTTTCAACAGAGATTATGAACGCCAGAAGGGCCTGGACTGATACCATGCAGACCCTAAGAGAACACAGATGTCAGCCCAGGCTACTATACCCTGCAAAACTCTCAGTCCTCATAGACAGAGAAAACAAGATATTCAATGAAAATAATTTCAACAATACCTACACACAAATCCAGCATTACAGAAGACACTGGAAGGGAAAATACAACCCAAGAAAGCTAGCTACATTCAAGAAAACACAGAAAATAAATAAACCCACTACAGGAAAACAAAAAGCAACCAAGCACACAAGCGTATGATCACAGCCACATCAAATTCAAAGGATCTAACAGTCACTGGTCATTAATCTCTCTCAATATCAATGGACTTAATTCTCCAATAAAAAAGACACAGACTAACAGAATGGATGCGTAACAAAACCCAGGAATCTGTTGTATACAAGAAACACACCTAAGTCACAAAGATAGACATTACCTGAGGGTAAAGGGATGGAAGACAGCTTTTCAAGCAAATGGACACAATAAGCAAGCAGGAGTAGCCATTCTAATATCTGATAAAATAGTCTTTCAACCAAAATTAATCAAAAGAGATGGGGAAGGACATTCATACTCATCAAGGGAAAATTCCACCAAGAAGACATCACAATCCTGAACATCTATGCCCCAAATACAAGGACACCCACATTTGTGAAAGAAACGTTGATAAAATTTAAACCACACATAGATCCCCACACACTAATAGTGGGAGACTTCAACACCCCACTCTCAACAAAGAATAGGTCAACTAAACAGAAATTAAACAAGGAAACAATATCTCTAACAGAGGTCATGAATCAAATGGACCTAACAGACATTTACAGAACCTTACAACCAAACACAATAGAATTTACCTTCTTCTCAGCACCTCATGGAACCTTCTCCAAGATAGACCACATAGTTGGTCACAAAGCAAGCCTCAACAGATACAATAAGATTGAAATAATCCCTTGTATCCTGTCTGATCACCATGGAATAAAGCTGGACCTCAGTAACAACAAAAATAACAAAAAGCCTACACAAACATGGAAACTGAACAACTTGCTACTAAAAGACAGCTGGGTCAGGGAAGAAATAAAGAAAGAAATTAAATGTTCCTAGAACTCAATGAAAATGAAGACACAACATACCCAAACTTGTGGGACACAATGAAGGCAGTGCTAAGAGGAAAGTTCATAGCACTAAGTGCCTTCAAGAAGAAATTTGAGACAGCGCATTCAAGCAACTTAATGGCTCACTTAAAAATCGTAGAAAAAGAAGAAGCAGACACACCAAGAAGGAGCAGACGGCTGGAAATAATCAAACTCAGGGCTGAAATGAATCAATTAGAAACAAATAAAACAATTCAAAAAATCAATGAAACCAAGAGCTGGTTCATTGAGAAAATCAACAAGATAGACAAACCCTTAGCCAAGCTAACTAAAAGGCAGCGAGACACCATCCAAATCAACAAAATCAGAAATGAAAAGGGGGATATAACTACAGACACTGAGGAAATCCAAGCAATCATTAGGACTTACTTCAAAAGTCTATATGCAACAAAATTTGAAAATTTAAATGAAATGAACAATTTTCTTGATTGATTCCACTTACCAAAGCTAAATCAGGACCAGGTAAATCAATTAAATAGTCCTATATCACCCAAGGAAATAGAAGCAGTCATTGAAAGTCTCCCATCCAAAAAAAGCCCAGGACCTGATGGTTTCAGCGCAGAATTCTACCAAACATTCAAAAAAGAGCTAACTCCAGTTCTCTTCAAACTATTCCACAAAATCGAAACAGAAGCAACATTACCAAACTCATTCTATGAAGCCACAGTCACCTTGGTACCTAAACCACACAAAGACCAAACCAAAAAAGAGAACTTCAGGCCATTCACCCTTATGAACATTGATGCAAAAATACTCAACAAAATACTTGCAAACCGAATCCAAGAACACATCAAAGATATCATCCACCATGATCAAGTAAGCTTCATCCCAGGTATGCAGGGGTGGTTCAATATATGGAAATCCATCAATGTGATCCACCATATTAACACACTGAAAGAAAAAAACCACATGATAATTTCCCTAGATGCTGAAAAAGCATTTGACAAAATCCAACATCCATTCATGTTTAAAGTATTGGAGAGATCAGGGATACAACGCACATATCTAAACATAGTAAAGGCGATATACAGCAAACCTATAGCCAACATCAAACTGAATGGAGAGAAACTTAAAGCAATCCCACTGAAATCAGGGACAAGACAAGGCTGCCCACTCTCTCCATATCTCTTCAACATAGTGCTGGAAGTCCTTGCTAGAGCAATAAGAGAGTTGAAGGAGATCAAGGGGATACAAATTGGAAAGGAAGAAGTCAAATTATCACTATTTGCAGATGATATGATAGTATACGTGAGTGACCCCAAAAAGTCTACCAGGGAACTCCTACAGCTGATAAACACCTTCAGCAAAGTGGCCGGATACAAAATTAACTCAAAAAAAATTAGTAGCCCTCTTATATACAAAACACAAAAGGGCTGAGGAAGAAATTAGGGAAACAACACCCTTCACAATAGCCACAAATGACATAAGGTACCTCAGAGTAACACTAACCAAGGAAGTCAAAGACTTGTATGAAAAACATTTCAAGTCTCTGAAGAAAGAATTAGAAGAATATATGAGAAGATGGAAAGATCTCCCATGTTCATGGCTTGGCAGGATTAGCATAGTAAAAATGGCCATTTTACCAAAAGCAATCTACAGATTCAATGCAATTCCCATCAAATTACCAACACAATTCTTTACAGACCTGGAAAGAAAAATTCTCAACTTCATATGGAATAACAAGAAACCCAGAATTGCTAAAACAATCCTCTACAATAAAAGATCTTCTGGAGGTATCTCCATCCCTGATCTTAAGTTGTACTATAGAACAACAATCTTAAAAACTGCATGGTACTGGTATAGAAACAGAATGGTGGATCAATGGAACTGAATAGAAGACCCAGAAATAAACCCACACACTTACGGACACTTGATCTTTGAGAAAGGAGCCAAAACCATGCAATGGAATAAAGATAGCATCTTCAACAAATGGTGCTGGTCCAACTGGATGTTTACATGTAGAAAAATGAAAATAGATCCATACTTATCACCCTGCACAAAACTGAAGTCCAAGTGGATCAAAGACCTCAACATAAAACCAGACACATTAAATCGGCTAGAAAAAAAAGTGGGGAATACCCTAGAACTCATTGGTACAGGGGAAAACTTCCTGAACAGAACACCAACAGCACAGGCTCTAAGAGCAACAATCAATAAATGGGACATCATGAAACTGAAAAGCTTCTGCAAAGCAAAGGAGACCATCACCAAAACAAAGCAACTGCCTGCAGATTAGGAAAGAATCTTCACCAACCCTTTATCTGACAGAGGACTCATATCCAGTACATATAAAGAACTAAAGAAGCTGAAAAGCAGGAAACCAAATAATCCACTTAAAAAATGGGGAACAGAGCTAAACAGAGAATTCTCTGTAGAGGAATACCGAATGGCAGAGAAGCACTTAAAGAAATGCTCAACCTCATTAGCCATTAGGGAAATGCAAATCAAAACACCCCTGAGATTTCACCTTACACCCATCAGAATGGCCAAGATAAAAAACTCAAGTGCTCTCCTTGGTTTGCCTGTGGTGTATATGCAAGATTAGAGTCTCACAACAGCGTAATGCAGCCATGATCATTCAGGCCTTTACAGCCATTGAAGCAGGACAGTCTCTCCAAGCATGGTTGGCTACCATAAAAAGCTAAAATGTTATGCTCAGGATGCGAGGCTAAGCACTGCACTCAGGGTCAGCCGCTGTAGACCCAGAGAAGAGCATGTCTGATTGCATGCGGGTTGATGCCCCAGGTCCCGCCTCTGAGAAAAAGGTAATGGATGGGTCTGATGCTCTTTGGGTGGATGACACCTAAATGAACATCAGTACAAAGTCCCAATTTATTTCTAATATCAGAGATCAGACCTCTACTCTTGCCTGATGCATCTAAAACAAAAAGGGGGAACTGTAGAGAGCTGCATAATGCCGTGCCTTAAAGATTGAGCTGGCTTCAGCCTTCCACCTTCCCGATGGTGAGTGTTCTCTGTCACAAACAACTCCACATTTGGCTAAGGCTGAGGATCTGGCTTGCTTCCATGTATGTGGACCTATCTGCATTGCCCACGTGGCACGCTGGGGTTGGCTACCCAGAGGCTATTTAAGCTGTGGGCTGGCTTTCCCCAGGGTAAGATGATTGTTCAATGTTCCCGAATAAACTGCATTAAAAAAAAATAGGCCAATTTGGACTCTTACCTAAAGAGAATGTAGGCAAAGTCTTATTACAGAGGCATATGAGTTTAGAATCTTTTAACTGAGTTTCCAAACGTAAAGTCATAAAATTCTCCAGAAGACATCCCAAAGGGGACACTGGAGGGACAGACATCTGTCCATTTCCCGTAGGGAGGCAAGGGAGCTGGTAACCTTCCAGAGGCATCCTAAAGAAAGGTGCAACTCTAATGAGAGGTGGTACCTGATCCAATAGCTTGTCAGCTTTTGGCTGGGGACTGGGGCACAGACGACAGGAGGGATAGTCGAGAGCACACAGCTGCCTAGCTAGTTCCTCCCATGAGCGAGCAAGTGAGCAAGTTAGTAAGCGAGTGAGTGAGTTAGCAAGCATGTGAGCAAGAAGGGGAGATAAGAGACCATGTGCAACTGAGAAAGGTCTCCCAAGGGAAACTAAGGCTCTTAATAGAGATGAGATTTAGCAATAAGGATCAACCGTAGCCTATAAAGGCCATGGTTGGGGGTTCCCCTGCTTCAAAGAGCAGTGAGAAGGTGCCAGACTCTCAACATTCACTCTTCCCTTGCCTAGAGAAATGTTTATGCTGACCAACAGAGAAACTCACCAATCCAGCCTGTGTTGGATGCCTCGGTAGCGATCTGACAGCCAGAAAGTTGAGATCTCCAGTGGATTTGGAGCAAAATATGTCTTCAGCTGCACCGGTGGGGTGCTGGCACTCCCCACTCAGTGTGCCCACTGGAGGGAACAAGATGCACTGATGTTAGAAAATGTGTGGCTGTAAAGGTTCACAAATCACACCACAGACTGGTTCCATGTGGGAGTTTTATTAGGGAAGGGAAGGGGGTCACAGAGAGATGAGGCAGAAGAGAAAAAGAGAAAGAGGAAGGGGCTGCCCTCAACCTCCAGGTTCTCCAGAATCCTCACAACCTCCAGTGACCCAGGGCATGTGCAGATGGTTCAAGGTGATCAGTGTGGTCTTCTTGGTGGCTTCACAAATACCTGATAACCAGTTTGTCAGGTCTGTTGGGGCTGGCCGTAGAGTTGCCTGCTTATTTATCCCAAAATCCATATCTCTTCAACATAGTTCTGGAAGTTCTTGCTAGAACAATAAGACAATTGAAGGGTTTCAAGAGGATAGAAAATGGAAAGGAAGAAGTCAAAGTATCACTATTTGTAGATGATATGAAAGTATACATGAGTGACCCCAAATATTCTACCAGGAAACTCTTACAGCTGATAAACACTATATACAAAGTAGCTGGATACAAAATTAACTCAAAAATAATCTGTAGCCCTGCTGTATATAAAAGATAAAAAGGCTGAGAAAGCAATTAGGAAAATAAACAAGGCCATAGCTTCTAAACATTCCCAGACCTTTCTTCACTGGGGACTAAAGATGTAAATAAATGAGCTTCAAGGGGGTTTGCAATTCAAATCACGAGGAAGTGGAAGAAGATGGAGGTATTTCTAGTCTAAAAGCACATAGTTATCCTCATAATTTGTCATCCAATACTATGATTAAAGTCCCTTCAACTTTTGAACACTAAAAATAGGACTGACAGTTTTCTTTGGGGAAAATGCGGAACATTTCTATAACACAGTATTATTCAGCTAAGAAAATGACATCATTTTATTTTTAGCCAAATGGATGGAACCAGGAAAAATCATCCTGGGTTAAGTACCTAAAATGCAGAAAGACAAATATGGTATGTGTTCCCTTATTTGGAGGTCTCCTATTATTAGAGGATAAAGTTCCAACAGGACATCAATTATGACCAAATCAGTCATCCACTAGGGGGATTGGATGCCAGTGATTTGAGTTGTTAGGCCTGGGAATCCTATGAAAATTTTCAAGACACACAGGCTGTTGTTATTAAAATATGTTGCTCTCTGCCCTCACCGTATAGATCAGGGCCATATTTTGTAATCCACAGAGTTGGTTCATTCTGCATCAAATTGCAGAGTCCCACAGTCCAATATTATGCACAGAGAGACTTTAAAACATCCACCTCTAAATGGGATGTCCCTATGAAATTCTCCCTCCCTCAGAGCTCTGGGAAGGCTGTAGGAGAGGAGGAAAGAAGAGTGTCATAAGTAGAGGGAATTGAAGACATAAGGAAAACAATGCCCTGAAAATCAGACTGCAACAAGATGATGCAACCAGCCTTGAGACATGATAAGCTAGGCTTAGATAGTAGAGAGAGGAGGAACACCTAATCAGGGAAATTTCAGAAAGGGCATAGGGGTAGGAGAATGAGGATGGGAGGAACTGGAAGAACAAGATGGAGGGGGCAGCAGAGGGGATACAAAGTGAACAAATCATAATAAATAAACACACAAGACAAACTTGGACCAAAGTGATGAAGTATAAAGCTCTTCAGGTCTGATGGCTTCTTCTTCAGGGTGTTGCCATGTGGGTGTTGCCATGTTGCAGCAGGATGAACTTGGTGTTTTTTAAGGGACTTGGCACGGAGACTCTGATAATATTCCTATGATTATATTAAAAACACCTTCTTCAAATTATGTATTTTAAAGAAAAACAAATTTTAGACACATGGTAAGAATTTGAATCTGGAAGCAATGGAAAAGGCGTGTAATATATGTTATATGAAATTACCACATCATCAATAAAAATGATATGTTTACAACTTTTACAATATCTTTTAACAATGGAGAAAAGGTTTTACTAATGGAGGGCAGAGCTTGACTAAGGCATGTTTTCCAAGACACCATTATGTAGCAGAGAATACTAACCATGAACTAGTGTTTACCCATTTAACACAGACCGCATGATCTCAGGTGGCACCTCTGAACAAGCTGTCTTCACACTAACACTACAGTTAGACAGTTTGCTAGCAGACACAATACTATTGTGTCCTAGGCATATAAGAAGGACCCATTATACTCTCCTGAAGGCCCAGTTTTAAATGTAAACACCAAGACCAAGAGGGTTCCTCACTGACCACTGTGGAGGACACAGCTGTATATCCAACAGGTCAGCCAAGGCAATCCTGCTGATAGAGGTTTGACAACACTAGTGTGAAACAGCCCCAGCTGTCAAACAATTTATTGCCCCCCATTTCTCCTTTTACACTCACTGTTTTTTCTCTGTTTCACCTAAACCAGGCCCCAGAATTACCCCATTTTCTTCTCTTTTCCCTGCTCTTAAAGACTCAATATTCCAGAGAATCCTAGACACTGACAGCCTATTATATCAATAAGAATGTGAAGGTACATTTAGTGAGTGCAGGAGTATCTGCTCAATTCGAAGTCACATATCCCTCTGTTACATAGAGAGATGGTGGAGATTTTTTTTTTAATTTGTAGGCATTCATTTTTTTTATGACAATGTCTTTGCTTTACAGAAGATTATCAGATTCATGAGGTCTCATTTATTGATTGTTGCTCTCAGAGCCTATGCTGTTGATGTTCTGTTCAGAAAGTTTTCTCCTGTACCAGTGAGTTCTAGGGTTTTCACATTTTTTCTTTTAACTGATTTAATGTGTCTGGTTTTGTGTTAAGGTTTTTAATCCACTTGGACTTTAGTTTTATGCAGGGTGATAAGTATGGATCTATTTGCATTTTTATACATGTAGATATCTAGTTAGACAAGCACCATTTGTTGAAGATGCTCTCTTTTATCCATTGTATGGTTTTGGCATCTTTGTCAAAGATCAGCTGTCCATAAGTATGTGGGTTTATTTCTGGGTCTTCTATTCTGTTCCATTGATCCACCATTATGTTTCTTTGCCAGTACCATGCAGTTTTTATATCTGTTGCTCTATAGTACAGCTTAAGCTCAGGGATGGAGATACTTCCAGAAGATCTTTTATTGTAGAGGATTGTTTTAGCAAATCTGGGGTTTTTTGTTATTCCATATGAAGTTGAGATTTTTTTTTTCCAAGTCGGTAAAGAATTGTGTTGGTAATTTGATGGGAATTGCATTCAATCTGTAGATTGCTTTTGGTAAAATGGCCATTTTTACTATGTTAATCCTGCCAAGCCATGATCATGGGAGATCTTTCCATCTTCTGATATCTTCTTGTAGTTCTTTCTTTACCCAGAGATGATAATTCTTGTGTCTAGACTCTTAGTCAGAAAGTGTCACATATTTCTTTCTAGTTATCATTAAAAATGTCAAGTGTCATTGACATGTGACTTTCACATTATAACAGATTCCATCATTATTTTTAAATGCACACATATGTCCTCAGTCAGTGAATTACTTACTGTTAAAATATTCCCTGACCAAGCCAAGTCTTTGAATAAAAATCATTTAAATGGGATGGGGCTTATATTTTGACACAGACCATCCAGGCTGTCAAGTCATCAAGCAGTCATTTTGCTATACTCCTTCAGGAGAACTAAGAACTTTTAATACTGAACCACAAGAGGCAGGCAGGCAGAGGGAGACACAGAGAGAAAGAGCTAGAAAGACAAACTCAGAAACAGAGAGACGGAGACCAACAAAAACCAAGATATAAAGTGACAGAGACTGAGAAACAGAGACTCAATTATGTCTGGTCACTATCACTGGCATATCAACCTCAAAGCAAACCCTCCTATAATATAACTCCAATGGGAACTCTATTATCTAACATGGCCATAACTCCTAACCCTTCCCAGACATTTCCTCATTGGGAACTCTACCTGTAAATAGAGAACTTCAAGGTGACATTGTAATTCAAATCTCCAGGAAGTGAAAGAAGGTGGAGGCGATTCTAGGCTAAAAGAACATTGTTATCATGATATTTTGTCATTCCATATAATGATTAAAGTCCCATCAACTTCGTAGGTCTAAAGAACAGGACTGACAATCCCCTTTGGAGAAAATGTAGAATATTTCCATAACGAAATATTATTCAGCTAAGAAAATCACATCATGATATTTTTAGGCAAATGGAGGGAACCAGGAAAAATAATCTTGGGTAAATTAACTAAAATGCAGAAAGACAAATATGGTATGTATTCACTAATTAGGAGGTCTGCAAATAGTGGGGGATAAAGTTCCAATAGGCCATAGTTTGTGACCAAACCAGTGTTCCACTTGAGGTGGCAGTTAATTGAGTTGTGTGCCAGGGCATCCTAAGCAAATTTTAAGAAACCCAGGGTCTTGTTATTAAAATATTTTTCTCTGCCCTCAACATATAGATCAGAGCCATATCCTTGGATGCACAGAAATGCTTCCTTCTTCATCAAGTGGGATTTATAACAGATAACTATTGTCCGATATTACCCAAAGAGACAGAGACCTTAAAACACCTAGATCTAAATGGGGTTTACCTATGAAATTCTCCCTGCCCTCAGAGCTCTGGGACCTGCAGGAGAGGAGTTATCAAGAGTGTCATAAGTAGAGGAAATTGAAGGCACAAGGAGAACAATGCCCTGAGAAACAGGCCACAGAAGATGATGCAGCCAGCCTTGGTGAGACCTCATAAGCTAGGGTCAGATAGAAGGAAGAGGAGGACCTCCCTATCAGGGAACTAGAGAAAGGGCATAGGGGTACAAGAAGGAGGGTGGGTGGGACTGGAAGGAGAAAAGGGAGTGGGCAGCAGAATTGGTACAAAGTAAACAAATTATAATAAGTAAATACAAAAGAAAATCTGCATTCAAGGTGATGAAGTATAGAGCTCTTAAAGGACTGATGGCTTCTTGTGGGTTGTGCCAGGATACAGTAAAGATTAACTGTTTTCTTAAAGGGACTTGTCACTGGTTGTGCCAGGATACAGTAAAGATTAACTGTTTTCTTAAAGGGACTTGGCACTGAGTCTCTGATCATAATCAAATGAGCAGAAGAACAACACATACTTCAATTGATGTATTTTAAAGAAAAAAAAAATAGTGTGACACATGCATAGGAATTTTGACCTGTGAGAAATGGAAAAGGAGTGTAATGTGTATTATATGTAATTCCATCATAATCAGTAAAAATCATGTTCTGCCCAGTTCACGAACCCCAAAAGACCAGGAATAACTAGACTCTGCTGTAAATACATGAGGTCCTTTTTATTGTAAATTACAAGCTGCAGCTTGGGCCCACACACCCCCTACCACCAAAGCGGTGGGAGCTGAGCATGCAGTGCCCAGGTTAATTGGGTGACATAGATTCTGGTCCCTCCCAGCATGCACAAGGCAGGGGCAATTCCTGACTGGCAAGCATCTATTGGTCAAAATGCTACATTTTGAGTTGATTAGCTATAGGAAGGTCCCCAGACCATAATGACCTGGTGTCCCTCCATAGGGGGTGGACCAGTTTCCTAGCAACTGTTATCTCTAGTGGGTGGGGAAAGAATGCAGTAAGGCAGTCCTTCCCCTCAGGGCATTACTAGACTTCTCCACCCACATAGTTCGGGCCTTAATTAATAATAGTTTCTAATTTTTAATCTTGTTGGTCTCTCAATCATATGTAGACAAATTTTACAATGACTTTTAACATGGAGAAAAGATTCCTCTAAAGGAAGGCAGAGTATGACTTTGTAAGGCATGCTTTCAAGAAACTCGTTATGTAGTAGAGAATCTCAGATATGAAATAGTGTATAATCAGCTACCTCATACCCAAGAGCTCATGTGACACCATGAAACTAGCAGTCCTCCCACTTACACTATTTTTAGAGTGTTTGTCTAAGGACCACAGCAGAAACCACAGCTGCTCTTGTGTCCTAGTCATTTAAGACTGACTCATTTATCTTCATTGAAGGAACATTTTTAAATGAAAACTCCAGGACCAGGAGGGTTGCTCATTGAACAATGAGTAGCACATAGATGCTGATCCAGCCAGGTCAGACAAGAAAACCCTACTCATAGAGGGCTGCCAACATTAGTGTGGAACAGCACCAACATTGAAATAGTTTATTGCTTCTCACTTCTTATTTTACATACAAAATCTCTCTCTTTTTCAGCCAAACGAGTCCCAGGAATTGTCTGGTTTCTTTTTCTTTTCTCTGATTTTAAAGGCTCACTACCCCAGGAAACCCTAGATCCTGAAGGCCAATTATATCAATAAGAATATGAAGGTACATTTTGTGACTATGCGAGTAACTGCTTAGTTCAAAGATATTTCAGAACCAAGAACACAGCAGGAAACTACCTTGTCATTTGGTACATTCCTCTTAATCCCACTCCACTTTGAAGCTTCCCTACTTAGGAGGCTGTCCAATTCAATTAATATTAAAGATTCATTTCTCATCAAACATTTTCACAAAGGTAAACAGTAGTAAAGGTGTGGGATCTGGATAAAGGGTTAAGATAAAGGCTTGTTGGGTTTCATAATAAAATCTGACATGTACAGGATCAGAGATTCTGTACATTGAGGAAAGTTTGTTTACTCATCTCCATGTAAACCTCAAGATTCTCTCAGATGCTGATTGGCTGAGAGAAAGATTTATGTCATGAAGGGTTTCAGAAGCCAGTTATTACAAGGGCCAAGTGGACAACAAGCTTGACAGAAAGGCTGTGCATCCCTACATGCCTCAATCAGGGCAGCTGAGAGAACACAACCCAGAGATGACAGTTCCTCTGTCTATGACTCTTAGTTCAGGAAAAGTGTCACATATTTCTTTCAAGTGTTCTTTAATAAAGTCACTTGTCCTGGGCATGTGACTTTCATATTATCACAGATTTCATTATTATTGGTTAAATTCACAGATATGTCCTCAGTCAGTGAATCACTTACTGTGAAAATGCTCCTTAAACAAGGCAAGTCTTTGAACAAAAAGCATTTAATTGGGACCTTGTTTATATATTACAGAGACCTTCCAGGATGTCACATCAGCAAGCACTCATCTTGTTGCAGTCCTTCAGCAGAACTCAGAGCTTTTCATACTGAACCACAAATGGCAGGCAGAGGGAGGGTGACCGAGAGAGCTAGAGAGAGAAAGAGGTAGAGAAACAGATTTAGAAATATTAAGACCGAGACCAACTGAAACAAATTGACAGAGACAAGGGACAGAGATTTTATTTTGTCTGGTTGGAATTATTGGCATATCAACCTCTAAGCAAACCCTCCTATAATATAACACCAAAAGAAATTACATTTTTAATATTTTTATTTTAATTTTTATTTACATCAAAATGCTATCAGGACATCACATTTTTTTATCATATCACAATTGTGCTATGAAATCACAAGGCTATTACGAAATCATGGTGGTATGACATCACAATGGAATTTTCACTTCACAGTGAAATTATGACCTCAAAAGACTATTATATCATCACAATGTTTTTATGACATCACAATGATATCATGATATCACAATGGTATTATGACATCACAATTCTATCACAATGGTATTATCACATCTCCATAGTATGATGACAGAACAATGTTATCATGGTATCCCAATGGTATAAGACATCCCAATGTATTATAAATCACAATGATATTATATCTTCACAATGATATGACATTGCAATTGTGTTATGACATCACAATAGTATAAAGGCTTCACAATTGTATATTGTAGGTGATCAATATTTACTATTGGTTTATCTTTCATTAATGCTTGCTGTTAATCCTAAACAGCTGTATAACCAATTCACCACACAAAGTCTGTATTTACTTAGTTAACTTAGAACACAATACTGGTCAATATTTACTCCCTCTTTAATCTTCAAAAACTCATAGTTTTCTAACATTTAGATTTTTCCCATTATGCTTGCTTTTTTTGAAGTCTTAGGTCTAGTTCATTCTCTCCACACTGTTCCAAGATCTCTTCTCCCTTTCTCCAAGCTCTGCTCCCTTGTCCTCTCTCCTCCCACTCATTTACTGATCTCTTGCTCCTTCCATTATTCAATATTGTAGCTAATTGCTTTATTCTGGCCTGTTTACACAAAGTTGAGACAGGATGCTTAGAATAAGTATCACAATTCAATATCCGGATTGAAACCAGTGAGTGTGTGTGTGTGGGGGGGGGAGAAAAATCATTATTTGAATGAACATGGATAAGGTGCATACAAATTTCAAAAGAACATTATACTAACAATGATATGATGAAATCACTATGCCATTATAACATCACAATGGGGTTATGACCTCAATATGCTATTATGACATAACATGGATATTATGACATTAAAATGATATTATAACATCACAATGGTATTATTAATTCACAAAGCTATTATGACTTTACAATGCTATTATGACATCTCAACTTTATCATGACATCTCAATGGTATTATGTCATCACAATGGTGTCATGATATCTCAGTGCTATGACATCAGAATAGTATTATGGCATAACAATGGTGACATGATATCCCAATGGTATTAAGACATCACCATTCTATTATGACTTCACATTGTCTTTATGACATTATAGTGAAATTTTGACATCACAAATTCATAATGACCTCAAATTGCTATTATGATATCACAATGCAATTTTGACATCACAATGATAATATGACATCATAATTGCATTATGACATCACAGTGCTATTATGGCATGATTGTCATATGACATACCTATGTTATCTTGACATCACAATGGCATTATAAACTGAAAAATAGTATTATATCACATTGCTCATATGACATCACAATGCTATTATGCTTGTATGATATAACAATGCTATTATGATGTTACAATGATATAAAAACATCACAATGGTATGACAACACAAAGGTATTATTATTTTATAATGGTGTTGTGACATCACAATGATCATATTATATTTCAATGCTTTTATGACATCATAAAGATATAATGACATGACAATGGTATGATATCCCAAAGTATTATTTCACACTGCTATTATGACATCACAATAGTATTTTGATTTTACAATGCTGTTTTGATATCACAATGTTATTATGATATCACAATTCTATTATGACATCACAATAGAATGACCTCAAAACACTATTATGACATCATTTATATTATGACATAATGGTATGACATCACAATGGGGTTTTGATCTCAGAAAGCTCTTATGACATCACAATGCTAATATGGTATCCCAAAGCTATTATGACATCACAATGGTATTATATATGAACACTATCATGACACCACAATGATAGGCTATCACAATATATTTATGACAATTATATTATGCTATTACAATTGTACTATGATACCACAATTTTTTAGGATATCATATTGATGTTATATCATCTCAATGGTTTCATGCCATCTCAATGCTATTATGACTTCACAATGCTATTAGGACATCACACTGCTATTATGACATCATATAATATGATGTCATATTATGACCATATAGTATAATGTCATAATGGAATTAAAACATCACAATAATAATAATATAACCTATCAATGCATTTATGACATACCAAAGATATCCTGTCATCACATGAGTATTATATCACAATGGTATTATGAAATCACAATGCTCTTTTCCCAACATCACAATGGTTTTATAACACCACAATGGTATTATGACATCAAAATCCCATAATGACATCATGATGGCATCTCACTTCAATGCTATTATGACATGACAATCTTATGACATCACAATGGTTTTATGACTTCACAATGATATAACAGTGCTATTGTGACATCACAAAAGTCTATAATATCACAATGCTATCATTACATTACAAAATTATTATGACATCACAAAGATATGATCAAAATTTTATTATGACATCTCAATGGTCTTATGACTTCACAATGGTATTATGACATCACAATACTATTACGACATCACAGTGGATATATGTCATCACAATGCTATGATGAGTTCACAATGGTATTGTGACATCACAATGGTATATTGATATCACACGGATATTATGATGTCACAATGCAACTATGACTTCATAATGGTATGAGTTCACAATAGTATTAGGACATCACAATGATATGACATCACAATGCTGTTATGACATCACATTGTTATTATGGATTCACTATGGTATTATGACATACCAATAGTATAATTACTTCAAAATGGTATGACATCTTTATACAATTATAAAAACACAATATGACATCAGTATGTTATTATAACATCACAATTCTACTATGATGTCACAAAGGTATGGCTTCACAATATTATAGGACCTAAAAGTGATATGATGAAATTAAAATTCTAATATGACCTCACAATGCTATTATGACCTCACAATGGTATGACATCCTAATTCTATGATGACATAACAGTGGTATTATGAAATTAAAATTCTATTATGACATCACAATATTGTGCCTTAACAATGGTATCACATCACAATGCTATGATGACATTACAACAGTGTTATCACATTCCAATTGTATTATGATTTCACAATGGTGTCTTGACATCTCAGTGCTATTATGATTTCACAATACTATTAGGACATCATAATTATTTTATGGCATTACAATGGTATTATGGCATCATAATGGTATTATGACTTCACAATGGTATTATATCATTACAATGCTATTATGACTTTACAATGCTATTATGATATCACAATTGAATGACATCTCTGTTGTATGTCTCGATTAATATTTACATTTGATATATCTCTGGTAAATCTGCTTTTAATCCTATAGAGCTGTATAACCAAATCACCAAACAGATTCTGGTTATATTTAGTTAACCTAGAACACAATGATAGCCAATAATTACTCCCTCTTAAACTTCCAAACTCTCATAGTTTTTTTACATTTAGATTTCACCCATTTTATTTACTTTTTTAATGAAATCTTAGGTCTGGTTCATTCTCCACTTAGTCCCTCATTCTCCTCCCAGTTCAGCTTTCCTAGCTCTGCCTTCTCCCTTTTTTCCTTCCACTCACTTCCTGCACTCTGGCTCCTCTCCTGTCCTTGCTCAATAGTGTGTCTAGTTGCTTTATTTTATCCTGTTTACACAAAGTTGAGACAGGATGCATAACGCGATATCCAGATTGAAACCTGAGAATTGGGAAGGAGGGGAATCCGCATTTGAATGAACGAGGGTAAGGTGTATACATTTCAAAAGAACATTTTATCAACATTTCCTCTTTAAGTCTAATATAAGGCTTCATTTATTTTAATACAATAATAATTATGAAATTATGAAACTATTAGGTAAAATTTATATGTTCAATGTCCAGTCCATGTTTATTTAGCAACTTAGGAGAAAGTATCCAATTATCCTATCTATCTTGACAAGTTTAGAGTTCTATACCTAAATTAACTTTTATCCTCATTGCTATTATCTATATGAAAGCATTTCTTAACTTCTAAACAAATAAAGTTTTTTTGTGGCACTGTACCTATCTGATCTTCAACTCCATCAGAGTTAATTAAGAAGGAATAAAATTAGTTACTAGAGTAAATAGGAATTGCATGTTAGGAACTTCCAAAAAAATGACTTCACAATGGTATTAAGACATTGCAATGCTATGATGACTTCACAATGCTGTGAAGACATTACAATACTATTATTTCATCGCAATGCTTTGATAACACCACAGTGCTTTTATGATATCAAAATGGTATTAAAATACCACAATACAATGATGATATCACAATGCTCTCATGACATCACAATGGTATTGATGTAACAATGGTCTTACAACAGCACAAGAGTATGACATTACACTGCTCTCATGACATCACAATGTTATGATGACGTCACAATGCTATGATGACATCACAATAATGTTATAATATCACCATACTATTATGAAATCACAATGCAATGATGACATCCAAATGGTATTATGATATCACATCACAATGCTATAATGACATCACATTGCTTTTATGACATCACAATTTTATTATGCCTTCCCAATGTTAATATTTTAACATGATTGCTGTCATGAGGACCCAGTGCTATTATGAAATCACAATGATATGATATTACAGTGGTTTTATGAAATCATAATATAAGTATGACATCAGAATGATGTCAAAATTAAGGAATATAAACTAAAGAAAATTGAGACCAGGGCTGGAGATGCGGGTCAGAGGTTAAGAGCATTGGTTGCTCTTACAGATGTCCTTCTTCACCCACACTGTTCTTCAGAACCATCTATAATGAGATCTAATGCCCTCTTTCAGCATGCCAGCAGAACACTTTATATACAAGATATATTTTTATAAACATGTAAAATAAGTAAATAAAGTATTAGTACAAGTTTTGGTTGGAATGTATACAATTTACCCTCTTTCATTCAAATGCTGATTTCTGCCCCCACTATCTGGTTTCAATCCAGATATTGCACTGTGATGTCTATTCTACACATCACTTGTCTCAAGTTTATGTAAACATGCCACCATTTATTCTCTATATTTTCAATAAAACAACCAGCTACAATGCTGAACAATGGAAAGGATAGGGTGGGATATCCTGGTCCATAGCAGGAGGAAGAGGGGAGGAATGTGGAGAATCAGAAGGAGAGGTCTTGGAACCACATGGAGAGATGGACCATACCTAAGTTATGACTAAAGCATGTATAATGAGTGAAACCTGAATGGTAGGAATCTATGTGGTCTTGGAGGTTTAGGATGGAATAACTATTTCCCAGGATTGCTCTCTGGGTTAATTAAATAAATCCCAGTCTCTGTGTTGTGATTTGGGTATACAGCTGGTTTAGGAATAACTGCTGCTTAACTAAAAGATATTTCAATAGTAAATATCAATAACTATCAACAAATGAAACCCAACTAATCTAACTGTACAAAAAATGGTCACCAACTAATCTAAGTATCCACACCCTTTAAATCATACTTTAACTTAATTTGGTGATGGGAATAAGCTCACAATAATGCAACCCAAATAAGCCTAACTTAAAACCTAACCCCCCCATGTCAATTACTGTCTCTTTAAGAGAGACTCTTAAACAGGCCCAGGAGCAAAAGACAGCCTATTGTGGACAGGCCTGAGATTTAACATAACAAATCTGGCTGCTGCTACAGAAGGATACACAAGCATGTCTTCCATATACTGTGGCTGGCTCAACTCAGCTAAACTCAGCAACCATATCTGAAAAGAAAGGAAGGGGAGGCACACAGACCTCTAGACAGAGCTTGGCCTAAAACAGCATCTAAAAAAATAAGCCATGGCAGAGGGTGTTTTAATATACTTTGACTTTGTTTTGGTTGTCATAGTCATGGATCTGTTTCCAATATATTTAATAGTGCTAGATCTTCTGGAGGACTTCTCCAAAAACGTACAAGGAGAAAACAGGAAAATCAACCAAGGAATGGAATACTAAGTTACAGACAATAGAAAGGGCACTCTTCCTAATAAAAAATTAGATTAATAATGGCTAAAATTCAAAGCTCTTTGGCTGCAAGATAATTGTCAGCTCTTTTTCAGAAGGGTCCACCAACTCATCAAAACATCAACTAAATTCCAAAAAACAACCAACTGGGTTTTCCATGTTTCATCATACCAAGTGATGAAACCCTAATGTTTTCTTGCTCTCTTTGCTTAATTTTTATTTAAAGGCTTTGAGTTACAATTATATTGATTTGAGAAAAAAATATTTGAACAAGTTGACAAAGGCACATGCTTTTAATCCCAACACAAAGTAAAAAGAAACAGATAAATCTGTGAGTCCCTGATCATCCTCATTAACATAATAAAAGCCAGGATGGCAACTCCTGCTGTTTAGCCTCTTGCAGAGATAGCCTAAGATTCAAAATGACAAAATTTCCCTTAAGGTTACCATGTAAGTTCTTTTTTCTTAATATTGGATATTATGTCCTTACTGTTTTAAAGATTGGATTCACATCAATTTTTGGTTTATATCAGGAAAGATGATGTCACAAGGCTCTAAGAAGCCCAGCCAATCTCAGAAAGTGTGACTTCCACAGAAGAACTGGTGGCAAAGGGCATTTTGGCCAAAGAGATATGTTCCGTTGGTCAATGTAAGGACTTAAAATTATGCTGGGAGACAAACATGCAAACTGCACACCTGCCATGTCAAAAAAAACTTTTAAAGGCTAACTAAATTAACATGTCACACTGCACTGGAAGGTGCCTTACCCTTTCAACATGAGATATTTCTTAGGGGATAAATATTGGACATGCCTAATGAAAGACAGACACGGGAGGCTTAAAGCAGGAAAGGTACCCACCAGCCTAATTAAGTACTAATAACTCAAAAATTATACTTCATTTGTTTAACAGGCAAAACTTTCCATCCCATTTCAAAAAGGGCACAAAGATAGCTAAAACAAATGTCAAAACCCGCATACAAGATGCCTAACCCTAACCCTAAATATAACCCCTAACCGTAATCATAACCTTAACCCTAAACCTAATACTAAACCTAACCCTGTGCTATGCTGACATCACAAAGGTGTAATGACTTCAAAATGCTATTATGACATCACAATGGACTTTTCACATTAAAATGCTATTATGACCTCACAATGGCATTACATCCTCAAAATGCTATTATGATATCACTATGGCATGTTGTAATCACAATGACAGTATGACATCACAATGGAATTTTGATATCACAATGCTATGATGACATCACAATAGTTCATGACATCACAAAGTTATTATGACATCACAGTTCTGTTATGACATAATTGTCATATGACATCACAATGGAATTTTGACATCACAATGCTATTATGACAGCATAATGCTATAAAGACATCACAATTCTATTATGACATGATTGTTGTATGACATAAAACTGGAATTTTGTCATCATAAGTTAATTATGACCTCAAAATTTTATTAAGATAATACATGGTATTTTGAAATCATAAAGATAGTATGACATTACAATGGAATTATTTTTTTTATTTTTTTTATAATCTCAATTTACTGATGTAATTGTTACAATTTCAGGAGATATTAACAGGTGAAACAAATAGTTTGTACCAACAATTATTGTGAAAATGTTTAAGAATTCACTGTTTTAGCTATGAGAACAATTTCAAAAGGTTAAGCTTAATTACTTTTTTTTCACATATGAAATTAAATTTATTTTTTTTATTTTTTACTTTTTTATTAGTTACATTTTATTAACTCTGTATCCCAGCTGTGTCCCGATCCCTCATTGCCTCCCAGTCCCTCCCTACTTCCCTCATCTCCACCGTGCCCCTTTCCAAGTCCACTGATGGGGGGGACCTCCTCCCCATTCATCTGATCCTGTTTTATCAGGTATCTTCAGGACTGGCTGCAAAGCCCTCCTCTGTGGCCTAACAGGACTGCTCCTCCCTTCGGGGGTGGGGAGACCAAAGAGCCAGTCATTGAGTTCCTGTTAGAAATAGTCCTTGTTCCCCTCACTATGGGAAACCAATTGGCTACTGAGCTACCACAGGCTACATCTGAGCAGAGGTTCTAGGTTATATCCATACATGGTCCTGGGTTGAATGTCAGTCACAGAAAAGACCCTGTGCCCAGATATATTTGGTCCTTCTAAAGCTCCTATCCTTTCCCCATCATACTAACTCCTCTTCTTTTATAAGATTCCCTGTACTCTGCCAAAGGTTTGGTCATGAGTCTTTGTATCTGCTTTGAAAACACTGCTAGTTAGAGTCCTTCAGATGTGCTCAGTAGACTCCTGTAATATGTTCAGTGCACATACCATCTGTGTTTCTAAACAAGGATTGATCATCTTACCCCATGTCTGCTCTCTTGATTATCTTTTTTAGGTATATAGATTTCATTATGTTTATTATATCTTATAAGTCTATATAAGTGAGTATATACCATGGTTGTCTTTCTCCTTCTGGAACATTTCACTCAGAATGATCTTTTCTAGATCTCACCATTTGCCTGCAAATTTCATGATTTCATCCTTTTTGATTGCTGAGTAGTATTCCATTGTGTAAAAATACCACAATTTCTGTACCCATTCCTCCGTTGATGGACATCTGGGTTTTTTCCAGGTTCTGGCTATTACACATAAAGCTGCTATAAACATGGTTGAGCAAGTATCCCTTTTGTGTACTTGAGTTAAGATTGGGTATATACCTAGCAATGGTATAGCTGGGTCTTGAGGAAGCACTATTCCTAATTGTCTGAGAAAGTGCCACATAGATTTCCAGAGTGGTTGTACCAGGTTACATTCCCACCAGCAGTGAAAGAGGGTTCCCCTTTCTCCACAACCTCTCCAGCATGTGTTATGGCTTGAGTTTTGCATCTTGGCCATTCTGATGGGTGTAATGTGATATCTCAGGGTCGTTTTGATTTGCATTTCCCTGATGACTAATGAGGATGAGCATTTCTTTAAGTGTTTTTTGCCATTTGATATTCCTCTGTCGAGAATTCTCTGTTTAGCTCTGTTCCCCATTTTTTAATTGGATTACTTGGATTGCTGCTTTTCAGCTTCTTTAGTTCTTTGTATATACTGGATATTAGTCCTCTGTCAGATAAAGGGTTAGTGAAGATTCTTTCCCAATCTGTAGGCAGTCGTTTTGTTTTGATGACGATATCCTTTGCTTTACAGAAACTTTTCAGTTTCATGAGGTCCCATTTATGGATTGTTGCTCTTAGAGCCTGTGCTGTTGGTGTTCTGTTCAGGAAGTTGTCTCCTGTGCCAATGAGTTCTAGGCTGTTCCCCACTTTTTTTTCCAATTGATTTAGGGTATCTGGTTTTATGTTGAGGTCCTTGATTCACTTTGACTTTAGTGTTGTGCAGGATGATAAATATGGATCTATTTTCATTTTTCTGCATGTAGACATCCAGTTGGTCCAGCACCATTTGTTGAAGATGCTGTCTTTTTTCCATTGAATGGAATTGGCTTCTTTGTCAAATATCGAGTATTCATAGGTGTGTGGATTTATTTCTGGGTCTTCTATGCGGTTCCATTCATCCTCCTTTCTGTTTCTATGCCAATACCATGCAGTTTTTATTACTGTTGCCCTGTAGTACAGCTTGAGATCAGGAATGGAGATACCTCCAGATGATCTGTTGTCGTACAGGATCGTTTTGGAGATTCTGGGTTTTTTGTTTCTCCATATGAAGCTGAGAATCTTTTTTGCAAGGTCTGTAAAGAATTGAGTTGGTATTTTGATGGGAATTGCATTGAAACTGTAGATTGCTTTTGGCTGTATGGCCATTTTCACAATGTTAATCCTACCAATCCATGAGCACGGGAGATCTTTCCATCTTCTGATATCTTCTTCGATTTCTTTCTTCAGAGACTTGAAGTTTTTCTCAAACAGGTCTTTCACTTGCTTGGTTAGAGTCACACCAAGGAACTTCATGTTATTAGTGGCTACTGTGAAGGGTGTTGTTTCCCTAATTGCTTTCTCAGCCTTTTTGTCTTTGGTATATAGGAGGGCTTCTGATTTTTTTTGAGTTGATTTTGTATCCTGCCACTTTGCTGAAGGTGTTTATCAGCTGAAGGAGTTCTCTGGTTGAATTTTTGGGGTCGCTCATGTGTACTATCATATCATCTGCAAATAGTGACACTTTGACCTCTTCCTTTCCGATTTGTATCCCCTTGATCTCCTTTAGTTGTCTTATTGCTCTGGCTAGGACTTCAAGTACTATGTTGAAGAGATATGGGGACAATGGACAGCCTTGTCTTGTCCCTGATTTCAGTGGGATTGATTTAAGTTTCTCTCCATTGAGTTTGATGTTAGCTATAGGCTTGCTATATATTGCCCTTACTATGTTTAGGTATGTGCCTTGTATCCCTGATCTCTCCAAGACTTTAAACATGAATGGGTTTTGGACTTTGTCAAATGCTTTTTCGGCATCTAAGGAGATGATCATGTGGTTTTTCTCATTCAGTTTGTTTATGTAGTGGATTACATTGATGGATTTCCGTATGTTGAACCACCCTTGCATGCCTGGGATGAAACCTACTTGGTCATGGTGGATGATATCTTTGATGTGCTCTTGGATTCGGTTTGCAAGTATTTTATTGAGTATTTTTGCGTCAATGTTCATAAGAGAGATAGGCCTGAAGTTCTCTTTTTTTGTTGGGTCTTTGTGTGGTTTAGGTATTAAGGTGACTGTGGCTTCATAGAATGAGTTTGGTAGTGTTCCTTCTGTTTCTATTTTGTGGAATAGCTTGAGGAGAATTGGAGTTAGCACTTCTTTGAAGGTCTTGTAGAATTCTGCGCTGAAGCCATCTGGTCCAGGGCTTTTTTTGGAGGGGAGACTGTTAATTACTGCTTCAATTTCCTTGGGAGATATAGGGCTATTCATTCTTTCTACCTGATCTTGACTTAGTTTTGGTAGATGGAATCTTTCAAGAAAATTATCCATTTCATTTAGATTCTCAAATTTTGTGGCATATAGGCTTTTGTAGTATGACCTAATAATTGTTTGGATTTCCTCAATGTCTGTGGTTATGTCCCCATTTTCATTTCTGATTTTGCTGATCTGGATAGTTTCTCTCTGCTTTTTAGTTAGTTTGGCTAAGGGTTTGTCTATCTTGTTGATTTTCTCAAAGAACCAGTTTTTTGTTTCATTGATTCTTTGGATAGTTTTATTTGTTTCTAGTTGATTGATTTCAGCCCTTAGTTTGATTATTTCCAGCCATCTGCTCCTCTTGGGTGTATCTGCTTCTTTTTTTTCTAGGGTTTTCAGTTGGGCCATTAAGTTGTTTGTATGTGATGTTACGAATTTCTTCTTGTAGGCACTTAGTGCTATAAATTTTCCTCTGAGCACTGCTTTCAATGTGTCCCATAAATTTTCATATGTTGTGCCTTCCTTTTCATTGAATTCTAGGAAGTCTTTAATTTCTTTTTTATTTCTTCCTTAACCCAGCTGTCATTGAGTAGTAAGTTGTTCAGTTTCCATGTGCGTGTTGGCTTTTTGTTGTTTCTGTTGTTGTTGATGTCTAGCTTTATTCCATGGTGGTCAGATAGTATACAAGGGATTATTTCAATCGTTTTGTATCTGTTGAGGCTTGCTTTGTGGCCCACTATATGGTCTATTTTGGAAAAGGTTCCATGTGGTGCTGAAAAGAAGGTGTACTCTTTTGAGTTTGGGTGAAATGATCTGTAGACGTCTATTAGGTCCATTTGATTTAGGGATTCTGTGAGTGCTTTTATTTCCCTATTTGCTGTCTGTCTAGTTGATCTGTCCCTTGGTGAGAGTGGAGTGTTGAAGTCTCCCACTATTAAGGGATTAGGATCAATGTATTATTTAAGCTTTAATAATGTTTCATTTACGAATGTTGGTGCTCTTGTATTTGGGGCATAGATATTCAAGATTGTGATGTCCTCTTGGTGGATTTTTCCTTTGATGAGAATATAGTGGCCCTCCTTATCTTTTTTGATTAACTTGGGTTGAAAGTCTATTTTATTAGATATTAGGATGGCTACTCCAGATTGTTTTCTGGAACCATTTGCTTGAAAAACAGTTTTCCAGCCCTTTACTCTGAGGTAGTGTTTGTCTTTGTTGCATAGGTGTGTTTCTTGGATGCAACAGAATGTTGGATCCTGTTTCCTTAACCATTCTGTTAGCCTGTGTCTTTTTATTGGTGAGTTGAGTCCATTGATATTGATAGATAATAGTGACCAATGCATGTTAGTTCCTTTTGTAATGGAGCAGTGATCTATCCCTGTTTCATTGCTTGTTTTCTTTTCACTTTTGTTGGGATATTATCTGTATGCCCTGTTTTCTTGGGTGAATTTGTTTTCATTGGATTGGAGTTTTCCTTCTAGTATCTTCTGTAGGGTTGGTTTGCTGTGTAGATATTGTGTAAATTTAGTTTTGTCATGGAATATTTTGTTTTCTTCATCTATGTTGATTGAAAGCTTTCCAGGGTTTAGTAGTCTGGGTTGACATTTGTGATCTCTTAAAGTCTCCATGATACTTGCCCAGGCCCTTCTGGCTTTCATAGTTTCTGATGAGAAGTCCGGCGTGATTCTGATAGGTCTACCTTTATATGTTACTTGGCCTTTTTTCCTTGCTGCTTTTAATATCTTTTCTTTGTTCTGTAGATTTAGTGTTTTGACTATGATGTGACGTGATGTGTTTCTTTTCTGGTCTAGTCTATTTGGAGTTCTGTAGGCCTCTTGTATATTTATGGACATCTCTTTCTTTAAATTGGGAAAATTTTCTTCTATGATTTTCTTGAAAATATTTTTTGGACCTTGGAGCCTGGAGTCTTCTTTTTCATGAATTCCTATTATTCTTAGATTTTGTCTTTTCATAGCATACTTGATTTCTTGGATATTTTGTGATTGGAACTTTTCTGATTTTACTTTTTCTTTGAGAGAAGTATCCATTTCTGCAAGTGTGTCTTCAGCTCCAGAGATTCTCTCTTCCATCTCTTGTATTCTGTTGGTGATGCTTACTTTTGTGGTTCCTGATCTTTTTTCCAAGTTCTCCAGCTCAAGGGTTTTCTCATTTTGTATTTTCTTTATTGATTCTAATTCTGTTTTCATGCCTTGCACCATTTTTTTTCATGTGTTTGAATTTGGATTCCTGTCTCTCTATGATGGCCTCTATTTCTTTTTTCATTTCCTTTTTATATGCCACTAATTTTTTCTCTACTTGTGTATCTATTTGTTTGTCTATGTTTGACTGTGTTTCTTTAAGGGTATTGTTTATTTCTTCTTTCTTTGCCTCCAATTGACTGGCCATCTCTTTGAAAGACTTGTTCATTTCCTCCTTATGAGCCTCAAATAATTGGGCAAGCATGGCTTTAAAATCATTTTCCTGTGCTTATGCTGAATTGGAGTTTCCATCGATTTTGGAGTTTGCTGGTGAAGTCATGATGTCCTGATTTATGTTGGAAGTGTTCTTTCGCCTACCCCTGGCCATTGGCTTATCTGAAACCTTCCCTGTTTGTTTTTGGATTCTGCAGATCAGAGGTGCTGTCTCTCTCTGGTGTTCGGAGAGTTTTTCAGGAAGCTGAGAACTCTCAGCATGTGCTGAGGACTAGCTGTACCTGTGGGAGGAAAGTACGCAGGTGCAAACGGGGCAAATGGAAGAGTGTGTGTTCGCGCATGGCGTGTGTGTGTCTGTGTGTGTGTGTGTGTGTAAGTGTGTGTGGACGTGTGTCTCGAGGGACAGAGTGATGGCTAATGTTGAACCCTTGAGTGTGTGGGAGGGGCTCTGCACTGTATATGTCGCAGGCGCTAATGATGATCGCAGTGCAATTTCTGGCAAACTGTCTTAACTCCTCAATCAGGCCCACAGGGCAGGAACTTCAATGTCCCTAGTGCCCCTCTTTTTCCCAAAGTGGGTATGTTGGTGGGAGGGGGTTCGATTACTCGCTTCTGTTTTAGATGGTCCCAGGATCTGGGGAACTGCAGATTCTCAAGGGTGCACTCACTTACAGGCAGGTCACTTGGCAGAGATCGTGGTATCCGGGGCTCTCTGCTCTCTGGTTTGGCCCTGCTTCTTTGATGTGCTCCACCAGTTCTGTGCTGCTGTCACTGCCAGGTTCTGAGGTCTTGCTGCAGCTGGAGATTTCAGGGTGGTCACATCAGCAGGGATGGGGTAACCAGGCTCTCTGTTCTCTGGTTTGGCCCTGGTTAGTCTTAAACTGGAGGGCTGTTGTACCCCGCCACCTCAGTGCTGCTCCACCACCAAGTCCCGCTGTAACTGGAGTCTGGGTTGCTAGTCCCAATGCTTTCTGGGAAGTCCTAGGGTCTCTTCACTGTGCTCTCCAAGCTTGGGAGGCCCAGCGCCTGGTGTGTCCAGGTTGTATGATGTTTCTGCCTGGTTTTGGTGAGTATATAGCGTATTCTCTGTCACTGTGGGATTGGGCGGGCCGTACTGTCAGTGATGGCGATCCTGTGGAACTAGTATGGCGTCTAGCAGATTGGCACCCTGGGAGGATGGTGCAGCCACAGTGCGAATCTGGGACTCCAGGACACATGCTCCTTGCTTTTGTCTGCCACTAAAGGGCTTGGGGATCTGCCTCAGTGGCTGTATACTCCAGGAAGTTAGGTCTGCGCTGAGAAACATGAGTCCGCTGTGCTGCTGTGATGAGGAGGAAGGAGGTCTGGGGGAAGGGATTGCCGCAAGATCAAAGGAATGTTTCTCTCCTTCCCCAAACAAGTCCCAGGGTGACCCAAGACCAAAGTTTTCACGTCCTGCGATGTTCCCTGTTGTTTAGAAAGCCTCACCGTGGTTTTCCTGGGTTAGAGGTCCTTCCATTCACCAACTCAGAAGTTCAGGTATCCCACCACTCAGAAACTGTGTGTGTTTGTTGCCATCTTGGCTCCGCCCCCCCTACAATGGAATTATGACATCACAATGCTATCATGACATCATATGTTATGATATCACAATAAAATTAAATATCAAAATAATAATATAACATAACAAAGCAATTATGACTTCACAATGCTATTATGAGAGCACAATGATATCACAAAATTGTCATGATATCCCAATGCTTTTATGACATCGTAACACTATTACGACATAATTGTGTTATGACATCACAATGGTATTTTGACAGCACAATGGCATTATGAACTCCAAAGGCTATTATGAAATCAAAATGATCTGACATCTTAATGCTATTATACCATCAAAATGATAGGACATCACAATGGTGTTATGACATCACAATGACATTATGACATCAAAAAGGCATTATGACAACTTTATTGTGACATCTCAATGGTATTATGTCATTACAATGCTATTATGAGATCAAAATTAATCATACCACATGATTAGTGTGTCACATCACAATGGAGTGTTTATATCACAAAGGAATTATGAATTATGACATCACTATGCTATGATGACATCACTATGCTATTATGATATCACAATGCTACTATGGCATCACAATAGTATTAGGATATCACAATGCTTCATCTTCAAAAATATGATGATGTTCCAATGTTATTATGACATCCCAATGCTATTATAACTTCTCAATGTTATCATGATATCAGAATGTTATTATGACATCACAATTATTATGCTATCACAACGGTGATATGATTTCACAATGATATTATGACATTACAATACTATTATGATATCACAATGACATTATGACATAATGTTCTTATGACAGGATTGTTATGACATCACAATGGAATTAGGACATCTCATTGCTATGGTGACATATGAATGCTATTATGCTTTCACAATGGTGTTATGACTTCACAATTCTATTATGACATCTCAATGTTCTTACAACATAGTTGTGGTATGACATAACAAAAAAATTGATATTACAAAGCTACTATAACATCACAATTGTATTATGCCATGATTGTGGTAGGACATCACAAAGGAATTTTGACATCACAATGCTATTATGAAAGCACAAAAATATTATGACACCACAATGATATGATGACATCACAATGATATTATGATATCACAATGTTCTTATGACATAAAAATTCATCATGACATCCCATTGCTCTTATGATAGCACAATGCTATTGAAACGATTGTGGTATGACATCACAATGGAATATTGATATCACAATGGTATTATAGTATCACAATCATGATATCACTTCACAATGCTATTATGACATCACAATGCTATTATGACATCACCATGCTATTATGATATCACAATGGTGTTACAACATGACTCTGGTATGATATCACAATGGAATTTTGATATCCAAATTCTATTATGACTTCAAAATAGTATCACTTCACAATGATATGAGGACGTCCAAATTCTATGATGATATCCCAAATATATTATGACATCATAATGGCCTCATGATATAAAAATTCATCATGACATCCTAATGGTATTCTCTCATCACAAAGTTAATATGACATGATTGTGGTATGACATCACCATTGAATTTTGAACATTACAATGATATTATGACATCGCAATGATATTATGACATCACAAAGGTATTTTGTCATTACAATGTTGTTATGACATCATAATGTTATGATATTCCAATGGTATTATGATTTTACAATATTTTATGACATCACAATTCTTTTTATGATATCAAAATGCTATTATAACATCACATTCTATTATGACTTCAAAAAGGCAATATGAGATCAAAAGGATATGACTTCTAAATTCTTTTATGACATCAGAATGTTATGATATCACAATGCTATGTTGATATCACAATGCCATGTTGACATCACAATGGTATTATGACTATTTCAAAATTGTGTTATGACATCATTATGCTATTAATACAGTGGTATCACAACAAAATTGGGATCTGACATCATAATGGAATTTTGACATCAAAATACTATTATGACTTCACAATGATATGACTTCACAATGCTATGATGACATCACAATGGCATTATGACATAATAATACTATTTTGACATCAGAATGTTATGACATTCCAATGGTTTTACGATTTCACAATGTTCTTATGACAATGCTGATGTCACAATGCTTGATGACATCACAGTGCTCTTACGACATGATTGTGTTATGAAATCAAAATGAAATTATGACATTAAAATACTATTATGACTTCACAAGAGTATTACTATTCAATGATATTAAGAAATATCAATGCTATTATGACACTACAATGCTTTTATGACATCACAAAGCAATTATTATAACTCAATCATAATTGAGATAATTGACATAATGATAATCAGTGCTATTATAACGTGAGAGTGATAGAAAATCACTAAGCTATTTTGACTTCACAAAGGTATTTTGACATCAGAATGCTTTATGACATTACAATATTATGACATCCCAATGGTATTATGATTTCACATAGTTATTATGATATGACGTTATTATGACTTTGCAATGGTATTTCAACATACTTGTGTTATGACATCATAATGGAATTTTGAAATCAAAATGCTATTATGACTTCACAACAGTAAGACTTCACAATGATATTAAGACATCCAATGCTATTATGACATCACAATGCCATCATGATATCAAAATTCATCATGACATCCCAATGCTATTTTGATATCACAATGGTTAGCTATTGATTGGCTGAGAGGGAGGCTGATGTCATGAAACAGGTGAGAGCCAGTAAGAGTTTCTTGAGTAAGTTATTAAAAGGGCCAAGTGGACATCATGCTTGAGAGAAAGGCTGAGGAGCCCTCAATCTGGGCAGCTGAAAGCACACACAAACAAGAGATAACAGTTCCTGTGTCTAATACTCTTAGTTCAGTTAATTTGTTATGTATTTTTTCAAGTTGTCATTAGTAAAGTGCTGTGTCCTTGACATGTGACTTTAATATTTTACAGATTCCAATATTATTTATTAAATGAACAGATATGTCCTAAATAAGTGAATTACTTACTGGGAAAATGCTCCCTGACCAAGGCAACTTTTGGAATTAAAAGGTTTCAATTGGGACCTTGCTTATATTTTTACAGAGACTATACAAATGTCACATCCACAAGCAGACAAATTGTTGTAGTCCTCAGCAGAACTGAGAGATTTTCATACTGAACCACAAACAGCAGGCTGAGAGAAGAAGACTGAGTGTGACAGAGAGAGAAAGAGCTAGAGAGACAGATTCAGAAATAGACAGAGACTGACAGATACAAAAAATATAAAGTGACAGAGACAGAGAGACAGAGACCCATTCTGTCAGGCCACTTTCATTGGCATATGCACCTCAAAGCACACCCTGCTACAATAGAAGTCCAATAGGAATTATATTATCTAACAAAACCATATGTCCTAACCCTTCCCAGACTTTTCCTCACTGGGGACTTAACTTGTAAATAGATGAGCTTCAAGGGAAGATTGCAATTTAAATCACCAGGAAGTGGAGGAAGATGGAGGGACTTATAGGATAAAGGAATATAGTTATCCTGATAGTTTGTCATTCAATACAGTGATTACAATCACAGCAAATTCCTACATCTAAAAAACAGAAAAACAATTTCCTTTGGGGAAAATGTGGGATAATTCCATAATGAAGAACTATTCAGCTAAAAACATGACATCATGATATTTTCAGGCAAATAGATAGAAACAGGAAGAAACATCCTGGGTAAAGTAACTAAAATGAAGAAAGAGAAATATGGTATGTATTCACTTATTAGGAGGTCTCCTAACAGAGTGGATACAGTTCCAGTAGGCCATTTAATTGTGACCAAACTAGTCTACTAGGTGGATTCAGTGGCAGTGAGTTGGGCTGTTGGACCAAGGCTTTGTACACAAATTCTCAAGCAACCCAGGCTGGTGTTATTAAAATATGCTGCTCTCTGCCATCAACTGATTGTTTATTGTCATGTCCTTGTATCCACAGAGATGCTTTTGTCTGCATCAAATGGGATTGAATACAGAGACCCACAATCCGATATTAAGCACAGAGAGACCTTAAAACACAGAGCTCCAAATGTGGTTTTCCTATGAAATTCTCCCTCCCCTCAGAGCTCTGGGAAGGCTGCAGGAGAGGAAGCAGGAAGACTGTCATAAGTAGACAGAACTGAGGACACAAGGAGAACAATGCCCAGAGAATCATACTGCAGATGCTGCCAGTCTTGATGAGACCTGATAAGCTAGGCTCAGATAGAAGAACGAGGAGGACCTATGTTATCAGGGAACTAGAGAATGGTCATAGGAGTAGAAGAAGCAGGGTGGGTGGGAATGCAAGGAGAAGGGGAGAGGGCAGCAGAGGGGATACAAATGAACAATCTGTAATAAATAAATATATAAGAAAAACTATGATCAAGGTGATGAATTATAGAGCTCTTCAGGACTGATGGCTTTTTCTTGGGGGTGCGGCAAGGATAAACTCAGTTTTCATTTAAAGGACTTGGCACTGAGACTCTCTGATCATGTTTCAATGAGTATGTGAAAAACACATACTTCAATTGATGTATTTTAAAGACAAAAATTTTAGTTTTACAAATGGGTAGAAATTTGAATCTGGGAGAAATCAAGTAGGATTGTAAAGTATAGTATATTAATTTCCCACATAATCAATAAAAATGATATGTTGGCAACTTTTACAATGATTTTTAACCTGGAGGACTGATTCCACTAAAGGCGGGCAGAGTTTGACTTTTAAGGCATGTTTTCCTGGAACTCATTATATATCAGAGAATCCTAGCCATGAGCTAGTGGTTACACAGCTGCCTCAGACCTCAGGTGGCACCTCTGAACATGCAGTCCTGGCACTAACACTATGTTCAGAGGGTTTCCCTGGTGACCACAGCAGGAAACACTTCTGCTCCTATATCCAAGCATATAACAGGGACATATTTCTCTGTCCTGAAGAACTAGTTTGAACTGTAAATCAAGACAAAAAGAATTGCTCAATGACCACTGAGTAGGACACAACTGCCAATCCAGCCAGGTCAGCCAAGGAAACCCTACACAAACAGGTTTGGCAACCCTAGTGTGGAAGAGCACCAGCTGTTAAATCCTTTATTGCCCCTCAGTTCTCCATTTAAACACACAAAACTTTCTGTGCTTGAGCAAAACCAGTCACAGGACTTATCTGGTTTCATTCTCTTTTCTCTGTTCTAAAGACTTAATACCCCAGGGAACCCCAGGCCTATGCAGCCTATTATATCAACAATAATGTGAAGGTGCTTTAGTGAATATGCCAGTAAATGCTCAGTTCAAAGTCACAACCTAGGAAATTTCAGTTCCAAGGAGAGTATTCCCATTAATACCACATCACTGTGAAACTTCCCTACTTCTTTCATTAGTTTCCTTGCATTCCACCCAACAGTTGGCCATGAGTCTCAGCATCTGCTGCATTGTCTTCCTCTGTTGCCTCCTAAGGCTGTTCCCCCATTAGGGTGTGGTTTTCAAATTGTAGGTCAATTACTTCATGTCAGAGGCAGTCCCTGTTCCCACTACTATGGAACCCCCTTGGACACTGAACAGCCATGGGCTACGTCTGTGCAGGGGTTCTAGGATATCTCCATACATGGTACTTGGTTAGAGTATGAGTATCAGGAAAGACCACTGTGTTCACATTTTTTGGTTCCATTGCTCTCCTTGTGGAGCTCCTGTCCTCTCCCGATCTTACTCTTTACCACTTCTTTCTTTAGGTTCCATGCACTCTGCCCAACAGTTGGCCATAAGTCTCAGCATCTGCTTTGATAGTCTACAAGACAGAACCTTTCAGAGGCTCTCTGTGGCAGGCTCCTATCTTGTTCCCTGTTTTCTCCTTCTTTTGATGTCCATCCTCTTTGTTTTTCGGGATGGAGATTGAACATTTTAGCTAGAGGCCTCCCTCTTGATTAGTTTCTTCAGGTGTACTGATCTTAGTAGCCCATGCAGTTCAGTGTCCAACGGGGTTCCCTAATGATGGAGCAGCCTTAACAGGCTACAGAGGAAGACAATGCAGCCACTTCTGATAAGATCTGATAGACTAGGATGAGAAGGAAGGAGAGGAAGTCCTTCCCAATCAGTGGACTTGGGGAAGGACATATGTAGACAAGTTGGAGGGAACTTGGCATTGGGAGAGGGGAGGGGTTATGGGGTTATACAAAGTGAATAAAGTATAACTGATACAAATTAAAATAAAAACATTTAAAAATATAATTTCTTTTGGAGTTATATTACTTGAAGCGTACTTTGAAGTTGATATGACAATGAAAATGACCAAAGTGATGGAGTGTCTGTCTCTCGGTATCTGTCATATTGTATCTTTGTTTCTGTCAATCTTAGACTCTCTATTTCTGAATCTGTCTCTGTAGCCTTCTCTCTCTGTCTCTTTGAGTCTCCCTTTCTCTGACTGCCACTACAAAAAGATGACTGACTGCTTGGTGATGTGACACCCTGGATGTTCTCTGTAAAAATATATGCAGGGTCCCATTTGAATGCCTTATAAGAGTTGCCTTGGTCAGGGAGCAATTTTCCAGGAAATATTTCCATGACAGAGGATATGTCTGTGCATTTAACAAATTATAATGGAATCTATGATAATATAAAGGTCACACGTCAAGGACACGTGACTTTATTAATGCCAACTTGAAAGAAATATGTGACACTTTGCCTGAACAAAGAGTCTTGGACACAAGAACTGACATCTCTGGTTTGTATGCTTTCAGCTGCCCATATTGATGCATGCAGGACTGCTCAACCTCTCTCTCATGCATACTCTTCACCCTTTTAATAACTGGCTTCAGAAACTCTTACTGGCTTTCACCTGTTTTATCATATCAATCTCCCTCTCAGCCAGGCAGTACCTGAGAGAATCTTGAGGTTTCCGTGGAGATGAGTAAACAAACTTTCCTCACTGTCCATTATCTCTGATCCTATGCACAAGTGACTTTTTCTTGTGAAACCCAAAAAATCTTTATCTCATCCCTTTATCCAGATCCCATACCTTCACTCCTGTTTACCTCTGTAACAATGTCAGGTAGGAAATGATACTTAAATCTTTAATTGAACAGCTTTCTAACTAGTGAAGAATGTAGTATTAAGGTGAAAGTAGAGAATATAAAGCATTCACCTACTGTGGTCTTGGTTCTGAAATCTCCTTTGTTGTGATTAGAAATGAGCAGTTACTAGCATACTCACTATATTTACCTTCACATTTTTATTGATATCATAGGCAAAACAGCCCTAGGAGTATTGAGTCTTTAAGAGCAGGGAAAAGAGAAGGAAAGCAGAAAGTTTCTGGGACTGGTTTGGCTGAAACAGAGAAAGAGCGGTGACTGTAAAAGGAGAAATGAAGGCAAGATATTTTCTGACAGCTGATACTGTTATATACTAGTGTTGACAACACTCTATTAGCAGGATTGCCTTGTCTGAACTGGCTGGAATAGCAGTTGTGTCCTATTCAGTAGTGAGTCTGGAACTCTCCTGGTATTGGAGTTTACAGTTAAAACCGAGCTTAAACACAGAGAAATGAGTCCATGTACATGCCTAAGACAAAAGAGCAGCTCTGTTTTCTGCTGATGTCCTCCAGACAAACCCTCTAAATATAATGGTAGTGCCAGGACTGCTAGTTCAGAGGTGCCACCTGAGCTCAGTGGGTCTCAGGTAGCTGGGTAAGCACTAGTTCATGGCTAGTATTCTCTGGTACATAAGGAGATTCTGGAAAGTATGCCATAGAAAGTCAAACTCTGCCCTCCTTTAGCAGAATCATTTTTTTTCCATATTCAAAGTCATTGTAAAAGTTGTCAACATAGTATTTTTTCAAATTTGGATATTTCATATAATATACATTACACTATTTTCCATTACTCCAGGCTCAAATACCTACCCACGTGTCACACATTTTTTTCAAATTTTCTTTTTTTTAAATTTTTTATTTAACTTTTATTAATTACACTTTATTCATTTTGTATCCCCCATAAGCCCCTCCCTCCTCCCCTCCCAGTCCCCTGCTCCCTCCCTTTCTGCACACATGCCCCTCCCCAAGTCCAAAGACATCAATTGAAATATGTATCATTCATATATGAGCAGAGTCTCAGTGCCAAGTTACTTAAAGAACACTGAGTTCATCCTTGCCATACACTGGCACCACCCTCAAGAACATCATCAGTCCTGAAAGACTCTATACTTCATCACCTTGATCATACTTTTTCTTATGTATTTATTTATTAAGGTTTGTTTAATTTGGATCCTCTATTCTAGCCCCTCTTCTCCTTCCTGTCAGATGCAGCCTACTTCTTCTTCCCCTGTGCCCTTTTTCTAGTTCCCAGATAGGTGTTAGTCATCCTCCCCTTCTATCTGACCCTAGCTTATCAGATCTCATCAAGAATGGCTGAACAATCTTTTCTAAGACCTGATTCTCAGGGCACTGTTCTCCTTGTTTCTTTTTATATTGTATGGTTATGGAATCTTTGTCAAAATTCTGGTGTCCATAGTGTGTGTGTTTATTTCTGGGGCTTTTATTTGGTTCCATTGATCCACCATTCTGTTTCTATGCCAGTACCATGATCTTCTATTACTATTGCTCTGTAATACAGCTTGAAATCAGGGATGGAGATAACTCCAGAAAATCTTTAATTGTAGAGGATTGTTTTATCATTTCTGGTTTTCTTGTGTTTCCGCATGAAGTTGAGATTTTTTCTTTCATGGTTTCTAAAGAATTGTGTTGGTAATTTGATGGGAACTGCATTGATTCTGTAGATTGCTTTTGGTGAGATGGCCATTTTTTTTTATGTTAATCCTACCAAGCCATGAGCATGGGAGATCTTTCCATTTTCTGATATTTTCTTCTAATTCTTTCTTTAGAGAATTGAACTTATTTTAATACAAGACATTGATATGCTTGTTTAGGGTCACACCAAGTTACTGTATGTCTTTGACCAAATACAAGAACACATCAAAGATATCGTCCATGATGACCCAGTAGGCTTCATCCCAGGTAGACAGGGGTGGTTAAGTATATGGAAATCCATCAATGTGACCCACCATGTTAACATACTGAAAGAAAAATATCACATGATAATCGCCTTAGATGCTGAAAAAGCATTTGACAAAATCCAATATCCATTCATGTTTAAAGTATAGGAGAGATCAGGGATACAACGCACATACCTAAATATAGTAAGGCAATATACAGCATGCCTATAGCCAACATCAAACTAAACAGAGAAAGAGTTAAAGCAATCCTACTGAAGTAAGAGACAAGTCAAGGCTACCTACTCTCTCCATATCTCTTCAACATATTTCTGGAAGTCCTTGTAAGAGCAGTAAAACAATTGAAGACGATCAAGGGGATAGAAATGTGAAATGAAGAAGTCTTAAGTATATGCAGATGGTATGATAATATCACCTGAGTGACCGCCAAAATTCAATATAGAAAGTCCTACAGCTGATAAACAACATTGGCAAAGTGACTGCATATCAATTTAACTCAAAAACATCTGTAGTCCTCCTGTATAAAAAAGACAATAGTGCTGTAAAAGAAATTAGGGAAACCATGGAATTATATTATCTAATAAGGCCATCCATCTAAATTTTCCCACACATTTCCTCACTGGGGACTAAACATGTAAAGAGATGAACTAAAGGGAATTTGCAATTCAAATTCTAATAGGCAGAGAAAGATGGAGGGATTTCCAGGCTAAACGAACATAGTAACCATGATAGTTTTTCATTAAATAAAATGATTAAAGTCCCAACAGTTTCTAAACACTACAGAACAGGACTAACAATCTCCTTTGGGAAAAATGTGTCATATTTCCATAATGCAGTATTATTCACCAAAGAAAATGACATTATGATATTTTCAGGTAAATGGTTTGAACTAGGAAAAATCATCCTGGCTGAAGATACTAAAATGCAAAAGACAAATATGGTATGTATTCACTTATTAGGAGGACTCCTAACAGTGTGGATAAAGTTCCAAAAAGCCATATATTGAGAACAAATCAGTGTTCCAGTAGGGGGATTGGGTGTCAGTAAATTGAGTTGTTGGGCCAGGTCATCCTATAGAAAATTTCAAGTTACCCAGGTTGTTGAAATATGTTGCCTTCTGCCCTCACCTGATTGATCAGTGTCATGTCCTTGTATCCACTGAGATGCTTCCTTCTCCATCAAACAGGACTGCATACTGAGACCCACAGTCCAATATTATACATAGAGAGACCTTAAAACACACAGCTCTAAATGGGATTTGTCTATTTAATTCTCCCTTTCTTCAGAGCTCTGGGAATTCTGCAGGAAAGGAGGTAGGAAGAATGTCTAAGTAGAGGGAATTGAGGACACAAGGACAACAAAACCCTGAGAATCAGGCCGCAGTGGACGATGATGCAGAGAGCCTTGATGAGACCTTGATGAGTGTGAGGAGAACATTCCCTATCAGGGAAGCATAAAAAGGGCATAGGGTTCGAAGAAGGAGGTTGGATGGGACTGGAAGGAGAAGATAGAGTGGACAACTGAGGAGATCCAAAGTGAACAAATCATAATGAATAAATACATAAGAAAAAAATGTGATCAAGTTGATGAAGTATAGAGCTCTTCAGGACTGATGTCTTTTTCTTGGGCAAGGATGAACTCAGTTTTCTCTAAGAGATTTGGCACTGAGACTCTAATCATATGCCAATGATTAAATGAACAACACATACTTCAACTGATATATTTTAAAGAAAAAAAAACATTTAGAGTGTCCATTGGGTAGGAATTTCAACCTGGGAGCAATGGAAAAGGAGTGTAATGACTACTATATCAAATTCCCACATAAGCAATAAAAAGGATATGTTGACAACTTTTGTTAATTTTTTGTTTTTTTAATGTTAGTTACAGTTTGTTAACTTTGTGTCCCTACTGTATCCCTTTCCCTCTTTCCCTCCAAATCCCAACCTCCCACCCCCATCTCCTCCCTGCCCCTTTCCAAGTTCACTGATAAGGGAGAACCTCCTCCCCTTCCACCTGATACTGGTTTATCAGGTATCCTCAGGACTGACTGCAAAGTCCTCCTCTGTGTCCCAGCAAGGCTGCTTCTCCCAGGTGAGAGGGAGGTCAAAGAGCCCGCCATTGAGTTCATGTCAGAAACAGTCCCTGTTCCTCTTATGAGAATACCCACTTGGATACTGAACTATGAGCAGGGCTTCTAGGTTGCCTCCATACATGGTCCTTGTTTGGAGAAACAGTCTCATAAAAGAAGGAAATGGTACAAGTCATGAAAACAGAATTAGAATCAATAAAGAAAACACAAATAGAGAAAAACCTGGAGCTGGAGAACATAGAGAAAAGATCAGGAACTACAGAAGTAAGCATCACCAACAGAATAAAAGAGATGGAAGAGAGAATCTCACATGCTGAAGATACACTTGTAGTAATTGATAGGTCTTTCAAAGAAAAAAAATAAAATCAGAAAACTTCCAAACACAAAACATCCAAGAAATCAAGGACACCATGAAAAGACAAAATCTAAGAATAATATGAGTAGATGAAAAAGAAGATATCAATTTCTAAAGTCCGGAAAACATTTTCAAGAAAATTATAGAAGAAAAATTTTCCAACTTAAAGAAATGGATGTCCATAAACAAACAAGAGGCCTACAGAACACCTAATAGACCAGAAAAGAAATTCTTCACATCACATCATAGTCAAAACACTGAATCTGCAGAACAAAGAAAAAATTTTAAAAGCTGCAAAGGAAAAAGGCCAAGTAACATATGAAGGTAGACCTATCAGAATCACACCTGATTTCTCAACAGAAAATATGAAAGCCAGAAGGGCCTGGACAGAAATCATGCAGTCTTTAAGGGACCACAGATTCCAACCCAGACTACTATACCCAGCAAAACTTTCAGTCAACATAGACAGAGAAGTTAAAATATTCCATGACAAACCAAATTTAAACAACATTTACACAGTAACCCAGCTCTACAGATGTTACTAGAAGGGAAACTCCAAGCCAAATAAAACAACTACATCTAAGGAAACAGAGAAAATAGATAACTACACAACAACAACAACAGCAACAACAACAACAAAGAATACAGGCAATGAAACTCAGCAACACCACCAACTCCACATCAAAAGAAGGTAACAATTGTTGGTCCCTAGTATCTATCAACATCATTGGACTAAAATCCCCAATAAAAAGATACAGACTAGGAATGGTTGCCAGAAACAAGATCTAACATTCCATTGCATCCAAGAAACACATCTATGTAACAAAGATAAACACTACCTCAGAGTAAGGGGCTGGAAAAAAATGTTTTTTAAGCAAATGGTTCCAGAAAACAATCTGGAGTAGCCATCCTAATATCTAATAAAATAGACTTTCAACCAAAATTAATCAAAAGAGATAAGAAGGGGCACTATATTCTCATCAAAGGAAAAATCCTCCAAGAGGACATCACACTTTTAAACATCTATACCTCAAATATAAGAGATCCTACATTTGTAAATAAAACATAATTAAAGCTTAAATCACCCATTGATCCTAATACCTTAATAGTGGGAAACTTCAACACCCCACTTTCACCAAGGGACAGATCAACTAGATAGAAACCAAATAGAAAAATAAAGAAACTTACAAAGTCCCTAAATCAAATTGACCTAAAAGATGTTGATAACTTTTACAATGAATTTTAACATGGAGAAAAGATTCTGCAAAGGGAGGGCAGAATTTGTAAGATATGCTATCCAGGAACTCACTGTGTAGCAGAGAATCCTAGCGATGAACTATTGAAGTACCCAACTACCTCAGATCCCATTACCTCAGGTGGCTTTAGTCCTGGCACTAACACTAGGTTTAGAGGGTTTGTCTGGAAGACCACAGTAAGAAACACAGCTGTTCTTGTTTCCTAAGCATACAACATGGGCCCATTTCACTGTCCTGAAGGCTCAATTTTAAATGTAAACACAAGGACCAGGAGAGTTCCTCACTGACCACTGAGTAGGACATAGCTGCCAATCCTGTGTGGTCAGCCAAGGCAATGCTGCTCACAGAGGTTTGGCAACACTACTGTGGAACAGACCTAGCTGTCAAATAGTTTATTTTTTCTCATTTATCCTTTTATACTCAGAGATTTTCTCTTTTTCAGCCAATCCAGTCTCAGGAATTGTCTGGTTTCTGAAGTAGTCTGGTAATTGGAATTCTGTCTCCTGGACTTGGCAGATGCTGGTCTTATCTAAGTTCTATATCTCAGAGAATTTCCTTGGTGGTATCTACAAATGGGGTGTTCTGAGTCTGAGAAGTAGATAACAAACTCCCTGCAACCTCGGGAACCAGACTGAAAACCTTGTATAACCTTGAGTGAATTCCTGGATGACTTGCCATGTGGCACAGGTGAGTGGCTACTGTGGAAAAAAAAATGCTTGCACCCTTCGCTTTATAAGTGTTGTTTGCTCATTCAGTAAAGTGAGACTTGATCAGGAATCTGTCTTGTCACTATTCTTTGTGTCTCTCTGCCCCCATTTACACTCATTATATCAAGTGATCCCTTTTCTGTTGATATAATGTTCTTTTAAAATGTATACACCTTACTCTTGTTCATTTAAATCCTGATCCCCGACTCCAGTTTCTGATTTCAATCCAGATATTGCATTCTGATAAACAGGCCAAAATAACACAACTAGCCACAATGTTTTGCAAAGGGAGGAACCAGAGGACAAGAAAGAGTGGAGGAGCCAGTGTTCAGGAAATGAGTGGAAGAAAAGGGTGAGAGTGAGCTTGGAGAGAGAGCTAGAGGACAGATCTTAGAACTATGTGGAGATGGAACATATATAATATTTCACAACAAAGCAAGTATAATGGGTAAAATCTAAATGTTAGGAAACTATGAGGGCCTGGACCTTTAGGAGGAAGTAACTATTGCCCAGCACTGTGTTCTAGGTTAACTAAATAAACCCATTTTCTGTGTGGTGATCTGTTATACAGCTCTTTAAGAATAACAGCAGCTTTAACAGAAGATAAATCAATAGTAAATATTAATCTCACACACAACACTTTCAACAAGCCCAAAAGATGGGTCAGTTGGCTCCTGAACAGGGACCTTGAAAATGAAGGGCAATATGAGAAAGGCTGGTTTTTGGAGCTCTAGATGCCTAAGAGAAAAGTGTGCTTCATTTTGACCCCGGTTGCAGAGAGGAAAAAAAGGTTGGTAGGCACTGAAATCATGGGGCAGATAAATAGCAGGGAGATGTTGATGAGAACTTTAAAGTCAATGCTAATAAAAGGGAGGAGTTGGGAGAAATGCCCTTATCCCCTTTAGTTTGTAAATGAAGTTTGTTGCTGGTTCCCAGTTGAAGGGACCATCAATCTGGAAACTTGTGAAAAGGAATCTCACAAGCTAAAGACTTCCTTGGGGAAATTAGAGTAGGCAAACAGGCAGAAAAAAAAAGTACTTTTAATGTTATTTCAAATGTTCATAAAGGAGCTCAAATAGATTTGTGTACTTTGACATTAGAAAATAATTTCAGAGCTAGATAGTGAGGATGAAACAGAGTCAGAGGAAAAAACTGCCAAGTCTCATAATTCAGACTGGCCTTCTGCACCCTCTGCCCCTGTGGTCATATGTGCAGGGTATAAGGGACCAGTACAGGAGGACATTACTTTTCTCTGAAAAAGATCAATTAGGAAGAGAACAAGTTCAGTTATTAAGGGAATTAGAGAAATTAAAATTACAAAATAATAATAATAATAATAATAATAATAATATGAAGAGGAAGAAGAAGAAGAAGAAGAAAATTGTATTGTTTGCACTGGTAAATTTTAAAGTCTGCTTTTGACTTTTAAAATTATAAATGTGCTTTATGATTTCACTCCAAAAGAGAATACTTTGTTTTAATATTAGAAAATCAGGTTTTAAGGAAATATTTAAATGTTTAAAAAGCAGATACTGTGATTGTTTATTTTTTTGTAATTCTTTATTAATTACACTTTATTCACTTTGTATCCCCCTGTGGTTCCCTCCTCCCATTTCAATCTCTCCTTTCCTCCACCCTCTGCATGCATGCCCCTCCCCAAGTCCACTGATTGAGGAGGTCTTCTTTTCCTTCCTTCTAATCCTACTCAATTAAATCTCATCAGGAGTGTCTGTGATTGTCTTCTTCTGTGGCCTGGTAATCCAGCTTCCCCCTATGGGGGAGGTAATTAAAGAGCAGACAATCGGTTCATGTCAGAGACAGTCCCTATTCCTATTACTATGGAACAACTTTGGATACTGAACTACCATGGGCTACATCTGTACAGGGGTCTTAGGTTATCTCCATGCATAGTCATTAGTTGGAATATCAGTCTCAGGAAAGACCCCTCTGCTCAGATTTTCTGGTTCTGTTGCTCTCCTTATGGAGTTCCTGTCCTCTGCAGATCTTACTGTTTCCCAATTTTTCTTAAGATTCCCTACACTCTGCCCAAAGGTTGCCCATAAGCCTCAGCATGTGCATTGATAGTCTGCAGGGCAGAGCTTTTCAGAGGTCCTCTGTGTCAGGCTCCTGACTTGTTGCCTTTTCTCCTTCTTCTGATGTCCATCCTCTTTGCCTTTCTGGATAGGAATTGATCATTTTAACCAGAGTCCTCCCTCTTGATTAGTTTCTTTAGGTGTACAGAATTTAGTAGGTTATCCTATATTATATATCTATATGAGTGAATATATACCTTGTGCCAGTTTCTGCTTCTGGGATAGCCCACTCAGGATGATCTTTTCCAAATTACACCATTTATCTGCAAATTTCATGATTTCCTTTTTTCTATTTATTTATTGCTGAGTAATATTCCATTGTGAAGATATACCACAATATGTTTTTTGTCTTAGCCATTCTGGTGGGTATAAGGTGAAATCTTAGGGTTGTTTTGATTTGCATTTCCCTGATGGCTAATGAGGTTGATCATTTTTAACCAAAATTAATCAAAAGAGATAGAGAAGGACACTTCATACTCATCAAGAGAAAAATCCACCAATAAGATATCACAATCCTGAACATCTATGCCCCTAATGCAAGGGCAACCACAATTGTAAATGAAACTTTAATAAAACTTAAACCACCCATAGACCCCCCCCCCCCACATTAATAGTGGGAGACTTCAATACCCCACTCTCAACAGGGGACAGGTCAACAAAACAGAAATTAAACAAATAAACAATAACTCTGACAGAGGTTTTGAATCAAATGGACCTCACAGACATCTACAGAACCTTTCACCAAAAGAATTTAACTTCTTTTCAGCACCTCAGAGATTCTTCTTCAAAATAGACATTATCATTGGTCACAAAGCAAGACTCAACATATACAAGAAGATTGAAATAATCCCTTGTATCCTATCCGATCACCATGGAATAAAGCTGGACCTCAATGACAAAAATTGCAAAAGGCCTACACACACATGGAAATTGAATAACTTGCTAGTAAATGATAGCTGAGTCAAAGAAGAAAAAAAGAATTTAAAGTTTTCCTAGAATTAAATGAAAATGAAGGCATAACATACCCAAACTTGTGGGACACAGTGAAAGCAGTACTAAGAAAAAAGTTCATAGCACTATGGGCCTTCAAGAAGAAATTGGAAACATCTCATGCAAGCAACTTAATGGCTCACTTAAAAGCCCTAGAAAAAAATAGAAGCAAATACACCAAAGAAGAATAGACAGCTGGACATAATCAAACTCAGTGCTGCAATCAATAAAGTAGAAACAAATAAAACAATTCAAAGAATCAAACGGTTCTTTGAGAAAATCAACAAGATAGACAAACCCCTAGCCAAACTAAGTAAAATGCAGAGAGAAACTATCAAAATCAACAAAATCAGTAATGAAAAAGGGGACATAACCACAGACACTGAAGAAATCCAAATAATAATTAAGTCTTACTTCCAAAGTCTATATGTCACAAAATTTGAAAATCTAAATGAAATGGACAATTTTCTTGAATGATTCTACATGCCAAAGCTGAATCAAGACCAGGTAAACCAATTTAATAGTCCTATATCTCCTAAGGAAATAGAAGCTGTCATCAAGAGTCTTCCATGCAAAACAAGCCCATGGCCGGATGATTTCAGTGCAGAATTCTACCAGAACTTCAAAGAAGACCTAATACCAATAACTCTTCAAACTATTCCACATACACACACAAAAAAAAAAGAAAGAAAAAAGAAAACTACTAAACTCATTCTATGAAGACGTGGTTGTTTATTATATTTGTCTCTTTTGTTTTTTTGTTTGTTTCTTTTGTTTTTGTCTGCTGGCTTCTGTTTTTGTTTCTGGTTTTGTTTTTGCTCCCAAGGTCAGAGAAACTTGGAATGTTTCCACTATGGTCGAGGGAATCTGGAGGATGCTCCAATTCCCCAGAAGAGGCCCCTAAAGGTTCAACTCCATTTGAGACCAGGATAGCGGGTCCCTGGGACCCTATTCTTTGTGATAAGAGGGCTTCTGGAGCCCACTCTTCATCTGGAAGCTGTGGAAAAGGCTGTGGAGGTTCTGTTCATTCTAGAATCTATGTGTGTGGAGGGGATCCATGAGGTGATTCACTCCTTCTGTAATCTGTGGGACTTGTGTCCAGAAGAGGCTGGTTAAGTCCTTGTATTTGGGTATTCCGGTTATTCCAAGGTGACAGTGTTGGATTTCTATGTTCCTTAAGTATCTCTCTGTGCTTGTATGTTTATCTGTAGACTTGGATATGTTTAGACATCAGACAATTTGAATCAATACTTCTGAGTTTGGTCCTGGACAATCAGAGTTAAATTCTATAAAACATTTTAAAAATTAGCTGGTATTTTAAAATCATAAGCCTTGGGCAATCTAACAAAGAACTTAAAACAGTTTCTCAACCCTTTGGGTGAAGAAAAAATCTTGGTATTTATTTTACTAATTTTACAAAGTAAAACCAAGCCATGCTGTTTAAGGCAATTAAACAAAAAGTGTAGTTATTACAATATATCATGTAAAAAAATCTATAAAATATGTTGTTCTTTATTTTCAAAGGCTGGAGAGTTTTCAGTGCAAAATATTTGCCTATGCTATATTACCAGAAAAAAAAAAAAAAAAAGGGACTACAGTTCCATGTATGCTCAGGATTTTGCAGGGTTATATTTAGATATTTGTTAACCATTATATAAAATATATGCTTGGCTGCTACTACTTAAATAAATGATTTAATGCTATTTCTTTCTGGCCTATAGATTTGGTATGGCCAAAATAATCCTTTTTTTTTTCCTGAGGGCTATAATCTAAATTTACTTCTACATTTAATGTTAAATAAAACTTTTGTCCTTTGATTTTTTTGCTCTTACGTTTTTTTTTTTTTTAATGCAGTTTATTTAGGAACCTTGAATAATCATTGGACCCTGGGGAAAGCCAGCCCACAGCTTAAATAGCCTCTGGGTAGCCAACCCCAGCGTGCCACGTGGGCAATGCAGATAGGTCCACATACATGGAAGCAAGCCAGATCCTCAGCCTTAGCCAAGTGTGGAGTTGTTCTCAAGTTTTAATACAATATGGTAGAATTGATAAGATTTGTTAGCCACTTTATAAATTATGTTTAATTAAAAGCTTTGCTTTGATTTCAGTTTTAAAAAGAGCAGACTTAATGTTATGCTAAAGATTATAGTTGAATACAAGATTGAGTTTTACCTAGATTCTTTGTTTAAGTTGTTTATTATTTTAAGGTTTAATCTAGAGTTGGCAACCATGAAGTTACCTGTATAGATCTACCTAAAATTTGTTTCTAAAACATAGATTTGAAAAATATGCCAAAATTGAGATTATATCATCCTGTTTAGTAGGATGAAATTTAGAGCATATGATAAAGTTAGACAAAGAGTAACTCAAATATGCTGACACTTAGACTTGTCAGAGATCTCAGAAATGTGGATATTTAACATGTGTAAGCTTATTAAAACAGAGTCCAACCTGTTTGGACACACACAAAGTAAGTTAGTTTTTATAAGTGCAACCTACAGTTTTTCCATTTAAAACAAATGTTATCCCAATGGATGATACTTTAAGAGTATTTACAAATGGTTCATCATCTGTTGTTGCTGCCTATGCTTATAAAAGAAAAACAATATAATTTCAAGTGTCTAACACATCTGTGCAAATAGTAGCATTATCTGCAGTATTGGCTGTGTTTCAAAGTTTTAATAAACAGTCTTTGAACATTTTTACAGATAGTGCATATGTAACTCAGTCTTTGCCGAGGTTACAGACTACAGGTCAAATTCAGACATCTTCTCCAGCTGGAATTTTATTTTTACAAATTCAAAATTTGATACAAAAAAAACCTGTTTCTTTTTTATTGGAAATTTTTGGGCTCATTCTAATTTGCCAGGATGCCTGTGTAAAGGTAATGCATTGGCAGATAATGTCACCAAATTTTACTGCTCACAGTTAAAAAGAGCCCAGGATGCCCATAATATACATCATCTTATTAGTCAAAACTTGAGACATAAATATGGATTGACTAAGGAACAGACCCATAACATACTCAAGGCTTTTAGTACTTGTCCTCAATTTCAGCCTGTTCCTCATGTGGGAGTCAATCCTAAAGGATTGGCTCCAAATCATATTTAACAAATGGATATTACTCATATTACTGAATTTAAACAATTCATATATATATATATGTATGCATATATATATATATATATATATATATGTTTGCATAGATACCTATTCTGGATATTTTTGCCACTCCTCAACTGGCAAAAGCTGCAAAGAATGTTATTGCTCCTTGTCTATAGGCTTTTAATGTTCTAGGAGTTCCTAAGCAATATAAAAGTTACAATGATAAATGATACTAGCAATTCTTTTAAAAGATTTTGTCAACATTTTTAAGTTTCTCATATTACTAAAATACCTTACAATCCTCAAGGACAAGGCATAGAAGAGCATGTCTACTTAACAATTAAGATTTATTTCCAGAAAACAAAGATTTGGAACTATTTCCCTGGACACCTAAGATTAAATTTAATCATGTTCTTTTCATTCTGAATTTTTAAAATTTGGATAAGCATAGAAAATCTTCAGTAGATATATTTTGGCATAGATAACCCAAGAAAAGATTTGCTAAATAAAATGGAGACATCCTTTAACAAATCGATGGCATAGACCCAACCCTGTAGTCATATGTGGACAAGGATATGTCTGTGTTTTTCCACAGAAAAATGAGGCAGCTCCATGGCTACCTGAAAGTCTGGTCTGACAAGTGAATGAAGAGTTTTCCCCTGACAATGATAATAATGTCAATGAAGACCGTTCTGGTCAAGATGACTGTTAAGTGGGATTACATTCCTAATTCACCTCTACTACATCCAGTTTCATAGAATGATGCAGAGCCCTTGTTTATGTCAACAACACATGGTTGCTGGGTTTTCCTGATTTTAAAGGAATGCAAATAAAACAGACTCTTAAATTTTCAGGACTAGAAGCCTCCCTTTGAAACCAGGCAAAGTAGAAAGTTGGAGGAATGTTATTGTCCATTCCTAAGGGAGTTAAGAATGACAGTCTTACATCTCTAATGAGTTACCCACCCTGGAGAAAGGGTATCAACATAGTTGTCCTCAACTGATTGTTCCTTGAACAAGATGCATAGGAGAAATGCCCACCATCTATTCCTGGGACAATGATGCTGCATTTACACTTGTGGACTGGACTGGTCTATCATTAACAGTATTAAGAACTTGACTTTTGTTAAAGTCAGTCAAAATTTCTTTGTTTAAGAAAAAGGAGTTTGTGCTGGACATTGGAAAACTTCTAATAAAAATTGGTAAAACTATGTGTGGAAATTTGTGTCTGCATTAGGATATATAGGCATTTTCTTTGGGAAAGCACATAGCTTTCCTAAATTAATCAAGTATATTTCTGTTTTGGTATGTGTTAATCCTCCTTATTTATTACTAAGTGGAAACATTGTAGTAAGACATTTTAAGAACAATGATTCCTATTCAATTGAATGTGTATATTTAAATCTTACTAATTGGGTTAGTACTGATAATATTGCACTTTCAGTATTAGCTGTTAAGCAACCTGCTTTTGTTATGATTCCTGTTAGGGTTTCTGATTCTTGATATGATGAAACAGAATTTAATTGAAATCAGGTTCAGCATCACCCTGCTGGTATTTGGTCTAGGAAAGACTTCTCATTGGAGATATTAACAATGAGAAATACAACCTGTGACATAGAATCTGCTAAGAAAGCTAGGTTAGAATTGGCCAGTTCAGCCTGGGATATATTTCCTAGCCTCAAATGGCAATTTCATCTTTTGACTAGGTGCTTAATTGGGGATTGACACTTGTGGGCCTGGTGGTTATAGGTTTGTTGGCCTGTGTCTGCCTTCCTTGTGTGTTACAGTTCCTTCATCAAAAAATTGAATGCATGCAAGTGCAGTCGCATAAATTTGAATTAAAAATCTCTAACAACCCAATTTGATATGGAGGTAAGTAAATGATGTGTAAGTAAAATTATGGTTTTTCCAACGTACGACAGAAGCTTGTAAAATTTGCATCCAAGACCTTGATTATGAGTAATGAAAAATGCATATTTTGACAACTTAAGACAGGCTTTCCATAAAACAAAGAAGGGGTAACTGAAGGAGTCTGGTAACTGACATTCTGCCAAAGGCAATACCTAACTTATCTAACTTCCATGTCTCAGAGACTGAACTTGGCATTCTCTCCAAGTGGGCTCTTTTGAGCCTGAGAAGTAGATAGCAAGCTCCCTGAAAACTTGGAAACCATACTGCAAACATGGTGTAACCTTGAGTGAATTCCTTGCCAGGGGGCACTGATGTGTTGCTATTTTGAAAAAAAAATTGCTGTACCCTTTGCTTTATAAATGTTGTTTGCACTTTCAGTAAAGTGAGATTTGAACAGGATTCTGTCTTGTCTCCAGTCTTATAGTCTCTGTCCTCTCATTTACACTCCTTCTTTCAGGTGGACCCTGTTAGACTAGCCTGAAGGACTGTCAGGTTACCTTCTGTTTTCCCTGCTCATAAAGACTGAATACCCAGGGAACCCTAGACCGTGCCAGACTATTATATCAATAAGAATGTGAAGGTACATTTAGTTATAATGCCAGTAACTGTTCAGTTCAAGGTCACAACCTAGGAAATTTCAGATCCAAGACCACATTAGGAGACCACCTTGTGATTCGGTACATTCCCCTTAATCCTACATTACCAGACATTTACTCACTGGGGAGAAAGTGCTAGAGAGACAGATTCAGAAATAGAGAGACCAAGACTGACAGAAACAAAGATATAAAGTGACAGAGACAGAGAGACAGAGACCCCATTCTGTCTGGTCACTTTCTTTGGCATATCAACCACATAGTACACTCTCCTATAATATAACTACATTCAGAATTATATTATCTAGCTAGGCCATACAACCTAATCCTTCCCACACATTTCCTCTCTAGGGACAATACATGTAAATAAATGATCTTCAAGAGGACTTTGCATTTCAAATCACCAGTAAGTGGAAGATGCAGTGGTTTCTAGGGTAAAAGAACTTAGTTATCCTTACAGTTTGTAATTAAATACAATGATTAAAGTCCTAGCAACTTTCAAGGTATAAAGTACAGGACTGACACTATCCTTTGGATTTCCATGTTGGAGAATTATTCAGCTGAGAAAATGACATCTAGGTTATATTCATGTTTTATCCTTGGTTAGAGAATCAGTCTCAGAAAAGACTCCTGCGTCCAGATATATTTGGTACTTGTGGAGCTCCTGTCCTCTCAAGGTTTTACTAACTCCCCGTTCTTTTATATGATTCCCTGCACTCTGCCCAAAGTTTGGTTATGAGCCTCAGCATCTGCTTTGATACACTGCTAGGTAGAGTCTTTCAAAGTCCCTCTGTGGTAGGCTCCTGTCCTGTTTCTTCTTTTCTCCTATCTTTCTTTCTTTCTTTCTTTCTTTCTTTCTTTCTTTCTTTCTTTCTTTCTTTCTTTCGTTCTTTCTTTCCTTTCTTGCTTTCTTTTATTTTTTTTAATAACTTACATTTTACTAACACTATATCCCAGCTGTATCCCAATCCTTCTTTCCCTCACAAACCCTCCCTTCCTACCTCATCTCCTCTCTGGCCTTTTCCAAGTCCACTGACTGGGGAGGACCTCCTCCCCTTTCATCTGACCCTGTTTTACCACCTATCTTCAGGACTGGCTGCAAAGTCCTCCTCTGTGGCCTAGCAAGATTGCTCCTCCCTTGCAGTTTGGGAGGTTAAAGAGCCTGTCATTGAGTTCCTGTCAGTAATAGTTCCTGTTCCCCTTACTATGGGAAACCATTTGGTTACTGAGCTACCTTGGGCTTCTTTGGAGCAGAGGTTCTAGGTTATATCCATACATGGTCCTCGTTGGAATGTCAGTCTCAGAAAGGACACCTGCGCCCAGACATATTTGGTCCTTGTGGAGCTCCTATCCTTTGCACATCATACAAACTCTCCATTGTTCATATGGTTTCCTTCACTCTCTGAAGGTTTGGTTATGAGTCTTAGTATCTGCTTTGATACACTGGTAGGTAGAGTCTTAAAGGGGCCCTGTGCAGTAGGCTTCTGTCCTGCTACTTGTTTTCTTCTACATCCAATGCACTTCCCATTTGTCTTTCTAAGTGAGGATTGATCATCTCACCTTGGGTCCTCTTGCTTGTTTATCTTCTTTAGGTGTATAATTTCATTATGTTTATCATATCTTATAGGACTATATAAGTGGGGATTTACCATGTGTGTCTTTCTCCTTCTGGGATACCTCACTCAGAATTATCTTTTCTAGATCCCAACATTTGCCTGAAAATTTCAGGATTTCCTCATTTTTGATTGCTGAGTAGTATTCCATTGTGTAAAAATACCACAATTTCTGTAACCATTCCTCCATTGAAAGACATCTGGGTTGTTTCCAAGTTCTGGCTATTACAAATAAAGCTGCTACAAACATGGTTGAGCAAATGTCCTTTTTGTGTAGTTGAGCAAATTTTGAATATATGCCTAGGAGTGGCATGGCTTGACCTTGAAGAAGCACTATTCCTAATTGTCTGAGACAGCACCAGATTGACTTCCAAAGTGGTTGTACCAGTTTACACTCCCAACAGCAATGGAGGAGTGTTCCCCTTTCTCCACAACTTCTCCAGCATGTGTTGTCACTTGAGTTATTCATCTTAGCCATTCTGATGAAGGTGAAATCTCAGGGTCGTTTTGATTAGCATTTCCCTAATGGCAAATGACATTGAGCATTTCTTTAAATGTTTCTCTGCCATTTGATATTCCTCTGTTGAGAGTTCTCTGTTTAGCTCTCTTCCCCATATTTTAATTGGATTATTTGGTTTGCTGCTTTTCAGCTTCTTTAGTTCTTTACATATACTGGATATTAGCCCTCTGTCAGATACAGGGTTGGTGAAGATACTTTTCCAATCTGTAGGCAGTTTTTTTTTTGGTTTTGATGACTGTGTCCTTTGCTTTACAGAAGCTTTTCAGTTTCATGAGGTCCCATTTATTCATTGTTAATTTTACAGCCTGTGCTGTTTGTGTTCTGTTCAGAAAGTTGTCTCCTGTCCCAGTGAGTTCTAGGATGTTCTTCAATTTTTCTTCTAACCAATTTAGAGTATCTGGTTTTACATTGAGATCTTTGATCCACTTGGATTTTCATTTTGTGCAGGGTGAAAAATATGGATCTATTTTCATTTTTCTGCATGTAGACATTAATGCTATTGTGACATCCCAATGATATTATGACATCACAATTTTACTATGACATCACAATGCTATAATTACATCACAATGCTATAATTGCATCACAATGATATGACATCACAATGCTGTTGTGATATCACAATGCTTTTATGAAATCACAATGCTGTTACAACATGATTGTGGTATGACATCATTATGGCATTTTGACATATTAATGGCATCATGAACTGAAAATGCAATTTGATCTCACAATGGTATTTTGACATTAGAATGATATTAAGACATCACAATGCTAATATGGTTTCATAATGGTATGAGTTCACAGTTGTATTAGGACATCACAATGATAAGACATCACAATGCTATTATGACTACACATTGACATTATGATATCACAAAACTCTTATGACATCACAATGGTATTATGACATGATTGAGGTATGACATCACAATAGAATTTTGACATTGTAATAATATTATGAAAACAAAAAGCTTTTAAAACATCACAAAGCTATAATAACAGTATAGTGTTATGACATAACAATGCTGCTATGATGCCACAATGGTATTATGACTTAAACAAGGTATTAAGGAATCACAATTGTATGATATCTTAATGTAATTATAATGTCACAACGATACAGCATCACAATGGTATTATGACATCACGGTGCTATTATGACTAAACAATACTATTGTGGTATCTCAATGGTGTTATGAATTCACAATGCTATTATGATATTATAATCATATTATGAGATCACAATGGTATAATAAATTCACAATTATATTATGACATCACCATGATATTATGACATAACAATGGCACTGTGACATGATTCTGGCATGACACCACAATGGATTTCTGAAATATTTAACATCACAATGCTTTTATGACATTGCAATGCTGTTATGACATCACAATGGTATTTTTACATCACAAAGGCATTATGACATAAAAATGTTATTATGACCTCACAATGCTTATGACATCTCAATGCTATTATAAAATCAAAATGGTATTATGATATTGCAATCCTATTATGACATAACAATGTTATGCCATTACAATGATATAATGACATCAAAATGGTATGACTTCACAAAGGTGTTATTATTTCCCAATGGTATTATAACATAACCATGCACATATGATATCTCAATGTATTATCACCTCACATGACAATGGTATGACATCACAAAGGCATTATTTGACAGTGCTTTTATGACCTCACAATGTTATTATGACTACACACTGCTATTATAACATCATAAAGCTCTTATGACATCACCATTCGATTATGACATCACAATGGTTTTAGGACATGATTGTGTATGACTTCCAATTAAATTTTTGACATCACAATGATATCATGACATTACAATACTATTGGAACATCACAATGCTATTATGACAACACAAAGCTATTATGACACAAAAATGTTATAACATAACAATGCTATTATGATGCCACAATGGTATTATGACTTAAAAAGGTATTAAGAAATCAAAATCAGGGAGGGGCAAGATGGCGGCGCTGGGAGGACTCTCATTCTGAGCAGCAGCACAGCAGGATCAGCACAGTGAACAGCAATCAGAACTCTTGGCCATAAAACACAGTCATTGTGTTTCCCAGGTGAGAGGATACACCACGGTGGGGGATTCAATCAGCTTTTAACTCACCCGGCTAAACCACGGAAGAGATCCCAGTTCTGCCAAACGCTTGGCTGCCGGCCGCCAGCCCCAGCCCCAGCCCAGAGCCACAAGCCAGTGTCTCTGGTCACGGTCCCAGAATGAACCTTGGGCACCACACTATCAGAGACTGGAATTTTCAGTCGAGAGATAACCCCAGGGTACAGGAAATGATTGGGACCGGCCTTAGGTCACCCCGACATCCCCTGGAAAAGACTCGGGCGGGTTCCACGGGCACCCCAGGAGCCAGCCCGGAGCCAGAGCCGGGGACCCAGGTACCGGCACAGAGCCCTGCCTGCCTGCGCGCCTGATTCGCCGCTGGGGATAGAAACGGCGGGTCTGATCTCAGAGCACTCAGCTCACCCCCAACCTAAAAAGGTCCCCGGAAATTACCCAGCTTAGGGAGCCACTCGGTCTCCCAAAAGCCGCAAAGGCAGACACAGGCAGTTTCTGCGCACCAGACAGCTGGCAGAGACTGAGCTGCCATCACACAGCTGTGCTCCAGGCACAGGCAAATTTCTGTGGCCAGCCAGCTGGCGGACACTGAGCAGTGTGCACCAGGGCAAAAAAAGACGCTAGGAGTCCCTGTCTCCAGAGAATCCATGGGGAAGGAAGGAAATTGTACTGATCTAAATCACCCAATCCTTCCCTAGAAAAAGTCTAGCAGTCTAGTGGGGCCAAGGCGCCAGCACTCAGCTGTGCTCCAGACACAAGCACAAACAGTTGAGGCGCACCTGATGTCCAACTGGGTCACAGCAGCTGATCATTAAATTTGCAACAAGAAACCCAGAAACAGGGCAGCTGCCCTCAGGACTTCCCTGGGTGAGAAGAGAACCCTCTCGACTAACAAAGACCACAGTTACCACTCAGGTCTATATCCCTGAGGTGAGCAACTCCTGAAAAAACACCAGCCATCCAGGGACTATACCCAAAAAGCTGAGAAGACATCCTTCAGGAAAAACCAGCTTTCTGCAAAGGGGATTCTCTCCACCACAGGATCCCCAGGAACCACCAGAAAAGAACCCCAAACACCTAAGATAACACAATGGGTAGAGGCCAGCATAAAAGCTAAAGCAACAAAAGACAGAGTAATATGGCATCTCCAGAACCCAGTTACACAGGGGCAAGTAGCCCTGGACACCCCACCATAACTGAAATCCAAGAAGATGACCTAACAAGTATGCTCATGAAGATGATAACAGAGGAAACAAATAAGATTCGTAAAGACATAGAGGAAGATAAACTCAAACAGAATATTGCCATCCATAAAGAAATAGAGGAAGCTGCAGCCAAACAGTTTATGGCCTTTAGAAAGGAAATGCTTAAAACACTGAATGAAATGATAGAAACAGAGTTGAAGGAACTAAAAGAAAAACAGGAAAGTACAATCAGACAGGTGAAGGAAGTAAACAAAACAACTCAAGACCTGAAGATAGAATTGGAAAAATTAAAGAAAACACAAATGGAAGAAATAATGGAAAGGAAGAATCTAGGGAAGAAAACAGGAACTACAGAGGTAAGCATAACCAACAGACTACAAGAGATGGAAGAAAGAATCTCAGGTGTAGAAGATACAATGGAAGAAATCGATGTATCTGTCAGAGAAAATGTTAAATCCGAAAAATTCCTGACACAGACCGTCCAAGAAATGCAAGACAATATGAAAAGACAAAACCTAAGAATAATAGGTATAGAGGAAAAAGAACACTCCCTTCTCCAAGGCCCAGAAAATATTTTCAACAAAATCAATGAAGAAAATTTCCCCAAGCTAAAGGAGAGGCCAATTAGAATACATGAGGCCTACAGAACACCCAACAAATTTGACCAGAAAAGAAAATCCTGCCGCCACATAATAATCAAAATAGTAAGTATACAGAACAAAGAAAAAATACTAAAAGCTGCAAGGGAAAAAGGCCAAGTAACATATAATGGCAAACCCATTAGAATCACACCTGATTTTTCAACAGAGACTATGAAAGCCAGAAGGGCCTGGACGGATATCATGCAGACCCTAAGAGAACACAGATGTCAGCCCAGGCTACTATACCCAGCAAAATTCTCAGTCCTCATAGATGGAGAAAACAAGATATTCAATGACAAAAACAAATTTCAACAGTACCTACAAACAAATCCAGCATTACAGAAGACACTGGAAGGGAAAATACAACCCAAGAAAGCTAGCTACATTCAAGAAAACACAGGAAATAAATAACCTCACTTCAGTAAAACAAAAAGCAACCAAGCACACAACCTGATGACCACAGCCAACATCAAAATTAAGAGATCCAACAGCCACTGGTCATTAATCTCTCTCAACATCAATGGACTCAACTCTCCAATATAAAGACACAGATTAACAGAATGGATACGTAAACAAAACCCAGCAATCTGTTGCATACAAGAAACACACCTAAGACACAAAGATAGACATTACCTGAGGGTAAAGGGTTGGAAGACGACTTTCCAAGCAAATGGACCCAAGAAGCAAGCAGGAGTAGCCATTCTAATATCTGATAAAATAGACTTTCAACCAAAATTAATCAAAAGAGATGGGGAAGGACACTTCATACTCATCAAGGGAAAATTCCATCAGGAAGACATCACATCCTGAACATCTATGCCCCAAATACAAGGGCACCCACATTTGTGAAAGAAACATTGATAAAATTTAAAACACATATAGATCCGCACACATTACTAGTGGGAGACTTCAACACCCCACTCTCAACAAAGGACAGATCAACCAAACAGAAATTAAACAAAGAAACAATGTCTCTGACAGAGGTCATGAATCAAATGGACCTAACAGACATTTACAGAACTTTACACCCAAACACAAAAGAATTTACCTTCTTCTCAGCACCTCATGGAACCTTCTCCAAAATAGACCACATAGTGGGTCACAAAGCAAGCCTTAACAGATACAAGAAGATTGAAATAATCCCATGTATCTTGTCTGATCACCATGGAATAAAGCTGGACCTCAACAATAACAGAAATAACAAAATCCTACGCACACATGGAAACTGAACAACTTGTTACTAAATGACAGCTGGGTCAGGGAAGAAATAAAGAAAGAAATTAAAGTCTTTCTAGAAATCAATGAAAATGAAGACACAACATACCCGAACTTGTGGGACACAATGAAAGCAGTGCTAAGAGGAAAGTTCATAGCACTAAGTGCCTTCAAGAAGAAATTTGAGACAGCTCATTCAAGCACCCTAATGGCTCACTTAAAAACCCTAGAAAAAGAAGAAGCAGACACACCAAGAAGGAGTAGATGGCTGGAAATAATCAAACTCAGGGCTGAAATCAATCAATTGGAAACAAATAAAACAATTCAAAGAATCAATGAAACCAAGAGCTGGTTCTTTGAGAAAATCAACAAGAGCAACAAACCCTTAGCCAGGCTAACTAAAAGGCAGAGAGACACCACCCAAATCAACAAAATCAGAAATGAAAAGGGGGATATAACTACAGACACTGAGGAAATCCAAACAATCATTAGGACTTACTTCAAAAGTCTATATGCCACAAAATTTGAAAATCTAAATGAAATGGACAATTTTCTTGATCGATTTGACTTACCAAAGCTGAACCAGGACCAGGTAAATCAACTAAATAGACCTATATCCCCCAAAGAAATAGAAGTGGTCATCAAAAGTCTCCCATCCAAAAAAAGCCCAGGACCAGATGGCTTCAGTGCAGAATTCTACCAGACCTTCAAAGGAGAGCTAACACCAATTCTCTTCAAACTATTCTACAAAATAGAAACAGAAGGAATATTACCAAATTCATTCTATGAAGCCACAGTCACCTTGGTACCTAAACCTCACAAAGACTCAACAAAGAAAGAGAATTTCCGGCCAATCTCCCTTATGAACATTGATGCAAAAATACTTAATAAAATACTTGCAAACCGAAACCAAGAACACATCAAAGATATTATCCACTATGACCAAGTAGGCTTCATCCCAGGTATACAGGGGTGGTTCAATATACGGAAATCCATCAATGTGATCCACCATATTAACAAACTGAAAGAAAAAAACCACATGATAATCTCCCTAGATGCTGAAAAAGCCTTTGACAAAATCCAACATCCATTCATGTTCAAAGTATTGGAGAGATCAGGGATACAAGGCACATATCTAAACATAGTAAAGGCGATATACAGCAAGCCTATACCCAACATCAAACTGAACGGAGAGAAACTCAAAGCAATCCCACTGAAATCAGGGACAAGACAAGGCTGCCCACTCTCTCCATATCTTTTCAACATAGTGCTGGAAGTCCTTGCTAGAGCAATAAGACAGTTGAAGGAGATCAAGGGAATACAAATTGGAAAGGAAGAAGTCAAATTATCACTATTTGCAGATGATATGATAGTATACGTGAGTGACCCCAAAAACTCTACCAGGGAACTCCTACAGCTGATAAACACCTTCAGCAAAGTGGCAGGATACAAAATTAACTAAAAAAAATCAGTAGCCCTCCTGTATACAAAAGACAAAAGGGCTGAGAAAGAAATTAAGGAAACAACACCCTTCACAATAGCCACAAATGACATAAACTACCTTGGAGTAACCCTAACCAAGGAAGTCAAAAACTTGTATGAAAAAAATTTCAAATCTCTGAAGAAAGAATTAGAAGAAGATATGAGAAAATGGAAAGATCTCCCATGCTCATGGCTTGGTAGGATTAACATAATAAAAATGGCCATCTTACCAAAAGCAATCTACAGATTCAATGCAATGCCCATCAAATTACCAACACAATTCTTCACAGACCTGGAAAGGAAAATTCTCAACTTCATATGGAATAACAAGAAACCCAGAATTGCTAAAACAATCCTCTACAATAAAAGATCTTCCGGAGGTATCTCCATCCCTGATCTTAAGTTGTACTATAGAGCAACAGTTTTAAAAACTGCATGGTACTGGCATAGAAACAGAATGGTGGATCAATGGAACCGAACAGAGGACCCAGAAATAAACCCACACACTTATGGACACCTGATCTTTGACAAAGACGCCAAAACCATACAATGGAAAAAAAGATAGCATCTTCAACAAATGGTGCTGCTCTAACTGGATGTCTACATGTAGAAAAATAAAAATAGATCCATACTTTTCACCCTGCACAAAACTGAAGTCCAAGTGGATCAAAGACCTCAACATAAAACCAGACACATTAAATCGGCTTGAAAAAAATGTGGGAAATAGCCTAGAACTCATTGGTACAGGGGAAAACTTCCTGAACAGAACACCAACAGCACAGGTTGTAAGAGCAACAACCAATAAATGGGACCTCATGAAACTGAAAAGCTTCTGTAAAGCAAAGGATACAGTCATCAAAACAAAGCGACCACCTACAGATTGGGAAAGAATCTTCACCAACCCTTTATCTGACAGAGGACTCATATCCAGTATATATAAAGAACTAAAGAAGCTGAAAAGCAGCAAACCAAGTAATCCACTTAAAAAATGGGGAACAGAGCTAAACAGAGAATTCTCTGTAGAGGAATACCGAATGGCAGAGAAGCACTTAAAGAAATGCTCAACCTAACTAGCCATTAGGGAAATGCAAATCAAAACAACCCTGAGATTTCACCTTACACCCATGAGAATGGCCAAGATCAAAAACTCAAGTGACAACACATGCTAGAGAGGTTGTGGAGAAAGGGGAACCCTTCTCCACTGCTGGTGGGAATGTAACCTTGTACAACCACTCTGGAAATCAATCTGGCGCTTTCTCAGACAACTAGGAATAGCGCTTCCTCAAGATCCAGCCATACCACTACTGGGCATATATCCAAAAGAGGCTCAAGTACACAAAAAGGACATTTGCTCAACCATGTTTGTAGCAGCTTTATTTGTAATAGCCAGAAGCTGGAAACAACCTAGATGCCCCTCAACTGAAGAATGGATGCAGAAATTGTGGTACATTTACACAATGGAATATTACTCTGCAATGAAAAATAAGGAAATCATGAAATTTGCAGGTAAATGGTGGGATCTGGAAAGGATCATCCTGAGTGAGTTGTCCCAGAAGCAAAAAGACACACATGGTATATACTCACTCATATAGACATACAACATAGGACAAACCCACTAAAACCTGTGCATCTAAAGAAACTAAGCAAGAGAGAGGACCCTAACTAAAATGTCCACTCCCCATCCGGAAAGGCAAAGAGGATGGACATCAGAAGAAGAAGAAAACAGGAAACAACCTAGGAACCTACCACAGAGGGCCTCTGAAACCCTCTGCCCTTCAGAGTATCAAAGCAGATGCTGAGCCGGATGGGCAACTGTTGGGCAGGTGAAGGGAATTTTAGGTAAGAACTTGGAAATAGTAAGAGCTGGAGAGGACAGGCAAGGAGAGCAACAGAACAAGAAAATTTGAACACATGGAACTTCCAAGAGACTCATACTCCAACCAAGGACTATTCATGGAGATAACCCAGAACCCCTGTACATATGTAGCCCAGGGCAGTTCAGAGTCCAATTGGGTTACATAGTAATGTGAAGAGGGACTGTCTCTGACATAATCTGATTGGACTGCTCTTTGATCACCTCCCTCTGGGGGGGGAGCAGCCATAGTAGAGGACAATACAGCCACTTTTGATGTGAACTGACAGACTAAGATCAGAAAGGAGAGGAGAACCTCCCCTATTAGTGGACTTGGGGAGTGGCATGCAAGCAGAGGGAGGAGGGAGGGTGGGATTGGGAGGGGAGGAGGGAGGGGCTTATGGGGGGATGCAGAATGAATAAAGTGTAATTGATGAAAAATAAAAAAAAAATAAAGAAAATTTCTTTTGGATGACCTGGCCCCAAAACTCAATTAACTGCTACCCAATCACTCTAGTGGAAGACTGGTTTGGTCATTGTAGATGGCCTATTGCAACTTTTTCCCCCATGAGTAGACCTGCTAATAAATGAATTTGTACCATAAAAAAAAAAGAAATCAAAATCATATGACATCCAAATTATATTATGACATAACTATGAAATGATGTCACAATTGTATTATGACATCACAATGCTATTAAGACCTTAAAATGCTATTATGATATCTCAATGGTGTTATGACTTCACTGTTATTATGATATTACAATTCTATTATGACATCACAATGTTATAAACTCACAATGGAATTATGACATCACCATGTTATTATGACATTACAGAGTATTACGACATGATTGTAGCATGACAGCACAATGGAACTTTGAAATCACAATGATATTGTGACATCACAATACTATTATGATATTATAATACTGTTATGACATCATAATGATATTATAATATCACAATGATATTATGATATCACAATTCTATTTTGACATCACAATGGTATTATGGCGTCAAAATGCTATGTCAGCATCACAAAGCATTGATGACAACACAATTGTATTATAACTTCAAAATGCTATTATAACAGCACAATGCTTTTATGACATCACAATTTTATTATAACAATAACAATGCTATTAAGACATCACAATAGCATGATGCCACAATACTATTATGACATCACAATGTATGACATCCCAATAGTATTATGACTTCACACCAGTATTATTGCATCATAATGTTATTATGATGTCACAGTAGGTTCGTCACTACAGATCCAGCCACGTAAGCCAAAGTAACCCTGCTTCTATAGGGTTGCCTACACTTGTGTGGATCAGCACCAGCTGTCAAAAACTTTATTGCCCCTCAGGCCTCCTTTATCACTCACTAGTCTTTTACTGTTTTAGCCCAGCCAGTCCCAGTAACTGTCTGGATACCTTCTCTTTTCCCTGCTCTTAAATACTGGATAGCTCAGGGAACCATAACCCTGCCAGACTATTATATCAATAAAAATGTGATGGTCCATTTTGTGAGTACACAGGTAACTGCTCAGTTCAAAGTCACAACTAGGAAATTTCAGATCCAAGACCACAGTAGGAGACCACCTTGTCATTTAGTACATTCCCTTAATCCCACATAACTTTGAAGCTTCCCTACTTAGGAAGCTGTCCAATTAAATGAAGTAAGATTAAAGTTTCATTTTCTTCCTGACATTGACACAGAGGTAAACAGAATTTGTAAAGGTGTGAGATCTGGATCAAGAGATGAAATAAAAGCTTGTTGATTTTTATAAAAATGTCACATATGCATAGGATTAAAGATACTGGACACTGAGGAAAGTTTGTTTACTCATCTTCATGGAAACCTCAAGATTTCCTCAGGTGCTGATTGCCAAAGAGGGAGAATGATGTCATGAAACAGGTGAAAGCCAGTAAGAGTTTTAGGAGCCAGTTAAAAAAAGGAACAAGTTTGAGAGAAAGGCTGAGCAACCCTACATGATTCAAATTGAGAAGCTGAAAGCACACAACCCAGAGATGACAGTTCCTACCTCCAAGACTCTTAGTTAAGGAAAATGGTCATATATGTCTTTCAGATGTTCATTAATAAAGTCAGTTGGCCTTGATATGTGACTTTCACATTTTCACAGATTTCATTAGCAATTGTTACATGCACAGATATGTTCTCGGTCAATGAATTACTTACTCTAAAAATGCTCCTTGACAAAGGCAAATATTTAAACAAAAAGCATTTAATTGGGGCATTGCTTATATTTTTACAGATATGATTCAGGATGCCAAGTCAGCCAACAGACATCTTATTGCAATCCTTCAGCAGAACTGAGAGCTTTTCATACTAAACCAAAAGCAGTCAGCAGAGTGATGCTGAGAGAGACAGAGCGAGAAATCACTAGGGAGACATATTCAGAAATAGAAAGACTGAGACTGACAGAAACAAAGATATAAAATTATAAAGACCAAGAGACAGAGACTCAATTTTATAAGGTCACTTTCATTGACATATCACACTCAAAGCACACACTCCTACAATATAACTCCAATAGGAATTATATTATCTAACAAGGCCATAACTCCTAACCCTTTCCAGACATTTCCTTACTGGGGACTCCACATATAAATAAATGAGCTTCAAGAGGACAATGCAATTCAAATCACCAAGAAGTGGAAAAAGATGCAGGGACTTCTAGGATAAAAGAACATAGTTATTCTGAAAGTTTGTCATTCAATACAATAATAAAAGTCCCAGCAAATTCCAAAGACTAAAGAGCAGGACTGACAATCTCCTTTGGGGAAAATGTAGAATATTTTCATAAGTATTATTCATCTAAGAAAATGACATCATGATATTTTCAGGCTAATGGATGGAACCAGGAAAAATCATCCTGTGTGAAATAACTAAAATGCAGAAAGACAAATATGGTATGTATTCACTTATTAGGTGGTCTTCTAATAGTGGGTAATAGAGTACCAATAGGCCATTAATTGTGAGCAAACCAGTGTACTATTAAGGGAAATTGCTCAGGGAATCCTAAGTAAATTCAAGCCACCCAGATTGTTTTTATTAAAATATGCTGTTCTCTGCCCTCAACTAATATATCAGTTCCATAATCTTGTATACACAGAGATGCTTCCTTCTGAATCAAATGGGATTGCATATAGAGACCCACAGTCCAATATTATGCAGAGAGAGACCTTAAAACACCTAGCTCTAAATGGGATTTTCCTATGAAATTCTCTCTCTCCTCAGAGTTCTGGGATACCTGCAGGAAAGGAGGCAGGAAAAGTGTCATAAGTAAAGGGAATAGAGGATACATGGAGAACAATGCCCTGAGAATAAGGCTACAGAGGAAGATGATGCAACAAGCCTTCATGAGACCTGATAAGCTAGGATCAGATTGAAGGTGGAGGAGGAACTAGAGAATGAGAATAGTGGTAGAAAAAAAGAGTGGGTTCTACTGGAATGAGAAGAGAGAGTAGGTAGCAGAGGGGTTTCAAAATAAACACATCTTAATTATTAAATACAGAAGAAAAATTTTGATCAAAGTGATGAAGTATAGAGCTCTTCAGGACTGATGGCTTCTTTTTGAGGTTGATGCCAGGGTGCAGTAAGGATGAACTCAGATTTCTTGAAGGGACTTGGCAGTTGACTCTGATCATATTCCAACGAATCTATGAACAACACATACTTCAATTGATGTATATTGAGGAAAAAATATTTTAGTGTGAGAAGTGGTCAGGAATGTGAACCTGGGAGCAATACAAAAAGAGTATAATATATAGTATATGAAATTCCCACATAATCAATGAAATAATATGTTGACCTTTTATTAAAGGAAGGCAGAGTTTGACACATATGTAAGGCATCCTTTCCAGGAACTCATTATGTAGCAGAGACTCCTACTATTAACTAGGTTTTACCCAGATACCTCAGACCCAAGAGCTCAGGGGGCACTATGAAAAAGCAGTCCGGGCACTAAAACCATGTTTAGAGGGTTTGTCTGGAGGACCATAGCAGTAAACACAGCTGTTCTTGTGTCCTAGGCATATAACAGGGAAGCATTTCTATCTTCCAAAGACCCAGTTTTAACTGTAAACCTCAGGACCAGGAGGATTTCTCACTGACTAGTGAGCAGGACACAGCTACCTAACTGGGCAGGTCAGTCAACACAACACTCTCATAGAGGGTTGCCAACCCTAGTTTGGAAGAGCCCCAGCTGTCAAAGAGTTTATTGCACCTCATTTCTCCTTTTACACTCAACCATCTTTTTCTTTCTGCCGAACTAGTCCCAGGAATTCTCTGGTTTCCTAGTGTTTTTGCTGCTCTCAATAGCCAATAGAACCTAAGTCCCTGCCAGCCTATTATATCAATGCGAAGGTACATTTAGTGTGGATACCACTAACTGTTCAGTTCTAAGTCACAACCTATGAAATTTTAGATCCATGAGCACATTATGAGACTACCTTGTCATTTGGTACATTCCTCTTAATCCCACATCACTTTGAAACTTCCCTACTTAGGAAGCTTAAATAAACATGGAAGTTTCATTTCCTACCTGGCATTGTCACAGAGGTAAACAGGAATAAAGGATCGGGATCTGGATAAAGGGATGAAATAAAGGCTTGTTGGGTTTCATAATAAAAAGTCACTTGTGTACTGGATCAGAGATACTGGACACTAAGAAAAGTTTGTTTACTCATCTTCAAGGAAAGCTCAAGATTCTCTCAGGTGATGCTCGGCTGAGAGGAAGAATGATGTCATGAAACAGGTGAAAGCCCGTGAGAGTTTCAGGAACCAGATATTAAAAGGGCCAAGTGGACATCCTGCTTGAGAGAAAGCAGCCCTACTTGCCTCCATCTGGGCAGCTGAAAGCACACAACCTAGAGATGTCAGTTCATGTGTCTCAGATTGTTAGTTCAGGAAAAGTGTCATATATTTCTTTCAAGTGGTCATTAATGAAATCATATGTCTTTGTAATGTGCCTTTAACATTATCACAGATTCCATTATTATTTGTTAAATTGTCATATCACCAAGCAGTCATCTTGTTGTAGTCCTTCAGCAGAACTGAGAGCTTTTCATACTAAACCACAAGTGGCAGGCAGAGAGAGGGAGACAGAGAGAGAGCTAGAGAGACAGATTGAGAAATATTGAGACTGAGACAGACAGAAACAAAGATAAAAGAAATAGAGACTGATTGACCTAGACTCCATTCTGTCTGCTAACTTTTATTGGCATATCGACTGCAAAGCACTTCCTCCTGTTATATAACTCCAAAAGGAATTATATTATATTTTCCAATATTTTTTATTTTAATTTTTATGAATTATACATTATTAATTTTGAATCTGTCCATGAACCCCTACTTCCTCCCTTCTGGATCCTACTTTCCCTTCCTTTCTTCCATGGATGCAGCTCCAAAAGTCCACTGATAGGGAGGTCTTCCTTTCCTTCCTTTTGATCCTACACGATCAAATCTCATCAGGAGTCATTGCATTGTTTTCTTCTGTAGCCTTAAAGCTGCTTCCCAATCAGGGTGAGGTGATCACAATATTGGTATGTAATCACAATCGAATTTTGACATTACAATGGCATTATGACCTCAAAATGCTATTACGACATCAAAATGGTATTATATCAGAATGGTTTTATGACTTCACAATGATATTTTGATATCACTATGGTATTATGACATCAAAATGCTATTACAACATTAAAATACATTCCAATATAATTATGACTTCACAATGGTATTATGGTATTATGAGACCACAATGATATTATGACATTACAATTGTCTGACATCTCAATGCTATAATAATATCACAATTATAGGATGTCACAATGCTGTTATGACTGTACAATTGTATTATGATATCACAAACATATTATGACCTTACAATGCAATGATAACATCTCAATGGTATGACATCCCAATTCTATTATGACATTACAGTGATATTATGGCATCACAATGCTATTATGACATCACAATGGTATTTTGAGAAGAATGTGGTATGTAATCACAATAGAATTTTAACATCACAATGGAATTTTGAACTTAAAATTCTATTATGATATCACAATGGTATTAGGTCATCACAATGATATTATGACATTACAATGGCATTATGATATAAAAATACTATTATGACATCAAAATGTTATTATGATATCACAATGGTATTATGACATTACAATGATATGACATCACAGTGCTATTATGATATCTCATTGATAAAATCACATCACAATGGTATTATGATATCACAACTTTATTATGATATCTCAATGCTGTTATGTCATCACAGTATCTCAATGCATTTATGACATCACAATGGTATAAAGTAATAACAGCAGTGTCATGATATCCCAATTGTATAAGACATCACAATGCTATTATATCACAATAGTATGACATTCCAATGCTATTATAACATTGCAATGGTATTATGACATCTAATGGAATTATTACATCATAAGTGTAAGACATCCAAATTCTATAATATCCTCACAATGATATGACATCACAATGGTATTGTGACATCAAAATGCTATTGTGACTTGACATTGGTATTATGACATCATAATGCTATAATGACAACTCAATACTATTATGCCATCACAATAACATTATGACATCAAAATGCATTCATTTCTCCATCTATGTTGATTGAAAGCTTTGCAGAGCAAAGTAGTCTGGGTCTCTTAGAATCTGCATGACTCCTGCCCAGGCTTTTCTGGCTCTCATAGTTTCTGATGAGAAGTCCAGTGTGATTCTGATTCATATGTTACTTGGCCTTTTTCCCTGGCTGCTTTTAATAGCTTTTCTTTGTTCTGTAGATTTAATGTTTTGACTATGATGTGACATGGTATATTTCATTTCTGGTCTAGTCTATTTGGTGTTCTGTAGGCCACTTGTATATTTATGGACATCTCTTTAAGTTGGGAAAATTTTCTTCTATGATTTTCTTGAAAATATTTTCTGGACCTTCGAGCCTGGAGTCTTCTTTTTCATTGATTTCTATTATTCTTAGATTTCATCTTTTCATGTCGTCCTTGATTTCTTGGATATTTTGTGTTTGGGACTTTTCTGATTTTACTTTTTCTTTGAGAGAAGTATCAATTTCTGCAAGGTTATCTTCAGCACCAATGATTCTCTCTTCCATCTCTTGTATTCTGTTGGTGATGCTTACTTTTATAGGTCCTGAAGGTTTCTCTAAGTTCTCCAGACACAGAGTTAATAAAATGTACCTAATAATAAAAATTAAAATAAATAAATAAAAATGCTATTATGACATCACCATGATATAACACCTCAATTTTAGGACATCACAGTAGTATTATGATACCACAATTATGTGACATCTAAAAGCTATTATGACAACACAATGATATGACATCTCAATGGTATTGTGATTTCACATTGGTATTATGACATCTCAATGCTATTATGACATTTCAATGGTATGACATATCAACAGTATCATGACAACACAATGATATGACATACAATACATTTATGACATCTCAATTATATTATAATGGCACAATTGTATGACATCACAATTTCATGTGACATCTATATGGTGTTATGTCATCTCAATGGTGTCATGACATCTCAGTGCTATTATGACATCACAGTGCTATTAAGACATCATATGGTATGATGTCTCAATAGACTTATAACATCACAATGACAATATAACATAATGATGCAATTATGACACCACAATGCTATCCTGACATCACCTGAGCATTATCATATCACAATGATTTTATGACACCACAATGCTGTTTTGACATCACAATGATTTATAAAATTACTGAGGTATTATGACATGATGCTATAATGCTATAATGATATCACAATGGTATGTCGCCACAATGCTATTATGACATCACAATGTCTGACATCACAATGGTTTTATGACTTCACAATATGACATCACAATGCTATCGTGTCATCACAATGGAACTGTGATATCACAATACTATTATTACATCACAGTGAAATGACATCACTATGCTATTATAATAGCACAATGCTATTATGTTAATACAATACTGTTATGATATCACAATGTTGTTATGATATCCCTATGAAATTATGACTTCTCAATAGTATTCTGACTTAAGAATGCTATTATGAAATCACAGTGGTATTATGAAATCACAATGCTATGATGACATCTCAATGGTATTTTGAGATCACAGTGATATTATGATGTCACAATGTTATTATGACTCCACATTATCAGTTATATGACACTATAATCTCAAATCTATTGTGACATCACAATTCTATTATAATTTTATTACTTTTTTACTTCACAGTGTCATTAGTGCATGACAATGATATGATGACATCACAATGGTATGACCACATGAAGGTATTATGACATTAAAATGCTATTATGACATCACAATGTTTTTATGATATCAGCAGCCCTCTGGCTACTCCCACTCATTTCCTGTACTCTGGCTACTCCCTTCAATTAACATTGTGGCTAGTTGCTTTATTTTGTCATGTTTACACAAAGTTGCGACGTGATGTGCATAATAAGTATCACAATGCAATATCAAGATTGACACCATAGAGTGGGGGGTAGAAATCAAAATTTGAATGAAGAAGAATAAGGTGCATATATTTCAAAAGAACATTTTACCAACATTTCCCACTTTATGTCCAATAAATGGCTTCTTTTATTTCAATACAATAATAGTTATGAAATTATGAAAACTATTACGTGAAATCTACATATGCAATGTCCAATCTATGTGACATTACAATGCTATTACAATATAATTGTGGTATGACATCACAACAGATTTTAACATCAAAATGATATTATGATATCACAATACTATTATGACATCACAATACTAATATTACTGTAAAATTGTACTATAATATCAAAATGGCTTTATGACATCACAATGCCATTATGACCTCAAAAGGGTTTAATGCCATTCAAAATGGTGTTATGATATCACAATGGTATGATGACATAACAATGCTATTATGACATCAATATACTATTATGAAATCACAATGGTGTTATGACAAATCAAAGTTATTATGACTTCACAATGGTATTATGACATCACAATGATATTACAACATGATTGCAGTATGACATCACAGTGGAATTTTAACATCAAATTCTATTATGACATCATAACACTATGACTTCACAATGCCATGATGACTTCACAATGCTATGATGACATCACAATGTTTTATGACTTCACAATGGCATCATGACATCACAATGCCATCATGCCATCAAAATTAATCATGCTATCCCAATGCTATTATGACATCAAAATCCTATTATGACATGATTGATGTAGGATATCACAATGGAATTTTTACATAACAATGCTTTTATAACATCACAATACTATTTAGACATTACAATAACATAACATCACAATGGTGTTATGACATCACATGGTATTATGAAAAGACAATGGTATTATGACTTCACAGTGCTATTATGCTATCCTAATGCTATTATGCCATCACAATGCTATTATGACATCAAAAATGTATTTTGACATCCCAATACTATTCTGACATCACAATATTGTTATAATAACATAATGCTATGATGACAGCCCAATGTTTTTATGATATCCCAATGGTTTGACATCTAACTGCTATTATGACATCACAATGATATGACATGACAATGGTATGACAACTAAATCCTATTATGAAAAAAATGATATGACATCATAATGGTATTATGGCATTACAATACTAGCATGACAACAAAATGCTATTATTTCTTCACAATGCTATTATATCTCAATGTCATTATGACATCACAGTGATATGAAATCATAATGCTATTACAATATCACAAAGCTTTTTTGACATCTCAATGCTTTCATGATTTTACAATATAATGATATCCCAATTTATTATGATTTCACAAGTTTATTATGACATGAGAATGCTATTATGACATCACAATATTAACAGTAGATAATGCTATTATGATGTGATTGTGATATGACATCATAATTGAATTATGACATTATAAAACTATTATGATTGCATAAGAGTATGATTTTACAATGATATTAGGACATCACAATTATATGATGGCCTCAAAAGGTTATTATGCTATCACATTGCTGGTATGAGTACACAATTCTATTATGACATTACAATGGTATTACAAGTTCAAAATGGTATTATGACATCCCCATATATTATGGCATCACAATGGATTACAACAGGATTGTGGTTTGACAACAAAATGGAATTATTACATCAAAATGTTATTATGACTTCACAACAGTATGACTTCACAATGCTATGATGACATCACAATGGCATCGTGAAAGCAAGGTCATCATGACCTTGCAATGTTATTATGACACCACAATGCTATTACAATATGATTGCGGTATGACATTACAATGGAATTTTCATTATAATGATATTTTAACATCACACTGTTATTATGACATCACAATTCTGTTAGGACATCACTATGCTATTATGACTTCACAACGCTATTATGACATTCCAATGGTATTTCTTCTGAATGCTATTATGATGTCACAATGCTATTATGACCTCAGAATATCAAGAGGACAACACAATGCTATTATGAAATGTGGTGTTATGACATCACAATGGAATTATAACATTACAATGCTACTATGAATTCACAACAGTATGACTATATAATGATATTAGGACATCTCAATGTTATGATGACATCAGAATGCTATCATGATCTCAAAATTGTATTATGACATCAAAATTCTATTATAAATTAAAAATATATTATGACATCCCAGTGGTATGACATTATAATGCTATAATGACACAACAAAGCTATTAGGAAATTATAATGTTATTATGACATCACAGTACTATTATGATGTCACAATGCTATTATGACATCAGAATGCTATGATGACCTCAAAATGGCATTATGGTATCCCAATGGTATTACTACCTCACAATGCTCTCATGACACCACAAAGCTATTATGATATCACAATGCTATGACATATAAATGCTATTATGACATCACTATTATGTCATGCTATTATAACATGCTATATGACATTTCAATGGAGTTATGAAATCACAATGGTGTTATGAGCATTGATGACATTACAATGGCATTATTACATCACAATGGAATTATATTACAATGCTATTATGACTTCACAAAGGTATGATTTTACAATGATAGTAGGATGTCTCACTGTTACAATTAAATCACTATGTTATTATGCTATCACAACAATTTTATGACTTCACAATGCTACTTTTCTTTACAATGCTCTTATGATATCACCATGGTATTATGATATCTTGTGGTATGATATCACATTAGAATCTTGACATAAAAATGCTATTATGGCTTCACAACAGTATCACTCCACAAAGATATTAGGACATCACAATGCTATGATGACATCACAATACTATTAAGACATCACAATGGCATGAAGAAATCAAAATTCACCATGATATTTCAATGCTATTTTGACATCACAATGCTTTTACAATACAATTATGGTATGACATCACAGCTGAATTTTGACATCATCATGTTATGACATCACAATGGTATTATGACCTCAAAATGGTGTTATGACATCACAAGGCTCTTATGACATTGCAATAGTGTTATGAATTCACAGTGGTATTATGACGTTTGGCGTATGACATAACAATGGAATTTTGACATCATCATGTTATGACATCACAATGGTATTATGACCTCAAAATGGTGTTATGACATCACAAGGCTTTTATGACATTGCAATAGTATTATGAATTCACAGTGGTATTATGATGTTTGGCGTATGACATAACAATGGAATTTTGACATCAAAATGGTATTATGACTTCAAAATGATATGACTTCACATGATATTAGGACACAGCAATGCTATGTTAACATATCAACATTATTATGACATCAAAAAGGCATCATAACATCAAAATTCATCATGACATCCCAATGTTTTTATATCATAATGCTATTATGCCATGATTGTGTGATGACATCACAATGATATTATATCTCAATACTGTTATGACATCTCAATGCTCTTATGACGTCACAATCCTAAAATGACCTCAAAATGGTATTATGAAATTACAATGTTATTATGACTGCAAAAATGTATTATGATATCACAATGGAATAGCATTAAATGCAATTATGTCATCACAATATTATTATGATATCACAGTGCTATTATGACATCATAATGTCACAATGACATCACAATAAAATTATGACAATGCTATGACTTTTTATGTCACAATGACTTTATATTACAATTTTAGGACTTTATAACTGTATAACTTCACAATATTAATACATCACAATGCTTTGATGACATCATGACATCACAATGGCATCATGACATCAAGTTCATTATGATATCCCAATGCTATTATGACATCAATATTCTATTAAGACATGATTGTGGTGTGACATCACAGTGGAATTTGACATCATAATGGAATTTTGACATCATAGTGGTATGACTTCACAATGATATTAGAACATTACAATGCTATCATGATATCAGAGTGCTATAATGATATCATAATGCTATTATGACCTAACATGATGTCTTAACATGACAATGGTATGACATCTCAATGTTATTATGACTATACAATGCTATTATGACTACAGAATGGTGGTAAGACTTCACAAAAGGATTTGGACATCACAATGCTACTATGTAATTACAATGGAAATATGATATCACAGTGTTATGATGACATCTCAATGCTATGGTGAATTTTCAATGCAATTATGACATCAGAATGTTATCATGACATCAAAATCTATCATGCCATCAAAAAGTTATGATGATATCACAATGGTAATATGACATCATAATCACATTATTATGTCAATAGGTTATTATGACATCATAATGCTATTAAGACATGACAATTTTTTTAGATCAATATGCTATTATGACATCATAATGCTATTATGACATCTCAATGCTATGAATACATCACAATGCAATTATTTCATCACAATGGTATTATGACACCACATGCTATTATGACATCACAATGTTATGATGACATCACTATACTATTATGACATGGTTGTGTTATGACATCACAAGGGAATTATGACTCTACAATGCAATTATGACTTCACCAAGGTTTGATATTATAATGATATTACTTTCTTTATTTTTTCTCTGACCCAGCTGTCATTTAGTAGCAAGTTGTTCATTTTCCATGTGTGTGTAGGCCTTTTGGTATTTCTATTGTTCTTGCTGGCCAGCTTTATTCTATGGTGATCAGATAGGATACAAGAGATTATTTCAGTCTTTTTGTATCTGTTGAGGCTCATTTTGTGACCATCCCTATGGTCTGTTTGGAGATGGTTCCATGAGGTGCTGAGAACAAGGTTTATTCTTTTGTGTTTGGGTGTAAGGTTCTGTAAATGTCTGTTAGGTCCATTTGATTCATGACCTCTGGTAGAAACATTGTTTCTCTGTTTATTTTTTTTTGACCTGTCCTTCCTTGAGCTTGGGGTGTTGAAGTCCCCCACTATTAATGTGTGGGGATCTATGGGTGGTTTACCTTTCATCAATGTTTCTTTTACAAATGTGGATTCTCTTGTATTTGGGGCATAGATGTTCAAGATTGTTATGTCTTCCTGGTGGAATTTTTCCTTGATGTGTATAAAGTGTCCTTCCCCATCTCTTTTGATTAATTTTAGTTGAAAGTCTATTTTATCAGGTATTAGAATGGCTACTTCTGCTTAGTTTTTTGGGTCCATTTGCTGGAAAGCCTTATTTCCGCTCTTTACCCTCAGGTAATGTCTATCTTTCTGACTTAGGTGTGTTTTTTGTATGCAACAGATTTTTGGATCTTGTTTGCATATCCATTTTGTTAGTCTGTGTCTTTTTATTGGAGAATTGAGTCCATTGATGTTGAGAGAGATTTTTTTTGATATTGGCTGAGGTAATAAGTGTGTGTGCTTAGTTGCTTTTTGTTTCCCTGTAGTGATGGTAATTATTTCCTGTGTTTTCTTGAATGTAGCTAGTTTTCCTGGGTTGTAATTTACCTTCTAGTGTCTTCTGTAACACACAATTTGTGTTTAGATATTCATGAAATTTGATTTTGTCATTAAATACCTTGTTTTCTCCGTCTATTAGGACTAAGAGTTTTGCTGGGTATAATAGCCTGGGCTGACATCTGTGTTTCCTTAGGGCCCACATGGTGTTCATTCAGGCCCTTCTGACTTTCATAGTCTCTGTTAAGAACTCAGCTGTGATTCTGATGTGATTCCATTATACTTTAGTTGGTGTTTTCCCTTGCATCTTTTAGTATTTTTTCTTAGTTGTGTAGAATTACTGTTTTGATTATTATGTGGCAGGAGTATTTTCGCTTCTGGTCTAATTTATTGGGTGTTCTCTAGAGCTTTTGTATTCTTACTGGCCTCTCCTTAAGTTGGGAAAATTTTCTTTAATGACTTTGTTGAAAATATTTTCTGGGCCTTGGAGGAGGGATTTTCTTTTTCCTCTATTTCTGTTATTCCTAGGTTTTGTCTTTTTATGTTGTCTTGATTTCGTTGGACAGTCTGCATCATGAATTTTTTAGATTTAACGTTTTCTTTGACAGATACATCGATTTCTTCCATTGTATCTTCCACACCTGAGATTCTTTCTACCATCTCTTGTAGTCTATTGTTTATGTTTACCTCTGTAGTTCCTGTTTTCTTCCCTAAGTTCTTTCTCTCTAGAATTAACTCAACTTCTGTTTTCTTTAATTTTCCCATTATATCTTCACATCTTGAGTCATTCTGTTGATTTCCCACACGTTTCTGACTTTATTTTGCTGTTTTTCCTTTTTTTCTTTCATCTGTTTGTTTGAACATTCCTCTGTTTCTTTTATTTCTTTCAGTGATTTAAATGTTTCCTCTCTAAAACCCAGAAACTGTTTGACTGCAACTTCCTGTATTTCTTTATGGATGGCGATAATCTGTTCTTATTTATCTTCTTCTATTCCTTTACTGATTGCCATAACCTGTTTGTTGTTTATCTTCCTCTATTTGTTTAGGGATGGCCATAATCTCTTTGACTTTATAATCTTGTATTTTTTTATGATTGGCCATAATCTGCTTAAGTTTATCTTCCTCTAGTTTTTTATGCATTTTATTTGTTTCCTCTGTTATCCTCTTCATGAGCATAGATGTTAGGTCTTCTTCTTGAATTTTAATGATGCTGGACTGTCCAGGGCTACTTGCCTCTGCATAACTGGGTTCTGCAAATACCATATTGTTCTGTCATATGTTTGTTGAGCTTTGATACTGGCCTATACACATTGGGCTATCTTAGGTGTCGGGTGTTAGTTTCTGGTGGTTCCTGGTATCCTGTGGTGGAGAGAATCCCCTTGGCAGGAAGATGGTTTTTCCTGGAGGAAGCATCCTCAGCTTTTTGGGTATGGTCACTGTATGGCCAGTGTTTTTCAGGAGTTGCTGCAGCTCACCTCATGCGTACAGACCCTTAGTAGTAACTATGGTCCTTGTTAGTAGAGAGGGCTCTCTTCTTACCAGGAGAAGCCCTGGAGATAGCTGCCCTGCTTCTGGGTTTCTTGATGTAAATTTAGTGAGCTGCTGCTGTAACCTGAGTATCCTGTGGTTTGGTAAGTTTTTTTTCAGGATAACTAGCTGCCCCTTGGAGCAGTATCTGTGGGTTGACCTCGGGGATCCCAGGTTTCTGTAGGTCTGAGGTTGGAGCTCTCTGCTCCAGTACCAAAGCAGCAATCTCTAGCAGGTGAGTAAAGCTGTCCTGGTAGCAGCAGGCTGGCTGGAGCACAGCAGGTACATGGTTTGGGCCTGTCTGTGGGATCTTTTCCAGGGATATAGTGGATCACCTAATTTGGGCCCTGTTTGCTTCCTTCCATTTTGGTTTTTCTCAGGACAGGGACTCCCCATCTCTTTTGTTCTGGGGCACACAGCTCTGTCTGTAACAGAGAGCTGGGAATGCAGCAAGGCTCTGTGCTCGTAGCTGGAGCCCAGTTCACAAATGGCAGTACATTTAGAGTGTTTGTATGGAGCACCACAGAAGAAAACACAGCTGCTCTTGTGTCCTAGGCCTAAAACACTGATCAATTTCTCTTTCCAGAGGGACCAGTAGGGTTTCTCAGTGACAAGTAAGTAGGACATAGAATATAGCCATGTCATCCAGCTGCTCTTGTGTCCTAGGCATATAACACTGATCAATTTCTCTTTCCAGAGGGACCAATAGGGTTCCACAGTGACAACTAAGTAGGACATAGAATATAGCTATGTCAGCCAAGGCAACCCTACTCATAGAGGGTTGGCACCACAAGTGTGGAACAGCTCCAGCTGTAAAATAGTATATTGCCCCACAGTTTTTACACTCACAAATCTTCCATATTTTCACAAAAACCAGTCCCAGGAATTTTCAGCTTTGCTTCTTTTTTCCCTGCTCTTAAAGACTCAATAGCCCAGGAAAATCTAGACCCTGCCACAATATTATATCAATAAGAAGGTGAAGGTCCATTTTCTGAGTACTACCCAGTTCAAAGTCACAACCTAGGAAATTTCAGATCCAAGAATACAGAAGCATACCACCTTGTCATTCAGTACATTCCCCTTAATCCCACATCACTTTGAAGCTTCCCTCCTTAGGATGGTGTACAAATAAATGAACATTAAAGTTTCATTTCCTATCTGACATTTCCACAGAGGTAAACAGGAGTAAAATTGCTGGATATATATAAAGAGATGAGATAAAGGCTGATTGGGTTCCACAAGAAAAAGTCACATGTGCACAGGATCACATAGTAGACACTGAGGAAAGTTTGTTTACTCATCTCCAAGTAAACTTCAAGATTCTCTTAGGCCTGAATTGCTAATAGGCAGCATGATGTCATAAAACAGGCTAAAGCCAGTAAGAGTTTCAGGAGCCAGTTATTTAAAGGCCAAGTGGACAGCCTGCTTGAGAGAAACATTGAGTAGCCCTACATACTCAATCCTGGAAGTTTAAAGCACGCAACCCAGAGATAACAGTTCCTGTGTTCAAGACTCTTGATTCAGAGAAAGCATCAAATATTTCTTTCAAGTGGTCATTAATAAAGTCACGTGTTCTTGACATGTGACTCTCACATTATCACAGATTCCATTATTATTCGTTAAATGCTCAAATATGTCCTAAGTCAGTGAAATACTTACTATGAAAAAGCTCCCTGACCAAGGCAATTCCTTGAAAAAAAGAAAGCATTTAATTGGGTCCTTTCTTATATTTTTACAGAGACCATCCAGGATTTCATGTCAGCAAGAAATTATCTTGTTATACTCCTTCACCAGAACTGAGAGCTTTTCATACTGAACCACATGCAGGAGACAGAGATACACAGACAGAGAGAGACAAAGAGAGAAATAGCTAGGAAGACCAATTCAGAAATAGAGAGATCAAGACCAACAGAAACAAAGTGACAGAGAAGAAGAGATGCGAGACTATTCTGTCTGTTCACTTTCATTGACATACCATATTTGAAGCATATCCTCCCAATCATAACTCATATAGGAATTATTTTATTTAACAAGGCCAAACATCGTAACTATTCCTGATATTTCCTCATGTAAATAGATGAGCTTCAAGTGACATTGCAATTCAAATCACTAGGAAGTGGAAGAAGATGATGGGAATTCAAGGCTAAATGAACATAGTTGTCCTGATAGTTTGTCATTCAATACAATGAGTAAAGTACTAGCAACTTTCAAGGTCTAAAGAACAGTATGGACATTTGGGAAAATTGTGTAATATTTCAATAACAAAATAATTTAAGAAATGAGATCATGATAATTTGTGACAAATGGATGGAAGAAAGAAAAATCATTCTGGGTTTAGTAACTAAAATGCAAAAAAAACAAGTATGGTGTGTATTTCTTTATTAGTAGGTTTCCTAATAGTGGGGGAGAAAGTTCCTATAGGCCATCTCTTGTGAAATTATCACTCTACAAATAGGGAGATTGGATAGCAGTTAATTGAATTGTTGGGCCAGGGTATCCTATGGAAATTTTCAAGCAAACCAGGCTGTTGTTATTAAAATATGTTTCTCTCTGTCCTCAACTGATAGATCAGTGCATATTCTTAGATCCAGGGATGCTTCCTTCTGCATCAAATGGGATTACATACATAGAACCACAGTCTGATATTATGAAGAGATATAAAAAAAAAAGTTCTAAATGGAATTTCCCAATGGAATTCTCTGTCCCCTCAGAGCTCTGGAAAGCCTGAAGGAGAGGAGGATGGAAGTGTGTCCAAATTAGAGAGAATTGAGGACACAAGGAGAACAATGCCCTGAGAATCAGGCTGTAGAGAAAGACAATGAAGGCAGCCTTGGTGAGACCTGATAAGCTAGGGTCAGATACAACGGTGAGGAGGACATCACTTATCAAGGAAATGTAGAGAGGTTAGACAGGTAGAAGAAGAAGGGTGGGTGAGGCCGGAAGGAGTAGAGGGACTGGGCAGCAGACATTATACAAGGTGAAAAAATCATAATGAATAAATACCTAAGAAAAATTGTGATCAAGGTGATAAAATATAGAGCTTTTTAGGACTGATGGCTTCTTGGGGGTGCCATAGCAAGAATGAAATTAGTCTTCTTTAAGAGACTTGGTACTGAAACTCTGATCATGTTCCAATGAGTATATCAACTATACATACTTTAATTGATGTATTTAAAGAAAAAAAATATTTGGTGTGGCACTTGGGTAGGAATTTGAACCTGGAGCAATGGAAAATGTGTGTAATGTAAGTTAGTGAAATTCCCACATAATCAATAAAAATAATATGTTGACAACTTTTATGAATGACTTTTAACATGGAGAAAAGATTCTGCTAAAGGAGGGCAGAGTTTGACTATGTAAGGCATTCTTTCCAGGAATTCATTATGTAGCAGAGAATCCTACCCATTAACTAGTGGTTACCCATCTACCTCAGACCCCTTGGGCACAGGTGATAACTCTTTACAAGCAGTCCTGGCACTAACACTACATTTAAAGTGTTTGTCTGGAGGACACAGCTGTTCTTTTGTCTTACGGATATAACACAGACTCATTTTTCTGTTTCAAAGGCCCAGTTTTAACTGTAAACTCTAGTACCAAGAGGGTTCCTAAATGACCATTGTGTAGGACACGGCTGTTGATTAAGCCAGATCAGCCAAAGCAACCCTGCTCATAGAGGGTTACCAACACTAGCGTTTAACAGCACCAACTGTCAAAAAATATCTTACCCTCACTTCTTCTTTTACATCACACTCACTGAACTTTCTCTGTTTCATGCAAACCAGTTCCAGGAATTCTCTAGTTTCCTTCTCTTTTTGCTATTCTTAAAGACACAATACCCCAAGTAACCCTAGGCCCAGTCTGCATATTATATCAATAAGATTGTAAAGGTTCATTTAGTGAGCATGCAAGTAACTGTTCAGTTCTAAGTCACAACCTAGGAAATTTCAGAGCCAAGACTACAGTAGAAGACTTCCTTGTCATTCAGTACATTCCCACTAATTCCACACCATTTCAAAGCTTCCTTATTTAGGATGCTGTCCAGTTCAATAACCATTAAAGATTCATTTCCTACCTGTCATTGTCACAGAGACAAACAGGAATAAAGTTGTAGGATCTGGATAAAGGGATGAGATAAAGACTGTTGGTTTATACAAGAAAAATCACATGTGCACAGGATCAGAGGTACTGGACACGGGGAAAGTTTGTTTACTTATCTCCTTGGAAACCTTAAGATTCTCTAAAGTGCTGATTGGCTGAGAGGGAGAATGATGTCATGAAATAGGTGAAAGTCAGTAAGAATTTTAGGAGCCAGTTATTAAAAGGCCGGAGTGGATAGCCTGCTTGAGAGAAAGGCTGAGCTGCTTCACATGCCTCATTCTGAGCAGCTGAAGGCACATAAACCAGAGAAGTCAGTTCCTGTGTCCAAGAATCTTAATTCAGTGAAGTTGTCACATACTTCTTCCAAGTGGTCATTAATAAATTCAAGTGTCCTTGACATGTGACTTTCAAATTATCACAGATTCTATTATGTTTGTTAAATGCACAGATATGTCCTCAGTCAGTGAATTAATTACTGGGAAAAATTCCCTGACCAAGACGAATCTATGAACAAAATGTGTATACTTGGGATCTTGTTTATCTTTTTACAGAGACCTTCCAGGATGTCATGTCACCCAATAGTCATATTGTTGTAGTCCTTCAGCAGAACTGAAAGCTTTTCATACTTAACCACAACAGGCAGGCAGAGAGAGAGGAAGACAGAGAGAGAAAAAGCTAGATAAACAGATTTGTACATAGAGAAAAAACTGACAGAAACAAAGACATAAATTGACAGAGACCTAGAGATAGAGACTCCATTCTGGCTGGTCACTTCAGTTGGCAATTCATCCTCAAAGCACACCCTCCTACAATATAACTCCAATAGGAATTATATTATCTCACATGTCCATATCTTCTAACCCTTCCTAGACAATTCCTCCATGGGAACTCCATATATAAATAGATTAGCATCAAGGGGACATTGCAATTCAAATTACCAGGAAGTGGATCAAGATGGAGGTATTCCTAGGCTAAAAGAACTTAGTTATCTTGACAGTACAATGATTAAAGTCCCAGCACCTTCAAAGTTCTAAAGAACAGGACTGATAATCTCCTTTGGGAAAATGTGGAATATTTCCATAAGAGAATATTATTCTCCTAAGAAAATGACATCATGATATTTATTGACAAATGGATCTAACCAGGAACATCATTCTGGGTGAAGTAACTAAAATGAAGACAGACAAGGAAGGTATGTATTGATTTATTAGGAGGTCTCCTAATAGTAGGGGATAAAGTTCCAATAGACCATCTATTCTGAACAACCACTCTTCCACTAGGGGAATTAGGTGGCAGTGAATTGACTTTTTGGGACAAAGTATCCTATGGAAATTTTCAAACAACCCAGGCTGTTGTTATTAAAATATGTTGCTCTCTTCCCTCAACTGATTGATCATTGCCATGTTCTTAGATTCACAGAGATGCTTCCATCTGCATCAAAGGTGATTGCATACAGAGACCCACAGTCTGATAGTATGCACAGAGAGACCTTAAAAAAAACAGCTCTAAATGGGATTTTACTATGAAATTCTCCCTTCCCTCAGAGCTCTGGGAAGCCTGCAGAAGAGGAGGAGAGGTGTCATGAGTAGAGGGAATTGAGGATACAAGGAGAACAATACCCTGAAATTCAGACTGCCGAGAAAGATGCAGCCAGCCTTTATGAGGACTGATAAGCTAGGTTCAGATATAAGGGTGAGGAGACCCTCCTTTATCAGGGAACTAAAAAAGAAGAATAGGGATAGAAGAATGAGCTTGGGTGGGACTGGAAGGAGGAGAGGGAGGTGGCAGGAGAGGGGATACAAAGTGAACCATTTATAATAAATAAATACATAAGAAAAACTGTGATCACGTTGATGAAGGATAGATCTCTTTAGGACAATTAGCTTCTTCTTCAAGATGGTACCAGGGTATGGCAAGGGACTTGGCACTGAGATGTGATCATGTTCCAATGGGTATATCAACAACGCATACTTCATTGATGTGTTTTAAAGATAAAGAATAGTTATTGTCACATATGGGTAGGGATTTGAACCAGGGAGCAATAGAAAAGGAGCGTAATGGATATTATATGAAATTCTCCCATAATCAGTTAAAATAATATTTTGATGACCATTACAATGACTTTTAACATGGAGAAAAGATTCTGCTAAAGGAAGGCAGAATTTGACATTTTAGGGCATGCTTTCCAGGAACTCATCATTTAGCAAAGAATTCTAGGCACGAGCTAGTGATTACCAGCTACCTCAGATCCTATGGGCTCAGGTGGCACTTCTGAACAGGCAGTCTTGGCACTAACACTATGTTTAGAGAGTTTGACTGGAGGACCACAGCAAGAAACACAGCTGCTCTTGTGTCTTAGGCATATAACAGAGAACCATTTTTTCTGCCCTTAAGACTCAGTTTTAACTGTAAACCTCAGGACCAGGAGAGTTCCAGACTCACCACCAAATAGGACACAACTGCCAATCCACACAGGTCAGACAATAAAGTCCTACTCATAGATGGTTGGCAACATTAGTGTGGAACATTATCAGCTGTCAAATAATTTATTACCCCTCAGTTCTCCATTTCATGAACCAATCTTTCTCTGTTTCAGTCAAACCAGTCCCAGGAATTGTGTAGATTTGTTCTCTTTTCCCTCCTCTAAAAGACTAAATAGACCAGAGAACTCTAGACCCTCTCAGCCTATTATATCAATAAGAATGTGAAGGTACATTTAGTGAGTACAGAAGTAATTGCTCAGTTCAAAGGCACAACCTAGGAAATTTCATATCCAAGACCACAATTGGAGATCACCTTTTCATTAGGTACATTTCCCTTAATCCCACATCACTTTGAAGCTTCTCTACTTAGGATGCTGTCCAATTAAATAAATATTAAAATTTCATTTCCCACCTGACATTGACACAGAGTCAAACAGTAGTAAATATGTGGGATCTGGATAAAGGGATGAAATAAAAGCTTGTTGAGTTTCACAAGAAAAAGTGACATAGGCATAGGATCAGAGATACTGGAATCTGAGGGAAGTTTGTTTACTCATCTCCATGGAAACCTCAAGAATCTCTGTGGTGCTGATTGGCTGAGATGGACAATGATGTAATGAAACAGGTGAAAGCCAGTAAGAGTTTGAGGAGCCAGTTATTAAGGGGGCCAAGTGGATAGCATGCTTAAAAAAAAGGCGGAGCAGCCCTACATGCCTCAATCTGCTCAGCTGAAAGCACAAACCCATAGATGAGATTTCCTGTGTCCAAGACTCTTAGTTCAGGGAAAGGGTCACATACTCCTTTTTTATTTTTTTTAATTTTAATTTTTATTAATTATACTTTATTCACTTTTTCTCCCCCATAAACACCTACCTCCACCACTCTCAATCCCAAGTTCCCTCCTCAATCTCTATGCATGCCCCTCCTCCTGTCCACTGATAATGGAGGACTTCCTCTATTTCCTTCTGAACCTAGCTTATCATATGTCAACAGGAGTGGCTGCATTGTCATCTTATGTGGCCTAGGAAGGTTGCTCTCCCATCAGAGGGAAGTAAGTGGTCAAAGAGCAGGCCAATCTTGTAGCAAAGAAATCTAGGCATGAACTAGTGGTTACCCAGCTACCTCAGATCCCGTGGGCTCAGGTAGCACTTCTGAACAGGCAGTTTTGGTATGAACTGAGGTGTTCATGTCAGAGGCTGTCCTGGTTTCCATTTCTATGGAACCCACTTGTCACTGAACTGCCATGGGCTACATCTGTGCAGGGGTTCTAGTTTATCTCAATGTATGGTACTTTGTTGGAGTGTGGGCCTCAGGAATGAAACCTGCGGTCAGATATTTTGGTTCTGTTACTCTTCTTGCGGAGCTCCTGTCCTCTCCAGGTCTTAATATTTCCCACTTCTTTCATTAGATTTCATGCACTCTGCCAAATAGTTGGCCATAAGTATCAGCATCTGCGTTGATAGTCTGCAGGGCAGAGCCTTTCAGAGGCCCTCTGTACTGGCTCCTAACTTGTTCCCTGTTTTCTCCTTCTGATATCTATCCTCTTTGCTTTTCAGGGTGGGGACTGAGCATTTTAGACAGAGTCCTAACTCTGATATTAATAGGTTTATCCTATATTTTATGTCTACAGGAGTGTGTACATACCGTATTCATCTTTCTGCTTCTGGGATAGCTCACTCAGGATGAACCTTTCCAGTTCCCACTATTTACCTGCAAATCTCATTATTTCCTAGTTTTTTTTTTATTGTTGAGTAATATTCCATTGTGTACATGTATCACAATATCTGTATTCATTCTTCAGTTGAGGGGCATATGGGTTGTTTCCATATCCTCTCTATTACAAATGAAGCTGCTACAAGCTTGGTTGAGCAAATATCTTTATTGTGTACTTGAGCCTCTTTTGGATATATGCCTAGGAGTGGTTTCTCTGGATCGTGAGGTAGCACTATTCCTAGTTGTCTGAGAAAGCCTCAGATTAATTTCCAGAGTGGTTTTACAAGTTTACATTCCCACCAGCAATCTTTCTCCACATCCTTTTCAGTATGTGCTGTCATTTGAGTTTTTAATCTTAACCATTCTGATAGATATAAGGTGAAATCTCAGGATCATTTCAATTTTTACTTCCCTGGTGGCTAATGATGTGGAGCATTTCTTTAAGTGTTTCTCTGCCATTCTATATTCCTCTATTGTGAATTCTGTGTTTAGCTCTGTTCCCATTTTTAATTGGATTATTGATTTGTTGCTTTTCAACTTCTTTAGTTCTTTATATATACTAGATAATATCACTCTGTCACATAGAGTGTTGGTGAAGATTCTTCCCAATATGAAAGAATTTGTTTTGTTTTGATGACTGTGTCCTTTGCTTAACAAAAGCTTTTAAGTTTAATGAGGGCCCATTTATTGTTGCTCTTAGAGCCAGTGCTTTTGGTGTTCTGTCCAAGAAGTTGTCTCCTGTGCCAATGAGTTCAAGGCTCTTCCCCACATTATCTTCTAACTGATATAATATGTCTGGTTTTAAGTTGAGGTCTTTGATCCACTTGGACTTTAGTTTTGTGCAACATGATTAGTTTGGATCTATTTGAACTTTTCTACATGCAGACATGCAGTTAGACCAGCACCATTTGTTGAATATGCTTTCTTTTTTTTTTTCCATTGTATAGTTTTGGAATCTCTGTCTAAACTCAGGCGTTCATAAGTATATGGGTTTATTTCTGGATCTTCTATTTGGTTCCATTGATCCACCATTCACTTTCTATGGTTTTTATTACTGTTGCTTTCTCTTGTAGCATGATATCAGGGATGTAGAAATCTCCAGAATATTTTTTATTGTTGCACATTGTTTTAGCAATTCTTGTTTTCTTTCTTTTTTTTTTTTTCATATGAAGGTTAGAATTTTCTTTCAATTGTTTTGTAAATAATATTGCTTTTAATTTAATGGGAATTGCATTTAATCGTTAGATTGGTTTTGGTAAGATGATCATTTTTACTATGTTAATCCTGCCAAGCCATGAGCATAAGAAATCTTTCCATCTCTGATATCTTCTTGTAATTCTTTCTTCACAGTCTTGAGCTTTTTTTACATACAAGCCTTTGACTTACTTAGTTACAGTCACACAAAGGTACGTTATGTCTTTTGTGGCTTTTGTGAAGGGTATTGTTTCCCTAATTTCTTTCTCAGCCCATTTGTCTTTTGTACACAGAAAATCTACTTTTTTTTGAGTTAATTTTGTATCTTGCCACTTTGCTGAAGGAGTTTATCAGCTATAGGAATACCTGGTAGATTTTTTTTGTGGTAAATCAGGTATACTATCATATCATCTGCAAATAGTGATAATTTGATATCTTCCTTTCCTATTTGTATCCAATTGATTTGCTTCAATTGCCTTATTGCTCTAGCAAGCAATTCCAGAAGATTTGTTGTAGAGATATGTAGAGAGTGGGCAGCCATGCTTTGTCCCTGATTTCAGTGGAATTTCTTTAAGTTTTCCTATATTTCTTTTGATGTGGGCTGTAGGCATGCTTTATATTGCCTTAACTATGTTTAGATATTTGTCTTGTACCCTGATCTCTCCATTACTTTAAACAAATATATGTACAATTTTGTCAAATGCTTTTTCAGCATCTAAAGAGATTATATGTTTTTTTTTCTCTCATTTTTTTTAACATGGTGGATCACATTGATGGATTTGCATGTATTGAACCACTGCTACATACCTGGGATGAAGCCTACTTGGTCATAATGGATGATAGCTTTGATTTGTTCTTGTATTTGGTTTGCAAGTATTTTGTTTCATGTTTTTGCATCAATGTTCATAAGCTAGATTGGCCTGAAATTCTCTTTCTTTGTTGGGTCTTTGTGAGGTTTAGGTTCCAATGTGACTGTGGCTTAACAGAATGAATTTGATAGTGTTCCTTCTGGTTATATTTTGTGGAATAATTTGAAAAGAAGTGGAGTTAGCTCTTCTTTGACAATCAGTTAGCATTCTGTGTTGAAACCATCTGGTCCTGGGCTTTTTAGGGATGAAAGACTTTTGTTGACCACTTCTATTTTCTTAGGGGATATAAGACTATTTAATTGATTTACCTGGTCTCGATTCAGCTTTGGTAAGTGGAATCAATTAAGAAAATTCTCCACTTCTTTTAGATTTTCAAATTTTATGGTTTATAGGCTTCTGAAGTGAGTCCTAATGATTCTTTGGATTTCCTCAGTGTCTTTAGTTATGTCCCCTTTTCATTTCTGATTTTGTTGATTTAGAGGGCATCTCTCTGCCTTTTAGTTAGTTTGATTAAATGTTTTTCTATCTTGTTGATTTTCTCAAAGAACTAGCTCTTGGTTTCATTGATTCTTTGAATTGTTTTATTTGTTTCTAATTGATTTGTGTGTTGATTATTTCCCTCTGTCTATTCCTTTTTGGTTTGTCTGCCTCTCTTTTTACTACTCTTTTTTTCTGTTCTTTTTTTATTTTTTTATATTTTTTTGTGAGCTAAAAAGTTGCTTGAATGAGATGTCTCCAATTTCTAGTTGAAGGCTCTTAGTGCTGTGAAATTTCCTATTAGCACTGCTTTCATTTTGTCCCATAAGTTTGGGTATGTTGTGCCTTCACTTTCATTGAAGTCTAGGAAGACTTTAGTTTCTTTCTTTATTTTTTCCCTGACCCAGGTGTCATTTAGTAGCAACTTGTTCAGTTTCCATGTGTGTGTAGGCTTTTTGCTATTTCTGTTGTTGTTGAAGTACAGCTTTATTCTACGGTGATCAGACATGATACAGGGGATTATTTCAATCATCTTGTATCTGTTGAGTCTTGCTTTATGAACAACTATGTGGTCGATTTTGGAGAACGTTCCATGAGGTGCTGAGAAGAAGTTAAATTCTTTTTGTGTTTGGGTGTAAGGTTCTGTAAATGTCTGTCAAGTACATTTGATTCATGACCTCTGGTAGAGACATTGTTTTTTTGTTTTGTTTTGTTTTGTTTTGTTTGTTTGTTTAATTTCTGTTTTGTTGACCTGTCCCTTGTTGGGAGTGGAGTGTTGAAGTCTCCCACTATTAGTGTGTGGCGATCTATATGTGGTTTAAGTTTTATCAATGTTTCCTTTACAAATGTGTGTGCCCTTGTATTTGGGGCATAGATGTTCAGGATTGTGATGTCTTCCTGGTGGAACTTTCCCTTGATGGGTATGAAGTGTCCTTGTGCATCTCTTTTTGTTAAATTTGGTTGAAAGTCTATTTTATCAGATATTAGAATGGCTACTCCTGCTTGCTTCTTGTGTCCATTTGCTTGGAAAGACATCTTCTAGTACTTTACCCTCAGGTAATGTCTATCTTTGTGACTTAGGTATGTTTCTTGTATGCAACAGATTTCTGGGTCTTGTTTAAGCACCATTCTGTTTGTCTGTGTATTTTTTTTTGGAGAGTTGAGTCCATTGATGTTGAGGGAGAATAATGACCAGTGGATATTAGGTCCTTTGATTTTGACGTTGGCTGTGGTAATAAGTTTGTGTGCTTGGTTGCTTTTTGTTTTACTGTATTGAGGTTAATTATTTCCTGTCTTTTCTTGAAAGTAGATAGTGTTCTTGGGTTGAATTTTCCCTTCTAGTGTCTTCTGTAACATTGGATTTGTGTGTAGAAATTGTTGAAATTTGTTTTTATTATTGAATATCTTGTCCCAGTCTATCTATGAGGACTGAGAGTTTTGCTCAATATAATACCGTGGGCTGATTTATCTGTTTTCTTAGGGCATGCATGATATTTTTCCAGGCCCTTCTGTCTTTCATAGTCTCTTTGAGATATAAGGTGTGATTCTGATGGGTTTGCAATTATATATTACTTGGCCTTTTTCCCGTACAGTTTTTAGTATTTTTTTCTTCTGTATACTTACTGTTTTCATTATTATGTGATGGGATATTTTCATTTCTGGACTAATTTATTGGGTGTTCTGTAAATGTCTTGTGTTCTTATTGGCCTCTCCTTTAAGTTAGGAAAATTTTCTTCTATAATTTTGTTGAAAATATATCTGGGCTTTGGAGTAGGGAATCTTCTTTTTCCTCTATTTAGGTTTTGTCTTTTTATGTTGTCTTGAATGTCTTGGATGTCTGTGTCAGGAAATTTTTAGATTTGACATTTTCTTAGACATGTACATTGATTTCTTCCATTGTCTCGTCCACACCTGAGATTCTTATTTTCATGTCTCATAGTCTATTGTTTATGGTTAACTCTGTAGTTCCTGTTTTCTTCCCTAAGTTCTTTCTCTCCACAATTTCCTCCATTTATGTTTTATTAATTTCACAAAAAAATGCGAACTTTTCATAATTTGTGTGTCATCTAGTGTAGAGGCCATGCTAATACTCTCTGTATCATTCCAATTTTAGTATATGTGATGCCAAAGTGAGCACCACATATTTCTTTCAAGTGGTCATTAATAAAGTCACATGTCCTTGACTTGTGAGTTTCACATTATCACAGATTCCATTATTATTTGTTAAATGCACAAATATGACCTCAGTCATTGAATTATTTTCAATGAAAATGCTCATTGACAAAGGCAAATCTTTGGGGAAAAAGTGTTTAATTTGGACATTGCTTATATATTTAGAGACTATCCATGATGTCATGTCAGCAAGCACTCTTCTTGTTTTAGTCCTTCACCGAAACTGAGAGCATTTCATACTGAACCACAAGTGGCAGGAAGAGAGTGGGAGACTGAAAGAGATAGAGAGACCTAGAGAGACAGATTCACAGATAAAGAGACCAAGACTAACAGAAACAGTCATGTAAAGTGACAGAGACTGAGAGACAAAGACAACATTCTGTGTGGTCACTTTCATCGGCATATCAACTTCAAACCATACCCTCCTATATTATAACTCCAACATGAATTATATTAGCTAACATGGTCATTCCCAGACATTTCCTCTCCTATAATATAAATCCAAAAGGAATTATATTTTTATATTAATTTTTATTAATTATACTTTATTCACTTTGTATACCCCCATAACCCTAACCCACTCTTAATGACACCTTCTCTCCCCATTCTCCACACATGCCCCTCCCCAAGTATGCTGATAGAGGAGGTTTTTGTCTCCTTCCTTCTCATATTAGCCTGATCCTAGTCTATCACATCTCATCAGGAGTAGCTACATATGAATTTGAGAATGTTTCTTTAAAGGTCTGTAAATATTTTTGTTGGTAATATGATGGGAATTTGATTGAATCTGTAGTTTGCTTTTGATAAAATGGCCATTTTTACTATGTTAATCCTGCCAAGCCATGAGCATGGGAGATCTTTCCATCTTCTGATATATTCTTCTAATTCTTTCTTCAGAGACTTGTATTTTTTCTTTTCATACAAGTCTTTGACTTGCTTGGTTAGGGTCACACCTAGGTATTTGATGCCTTTGACCAAATACAAGAACACATCAAAAATATCTTCCATTATGAACAATTGTGCTTCATCCCAGGTATGCAGGGGTGGTTCAATATATGTAAATCCATCAATGTGATCCACCATATTAAAACTGCAAGAAAAAAAAAACAAACAAACATGATAATCTCCTTAGATGCTGAAAAAGCTTTGACAAAATCCAAACTCCATTCAGGTTTAAAGCATTGGAGAGATCAGGGATACAAAGCATATATCTAAATATAGTAATGTCAATATGCAGCAAGCCTATAGCCAACATTATTCTAAATGGAGAAAAACTTAAAGCAATACCACTGAAATCAGGGAAAAGGCCAGACTGCCCAATCTCTTCATATCTCTTAAACGTAGCTCTGGCAGGAAGTTCTTGTTAGAAAATAAATCAATAGAAGATCAATAGAATAGAAATGTGAAATGAAGAAGTCAAAGTATCACTATTTGCAGATGATGTGATAGTATACTTGAGTGACCCCCAAAAAATCAACCAGGAAACACATACATAGTGAATAAATACAAAATTAACTCACAAAAAAAAGTAGTGTCGGGAGCCTGCAAAGCCCCCAGACTCTGATTTGTAATATCCTGCCGGACAAACAACAGAGGTCTGTGAATCATACCTTTTGGTTAATAGCCCTGCCAGACAAACAACAGATGTCCGAAACCATAGATGTTGTTTTTAGTGACTGTATAACCTTGTGAGCCTCCACTGTAACAATCACATGAATCAAGTGATTTCTTACAATAGTCTTGGTGATTTTCCACTGTTATTTCCTCCTCCTCGAAACCCCCCTCCCTGCCAGAACTGCCCTATAAAAATAAAACTGCTGCACAATAAAGTCAGCACTTGAAAGGCATTTGTCTACTTGTGCTCGTTTCTCTCTCTCCCTCATCTCCTACAGGTACGACCCCCTTCGCCCCCACAAATAACTAGATCCCACAGGTCGGGACAGAGTGGCGCCCAACGTGGGGCCCGAAGTACGGGTCGACCCTGATGGACCCTCGATAAAAGAGCAGGCCTGGAACATCAATAGATTGGTCACACTCCTCTGGCCCGGAGAAGACTGCATGACCTGGTGAGTTTTTACGCTTCCGTCTTATCAAGATGGGGCATTCTTTGCCTAAGGAGGCGTCCTTCATTAAGGATCTTAAAGCCTCCCTTCGAGAGAGAGGAATTAGGGTCAAGAAAAAAGATTTAATAAATTTCTTTATTTACATTGACAAGGCCTGTCCTTGGTTTATGTTGGATGGCCCTACCATTCATCCCAAAAAATGGCAAAAGGTAGGACGTGAGCTCAATCAAAAATTAACTGAGGAAGGAGATCAATCACTCTCCCCTACAGTCTTTTCCTTTTGGGGCATTATTAGAGACATTGTTGAGGATGCCGACAATGATGCTGGCAAACGACAGTTACTTTCGGTTGCTGAATATTGTCTTTCTTCATCCAAGCAAAATTCACCCGCCACTTCTCGCCCTCCCTCTCGTGCTTCTGATTCCTTCACTTTGGCTAACGCCTCTCCTCTTCCTAGCCTCCCTCGACTTTATCCGCCTCTTCCCACTGCTGATGTCCCACCACCATACTAATCACAAAGAATCTTTAAAAACCCTCGGCCCACCCGTCTCTTTTGAACAAGATCCTGAACCCCTAGATCCTGGAGATGCCGCTATGCTCGAGGACGAGGCCGCTCAATATCATAATGATGATGACGCTCCACTCGCCTCCGCGCCGCCGCCATCTGCTCCTTTTGTCCTCCCATCCTTCCCTACACTGCCTACAGATATCCTCTCCGAGACCTGGTCTCGTCTTTCTGCCCAAGTCCGTGACCTGACCGAGGTCCTCCATCTCCAACAACAACTTTCATGACTTACAACTCGCTGTTCTGCCCTCCCTACAATCCTGCCTCCGCTATTCCTGAGCGTTCTCCTCCATCCAACTCTCTGCACATAAATCAGGTTTTTCCTCTGTCCACCCCGTCTCAACTTACTTTTCCTGTTACTACTCACTCGCAGGCAAGCCGTATTTCTGGCCCTTCTCAATCGACGCCTACTCGCCCTGATCATGTTAGCATTAGAATCCTTGATGATGAGGCCTCCGATGAGCAAAATAGTGAAAGTGATAGTGAAGAGGGGCCCCAGGCTCCCAACTCCTCTAGCACCCCTGCTAATTCTTCCGCTAAAGCCAGAACAAAATCCTCCTCCGAGGAGCCTGGTGACTTTCATCCCCTTCGCTTCAAAAAATTAGAAAAACTTAACTCAGCCATCCGCACCTATGACCCTAATGCTCCTTTTACTGTTTCCCTCCTTGAAAGTATGGCTGGGGGCGGATTCCTGAAACCCAGTGAGTGGCTTACTGTTGTCCAATCGGTTCTCACAAGAGGCCAATTTCTCATGGCAGGCTGACTGGTATGACCGCTGCCCCAATCTGTCTAATAACAATTTAAAAAATCCTGACAAAGCCTCAACAATATGGACATTTAATAAATTAACAGGACAGGGAAAATATACTCCAGAACAAGTACAGCGTGCTTTCCCTGTCGGGCTCTTAGCTCAAGCCCATGGGGCTGCCCTTGCCGCATGGCGGGCAATTCCAGTTAAGGGGTCTGTTCTTTCACCCTTAACAAAGATTATCCAAGGCAATAATGAGGACTATTCAGAATTTGTGGGGCACCTCCTTGAGGTGGCGGAGCGATCATTGGGATCCGATAAAATAGAACAAAAAGAAAGTAAACTCCTTAAACAGCTGGCCTTCAAAAATGCTAACTCTGCCTGTAAGGCAGCCCTGCGGGGCAAACATAAAGATAAGGACCTTCCTGAGATGATCCATATCTGCTCAGATGTTGACACCTTTACTCATAAGATGTCTCAGGCCATAAGTCTAGTCATGGGAGCCGCACAAGGCCCCAGTTCAAAATTCTCTTGTTGTAAATGTGGACAAGTGAGACATTTTGCACGGCAATGCCCTCAACAAAATTCTTCCCCTTCGGGACAAAATGGAGGGCTTCCTCCTCCCTTACCCACTACTGTTTGTCCACGTTGTTGGCGGGGCAAACATTGGGCCGCAGCCTGCCACTCCAAAACGGATGAAGCGGGAAATCCTCTCCCTCCCCCACAGGGAAACATGAGGAGGGGCCAGCCCCGGGTCCCTCAGCCTATCAACTTCATGCCGGCCTCGGGGGTAAGCCAGCCATGCCACAATCAGACCCTAACACAGCCAGTGCCAGACCAACAGCCTGCCTTCGCAGGGCCACTCCCGGGAGCACAGGATTGGACCTCTGTGCCTCCACCGAATCAATTCTAACCCCTGAAGACGGGATACAAATTATCTCCACAGGAATTTTTGGGCCACCTCCCCCACAGACTTACTATTTAATTTTGGGTAGGGCATCTAGTACATTAAAAGGCATTAATGTCTTCCCCTCTTTAATTGATAACGATTATTCTGGGGAAATAAAAATTTTGGCTAGCAGCACGCGGGGACCCCTCCCAATTACTAAGGGACAGCGATTGGCTCAAGCACTCCCCCTACCCCTAGATTTAACCGCTCCCGCTTTAAGCCCTCCTCGAGGACCATCTACTCCCGGATCCTCGACATTTTCTGGATTCACCAAATTACTCAAGAGCGACCCACTTTAAAACTTAAACTCAATGGAAAAACATTTAAGGGCCTTTTGGATACAGGAACAGATTCCACAGTAATTTCTCAAAGAGCATGGCCTTCTTCCTGGCCCTCCCAGCCAACTTTAACTCAGCTACAAGGTATAGGTCAATCTCTTAATACCCTACAGAGTTCCCAATTGCTGACCTGGGAGAACCCTGAGGGAAACAGCGGACACGTGCGTCCATTTATAGTCCCTGGGCTCCCTGTTAATCTCTGGGGGAGAGATATTCTTTCTCAAATGGGAGTCCTCATGTTTAGCCCCTCAGAGCCAGTCACCAACAAATGCTTAAACAAGGCTTTATACCAGGAAAAGGATTAGGAAAAAATAATCAAGGACCACCCAAACCTATTTCGGTTGTTCCAAAATTTTCACGTACAGGACTTAGTTATGAATCACATTTTTCTTAAGGGCCATTGCTCCCCCTGCACTCCAGGCAGATAAAATAACTTGGAAAAGTGACTCCCCTGTCTGGGTTGACTCCCCTGTCTGGGTTGGCCCCTTCCTCAGAAAAAAATAGCAGCAGCCATGCAGTTGGTGCAGGAACAGTTTTTGGCTGGACATATTGTACCCTCCACTTCCCCGTGGAATACACCCATATTTGTTATTCAAAAGAAAGGGGGAAAATGGAGACTTCTCCAAGACCTCAGAGAAATTAATAAGACTATGGTACCAATGGGGGCACTCCAACCAGGACTCCCCTCTCCAGTTGCCATTCCTAAAGGCTATACAAAATTGGTTATTGATTTAAAAGATTGTTTCTTTTGTATTCCACTCCATCCTGATGACTGTAAGCACTTTGCTTTCAGCGTTCCTGTTGTTAAATGTATCAGTCCGTCACCCCGCTTCTAGTGGAGAGTGCTGCCCCAAGGGATGGCCAACAGTCCCACCCTTTGCCAAAAATATGTTGCCCAAGCTATTGACCCTTTTAGACTAAAATACCCCAAAATATATTTCATCCACTATATAGATGATATTTTATTGGCAGGACCCGATGCTACTGAACTACAGGATATTGGACAGAACCTAATTATTTCACTCCAACAACTGGGACTTCAAATAGCCCCCGAGAAAGTGCAGCTTCACCCTCCCTATCTCTTTCTCAGTTTTGAACTCCTTCCTAATAATATCCTGTCTCAAAAGATACAACTTAGACGAGATTCACTTTCTACTTTAAATGATTTCCAAAAGCTTCTGGGAGATATTAATTGGCTTAGGCCTTATTTAAAGCTTACTACTGGGGAACTTAAACTTCTCTTTGATATTTTGTGAGGGGATCCTGACCCGGCGTCTGCCCAACAGCTCACCCCAGAAGCCATTGAGTCCTTAGGTATAGTTGAAAAAGCTATACAAAATCAAAATGTTGGATATTTTTCCCCAGACCTGTCGCTTTGGCTATTAATTCTCCCCACAGCCTTTCCTCCTACTGGACTTTTATGGCAAACTAAGCCCTTGTTCTGGATTCATCTCCCAGCATCCCCCTCTAAAATACTTCCCACATATCCCTCATTGGTTGCTCAAATCTTCAAATTAGGAAGGGAGACATCTCTCAAACTTTTTGGAAAGGAACCAGATATCGTCTGTACACCATATAATTCCTCTCAAGTACAGTGGTTAATTCAGACTTTGGATGATTGGGCTGTTAATAGCATTTCCTTTCAGGGACGACTTGATAATCATTATCCCGCTGATAAACTTATTCAGTTTTTGCATAAACAATCTGTCTTTATTCCAACACGAACCAAGACTTCTCCCATTCCCGGAGCTACATTGTTTTTTACTGATGGCTCCTTTCAGGAATTGCTGCTTTTAGTATTTAGGGGCGGATTTTTCAATCTCAGACAGATATCTCGTCCGCTCAACAGGTGGAGCTGGTTGCAGTCATAAAAGTCTTCAAGACTCTCGCAAGCCAAGCGTTTAATCTTTACACTGATAGTGCTTATGTTGCTACTTCTGTTCCACTGCTTGAGACTGTCCCTTATATTAGGCCTTCTACCAATGCTTCTCCTCTTTTTGCCAAATTACAAGCTTTAATACTAAGATGCTTAGAACAATTCGTAACACCAGTAACCCTGCCTATGAGGAATGTTGGATCTGCTTTTCTCCCACTCCTCTGTTTTATGAAGGCATAGCAATAATGGGTGATCCTATCCCCACCAATGACTCTAAGTCCCTGCTTTGGCATGCTTCCCCTAAGGGAGGCCTTACTCTTAGCTCAGTCTCAGGTTTTGGCCATTGCCTCCTGGGACCCAATATGATTCCCCCACGACCATTACAGATGATCTGCAACCAGACATCTATTATTAATCAAACATTTTTATTCACTAAGGCTCCCAATAATACCTATTTTGCTTGTTCTACTGGACTTACTTCCTTTATTACTAATAAGGATTTTTTAGAAAAAAGAGACTACTGTATCATTGTTGTTATTCTTCCCCAGTTTTTTATTTATGATTCCGACAGCTTTCTGTCCTTTTATGATGGTGGTACTCCTATTCAAAAAAGAGAACCTATAACGGCCATTACTCTTACTGTGCTTTTGGGCTTAAGTGCCGTGGGGGCTGGAACCGGTATTGCTTCCATGATCACTTCTCAACAACATTTTTCTCAGCTCCAAGCAACCATTGATAAAGATTTGAGTGAGCTCTGAGAAGGAGTACAAAATCTTAAAGACTCTGTGGCTTCCCTTTCCGAAGTAGTTCTTCAAAACCGGCGAGGCCTTGACTTAGTTTTTTTAAAAGAGGGAGGCCTTTGTGCCGCCCTTAAAGAGGAATGTTGTTTTTATTCTGACAGGACTGGATTGGTACAAAACAGCTTAGATAAGGTCAAAAAGAACCTGGAAGAGCGTAAAAAGGCTCGAGAACAACAGGAGTCTTGGTAGCAAAATTGGTTTGCCTCCTCTCCTTGGCTTTCCACTCTTCTTCCCAGTCTTTTGGACCCCTGATGGGTCTATTTCTGCTCCTCTCCTTTGGCCCTTGGGCCTTTAATCATCTCTCAAGTGTTATTAAAAGACAGGTGGATTCTGCAATCAAGCCCATCCAAGTCCACTACCATCGCCTGGCTGGGAAAGAAGAATTTGCCATGGAGCTTCCACCTGATGCCTCAGCCTCCCGCCCCCTAGATTTTTCCTCCCTGCTCTCCCCTGCCCCGAGATGCAAGTTTTGGGGCCATCCTCGTAGCTAAATTTGGACTTTTACGACTCTCACAATTGGCTGACCAAAAATAAAATTTCTTCATTAGTTAACTAAGACAGATTTAACCGCTGCCTTCTAGTCATTAGGGTACACCCTCATAATTCTCTTCCTTACAAGTCTTTGGGGAGGATTAATGCGTTAAATTTCCACAAAGTGAGTGGTCTGGTAAGTCAGAGACGGAATGAGTGGGTAAGTCTCGCCCTGCCTAAGACAGGACGACCTCGCCTAGAGGAGGCCAATCCAATGACGGGTAAGTGTCCAGCACCGCCCTTCCAACAGGCTCAGACCTCGTTTGTGCCCCTGTTTTTATAAGGACTCTTGCCTCTCCTTTCTGTTGATTCAACTCGTCTATGGCCTTTGCACTCTGAGGGCTTTGTCCCATTGCACCAAAAATGGCATAGACCTACCAACAAAGGTAGTGATGTCCTTAAGTCTCTTTGGGAACGCAACCTCCATGGCTTGTTTATGTGGGTTACCCAGGTAGGCTACAAAAATTGGCTGATCAAAATTATTTTTTACATGTTCATTGAGAGTCTTAAAAGTCCCCTTGCTTCTAAAAAGATAAAAAGGGAGGAGATGTCGGGAGCCGGCAAAGCCCCCAGACTCTGATTTGTAATATCCTGCCGGACAAACAACAGAGGTCTGTGAATCATACCTTTTGGTTAATAGCCCTGCCAGACAAACAACAGATGTCCGAAACCATAGATGTTATTTTTAGTGACTGTATAACCTTGTGAGCCTCCACTGTAACAATCACATGAATCAAGTGATTTCTTACAATAGTCTTGGTGATTTTCCACTGTTATTTCCTCCTCCTCAAAACCCCCCTCCCTGCCAGAACTGCCCTATAAAAATAAAACTGCTGCACAATAAAGTCAGCACTTGAAAGGCATTCGTCTACTTGTGCTCGTTTCTCTCTCTCCCTCATCTCCTACAGGTACGACCCCCTTCGCCCCCACAAATAACTAGGTCCCGTGGGTCGGGACAAAGTAGCCCTCCTGTATACAAAAGACAAAAGTGCTGAAAAAGAAATTAGGGAAACAAAAGGAATTATATTATATAACAAGGCCATTAACGTATTCCTTCTCAGACATTTCCTCACTGTGGACTAAACATGTAAATAGTGAGCTTCAAGGGGATTTCCAATTCAAATCACCAGGAAGTGAAAGAAGATGGAGTAATTCTAGGCTAAAAGAACATAGTTTTCCTGATAGTTTTTCATTCAATACAATGATTAAAGTCCCAGCAAGTTCCAAAGTCTAATGGACAAGAACAGGGAAAATGAGGACTATATCTATAACAGAGTATTATTCAGATAAGAAAATGACATCATGATATTTTCAGGCAAATACTTGGAACTAGGAAAAATCATCCTGGTTGAAGTACCTAAAATGCAGAAAAACAAATATGGTATGTATTTTCTTATTAGGAGGTCTCTTAACAGTGTGGAAAAAAGTTCTCAAAGGCCAACTAATTTGAACAAATCAGTCTTCCACCATGGAGATTGCATGTCCATTAATGGGGTTGTTGGGCCAGGGCATCCTATGGAAATTTCCAAGCAACCTAGGCTGTTGTTATTAAAATATGTTGCTGTGTGTTCTCATCTGATAGATCAGTACCATATCCTTGTATCCACACAGAGGCTTCCTTCTGCATCAAATGGGATGGCATACAAAGATCCACAGTCCTATAATATGAAGAGTAACCTTAAAACACCAAGCTCTAAGCAGAATTTCCCAGTGAAATTCTCCCTCACCTCAGAGCTTTGGAAAGCCTGCAAGAGCGGAGGCAGGTAGAGTGTCTTAAGCAGCGGGAACTAAGGACATGAGGAAAACAATGCCTGGAGAATCAGGAAACAGAGGAAGATGATGGAGCCAGGCTTGATGAGACCTGGTAAGCAAGATTCAGATAGAAGGGGCATGAGGACATCCCCTGTCATGGAAGTAGAGAAAGGGCATAGTTATAGAAGAAGGAGGGTGGGGGGTACTGGAAGAAAAAAGAGGAAGATGGCAGCAGAGAAGATACAATGTGAACAAATCATAAAAAATACATAAAAAAAACTGTGATGAAGGTGATGAAGTATAGACATCTTCAGGACTGATGGCTTCTTCTTGGTGGTGGTGCCAGCATGCTGCAAGGATAGACTCATTTTTCTTTAAGAGAATTGGCATTGAGACTCTGATCATGTCCCAATGATTAGATGAAACAACACATACTTTAGTTTATATATTTTGAAGAAAAATATTTAGGGTGGCACATGGGTAGGAATTTGAACGTGGGAGTAATGGAAAAGGAGTGTAATGTGTATTATATCAAATTCCCAAAAAACATTAAAAATAACACGTTGACAACTTTTACGATGACTTTTAACATGGAGAAAGATTCTGCTAAAGGAGGAAAGAGTTTGACTGTGTAAGGCATGCCTTCCAGGAACTCATTATGTAGTAGAGAGTCCTAGCCATGAACTAGTGGTTACCCAGCTATCTCAGACTCTATGAGCTTAGGTGGCATCTCTGAACAAGGAGTCCTGAGACTAACACTACATTTAGAGGGTTTTTCTTTAGAACCACAACAGTTAACACAGCTGCTCTAGTTTCCTATGCATATAACATAGACCCATTTCACTGTCCTGAAGGCCCAATTTTAAATGTAAACACCACAAGGAAAGTTCCACACTGAACACTGTGTAGGCCAGAGCTGCCTATCCAGCCAGGTCAGCCAAGGCAACCCTGCTCATAGAGGTTTGGCAATAGTATTGTGGAACAGCACCATCTGTCAAATAGTTTATTTCCCCTCATTTCTCCTTTTACACTCACAGATTTCTCTTTTTTAGCCAAACCAGTCTCAGGAATTGTCTGGTTTCTGAGAAAAAAATCTGTTAATTGGAATTCTGCCTCCTGGCCATGGCAGATGTGGCTTTTATCTAAGTTATATATCTCAGAAACTTTCCTTGGTGGTCTCTGCAAGCGGGTTGTTCTAAGTCTGAGAAGTAGATAGCAAGATTTCTGGAACATTGGGAATCAGACCACAAACTTTGTGTAACTTTGAATGAATTCCTGGATGCCTCATAAGGGCACACAGAGGTTTTGCTACTGTGATAAAAGTTTTGCTTGTGCCCTTTGCTTTATAAGTGTTCTTTTCTCATTAATTAAACTGAAACTTGATCAGGAATCTGTCTTGTCTCCATTCTTTGTATCTCTTTCCCCCTAATAACACTCCCCCTTTCAGGTGGACTCTTTTCTCTTGTTATAATGTTCATTTGAAATGTACACCTTAACTTTGTTCATTAAAATGATTATTTCTCCCCCCAGGTCTCTGATTTCAGATATTGCATTGTGATAAACAGGCCAAAATTAAACAATTAACCATCAAAAAAAATGTTTTGCAAAGGGAGGAGCCAGAGGACAGGAAAGAGGGGAGCAGCCAGAGTGCAGGAAATTAGTAGGAGAAATGGGCTAGAGAGCTTGGAGAAAGAGCTGAAGGACAGAACATGGCACTATGTAGAGATGGATAGACATAATATTTCACAAAAAGCAAGTATAACAGGTAAAATCTAAATGTTAGGAAACTATGAGGGCTTGGAGATTTAGGAGGGAGTAATTGTTACCCAGCAATGTGTTCTAGGTTAACTAAATAAACCTAGTCTATATGTGGTGATTTGGTTATACAGCGGGTTAGGATTAACAGCAAGCTTTACTAAAGATATTTATTAGTAAATATAAATCTCATTTAGTGCCTGAACAAGGGACCTTGAAAACAAGGGGCAACATGAGAAAGACGCTTTTTTTTTTTTTTTTTTTTTGGAACTCAGATACTTAAGAAAAAATGTGCTTTGTGATGACTGCCCATTACAGGGAGGAAGACAAGATAACAGGCAGCTAAATGATGGAGCAGAGCAGTAGCAGAGAGATGTTAATGAGGACTTTAAAGTCAATGCTAATATAAGCAAGGAATTAGGAGAAATCCTCTTATCCCCTTAATTTTTAAATGAAGTTGGGAAAAAAGGAATCTCACAATCTAAAATGTTATTTTGGAAAAGTAGAGCTGCCAAACAGGCAGAAAAATGTACTTCCAAAGTTATTTAAAATGTTCATAAAAGAGCTCAAACAGATTTGTGTAATTTGAAAACAAAATAATTTAGGAGCTAGATAGTGAAGGTGAAACAGAGTCAGAGGTACAAACTGCCAAGTCTCAATTCAGACTGGCCTCCAGCACCCTCTGCCCCAGTGGCTTTCCTTGCCACATATGCAGGAAATACGGGACCACTGTTCTCAGAGAGAAAGTACAATTACAAAGAGAACAAGTTCAGTTATTAAGGGAATTAGAAAACTTAAAATTATGAAATAATAATAATAATAATAATTGGATTGTTTGCAGTGGTAAGTTTTAAAGTCTGGTTTTTGAAAGACCCCCGAAGGTTGTCTTCCGTCAGGGAGACCCTGTACGCAAAGATCAACGAGTCCAGTTGTTCGGATGCAACCAGCAAGAGGCTTTATTGAGTACACGGGTACGCGGGGCAACAAAGTCTCTCGGAAGACTTGCGCGCCTCTCGGTTGGGGTTACGGGTTTTTATAGGGCTCGGGAGCAGGAAGCGCGGTTACAGAAGCGAGAAGCATAGTTACAGGAGTCTGATTGGGTGGTTTGAACAAAGCCGTAGTTAAGTCACGTACCCAGAACAGGGAAGGCGGGAAGGTAGATTGTGAGCCGAGTCACGTACCCGGAACCGGAATCGGAAAGGCGGGAAAGAATGCAGCGAGGTAGCTCTCCCCTCAGGGAACTTACTGCTATACCGCGCCTACTCTACATAGTGTTAACAATCGCTGCTTATCTTTTGGTCTCTCAGTTTTGACTTTTAAAATTATAAATGTGCTTTATGATTTCACTCCTAAAGAGGATGCTTTGTTTTAATATTACAGAAACAGGTTTTAAAAAAGTATTTAAATGTTTAAAAAACAGGTATCATGGTTGTTCTTTGTCTTTGTCTATGTTTTTTTGTTTTGTTTTATTTTGTTTTTGTCTGCTGGCTTCTGTTTTGGTTTCTGGTTTTGGTTTGCTAGTGAGGTCTGAGAAACTTGATGAGGTTCCAATATAGTTAAGATAATCTGGGTGATACTTCAAGTTCTAGGTAAGAGGTCAGTAAAGGTTCTACTCCTTTTGGACTAGGAGAGAGTGTCACTGGGACCCTATTCTGTATAAAAAAGGGGCTGATGGAGCCCACTCTCCATCTGAAAGCGGTGGAAAGGGCCATGGGGGCTCTGCTCCTTCTGGAATCTATGTGTGTGGAGGGGACACATGAGTGGGGCCACTCCTACTGGAATCTGTGGGACTTGTGTCTAGTAGGGGCTTGTCAAGTCATGGTATTTGGGTAGTCTGGTATCTCCTAGATGACAATGTTCAATTTAATTGTTCCTTATGTATCTCTCTGTGTGTGTGTATTATATCTGTAGACATGGATATATTTAGACATGAGACAATTTGAATCAACACCTCTGAGTTTGGTCCTGGACCATTGGAATTAAATTCTATAAAACATTTTTAAAGTTATCAGGAATTTTAAAATAGTAACCCTTGGGTAGTCTAACAAAGAAATTAAAGGAGTTTCTCAATAAATAAAAAACATTGGTATTTATTTTATTAATTTTACAAATTAAAACCAAGCCATGCTGTTTAAGCCATTTAAACAAAAACTGCACTTATTATACTATATCATAAAAATCCTATAAAATATGTTGTTCTTCATTCAAAAAGCTGGAGATACTTCAATAATATGAAATGTTTTCTTATGCTTTTTTATAGGCAAAAAAGTACAACAGTTCCAGGTTAGCACAGGGTTATGCAGGGTTATATTGATATCATTGTTAACCATTAAATAAAATATATGCCTGGCTGCCAGTACCTATATAAATGATTTAATGCTGTGGGTTTTTTTTTTTCTTTTTTCTGGCCTATAGTTTTGGTACAGCCAGAATAGTTCATTTTTGCTGAGGGCTAGAGGCTAAGTTTAGTTCTCTGTTTAATGTTAAATAAACTCTTGTCCTTTAAAATTTTTGTTGTTAAGTTTTAATACAATATGGTAGGATTAATAAGATTTGCTATCCCCTTTAAAATTTATGTTTAATTAAAAGTTTTGCCTTGATTTTAGTTTAAAAAGAGCCAATTTAAAGTTATGTCAAAGATTATATAGTTCAGTACAAAAATGAGTTTTACCTACTCTTTTTGTTTAGATTTTTTTAAGGTTAAATTTAAAATTGTTCTGCAAATATTTGCAAATTTTTAAGGTTAAATTTAAAACTGGTAACCATAAAATTTGCCTATAAAACTACCTAAAATTTGGTTCTAAAACATCCCTTTAAAAAATATGCCAAAATTTAGATTATAACATCCTGTTTTATAGGATGAAATTTAGAGCAGATGATAAAGGTAGACAAAAAGTAATTCAAATATGCTGGCCCTCAGACTTGTCGGAGTTCTGATAAATATGGAATCTTAATATATGTAAGCTTATTATGAGTGATTCCAACCTATTTAAGTACAAAAAAAAAAACAAATTAATTCAGATTTTATAGATGCAACATATAATTTTTCAATTTAAAACAAAAGATAGCCCAACTCTTGATACTTTTAAGTGCATTTATTGATGATTCATTATGTGATGTTGCTCCCTACATTTATAAAAGCAAAAAAAAAAACCCAATATCTTTTCAAGTTTCAAGTGGCTAACACATTTGCACAAATAGCAGAGGTATCTGCAATATTGGTTGTGTTTCAAAGTTCTAATGAAAAATTTTTGAGTATTTTTACAGATAATACATGTATAGCTCAGGCTTTGCCTGGGTTAGAGACCACAGGACAAAATCAGAAATCTTCTCCTGCTGGATTTTTACTTTTATAAATTCAAAATTTGATTAAAGAAAAACCACTTTCACTTTTTATAGGACATTTGAGGGCTCAATACTAATTTGCCAAGACCCTTATCACAAGAACACGTATTGGCAGATAAAGTCACCAAAAATTATTGTCCATAGTTAAAAATAGCCAAGGATGTCCATAATATACATCATCTTGATAGTCAAAACTTGAGACTTAAATAAGGATTGACTAAGAAACAGGCTTGTAGTATGGTCAAGGCTTGTAGTACTTCTCAATTTCAGACTGTTCCTCATTTGGGCATCAGTCCTAAAGGACTGGATCCAAATCAGATTTTGCAAATGGATATTACTCATTCCTGAATTTAAACAATTGAAATATGTCCATGTTTGCATAGATACCTATTCTTGATTTATTTTTGCCACTCCTCAACCAGAAAAAGCTGCAAAAAAAATGTTATTGTTTCTTTTCTACAGGACTTTAATATTTTAGGAGTTCCTAAGCAATTTAAAACTGACAATGGAACAGGATATACTAGGAAATCTTTTAAAAGTCTTTTTCAACAGATTCAAGTTTCTCATATAACTAAAATACCTTAAAGACAAGGCATGGTACAGCATACCCACCAAAACATTAAGACTTATTTGCAATAAACAAAGAAGGGGAAGCTACTCTCCTTGACACCTAAGAATGACCTTAATCATGTTCTTTTCATTGTGAATTTTAATTTGCATGAGCATGGTAAATCTGCAGCAGATAGATTGTGGCATAGGGAAACTAAGATAACTCTGGCTAAATAAAATGGAGGGATCCTTTAACAAATCAATGGCATGGACCCAACCCTTTACTCATAAGGGAATGAGGCTCTGTCTGTGTTTATTAGCACGAAAATGATGTAGCTCAAGGTTACTGGAACATCTGGTGTGAAAAGTGGATGAGCAGTTTTCTCCTGACTATTATAATGACATCAATAAAGACATCTCTATTCAAAATGACTGTTTATTGGGTGTAGGTTCCTAATACACCTATACTATGTCCATTTTTCTGGGACGATCCAGATGTCCTTGTTTATGTCAACAACACTTAGTTGCTGGGTTTTCCTGCTTTTAAAAGAATGCAAGTAAAACAGACTCTTAACTTTTCAGGACTAGAAAGATGTCATTCTCTTTGTTTTACCAGAGAGAGTATTCATCAGGAAAGTTTACAAGTCTCCCCTATCCAGGTTGTAGGTCAGGATGCCTACTACTCTAAAGTTGGGGTGGCATCTGAAGCCTCCCTTTGCAACCAGGCAAAGTGGAACATGGGAGGGATGTTATTGTCCCTTCCTATGGGAGTTAATGACAGTCTTACATCTCCAATGACTTACTCACCCTGTGAGAAAGGGGATCAATACACTTGTCCTCCCTCAACTGATGGTTCCTTGGACAAGATGCATCATCAGAGATGCTGCATTTACAGTAATGGACTGGACTGGTCTATCGTTAAGGGTATTAAGAACTTGGCTTCTAGTAAAGGTAGTCAAAATCCCATTGTTTTAGAAAAAACTATTAGTGCTGAATTTAGGAAGACTTCAAATAAAAACTGGCAAACCTATATATGGAAATTGGGGGCTGTGTGTAGATATAAGCATTCTCTCTGGGAATGCAAGTAGCTTTGTTAAAGTAATCAAGTATATTTCCCTTTGGCATGTATTAATCCTCTACATTTACTGCTAATTGGAAACATTGTAGTGAGACATTTTAAGAACAATGACACCTATTCAATTGAATGTGTATATTACAGTCTTACTAATTGGGTTAGTGCTTATAATAATGCTCTTTCAGTATTAGTTGTTAAGCAACCTGCTTTTGTTATGATTCCTGATAGGGTTTCTGATTCTTGGTATGATGAAACAGGATTTAATTGGACTCAGATTCAGAATCACCTTGTTGGTATTTGGTCTAGCAAATGCTTCTCATTAAACATGTTAATGATGAGAAATGCAATCCATGACGTAGAATCTTCCAAGAAACCTAAGTAAAAATTGTCCAGTTAAACCTGGGATATATTTACTAGCCTCAGGAGCTACATTCCATCCTTTGACTCTATGCTTAAGTAAGGCCTGAGACTTGTGGACCTGGCATGTATGGGTTTGTTGGCCTGTGCCTGTCTTCCTTGTGTGTTATAGTTCCTTCTTCAACAACTTCAAGGACTGCAACTGCAGTTGCTTTAATTTAAAAATCTCTAAAAACCCCATTTGATATGCAAGAAAATCAATGACATGTAAGAGTAAAATTGTGTTTTTTCAACCTAAGATAGGATAACATAAAAGTTCCATTGGAGACTTTGATAAGGAAAATTACACATTTTGCCAACCTAAGACAGGCTCTCCATAAAACAAGGAAGGGGGAAATGAAGGAGTTTCATTATTGGAATTTGCCTTCTGGCCATGGCAGATGCCTGTCTCATCTATGTTCCATGTCTCAGAGACTGTCCTTGCCAGTCTTTGCAAGGAGGGTGTTCTGAGCCCGAGAAGTTTATCGCAAGCTCCCTACAACCTTGGGAATTGAGAACAAACTTGTTGTAACCTTGAGTGAAATCCTGGATGCCTTGCCAGGTGGCAAAGATATGTTGCTATTGTGAAAAAAAATTACTTGTACCCTTTGCTTCATAATTGTTCTCTCTATGTTCAATAAACTGAGACTTGAACAGGAATCTGTCTTGTCTCCATCCTTCACATCTCTGTCCCCCCATTTATACTCCCTCTTTCAGGTGGACCCTGTTAGACTAGCCAGCAGGACTGTCAGGTTACCTACTCTTTTTCCTGCTCATAAAGACTCAGTACCCCAGAGAACCCTAGACCCTGCCATCTGAATATATCAATAAGACTATGAAGGTACATTTACTGAGTATAGCAGTAACTGCTCAGTTCAAAGTCCAAATTGTGGAAATTTAAGATCCAAGACCACAGTAGGAAACCACCTTGTCCTTTGCTACATTCCCTTTAATCCCATGTCACATTGAGGTGTCCCTACTTAGGAAGCTGTCCAATTAAATAAACATTGAAGTTTCATTTCCTACCTGACTTTGTCTCAGAGGTAAACAGGAGTAAAGGTGTGGGATCTGGATAAAGGGATGAGATAAAGGCATGTTGGTTGTAACACGAAACAGTCAAGTATGCACAGAATCAGATAAACTGGACACTGAGGAAAGATTGATTACTCATCTCCATGGAAACCTCAAGATTCTCTCAGGTGTTGATTAGCTGAGAGGGAGAATGATGACATGCAAAAGGTGAAAATGAATAAGACATTCAGGAGACAGTTATTAAAAGTGACAAGTGGATAGCCTGCTTGAGATAAAGGCTGTACAGCCCTACATGTTTCAATCTGGGTAGCTGAAAGCACACAACACAGAGATAACAGTTCATATGTCCAAGACTTTTAGTTCAGAAAAAGATGGTCACAGATTTCTTTGAAGTGGTCACTAATATAGTCATGTTACCATGACGTGTGAGTTTCCCATTATCACAGATTCCATTATTATTTTTTTAAATGCAAAGATATGTCCTTTGTCAGTGAATTACTTACTGTGAAAATGTTCCCTGACCAAGGCATCTCTTTGAACAAAATCATTTAATTAGGACCTTGCTTATATTTTTACAGAGACCATACATGGTGTCATGTCATCAAGCAGTCATCTTGTTGTTGTCCTTCAGCAGAACTGAGAGCTTTTCATGAGGGGCCATGAGTGGAAGTCTGAGAGAGGGCGACTGGGAGAGACAGAGAGACAAACTGCTGGAGTGACAGATTCAGAAATAGATTGAGACTGACAGAAAACAAATTAAAAATTAAGAGGCTGAGAGACAGAAACTCAATTCTGTCTGGCCACTTTCATTAGCATATCAACCTCAAAGCACACCCTCCTATAATAAACTTCAATAGGAATTATATTATCAAACAAGGCTATAACTCATAGGCATTGCCAGACATTTCCTCACTGGGGACTAAACATGCAAACAGATGAGCTTCAAAGAGACTTTGCAAATAAAATCTCCAGAAAATGGAAGAAGATAGAGAGACTTCTAAGCTAAAAGAACATACTTATCCTGATAGTTTGTCATGCAGTACAATGATTAAAGTCCCAGAAACTTCTAAGTTCTAAAGAACAGCATTGACAGTCTCATTTAGGGAAAATGTACAATATTTTCCTAGTGGAGTTTTATTCAGCTAAGAAAATGACATCATGATATTTTCAGGCAGATGGATGGAATCAGGAGAAATCACCCTGGGTGAAGGAGGAGGATAATAGTGAAGAATAAAGTTACAATAGGCCATTTACTGTGAGCAAACCAGTCTTCAAATAGAATAATTGGGTGGCAAATAGTGTTACATATAGAGAGCTGCACTTCAATAATATTCAGAGAGAAGCCTTCAAACACTCACATTTAAATGGTATTTCCCTATGAAAGTCCCACCCCACTCAGAGCTCTGGGAAGCCTGCAGAAAATGAAACAGGAAGAGTGTCATAGTAGAGGGAATTAAGGACACAAGGAGAACAATGCCCTGAGAATCCTGCCACAGAGGAAGGTGATGCAGCCAGCCTAGATGATAGCAGATAATCTAGGGTCACATAGAAGGGGGAGGAGGACCTCCACTCACAGGTGAATTTTAGAAATTGCAAAGGGGTACAAAGAGGCTTGATGGGGCTGTGAGGAGATGAGTGAGGGGGCAGGAGAGGGGATATAATGTAAATAAATCATAACAAATAAATACATAAGGAAAACTATGATAAAGGTGATAAAGTATAGAGCTCTTCAGAACTGATGGCTACTTCTTGGGGGTGGTGCCAGGGTTTGGCAGGGATTAACTCAGTTTTCTCTAAGGGACTTGAAACTGTGACTCTGCTCAAGTTCCAGTGATCATATGAATAACACATACTTGAATTGGTGTATTTTAAAGAAAAAAAATTAATGTGACACATGGATAGGAATTTGAACCTGGGAGCATTGGAGAAAGAGTGTAATGCATATTACATCAAATTTCCACATGAGCAATAAAAAATAATATGGTGACTATTTTTACAATGACTTTAAAAATGGATAGAAGATTCCAATACGGAAGGCAGATTTGGACTTTTTAAGGCATGGTTTCCAGGAAATCATTATGTGGCAGAGAATCCTAGCCATGATGTAGTGGTTAGGCATCTACCTCAGGTGGCACATCTGAACAAGCAGTCCTGGCACTAACACTACATTTAGAGAGTTTGTCTGGAGGACTATAGCTGGAAACACAGCTGCTCTTATGTCCTAGGCAAATAATGCAGTCTCATTTCAATGTCGTGAAGGCCCAGGTTTAATTGTAAACCCCAGGACCAGGAGGTTCCTTACTGACCACTGTTTAAGGACACAGCTTCTGAACTAGCCAGGTCAGCCAAGGCAACTCTGCTCATAGAGGGTTGGCTAATCTAGTGTAGGATAACACCAACTGTGGAATTATATCTTGCCTTAAGTTCACAATTTACTCTCATAGATCTTTCTGTTTCAGCCAAACTGTCCCAGAAATTGTCTGGTTTACTTCTCTTTTTACTTCTCTTAAATATGCAATACCCCACTGAACCATAGACCCTGCCAGCCTATTAAATACATGGAAGGTACATTTAGTGAGAGTAACAGTGACTAGTAACAGCTCAGTTCAAAGTAACAAACTAGGAAATTTCAGATCCAAGAACAAAGAAGCATACTACCTTGTCATTCCGTACATTCCCTTAATGCCACATCACTTTGAAGCTTCCCTTCTTAGCAAGCTCTCAAATTAAATAGACATTAAAGTTTCATTTCTGACCTGACATTGTCACAGCGGTAAACATGAGTAAAGGTGCGGACTTTGGATAAAAGGATGAGATAAAGGCTTCTTCGGTTTCAAAAAAAGAAAGAAAAAAGAAAGAAAGAAAGAAAGAAAGAAAGAAAGAAAGAAAGAAAGAAAGAAAGAAAGAAAGAAAGAAAGAAAGAAAAAAGTCACATGAGCACAGCATCAGAAATACTGGACACTGAGGAAAGTTTGTTTATTCATCCCATGGAAACCTCAAGATTGTCTCAAGTGTTGATTGGCTGAAAGGGAAAATGATGTCTTGACACAGTTGAGAGCCCATAAAAGTTTCAGAAGCCAGTTATTAAATGTCCAAGTCAACAGACTGATTGAGAGAAAGTCTGAGCAGTCCTTCAATCTGGGGAGCTGAAAGCACCCAACCCAGATATGACAGTTCTGTTGTCCAGGACTTTAGTTCAGGAAAACTGCCACATATTTCTTTCAAGTAATAAAGTTGCCTGTCCTTGACATGTGACTTTTACATTATCACAGATTCATTATTATTTATTAAATGGATCGATATGTCTTCAGTCAGTGAATTATTTACTGGGAAAACATAGCTGACCAAGGAAACTCTTTAAACAAAAAGCATTTAATTGGCAGCTGGCTTATATTTTTATAGAGACTATCCATGATGTCGCATCAGCAAGCAGACAACTTGTTGTAGTCCTTCAGCAGAACTGAAAGCTTTTCATACAGATCCACAAATGGCAGGTAGAGAGAGGGAGACTGAGAGAGACAGAGAGAGAAAGAGATAGACATTTTCAGAAATAGAGAGACTAAGACTGACAGAAACACATATATAAATAACAGAGACATACAGAAAGTGACCATTATGTCTGGTCACTTTAATTTACTTATCAAACTCAAAGCACACCCTCCTATAATATAACTACAACAGGAAATATATTATTAGCAAGGACATAACTTCTAACCCTGCCAATACTTTTCCTCACTGGGACTCAACATGTAAATAGATAAGCTTCAAGGGGACATTGCAATTCAAATCACCAGGAAGTACAAGAAGTTGGAGGGCCTTTTAGGGTGAAAAGAACATAGTCATCCTGATACTTTGTCATTCAACACAATGATTAAAGAATAATCAACTTCCTAGTTCTAAAAAACAGGACTGACAATCTCCTTTGGGAAAAATAAGGAGTATTTCCATAATGCAGTATTATTCAGGACATTTTTAGGCAAAAGAATGGAACCAGGAAAATTATCCTGGTTGCAGTAACTAAAATGAAGACAGACAAATATGGTATGTATTTACTTATTAGGAGGTTTCCTAATAGTGGGGGAAGAAGTTCCAATAAGTCATCTAGTGTGACCAAACCAGTCTTCCACGAGGGGAGTAGGGTGGCACTGAATTGAGTTGTGCCAGTTCATCCTATGGAAATTCAAGCAACCCAGGCTGTTGTTATTAAAATATGTTGCTCTATGCCCCCAACTGATTGATCATTTCCCACTTCTTTCATTAGATTCCATGAACTCTGCCCAACAGTTGGCCACAAGTCTCAGCATCTGCTTTGATAATCTGCATAGCAGAGCCTTTCAGAGTTCCTCTGTAGCAGGCCCCTACCTTTTTACCTATTTTCTCCTTCTTTGGATGTCCATCTTCTTTGACTTTCAGGATGGGGATTGAGTATTCTAGCCAGAGTCCTCCCTCTTAATTAGTTTCTTTAGATCTAGAAATTTTAGTATTTATATTATATTTATTTATTAATTATTATATGTTATATATTATATATGAGTGAGTATATACCATGCGCGTCTTTCTACTTCTAGAATAGCTCACTCAGGATGATCTTTTCTAGTTCCCACCAATTACATACAAATTTCATGACTTCCTGTTTTTTATTGCTGAGTAATATTCCATTGTGTAGATGTATCACAATTTCTTTATCCATTCTGCAGTTAGGGGACACCTGGGTTGTTTCCAGGTTCTGGCTACTGTAAATAAAGCAGCTACAAAAGTGGTTGAGCAAATGTTCTTATTGTGTACTCTAGCCGCTTTTGGATGTATGCCTATGAGTGGTGTGGCTGGATCTTACGGAAGTGCTTTTCCTAGTTGTCTGAGAATGTGCCAGATTGATGTCCAGAGTGGTTGTACAAGTTTACATTCCCACCAGCAGTGGAGGAGGATTCTCCTTTCTCTAAAACCTCTCCAGCATGTACTGTCACTTGAGGTTTTATCTTGGCCATTCTGATGGGTGTAAGGTGAAATCTCAGGGTCATTTGGATTTGAATTACCCTTTGGCTAATGAAGTTGAGCATTTATTTGTTTCTCTGCCATTCAATATTCCTCCATTGAGAATTCTGTGTTTAGCTCTGTTCCCTATTTTTTAATTGGATTACTTGATTTGTTGCTTTTCAACTTCTTTTGTTCTTTATATATACTGGATATTAGCCCTGTGTCACACAGAGTCTTGGTGAACAGTCTTTCCCAATCTGTAGGAATTTGTTTTGTTTTGGTGATTGTGTACTTTGTTTTACAGAAACATTTCAGTTTCATGAGGTCCCATTTACTGATTATTGCTCTAAGTGCTTGTGCTGTTGGTGCTCTGTTCAGGAAGCTGTCTCTTGTGCCAATGATTTCAAAGATCTTCCCCATTTTTTTTTTCTAACCTATTTAATGTGTCTGGTTTTATGTTGAGTTCTATGATCCACTTGGAGTTCAGTTTTGTGCAGGTGATAAATATGGATCTATTTGAATTTTTCTACGTATAGACATCCAGTTTGACCAGCACCATTTGTTGAAGATGCTATCTTTTTTTCTACTGTATGTTTTTGGCATGTTTTTCAAAATTCAGGTGTCCATTAAGTGTGTAGGTTTATTTCTGGGTCTTCTATTTGGTTCCATTGATCCACTGTTCTGTTTCTATGAAAGTCCCATGTGGTTTTTATACCTGTTGCTCTATTGTACAGCTTGACATCAGGGATTGAGATAACTCCAGAAATTCTTTTATTGTTGAGCATTGTTCAGCAATTATGGATATCTTGTTATGGGGGACTTTTGATGATCGTTCCAATTTACTTAGGAGATCTAGGACTATTTAATTGATTTACCTGGTCTCAATTCAGCTTTGGTAAGTAGAATCAATGAAGAAAATTGTCCATTTCATTTAGATTTTCAAATTTTGTGGCATATAAACTTTTGAAGTAAGTTCTAATGATTGGATTTCCTCAGTGTCTGTAGTTATGTCTCCTCTTCATTTCTGATTTTGTTGATTTGGAGGATATGTCTCTCTGCCTTTTGCAAGTTTGGCTAAGAGATTGTCTATCTGGTTAATTTTCTCTAAGAACCAACTCTTGGTTTCATTGGTTCTTTGAATGGTTTTATTTGTTTCTAATTGATTGATTTCAGCCCTGAGTTTGATTATTTCCTGCCATCTACTTTTTGGTATGTCTGCTTTTTTTCTAGGGTTTTTAGGTGAGCCATTAAGTTGCTTGAATGAGATGTTTGAATTTCTTCATGAAGGCACTTACTGCTATGAAATTTCCTATTAGCACTGCTTTCATTGTGTCTCGTAAATATGGGTATGTTGTGTCTTCATTTTCATTGAATTCTAGGAAGACTTTAATTTCTTTTTTTTTTATTTCATCTCTGACCCAGATGTCATTTTGTAGTAAGTTGCTCAGTTCCCATATGTGTGTTGGTTTTTTGTTATTTCTGTTGTTGTGGTCCAGCTTTATTCTGTAGAGATTAGATAGGATAGAGAGAGTATTTTAATCTCCCTGTATCTGTTGAGGCTTGCTTTGTGACCAACCACATGTTCTATTTTGGGGAATATTCCATGAGATGCTTAGAAGAAGGTAAATTCTTTTGTGTTTGGGTGTATGATTTTATAAATGTTTGCTGGTCCATTTGATTCATGAGCTCTGTAAGAGACATTGTTTCTTTGTTAAATTTCTGTTTTGTTAATTTTCTTTTGTTGAGAGTGGAGTATTGAAGTCTCCCACTACAAATGTGTGGGGATCTATGAGTGGTTTAAGTTTTATTAATGTTTCTTTTACATATATTGGTGCCTTTGTATTTTTGGGCATAGATGTTCAGGATTGTGATGTCTTCATGGTGGAATTTTTCCCTGACAACTATGGAGTGTCCTGGCCCATGTCTTTTGGTTAATTTTGGTTGAAAATCTATTTTATCAGATATTAGAAGGGCAACTCCTTCTTGATACTTGGGTCCATTTGCTTGAAAGCATCTTTCAGTTCTTTACTCTCAAGTAATGTCTATCTTTGTTACTTAGGTGTGTTTCTTGAAGGCAACAGATTGCTGGGTCTTGTTTAAGCATCCATTCTGTTTGTCTGTGTCTTTTTATTTGCAAATTGAGTCCATTGATGTTGAGAGTCATTAATGGCCAGTGGCTGTTAGATACTTCAATTTTGATGTTGGATATGGTAATAACTTTGTGTGCTTGTTTGCTTTTTGTTTCACTGTAGTGAGGTTTATTATTTCCTGTCTTTCCTTGAAAGTAGCTAGTTTTCTTGGCTTGTATTTTCCTCCTAGTGTCGTTAGTAATGCTTTAAATTTGTGTAGGTATTGTTGAAATTTGTTTTTGTCCTTGAGTATCTTTTTTTTCCAGTCTATCTATGAGGACTGAGAGTTTTGCTGTGTATAATAGCCTAGACTGATATATCTGTTCTCTTAGGGACTGCATGAAATTCTTCAGGACCTTCTGGCTTTCATACTCTCTGTTGAGAAATCAGGTGTGATTTTGATGGGTTTGCCATTATCTGTTACTTGGCTTTTTTTTTTCTTGCAGCTTTTACTATTTTTTCTTTGTACTGCATACTTACTGTTTTGATTATTATGTGATGGAAGACTTTCTTTTTTGGACTAATTTATTGGGTGTTCTGTAAAGGTCTTGTATTCTCATTGGCTTCTCCTTTAAGTTAGGGAAATTTTCTTCAATGATTTTGTTGAAAATATTTTCTGGAAGATGAGGGGAGATAACAAGATGGTGGCACCAAAGAACAGGGCATCTGAGGAGCAGGACAACATTTCCTGTACAGCGAGCAAGAGACTGAACTCTGGGCTCTAAAACAACAGTGATCATGTTTCCCAAGTGAGAGGAAACCCCTATGGCATGGGAATCAATCGTGACCACTTTCAGGTCACCCAGCCAGAACCTGGAAGAGATCCGGTGTCTCGCAGGCACTAGGTCCCCAGACCAGAGCCACATACCTGTGAGTCCTGATCACATTCCCAGGCTGATTGGTGGGCACAAAAAACAACATAGACTGGGAGACCCTGTCACAAGAGAATCCACAGGGAAGGAAGGAAACGTTTCTGATTTGGGTCACCCAGTCTTTCTTAGGAAAATGTCTCCCAGACCAGTAGGTCTGAGTCACCATCATTGAGCTGTGCTCCAGACACAGGCACAGTTTCTGTGCTCCAACTATCTGGCACAGACTGAGCTTTGCACCCCAGGGCAAAAAAAGAGACTGGGAGTCCCTGTTGCAAGAGAATTCACAGGGAAGAAAGGAAACTGTACTGACTTAAATCACCCAGTTCTTTCCTAGAAAAAGTAGACTGATGGGTCTGAGCCACCATCACTGAACTGGGTTCCAGCAGCAAGCACAAAGAGTTGCTGCTTACCAACTCTCCAACTGTGTGCCCCAGGGCATCAAAGACTAGGAGTCACTGTCAGGAGAAAACCTTATAGGGAACTACGCAAAGAGGACAGACTTAAGCCACCAAGTATATCCTTGGAATAGTTCCCACAGACTGGCCCAACCCAGGGACCTGCTATGCACCAGATAGACTACTATTACTAGGAAAGCGGTAATATGCACCACAGATTACTGCTTGTGACTGGGTCACAGAGCCCCAACCTCACACCTACAAAAGCCCAGAATCCCTGAGATCAACCCCCAGATACGGCTCTAAGAGGCAACTAGTTAACTCTAACAAAACTGACCAAACCATGGGACACACAGGTCACAGCAGAAGATCATCAAATTTACAGCAAGAAACCCAGAAACAGGACAGATGTCTTCAGGACTTCTCTGGGTGAGAGGAGAACCCTCTCAAATACCAAAGAGCACAGTTACCACTCAGGTCTCTATCCCTGAGGGGAACAGCAGCAATTCCTGAAAAACGCCATCCATCCAGGGACTATACCCAAAAAGCTGAGAAGACTGCTTTAAAGAAAAACCAGCTTTCTGCCAAGGGGATTCTCTATACCACAGGATCCCAGGAACCACCAGAAAATGACCCCAAACACCTAAGATAGCCCAATGGGTAGAGGCCAGTGTAAAAGCACAAGCAACAAAAGACAGAGCAATATGGCATCTCCATAACCCTTTTATCCAGGGGCAAGTAGCCCTGGACACCCCAGCATAACTGAAATCCAAGAAGATGACCTAAGAAGTATGCTCATGAGGATGATAACAGAGGAAACAAATAAAATATGTAAAGACCTAGAGGTACATAAACTCAAACAGAATATGGCCATCCATAAGGAAATAGAGGAAGTTACAGCTAAACAGTCCATGGCCTTTAGAAAGGAAATGCTTAAATCACTGATTGAAATAAAAGAAACAAAGGTTTGTTCAAACAAACAGCTGAAAGAAGTTATGGAAAAGCAGGAAAATACAGTCAGACAGGTGAAGGAAATAAAAAAATGCCTTAAGATCTGAAGATAGAATTAGAAAAATTAAAGAAAACACAAATGGAGGAAATTGCAGATAGGAAGAACTTAGAGAAGAAAACAGGAACTACAGAGGTTCAAATAACCAATAGACTACAAGAGATGGAAGAAAGAATCTCAGGTGTGGAAGATACAATGGAATAAATTGAGGTATCTGTCAAAGTAAATATTTAATCTAAAAAATTCCTGAGACAGACCATCCAAGAAATTCAAGAAAACATAAAAAGACAAAACCTGAGAACAATAGGAATAGAGGAAAATGAAGATTCTCTGCACCAAGGCCCAGAAAATATTTTCAACAAAATCATTGAAGAAAATTTCCCCAAGTTAAAGGAGAAGCCAATAAAAATATCCTACAGAACACCCAATAAATTAGACGAGAAAAGAAAATTCTCCCGCCACATAATAATCAAAAGAGTAAGCACACAGAACAAAGAAAAGATACTAAAAGCTGCAAGGGAAACAGGTCAAGTAACATATAATGACAAACGCATTAGACTCACACCTGAATTTTCAACAGAGACTAATAAAGCCAGAAGAGCCTGGACAGATATCATGCAGACCCTAAGAGAACACAGATGTCATCCCAGGCTATTATACTCAGCAAAACTCTCAGTCCTCATAGATGGAGACAACATTATATTCAATGACAAAAACAAATTTCAATAATACCTACTCACAAATCCAGCACTACAGAAGACACTAGAATGGAAAATACAACCTAAGAAAACTAGCTACACTCAAGAAAACACAGGAAATAATTAACCTCACTACATTAAAATAAAAAGCAACCAAACAAACAACCTTATGACCACAGCCAACATCAAAATCAAAGGATCTAACAGCTACTGGTCATTAATCTCTCTCAATATCAATGGACTCAATTCCCAATAAAAAGACGCAGACTAATAGAATGGATGCGTAAACAAAACCCAGCAATCTGTTGTATACAAGAAACACACCTAAGTAACAAAGATAGACATTAACTGAGGGTAAAGGGCTGGAAGACAGCTTTCCAAGCAAATGGACCCAAGAAACAAGCAGGAGTAGCCATTCTAATACATGATAAAATAGACTTTCAACGAAAATTAATCAAAAGAAATGGGGAAGGACATTTCATACTCATCAAGGGAAAATTCCAACCAGAATACATCACAATCATGAACAACTATGCCCCCAATACAAGGGCACCCACATTTGTAAAAGAGACATTGATAAAATTTAAACTTCACATAGAACCCCACACACTATTAGTGGGAGATTTCAACACCCCACTCTCAACAAAGGACAGGTCAACAAAATAGAAATTAAACAAAGAAACAATGTCTCTAACAAAGGTCATGAATCAAACGGACCTAATAGACATTTATGGAAACTTACACCAAAACAAAAAAGAAATTACTTTCTTCTCAACACATCATGGAACCTTCTCCAAAGTAGACCACATTGTGGGTCACAAAGCAAGCCTCAACAGATATAAGAGATTGAAACAATCCCTTGTATTCTGGCTGATCACCATGGAATAAAGCTGGATTTCAACAAGAAGAGAAATAGCAAAAGCCTACACACACATGGAAACAACTTGCTACTAAATGACAGCTGGGTCAGGGATGACATAAAGAAAGAAATTAAAGACTTCCTAGAACTCAATGAAAATGAAGACAATACATACCCAAACTTGTGGGACACAATGAAGGCAGTGTTAAGAGGAAAGTTCACAGCATCAAGTGCCTTCAAAAAGAAATTTGTGATAGCTCATTCAAGCAAATTAATGGCTCACTTAAAAAAAACCCTAGAAAAAGAAGAAGCAGATATACCAAAAAGGAGTAGATGGCTGGAAAGAATCAAACTCAGGGCTGAAATCAATCAATTAGAAATGAATAAAACAATTCAAAGAATCAATGAAACTAAGAGATGTTTCTTTGAGCAAAACAACTATATAGACAAAGCCTTAGCCAAGATAACTGAAAGGCAGAGAGATACTAAGTCAACAAAATCAGGAATGAAAAGGGAGACATAAACACAGACACTGAGGAAATCCAAATGATCATTAGGACTTACTTCAAAAGTCTATATGCCACAAAATTTGAAAATCTAAATGAAATGGACATTTTTCTTGATCAATATGACTTACTAAAGTTGAATGAAATCCAGGTAAACCAATTAAATATCCCTATATCCCCCAAGGAAATAGAAGCATTCATCGAACATCTTGATCCAAAAAATGCCCAGGATCAGATGGTTTCAGCCTAGAATTCTACCAGACTTTCAAAGAAGAGCTAGCTCCAGATCTCTTCAAACTATTCCACAAAATAGAAAGAGACTGAACACTACCAAAATCATTCTATGAAGGCACAGTCACCTTGGTACCTAAACTTCACAAAGAACCAACAAAGAAAGAGAAATTTCAGGCTAATCTCCCATATGAACATTGATGCAAAAATACTCAACAAAATACTTGCAAACAGAATACAAGAACAAATCAAAGATATCCACTACATCCCAGGTACGCAGGGGTGGTTAAATATTCAGGAATCCATCAATGTGATCCACCCTATTAACAAAATGAAAGAAAAAAACACATGATAATCTCCTTAAATGCTGAAAAAGCATTTGAAAAAATCCAACATCCATTCATGTTTAAAGTATTGGAGAGATCAGGGATACAAGTCCGACATCTAAACATAGTAAAGGCAATAAATAGCAAACCTATGACCAACATCAAACTGAATGGAGAGAAACTTAAAACAATCCCACTGAAATCAGGGAAAAGACAAGGTTGTCCACTCTCTCCATATCGATTCAACATAGTTCTGGAAGTCCTTGCTAGAGCAATAAGAGGGTTGAAGGAGATCAAGGGGATACAAATCGAAAGGAAAAAGTCAAATTATCAGTATTTGCAGATGATATGATAGTATATGTGAGTGACTCCAAAAACTCTACCAGGGAACTCCTACAGCTGATAAATATCTTCAGCAATGTGGCCAGATACAAAATTAACTCAAAAAGTCAGTAGCACTCCTGTATACAAAAGACAAAAGGGCTGAGAAAGAAATTAGGGAAACAACACCCTTCACAATAGCCACAAATGAGATTAAGTACCTTTGAGTAACCCTATTTGAGCAAGTCAAATATTGTATGAAAAAAAATACAATATTTCTTTCTGAAGAAAGAAATAAAAGAAGATATCAGAAGATGGAAAGATCTCCCAAGCTCATAGCTTGGCAGGATTAACATAGTAAAACTGGCCATCTTACCAAAAACAATCTACAGATTCAATGCAATTCAATTTACCAACACACTTCTTTACAGACTTGGAGAGAAAAATTCTCAACTTCTTATGGAATAACAAGAAATGCAGAATTTCTTAAACAATCCTCTACAATAAAAGAGCTTCTGGAGGTATCCCAATCCCTGATCTTATGCTATATTATAGAGCAACAGTTATAAAAACTGCATGGTACTGGCATAGATACAGAATATTTTATCAATGGAACTGAACAAATGACTCAAAAATAAACCCATACACTTATGGACACCTAATCTTTGACAAAGATACCAAAACCATACAATGGAAAAAAGATAGAATCTTCAAGAAATGGTGCTATTCTAACTGGATGTCTACATGTAAAAAAATGAAAATAGATCCATATTTATAACCCTGCACAAAACTGAAGACCAAGTGGATCAAAGACCTCAACATAAAACTGGACAAATTAAATCAGTTATAAAAAAGTTGTGAAGAGCCTTGAATTCATTGGCACTGAAGACAACTTCCTGAACAGAACAGCAACAGCACAGGCTCTATGAGCAAAAATCAATAAATGGGACCTCATGAAATTGAAAAGCTTCTGTAAAGCAAAGGACACCATCATCAACACAAAATGACTGCCCACGACTGGGAAAGTATCTTCACCAACCTTTTATCTGACAGAGGGTTAATATCCAGTATATATAAAGAACTAAAGAAGCTGCAAAGTAGCAAACAAAGTAATCCAATTAAAAAATGGCAAAGAGAGCTAAGCAGAGAATTCTCTGTCGAGGAATATCAAATGTCAGAGAAACACTGAAAGAAATGATCAACACCATTAGCCATTAGGGAAATTCAAACCAAAATGACCCTGAGATTTCACCTTACACCCATGAGAATGGCCAAGATGAAAAACTCAAGTGAGTTTTCATGCAGGAGAGGTTGTGGAGAAAGGGGAACCCTCCTATACTGCTGGTGGGAATGTCAACTTGTACAACCACTCTGGAAATCAATCTGGCGCTTTCTCAGACAACTAGAAATAACATTTGCTCAAGATCCAGCCATACCACTCCTCGGCATATATCCAAAAGGGGCTCAAGTACACAAAAAAGACTTTTGCTCAACCATGTTTATAACAGCTTTATTTGTAATAGCCAGAAGCTGGAAACAGTCCTGATGCCAGAAGCTGGAAGCAACCAAGTTGCCCCTCAACTGAAGAATGGATGCAGAAATTGTGGTACATCTACACAATGGAGCACTACTCTGCAATGAAAAACAAGGAAATGATGAAATTTGCAGGTAAATGGTGGGACCTGGAAAGCATCATCCTGAGTGAGCTGTACCAGAAGCAGAAAGAAACACAAGGTATATACTCACTCATATAGACATATACCATAGGATAAACCTACTAAAACCTAAAAAACTAAGAGAGACTAAAACGCTCAATCCCCATCCAGAAAGGCAAAGACAGTAGACACCAGAAGAAGAAAAAAACAGGAAACAACCTAGGAACCTGCCACAGAGGGCCTCTGAAAGGCTCTGCCCTGCAGAATATCAAAGCAGGCACTGAGATTTATGGCCAACTGTTGGGCAAAGTACAGGGAATCTTATGTAAGAAGTGGGAAATAGTAAAATCTGGAGAGGATAGGACCTTCACAAGGAGAACAATAGAACCACAAGATTTGAACACAGGGGTCTTCCCAGAGACTCATACTCCAAGCAAGAACCATGCATGGAGATAACCTAGAACCACTGCACAGATGCAGTTCATGGCAGTGTAGTATTCAAGTGGGTTACATAGTAGTGGGAAGAGGGACTGCCTCTGACATAACCCGATAGGCCTGCTCTTTGATCACCTCCCCCTGAGGGGGGAGCAGCCTTACCAGGCCACAGAAGATGCCAATGCAGCCCTTCCTGATATGATCTGATAGACTAAGATCAGAAGGAAGGGAGAGGAGGACCTCCCCTATCAGTAGACTTGGGGAGGGGTATGTTTGAAGAAGGGGTAGGTAGGGAAGGACTGGGAGGGGAAAAGGGAGGGGTTTGTGGGGGATACAAAGTGAATAAATTATATATAATACATTAAAATACAGAAAAATATTTTCTGGGCCTTGGAGGAGGGAATCTTGGATAGTCTATGTCAGAAAATGTTTTTAGATATAACATTTTCTTTGACAGATACATTGATTTCTTCCATTTGTATCTTCCACACCTGAGATTCTTTCTTCCATCTCTTTTAGTCTATTGTTTATGGTTACCTCTGTAGTTCCTGTTTTCTGCCCTAAATTCTTTCTCTCCACAGTTTCCTTCATTTGTATTTTCTTTAATTTCTCCAAAAAAAATGAGGAATGTTTCATGAATTTGTGTCATCCTAGTGGTGAAGCCATGCTAATACTCTCTGTATCATTTCAATTTTAGTATATGCGATGCCCAAGCGAGCACCACATATTTCTTTCAAGTCATGTGTCCTTGACTTGTGTGTTTCACATTATCACAGATTCCATTATTATTTGTTAAATTCACGGATATGTCCTCAGTCAATGAATTTTCTGTGAAAATCCTCCCTAACCAATGCAAATCTTTGAACAAAAAGCATGTATTTGGGACATTGCTTATATTTTTACAGAGACCTTCCAGTATGTAACATCAGGAAGCAGTCATCTTGTTGTAGTCCACCAAAACTGAGAACTGTTCGCACTGAACTACAAATGCCAAGCAGATAGAGGGAGACTGAAAGAGTCAAAGAGAGAGAGCTAGAGAGACAGATTCAGAAATAGAGAGACCAATACCAACAGAAACAAAGATATAAAGTGACAGTGACCAAGAAAGAGAGACTCCATTCTGCTAGTCACTTTCCTTGGCCTATCTACCTCAAGAGACAACCTCTTATAATATAAATCAAAAATGAATTACATTATTTAATATTTTTATTTTAATTTTTATTAATTACACTTTATTCACCTTGTACTCTCCATAAACCCCGTCTACTCCCAATACCACCTCCTTCATTTTCTCCATGCATGCCCCTTCTCAAGTTTACTGATAGATTAAGACTCCCTTTTCTTGCTTCTTATCCTACTCTAACAGATCACATCAGGAGAGGTTGCATTGTCTTTCTCTGTGGCCTGGTAAGGCTGGACCAATATCAGGGTGAGGGGATCAAAGAGCATACCAATCATTTCATCTCAGAGGCAGTCTATGTTCCCATTACTGTGGAACCTACTTGGACACGGAACTGCCATGGGCTACATCTTTGCAGAGGTTCTAGGTTATCACCATGCATGATTCTTAGTTCTAGTATGAGTCTCAGCAAAGACATCTGTGCTCAGATTTTTTGTTCTGTTGCTCTCCTTGTGGAGCTGCTGGCCTCTCCAGATCTGACTATTTCAGAATTCTTTCATTAGATTCCATGCCCAACAGTTGGCAATAATTCTCAGCATCTGCTTTGATAGTCTAAAGTGCAGGGACTTTCAGGGGCCCTGTGTGGCAGGCTCTTAACTTGTTCCCTGTTTTCTCCTTCTTCTGATGTCCATTCTCTTTGACTTTTGAGATGGGGATTGAGTATTTTAGGCAGAGGCCTCCCTCTTGAATAGTTTTGTTAGATGTACAGATTTCAGTAGTTTTATTCTATATTAAATGTCTATATGAGTGAGTATATACTGACCATGTCTTTCAGCTTCTGGGATAGCTCACTCAGGATGATCCTTTCCAGTTCCCACCATTCACCTGCAAATTTTATGATTTCCTTGTTTGTTCGTTTCTGAGTAATATTACATTGTGTAGATATACCATAATTTCTGTATCCATTCTGCAGTTGGGGGACATCTGTGTTGTTTCCAGGTTCTGGCTATTACAAATAAAGCTGCTACAAACATGGTTGAGCAAAAGTCCTTATGGTATACTTGAGCCTCTTTTGGATATATGCCTAGGAAATTACTCATATGGAGACAATGGTGTGTCTGTGTTTTTTCACAGGAAAATGATACAGCTTGATGGCTCCTGGAATGCCTGATGCAACAAGTGGGTGAGGAGTTTTCTCCTGACAATGATAATGATAACAATGAAGACCTCTTTGGTCAAAATGATTGCTTATTAGGCATATGTTCCTAATTCACCTCTACTACATCCAGAAGTCCTTGTTTATGTCAACAACACTTGGTTGCTGGGTTTTCCTGCTTTTGAAGGAACACAAGTAAAACATATTAACTTTTCAGGACTAGGAAGATACCATCCTCCAAAGAGAGTATTGCTACACCCTCTCCAGTGTCATTAGTGTAGCATATCAATAGATTCTTCTACTAGATGGGAGATACATTTTCATCGGAAATATCCTCCCTGGAGGTCCCTAGCAAGAACCCTAACATGGCAATCTAAGCCAAAAATACGTATTCTGAAAGTCCCATGCTTACTGGGTTGCAAGATTGAATTGATGAACTTTTTTGTTGCTTCTCTGTGTTTCTTGGAACAGTACATTTATCTATTCAATGAAACACATTTCTAATAGATTACTAAAAGCTTTAGCAAATAAGAGTAGAAGGAAAATAAAATTTTAGAAGAGGTAATAAATCAGATTCAGCATCAGGAATTGCTTGTGGAAAACCAAACATTGTAGGTAATTAAGGGACAAGAGTTTTAGGGCTTTCTAAAGAAAATATTTAATCAGGATGATAGGATAATATTCTGGATATTCCCACTGCAGTAAATCTATTACAAAACCATTACCAAACACAGGTGTTTATGATGAGGCAGAATGAAGATAGGCAAACGTAGGAGGTCAGAAGGTTCTATATTATACTATGAGTTTTACAGACATGCTAGCTCAAGCATCTTATCTCTAAGGAAAGATTGTAAATCCTTAGCAAGACAAACAGGAGGAAATTCCCTCAGTGCTTAACTCTAAGGGTGGTTGTAAATCTTTAGCCAACAGACCCTGCTCTTCCACTCACTAATTAATAGCAGTAAACTGTGCAAGCACCACTAGTTTAAGGTTTTGTATTTGTTTTGATTAAAAGCTTTTAGGCAAATATTTTTTGTAGACACTGCTTCTGCCAGGTTACTCTTTCAGTTAAAATGCAAACACTTCTGATGAGAACTGATAGACTAAGATCAGAAAGAAGGAGAGGAGGACCTCCCCTATCAGTGGACTTGGGGAGGGGCATGCATGCAGAAAGGGGGAGAGGGTGGGGCTGGGAGGGGAGGAGGGAAGGACTTATTGGGGATACAAAAATGAATAAAGTGTAATTAATAAAAGTTAAATAAAAAATTTAAAAAAATGTAAATTTTGTATTGTTGATAAAAGTCTGAATGCTCCGGGAAATATGTCAACTTCAAGATGCTTCTTTATGTAATCACTATATAAGAGTTGGCTTGACTTCAGTATAGTGCAGTAGATCCAAACCAACACTACCTGGTGTGGTCTCTGTCAAATTTGCCTATCTGTGTCTAACCTGATATCCGAATCCCTGTTTTCCCTTGGGTGAGGGACTCCCGGCTGGGTTGGCCTGAGCAGAGTATCAGGACAGCTTACCAGTCTCCCCTGTCTAGGTCATTAAGTCAGAATGAAAACTACTTTAAAGTTAGGGTGGCAGCTCAAGCCTCCCTTTGCACCCAGGCAAAGTGGAACATTGGAGGGACATTATTGTCCCTTCCTACAGGAGTTAAGAATGGAAGTCTTACATCTCCAAGCAGTTATCCAACCTCTGAGGAAGGGGTTCAAAATACTTGTCCTCGAATGATGTTCCTTGGAAAAAATGCATACGAGAAACGCCCACCATCTACTCCTGGTACAATGTTGCTGCCTTTACTTGCAAACCGAGTACAAGAACACCTCAAAGATATCAACATTATGACTAAGTAGGCTTCATTCCAGATATGCAGAGGTGGTTCAATATGGAAATCCATAAATGTAATCTACCATATTAACAAACTGAATAATAATAAAAACATAATAATTTTCTTAGATGCTAAAACAGCTTTTGACAAAAAACCAACATCCATTTTTGGCTAAATTATTGGAGAATTGGCTAAATTATTGGAGAATTGGCTAAAATATTGAATATATTCAAGGCACATATTTAAACATAGTAATATAGAGAAAGCCTATTCATCATCAAAGTAAACGGTGAGAAACTTAAAGCAATCCCACTGAAATTAGGGACAATGCAAGGATGCCCCCTCTCACCATATCTCTTCCTTGCTGGAGTAATAAGACAATTGAAAGAGATCCAGGGGATAGAAACCTGAAAGGAAGAAGTCAAAATATCACTATTTTTATATGATATATGATACTATCTCTGAGTGACTTCAAAAATTTTACCAGGGAAATCCTACAGCTGATAAACACCTTCAGCAAAGTGACTGGATATAAAATTAACTTAAAAACAAACAAACAAACAAAACAAAGAGTAGCCCTCCTGTATATGAAAGACAAAAGAGAGGAGAAAGAAATTAGGGAAACAAAAGAAATTATATTATCTAACAAGTCCATACCTCCATACATTCCCAGATATTTACTTTGGAGAAAGAGCTAGAGAGAGAGTTTCAGAAATAGAGAGACCTAGACAATAAAAACAAATATAGAAAGTGACAGAGACTGAAAGATAGAGACTCCATTTTGTCTGGTCATTTTCATTGGCATATCAAATTCAAAGCACATCCTTTTAAAATATCAAATCGGAATATTATCTAACAAAGCCATGCTGCCTGTTTACACAAAGTTGAGACAAGATCCTTAGAATAATTATATATACAATAATGTTATTATGACATCACAATTATATGCCATCTCTGTTGTATGTATTGATTAAAATATACATTTGATATATATTCTGGTAAAGCTGCTGTTAATCCTATAGAGCTGTATAACCAAATCACCACATAGATTCTGATTATATTTAGTTAACCTGGAACACAATGATGGGCAATAATTACTCCCTCATAAACTTGCAAGTCCTTTTAGTTTCCTAACATTTAGATTTTATCCATTTTACCTGCTTTTTTTTTTTTATGAAATCTTAGATTTGGTTCATTCTCCACCGTAGTTCCTAGTTCTCTTCTCAGCTGGGCTCTCTTAGCTCTACCCTTGCCCTTTTTTTCCTACAACCATTTGCTACACTCTGGATCCTCCCCTCTTTCCTGTCATCTGGCTCATCTCCTCTTCATGCTCAATATTGTGGCTAGTTGCTTTATTTTTCCCTGTTTACACAAAATTGAGACAGAATGCATAAAATAAGTATCACAATGCAATATCCAGATTGTAAGCAGAGAGTGGGGAATAGAAATCTGCATTTGATGGAACAAGGGTAAGGTGTATACATTTCAAAAGAACAGTGTACCAACATTCCTTCTTAAAGTCCATTGAAAAGCTTCTTTTATTTCAATACAATAATAATTATGAAAATGTGAAACTATATTACGTAAAATCTACATATGCAATGTCCATTCCATGTGAATTTAGCAACTTAGGAGCAAGTTTCTGATCATCCTGTCTATCTTGACAAGTTGAAAGTTCTATACTTAAATTAACTTTTACCCTCGTTGGTATTACCTATATATGAAAGCATTTCTTAAGTTCTAAACAACGTAAGCTTTTTTGTGGCACTGAACCTACTTGTTCTTCAACCCCCTCAGAGACTTGAGAAGGAATAAAATTATTTAGTAGAGTAAATAGGAAGTATATGCTAGCAGCTTTGAAAATCTTAAAAAAAAATTGACAGAAACAATTTGTTGCCTGAACAGTCACCCATAACTCTCTGTAACTTTGGAGCATCATCTTCAGCCTACTGGCTCATAATATTTAACAGACATATTTGTTAAGGGGGAACTATGTACCATGTCTTGATGGAGTCCAGAAAAGTTATGGCATCAAAATTCTATGATGATATCTCAATGTTATGACATGACAGTGCTATTATGACATAACAATTGAATGACACTTCAATGCTATTATGACATGATTTTGGTATGACATCAAAATGGAATTTTGATATCACAATGCTTTAAAAACATCACAATACTGTTATGATAAGATAGTTTTATGACATCACAAAGGAATTATGAAATCACAATGCTATTATGACACAAAAATGCTATGATGCCATCACAAAATTATGGCATCTCAATGTTACTGAGAAATCACAATGGTTTTATGACATCACAATGCTATTATGACATCACAATGCTTACATGACACCACAATGCTTACTTGACATCACAATGTTATTATGACAACACAATGGTATTATACATCACAATTCCATTGTGACTTAAAAATTGTATTATGACATAAAAATGGTAATACGATATCACAATGAATGGTATTATGACATAAAAATGGTAAGATGACATCACAATGCTTTCACAACATCATAATTGCGTTACTTCACAATATCACTTCACAATGATATTAAAACATTACATTGTGGTGATGACTTCACAGTGCTATTATGCCATCACAATAGCATTAGGACATCAAAATTCATCACCACTTCCCAATGCTATTATGACATCACAATGCTATTAAGATATTAAGACATGATTGTGGTATGACATCACAATGGAATTATGACATCATAATGGAATTTTGGTATCAAAATGATATTATGACATCACAATTCAATGATGATATCACAATGTTATTATGACATCACATTGATATTTTGACATCAAATTTCATCATGACATCCGAATGCTATTATGATATCACAATATCATTATGAAATGATTGTGGTATGACATCACAATGGAATTTTAATATCAAAATGCTATTATGACCTAAAAAAGGTATTATGACATCACAATGGTATTAAACATCACAATAGTATTACAATATCGCAATGGTCTGATGACTTCAAAATGGTGTCATCACATCCCAATGGTATGACAAAGTAATGCTATTATAAAATAAAAATGCTATCCAACATAACAACAGGATGACTTCACAATGGTGTTAGGACATCACAATGGCATCATGACATCACAATGGCATTATGACATCAAAATACTATTTTGAGTTCACAATGTTATTATGATATCTCAATGCTATTATGATATCACAATGCTATGATGACATCACAGTGCTTTTATACTATCACAATGATGTTATGACTCCACAATGATTTTGTGAAATAATACTTCTATTGTGACATCACAATGCTTTTATAACATCACAATGAAATGATGAACTCACAATGTTATGTTGACATCAGAATGTTATTATGACATGATGGTGTTATGATATCACAATGGAATTATGATATCACAAAGCTATTATGACATGACAATGGGGGTTATGGCCTCAATATGTTATGATGATATCACAATTATATTATGACTTCAAAAAGTTATGACTTCACAATGATATTAGGACATCACAATTCTATGATGACATCACAATGGTATGATGATATCCCAAAGCTATTACCACATCACAATGGTATGAAGACATCCTAATGCTATGATGACAAGACCTCATCTTGCAATGGTATTATGACATCACAATGTTATGATGACATCACAATGCTATTACAACACAAGACCTCATCTTGCAATGGTATTATGACATCACAATGTTATGATGACATCACAATGCTATTACAACATGATTGCATTATGATATCATAATGGAATTATGACATGAGAATGTTATTCTGACTTGACAACAATATGACTTTACAATGATAGTAGAACATATTATACTATGATGACATCAAAATGCTATTAGGCTATCACAATGGTGTTAGGACATCAAAAGGTTATTATGACATTACAATGCTATTGTGACATCACAATGGAATTTTAACTTATGACATGACCATGCTATCATAACATCACCATATGATTGTGATTTGACATCACAATAAAATTATGACATCCCAATAATATTATAACTTCACAAAACTATTACAACATAAAAATGCTTTTAGGACATCACAAAGGTATTATGACATCCCAAAGCTATTTTGACATCACAATGCCATTATGATGTCATAATGCTATTATAACATCCCAATGCTCTTATGACAGCCCAAAGCTGTTATGAAATGATTTGTATTATGACATCACAATGGAATTATGATAACACAATGCCTGTGGTAGCTCGGTAACCAATTGGTTTCCCATGGTAAGGGGAACAGGGACTATTTCTGACAACTACACTGTGGCTCACAACCCTCCATTGTGAGATCTGGTGACCCTTCTGGGATGCTGGCAGTACACTGTATATACAGAATAGATGTTTTATATATACATAAAACAAATGAGTAAATAAATTGTGGTAAAATGTTTTTTGGGATGTATATAATTTACCCTTGTTAATTCAAATGCTGATTTCTGTCTCCCACTCTCTGATTTGAATCCAGAAATTGCACTGTGATGCTTACTCTACACATCACCTGTCTCAAGTTTGTGTAAACATGGCACCATTTGTTCTCTGTATTTTCAATGAAACAACCAGCTACAGTGCTGAGCAATGGAGAGAAAAGGATGGGACATCCTGGTCCATAGCAGGAGGAAGGGGAAGGAAGTAGGGGAGGAGAGGTGGAGAATCAGGGGGAGAGGTCTTGGAACCATGTGGAGAGATAGATCATACCTAAGATATGACCAAAAGCATGTATAATGACTGAATCTGAATGGTAGGAATCTATGTGGTCTTTGAGGTTTAGGATGAAATAACTACTGACCAGCATTGTGCTCTAGGTTAGTCAAATTAATCCCAGTCTCTGTGTTGTGATATGCATATACAGATGGTTTAGGAATAAGCGCTGTTTAAGTAAATGATATTTCAATAGTAAATATCAATAACTATCAAAAAATGGCATTCAGCTAATCTAACTGTATAATAAATAATCTAACTGTATAATAAATATAATAAATATATATATACTTTTTTAAGTATACACCTTACACTTGTTGAGTCACATACTGATTTCTCCCCACCCTCCAACTCTCTACTGTATAATAAATATAATAAATATATATATATATTTATGTATACACCTTACACTTGTTGAGTCACATACTGATTTCCCCCCACCCCCCAACTCTCTGGTTTCAATCCAGATATTACATCATTTTAAGCATCCTGTCTCAACTCTTGTGTAAACAGGACAAAATAAAACAACTAGACACAATGTTGAGGAGGGAGGAGCAAGAGTACAGGAAAGATGGGAGGAACCAGAAGGCAGGAGATGAATGGGAGGAGAAGGTGTGAGAAGAGAGCTAGGAGAACAGAGCTGGGCGAGAGATCTTGGAGAATGTGGAGCATGAACCAGACCTAAGATTTCACAAAAAGCAAGTATAATGTGGGAAATATAAATGTTAGGAAAGTGAGGGCTTGAAGGTTTAGGAGGGAATAACTATTGCCCACCATTGTGTTCTAGGTTACCTAAAAACCCAGACTCTGTATGGTGATTTGATTATATAACTGCTGAGGATTAAGAACAGCATTACTAGAAGATAAACCAATAGTAAATATTAATAACCTCTTAAAACAACACAATTTAAATCATAATTTAACATAATTTGGTGGTGGGATTAAGCTCACAGTAATACAATCCCCATAAGTCAATATTAAAATCTAAAAACTCCCAGGTCAATTACTGTCTCTTTAAGAGAGACTCTTAAACAGACCCAGGAGCAAAAGACAGCCTATTGTGGACAGGCCTGAGACTTAACATAATGAAACTGGCTGCTGCTATAGTCTAACAGGAGGATATCCAAGCATGGCTTCCTTATACTGAGGCTGGCTTAGTTCAGCTAAACTCAGCAGCCATGTCTGGAAAGAAAGGAAGTGGAGGCACACAGACCTCTAGACACAGCTTGGCCTAAAACTGCATTTAAAAAATTAAGCCATGCAGAGGGTGTTTTAATATACTTTGGCTTTGTTTTGGTTGTCATAGTCATAGATCTGGTTGCAATATATTTAATAGTGGTGGCTTTTCTGGAAGAATTCTCCAAGAAAGTGCAAGGAGAAAACAGGAAAATCAACCAAGGAATGGAATACTAAGTTACAGACAATAGAAAGGGCACTCTTCCTAATAAAAAATAGATTAATAATGGCTAAAATTCAAAGCTCTTTGGGTGCAAGATACTTGTCAGCTCTTTCTGGTAAAAGTCCGCCAATTCATTAAAACATCAAGTAAATTCCAAAAACAACCAACTGGGCTTTTCTTGTTACACCATAACAACTGACCCCAAACTTAAAATTTCCTTATCTCTTTGCTTAGTTTTCATTTAAAAGCTTTGAATTACAACTATATTGATTTGAAAAAAAAATATTTGAAAAAGTTTGCAAAGGCACATGCTTTTACTTCTAACACAAAGTAAAAAGAAACAGGCAGATCTGTGAGTCCCTGATCAGCCTAATTTACATAATAAAAGCCAGGATGGCAACTCCTGCTGTTTAGCCACTTGCAGAGATAGCCTAAGATTCAAAATGACAAAATTATCCTTAAGGTACACAGTAGCCTAGTTAAGTACTAAAAACTCAAAAATTATACTTCGTATATTTAAAAGGCAAAACTGAGATGGGGGCAAGATGGCGGTGCTGGGAAGACTCTCATTCTGACCAGCAGCACAGCAGGATCAGCATAGTGACCAGCAATCAGAACTCGCAGCCATAAAACACAGTGATTGTGTTTCCCAGGTGAGAGAGTACCCCACAATGGGGGATTCAATCAGCTTTTAACTCACAGGACTAAACTGAGGAAGAGATCCCAGTTCCGCCAGACACTTGGCTACCAGCCCCCAGCACCAGCCCCAGCACAGAGCCACAAGCCAGTGTCTCTGGTCATGGTACTAGACTGAACCATGTGCACCACACTATCAGAGACTGGAATTTTCAGTCAAGAGAGAGATAACTCCACGGTGCAGGAAACGATTGGGACCAACCTTAGGTCACCAAGACATCCCTTAGAAAAGACTCGGGTTCCACGGGCGCACCAGGAGCCAGCCTGGAGCCAGAGCCGGGGACCCAGGCTCCAGCACAGAGCCCTGCCTGCACACCTGAGATAGAACTGTGGGCACCAGGGCACCATTGAATGAGTTTCACTGTCCCGTGCAAACACACAGGGAGGGAAACGACTGGTCTGATATCAGAGCCCCAAAAACAAGGCAGTTTCTGTGTGCCAGACCAGCTGGCAGACACTGAGCAGTGCACACCAGGGCAAAAAAGAGACTGGGAGTCCCTGTCTCCAGAGAATCCACAGGGGAGGAAGGAAACTGTACTGACTTAAATCACCCAATCCTTCCCTGGAAAAAGTCTAGCAGACCTGTGGGGCCAAGCCGCCATCACACAGCTGTGCTCCAGACACAGACACAGACACAAACAGGGGCTGCACACCAGATGTCCAACTGGGTCACAGCAGCTGATCAATAAATTTACAGCAAGAAACCCAGAAACAGGGCAGCTGTCTTCAGGACTTCCCTGGGTGAGAGGAGAACCCTCTTAACTAAAAAAGACCACAGTTACCACTCAGGTTTCTATCCCTGAGGTGAGCAGCAGCAACTCCTGAAAAAAACACCAGCCATCCAGGGACTATATCCAAAAAGCTGAGAAGACATCCTTCAGAAAAAAACAAAACAAAACAAAACAAAAAAACAAAAAATAGCTTCTGCAAAGGGGATTCTCTACACCACAGGATCCTGAGGAACTACCAGAAAATGACCCCAAACACCTAAGATAGCACAATGGGTAGAGGCCAGCATAAAAGCTCAAGCAACAAAAGACAGAGCAATATGGCATCTCCAGAAACCAGTTACCCAGGGGCAATTAGTCCTGGACACCCCAGCATAACTGAAATCCAAGAGAATACCTAACAACTATGCTCATGAAGATGATAACAGTGGAAACAAATAAGATTCATAAAGACATAGAGGAAGGTAAAGACAAACAAAATATTGTCATCAGTGAAGAAATAGAGAAAGCTGCAGCCAAACAATTTATGGCCTTTAGAAAGGAAATGCTTAAAGTACTGAATAAAATAAAAGAAACAGAGTTGCAGGAACAAAAAAAAAAAAAAAAAAAAAACAAAACAGGAAGTACAATCAGACAGATGAAGGAAGTAAACAAAACAACTCAAGATCCGAAGATAGAACTGGAAAAAGTAAAGAAAACACAAATGGAGGTAATAATGGAGAGGAAGAATCTAGGGAAGAAAACAGGAACTACAGAGGTAAGCATAACCAACAGACTACAAGAGATGGAAGAAAGAATCTCAGGTGTAGAATATACAATGGAAGAAATCAATGCATCTGTCAAAGAAAATGTTAAATACAAAAAATTCCTGACACAGACTGTTCAAGAAATCCAAGACAATATGAAAAGACAAAACCTAGGAATACTAGGTATAGAGGAAGAAAAAGAATCCCTTCTCCAAGGCCCAGAAAATATTTTCAACAAAATCATTGAAGAAAATTTCCCCAAATTAAAGGCGAGGCCAATAAGAATACATGAGGCCTAGAGAAAACCCAACAAATTTGAGCAGAAAAGAAAATTCTCCCGCCACATAATATTCAAAACAGTAAGCACACAGAACAAAGAATACTAAAAGCTGCAAGGGAAAAAGGCCAAATAACATATAATGGCAAAACAATTAGAATCACACCTGATTTTTCAACAGAGACTATGAAAGCCAGAAGGGCATGGACAGATATCATGCAGACCCTAAGAGAACAAAGATGTCAGCCCAGGCTACTATAACCTGCAAAGCTCTCAGTTCTCATAGACGGAGAAAACAAGATGTTCAATGACAAAAACAAATTTAAACAATACCTACACACAAATCCAGCATTATAAAAGTCACTGGAAGAGAAAATACAACCCCCAAAAATTAGCTTCTTTAAAAAAAAAAAAAAACAGAGGAAATAGTTAACCTTACTACAGTAAAACAAAAAGCAACCAGGAACACAACCTTATGACCATAGCCAACATCAAAATCAAGGGATCTAACAGCCACTGGTCATGAATCTCTCTCAAAATCAATGGACTCAACTCTCCAATAAAAAAACACAGATTAACAGAATGGATACATAAAAAAAAAACAAAAAAAAACAACCAACCAACCAAACAAACAAACAAAAAAAAAACAGCAATATGTTGCATACAAGAAACACACCTAAGGCACAAAGACAGACATTACCTGAGAGTACAGGGTTGGAAGAAGACTTTCCAAGCAAACAGACCCAAGAAGCAAGCAGGAGTAGCCATTCTAATAATTGATAAAATAGACTTTCAACCAAAATTAATAAAAAGAGATGGGGAAGGACACTTCATACTCATCAAAGGAAAATTCTACCAGGAAGACATCACAATCCTAAACATCAATGCCCCAAATACAAGAGCACCCACATTTGTTAAAAAAACATTGATAAAATTTAAACCACATATAGATCCCCACACATTAATAGTGGGAGACTTCAATACCCCACTCTCAACAAAGGATAGGTCAACAAAACAGAAATTAAACAAAGAAACAATGTCTCTGACAGAGGTCATGAATCAAATGGACCTAAGAGACATTTAGAGAACTTAACACCCAAACACAAAAGAATTTACCTTCTTCTCAGCACCTCATGGAACCTTCTCCAAAATAGACCATATAGTTGGTCACAAAGCAAGCCTCAACAGATACAAGAAGATTGAAATAATTCCTTATGTGTTGTCTGATCACCATGGAATAAAGCTGGACCTCAACAATAACAGAAATAACAAAAAGCCTACACACACATGGAAACTGAACAACTTGTTACTAAAAGACAGCTGGGTCAGGGAAGAAATAAAGAAAGAAATTAAAGTCTTCCTAGAATTCAATGAAAATGAAGACACAACATACCCAAACTTGTGGGACACAATGAAAGCAGTGCTAAAAAGAGAGTTCATAGCACTAAATGCCTTCAAGAAGAAATTCGAGACAGCTCATTCAAGCAATTTAATGGCTTTCTTAAAAACTCTAGAAAAAGAAGAAGCAGACAGACCAAGAAGGAGTAGATGGCTGGAAATAATCAAACTCAGGGCTGAAATCCATCAATTGGAAACAAATAAAACAATTCAGGAATCAATGAAACCAACAGCTGGTTCTTTGACAAAATCAACAAGATCCACAAACCCTTAGCCAAGCTAAGTAAAAGGCAGAGACACACCACTCAAATCAACAAAAACAGAAATGAAAAGGGGGACATAACTACAGACACTGAGGAAATCCAAACAATCATTAGGACTTACTTCAAAACTCTATATGCCACAAAATTTGAATATCTAAATGAAATGGACATTTTTCTTGATCGATTTGACTTACCAAAGCTGAATCAGGACCAGGTAAATCAACTAAATAGTCCTATGTCCCCCAAAGAAATAGAAGTGGTCATCAAAATTCTCCCATCCAATAAAAGCCCAGGACCAGATGGCTTCAGTGCTGAATTCTACCAGACCTTCAAAGAAGAGCTAACACCAATTCTCTTCAAATTATTGCACAAAATAGAAACAAAAAGAACATTACCGAACTCATTCTATGGAGCCAGTCACCTTGGTACCTAAACCTCACAAATACTTGAAAGAGAAGGAGAACTTCAGGCCAATCTCCCTTATGAACATTGATGAAAAAATACTTAACAAAATATTGCAAACTGAATCCAAGAACACATCAAAGATATTATCCACTATGACCAACTAGGCTTCATCCCAGGTATGCAGGGGTGGTTCAATATATGGAAATCCATCAATGTGATCCACCATATTAACAAACTGAAAGAAAAAAAACCACATGATAATCTCCGTAGATGCTGAAAAAGCATTTGACAAAATCCAACATCCATTCATGTTTAAAGTATTGGAGAGATCAGGGATACAAGGCACATATCTAAACATAGTAAAGGCAATATACAGCAAGCTTATAGCCAACATCAAACTAAAGGGAGAGAAACTTAAAGCAATCCCACTAAAATCAGGGACAAGACAAGGCTGCCCACTCTCTCCTTATCTCTTCAACATAGTGCTGGAAGTCCTTGCTAGAGCAACAAGACAGTTGAAGGAGATCAAGGAGATACAGATTAGAAAAGAAGAAGTCAAATTATCACTATTTGCAGATAATATAATAGTATACATGAGTGATCCCAAAAACTCTTCCAGGGAACTCCTTCATCTGATAAACACCTTCAGCAAAGTGGCAGATACAAAATCAAGTCAAAAAAATCAGTTGCCCTCCTGAATACAAAAGACAAAAGGGCTGAGAATTAAATTAGGGAAACAAAAGCCTTGACAATAGCCACAAATGACACAAAGTACCTTGGTGTAAACCTAACCAAGCAAGTCAAATATTGTATGAAAAAAAATTCAAGTCTTGAAGAAAGAATTAGAAGATATGAGAAGATGGAAAGGTCTCCCATGCTCATGGCTTGGCAGGATTAAGATAGTAAAAATGTCCATCTTACCAAAAGCAATCTACAGATTTAAAGCAATTCCCATCAAATTGCCAACACAATTCTTTACAGACCTGGAAAGAACAATTCTCAACTTTTTATGGAATAACAAGAAACCTAAAATTGCTAAAACAATCCTCTACAATGAAAGATTTTCCTTAGGTATCTCTATCCCTGATCTCAAGCTGTACTATAGAGGAACAGTTATAAAAACTGCATGGTACAGGCATAGAAACAGAATGGTGGATCAATGGAACTGAACAGAAGACCCAGAAATCAACCCACATACTTATAGACACCTGATTTTTGATAAAGGTGCCAAAATCATACAATGGAAAAAAGATATCATCTTCAACAAATGTTCTAACTGGATGTCTACATGTAGAAAAATGAAAATAGATCCGTACTTATCACCCTGCACCAAACTGAAGTCCAAGTGGGTCAAAGACCTCAACATAAAACCAGACACATTAATTTGGCTAGAAAAAAAAATTGGGAATACCATAGAATTCATTGGTACAGGAGAGAACTTCCTGAATAGAACACCAACAGCACATGCTCTGAGAGCAATAATCAAAAAATGGGACGTCCTGAAACTGAAATCCTTCTGTAAAGCAGAGGTTACTGTCATCAAAACAAAGTGACTGCCTACAGATTGGGAGAGTATCTTCACCAACCCTTTATCTGACAGAGGACTTATATCTAGTATATATAAAGAACTAAAGAAGCTGAAAAGCAGCAAACCAAGTAATCCAGTTAAAAAATGGGGAACAAAGCTAAACAAAGAACTCTCTGTAGAGGAATATTGAATGGCAGAGAATCACTTAAAGAAATGCTCAACCTCATTAGATATTAGGGAAATGCAAATCAAAACAAACCTGAGATTTTATCTTACACCCATCAGAATGGCCAAGATCAAAAACTCAAGTGACAACACATGCTGAAGAGGTTGTGGAGAAAGGGGATCCCTTCTCCACTGCTGGTGGGAATGTCAACTTGTACAACCACTGTGGAAATCAATCTGGTGCTTTCTCAGACAACTAGGAATAGAGCTTCCCCAATATCCAGCCATACCATTCCTTGGCATATATCCAAAAGAGACTCAAGTACACAAAAAGGACTTTTGCTCAACCATGTTTGTAGCTGCTTTATTTGTAATAGCCAGAACATAGATACAGCCCAGATGTCCCTCAAGTGATGAATGGATGCATAAGTTGTGGTACATCTATACAATGGAATATTACTCAGCAATGAAAAATAAGGAAATGATGAAATTTGCAGGTAAATCGTGGGATCTGGAAACGATCATCCTGAGTGAGTTGTTCCAGAAGCAAAAAGATACACATGGTATATACTCACTCATATAAACATACAACATAGGATAATCCCACTAAAATTGGTACATCTAAACAAACTAAGCAAAAGTGATGATCCTACCTAAAACGGTCAATCCCCATCCTGAAAGGCAAAGAGGATGGACATCAGAAGAATAAGCAAAAAGGAAACAACCTAGGAACCTGGCAGAGAGGACCTCTGTAAGCCAGAAGAAGAAAACAGGAAACAACCTAGGAACCTGCCACAGAAGGTGTCTGAAAGCCTCTGTCCTGCAGACTATCAAAGCAGATGCTGAGCCTGATGGCCAACTGTCAGGCAGAGTGAATGGAATTTTATGTAAGAAGTGGGAAATAGCAAGAGCTGGAGAGGACAGGGACCCCACAAGGAGAGCAACAGAACAAGAAAATTTGAACACAGGGAACTTCCCAGAGACTCATACTCCAACCAAGGACTATTCATGGAGATAACCTAGAACCCCTGCACAGATGTAGCCCATGACAGTTCAGTGGCCAAGTGGGTTACATAGTAATGGGAAGAGGGACTGCCTCTGACATAATCTGATTGGCCTGCTCTTTGATCACCTCCCCCTGATAGGGGAGCAGCCTTACCAGGCCACAGAAGAGGACAATTCAGCTACTTTGGATGAGAACTGATAGACTAAGATCAGAAAGAAGGAGAGGAGAACCTCCCCTATAAGTGGACTTGTGGAAGGGCATGCATGCAGAAAGGGGAGCCAGGGTGGAATTTGGAGGGGAGGAGGAAGGGGCTTATGGTGGAATACAAAATGAATAAAGTGTAATTAATATAAATAAAATAAAATAAAAGGCAAAACTGTTCATCCCATATCAAAAAAGGCACCAAGATAGCCAAATAAATTTCAAAACCCAGGTGCAAAATACTGAACCCTAAAGCTAAACCTAATTCTTACCCTAAACTTATACTATGCTGACATCATAATGGTATAATGGCTTCAAAAGTACTATTATGACATCACTATGGAATTTTGTCATCAAAATGCTATTATGATCCCACAAAGGCATTATACCCTCAAAATACTATTATGATATCACTATGGAATTTTAACAACAAAATGGTAGAATGACATCACAATGGAATCATGACATCACAATGCTATGATGACATCACAATTCTATTAAGACATGATTGTTATATGACATAACAATGGAAATTAAACATCATAATTTCATTATGACTGCAAAAAGCAATTATGATATCAGAATGATATTTTGACATCATAGTAATAGTATGATATCACAATGGATTTATGACATTACAATGGTATTATGACTTCATATGTTATGATATCACAATGGAATTAGAACATGAAAATAATAACACAGTATAACAATTCAACTATGGATTCACAATGCTATAATGACAGCACAATGGTATGACATCCAATGATATTATGATTTCACAACAGTTTTATGACATCACAATGGGATTATGACATGACAATGCTAGTATATCTTCACAATGGTAATAGAACATCACAATGCTATTATGACATCATAAAGTTGTCATGACAACCCAATATTTTTATATTAATGCTATTATGACATCATAATGCTATTCTAATATAACTGTAGTATGACATAACAATTTGACATTACAAAGGCATTATGACCTAAAAATAATATTACATCATTACCATGCACTTATAACATCACAATGATATTATGATATCCCAATGACAATATGGCGTCAAAAGGCTATTATGACATCACAATGGTCTGACATATGAATGCTATTATGAAATAACAATCCTATAATGACATTTCAATGATATTACAATCTCACAATGGCATTATGACATCACAATAGTATGACATCCAAATATTACATCACAATGGTATCATGGTATCACAAGGGTATGATGACATAACATTTGTGTCATGATATCCCAATGGCATTATGGTATCCCAACGCTATTATAACTTCACAATACTATTTTGACATCACAATGCTATTATGTCTTCACAATAATATAACATCACAATGGTATTATGACACACCAATTTTATTATAGCACCACAATGCTATTATGACATTACAATGGTATTTCAACATGATAGTGGTGTGTAATCACAATAGAATTTTGTTGTCACAATGGAATTATGACCTCAAAAGTGTATTATGACATTACAATGGTGTGACAACTCAATGTTATTATAATATCACAATATTATTATGACATCACAATTGTTTGACATTAAAATGGTGTTATGACATCAAAATGGTATTATGATATTGATACAATCACATCAAAATGGTATTATGACATCACAAGTTTATTATGAATCTCAATGGTATTACATCATCACAAGGGTGCCATTACAAACAAGTGCTTTTATGACATAACAATAGTGTTATTAAAAAAAGTATAAAGAAATTCCAATGATAATATGACATCACAATGCTATTATGACTTCACAATTGTATGACATTCCAATGTTATATATCAAAATGGCATTATATCACAGTGCTATTAAGACATCTAATGTAATTATTACATGACAAATGGTAAGACATCCCAATGCTATAATATGCACCCAATGATATGACATCACAATAGTATTGTAACTTCACAGTGTTGTTATGACTTCACAATGGTATTATGACATCACAATGCTATTATGACCTCAAAAAGCTATTATTAGTTTACATATGTATTATAACTTCACAATGATCTTATGACATATCAATGCAATCCTGACATTACCATGATATAACTCCTAAATGCTATGATCACACCCCAATGCTATGATGACATCACAGTGCAATAATGACAACAAAATGCTATTATGCAATCACAATGGCATTATGATATAAAAATTCATTAGGACATTCCAATTCTATTCTGAAGTCAAAATGCTGTTATGACATGATAGTTTTAATACATCACAAAGTAATTTTGACTTAATGCTATTATGACATCACATGACATTGTAATGGTATTATGACATCTCAATTCAATTATGACATCAAAATGCATTATGATATCAAAATTCATCATGACATTCCAATGCTATTATGATATCACAAAGCTATTATAACCTCAAAATGGTATTATGACATCACAATGGAATTGCGGCATCATAATGGTATTACAACATCACAAGTGTGTTATGACTTCACAATGCTATTATGACCTAAAAATGCTGTAATAACATCAATAAGCTATTATAATGTCACAATGGTATTATGACAAAAAAATTCATCATGACATCCAAATGTTATTATGACATCACAATGCTATGATGATATCACAATTGTTTTATTATATCACAGTGCTATGATGACTTCAAAATGGTATTATGACTTTACAATATTTTTATTAAATCACAATAGTGTTAGTATCTCACAATGCTATCATGACTTCAAAAATGTCATGACATCCCAAAGGTGCTATGACATCCCAATGCTTATTATAACATGGCAATGCTATCATGATATCCCAATGCTATTATGACATCACTTGCTATTAAGACATGATTGTGTCAACATTATGGTTTTGTAACTTCAAAATGGTATTATGACATCACCATGTTATTATGAAATCACAATCGTATTACAACATGACTGTGGTATGATTTCAAGGGAATTTTGATGTCAAAATTCTATTATGACATCAAACATTTTTAATTCACAATGATATTAAGACATCCCAATGATATGATGACATCCCAGTGGTATTATGAAAGTGTAATGGCCTGATAACTTCAAAATTCATCATGACATCCCAATGCTATTCTCACATCACAAGGCTAACATGATTGTGGTATGACATTGGAATGGAATTTTCATATCACAATGAAAACAGTTCAGTTAATCCGTCACATATTTCTTTCAAGTGGTCATTAGTAAAGTCCCATGTCATCACAATGCTATTATGACATCACCATGCTATTATTACATCACAATGTTATGAAAGCACAATGCTACTGAGACATCACAAATGTATTTTGACATCACAGTGCTATTATGACGTCACAATGTTATGACATGCCAATGGTATTATTATGTAAAAAATATTATTATGACATCACAATACTATTATGACATCACAATATGACATCAAAATTCATTGTGACATCCCATTACTCTTATGACAGCACAATGCTATTAAGACATGATTATGGTATGATATCAGAATGGATTTTTGATATCACAATGATATTATGGTATCACAATCGTGTTATGACTTCACAATGCTATTATGACATAACAGTGGTATTATGACAACACTGGTTTTATGACTTCACTATGGAATTATGATATCACCATGACATTATGAAATCACAGTGGCATAACAACATGACTGTGGTATGATATCACAATGGAATTTTGACATCAAAATTCTATTATGACATCACAATAGTATGACTTCATAATGATAGTAGGACATTCTAATGCTATGATGACATTTCAATGGTATTGTGAAATCATAATGGCCTGATAACATAAAAAATTCATCATGACATCCCAATGCTATTCTCACATCACAATGCTATTATGACAGAATTGTAGTATGACATCACAATAGACTTATGACATTACAATGCTTTGCTGACATCACAAAGGAATTATGATTTCAAAATGGCATTATGACATCGCCATGATAATAATACAGTGGTATTACAAGATTGTGCTATGACATCACAATTGAATTTTGACATCAAAATGCTTTTTTTACAACATTATGACTTCACAGTGCTATAATGACATAACAATGATATTATGACATCACAATGCTCTGATGACATCACAATGACATTATGCTATGACAATGACATTATTACATCAAAATTCATGATATCCCAATGAAATTCTGAAGTCAAAATGCTATTATGACATGATTGTGTTATGACATAACAAAGGAAATTTAACAATCACAATGCTATTATGGCATCACAATGCTCTTAAATCATCACAATGCTATTATTACATCAAAATGCTATTATGTCTTCACAATGCTATTATGATATCTCAATGCTATTATGACATTACAATTATATGAAATTACAATGCTATTACAACTTCACAAAGTTATTATGACATCATAATGCTATTATGACAGAACAATGTTATGACTTCCTAATGTTATGATGATTTCAAAATGTTATTCTGATATCACAATGCTCTTACGACATGATTGTATTATGATATCACAATAGACTTGTGACATTAGATTGCTATTAAGACTTCAAAAAAGTGTGACTGTCCAAAGATATTAAGACAACTCAATTCTGACATTACAATGTTCTTATGAGATTTCAATATAATTATGATATCTCAATGCTATTACAATATAACAATGGTAGGAAATGACAATGCTATTATGACATCATAAATGTTTTTGGACATTACAATTCTATAATGACAATCCAATATTATGACATCCTAATGGTATTATGATTTAACAATATTATATTGACATTACAAGGCTGTTATGACTTCAAAATGGTATTTGGACATGATTGTGTTATGATATCACAATGGAATTTTGAAATCAAAAAGATAATATGACTTTACAACAGTAAGATTTCACAATGCTATTAGGACATCCAAAGCGATGATGACATCACAATGCTATTATGACATCAAAATGAAATCATGACATCAAAATTCATCATGATATCCCAATGCTAATATATCACAATAGTTAGTTACTGACTGGCTGAGATGGAGAATGATGTCATGAAACAGGTAAAAGCTAGTAAAAGTTTCTGGAGCTAGTTATTAAAAAAGCCAAGTGGACAAATTGCTTGAGAGAAAGGCTGAGGAGCTCTACATGCCTGGATCTGCGCAGCTGAAAGCACACAACCCAGTGATGACAGATCCTTTGTCCAAGATGTTCAGTTAATCCGTCACATATTTCTTTCAAGTGGTCATTAGTAAAGTCCCATGTCCTGATTTGTGACTTTCATATTTGTGACTTTCATTACAGATTCCAATATTATTTATTAAATGTACAGATTTTGTACTCAGTCTGTGAATTATTTACTGGGAAAACACTTCCTGACCAAGCCAACTTTTTGAAGAAAAAGCTTTTAATTGTGACCTTGCTCATATTTTTACAGAGACTACCGATGATTTCACATCAGTAAGAACACTACTTGCTGTAATCCTTCAGCAGACCTGAGAACTTTTCATATTTTACCACAAGTAGTAAGCAGAGAATGGGAGAAAGAGAGAGACAGAGAAAGAAAGAGCTAGAGAGACAGATTCAGAAATAGAGAAACTGAGACCTACAGAAATAAATATATAAAGTGCCAGAGAGAGAGAGAGAGGCCTATTCTGTCTGGTCACTTTTCTTGGCATATCAACCTCAAAGCACACTCTTCTACCATATGACTTCAATAGGAATTATATTCTTTAATAAGGCCATACCTCCTAACCCTTCTTCAGACATTTCCTCACTGGGCACTCAACATGTAAAGAGATGATCTTCAAGAGGACATTGCAATTCAAATCACCAGGAAATAGAAGAAGATGGAGAGACTTCTAGGCTAAAATAATGTAGTTATCCTGATAGTTTGTCATTCAATATAATGATTAAAGTCCCAGCAAATTACAAGTTCTAAAGACCATGACTGACAATCTCCTTTGGGGAAAATGTGGAATATTTCCACAATGGAGTATTATTTTGCTAAGAAAATGACATCACAATATTTTCAGGCAAATAGATGGAACCAGGAATAATAATCCAGGGTAAAGTAACTAAAATGCAAGAAGACAAATATATGTATTCACTTATTAGGAGGTCTCCTAATAATGGTTGATAAAGTTCCAATAGATCATCTAATTGGGACTAAACCAGTCTTCAAATAAGGGTATTGGGTGGCATTTAATTGAACTGTTTGGCCATTGCATCTTACAGAAATTTTCAAGCAATACAGGCTGTTGTTATTAAAATATGCTACTTTTTGCCCTCAACTAATTGATCATTGCCATGTTCTTGGATCCACACAGATGCTTCCTTCTGCATCAAATTGGATTGCATACAGAGACCCAGAGTCCGATATTATGCAGAGAGAGACACCTTAAAAAACACCCAGCTGGAAGTGGGATTTTCCTATGAAATTCTCCCTTCCCTCAGAGCTCAGGGAAGCCTGAGGAGGGGAGGGAGGAAGAGTGTCATAAGTAGAGGGCTTTGACACGAGGAGAACAATGCCCTAAGAACAGGACCACAGAGGAAGATGATGCAGCCAGCCTTGATGAGACCTGATAAGTTAGGTTCAGAAGGACAAGGAGGACATCCCTTCTCAGGGAAGTAGAGAAAGATCATAGGGGTAGAAGAAGGAGTGTGGGTGGGACTGGAAGGAGAAGGGTCTTGAAGAGGCAGTAGAGGGGAACAAATATAACAATATGTAATAAATAAATAGAGAAGAAAAACTGTGGTCAAGGTGATGAATTATTGAACTCTTTAGGACTGATGGCTTTTACATGTACCAGCATGCAGCAAGGATGAACACAGTTTTCTTTAAGGGATTTGGCACTGAGACTGTGATCATGTTTCAATGAGTATATGAACAACACATGCTTCAATTTATATATTTTAAAGACAAAAAAAATTTTACTGTGACACATGGGAATGTATTAGAACCTCGGAGCAATGGAATAGGAATGTAATGTATAGTATATGAATTTCCCACATAATCAATAAAAGTGATATGTTGAAATTTTTTCATTATTTATTTATTTATTTATTATTAATTACACTTTATATCCCCCATGAGCCCCTCCCTTCTCCCCTCCCGATATCACCCTCCGTCCCCCTTCTTCACGCATGCCCATTCCCAAGTCCACTCATAGAGGAGGTCCTCTTCTCCTTCCTTCTGATTTTAGTCTATCAGATCACAACAGGAATGGCTGCAATGTCATCTTCTCTGGCCTGGTAAGGCTGCTCCCCTATCAGGGGGAGGTGATCAAAGAGAAGACCAATCAGATTATATCACAGGCAGTCGCTCTTCCCATTACTATGTAACCACCTTTGGACAGTGAACTGTTATGTGCTACATCTGTGCAGGGGTTCTAGATTATTTCCATGAATAGTCCATGGTTGGAGTATGAGTCTCTGGGAAGTTCCCTGTGTTCAAATTTTCTGGTTCTGTTGCTCTCCTTGTGGGGTTTCTGTCCTCTCCAGATTTTACTATTTCCCACTTCTTACATAAGACTCCATGCACTCTGCCCAACAGTTGGCCGTAAGTCTCAGTGTCTGCTTCCATAGTCTTCAGGGCAGAGGTTTTCGGAGGCCCTCTGTAGCAGGTTCCTAGGTTGTTTCCTGTTTTCTTTTTCTTCTGATGCCAACCTCTTTGCCTTTCAGGATGGGGTTGAGCATTTTAGTCAGGGTCCTCTCTCTTGCTTAGTTTCTTTAGATGTACAGTTTTTAGTAGGTTTATTCTATGTTTTATGTCTATATGAGTGCTTCTGTGACAGCTCACTCAGGATGATGCTTTCCAGGTCCCACCATTTACCTGCAAATTTCATAATTTTCTTATTTTTCATTGCTGAGTAATAATCCGTTATGTAGATGTACCACAATTTATGCATCCATTCTTCAGTTGAGGGACATCTGGGCTGTTTCCAGCTTCTGGCTATTACAAATAAAGCTATTATAAACATGATTGAGCAAATGTCCTTATTGTGTACTTGAGCCTCTTGGATATATGCCTAGGAGTGGTATGGCTGGATCTTGAGGAAGCACTATTACTAGTTGTTTGAGAAAGTACCAGATTGATTTCCAGAGCGGTTATACAAGTTGACATTTCCACCAGCAGTGGAGGAGGGTTCCCCTTTTTCCACGACCTCTCCAGCATGTGTTGTCAGTTGAGTTTTTCATCTTGGCCATTCTGATGGGTGTAAGATGAAATCTCGGGGTCATTTTGATTTGCATTTCCCTAGTGGCTAATGAGGTTGAGCATTTCTTTAAGAGTTTCTCTGACATTTGATATTCCTCTACAGAGAATTCTCTGTTTAGCTTTTTTCCCCATTTTTTAATTGGATTACTTGTTTTGCTGTTTTTCAGCTTCTTTAGTTCTTTATATATAGTGGATATTAGTCCTCTATCAGATAGAGAATTGGTGAAGATTCTTTCCCATCAAATTACCAACACAATTCTTTACAGACCTGGAAAGAAAAATTCTCAACTTCATATGACTTGCTAAAACAATCCTCTACAATAGAAGATCTTCTGGAGGTATGTCCATACCTGATCTTAAGCTGTACTATAGAGCAACAGTTATAAAAACTGCATGGTACTGGAATAGAAACAGAATGGTGGATCAACGGATCTGAACAGAGGACCAAGAAATAAAGCCACACACTTAGGGATGCCTGATCTTTGACAAAGATGCCAAAACCATACAATGGAGAAAAGATAGCATCTTCAACAAATGGTGCTGTTCTAACTGGATGTCTACATGTATAAAAATTCAAATAGATGCATACTTATCATCCTACACAAAACTAATGTCCAAGTGGAACAAAGACCTCAACATATAACCAGACACATTAAATCAGTTAGAAAAAAAATAGTGGGGAATTCTCTTGAACTCATTTGCACAGGAGACAACTTCTTGAACAGAATGCCACTAGCACAGGTTCTAAGAGCAACAATCAATAAATGGGACCCCATGAAACTGAAAAGCTTCTGTAAATCAAAGTTCACTGTCATCAAAACAAAATGGCTGTTGAAAACTTTTACAATGAATTTTAACCTGGAGAAGAGATTCTGCTAATGGAGGGCATAGTTTGACGTTGTAAGGCATGCTTTCCAGAAACTCATTATGTAGCAGAGAATCTCAGCCATGAACTCGTGGTTACCCAGATACCTCAGACCTCATGAGCTCAGGTGGCAACCCTCAACAAGCAGTCCTGGCACTACCACTACATTTGGATGGTTTTCTTGAAGAACCACTGAAGGATACCCTTCTGTTCTTGTGTCCTATGCATATAAGATGGATATATTTCTCTGTCATGAAGGACTAGTTTGAACTGTAAATTGAGACAAGGAGAATTGCTCACTGATGACTGAGTAGGACACAGCTCTCTCCAGCCAGGTCAGCTAGTGTAAAATATCACCAGCTGTCAGATCTTTTATTGCCCATCAGGAATAATGGTGTGGAATCTGGATAAATGAATTAGATAAGGGCTTGTTGGGTGTCACAAGAAAAAAGTCACTTTGATGAAAAGGATCAGAAATACTGGAAATTGAGGATTTTTTTTCTCATTTCCACAGAAACCTCAAGATTCTCTCAGGTGCTGATTGGCTGAGAGGGTGAATGATGTCGTGAAACAGGTAAAAGCCAGTTATAGTTTCAGGAGCCAGTAAAAAAAAAGGCCAAGTGGACAGTTTGCTTGTGAGAAAGTCTGAGTGACCCTACATGCTTCAATCTGGTCAGCTGAAATTACACAACACAGAGATGACATTTCCTGTATCCAAGATTCTTAGTTCAGGAAAATGGTCACATATTGCTTTCAAGTATTCATTAATAAAAGTCATGTGTCCTTGACATGTAACTTTCACATCATCACAGATTCCATTATTATTTGTTAAATGAACAGATATGTCCTTAGTCAGTGAATTATTTACTGAGCAAATGCTCCCTGACCAAGGCCAATCTTTGAACAAAAATGTTTAATTGGGACCTTGCTTATATATTTACAGAGACCATCCAGAATATCAAGTTGGTAAGCAGTCATCTTGTTGTAGTTCTTCAGGAAAACTGAGAACATGGGTGAGCAAATGTCCTTATTGTCTACTTGAGCCACTTTTGGATATATGCCTAGGAGTGATATAACTGGTTCTTGAGGAAGTGCACTTTGTAGTTGTATTATAAAGCACCATTGATTTCCAGAATGGTTGTTCAAGTTTATATTCCCACCAGCAGTGGTAGGAGTTTACATTCCCACCAGCAATAGAGGTGGGTTCCCTTTCTCTACAAATTCTCCAACATGTGATGTCATTTGAGTTTTTAATCCTGGCCGTTCTGATGGGTGTAAAGGGAAATCTCTGGGTCATTTTGATTTGCATTTCCCTGATGGCTAACGATATTTAGCATTTCTTTAAGAGTTTCTCTGCCATTTGATATTCCTGTATTCTCTGTTTAGCACTGTTCCCCATTTTTTAATTAGATTACATAATTTGTTGCTTTTCAATTTCTTTTGTTATTTATTTATATAACTGGATATTAGATGTCTCTCAGATTTTAAGGGTTAGTGAAGATTCTTTCCAAATCTGTAAGTATTCATTTTGTTTTGATGACAGTGTCCTTTGCTTTAGAGAAGGTTTTCAGTTTCATGAGGCCCCATTTATTAATTGTTGCTCTTAGAGTCTGTGCTGGTGATATTCTGTTCAGGAAGTTGTCTCCTGTACCAGTGAGTTCTAGGGTCTTACCCACTTTTTCTTCTGATTTAATATATCTGGTTTTATGTTGAATTCTTTGATCCAGTTGGACTTTAGTTTTGTGCAGGCTGATAAGTATGGATCTATTTGAATTTTTCTACATGTAAATATTCAGTTAGACTAGCACCATTTGTTGAAAATGCTATCTTTTTTTCCATTGTATGGTTTTGGCATCTTTGTCCAAAGATCAGGTGTCCATAAGTTTGTGGGTTTATTTCTGGATCTTCTATTCAGTTCCATTGATCCATCATTCTGTTTTTATGCCAGTACCATGCAGTTTTTATTACTGTTCCTCTATAGTACAACTCAATATCAGGGATGGTGATGCCTCCAGAGGCTCGTTTATTGTAAAGGATTGTTTTAGCAATTCTGGGTTTCTTGTTTTTACATATGAACATGAGAATTTTTCTTTCAACTTTTATAAAGAATTTTGTGGTGATTTGATGGGAATTGCATTGAATCTGTAGATTGCTTTTGGTAAGATGGCCATTTTTACTATGTTAACCCTGCCAAGCCATGATCATGAGCAATTTTTCCATCTTCTGATATTTTGTTCTAATTCTTTGTTCAGAGTCTTGAAATTTTTTACATACACATTTTTTACCTGCTTGGTTAGGGTCACACCAAGTTACATTATGTCTCTGACCGAATACAAGAACACGTCAAAGATATCATCCACTATGACCAAGTAGGCTTCATTGAGTTCATATATTGAACTCAGGAGAGTTCAATATATGCCAATCCACCACATTAACAAATGAAAGGAAAAAAAAAAACATGATCATCTCCTTAGATGTGGAAAAAGCATTTGTCAAAGTCAAATATCCATTCATGATTAAGGTATTAGAGTGAACAGGATAAAAGTATCATATGTAAACATAGTAAAGGCCATATACAGTAAGCCTTTAGCCAACAATTAATTGAACTGAGAGAAATTTAAAGCAATCCCACTGAAATTAGAAACATTACAAGGCTACCCACTCTCTTCATATCTCTTCACCTAGATCTGGATGTCCTTGCTAGTACACTAAGTAATTTGAACAAGATCAAGGGGATAGAAATCAGAAAGGAAGGAGTCAAAGTATCACTATTTGCAGACTTCATGATAATATATCTGAGTGAACCCAAAAATTTTACGTGGGAAATCCTACAGCTGATAAACACTTTCAGAAAAGTGGTTGGATACAAAATTAACTCAAAAAAAACAAAAAACAAAAACAAAACAAACAAACAAACAAACAAAACAGTAGCCCTCTTTTATACAAAAGCCAAAAGAGCTGAGAAAGAAATTAGAGATAAAAATGATATCATCCAACAAGGACATAACTCCTAACATTTCCCAGACATTTCTTCTCTGGGGACTCCAAATATAAATAAATTAGCTATAAGTCACATTGCAATTCAAATCACCAGGAAGTGGAAGAAGATGGAGGACTTCTGGCCTAAAATAACATAATTATCCTGATAGTTTGTAATTCAATACAATGATTAAATTCCCAGCCACTTCTAAGAATGAAATACCATGACTGACAATCTCCTTTTGGGGAAAATGTGGAATAATTTAATAATGGAGTATTATTCAGTGAAGATAATGACATCACGATATATATTCAGGCAAATGGATAGAACCAGAAAAAAATAATTCTGGGTGAAGTAACTAAAATGCAGAAAGAGAAATATGGTATGTACTCATTTATTAGGAGGTCTCCTAATAGTGGGGGATAAAGTTCCCATAGGCCCTCTATTGTGAGCAAACCAGTGTACCAAGGGGTTTAAATGTCAGTTACTTGAGTTGTTGGGCAGGGCATCCTATGGAAATTTTCAAGCAGCCCAGGCTGTTGTTATTAAAATTTGTTGCTCTGTGCCCTCAAATGATAGATAACTGATAGATAGCCATGTTCATGGATCCACAAAGATGATTCCTTCTTCATCAAATGGAATTGCATACAGACACTCACAGTCCGATACTATGCACAGAGAGACCTTAAAACATCCAGCTCTAAAAAGGATTTCCCTATGAAATTCTCTGTCCCCTCAGAGCTCTGGGAAGCCTTCAGGAGAAGAAGCAGGAAGAGTGTTGTAAGTATACGGAATTGAGGACACAAGGAGAACAATGCCCTGAGAATCAGGCAACAGAGGAAGATAATAAAGCCAGCCATAATGAGACCTGATAAACAAGATTCAGAAAGAAGGGTGGGGAGTACCTCTCCTATCAGGGAACTAGAGTAAAGGTATATCTGTAGGAGAGGAGGGTGGGTGGGACTGGATGGAGAAGAGGGAGGGGACAGCAGATGGGATACAAAGTGAACATATATTAATGAATACATAAGAAAAACTGATCAACGTGCTAAAGTATGGAACTATTCAGGACTGATGGCTACTTCTTGGGGGTGATTCCAGAGTGCAGCAAGGATGAAATCAGTTTTCTTTAAGGACTTGGCACTAAGACTCTGATCATCTTCTAATGAGTACATATAATATTGACATAATATGTTGACAACTTTTACACTGAGTTTTAACATTGAGAAATTAATCTGCTAAAGGAGGTCAGAGTTTAAATTTGTAAGGCATGCTTTCCAGGAACTTATTATAGAGCAGAGAATCCTAGTCACAAACTAGTGCTTACCCAGCTACCTCAGACCACATGAGCTCCGTTGGCACTTCTGAACAATCACACCTGGCACTAATACTACATTTAAAGTGTTTGTCTGAAGGACACAGCTGCTCTTGTGTCCTAGGCCTATTACATAGACCGATTTCTCTGTCCTGAAGGCCCAGATTTAAGCATAAATCCCAAAACCTCGGGAGGGTTTCTCACTGACCACTGAGTAAGACATAGCTGCCAATTCAGCCAGGTCACCCCAGGCAACATTTCTTATAGAGGACTGGCAAAACTATTGTGGAATATCACCAGTTGTCAAATAATATCTTGCACCTCAGTTCTCCCTTTACAATCACTGATCATTCTCTTTTACAGCCACACCAGTCCCAGGAATTGTCTAGTTTCCTTCTCTTTTCCCTGCTCTTAAAGACTTAAATTCCATTGAACCCTAGACCATGCAAGCCTATGATAGCAATAAGAATATGAAGGTAAATTTAGTGAGTACATGAGTAATTGCACAGTTCAAAGTCACAACCTAACCTAGGAAATTTCAGATCCAAGAGTACATTGGTAAACCACCTTGTCATTCAGTACATTCCCCTTGATCCCACATTTCCTTGAAGTTTTCCTACTTAGGAAGCTGTCCAATTAAATACACATTAAAGTTTCATTTCCTACCAGACATTTTAACAGAGGTAAACAGAAATAAATATGTGGGAAATGGATGAAGGGAATAGAAATAGGCTTGTTGAAGGTTTCACAAGAAAAAGTCACATGTGCACTAGATCAGAGATACTGGACACTGAGAAAAGTTTGTTTACATATCTCCATGGAAACCTCAATTCTCTCAGATGATGATTGGTTGAGAGGGATAATGATGTCAAGAAACAGGTGAAAGCCAGTAAGAGTTTCAGGAGCAAGTTATTAAAAGGGCCAAGTGGACAGATTGCTTGAGAGAAAGGCTGAGGAGCACTACATGCCTCAATCTGGGAAGCTGAAAGCACAAACTCAGAGATTACAGTTCCTGTGTCCAAGACTCTCTTTTCAGGAAAATTGTCACCCATTTCTTTCAAGTGATCATTACTGAAGTCACCTGTCATTGACATGTGACTTTCATGTTATAACAGATTCCATTGTTATTTGTTAAATGCACAGATATGTCCTAATCAGTGAATTACTTACTGTGAAAATGCTCCAAAGATTACTCTTTGAACAAAATCTGTTCCATTGGCAGCTTCCTTACATTTTTACATAGACCATCCAGGATGTCACATCAGCAAGCAGTCATCTTATTGTAGTCCTTCATTATTTCTGAGAGTGTTTCACAAGCCACATTCAGAGAGAGGGAGACAGAGATACAGAGATAGAAAAAGCTAGAGAGAGAGATTCAGATGGACAGACGGAGAAGAACTGAATCAAAGATAAAAAGTGATAGAGACTGGGAGAAAAGGACTCCATTTGGGGCGGGCATGGGAGTGTTAGCAGGCCTTCTGGTGTTGGTCTCCTTGGTTTGCCTGTGGTATATATGCAAGATTAGAGTCTCACAACAGTGTGATGCAGCCATGATCATTCAGGCCTTTACAGCCATTGAAGCAAGACATTCTCCCCAAGCATGGTTGGATACCATAAAAAGCTAAAATGATACGCTCAGGATGCGAGGCTAAACACTGCACTCAGGGTCAGCCGCTTTGGACCCAGAGAAGAGCATGTCTGATTGCATGCGGGTTGATGCCCCAGGTCCCGCCTCTGAGAAAAAGGTATCGGACGGGTCCGATGCTCTTTGGGTGGATGACACCTAAATGAACATCTGTACAAAGTCCCAATTTATTTCTAATATCAGAGATCAGACCTCTACTCTTGCCTGATGCGTCTAAAACAAAAAGGGGGAACTGTAGAGAGCTGCAGAATGCTATGCCTTAAAGATGGAGCTGGTTTCCGCCTTACACCTTCCCGAGGGTGAGTGCTCTCTGTCAGGAACAACTCCACATTTGGCTAAGGCCGAGGATCTGGCTTGCTTCCATGTATGTGGACCTATCTGCATTGCCCCCGTGGCATGCCTGGGTTGGCTACCCAGAGGCTATTTAAGCTGTGGGCTGGCTTTCCCCGGGGTCCGAGGATTGTTCAATGTTCCTGAATAAACTGCATTGAAAAAAAAAAAAAAAAAAAAAAAGGACTCCATTTGTCTGGTCACTTTGATTGGCATATTACCCTCAAAGCACACCCTCCTATAATGTAACTCCAATAGGAATATTATTATCTAACAAGACCATTACTCCTAACACTTCCCTGACATTTCCTCAGTGGGGGCTAAACTTATAAACAGATGAGGTTAAAGAGGATATTGCAATTCAAATCATCATGAAGATGGAGGTACTTCTAGGCTAAAAGAACATACTCATCCTGATATGTTGTCATTCAATACAATGTTAAAATCCCAGCAACTTCTGAGTTTGAATAACAGGGCTAACATTCTCCAGGTGGTTACCTGTGGAAAATTTCAATAACGAAGTATGGAGTATTATTCTTCTAAGAAAATGACACCAAGATATTTCAAGCAAATGGATCAAAACAGGAAAAATCATCCTGGTTGAAGTAACTAAAATGAAGAAAGACAAATATGGTATGCATTCACTTATTAGGAGGTTTTCTAATAGTGGGGAATAATGTTCCAATAGACCTTCTATTGTGACCAAACCAGTCTTTAACTAGGTGAATAGAGTGGCAGTAAATTGAGTTTTTGGGCCAGGCCATCCTATGGAGATTTTCAAGCAACCCAGACTGTTGTTAATTAAATATGTTGCTCTCTGCTGCCAATGGATAGATCAGTGCCATCCATGTTCTTGTATCCACAGAGATGCTTCCCTTTGCATCAAATTGGATTGCATACAGAGACCCTCAGTCTGATATTATACACAGAAAGACCTTAAAACTTACAGCTCTAAATGGGATTTCCTTATGAAATTCTCCCTACCCTCAGAGCTCTGGTAAGCCTGCAGGAGAGTGTCATAAGTAGAGAAAATTGAGGACACAAGGAGATCAATAACCTGAGAATCAGGCCCCTGAGGAAAATGATGCAGCCAGCCTTGATGAGACCTGATAAGCTAGGGTCAGGTAGAAGGGGGAGGAGGACCAACACCATTCTGGGATTGAGAAGAGGGTATAGGAGTAGAAGAAGAGGTCTGGCTGGGACTGGAAAGAGAAGGGGGGCAGAATAGGTGATACAAAGTAAACAAATCTTAATAAATGTGTACAAAGAAAAGCTGTGGTCAAGGTTATGAAGTGTAGAGCTCTTCATTACTGATGGTGGTGCCAGGGTGTTCCATGGATGAATTAAATTTTTTAAGGGACTTGGCACTGAGACTCTGATCATGTTTTAATGAATATATGAACAACAAATACTTCAATTGATGTATTTAAAAAATATATGTGACACATGGGTAGGTATTTAACCTGGAGGAATGTAGTGTAATGTATATTGTATGAAATATCCAAATAAGGAAAATAATATGTTGCTGGGGGAGCCAAGATGGCGGTGCCAGGAGAGCACTGCAGAACAGCACTCTCCATGCAGCGACCTGGAGACTAAACTCTGCGCCCTGAAACTACATTGATCGTTTTTCCCAGGTGAGGGGAAGCTCCCACAGCATGGAAATCGGTACGGTCCACTCACGGCTACCCAGCCAGAACCTGGAAGAAATCCCAGGGTCTCCAGGCTGGAGCTACAAGCATGAGTGTCCCAATCACTTTCCCAGGCTGATCCATCGGCAAAAGGGTGCCTGAGACTGGGAGTCCCAGTCGCAAGAAAACCCCACGGGGCAGCAAAGTTGCCAGTCTGATCACAGGTCACCCAGTCTTTCCCCTGAAGGTCTCTAGGATGGCTGGTACCCGCCGCCATAACAACTGAGCTCCTGACGTGCAGAGAGCTGCACACTCGCTCAGCAGAGCAGAACACACAAGCTATGTGCCCCAGTACAACAGGAACTGGGAACCCCTGTCCAGAGAGGACCCCAGAGGGAAGGAAGAAACCATGCTGCTGGGGTCACCTAGGGAAAGTCTAGCAGACTGCAGATCGCAAACAGGTGAGTACGCCCAGCCATCACAGATCTGGGCCCAAACAGGGAGCACAGAGTGATTGGGAACTCAGCTCCCTCAGACTAGCAGTGGCAATTCCTGAGAAACACTGGCCATACAGTGACCATATCCAAATATTAGAGGAGGACTCCTTCAGGAAAAATTATCTTCCAGCCAAGGGGATTCTCCCTACCTCAAGACTCCAGAAAGCACAAAAACTAACAGCCAACACCTAAAAGATCCCAATGGGTAGAGGTCAGCATAAAAGCCCAACCAACAAAAGACAGAGCAATATGGCATCCCCAGAACCCAGCCATCCAGGGGCAAACAGCCTAGTACAACTCAGCATAATAGAAAATCAAGAAGATGACCTAACATCTATGCTGATGAAGAGGATAATAGAGGAAACAAATAAAATACATAAAGAATTAGAGGAAGAAAAAACAAACAGATCATGGCTATCCGTAAAGAAATGGAGGAAATTAAAGACAAGCAGATTATGGCCATCCGTGAAGAAATAAGGGAAGATGCAGCCAAACAGTTTGCTGCCTTCAGAGAAGAAATAATTAAATCACTGAAAGAAGTAAAATAAAAAGAGTTGAAGAAACAAAAAAAAGGAGGAAAATACAATCAGACAGGTGAAGGAAGTAAACAAAACAATTGAAGACCTGAAGAGAGAACTGGAAAAATTAAAGAAAACACAAATGGAGGAAAGAATGGAAGGAAAAATTTAGGGAAGAAAACAGGAACTACAGAGGTAAGCATAACCAACACACTACAAGAGATGGAAGAAAGAATCTCAGGTGTAGAAGATACAATAGAAGAAATCGATATATCTGTCAAAGAAAATGTTAAATCCAAAATATTCCTGACACAGACTGTCCAAGAAATACAAGACAGTATGAAAAGATAAAATTTAAGAATAATAGGTATAGAGGAAGAAAAAGAATCCCTTCTCCAAGACACAGAAAATATTTTCAACAAAATCATTGAAGAAAATTTCCCCAAGTTAAAGGAGAAGCCAATAAGAATACATGAGGCCTACAGAACACCCAACAAATTTGACCAGAAAAGAAAATCCTCCTGCCACATAATAATCAAAACCATAAGTATACAGAACAAAGAAAAAATACTAAAAGCTGCAAGAGAAAAAGGCCAAGTAACATATAATGGCAAACCCATTAGAATCACACCTGACTTTTCAACAGAGACTATGAAAGCCAGAAGGGCCTGCATGGATATCATGCAGGCCATAAGAGAACACAGATGTCAATCCAGGTTACTATAACCTGCAAAACTCTCAGTCCTCATAGACAGAGAAAACAAGATATTCAATGACAAAAACAAATTTCAACAATACCTACATACAAATCCAGCATTACAGAAGACACTGGAAGGGAAAATACAACCCAAGAAAACTAGCTACATTCAAGAAAACACAGGAAATAATTAACCTTACTACAGTAAAAAAAAAAAAAAAAAGCAACCAAGCACACAACCTGATGACCACAGCCAACAACATCAAATACAAAAGATCTAACAGCCACTGGTCATTAATCTCTCTCAATATCAATGGTCTTAATTCTCCAATAAAAAGACACAGACTAACAGAATTGATGCGTAAACAAAACCCAGCAATCTGTTGTATACAAGAATCACACCTAAGTCAAAAAGATAGATATTACCTGAGGATAAATGGATGGAAGACAGCTTATCAAGAAAATGGATGCAAGAAGCAAGCAGGAGTAGCCATTCTAATACATGATAAAATAGACTTTCTACCAAAATTAATCAAAAGAGATAGGGAAGGACACTTCATACTCACCAAGGGAAAATTCCACCAAGAAGATATCACAATCCTGAACATCTATGCCACAAATACAAGGGCACCCACATTTGTGAAAGAAACATTGATAAAACTTAAACCACATATAGATCCCCACACATTAATAGTGGGAGACTTCAACACCCCACTCTCAACAAAGGACAGTTCAACAAAACAGAAATTAAACAAAAAACAATATCTCTAACAGAGGTCATGAATCAAATGGACCTGACAGACATTTACAGAACCTTACACCCAAACACAAAAGAATTTACCTTCTTCTCAGCACCTCATGGAATGTTCTCCAAAATAGACCACATAGTCGGTCACAAAGCAAGCCTCAACAGATACAAGAAGATTGAAATAATCCCTTGTATCGTGTCTGATCAAAATGGAATAAAGCTGGACCTCAGAAACAACAGAAATAGCAAAAAGCCTACACATACATGGAAACTGAACAACTTGCTATTAAAAGACAGCTGGGTTAGGAAAGAAATAAAGAAAGAAATTAAAATCTTCATAGAACTCAATGAAAATGAAGACACAACATACCCAAACTTGTGGGACACAATGCAATGAAGGCAGTGCTAAGAGGAAAGTTCATAGCACTAAGTGCCTTCAAGAAGAAATTTGAGACAGTGCATTCAAGCAACTTAATGGCTCACTTAAAAACCCTAGAAAAAGAAGAAGCAGACACACCAAGAAGGAGTAGAGAGCTGGAAATAATCAAACTCAGGGTTGAAATCAATCAATTAGAAACAAATAAAACAATTCAAAGAATCAACGAAACCAAGAGCTGGTTCTTTGAGAAAATCAACAAGATAGACAAACCCTTAGTCAAGCTAACTAAAAGGCAGCAAGACACCATCCAAAGCAACAAAATCTGAAATGAAAAGGGGGACATAACTACAGATATTGATGAAATCCAAACAATCATTAGGACTTACTTCAAAAGTCTGTATGGAACAAAATTTGAAAATTTAAACGAAATGGACAATTTTCTTGACCAATTCCACTTACCAAAGCTAAATCAGGACCAGGTAAATGAATTAAATAGTCCTATATCCCCCAAGGAAATAGAAGTAGTCATCGAAAGTCTCCCATCCAAAAAAAAAAGCCCAGGACCTGATGGTTTCAGCATAGAGTTCTACCAGACATTCAAAAAAGAGCTAACTCCAATTCTCTTCAAACTATTCCACAAAATCGAAACAGAAGCAATATTACCAAACTCATTCTATGAAGCCACAGTCACCTTGGTACTTAAAATTCACAAAGACCAAACAAAAAAAAAAAAGAGAAATTTGGGCCAATCTCCCTATTGAACATTGACACAAAAATACTCAACAAAATACTCGCAAACCGAATACAAGAACACTTCAAAGATATCATCCACCATGACCAAGTAGGCTTCATCCCAGGTATGCAGGGGTGGTTCAATATACGGAAATCCATCAATGTGATCCACCATATTAACGAACTGAAAGAAAAAAACCACATGATAATCTCTCCAGATGCTGAAAAAGCATTTGACAAAATCCAACATCCATTCATGTTTAAAGTATTGGAGAGATCAGGGATACAAGGCACATAATCTAAACATAGTAAAGGCAATATACAGCAAACCTATAGCCAACATCAAACTAAAGGGGGAGAAACTTAAAGCAATCCCACTGAAATCAGGGACAAGACAAAGCTGCCCACTCTCTCCATATCTCTTCAACATAGTGCTGGAAGTCCTTGCTAGGGCAATAAGACAGTTGAAGGACATCAAGGGGATACAAATTGGAAAAGAAGATGTCAAATTATCACTATTTGCAGATGATATAATAGTATATGTGAGTGACCCCAAAAACTCTACCAGGGAACTCCTACAGCTGAAAAACCCCTTCAGCAAAGTGGCCTGATACAAAATTAACTCAAAAAAATCAGTAGACCTCCTATATACAAAAGACAAAATGGCTGAGAAAGAAATTAGAGAAACAACACCCTTCACAATAGCCACTAATGACATAAGGTACCTCGCAGTAACCCTAACCAAGGAAGTCAAAGACTTGTATGAAAAAAAATTCAAGTCTCTGAAGAAAGAATTAGAAGAAGATAAGAGAAGATGGAAAGATCTCCCATGCTCATGGCTTGGCAGGATTAACATAGTAATAATGGACATTTTACCAAAAGCAATATACAGATTCAATGCAATTCCAATCAAATTACCAACACAATTCTTTACAGACCTGGAAAGAAAAATTCTCAACTTCATATGGAATAACAAGAAACCCAGAATTGCTAAAACAATCCTCTACAATAAAAGATCTTCTGGAGTTATTTCCATCCCTGATCTTAAGTTGTACTATAGTGCAACAGTTTTAAAAACTGCATGGTACAGGCATAGAAACAGAATGGTGGATCAATGGAACTAAACAGAGGACCCAGAAATAAACCCACACACTTATGGACAACTTATCTTTGACAAAGACGCCAAAACCATACAATGGAAAAAAGACAGTGTCTTTAACATATGGTGCTGGTCCAACTTGATGTCTACATGTAGAAAAATAAAAATAGATTCATACTTATCACCCTGCAGAAAACTGAAGTCCAAGTGGATCAAAGACCGCAACATAAAACCAGACACATTAAATTGGCTAAAAAAAAAAAGTGGGGAATACCCTAGAACTCACTGTTACAGGAGAAAACTTCCTGATCAGAACACCAGCAGCACAGGCTCTAAGAGCAACAATCAATAAATGGGACCTCATGAAACTGAAAAGCTTCTACAAAGCAAAGGACACCATCATCAAAACAAAGTGACTGCCTACAGATTGGGAAAGTATCTTCACCAACCCTCTATCTGATAGAGGACTCATATGCAGTATATATAAAGAATTAAAGAAGCTGAAAAGCAGCAAACCAAGTAATCCACTTAAAAAAATGGGGAACAAAGCTAAACAGAGAATTCTCTGTAGAGGAATATCGAATGGCAGAGAAGCACTGAAAGAGATGCTCAACCTCACTAGCCATTAGGGAAATGCAAATCAAAACAACCCTGAGATTTCACCTTACACCCATGAGAATGGCCAAGATCAAAAACTCAAGCGACAACATATGCTGGAGAGGTTGTGGAGAAACTGCTGGTGGGAATGTAAACCTGTATAACTACTCTGGAAATCAATCTGGCACTTTCTCAGACAACTAGGAATAGGGCTTCCTCAAGATCCAGCCATACCACTACTGGGCATATATCCAAAAGAGACTCAACTACTCAAAAAGGACATTTGCTTAACCATGTTCGTAGCAGCTTTAATTGTAATAGCCAGAAGCTGGAAAAAACCTAGATGCCCCTCAACTGAAGAATGGTTGCAGAAATTGTGGTACCGCTACACAATGGAATATTACTCAGCAATGAAAAATAAGGAAATCATGAAATTTGCAGGTAAATGGTGGGACCTGGAAAGGATCATCCTGACTGAGTTGTTCCAGAAGCAAAAAGATACACATGATATATAATTACTCATATAGACATACAACATAGGACAAACCCACTAAAATCTGTGCATCTAAAGAAACTAAGCAAGAGAGAGGACCCTACCTAAAATGGTCAATCCCCATCCTGAAAGGCAAAGAGGATGGACATCAGAAGAAGAAGAAAACAGGAAACAACCTAGGAACCTACCACGGAGGGCCTCTGAAAGCCTCTGCCCTACAAACTATCAAAGCAGAAGCTGAGCCTTATGCACAAATGCTGGGCAGAGTGAGTGAAATTTTAGGTAAGAACTGGGAAATAGTAAGAGCTGGAGAGGACAGGGTCTCCACAAAGAGAGCAACAGAACAAGAAAATTTGAACACAGGGAACTTCCCAGAGACTCATACTCCAACCAAGGACTGTTCATGGAGATAACCTAGAACCCCTGTACAGATTTAGCCCATGACAGTTCAGTGTCCAAGTGGGTTATATAGTAATGGGAAGAGGGACTGCCTCTGACATAATCTGATTGGCCTGCTCTTTGATCACCTCCCCCTGGGGGGGGGAGCAGCCTTACCAGAACATATTAGAGGACAATGCAGCCACTTTTGATGTGAACTGTTGGACTAATATCAGAAAGGAGAGGAGAGCCTCCCCTATCAGTGGACTTGATGGTGTTCAATCAGAGGATTGACCTCGTGCAGGAGCAAATTGATACCCTATGGCCAATTGCTCAACTTGGCTGTCAATGGAAGTATGCTGGACTTTGTATCACGAGCATACAATATAAGAATTTTTCCTGTGCTGCAAATCTGTCTAAACAATTGTCTAGCTATATTTTAGGTAATTGGACTGAAGAATTCGATAGTATGATCTAGCAGCTGAGAGTGGCCATTGTTATGGCAAATTCTACAAAAGTGGACACAGGACTAGCCATGGGATTATCATCATGGATTGCTGCAGCCATGAATCATCTGAAGGAATGGGGGGGGCATGGGAAAGTTAGCAGGCCTTCTGCTGTTGGTCTCTTTGGTTTGCTTTTGGTGTATATGCAAGATTAGAGTCTCACAACAGCATAATGCAGCCATGACCATTCAGGCCTTTACAGCCATTGAAGCAGGACAGTCTCCCCAAGCATGGGAGCTAAAATGTTATGCTCAGGATGCGAGGCTAAGCACTGCACTCAGGGTCAGCTGCTTTGGACCCGGAGAAGAGCATGTCTGATTGCATGTGGGTTGATGCCCCAGGTCCCGCCTCTGAGAAAAAGGTATCAGACGGGTCTGATGCTCTTTGGGTGGATGACACCTAAATGAACATCGGTACAAAGTCCCAATTTATTTCTAATATCAGAGATCAGACCTCTACTCTTGCCTGATGTGTCTAAAACAAAAAGGGGGAACTGTAGAGAGCTGCATAATGCCATGCCTTAAAGATGGAGCTGGTTTCCGCCTTCCACCTTCCCAATGGTGAGTGCTCTCTGTCACAAACAACTCCATATTTGGCTAAGGCTGAGGATCTGGCTTGCTTCCGTGTTTGTGGACCTATCTGCATTGCCCACGTGGCATGCTGGGGTTGGCTACCCAGAGGCTACTTAAGCTGTGGGCTGGCTTTCTCCAGGGTCAGAAGATTGTTCAAGGTTCCTGAATAAACTGCATCGAAAAAAAAATGTTGCCAAATTTTACAATGTCTTTTAATATGGAGAAAAGATTCTGGTAAAGGAGGGCAGACTTTGATTTTGTGAGATATGCTTTCCAGGAACTCATTATGCATCAGAGAATGCTGGCCATGAACTAATGTTTACCTAGCTATCTGAGACCCAATGAGCTCATGTGGCACCTCTGAACATGCAGTCCTGATACTAACACTACATTTAGAGGGTTTGTCTGGAGGGCCACAGCAGACCACACTGCTGCTTTTGGGTCCTAGGCATATAACAAGGACCCATTTCTCTGTTCTTAAGGCTCAGTTTTAACTATAAACCCCAGGACCAGGAGAGTTCCAATTCACCACTCTTTGGGACAGACTTAACAGTCCAGCTAGGTCAGCCAAGGCAACCCTGCTGATAGAGGGTTTGGCAACACTACTGTGGAATAGCACCAGCTTTCAAATAGTTTATTGCCACTCAGTTCTCTCTTTACTTACACAGATTTTTCTCTGTTTCAGCCAAACCAGTCCAAGTTTTCTGCTTTTTTTCTCTTTTCCCTGCTCTTAAAGACTCAAAACTCTAGGAAGCCCTAGACCCTGCCAGTCTATTATATTACTAACAATGAGAAGGTACATTTACTGAGTATGCAAGTAACTGCTCAGTTTAAAGTCATAACTAGGAAATTTCACATCCAAGACCACAGTTGGAGACATCATGTCTTTTGGTACATTCCCCTTAACCCCACATCACCATCACCTGATATTGTCATAAAGGCAAACAGGAGTAATGGTGGGATATGGATAAAAGTACAATGATTAAGTCCCAGCAAATTCCAAGGTCTAAAGAAAAGGTCTGACAATCTCCTTTGGGGAAAATGTGAAATTTTTCCATAATGGAGTATTTCTTAACTAAGAAAATTGTATCATGATATTTTCAGGCAAATGGATGGAACCAGAAAAATCATCCTTGCTGAAGTAACTATAATGCTGAAAGACAAATATGGTATGTATTCACTTATTAGGAGGTCTCCTAATAGTTTGTGATAAAGTTCCAATAGCCCATATATTGTGTATAAACCGGTCTTCCACTAGGGCAATTGGGGGGCAGTGAATTGACTTTTTGGGGCAAGGTATCATATGGAAACTTTCAAGAAACTCAGGTAATTATTATTAAAATATATTGCTCTGTGCCCTCAACTGATAGATAAATGCCATATTCATGGATCCACAGCGATGCTTCCTTCTTCATCAAATGGGATTGCATTAAGAGACCCATAGTCTGATATTATGCACAGAGAGACCTTAAAACAGCCAGTTTTAACTTGCATTTCCCTATGAAATTCTCCGTCCTCTAAAAGCTCTGGGAAGCCTGCAGTAGAGGAGGCAGGGAAAAAGTCATAAGTAGAGAGAATTGAGTACACAAGAACGATACCCTGAGATTCAGGCCGCAGAGGAAGATGATGAAGCCAGCCTTGGTGAGACCCGATAAGCTAGGGTCAGACAGAAGAGCAAGGAGGAACTCTTCTATCAGGGAACTAGATGAAAGGGGGAAAAAAGAGGAGGCTTGGTAGGAGTGGAATAAGAAGAGGGAGATTGAAACAGAGGCGATTGAAAGTGAACAAATCATAATAAATAAATACTTAAGAAAAACTGTGATCAAGGGGATGAAATATAGAGCTCTTCAGGACAGATGGGTTATTCTTGAGGGTGGTTCCAGAGAGAAGCAAGGATAAACTCAATTTTCTTTAAGAGATTTGGGACTGAGACTCTGATTATATTCCAATGAGCATATGAACAACACATTCTTCAATTGATGTATTTTAAAGAAAATAATTTTTATCATGATACTTGGGTAGGAATTTGAACCTCGGAGCAATGTAACAGGAATGTAATGTATAGTATATGATTTCCCCACATAATCAATAAAAATAATATGTTGACAACTTTTACAATGTATTTTAACCTGGAGAACAGATTCTGCTAAAGGAGGGCAAAGTTTGATTTTGTAAGGCATGCTTTTCAGGAATTCATTATGTAGCAGAGAATCCTAGCCATGAACTAGTGGTTACCCAGCTACCTTAGACCTGAAGAGCTCAAGTGGCACTTCTGAACAAGTAGTCCTGGCTCTAATACTACATTTAGTGGGTTTGTCTGGAGGATATAAAACAGAAAAAAGTTCTCTTTCCTGAAGGCCCAGGTTTAACTGTAAATGCAAGGGACAGGAGGATTACATACTAACCACTGAGTAGGACACAGCTGCTGAACCAGCCAGGTCAGACAAGGCAACCTTGTTCATACAGGGTTGGCAACACTAGTATGTAACAACACCATCTGTCAAAAAGTTTATTGCCCCTCAGTGATCCTTTTATGTATACCAATCTTCTCTTTTTCAGCCAAACTAGTACCAGAAATTGTCTGGTTTCCTTCTATTTTTCCCTGCTCTAAAGACTCAATACCCCAAGGAATCCTAGAACCTTCCAGACTATTTTATCCACAAGAATGTGAAGGTACATTTAGTGAGTATGTAAGTAACTACTCAGTTCAAATTCACAACGTAGGGAATTTAAAATCCAAAACCACAGTAGGATAACACCTTGTCATTTGGTCTGTTCCTCTTATCCTACACAAATTTGAAGCTTCCCTACTTAGGAGAAACTAAATAAATATTAAAGTTTCATTTCCAAACTAATATTGTAACAGAGGTAAACAAAAATAAAGGTGTGGGATATGGATAAAGGAAGAGATAAAGGCTTGTTGGGTTTCACAAGAAAATCTCATGTGTGCACAGGATCACAGATACTGGACACTGAGGAAAGTTTGTTTACTCATTTCCAGGAAAACCTCAAGATTCTCTCATGGGCGGATTGGCTTAGATGTAGAATAATGTCATGCAACTGGGAAAAGCCAGTAAGACTTTCAGGAGTGCTGGAGCCAGCCAGCAGTGTTGAATGGTTCTTGAGTTGGGAGTAAGGATTAATATAAATAAAATAAACACACAGCACACAGGAAACTTTTTTAAAGGTTCAGACTCGACAGCCATAGCAAAAGGCAGACTGCTGCAGCAAGCAGTGCCAGCAGCCAGTCTCAAGTGCTGCCTCCTCCTCTGCCTCCAGCCTTCTGACCATTTTATTTTTTGAGGAGTTACTTTCAGCCAGTAAAATATCTCAGAACAATAGGTTAATTTGCACAAGGAGCCTGAGGAAGAGATGTCACCCTCACAAGCTATCCCACCTGCTGTCACAAACAAAAGGAGATGGACTTGCAAGTTCTCCTCTGCCATTAGTAAAGGCCTCCTAAAAGCCATCTCTCCGCCAAGATTCAAATATCAAAGCAGGCTGCTGGAGTCACGGCTCCCGACACAGGAGCCAGTTATTAAAAGAGCTAATTGGAAAGCCTTCCTAAGAGAAGAGCCTCAATCTGGGCTGCTGAAAGCACACAACCCAGAGATGACAGTTCCTGTGTACAATACTCTTAGTTCAGGAAAAGTCTCACATATTCCTTTTTGTATTTTAAATTTTATTTATTATACTTTATTTATTTTGTCACTTCCGATGAACTCCTCCTTCCTTCCCTCCCAATCCTATCTTGCCTCCCCCATCTCCATGCATGCCCCTCCTCAAGTCCACTGATAGGGAAGGTCTTCCTCTCCTTCCTTCTGAACCCAGTCTATAAGATCTCAAAGGGAGTGGCTGCATTGTCATCTTTTGTGGCCTTGTAAGTCTGTTCCCCTCTCAGGGGAAGATGATCAAAGATCGTGCTAATCAGTTCATGTCAAGGCATTCCCTGTTCCCATTTCTATGGAATGCACATTGCAACTGAAATGCCATGGGCAACATTTGTGCAGAGGTTCTAGATTATCTCTCTGTGTGGTATTTGTTTGGAGTATGGGCCTCATGAATAAACCCTGTGCTCAGATATTTTGGTTCTATTGCTCTTCTTTTGGAGCTCCTGTCCTCTACAGATCTTAATATTTCCCACTTCTTTCATTAGATTCCATGCACTTTGCCCAACAGTTGGCCATAAGTCTCAGCATGTGCTTTGATAGTCTGCAGGGTAGAGCATTTCAGAGGCCCTTGTGGCAGGTTCCTAACCTGTTCCCTGTCTTCTCCTTCTTCTCATGTCCATCCTCTTTGACTTTCAGGATGGGGATTGAGCATTTTAGCCAATGTCCTTCCTCTCTTTACTTTTTTTAGGTGTAGAGATTTTAGTAGGTTTATCCTATATTATATGTATATGAGTGAGTATATACTGTGTGTCTTTCTGCTTCTGAGAGAGCTCACTGAGGTTGATCTTATCCAGTTCCCATTTGCCTGCTAATTTCATGATTTCCTTGTTTTTTTATTGCTTAGTAATATTCCATTGTGTACATGTATCACAATTTCTGTATCTATTTTTCATTTGGAAGGCATATGTTTTGTTTCACGGTTCTGGCTATTGCAAATAAAGCTGTTACAAACATGTTTGGGTAAATGACCTTATTTTGTACTTGAGCATATTTTGGATACATGCCTAGGAGTGGTATAGCTAGAACTTGAGAAATCACTATTCCTAGTTGTCTGATATAGCACCAGATTGATTTCTGGAGTGGTTTTCAACTTTACATTTTCACTAACAGGGGAGGAAGGTTACCCTTTCTCTACAACCTCTCCAGCATGTGTTGTCACCTGAGTTTTTCATCTTGGCCATTTTGATGGGTGTAAGGTGAAATCTCAGGGTCATATTGATTTGCATTTCCCTAATGGCTAATGAGGTTGAGCATTTCTTTAAGTGTTTGTCTGCCATTCAATATTCCTATATTGAGAATTCTCTGTTTAACACTCTTCTCCAGTTTTAAAATGGATTGCTTGATTTGTTGCTTTTCAAATTCTTTAGTTTGTTATATATACTAGATAATATCCCTTTGTCACATAGAGGGTTGCTGAAGATTATTTCCCAATCTGTAGGCGGTTGTTTAGCCCACTGTCTCCATCTCTTCAACATAGTTCTGGATGTCCTTGCTAGAGCAATGATACAATTGAACAAGATCATGAAGATAGAAATCTGAAAGGAAGAACTCAAAATATCACTATTTGCAGATAATATATGATAGTATACCTGATTGACCCCAAAAGTTCTACCTGGGAACTCCTACAGCTGATAAACACCTTCAGCAAAGTGGCTGGTTACAACATTAACTAAAAAAAAAATCAGTAGCCCTCCTGTACAAAAAAGATAAAAGGGCTGAGAAAGAAATTAGGGAAACAGAACGAATTATATTATTTAACAAGCCCAAACCTCCTAAAACTAACCAGACATTCCTCACTGGCAACTGTATAGGTAAATAGATGGTCTTTCAGGAACATTGCAATTCAAATCACCAGGAATTAGAACATATTGGATGAAATTCTAGGGTAAAAGAACATTGTTATCCTGAAAGTTTGTTTACTTTATCACCACAAAGCAAGGCTCCAGTACCAGGTCATTTAAATTGTTTTCTAGCATTACAGGTTGATCTGTGACCTTGTTTTTAATATGAATTACAAATTCTAAACAATTAAATTTCAATGAAAGATTGGAATACCAATAACTTCTGAGATTGAAGATTACTTAAGTCATTTTATCCAGATCTTTTCTGTTAATAGTGGAAATGTACTTGTCATTGCCTTCATGAAGGTGAACATTTAGGATTACTGTATCTGTGGCAGAAAGCCACATGGGGAAACAGTCCTAGATTCTGCCTAATGCACCTTTGCATGCACTTTGTATAGACCACTGAGATATTCTATTTAAACATCTGGTACACTTGCTTCAAAGCCTTGGTCTTCCTCTTTTTCTAATAAATTATAACTTGACTAGAAGATAGAATCTGACCTCATCCTGAGGACAACTAACATAGTTATGATGACATCTTTTGATTCTGTGTATAATTGTGATGACTAAGGGGAAATAGCAAAAATATTTGTTTTACGTACTTACTTAGATAAATTTGTAGTGTTAATGGGAGCTGTGTGACTAGATTGATCATTACATGTTCCAATAGACAAATGGTTCTTCTGTGAGTTTTTACTCCTTTTGTTTTGGGTGGGGACATGTAAGCCATTCTCAGAGTTCACCTAACACATGTTCTGCAAATCAAATATTTACATTATTATTCATAATACTAGAAAAACTACAGTTTTAAAGTCACATACATGATGTTTTATTTTGAACCATGGTCACATAATGTAAGGAAATCTTTTGAAGGGTCATAGTATTAAGAAGGTTGAGAACCACTACTCTAGATTGTGAGTACAATAGGACTGAGAAAGAAATTAGGGAAACAAAAGAAATTATATTATCTGACAATGCCTTAATTCCTAACACTTACCAGACATTTCTTCACTAGGGACACCACATGTAAATAGATGGGCTTCAAGGGGACATTGTAATTCAACTACCAGTAAGTGGAAGAAGATGGAGGTATTTCTAGGCTAAAAGAACATAGTTATCCCAAAAGTGTGTCATTCAACACAATGATTAAAGCTCCAACAACTTTCAAAGACAAAAGAACAGCCCTCACATTCTTCTTTGGGAAAAATGTGGAATATTTCAATAATGGAGTATTACTCAGCTAAGAAAATGACATCATGATATTTTCATGCAAATGGATGGAACCAGGAAAAATATTCCTGTGGGAAGTAAATAAAATACAGACAAAAAATATAGTATGTATTCACTTATTATGAGCACCATCTGTCAAAAATTTTATTGCCCCTCAGTTCTTCTTTCACATACACCTATCTTTCTCTCTTTCAGCCAGACCAGTCCCAGGAATTGTTTGGTCTCCTTCACTTTTCCCTGATCTTAAAGCCTCAGTAGCAAGGGAACCCTAGACCCTGCCAGCCTATTATATCAATAATAATATGAAGTTACATTTAGTGAGTATGCAAGTAACTGCTCAATTCAAAGTCACAACATAGGAAATTTCTGATCGAAAATCACAGTAAGAGACCACATTGTCATTGGGAACATTTCCCTTAATCCCACATCACTTTGAAGCTCCCTACATAGGAAGCTGTCCAATTAAAAATTAAATTTTCATTTCTTACCTGACATTGTCACAGAGGGAAACAGGAGTAAAGGATCTGTATAAAAGGGTGAGATAAAGGCTTGCTGGTTTTCACAAGAAAATGTCACATATGCTCAGGATAAGAGATCCAGGACACTGCAGAAAGTTTGTTTACTCATCTCCATGGAAACCTCAAGATTCTCTTTGATGCTGATTGTCTGAGAGGGAGAATGATGTCATGAAAGAGGTGAAAGCCAATAAGAGTTTTATGAGCCAGTTATTAAAAGGGCAAAGTTGATGGCCTGCTGGAGTGAAAGTGTAGTCAGACCTAATGACCTCAATCTGGACAGCTAAAGCACACAACCCAGAGATGACAGTTCCTGTGTCCAAGACTCCAGTTAGCCAGATATATTCAGAAATAGAGATACCAAGGCAGGCAGAAGCAAAAATATGATGTGACAGATACCTAGAGACAGAGACTCCATTCTGTCTCATCACATTCATTGTCATATCAACCTCAAAGCAAAAAATCTGATAATATAACTCCAAGAGGAATTACATTATCTAACAAGGCCATGTCATCTAATCTTTTCCAGACATTTCCTCACTGTGGATTAATCTTGTAAATAGATGAGCTTCAAGTAGACATTGAAATTTAAATCAAAGAAAGTGGAATAAGATGAAGGCCTTCTAGGCTAAAAGAACATAGTTATCTAGGTAGTTCGTTATTCACTACAATTATTAAACTACCAGCAATTTCAAAGATCTAAAGAAAATGACATCAATCTCCTTTGGTAAAAATGTGGATTATTTCCATAAAGGCGCATTATTCAGCTAAGAAAATGACACCTTGATAATTTTAGGCAAATGGATGGATCCTCAAAAAAATCATCCTGGATGAAGTAACTAAAACACAGAAAACCAAATCAGGTTTGTATTCACTTATTAGAAGGTTTCCTAATAGTGGGAATAAAGTTCCAATAGGCCATCTATTGTGACCACTAGTGGAATTGGGTGGCAATTAATTGAATTGTTAGACCAGGGCATCCCACAGAATTTTTCAAGCAAACCAGTCTCTTGGTATTAATATATGTTGTTCTCTGCCCTCAACTGATAGAATAGTGCCATGTCCTGTATCCATAGAGATGTTTTATTCTCCATCATATGTGTATGCATAAGAGACCCACATTCTGATATTATGCAGAGGGAGACCCTAAAAAACCCAGCTCTAAATGGGGATTTCCCTATGAAATTCTCTTTCCCCTCAGAGGTCTGGGAAGTCTTCAGGAGAGGTGGCAGGAAGAGTGTCACAAGTAGAGGGTGTTGAGGACACCAGGAGAACAATGCCCTGAGAATCAGGTCTTAGAGGAAGACAATGCAGCCAGCCTTGATGACACTTGATAATCTAGGGTCAGATAAAAGGGGGAGGAGGCCCACCCCTATCAAAGAACTAGAGAAAGGTCATAGGTATAGAAGAAAGTGTCTGAGTGAAACTGGACAAAAAAAAGAGGGAGGAGGTAGCAGAGACAAAAACAAAGTGAAAAAATTGTAATAAGTAAATACGTAAGAAAATCTGTGATCAAGGTGATGAACTATAGAGCTCTTCAGGACAGAAGACTTTTTCTTGGGGGTGGTTCCAAGGTGGGACAAGGATGAACACTTTTCTCTAAGGGACTTGGCACTGAGACTCTATTCATGTTCCAATGAGTAGATGAAAAACACATGCTTCAATTGATGTATTTTAATAAAAAATAATTTTTATTGTGACACATGGGTAGAAATTTGAACCTGGGAGCAATGGAAAAGGAATGTAATATATGTCATGTGAAACTCAAACATAATAAATAAAATTATATGTTGATAACATTTACAGTGACTTTAACATGGAGAAAAGGTTCTTCTAAAGGACAGCAGAGTTTGTCTTTATAAGACATGCTTTCCAGGAACTCATTATGTAGCAGAGAATCCTAGCCATAAACTAGTGGTTACCCAGCAATTTCAGACCCCATGTGCTCAGGTGGCACCCCCGAACAAGAAGTCCTGTCACTAACACTACTTTTAGATATTTTCTCTGGAGAATACAGCTGCACTTTTGTCCTAGGGATATAACAAAGACCCAATCCTCTGTCCTGAATGTACAGTTTTAACTCTAAACCCCAGGAACAGGAGGGTGCCTCACTGACCCAAGAGTAGGACACATTTGCCAATCCAGCCAGGTCACTCAAGGCAACCCTGCTCATAGAATATTGGAAACACTAGTGTGGAACAACACTAGCTGTCAAATAGTTTATTGCCCCTCAGTTCTTCTTTCACATATATCAAACTTTCTCTGTTACAGCCAAACCAGTCCCAGGAATTGTCTGGTTTCCTTCTCTTTTCTCTGCTCTTAAGAACTCAATATCCCAGGAAACCCTAGACCCTACAAGCCTATTTTATATTAATAAGAGTGTGAAGATAAACATAATGAGGACATGAGTAATTGCTCAGTTCAAAGTCACTACCTAGGAAATTTCAGATCGAGGCCACAGTAGGAGGCCACCTTTCCATTCTGTATATTTCCATAATCCCACATGACTTTGAAGTTTCCCTAGTTAGGAAGCTTTCCAATTAAATACACATTAGAGTTTCATTTCCTAACTGACGTTTTTACAGAAGTAAAGAGGAGTAAAGGTGTAGGATCTGGATAAAGGGATGGATAAAGACTTGTTGTGTTTCACAAGAAAAAGTCATGTGTGCACAGGATTGGAGATACTGGAAATTGAGGAAAATTTGTTTAGTCATCTCCATGGAAATCTCAAGATTATCTGAGGTGCTCATTAGCTGAGAGGGAGAATGATGTCATGAAACAGGTGAAAGCCATTAAGAGTTTCAGGAGCCAGTATTTAAAAGAGCCAAGTGGACAGCCTGCTTAAGAGAAAGGCCAAGCTATGTGCCTCCATCAGAAAGCACACAAAGCAGCTGAAAGCACACAACACAGAGATGACATTTCCTCTGTATAAGACTCTTAGTTTAGGAAATGTGTCACATAATTCTTTCCAGTGGTCATTAATAAATCACATATTCTTGACATGTGAGTTTCAGATTATGGCAGATTCCATTATTATTTAATTGCAAAGATATGACTGCAGCCAGTGAATTACTTGCTGTTCAAATGCCCCCTGACCAAGGCATTAAGCCTTAAGTTGGGAACTTCCTTACATTTTTACAAATACCATCCAGCATTTACATGTCAGCAAACAGTCATCTTGTTTTACTCCTTCACCAGAACCAAGAGCTTTACATACTGCATCATAAGTGGCAGTCAGAGAGAGGGAGATTGACAGAGAAAGATCTAGACAGACATATTCACAAATAAACAGAGAGAGACAGAAACAAAGGTATAATGTTATGGAGACCATGAGACAGAGACTCCATTCTGTCTGGTCTCTTTCATTGGCATATCACCTCAAAAGCCCACCATCCGATAATATAATTCCAATAGGAATTACAATCTCTGACAAGGCCACACCATCTTCTTGCCCACACATTTCCTCAATATGGACTAACCTTGTAAATAGATGAGGTTCAAGGGGACATTGCAATTCAAAAACCAGGAAGTGGAAAAGATGGAAGGACTTCTAGGCTAAAAGAACATAGTTATCCTGAAAGTTTCTCATTCAAATCACAATGATTACAGGCCCAGCGACTTCCAAAGACCAAAGAACAGAATGGACAATCTCCTTTAGGGAAAATGTTGAATATTTCCATAACAAAATATTATTCAGCTAGAAAAAGATACCATGATATTTTCAGGCAAATGGATGGAATGAGGAAAAATCGTCCTGGGTGAAGTAACTAAAAAGGGAAAGAAAATGTGGTATATATTCACTTATTAGGAGGTCTCTTAATTGTGGGGGCATAAAGTTCCATTAATCCATCTATTGTGATCACGCCTGTCTTCCACTAGAGGTTTTGTTTTGTTTTGTTTTGATTAACAAGGAGTTTATTTGACTAACTTATCATAATCCATCATGGAGGGAAGTCAAGGCAGGGATGAAGTGAACTGCACGCAGGGGCTACAGCAGGGGCCATAAAGGAATGCTAGGTAGTGGTTTGCACTCCATGGCTTCCTTGGATTGCCCAGAGTGCTTTCCTGTACAACCCAGGCCACCTGGCAAGGACGCCCCTCTTTACAATGGCCTGGGCACTCCCACTTAAGTCCTTTCTTTCTTTTTTTTTTTTTCAATGCAGTTTATTCAGGAACCTTGAACAATCATCTGACCCTGGGGAAAGCCAGCCCACAGCTTAAATAGCCTCTAGGGAGCCAACACAGGCGTGCCACGTGGGCAATGCAGATAGGTCCACATACATGGAAGCAAGCCAGATCCTCAGCCTTAGCCAAATGTGGAATTGTTCGTGACAGAGAGCACTCACCATCGGGAAGGTGGAAGGCGGAAACCAGCTCCATCTTTAAGGCACAGCATTCCACAGCTCTCTACAGTTCCCCCTTTTTGTTTTGGACGCATCAGGCAAGAGTAGAGGTCTGATCTCTGATATTAGAAATAAATTGGGACTTTGTACCAATGTTCATTTAGGTGTCATCCACCGAAAGAGCATCAGACCCGTCCAATACCTTTTTCTCAGAGGCGGGACCTGGGGTATCAACCCGCATGCAATCAGACATGCTCTTCTCTGGGTCCAAAGCGGCTGACCCTGAGTGCAGTGCTTAGTCTCGCATCCTGAGCATAACATTTTTGCTTTTTATGGTATCCAACCATGCTTGGGGAGACTGTTCTGCTTCAATGGCTGTAAAGGCCTGAATGATCATGGCTACATCACACTGTTGTGAGACTCTAATCTTGCATATATACCACAGGCAAACCAAGGAGACCAACACCAGAAGGCCTGCTAATGCTCCCATGCCCGCCCATTCCTTCAGATGATTCATGGCTGCAGCAATCCATGATGATAATCCTGTGGCTAGTCCTGCATCCACTCTGGTAGAATTTACCATGACAATGGCCACCCTCAGCTGCTCCATCGTAGTATCGAATTCTCCAGTCCAATTACCTAAAATATAGCTCGACAATTGTTTAGACAGATTTGCAGCACAGGAAAAATTCTCATGTTATATGCTAGTGACTCAAAGTCCAGCATATTTTCATTGATAGCCAAGTTGAGCGATTTGCCTTAGGGTATCAATTTGCTCCTGCACGAGGTCAATCCTCTGATTGAACACCATCAAGCTTCCTTTTAGTTGAGCATTAATTCCTTTATGTACAACTAAGGCATGAGCTACATTGGCTAAATGATTATTCAGGGTCTGAGCAGTCTGCCCAGTATGACTCATGGCTAATGCCCCGGTGGGAGCTCCAACAGCCGCCAATGAGATGGTAGTAACAATGGTGGCTGTAGTTCCAAGATCCCTTTTCTGTCTGAAGAGAGTCATAGCATGAGGGGCATCAACAGACACAGGCACCCAGTGAGGCATGTGAGTAAACAGGGCATACCTAAATTTACTAGCATTCCAGCATTGGGCAAAAAAGCAAGTATCATTACCACAATTACTTGGCTCTAGCTGGCTAATAATGAATAAAAATGGGGGATATAGACAAACAGGTGTGGGCTTATAGAAAATATTACGAGAAGCCTTAAGCCCCTCGTTGAAACATCCTGCGTCAGTTCTAAAACAAGCAGTGGTGGTGTCCCAGGTCTGAGTAGGTTCAGGAGACCATTGCCCCCAGGGGCGAGACATGCTCCATGCCAATTGACTAACTCCATGTTTTCCTCCACTTTTGAAAGTCATTTAAGGTTCTTAAATTGTTTTTTTTCCCTTTTTTTTTTAAATTTTTCATCAATTACACTTTATTGATTCTGCATCCCCCCATAAGCCCCTCACTTCTCCCCTACCAGTCCTACCCTCCCTCCTCCCTCTGCTTGCATGCCACTCCCCAAGTCCACTAATAGGGGAGGTTCTCCTCTCCTTTCTGATCTTAGTCTGTCAGTTCACATCAAAAGTGGCTGCATTGTCCTCTACTATGGCCTGGTAAGGCTGCTCCCCCCCCAGAGGGAGGTGATCAAAGAGCAGGCCAATCAGATTATGTAGGAGGCAGTCCCTCGTCACATTACTATTTAACCCAATTGGACTCTGAACTGCCCTGGGCTACATCTGTGCAGGGGTTCTGGGTTATCTGCATGAATAGTCCTTGGTTTGAGTATGAGTCTCTGGGAAGTTCCGTGTGTTCAAATTTTCTTGTTCTGTTGCTCTCCTTGTGGAGAACCTGTCCTCTCCAGCTCTTACTATTTCCCAGTTCTTACCTAAAATTCCGTTCACCTCTCCAACAGTTGCCCATCAGGCTCAGCATCTGCTTTGATAGTCTGAAGGGCAGAGGCTTTCAGAGGCTCTCTGTGGTAGGTTCCTAGGTTGTTTCCTGTTTTCTTCTTCTTCTGATGTCCATCCTCTTTGCCTTTCCGGATGGGGATTGGACATTTTAGTTAGGGTCCTCTCTCTTGCTTAGTTTCTTTAGATGCACAGGTTATAGTGGGTTTGTCCTATGTTGTATGTCCATATGAGTGACTATATACCATGTGTGTCTTTTTGCCTCTGGAACAACTCACTCAGGATGATCCTTTCCAGATCCCACCATTTACCTGCAAATTTCATGATTTCCTTATTTTTCTTTGCTGAGTAATATTCCATTGTGTAGATGTACCACAATTTCTGCATCCATTCTTCAGTTGAGGGGCATCTGGGTTGTTTCCAGCTTCTGTCTATTACAAATAAAGCTGCTACCAACATGGTTGACCAAATGTCGTTTTTGTGTACTTGAACCTCTTTTGGATATATGCCCAGTAGTGGTATGGCTGGATCTTGAGGAAGCGCTATTCCTAGTTGTCTGAGAAAGCGCCAGATTGATTTCCAGAGTGGTTGTACAACTTTACATTCCCACCAGCAGTGCAGAAGGGTTCCCCTTTCTCCACAACCTCTCCAGCATGTGTTGTCACTTGAGTTTTTGATCTTGGCCATTCTCATGGGTGTAAGGTGAAATCTCAGGGTTGTTTTGATTTGCATTTCCCTAATTGCTAGTGAGGTTGAGCATTTCTTTAAGTGCTTCTCTGCCATTCGGTATTCCTCTACAGAGAATTCTGTTTAGCTCTGTTCCCCATTTTTAAGTGGATTACATGGTTTGCTGCTTTTCAGCTTCTTTAGTTCTTTATATATACTGGATATGAGTCCTCTGTCAGATAAAGGGTTGGTGAAGATTCTTTCCCAATCTGTAGGTGGCTGCTTTGTTTGGATGACAGTGTCCTTTGCTTTACAGAAGCTTTTCAGTTTCATGAGGTCCCATTTATTGACTGTTGCTCTTAGAGCCTGTGCTGTTGGTGTTCTGTTCAGGAAGTTTCCCCCTGTACCAATGAGTTCTAGGGTATTTCCCACTTTTTTTTCAAGCCGATTTAATGTGTCTGGTTTTATGTTGAGGTCTTTGATCCACTTGGACTTCAGTTTTGTGCTGGGTGACAGGTATGGATCTATTTTCATTTTTCTACATATAGACATCCAGTTCTACCAGCACCATTTGTTGAAGATGCTATCTTTTTTCCATTGTATGGTTTTGGCGTCTTTGTCAAAGATCAGGTGTCCATAGGTGTGTGGGTTTATTTCTGGGTCCTCTGTTTGGTTCCATTGATCCACCATTCTGTTTCTATGCCAGTACCATGCAGTTTTTAAAACTGTTGCTCTATAGTACAACTTAAGATCAGGGATGGAGATACCTCCAGAAGATCTTTTATTGTAGAGGATTGTTTTAGCAATTCTGGGTCTCTTGTTATTCCATATGAAGTTGAGAATTTTTCTTTCCAGGTCTGTAAAGAATTGTGTTGGTAATTTGATGGGCATTGCATTGAATCTGTAGATTGCTTTTGGTAAGATGGCCATTTTTACTATGTTAATCTTGCCAAGCCATGAGCATGGGAGATCTTTCCATCTTCTCATATCTTCTTCTAATTCTTTCTTCAGAGATTTGAAAATTTTTTCATACAAGTCTTTGACTTCCTTGGTTAGGGTTACTCCGAGGTAGTTTATGTCATTTGTGGCTATTGTAAACGGTGTTGTTTCCCTAATTTCTTTCTCAGCTCTTTTAGCTTTTGTATGCAGGAGGGCTACTGATTTTTTTGAGTTAATTTTGTATCAGTCCACTTTGCTGATGGTGTTTTTCAGCTGTAGGAGTTCCCTGGTAGAGTTTTTGGGGTCACTCACATATATTATCATATCATCTGCAAATAGCGATAATTTGACTTCTTCCTTTCCAATTTGTATCCCCTTGATCTCCTTCAACTGTCTTATTGCTCTAGCAAGGACTTCCAGAACTATGTTGAAGAGATATGGAGAGAGTGGGCAGCCTTGTCTTGTCCCTGATTTCAGTGGGATTGCTTTAAGTTTCTCTTCGTTCAGTTTGATGTTGGCTATAGTCTTGCTGTATATCGCCTTTACTATCTTTAGATATGTGCCTTGTATCCCTGATCTCTCCAATACTTTGAACATGAATGGATGTTGGATTTTATCAAAGGCTTTTTCAGCATCTAGGGAGATTATCATGTGGTTTTTTTCTTTCAGTTCGTTAATATGGTGGATCACATTGATGGATTTCCGTATATTGAACCACCCCTGCATACCTGGGATGAAGCCTACTTGGTCTTAGTGGATGATATCTTTGAAGTGTTCTTGTATTCGGTTTGCAAGTATTTTATTAAGTATTTTTGCATCAATGTTCATAAGGGAGATTGGCCAGAAATTCTGTTTCTTTGTTGAGTCTTTGTGAGGTTTAGGCACCAAGGTGACTGTGGCTTCATAGAATGAATTTGGTAATATTCCTTCTGTTTCTATTTTGTGGAATAGTTCGAAGAGAATTGGTGTTAGCTCTTCTTTGAAGGTCTGGTAGAATTCTGCGCTGAAGCCATCTGGTCCTGGGCTTTTATTGGATGGGAGACTTTTGATGACCACTTCTATTTCTTTGGGGGATATAGGACTATTTAGTTGATTTACCTGGTCCTGATTCAGCTTTGGTACGTCAAATCGATCAAGAAAATTGTCCATTTCATTTAGATTTTCAAATTTTGTTGCATATAGACTTTTGAAGTAAGTCCTAATGACTGCTTGGACTTCCTCAGTGTCTGTAGTTATATCCCCCTTTTCATTTCTGATTTTGTTGATTTGGGTGGTGTCTCTCTGCCTTTTAGTTAGCCTGGCTAAGGGTTTGTCGATCTTGTTGATTTTCTCAAAGAACCAGCTCTTGGTTTCATTGATTCTTTGAATTGTTTTATTTGTTTCCAATTGATTGATTTCAGCCCTGAGTTTGATTATTTCCAGCCATCTACTCCTGCTTGGTGTGTCTGCTTCTTCTTTTTCTAGGGTTTTTAAGTGAGCCATTAGGGTGCTTGAATGAGCTGTCTCGAATTTCTTCTTGAAGGCACTTAGTGCTATGAACTTTCCTCTTAGCACTGCTTTCATTGTGTCCCACAAGTTTGGGTATGTGGTGTCTTCATTTTCATTGATTTCTAGAAAGACTTTAAGTTCTTTCTTTATTTCTTCCCTGACCCAGCTGTCATTTAGTAACAAGTTGTTCAGTTTCCATGTGTGTGTAGGCTTTTTGTTATTTCTGTTATTGTTGAGGTCCAGCTTTATTCCATGGTGATCAGACAAGATACATGGGATTATTTCAATCTTCTTGTATCTGTTGAGGCTTGCTTTGTGACCCACTATATGGTCTATTTTGGAGAAGGTTCCATGAGGTGCTGAGAAGAAGGTAAATTCTTTTGTGTTTGGGTGTAAAGTTCTGTAAATGTTTGTTAGGTCCATTTGATTCATGACCTCTGTCAGAGACATTGTTTCTTTGTTTAATTTCTGTTTTGTTGACCTGTCCTTTGTTGAGAGTGGGGTGTTGAAGTCTCCCACTATTATTGTGTGGGGATTTATATGTGCTTTAAATTTTATCAATGTTTCTTTCCCAAATGTGGGTGCCCTTGTATTTGGGGCATAGATGTTCAGGATTGTGATGTCTTCCTGGTGGAATTTTCCCTTGATGAGTATGAAGTGTCCTTCCCCATCTCTTTTGATTAATTTTGGTTGAAAGTCTATTTTATCAGATATTAGAATGGCTACTCCTGCTTCCCTCTTGGGTCTGTTTGCTTGGAAAGTCATCTTCCAACCCTTTACCCTCAGGTAATGTCTATCTTTGTGTCTTAGGTGTGTTTCTTGTATGCAACAAATTGCTGGGTTTTGTTTACGTATCCATTCTGTTAATCTGTGTCTTTTTGTTGGAGAGTTGAGTCCATTGATGTTGAGAGAGATTAATGACCAGTGGCTGTTTGATCTCTTGATTTTGATGTTGGCTGTGGTCATACTGTTGTGTGCTTGGTTGCTTTTTGTTTTACTGAAGTGAGGTTATTTATTTCCTGTGTTTTCTTGAATGTAGCTAGCATTCTTGGGTTGTATTTTACCTTCCAGTATCTTCCGTAATGCTGGATTTGTTTGTAGGTATTGTTTAAATTTGTTTTTGTCATTGAATATCTTGTTTTCTCCATCTATGAGGACTGAGAGTTTTGCGGGGTATAGTAGCCTGGGCTGACATCTGTGTTCTCTTAGGGTCTGCATGATATCTGTCCAGGCCCTTCTGGCTTTCATAGTCTCTGTTGAAAAGTCAGGTGTGATTGTAATGGGTTTGCCATTATATGTTACTACGCCTTTTTCCCTTGCAGCTTTTAGTATTTTTTCTTTGTTCTGTATACTTACTGTTTTGATTATTATGTGGCGGCAGGATTTTCTTTTCTGGTCAAATTTGTTGGGTGTTCTGTAGGCCTTATGTATTTTAATTGACCTCTCCTTTAAGTTGCGGAAATTTTCTTCAATGATTTTTTTGAAAATATTTTCTGGGCCTTGGAGAAGGGAGTCTTCTTTTTCCTCTCTACCTATTATTCTTAGGTTTTGTCTTTTCATATTGTCTTGCATTTCTTGGATGATCTGTGTCAGGAATTTTTCGGATTTAACATTTTCTTTGACAGACATAGATTTCTTCCATTGGATCTTCTATACCTGAGATTCTTTCTTCCATCTCTTGTAGTCTGTTGGTTATGCTTACCTCTGTAGTTCCTGTTTTCTTCCCTAGATTCTTCCTTTCCATTATTTCCTCCATTTGTGTTTTCTTTAATTTTTCCAATTCTATCTTCAGGTCTTGAGTTGTTTTGTTTACTTCCTTCACCTGTCTGATTGTACTTTCCTGTTTTTCTTTTAGTTCCTTCAACTCTGTTTCTATCATTTCATTCACTATTTTAAGCATTTCCTTTCTAAAGGCCATAAACTGTTTGGCTGCACCTTCCTCTATTTCTTTACGGATGACAATATTCTGTTTGAGTTTATCTTCCTCTATGTCTTTACAAATCTTACTTGTTTCCTGTGTTATCATCTTCATGAGCATAGTTGTTAGGTCATCTTCTTGGATTTCAGTTATGGTGGGGTGTCCAGGGCTACTTGCCCCTGGGTAACTGGGTTCTGGAGATGCCATATTGCTCTGTCTTTTGTTGCTTGAGCTTTTATGCTGGCCTCTACCCATTGTGTTATCTTAGGTGTTTGGGGTTATTTTTTGGTGGTTCCTGGGGATCCTGTGGTGGAGAGAATCCCCTTTGCAGAAAGCTGGTTTTTCCTGAAGGATGTCTTCTCAGCTTTTTGGGTATAGTCCCTGGATGGCTGGTGTTTTTTCAGGGGTTGCTCACCTCAGGGATATAGACCTGAGTGGTACCTGTGTTCTTTGTTAGTCGAGAGGGTTCTCCTCTCACCCAGGGAAGTCCTGAGGGCAGCTGACCTGTTTCTGGGTTTCTTGTTGCAAATTTAATGATCAGCTGCTGTGACCCATTTGCACATCAGGCACACCTCAACTGTTTGTGCCTGTGTCTGGAGCACAGCTGAGTGCTGGAGCCTTGGCCCCACTAGACTGCTAGACTTTTTCTAGGGAAGGATTGGGTGATTTAGGTCAGTACAGTTTCCTTCCTTCCCCGTGGATTCTCTGGAGACATGTACTCCCAGTGTCTTTTTTTGCCCTGGTGCACACTGCTCAGTGTTCGCCCGCTGGCTGGCCACAGAAGCTGCCTGTGCCTGGAGCACAGCTGTGTGATGGCAGCTCAGTCTCTGCCAGCTGTCTGGTGTGCAGAAACTGCCTGTGTCTGCCTTTGTGGCTTTTGGGAGCCTGAGTGCCTCCCTAAGCTGGGTAATTTTCTGGGGACCTTTTCAGGTTGGGGTGAGCTGAGTGCTCTGAAATCAGACCCGCCATTTCTATATCCAGCGGCGAATCAGGTGTGCAGGCAGGCAGGGCTCTGTGCTGGAACCTGGGTCCCTGGCTCTGGCTCTGGGCTGGCTCCTGGGGTGCCTGTGGAACCCGCCCGAATCTTTTCCAGGGGTGTCTGGGTGACCTAAGGCTGGTCCCAATCATTTCCTGTACCCTGGGGTTATCTCTCGACTGAAAATTCCAGTCTCTGATAGTGTGGTGCACATGGTTCAGTCTGGGACCGTGACCAGAGACACTGGCTTGTGGCTCTGGGCTGGGGCTGGGGCTGGCGGCCGGCAGCCAAGCGTCTGGCGGAACCGGGATCTCTTCCGCGGTTTAGCCGGGTGAGTTAAAAGCTGATTGAGTCCCCCACCGTGGGGTATCCTCTCACCTGGGAAACACAATGACTGTGTTTTATGGCCGAGAGTTCTGATTGCTGGTCACTGTGCTGATCCTGCTGTGCTGCTGCTCAGAATGAGAGTCCTCCCGACGCTGCCATCTTGCCGCCCACCGCCCACTAGAGGTTTTGAATGGCAGTTAATTGAGTTGTGGGTTTAGGGTATCCTAAGGAAATTTTCAAGCAACCAACGCTGTTGTTATTAAAATATGTTGCTCTCTGCCTTCAACTGACAGATCAGTGCCATGTTCATAGATCTGCAGAGATGCTTCCTTTTGCCTCAAGTGAAATTGCATACAGTGAAACTTAGTATGATATTATGCAGAGAGAGAGAGAGAGAGAGAGAGAGAGAGAGAGACCTTGAAATACCCAGCTCTAAATGGGATTTCCCTATAAAATTCTCCCTCCCCTCAGAGCTCTGGGAATCCTGCAGGAAAACAATCAGGAAGAGTGTAACAAGTAGAAGGAATTGAGGACACAAGGAGAACAATGCCCTGAGAATCAGGGCACAGAGGAAGATGATGCAACCAGCCTTGATGAGACCTGATTAGCTAGAGTCAGATAGAAGGAGGAAGAGAACCTCTCCTACCAGGGGACTAGAAAAAGATCAAGGGGGTAGAAGAAGTAGGGTGGTTGGGACTGGAGGGAGAAAAAGAGGGGACAGCAGAGGGGATACAAAGTGAACAAATCATAATAAATAAATAAGAAATGTTGTGATTAAGTTAAGGAAGTGGTGAGTTCTTCAGGACTGATGGCTCTTTCTTCAGGGTGGAGTCAGGATACTGCAAGGATGAACTCAATTTTCTTTAAGGGATTGGCACTGAGACTCTGATCATGTTCCAATGATTAAATGAACAACACATAGTTCAATTGAAGCATTTTAATGAAAACTAGTGTTTTTTCTTTTTTTTTTTTTTAGTGTGACACATGGGTAGGAATTTGAACATGGTAGTAATGTAAAAGGAGTGTAAAATATGTTATATGAAATTCCCACATAATCAATAAAAATATGTTGACAACTTTTACAATGACTTTAACATGGAGAAAAGATTCCTCTGAAGGAAGTCATAGTTTTTCTTTGTAAGGCATGATTTCCAGAAATTCATTATGTAGCTGAGAATACTAGCCATGAACTAGTTGTTATCAAGGTACCTCAGACAACATGAGCTCAGGTGGAACCTCTGAACAAGCTTTCCTGGCAATAACACTATCTTTAGAAGGTTTGCTAGAGGACACAATACTCTTGGTTCCTAGGCATATAACATGGACCCTTGATTCTTTCCTATAGGACAAGTTTTAGCTCTAAACCCCAGCACCAATTGGGTTCCTCACTGACCATGGAAGAGGACACAGCTGTAGTTTCAGCCAGGTCAGCCAAGACAACCCTGCTCATAGAGTTTTGGCAATACTAGTGTGAAACAGCACTAGCTGTCAAATACTTTATTGCCTCCCAGTTCTCCTTTACGCTCACCATTCTGTCTGTGTTTCACCCAAACCAGTCCCAGGAATTACCCAGTTTTCTTTTATTTTCCCTACTGTTAAAGACTCAATATCCCAGTGAAGCCTAGACACTGCCAGGCTATAACATCAATAAGAATGTGAAGGTGCATTTAGTGAGTGTATGAGTATCTGCTCAGTTGAAAATCACAAAGTAGGAAATTTCAGATCCAATACTACAGAAGGAGACCACCTTGTCATTCAGGACATTCCCATTAATCCCACATCATGATGAAACTTTCCTACTTAGGACTCTCTCCAATTAAATAAACATTGAATTTTCATTTCCTACCTGACATTGTCACAGGGGCAAACAGAAGGAAATGTTTGGGATATGGATAAAGGAATGAGATAAAGGCTTGTGATTTACAAGAAAAAGTCATGTCCACAAGATCAAAGATACTGGACATTGAGGAAAGTTTGTTTACTCATCTCCATGGAAATCTCAAGATTCTCTGAGGTGCTGATTGACTGAGAGGGATACTGATGTCATGGAACATGTGAAAGCCAGTAAGAGTTTCACAAGCTACTTATTAAAAGGGCCAAGTAGACAGCATGCTGGAGAGAAAGTACAGTCAGCCCTACATACCTCAATTTGGGCAGCTGAAAGCACACAACTGAAAGATGACAGTTTCTGTATCCAAGAATCTCTTAGTTCAGGAAAAGAGTCACATATTTCTTTCATATGGTCATAGAGTCATATGTCCTTGACATGTGAATTTAACATTATCACAGATTCCATTATTATTTGTTAAATGCACAGATATATACTCATTCAGTGAATTATTTTTGAACAGAAAGAATTTCATTGGGACCTTGCTTATGTTTTTAGAGCGACTATCCATGATGTCACATAAGCAAGCAGACAACTTGTTGTAGTTCTTCAGAACTGAGAGCTTTTCATACTGAAAAAGAAGGCAGAGATAGAGAGGCTGAGTGAGACAGAAAAAAGAGCAAGAGAGACAGATTCAGAAATAGAACAAGACCCATTCTATCTTGTCACTTTCATTGGCACATCAACCTCAAAGCACACCCATAGAAATTATATTATCTAACAAGGGCCTACCTCCTAACCCTTTCCAGATATTTTCACTGGGAACTAAAATGTAAATAGATGAGCTTCAAGGGGACATTGCAATTCAAATCACCAAGAAGTGGAAGAAGATGGAGGGACTTCTAGGCTAAAAGAATATAGTTAATCTGATAGTTTGTAATTCAATACAATGATTAACATCCCAACAAATTCCAAGTTCTAAAGAGCAGGACTGGCAATATCCTTTGGGGAAAATTTGAAATATTTTCATAATGGAGTATTATTCAGCTAAGAAGATGACATCATGATATTTTCAGGGAAATGGATGAAATAGAAAAAAAATCATCCTGGATTAAGTAACTAAAATGCAGAAAGACAAATGTGGTATGTATTCACTTATTAGGGGGTCTCTTAATTTTAGAAGATATAGTTCTACTAAGCTATCTAACTTTGACCAAACAAGTCTTCTACTAGAGAAATTCTATAGCAGTGAATTGAGGTGTTGGGCAAGGGCATCATCCAGAAATTTTCAAGTAATAAATGCAGTTGTTATTAAAATATGCTGCTCTCTGCCCTCAACTGATTGAACATTGCCATGTTCTTAGATTCAGAAAGATGCTTCCATATGCATCAAATGGGATTGCATAAAGAGACATACATTCCGATATTATTCAAAGAGAGACCTTAAAACACCCACCTCTAAATGGGATTTCCCTATGAAATTCTCCCTCTCCTCAGAGCTCTGGGAAGCCTGAAGGAGAGAAGGCAGGAAGTTTGTCATAAGTAGAGCAAATTGAGGACAAAAGGAGAACAATGACAGGAGAATCAGACCAGAGAAGATGATGCAGCCAGCCTGGATGAGACCTGATCAGTTACATTTAGGTAGAAGTGCATAGAATACCTCCCATATCAGGGAACTAGAGAAAAGTCATAGGAATAAATGAAGGAGGTTGGGTGGGACTGCAAGGAAAAAGGGAGGCAGCAGCAGAGGAGATAGATAATAAACACTATATAATAAAGAAATATGTAAGAAAAACTGTGATCAAGGTGATGAATTATAGAGCTCTTCAGGACTGATGGCTTTTTCTTGGGAGTGGTGCCAGCATGCATGAAGGATGAACTCAGTTTTCTTTAAGGGACTTGGCATTGAGACACTAATCATGTTTCAATGAGTATATGAACAACACATACTTGAGTTGGTGTATTTAAAAGAAAAAAAAATTACTGTGACACATGGATAGGATTTTGAAACTGGGAGCAATGTATAGTATATGAATTTCCCACATAATTATGTTGAAAACTTTTACAATGAACTTTCACATGGAAAACAGATTTCACTAAAGGAACACAGAGTTTGTCTTTGTAAGGCATGCTTTCCAGGAACTCATTATGTAGCAGAAAATCCTAGCCATGAACTTGTGGTTACTCAGCTACCTCAGATCTCATGAGCTCAGGTGGCACTTCCACACAAGCAGTCCTGCCACTTACACTACATTTGGAGGGTTTATTTGGAGGACCACTGCAGAAAACACTTCTGTTCTTGGGTCCTAGGCATATAACACAGAACTATTTCTCTATTCTGAAGGACTAGATTGAACTGTAAACCAATACTAGATGATTTACTCACTGAACACTGAGTAGGACCCAGCTGCCAATCCAGCCAGGTCAGCCAAGGCAACACTGCTCATAGAGGTTTGGCAATACTAGTGTGGAATAGAACCAGCTGTAAAATCTTCATTGCCCCTCAGTTCTCCTTTTAAGCTCACAGATCTTTCTTAGTTTGAGCCAAACCAGTCCCAGGAATTATCCGGCTTCCTTCTCTTTTCCCTGCTCTAAAGACTATACCATAGGGTACCCCAGGCCAATCTAGCCCATTTTATCAATAAGAATGTGAAAGCACATTTATTGAGTATGCCAGTAAAAGCTCAGTTCAAAATCACAAGCTAGGAAATTTCATATCCAAGACCACAGTAGGAGATAACCACTTACTATTTGGTACATTCTGCTTAATTCCACATCACATTGAAGCTTTCCTTTTTAGGAAGCTGTCCAATTTAATAAACAATAATGTTTCATTTTCTACCTGACACTGTCATACAGCTAAACAGGAGTAAAGATGTGGGATCTGGATAAATGGATGAAATAAAGGCTTGTTGGGTTTCAAAAGAAAAAAATTATGTGTGCACAAGATCAGAGGTAATGGACACTGAGGAAAGTTTGTTTATTCATCTCCATGGAAACCTTAAGATTCTCTCTAGTGCTGATTGGCTGAGAGGTATAATGATGTCATGAAACAGGTGAAAACCAGTAAGAGTTTAGGAGCCAATTAGTAAGGGGCCAAGTGGACAGCCTGCTTGAGAGAAAGTCTGAGCAGTTCTACATGCTTCAATCTGGTCAGCTGAAAGCACACACCCTAGAGATGTCACTTCCTGTGTCCAAGATTTTAGTTCAGGAAAAGTGTTACATATTTCTTTCAAGTGGTCATGAATAAAGTCAGGTGTTCTTGATATGTGAATTTCACATTATCACAGATTCCATTATTTGTTAAATGAACAGATATGTCCTCAGTCAGTGAATCACTTACAAGGAAAACACTCCTTGACAAAGGCAAATCTTTGAACAAAAAGCATTTAATTGGGACCTTGCTTATATTTTTACAGAGACCATCCAGATGTCACATAGGCAAGTAGTCATTTTGTTGTAGTTTTTCAGCAAAACTGAGAGCTTTTCATACTGAACCACAGGCAGGCAGGCAGAGAAAGGGTGACACAGAGAGAGGAAGAGCTAGAGAAACAGATAAAAATATTAAGACTGAGACAAACAAAAACAATAATATAAACTGATCTAGACTGAGAGAGAGACTCCATTCTGTCTGGTCACATTTATTGGCCTATCAAACTCAAAGCAAACCCTCCAATAATATAACTCCAAAAGAAATTACATTTTTTAAATATTTTTTTTCATTTTATTTTTTATTATTTATACTTTATTCAATTTGTATGCTCCCATAAACCCCTCCTTACTTTCCTCCCAATCCCACTATCCCAACCCTTGTCCACTCATGCCCTTCCCCAAGTCCACTGATAGGGAGGTCTTACTCTCCTTTCTTCTGATCCTATTCTATCAGATCTTACCAGGAGTGGTTTCATTGTCTTCCTCTATGGCCTGATAAGTCTTCTCCCACTTCACAGTGTGGTTTTCAAAGAGCAGGGCAATCACTTCATATCTGAGGCAGTGCCTGTTTCCATTACTATGGAAACCCCTTGAACACTGAACTGCCATGGGCTACATTTCTGCAGGGGCTCTAGGTTATCTCCATGCATGGTCCTTGGTTGGAGTATGAGTCTCAGGAAAGACACTTGTACTCAAATTTTTTGGTTCTGTTATACTCCTTGTGGAGCTCCTGTCCTCTCCAGATCTTACTATTTCCCATTTCTATCATTAGTTCCATGAACTCCGCCAAACAGTTGGCTATAATTCTCAGCATTTGCTTTGATAATCTGCAGAGCATAGCCTTTCAGAAGCCCTCTGTGGCAGGCTCCTAACTTGTTTTTTGCTTTCTCCTTCTTCTGATGTCCATCCTCTTTGCCTTTCTGGACACAGTTTGAGCATTTTAGCCAGATTCTTCCCTCTTGATTAGTTTCTTTAGGTGTACAAATTTTAGTAGGTTTTTCTTATACTATATGTCCTTTGGTGAGTATATACCATTTGTCTTTCTTTTTCTGGATAAGCTTACTCAAGATGATTGTTTCCAGTTCATATCATTTACCTCCAAATTTCATGATTTCCTTGTTTTTTATTGCTGAGTAATATTCCATTGTTTAGGTGTACAACAATTTCTGTACGTATTCTTAGATTGGGTGTCATCAGGGTTGTGTCCAGGTCTGGCTATTACAAATAAAGCTGCTACAAACATGGTAGAGCCAATGTCCTTATTGTGTACTTGAGCCTCTTTTGGATATATGCCTAGTAGTGGTATAACTGTATCTTGAGGAAGGGCTATTCCTAGTTGTCTGTTAAAGCAACCAATTGATTTCCAGAAGGGTTGTAAAAGTATGTAGCCCATGGCCCATCAGTGTCCAGGTGGGTTCATTAGTAATGGGAAGAGGGAATGCCTTCACATTAACTGATTGCCCTGCTTTTTGATCACCTTCTCCTGAGGGGGGAGAAGCCTTACCAGGCCACAGAAAATGACAGTGCAGCTACTTCTGATGAGATCTGATAGACTAAGAAGGAAGGAAAGGGGACCTCCCCTATCAGTAGAGTTGGGGAGTGGTATGTGTGAAGAAGGTGGAGGGAAGGTGGGGTTAGGAGGGGAGAAGATAGGTTTTTTATCGGGGATACAAAGTGAATAAAGTTCAATTAATAGAAAAAAAATTTAAAAAGTTTACATTACCACCAACAGTGGTACAAGTTTACATTTCCACTATCAGTGGAGGAGGGTTCCCCTTCACCACAACCTCTCCAGCATGTGTTGGCACTTAAAGCTTTTCAGTTTCATGAGGTCCCATTTACTGATTGTTGCTCTTAGAACCTGTGCTGTTGGTGTTCGTGTAGGGTGATAAGTATGGATCTATTTGTATTTTTCTACATGTAGACATCAAGTTAGACCAGCACAATTTGTTGAAGATGCTATCCTTTTTGTATTGTTTTGTCATCTTTGTCAAAGATCAGGTGTCCATTGTGAGTGGGCTTTTTTCTGGGTGTTCTATTTGGTTCCATTGATCCTCCATTCTGTTCTATGCCAGCACCATGCAGTTTTTACTACTGTTGCTCTATAATGCACCTTGATCAGGGATGGAGATACCTCCAGAAGATCTTTTATTGTAGAGGATTGTTTTAGATATTCTGGGTTTCTTGTTTTTCCATATGGAGTTAAGAATTTTTCTTTCAATGACTGTAAAGAATTGTGTTTGTAATTTGATGGGAATTGCATTGAATCTGTAGATTGCTTTTGGTAAGATGGCCATTTTCCCAATGTTAAGCCTGCCTAGCCATGAGTATGAGAGATTTTTCCTTTGTGTGATATTTTCTTGTAATTCGTTTTTCAGAGTCTTGAAATATTTTACATATATGTCTTTGATTTGCTCTGTTAGGGTCACACAAAGTTAAATTATGTCTTTGAGCAAATACAAGACCACATCAAAGATATCATCCACTATGACCATGTAGGCTATATCCCAGGTATTCAGGTGTGGTTTAATATATGCAAATACATCAATGTGATCCAGCATATTTACAAACAACCAACAACAACAACAAAATCATGATAATCTTTCTAGCTGCAGAAAAAAGCATATGACAAAGTCAAACCTCCATTTATTTTTGACATATTGGAGAAATCTGGGTTAAAATGCACATATCTAAATATAGTGAAGGCAATATACAGCAAGCCTATAGCTTACATCAAACTAAAGTGAAAGAAACATCAAGCAATCCCACTGAAACCAGCGATAAAGCATGGCTGCCCACTCTCTCCATATCTCTTAATCATAGTTCTGGAAGTCCTTGTTAGTATAATAAGAAATTTGAACAAGATAGAGGGAATAGAAATCAGAAAGGGAGAAGTCAAAGTATCACTATTTGCAAATTTTTGACAGAATATCTGGTGAACTCAAGAATTCTACATGGGAAATCCTGCCGCGATAAACACCTTCAATAAAGTGGCTGGATACAAAATTAACTAAAAAAAAAAAATTAGTACTCCTTCTGTATACAAAAGCCAAAAGGCCTGAGAAATAAATTATGGAAACAAAAGTATTATATTATCTAACAATGCCATAACTCCTAACACTCCCAGACATTTCCTCACTGGGAACTCCACAAGTAAATAGATAAGCTTCAAGGGGACATTTTAATTCAAATCATCAGAAAGTAGAAGAAGATGGAGGGACTTCTAGGCTAAAAGAGCATAGTTATCCTGAAATGTTGTCATTCAATAAAATGATTAAAGTCCCAGCAACTTCCAAAGACTAAAGAACAGTACTGACAATGTCCTTTGGGGAAAATGTGGAATATTTCAATAATAGAGTATTATTTAGCTAAGAAAATGTCATCATGATATATATTCAGGCAAATGGATAAAATCAGGAAAAAACATCCTGGGTGAAATAATTGAAAGCAGAAAAACAAATACCATAATGATTCACTTATTGGAGGTCTCCTAATAGTGGGGGATAAAGTTATAATAAGCCCTCTATTGTATCTTGACCAGTGTAACACTAGGGGTTTGGGGTGGTAGTTAATTGACTTATTGGTCCAGGGCATCCTATGGAAATTGTCAACCAACCCAGGCTGTTGTTATTAAAATATGTTGCTGTTGCCCTCTAACTCCTCCCCTTTTTCCTGTCCTTTGGCTCCTCCCAGCTCAATATTATGTCTAGTTGTTTTATTTGGAAATTTACACCAAGATGGGACAGGATGCTTAGAATGAGTATCACAATGCACTATCGGTATTGAAACCAGAGAGTTGGGGAGTAGAAATCATCATCTGAGTGAAAAAGGGTAAGGTATGTACATTTTAAAAGAACATTATACCAACATTTCTCCCTTTAAGTCCAATAAAAGGCTCCTTTTCTTTCAATCCAATAATAAATATGAAATTATGAAAACTCTTAGGTAAAATCTACATGTAGAATGTCTAGTCCATGTGTATTTAGAGACTTAGGAAAAAGTATCTGATCATCCTATATATCTTAACAAGTTAAAAGTTCTATACCTAAATTAACTTTTATCCTTATTGGTATTACCTATATGAATTTTTTTTAACTTTTACACAGCATAAGCTTAAATGTGGCCCTCTGACTATTTGATCATTAATGCCATTGCAGACTTGAGAAAGAATAAAATTACTTGAGTAAATAGGAGCATGTTAGCAGCTTCCAAAAAATGTAAAAGTGACAGAAACATTTTGCTGCCTGAACAGTCACCCTTAACTCTCTATAAAGTTGGAGCACCATCTTCAGCCTTCTGACTCAGAATATTTGACAGACATATATGTGAAGCAGGAACTATTTAGGACTTGCTTAACCTGTCTTGGCAGAGTTTGGCAGTCTATTTGTCCTGCATTTAAGTTTGCCATTTTTGTCAGAAGTTGTTGTGGAACGAGGGTATTTTCTTTACCCGAGTGGCTTGTTTGCCGCATTTGAAGCCATCTCCAAATGGAGGTTCTTTGATGCTCATTATCTTCTTTTAGGTAGGCAGGGTAATGCTAGGAAATGACTTGTCTCCTTGTCAAAGAATCTTTAAAATAATAAAAATATTTTAAATGTCATATTCTGTAGGTCCCTGAAGTTTTTGAAGACAGTCTTTATATTTTCACTTTGTCTCCAAGATCATATATATCTGTTAAACCTAGGATGTATACTCCTGTGATAAATTATACCAGTGTCTGACATAACTATGAGTTGAATAACTAGCAATTAACCTGCATTACTTAATATCCTAACTACTTTTTAATAGTAATATAAAAGAATTTGAAGTAACCTTGAATTTGTATCAATATACTAAAGCTTATACCAATGTATTAAAAGTAGCCGTATTTTTGCATCAAAATGCAAAATCCTATACCAGAGTTAAAATTAACCTTATTTAGGAATAAATAAAGGTTTTAAATAAAACCTTAAGTTGAGTAGATTCAATAATCTAGCTTTTTTTTTTCAATAAAATATGCCTGTATATTTCTGTGTCATTTTGAGTGAGACCATTAATAATAAACATCTACCAATGACAATAGAATTTCATAGCCATAGTAAACAACCAAAAACTTACCCAACCCTCTTTAAAAAAAATTGGACTCTGTTCTCTTGGATTTCTTCCAGCTGACAGTTTGGACATGTAGAAATCCTGTAGGGTGCCCAAATAAAAATGGTTAATTAAGCAAACACTAACATTTATAGTCCAGTTTTGAGAAATTTCAGGCTTAATAAACCTCTTCTTTGGAACAGTCTAAAATGTTGGACCAATTAAAATTAATAGCTTTCTTCAAAGTTCATTTGTGAGCAGTCTTTGATGAGAAAACAGCAATTGAAGCAGTTGAGGCAGGAACAATGAGAATGCTGGAACATGCAAGATGCTGGAACAGATGTGTCAATGTCTCACCATGCTGAAAAATAATGCTGTTAGGTTTGATCCAGGATCTCTGGTGTCCAGTTCTTTTGTTCTGCAAACATATAACTTCTCACAAGAATTATAGAGTTCCAAAATTATAAATGTATGAGATGTGCAGGATGAAACTAAAGTGTAAGCCAATTTTATCTATACAAATTAAAAGGTTAGCATAATACATTTTGAGGATATTATAGTCAAGGATTTATTGGCCAAGTATTGTTGAAGTTTTGTCTGGAAACATATTTTTATGTCTCAGCCAGTTTTTGAGTTGTTCCCGTGTAAGGGGTTTAGCAATATAAGTTACCATTATTATTGAACATACAATCATTATCATGTTGAAATAAAAACAAAGTTGGATAGATTAAAATATCTTTTGGGGCTCTTAAGTGCCTGTTGTATTAGGCAACGTTGCTATCTATTTCCCTAGAGAAGCCTCTCATTACATAGACAAGCTGTTTGCCTTGAGCAATAGAAAAGGCATGTTTTAAACAAGCTTTATAGAAACTCCTTTTTAATTTAGGATATAAGCATAAGTATGTATAAGTATGTATCTTGTACCTGTTCTGAGATTTTGTCATAGATTTTTATATATGTTGTAGTTATTGGTCCTATCCCCATTTATATATAGAATGGGTAGTTATGGCTTTATAGCCAAACTTTATTTAAACTTCCTCTAACCTTTAGCATTTAAGCATACCCTAGGCATCTTTTACCTGGGAATTACACTGTTTGTGGATATTTCTTTTTTTGCCCCTTATTTATACAGGATGGACAGTTATGCCTTTATAGCTGAACTTCATATAAACTCTCTTAGCATTAGCATATAAACTCTCTTACCCTTAGCTTTTAAACATATCCTAGGCATATTGTACCTGGACTTTACATTGATAGTGGCTATTTTTTGGCTTGCCCCTTTTTTATACAGGATGGACAGTTATGCCTTTATAGCTGAACTTCATATAAACTCTCTTAGCGTTAGCATATAAACTCTCTTACCCTTAGCATTTAAACATATCCTAGGCATATTGTACCTGGACTTTACATTGATAGTGGCTATTTTTTGGCTTGCCCCTTTTTTATACAGGATGGACAGTTATGCCTTTACCCTCTTTTTGCTCTGGGAAGGACAATTTTGCTTTTTAAACATATGAACATAATTTTTGATGTTTTAGGACTAAACTAGGTTGGCATGTACTTTGCCATCTGTAAGCCTCATGTCAACATATTTACCCCTTGAAAATGTCTCACGTTTAAAAGGATAAGGCAGTTTTCAGAGCAGTGTGACAGTATCTCTCTTTACATAAACATAAAATATATGTGAATCCAACCTTTAGAGCAGTAAGGATATAATATTTATTAAGAAAAAAAATAATTTACATGGTACCCTTAAGAAAAATGTTGTCATTTTGAATATTAGACTATCTCTGCAAGTGCTAAACAGCAGGAGCTACCATCTTGGATTTTATTAGGTAAATAAGCTTGATCCAGAACTCAGAGATATGCCTGTTTCTTTTTACTTTGTGTTGGGAAGAAAGGCATGTGCTTCACTTTTTAAAATATTTTTTTTCTCAAATTAACATCAGTGTAACTCAAAGCCTATAAATGAAAATCAAGCAAAAAGACAAGAAAATTTTAAGTTTGGAGTCAGTTGTGCCAGTTTACACCATAACAAACAAAGCCTAGTGGGTTATTTTAGTTGATGTTTCAGTATATTGGCGGACTCTTACCAGAAAGAACTGACAAATACCTTGCAGCCAGAGAACTTTAAATTTTAGCCATTATTAACCTAATTATTTGGATGAGTACTATTGTCTGTAACTTAGTACCCCCATCCTTGGCTTTTCCACCATTTTCTCCTTGAATTTTTCTTGAAGAAGGCATGGAGAAGAACCAACACCATTAAATATATTGCAACCAGATCCATGAATATGACAGCCAAAATGAAGCCAAAAGGTATTTAAAAAACCCTCTGCAGTGGCAAATTTTTTTTTAATTTTAGATACAGTTTAGGCCAAATTCTGTCTAGAGGTCTGTCTGCCTCCCATTTCTTTCTTTCCCACCATGGCTGTGGAGTTGAGCCAACCACAATATAAAGGAGCTATGCTTGTTACCTCAGTTAAACTGCAGCAGAAGATAGTTTTGTTATGGAAGTCTCAGGTATGCCCACAGAAGGCTGTCCTTTGCTCCTGGGCAGGTTTAGGAGTCTCTCTTAAAGAGACAGTGATTTACCTGGGAGTTTTTAGGTTTTAAGTTTGGGTTTTATCACTGGGGGCTTATTTGCCCTACAAATTATAATATAGTATTATTTAAAGGGTGTGGATTCTTATATTAGTTGGGCACCATTTGTTGGAAGTTGTGATTAATATTTAATAGTGGTTAATCATTTATAATCAGAGAGGGCCTGAAATGAGTGGGAGGACAAGGGACTAAAGGAGAGCTTAGAAGAGAGCTGGAGGAGGGAGATCTTGGGACTACGTGGAGAGATGGATTGAACCTAAGATATCACAAAAAGCAAGTATAATATAGGAAATCTAAATGTTAGGAAACTATGAGGGTTTGGAGCAGCTATTGTGCAGTATTGTGTTCCAGGTTACAAAAATAATAAAATAACTAAATAACTGTGTAGTGATTTGTTATACAGCTGCTTAGGATTAACAGCAGCTTTACCAGAAGATAAATCAATAGTAATAGTAAATTTTAACCACTTACAACACATCGGGATACAAGAAGGAGGGTGGGTGGGGCTGGAAGGAGAAGAAGGAGGGGGCAGCAGACTGCATATGAAGAAAACATATCGTAATACATAAGAAAAACTGTAATCAAGGTTATTAAGTATAGAGCTCTTCAGAATTGATGGCTTCTTTTGAGGGGTGGTGCCACGGTTGCAGCAAGGATGAACTCAGTTTTATTTAAGGGACTTAGCAGTGAGATTTTAATAATGTTCTAATGAGTATATGCACAGAACATACTTCACTTGATATATTTTACAGAAAAAGAATTTTTATTGTGACACATGGGTAGGAATTTGAACCTGGGAGCAATGGAAAAGGAATGTAATGTGTATTATATGAAATTCCGACATAAACAATTAAAATAATACATTTACAACCATTTACCCTGAATTTTAATATGGAAAAATAATTCTGCTAAAGGAGGGCAGAGTTTGACTTTGTAAGGCATGCTTTCCAGGAACTCATTATATAGCAGAGAAACCTTATTAATGGTTACCCAGACACCTCAAACCCCAAGACCTCAGGTGACACCTCTAAACAAGCACTCCTGATACTAACATTATATTCAGACTGTTTCTCTGGAGGACCAAAGAAGGGAAGACAGCTGCTCCTGTATTCTAGGAACATAACACAGACACATTTCTCTGTCCTAAAGGCCCAGTTTTAATTCTAAACAACAAAGACCAGGAGGGTTATTCACTGACCACTGAGTAGGACACGGCTGCCAATCCAGCCAGGACAGACATGGAAACCTACTCATAGAGGGTTAGCAACAGGCTCCCAAAGGCCAGAAAGGCAAAGCCATGGGTGGGCATCTGTGCCTGTGGGTTCTACTCGCCACCACCCCAGACAGTACAGTGGTCCCCAAAGCAAAGACTGGGAGTCCCTGGCAGGAGGAAACCCCACACTGGGGGGGATCATCAGGTCTTAACACTCAGGACACCCAGCACCAAAAGACTTTCTGGATTCAAGCAGACTCTAGGTTCTAGCTTTCTACTGCAGACAGGAGCACTGTGCTCAGCTGCCATTATTGAGTACTGCTAGGGCACTGGGGCACACAGCTGCATCCTTAGACCTACAAAAGCTAGATAGCCATTACAGCAGCCCTCTGATACTGTTCCAAGGATCAACCAGTTATCCCTAGCTAGACTGACAAAACTGGGGGAATCCCTGGACCTTCAAAATGGCCACACCCACAGTGTCCAGACCAGAGCTGTGCCCACAGACAACATCCCAAACAGGGACACACAGCTTCCAGTCCAGAGTGAGGCACCCAGCCTTCAGACCACAGTGGAGCCCTCAGTTACCAGGCTCCAGACCAGAGCAGTGCCCCCAGGTGCCAACTTAACCTAGGTGCACATTCTCCAGGCCCAGAGCAGAGCACTCAGCCTCTGGCCCAGAGACTTGCTGGGTGCTCCTCTCACTTTCCCAGGCAGAACTCTATGCCCCAGGATAACAGACTGAGTTTCCCTGTTGGGAGAAAACCCCACAGCTAGGGAATCAGCAGGTTCTTCAAGAGGACTGTACCTGGAAAATGGTAACAACAGCAGCGGCTCACTAAATTTATAACGAGAAACCCAGCAGTGGGGCAGGTGTCTTGAGAACTTCTATGGGTAAGAGGAGAGCCCTCCCTGCCTAACAAAGACCACAGCTACTACTTAGGGCTATACACCTGAGGTGAGCAGTGGCAATTTCTGAGAAACACTGGCCATACAGGAACCATAAACAAAAAGCAGAGGAGGACACCTTCATAAAAAATTATGTTCTGGCAAAGGGGATTCTCCCTACCTCAGGACTCCAGAAAGCACAGAAACTAACAGCCAACAACTAAAACAGCCCAATGGGTAGAGGTCAGCGTAAAAGCTCAACCGACAAAAGACAGAGCAATATGACATCTCCAGAATCCAGCCATCCAGGGGCGTACAGCCCTAGAAAATGAAGCATAATAGAAAATCAAGAAGATGACCTAATATCTATGCTGATGAAGAGGATAATAGAGGAAACAAATAAAATACATAAAGAATTAGAGGAAGATAAAACCAAAAAGATCATGGCTATCTGTAAAGAAATGGAGGAAGTTAAAGAAAAGCAAATTATGGCCGTCCCTGAAGAAATATGGGAAGATACAGGCAAACAGTTTGTGGCCTTCAGAGAAGAAATAATTAAATCACTGAAAGAAATAAGAGAAACAGAGTTGAAAGAACTAAAAGAAAAAGAAGAAAATAAAATCAGACAGGTGAAGGAAGTAAACAAACAACTGAAGACCTGAAGATAGAACTAGAAAAATTAAAGAAAACAAATGGAGGAAATAATGGAGATGAAGAATTTAGGGAAGAAAACACGAAATACAGAGGTAAGCATAACCAACAGACTACAAGAGATGGAAGAAAGAATCAGGCCTTCTGGTGTTGGTCTCCTTGGTTTGCCTGTGATATATATGCAAGATTAGAGTCTCACAACAGCATAATGCAGCCATGACCATTCAGGCCTTTACAGCCATTGAAGCAGGACAGTCTTTCCAAGCATGGGAGCTAAAATGTTACGCTCAGGATGCGAGCCTAAGCACTGCGCTCATGGTCAGCCGCTTTTGACCCAGAGAAGAGCATGTCTTATTGCATGCGGGTTGATGCCCCAGGTCCCGCCTCTGAGGAAAAGGTATCAGACGGGTGTGATGCTATTTGGGTGGATGACACCTAAATGAACATCGGTACAAAGTCCCAATTTATTTCTAATATCAGAGATCAGACCTCTACTCTTGCCTGATGTGTCTAAAACAAAAAGGGGGAACTGTAGAGAGCTGTGTAATGCCATGCCTTAAAGATGGAGCTGGTTTCAGCCTTCCACCTTCCCAATGGTGAGTGCTCTCTGTCACAAACAACTCCACATTTGGCTAAGGCTGAGGATCTGGCTTGCTTCCATGTAAGTGGACCTATCTGCATTGCCCACGTGGCATGCTGGGGTTGGCTACCCAGAGGCTATTTAAGCTGTGGGCTGGCTTTCCCCAAGGTCAGATGATTGTTCAAGGTTCCTGAATAAACTGCATTGAAAAAAAAAAAAGAAGATACAAGAACTTGATGTATCTGTCAAAGAAAATGTTAAATCCAAAAAATTCCTGAAACAGACTGTCCAATTAATCCAAAACAATATGAAAACACAAAACCTAAGAATAATAGGAGTAGAGGAAAAAGAGACTCCCTTCTCCAAGGCCCAGAAAATATTTTCAACAAAATCATTTAAGAAAATTTCCCCAATTTAAAGGAGAAGCCAATAAGAATACATGAGGCCTACAGAACACCCAATAAATTTGACCAGAAAAGAAAATCCTCCCTCCACATAATAATCAAAACAGTAAGTATACAAAACAAAGAAAAAATACTAAAAGCTGCCAGGGGAAAAGGTAAAGTAACATATAATGGCAAACCCATTAGAATCACACCTGACTTTTCAACAGAGACTATGATAGCTAGAAGGGCCTGGATTCATATCATGCAGACCCTAAGAGAACACAGATGTCAGTCCAGGCTACTATACCCCGCAAAACTCTCAGTCCTCATAGATGGAGAAAACAAGATATTCAATGACAAAAACAAATTTCAACAATACCTACACACAAATCCAGCATTACAGAAGACATTGGAAGGAAAAATACAATCCAAGAAAATTAGTTTCTGTCAAGAAAATACAGGAAATAATTAACCTTATTACAGTAAAGCAAAAGCAACCAACCACACAACATTATGACCACAGCCAACATATATCAAAGGATATAACAGCCACTGGTCATGAATCACTCTCAACATCAATGGACTCAACTCTCCCATAAAAAGACACAGATTAAAAGAATGGATACATAAACAAAACCCAGTAATCTGTTGCATACAAGAAGCACACCTAAGGCACAAAGATAGACATTACCTAAGGGTAAAAGGTTGGAAGACAACTTTCCAAGCAAATGGACCCAAGAAACAAGCAGGAGTAGCCATTCTAATATCTTATAAAATAGAATTTAAACCAAATTTAATACAAAGAGATGAGGAAGGACACTTCATACACATCAAGAGAAAATTCCACCAGGAAGACATAACAATCCTGAACATCTATGCCCATAATGCAAGAGTACCTACATTTGTAAAAGAAACATTCATAAAATATGAACCACATATTGATCCCCACACATTAATAGTGGGAGACTTCAACACCCCACTCTCAACAAAGGATAGTTCAACAAAACAGAAATTAAACATAGAAACAATATCTCTTGACAGATGTCATGAATCAAATGGACCTCACACACATTTACAGAACTTTACACCCCCCAAAAAAACAAACAAACAAACAAAAAATAAAAACAGAATTTGCCTTCTTCTCAGCACCTCATGGAACCTTCTCCAAAATGGACCATATAGTTGGTCACAAAGCAGGCCTCAACAGATACAAGAAGATTGAAATAATTCCTTACGTGTTGTCTGATCACCATGGAATAAAGCTGGAACCCAACAACAACAGAAACAGCAAAAAGCCTACACGCACATGGAAACTGAACAACTTGTTACTAAATGACAGCTGGGTCAGGGAAGAAATAAAAAAAATTAAAGTCTTCCTAGAATTCAATGAAAATGAAGACACAACATACCCAAACTTGTGGGACACCATGAAAGCAGCGCTAAGAGGAAAGTTCATAGCACTAATTGCCTTCAAGGAGATATTTGAGACAACTCATTCAAGCATCTTAATGGCCCACTTAAAAACCTAGAAAAAGAAGAAGCAGACACACCAAGAAGGAGTAAAGGGCTAGATATTATCAAACTCAGGGCTGAAATCAATCAATTGGAAACAAATAAAACAATTCAAAGAATCAATGAAACCAAGAGCTGATTCTTTGAGAAAATCAACAAGATCAACAAACCCTTAGCCAAGCAAACTAAGAGGGAGAGAGACACCACCCAAATCAACAAAATCAGAAATGAAAAAGGGACATAACTACAGACACTGAGGAAATCCAAACAATCATTAGGACTTACTTCAAAAGTCTATATGCCACAAAATTTGAAAATCTAAATGAAATAGAAAATTTTCTTGATCAATTTGACTTACCAAAGCTGAATCAGGAGCAGGTAAATCAACTAAAAAGTCCTATGTCCCCTAAAGTAATAAAAGGGGTCATCAAAAGTCTCCCATCCAAAAAAAGCCCAGGACCAGATGGCTTCAGCGCAGAATTTTACCAGACCTTCAAAGAAGAGCTAACACCAATTCTCTTTGAACTATTCCACAAAATAGAAACAGAAGGAATATTACCAAATTCATTCTATGAAGCCACAGTCATGTTGGTACCTAAACCTCACAAAGACTCAATAAAGAAAGAGAATTTCAGGCCAATCTCCCTTATGAACATTGATGCAAAAATACTCAACAAAATACTTGCAAACTGAATACAAGAACACATCGCTTTTGAAAGTCATTTAAGGTTCTTAAATTATTTTTTCCTTTTTTTAAATTTTCATCAATTACACTTTAATCATTCTGCATCCCCCCATAAGCCTCTCCCTCCCCTCCCAATTCCACCCTCCCTCCTCCCTCTGCTTGCATGCCACTCCCCAAGTCCACTGATAGGGGAGGTTCTCCTCTCCTTTCTGATCTTAGTCCATCAGTTCACATCAAAAGTAGCTGCATTGTCCTCTACTATGTCCTGGTAAGGCTGCTCCCCCTCAGGAGGAGGTGACTAAAGAGCAGGCCAGTCAGTTCATGTCAGAGGCAGTCCCTCTTCACATTACTATGTAACCCAATTGGACTCTGAACTGCCCTGGGCTACATCTGTGCAGGGGTCCTGGGTTATCTACATGAATAGTCCTTGGTTGGAGTATGAGTCTCTGGGAAGTTCCCTGTGTTCAAATTTTCTTGTTCTGTTGCTCTCCTTGTGGAGACCCTGTCCTCTCCAGCTCTTACTATTTCCCAGTTCTTACATAAAATTCCATTCACTCTGCCCAACAGTTGCCCATCAGGCTTAGCATCTGCTTTGATAGTCTGTAGGGCAAAGGCTTTCAGAGGCCCTCTGTGGTAGGTTCCTAGGTTGTTTCCTGTTTTCTTCTTCTTCTGATGTCCATCCTCTTTGCCTTTCAGGATGGGGATTGGACATTTTAGTTAGGGTCCTCTCTTTTGCTTAGTTTCTTTAGATGCACAGGTTTTAGTGGGTTTGTCCTATGTTGTATGTCTATATGAGTGAGTATATACCATGTGTGTCTTTTTGCTTCTGGGACAACTCACTCAGGATGATCCTTTCCAGATCCCACCATTTAGGAAAACATGGAGTTAGTCAATTTACATGGAGCATGTCTCGCCCCTGGGGGCAATGGTCTCCTGAACCTACTCAGACCTCGAACAGCACCACTGCTAGTTCTAGAACTGATGCAGGATGTTCCAACCAGGGGGTTAAGGCTTCTCATAATATTTCCTATAATCCCACACCTGTTTGTTTATATCCCCCATTTTTATTCATTATTAGCCAGATAGAGCCAAGCAATTGTGGTAATGATACTTGCTTTTTTGCCCAATGCTGGAATGCTAGTAAATTTACTAGCTGGTTACTCATATGCCTAGCTGGGCATACGAGTGCCCATTGATGCCCTCATGCTATGACTCTCTTCAGAGAGAAAAGGGATCTTGGAACTACAGCCGCCATTGTTACTACCATCTCATTGGCGGCTGTTGGAGCTACCACCGGAGCATTAGCCATGAGTCATACTGGGCAGACTTCTCAGACCCTGAATGACCTTTTAGCCAATGTAGCTCATGCCTTAGATGTACAAAAAGGAATTAATGCTCAACTAAAAGGAGGTTTGATGGTGTTCAATCAGAGGATTGACCTCGTGCAGGAGCAAATTGATACCCTATGGCAAATCGCTCAACTTGGCTTTCAATGAAAGTATGCTGGACTTTTAGTCACTAGCATACAACATGAGAATTTTCCCTGTGCTGCAAATCTGTCTAAACAATTGTCTACTTATATTTTAGGTAATTGGACTGGACAATTCGATACTACGATGGAGCAGCTGAGAGTGGCCATTGTCATGGTAAATTCTACCAGAGTGGACGCAGGACTAGCCACAGGATTATCATCATGGATTGCTGCAGACATGAATCATCTGAAGGAATGGGCGGGCATGGGAGCATTAGCAGGCCTTCTGGTGTTGGTCACCTTGGTTTGCCTGTGGTATATATGCAAGATTAGAGCCTCACAACAGCGTCATGCAGCCATGACCATTCAGGCCTTTACAGCCATTGAGGCAGGACAGCCTCCCTAAGCATGGTTGGCTACCATAAAATGTCCCGCGCCGCGGGACCTAGTTATTCGTGGGGGCGAAGGGGGTCGTACCTGTAGGAGATGAGGGAGAGAGAGAAACGAGCACAAGTAGATGCCTTTCAAGTGCTGATTTTATTGTGCAGCAGTTTTATTTATATAGGGCAGTTCTGGCAGGGAGAGGGGTTTCGAGGAGGAGAAAATAACAGTGGAAAATCACCAAGACTATTGTAAGAAATCACTTGATTCATGTGATTGTTACAGTGGAGGCTCACAAGGTTATACAGTCACTAAAAACAACATCTATGGTTTCGGACATCTGTTGTTTGTCTGGCAGGGCTATTAACCAAAAGGTATGATTCACAGACCTCTGTTGTTTTTCCAGCAGGATATTACAAATCAGAGTCTGGGGGCTTTGCCGGCTCCCGACTAAAAAGCCAAAATGTTACACTCAGGATGCAAGGCTAAGCACTGCACTCAGGGTCAGCCGCTTTGGACCCAGAGAAGAGCATGTCTGATTGCATGCGGGTTGATGGCCCAGGTCCCTCCTCTGAGAAAAAGGTATTGGACGGGTCTGATGCTCTTTGGGTGGATGACACCTAAATGAACATCAGTACAAAGTCCCAATTTATTTCTAATATCAGAGATCAGACCTCTACTCTGGCCTGATGCATCCAAAACAAAAAGGGGGAACTGTAGAGAGCTGCGTAATGCCGCGCCTTAAAGATGGAGCTGGTTTCCGCCTTCCACCTTCCCGATGGTGAGTGCTCTCTGTCACAAACAACTCCACATTTGGCTAAGGCTGAGGATCTGGCTTGCTTCCATGTATGTGGACCTATCTGCATTGCCCACGTGGCATGCTGAGGTTGGCTACCCAGAGGCTATTTAAAGTGGGCTGGCTTTACCCAGGGTCAGATGATTGTTCAAGGTTGCTGAATAAACTGCATTGAAAAAAAAAAGAAAGTTCACAAAGAAAAGAACACATCAAAGCTAAGATCCACTATGAGAAAGTATCCTTCATCCCCGGTATGCAGGGGTGGTTCAATAAACAGAAATCCATCAATGTGATCCACCATATTAACAAACTGAAAGAAAAAAAACACATGATAATCTCCCTAGATGCTGAAAAATCATTTGACAAAATCCAACATCCATTCATGTTTAAAGTATTGGGAGATCAGGGATACAAGGCACATATCTATACATAGTAAAGGTGATATACAGCAAGCCTATAGACAACATCAAACTGAACGGAGAGAAACTTAAAGCAATCCCACTGAAATCAGGGACAAGACAAGGCTGCCCACTCTCTCCATATCTCTTCAACATAGTGCTAGAAGTACTTGCTAGAGCAATAAGACAGTTGAAAGAGATCAAGGGGATAGAGTTTGGAAAAGTAGAAGTAAAATTATCACTATTTGCAGATGATATGATAGTATACCTGAGTGACCCCAAGAACTCTACCAAGGAACTGCTACAGCTGATAAACACCTTCAGCAAAGTGGACAGATACAAAATTATCTCAAAAAAAAATCAGTAGACCTCCTGTATACAAAAGACACAAGGGCTGAGAAAGAAATTAGGGAAACAACACCCTTCACAAGAGCCACAAATGAAATAAAGTACCTTGGTGTAACCCTAACCAAGCAAGTCAAAGACTTGTATGAAAAACAATCTCAAGTCTCTGAAGAAAGAATTAGAAGAAGATATGAGATGATGGAAAGATCTCCCATGCTCATGGCTTGGCAGGATTAGCAGAGTAAAACTGGCCATCTTACCAAAAGCAATCTACAGATTCAATGCAATTCCCATCAAATTGCCAACACAATTCTTTACAGACCTGGAAAGAAAAATCCTCAACTTCGTATGAAATAACAAGAAACCCAGAATTGCTAAAACAATCCTCTACAAAAAAAGATCTTCTGGAGGTATATCCATTCCTGATCTCAATCTGTATCATAGAGCAACAGTTATAAAATCTACATGGTACTGGCATAGAAACAGAATGGTGGATCAATGGAACCGAACAGAAGACCCAGAAATAAACCCACACATTTATGGACACTTTATCTTTGACAAAGATACCAGAACCATACAATGGAAAAAAAAGATAGCATCTTCAACAAATGGAGCTGGTCCAACTGGATGTCTACATGTAGAAAAATGAAAATAGATCCATATTTATCACCCTGCACAAAACTAAAGTCCAAGTGGATCAAAGACCTCAACATAAAACCAGACACATTAAATCGGCTAGAAAAAAAAAAAGTAGGGAATACCCTAGAACTCATTGGTACAGGAGAGAACTTCCTGAACCAAACACCAACAGCACAGGCTCTGAGAGCAACAATCAATAAATGGGACCTCCTGAAACTGAAAAGCTTCTATAAAGCAAAGGACACCATCATCAAAACAAAGTGACTGCCTACAGATTGGGAAAGAATCATCACCAATCCTTTATCTGATAGAGGAATCATATCCAGTATACATAAAGAACTAAAGAAGCTGAAAAGCAGCAAACCAACTAATCCACTTAAAAAATGGGGAACAAAGCTAAACAGATAATTCTCTGTAGAGGAATATCAAATGGCAGAGAAGCACTTAAAGAAATGCTCAACCTCATTAGCCATTTGGGAAATGCAAATCAAAACAACCATGAGATTTCACCTTACACCCATCAGAATGCCAAGATGAAAAACTCAAGTGACAACACATCCTGGAGAGGTTGTGGAGAAAGGGGAACCCTTCTCCACTGCTGTTGGGATTGTTAACTTTTACAACCACTCTGGAAATCAATCTGGCACTTTCTCAGACAACTAGGAATAGCGCTTCCTTAAGATCCAGCCATATCACTTCTAGGCATATAGCTAAAAGAGGCTCAAGTACACAATAAGGACATTTGGTCAACCATGTTTGTAGCAGCTTTATTTGTAATAGCCAGAAGCTGGAAAAAGCCCAGATGCCCCTCAACTGAAAAATGGATGTAGAAACTGTGGTACATCTATACAATGGAATATTACTCAGTAATGAAAAATAAGGAAATCATGAAATTTGCAGGTAAATGGTGTGACCTGGAAAGGATCATCATGAGTGAGTTGTCCCAGAAGCAAATAACACACAGGGTTATACTCACTCATATGTATATACTCACTCAAATAAACATACAACATAGAATAAACCCACTAAAATCTGTACATCTAAACAAACTAAGCAGAAGAGAGGACCATAACAAAAATGTCCAATTCCAATCCTGAAAGGCAAAGAGGAATGGACATCAGAAGAAAAAGAAAACAGGAAACAACCTCGGCACCTGCCACAGAGGGTCTCTGAAAGCCTCTGCCATGTAGACTGTTAAAGCAGATGCTGAGCCTGATGGCCAACTGTCGGGCAGAGTGAATGGAATTCTATGTAAGAAGTGGGAAAAAGTAAGAGCTGGAGAGAACAGGAACTCTACAAGGAGAGCAACCGAACGAAAATTTGAACACAGGGAACTTCTCAGAGACTCATACTCCAAACAAGGACTATTCATAGAGATAACTTAGAATCCTGACAATGTAGCCACTTCTGATAAGAATTGATAGACTAAGATCAGAAAGAAGGAGAGGATGACCTCCCCTATCAGTGGACTTGGGGAGGGGCATGCATGCAGAAAGTGGAGGGAGGGTGGGATTTGGAGGGGAGGAGGGCGGGGCTTATGGGGGGGATACAAAATGAATAAAGTGTAATTAATAAAAGTTAAATAAAAAATTTAAAAAAAGTTTCAGGAGCCAGTTATTAAAGGGGCCAAGTAGACAGCCTGCTTGAGAGAAAGCCTGAGCAGCTCTACATGCCTCAATGTGTTCAGCTTAAAGCACAAGCCCATAGATGATAGTTCCTGTGTCCAAGATTCTTATATCAGGAATATTGTCACATATTTCTTTCAAGTGGTCATTACTGAAGTCAACTGGCCATCACATCTGACTTTCACTTTATCACAGGTTCCATTACTATTTGTTAAATGAAGAAAAATGTCCTCAGTCAGTGAATTACTTTCTGTGGAAATGCTGCCTGACAAAGGTAACTCTTTGAACAAAAAGTGTTTAATTTGTTTAATTGTCAGCTTTCTTATATTTTTACAGGATGTCACATCACCAAGCAGTCAACTTGCTGTAGTCTTTCAGCAGAACTGAGATTGTTTCATAAGCCACAGTCAGAGAGAGGGAGATAGAGAGAGAAAGAGATAGAGAGACAGACTCAGATAGAGATAGAGAAGGATGGAATCAAAGATATAATGTGACTGAAATCTATTGACTGAGACTCCACTTTCCTGGTCACTTTCATTGGCACATCAACCTCAAAGCACACTCTCCTATAATATAACTCCAATAGGAATTATATTATCTAACAAGGCCATTACTTCTAACCCTTCTCAGATATTTCCTTACTGGGGAATCAACATTTACATTGATGAGCTTCAAGTGGACATTGCAATTCAAATCACCAAGAAATAGAAGATGGAGGGACTTTTAGACTAAAATAACATAGATGTCCTGATAGTTTGTCATTCAATACAATTATTAAAATCCAGCAAATTCCAGGTCTAAAGAAAAGGACTGACAATCTCCTTTGGGGAAAATGTGGAATATTTCCATAATGGAGTATTAATCTGTTAAGAAAATGACAGCAAGACATTTCAGGCAAGTGGATGGATCCAGGATAAATCATCCTGGTTGAACCAACTAAAATGCAGAAAGACAAATATGGTATGTATTTACTTATTAGGAGGTTTCCTAATAGTGAGTGATAAAGTGCCAATATTAAAATCAGTTTTTCACTAGTGGAATAGTGAAATTGAGTTGTTGTGCCAGGTCATCCTATGGAAATTTTCAATCAACCCAGGCTGTTGTTATTTAAATATGTTGCTCTCAGCCCTCAACTGATAGATCAGTGCCATGTTCTTAAATCCACAGAGATGCTTCCATCAGCATCAAATCGGATTGCATGTAGAGGCCCACAGTCTGATACTATGCATAGAGAGACCTTAAAACACCCACCTCTAATTGAGATTTTCCTATGAAATTCTCCCTTCCCTAAGAGCTCTGGGAAGCCTGAAGGAGAGGAAGCAGGAAGACTGTCATTAAGTAGAAAAAAATTGAAGACACAAAGAGAACAATGTCCTGAGAATCAGGCCCCCGAGGAAGTTGATACAGCCAGACTTGATGAGATTTGATAAGATAGATGGGGAAGAGGACAGACACCTATCTTGGAACTAGAACAATGGCATAGGGGTAAGAGAAGGAGGCTGGGTAGGACAGGAAGGAAAAGAGGGAGGGGGCAGAATAGGGGATACAAAGTAAAAAAAAAAATCTTATTAAATAATTACATAAGAAAAACTGTGATCAGTTGATGAAGTATAGAGCTCTTCAGGGCTGAAGGTCTTCCTGCCATGGAGCCAAGATGTGGCAAAGAAGAACTCTTTAAGTAACTTGGCACTGAGATTGTGATCATGTTTTAATGAGTTTATTAAAAACAAATACTTCAATTGATGTATTTTAAAGAAGAAAATTTATGTGTGACATATGGGTAGGTTTTTTAACCTGGAGCAATGGAAAAATAGTGTAATGTATATTATATGAAATTTCAACATAACCAATAAAAATAATAAGTTGACAATTTTTACGATGGCTTTTAACACAGAGAAAAGATTCTGCTAGAAGAGGGCAGAGTTTGATTTTGTAAGGTATGCTTTCCAGGAACTCATTATGTAATAGAAAATGCTAGCCATAGACTAGTTCTTATCCATCTACCTGAGACCCAGTGAGCTCAGGTGGCACCTCTAAACAAGCAGTCCTGGCACTAGCACTATATTTAGATGGTTTGTCTGGAGGACCAGAGCAGAAAACAAAGCTGCTTTTGTGTCCTAGGCATAGAACAAAGACCCATTTCTTTGTCCTTAAGGCAAAGTTTTAATTGTGAACCCCAGGACAAGGAGAGTTCAGGACTCACAACTGAATAGGACATAACTGCCAATCCAGCCAGGTCAGACAAGGCAATCCTGCTCATAGAGGGTTAGCAACACTAGTGTGCAACAGAATCAGCTGTCAAAATGTTCATTGCCCCTCAGTTCTCATTTTAAATAAGCAGATCTTTCTCTGTTTCAGCCAAACCATTCCCAGGAGTTGTCTAGTTTCCTTCTTTTTTTTTTCCTACTCCTAAGATTCAATACCGCAGAGAACACTAGTCCTGCCAGCCTATTAAATCATTAAGAATGTGAAGTTATATTTATTGAGTACACGACTAGCCACTCAGTTCAGTCACAACCTAGGAAACTTCATATCCAAGACCACATTAGGAGACCAGCTTGTCATTAGGTACATTCCCCTAATCCCAAATCACATTGAAGCTTTCCTACATAGGAAGAACTCCATCTAAATAAACATTAAAGTTTCATTTCCTACCTGACATTGTCACAGAGGCAAATGGGTAAAGGTTTGGGATCTGGATAATGGGATGAGATAAAGGCTTGTTGAGTTTCACAAGAAAAAGTCACATATGCATAGGATCAGAGATACTGGATTCTGAGGAACATTTGTGTACTTATCTCTTTGGAATCCTTAAGATCCTCTCAGGTGCTGATTGGCTGAGAGGGAGAATGATGTCATGAAACAGGTGAAACCCAGTCAGGGTTTCAGGAGACAGTTATTAAGGGGGCCAAGGGGACAGAGTGTAGAAAGGCTGAGCAGCCCTACATGCCTCAATCTGTTCAGCTGAAAGCACAAACCTATAGATGACAGTTCCTGTGTCCAAGACGCTTATTTCATGAAAAGGGTCACATATTCCTTTTATTTATATATTTTTTATTTTAAATATTATTGATTACATTTCATTCACTATGTCTACCCCCATAAACACCTCCTTCCTCCACTCCCAATCCCACCTTCCCTCACCCCATCTCCATGCATGTCCCTCCTCAAAGTCCACTGATAAGGGAGGTCTTCCTGTCCTTCCTTCTGAACCTAGTCTATCAGATCTCAACAGGAGTGGCTGCATTGTCATCTTATCATAACACTGCTCTCCCATCAGGAAGAGCTGATCAAAGATCAGGCTAATCACTTCATGTCAGAGGCAGTCCATGTTTCCATTACTAAGGAACCCACTTGGACACTGAACTGCCATGGGCTACATCTGTGCAAGGATTCTATTTTATCTCCATGTATTGTATTTGGTTGGAGTATTGACCTCAGGAATGAACCCTGTGCTCAAATTTTTTGGTTCTGTTGCTCTTCCTTTGGAGTTTCTGTCCTCTCCAGATCTTACTTTTTCCCACTTATTTCATTAGAATCTGTGCTCTCTGCCCAAGAGATGGCCACAAGTCTCAGCATCTGTTTTGATAGTCTGCAGGGCAGAGCCTTTCAGAGGCCTCTGTAGAAGGTTCCTAACTTGTTTCCTCTTTTTTCATTTGCCTGATGTCCACCATCTTTGTCTTTCTGAATAGGAATTGAGCATTTTAGTCAGAATTCTCTCTCTTGATTTGTTTTTTTTAATCTAGAGAATTTAGTAGGTTTATTACATTTATTATATTATATTATTATATTTATTTTATTTTATTTATTATTATATATCTATATGAATGAGTATATATCGTGTGTGTCTTTCTGCTTCTGGGGTAGCTCAATCAGGATGATCCTTTCCAATTTTGCACCATTTACCTGCAAATTTCATGATATCATGTTTTTTATTACTGAGTAATATTCCATTGTGTAGATGTAGCACAATTTCTGTATCCATTCTTCTTTTGGGGGGTATCTGGGTTTTTTCAGTTCCTGGCTTTTACAAATGAAGCTGCTAAAATCATGGTGAGCAATTATCTTTTGTTGTAATCAGAGATTAATATTTACTATTGATTTATCTTCTGGTAATGCTGCTGTCAGGCCTAAACAGTTGTATACCAAAATCACCACACAGAGAGATGGGGTTATTTAGTTATTCTAGAACACAATGCTGAGCAATAGTTACTGCATCCTAAATCTCCAAGCCCTCATAGTTTCCTAAAGTTTAGATATCTCACATCATACTTGCTTTTTGTGAAATATTAGGTGGGGTTCATGCTCTACGTCCTCCAATATCTCTCCTCTAGCTCTGTCTCTCAGCTCTCCTCTTGCCCCTTCTCCTCCTATTCATTTCCTGCACTTTTGCTCCTCCCAAACATTTCTTGTCCTGTAGCTCCTACTCTCTTTACTGTCCTTTGGCTCCTCCCAGCTCAACATTGTGTCTTGTTGCTTTATTTGGAAGTTTACATCAAGTTGAGACAGGATGCTTAGTATCACAATGCAGTATCTGAATTGAAACCAGAGAGTGGTGTTGGTGGGGTGGAGGAAAAATCAGGATTTCAATGAATAGGGTAAGGGGTATATATTTCAAAAGAACATTATACCAGCATTTCCCCCTTTAATATCAATAAAAGTCTCCTTTTATTTCAATACAGTAATAATTATGAAAACTGTTAGGTAAAAATCCACATGTGCAATGTCCTGTTCATGTGATTTTAGCAACTTAGGAGAAAGTATTTGATTATCCTATCTACCTTGATAAGTTAAAAGTTCTATACCTAAATCAACTTTTATCCTTATTGGTATTACCTATATGAAAAGATTCCTTAACTTCTAAACAACTCAACGTTAATTTTGGCACTACAAATATTTGGTCTTCAATCCCATCAGAGATTTGAGAAGGAATCAAATTAGTTATTAGAATAAAGAGAAAATGCATGTTAGCAGCTTACAAAAGATAGAAAATTGACAGAGACAGTTTGCTGCCTGAAGCATCACCCATAACTCTCTGTAACACTGGAGCATCTTCTTCAGCCTTCAGGCTGAGAATAACTGACAGATTTATATGTGAAGCATGAACTATTTAGGACTTTCTTACCCTATCTTGGCAAGCTTCGGCAGTTGACTTGTGCTGCATTTAAGTTTGCCCATTCTTGTCAGAAGTTGTCTGTTGTGAAGCGAAGCTATTTTCTTTACCTGAGTGGCTTATTTGCCAGATGTGAAGCCATCTCCATATGGAGATTCTTCGATGCTCATTATCTTCTTTTAGATAGGCAGGGTGCTGCCAGGAAATGATCTTTCTCATCGTTAAAGAATCTTTAATATGATAAAAACATTTTAAATGCCTTATTCTGTAGGTCTCTGATGTTTTCTTTTCTTTTCTTTTTTTTTCAATGCAGTTTATTCAGGAACATTGAACAATCCTCGGTCCCTGGGGAAAGCCAGCCCACAGCTTAAATAGCCTCTGGGTAGCCAACCCAGGCGTGCCACGTGGGCAATGCAGATAGGTCCACATACATGGAAGCAAGCCAGATCCTCGGCCTTAGCCAAATGTGGAGTTGTTCGTGATAGAGAGCACTCACCATCGGGAAGGTGGAAGGTGGAAACCAGCTCCATCTTTAAGGCATAGCATTCCGCAGCTCTCTACAGTTCCCCCTTTTTGTTTTAGACGCATCAGGCAAGAGTAGAGGTCTGATCTCTGATATTAGAAATAAATTGGTCTCCTTGGTTTGCCTGTGGTATATATGCAAGATTAGAGTCTCACAACAATATGATGCAGCCATGATCATTCAGGCCTTTACAGCCATTGAAGCAGGACATTCTCCCCAAGCATGGTTGGATATCATAAAAAGCTAAAATGATACGCTCAGGATGCGAGGCTAAGCACTGCACTCAGGGTCAGCTGCTTTCGACCCAGAGAAGAGCATGTCTGATTGCATGCGGGTTGATGCCCCAGGTCCCGCCTCTGAGAAAAAGGTATCGGACGGGTCTGATGCTCTTTGGGTGGATGACACCTAAATGAACATCTGTACAAAGTCCCAATTTATTTCTAATATCAGAGATCAGACCTCTGATGTTTTCTAAGACTACCTAGCTTTATATAATTGCTCCATCTACAAAATCATATCTATCTGTTAAACCTAGGATGTATACTCCTGTGATGAATTAAACTAGTGTCTGCCATGACTATGAGTTCAATAAGTAGCAAAATAAATTACATTTCCTTAATATCTTAACATGATTTTAATAGCTGCTTAAAATTATTAGAATTAACCTTGATTTTCTATCAATATACTAAAGCTTATACCAATGTATTAAAAATAGAGTTATTTTTGCATCAATATGCAAAATCCTATACTAGAGGATTTTGGTTAAAATTAACCTTATTTGGGAATAACAAATAAAACCCTAAGTTTAATCGATTTTTTATATTCTACCTTTTTTTTCCTGTAAGACATCCCTGTATATTCATTGTTTCACTTTGAATATGACCATTAATAACGAAGATCTACCAATGACAATAAAATTTCATAGCCATAGCAAACCACCAAAAACATACCCAACCATATTTAAGGAAAATTGGATGCCATTCGCTTGGATTTCTTCTACCTGACATTTTGGACATGTAGAAACCCTGTAGGGTTTTAACCAAATAAATTAACCAAATAAATATGGTTAATTAAGCAAGTAATAACATTTGTGGTCCAGTCTTTGAGTGTTGAAGAATTTCAGGTTTAATAAAAGTCTTCTTCAGTCTAAAATGCTGGACCAATTAAGATTAGTAGCTTTCTTGAAGGTTCTTTGGGAGCAGGCTTTGAAGATTAAACAGCAATTGAAGCAGTTGAGGCAGGAACAATGAGTATGCTGGAATATGCAAGATACTGGAATAGATGTGTCAATGTCTCAGCATGCTGAAGAATGATTCTGTCAGGTTTGATCCAGCATCACTTTTGTCTAGTTCTTTTGTTCTGCAAACAGATAACTTTTCACAAACATTATACATTTCTAAAATTATAACTGTAGAGGAGGGGCAAGATGGCGGCGCCGGGAGGACTCCCATTTTGAGCAGCAGCAGCAGGATCAGCACAGTGACCAGTAATCAGAACTCGCGGCCATAAAACACAGTCATTGTGTTTCCCAGGTGAGAGGATACCCCATGGTGGGAGATTCAATCAGCTTTTAACTCACCCGGCTAAACCACAGAAGAGATCCCAGTTCCGCCGGACGATTTGGCTGCCAGTCACCAGCCCCAGCCCCAGCCCAAAGTCACAAGCCAGTGTCTCTGGTCACAGTCCCAAACTGAACTGTGTGCACCACACTATCAGAGACTGGAACTTTCAGTCGAGAGATAACCCCAGGGTACAGGAAATGACTGGGGCCAGCCTTAGGTCACCCAGATATCCCCTGGAAAAGACTCGGGGTCCACGGGCACCCCAGGAGCCAGCCCAGAGCCAGAGCCGGGGACCCAGGTTCCGGCACTGAGCCCTGCCTGCCTGTGCACCTGACTTGCCACCCGAGATAGAACTCTGGGCACCAGGGCACCAGCGAATGAGTTTCACTGTCCAGTGCAAACACACAGGGAGAGAAACAGCTAGTCTGATCTCAGAGCACTCAGCCAACACCCCTAACCTGAAAAGGTCCCCGGAAAATTACCCAGCTTAGGGAGGCACCCAGGTTCCCAAAGGCCGCAAAGGCAGACACAGGCAGTTTCTGCACACCAGACAGCTGGCAGAGACTGAGCCGCCATCACACAGCTGTGCTCCAGGCACAGGCAGTTTCTGCGGCCAGCCAGCTGGCGAACACTGAGCAGTGTGCACCAGGGCAAAAAAAGACACTGGGAGTCCATGTCTCCAGAGAATCCACAGGGAAGGAAGGAAACTGTACTGACCTAAATCACCCAATCCTTCCCTAGAAAAAGTCTAGCAGACTGGTGGGGCCGAGACGCCACTCAGATGTGCTCCAGACACAGGCACAAACAGTTGATGCGTGTCTGATGTCCAACTGCGTCACAGCAGCTGATCATTAAATTTACAAAAAGAAACCCAGAAACAGGGCAGCTTCCCTCAGGACTTCCCTGGGTGAGAGGAGAACCCTCTCGACTAACAAAGACCACAGTTACCACTCAAGTCTCTATGCCTGAGGTTAGCAACTCCTGAAAAAACACCAGCCATCCAGGGACTATACCCAAAAAGCTGAGAAGACATCCTTCAGGAAAAACCAGCTTTCTGCAAAGGGGACTCTCTCCACCACAAGATGCCCAGGAACCACCAGAAAATAACCCCAAACACCTAAGATAGCACAATGGGTAGAGGCCAGCGTAAAAGCTCAAGCAACAAAAGACAGAGCAATATGGCATCTCCAAACCCCAGTTACCCAGGGGCAAGAGCCCTGGACACCCCAGCATAACTGAAATCCAAGAAGATGACCTAACAACTATGCTCATGAAGATGATAACAGAGGAAACAAATAAGATTCATAAAGACATAGAGGAAGATAAACTCAAACAGAATATTGCCATCCATAAAGAAATAGAGGAAGCTGCAGCCAAACAGTTCATGGCCTTTAGAAAGGAAATGCTTAAAACACTGAATGAAATAAAAGAAACAGAGTTGAAGGAACTAAAAGAAAAACAGGAAAGTACTATCAGACAGGTGAAGGAAGTAAACAAAACAACTCAAGACCTGGAGATAGAATTGGAAAAAATTAAAGAAAACACAAATGGAGGAAATAATGGAAAGGAAGAATCTAGGGAAGAAAACAGTAACCACAGAGGTAAGCATAACCAACAGACTACAAGAGATGGATGAAAGAATCTCAGGTGTAGAAGATACAATAGAAGAAATCGATGTATCTGTCAAAGAAAATGTTAAATCCGAAAAATTCCTGACACAGACCGTCCAAGAAATGCAAGACAATATGAAAAGACAAAACCTAAGAATAATAGGTATAGAGGAAAAAGAAGACTCCCTTCTCCAAGGCCCAGAAAATATTTTCAACAAAATCATTGAAGAAAATTTCCGCAAGCTAAAGGAGAGGCCAATTAGAATACATGAGGCCTACAGAACACCCAACAAATTTGACCGGAAAAGAAAATCCTCCCGCCACATAATAATCAAAACAGTAAGTATACAGAACAAAGAAAAAATACTAAAAGCTGCAAGGGAAAAAGGCGAAGTAACATATAACGGCAAACCCATTAGAATCTCACCTGACTTTTCAACAGAGACTATGAAAGCCAGAAGGGCCTGGACAGATATCATGCAGACCCTAAGAGAACACAGATGTCAGCCCACGCTACTATACCCCACAAAACTCTCAGTCCTCATAGATGGAGAACACAAGATATTCAATGACAAAAACAAATTTCAACAATACCTACAAACAAATCCAGCATTACAGAAGACACTGGAAGTGAAAATACAACCCAAGAAAGCTAGCTACATTCAAGAAAACAAAGGAAATAAATAACCTCACTTCAGTAAAACAAAAAGCAACCAAGCACACAACCTGATGACCACAGCCAACATCAAAATCAAGAGATCCAACAGCCACTGGTCATTAATCTCTCTCAACATCAATGGACTCAACTCTCCAATAAAAAGACACAGATGAACAGAATGGATACATAAACTAAACCCAGCAATCTGTTGCATACAAGAAACACACCTAAGACACAAAGATAGACATTACCTGAGGAAGACGACTTTCCAAGCAAACAGACCCAAGAAGCAAGCAGGAGTAGCCATTCTAATATTTGATAAAATAGACTTTCAACCAAAATTAATCAAAAGAGATGGGGAAAGACACTTCATACTCATTAAGGGAAAATCCCACCAGGAAGACATCACAATCCTGAACATCTATGCGCCAAATACAAAGGCACCCACATTTGTGAAAGAAACGTTGATAAAATTTAAACCACACATAGATCCCCACACATTAATAGTGGGAGACTTCAACACCCCACTCTCAACAAAGGACAGGTCAACAAAATAGAAATTAAATGAAGAAACAATGTCTCTGACAGAGGTCATGAATCAAATGGAACTAACAGAAATTTACAGAACTTTACACCCAAACACAAAAGAATTTACCTTCTTCTCAGCACCTATGGAACCTTCTCCAAAATAGACCATATAGTGGGTCACAAAGCAAGCCTCAACAGATACAAGAAGATTGAAATCATCCCATGTATCTTGTCTGATCACCATGGAATAAAGCTGGACCTCAACAATAACAGAAATAACAAAAAGCCTACACACACATGGAAACTGAACAACTTGTTACTAAATGACAGCTGGGTCAGGGAAGAAATAAAGAAAGAACTTAAAGTCTTTCTAGAAATCAATGAAAATGAAGACACCACATACCCAAACTTGTGGGACACAATGAAAGCAGTGCTAAGAGGAAAGTTCATAGCACTAAGTGCCTTCAAGAAGAAATTTGAGACAGCGCATTCAAGCAACTTAATGGCTCACTTAAAAATCGTAGAAAAAGAAGAAGCAGACACACCAAGAAGGAGTAGACGGCTGGAAATAATGAAACGCAGGGCTGAAATCAATCAATTGGAAACAAATAAAACAATTCAAAGAATCAATGAAACCAAGAGCTGGTTCTTTGAGAAAATCAACAAGATTGACAAACCCTTAGCCAGGCTAACTAAAAGGCAGAGAGACACCACCCAAATCAACAAAATCAGAAATGAACAGGGGGAGATAACTATAGACACTGAGGAAATCCAAGCAGTCATTAGGACTTACTTCAAAAGTCTATATGTCACAAAATTTGAAAATCTAAATGAAATGGACAATTTTCTTGATCTATTTGACGTACCAAAGCTGAATCAGGACCAGATAAATCAACTAAATAGTCCTATATCCCCCAAAGAAATAGAAGCGGTCATCAAAAGTCTCCCATCCAAAAAAAGCCCAGGACCAGATGGCTTCAGCGCAGAATTCTACCAGACCTTTAAAGAAGAGCTAACACCAATTCTCTTCAAACTTTTCCACAAAATAGAAACAGAAGGAATATTACCAAATTCATTCTATGAAGCCACAGTCACCTTGGTACCTAAACCTCACAAAGACTCAACAAAGAAACAATTTCCGGCCAATCTTCCTTATGAACTTTGATGCAAAAATACTCAACAAAATACTCGCAAACTGAATACAAGAACATATCAAAGATATCATCCACCATGACCAAGTAGGCTTCATCCCAGGTATGCAGGGGTGGTTCAATATATGGAAATCCATCAATGTGATCGACCATATTAACAAACTGAAAGAAAAAAGCCACATGATAATCTCCCTACATGCTGAAAAAGCCTTAGACAAAATCCAACATCCATTCATGTTTAAAGTATTGGAGAGATCAGGGATACAAGGCACATATCTAAAGATAGTAAAGGTGATATAGAGCAAGACTATAGTCAACATCAAACTGAACGGAGAGAAACTTAAAGCAATCCCCCTGAAATCAGGGACAAGACAAGGCTGCCCACTCTCTCCATATCTCTTCAACATAGTGCTGGAAGTCCTTGCTAGAGCAATAAGACAGTTGAAGGAGATCAAGGGGATACAAATTGGAAAGGAAGAAGTCATCTTATCACTATTTGGAGATGATATGATAGTATATGTGAGTGACCCCAAGAACTCTACCAGGGAACTCCTACAGCTGATAAACACCTTCAGCAAAGTGGCCAGATACAAAATTAACTCAAAAAAATCAGTAGCCCTCCTGTATACAAAAGAAACCCAGAATTGCTAAAACAATCCTCTACAAAAAAAGATCTTCCAGAGGTATCTACATCCGTGATCTTAAGTTGTACTATAGAGCAACAGTTTTAAAAACTGCATGGTACTGGCATAGACACAGAATGGTGGATCAATGGAACCGAACAGAGGACCCAGAAATAAACCCACATACTTATGGACACGTGATCTTTGACAAAGACTCCAAAACCATACAATGAAAAAAAGATAGCATCTTCAACAAATGGTGCTGGTCTAACTGGATGTCTACATGTAGAAAAATGAAAATAGATCCATACTTGTCACCCTGCACAAATCTGAAGTCCAAGTGGATCAAATACCTCAACATAAAACCAGACACATTAAATCGGCTTGAAAAAAAAGTGGGAAATACCCTAGAACTCATTGGTACAGGGGAAAACTTCCTGAACAAAACACCAACAGCACAGGCTCTAAGAGTAACAATCAATAAATTGGACCTCATGAAATTGAAAAGCTTCTGTAAAGCAAAGGACACCGTCATCAAAACAAAACGACCGCCTACAGATTGGGAAAGAATCTTCACCAACCCTTTATCTGACAGAGGACTCATATCCAGTATATATAAAGAACTAAAGAAGCTGAAAAGCAGCAAACCAAGTAATCCACTTAAAAATGGGGAACAGAGCCTAACAGAAAATTATCTGTAGAGGAATACCGAATGGCAGAGAAGCATTTAAAGAAATGCTCAACCTCACTAGCCATTAGGGAAATGCAAATCAAAACAACCCTGAGATTTCACCTTACACCCATGAGAATGGTCAAGATCAAAAACTCAATGACAACACATGCTGGAGAGGTTGTGGAGAAAGGGGAACCCTTCTCCAGTGCTGGTGGGAATGTAAACTTGCACAATCACTCTGGAAATCAATCTGGCGCTTTCTCAGACAACTAGGAATAGTGCTTTCTCAAGATCCAGCCATACCACTCCTGGACATATATCCAAAAGAGGCTCAAGTACACAAAAAGGACATTTGCTCAACCATGTTTGTAGCTGCTTTATTTGTAATAGCCAGAAGCTGGAAACAACCCAGATGCCCCTCAACTGGAGAATGGATGCAGAAATTGTGGTACATCTACACAATGGAATATTACTCAGCAATGAAAAATAAGGAAATCATGAAATTTGCAGGTAAATGGTGGGATTTGGAAAGGATCATCCTGAGTGAGTTGTCCCAGAAGCAAAAAGACACACATAGTATATACTCACTCTCATAGACATATAACATAAGACAAACCCACTAAAACCTGTGCATCTAAAGAAACAAAGCAAAAGAGAGACCCTAACCAAAAAGTCTAATCCCCATCTGGAAAGGCAATGAGGATGGAAAACAGAAGAAGAAGAAAACAGGAAACAAACTAGGAACCTACCACAGAGGGCCTTTGAAAGCCTCTGCCCTACAGACTATCAAAGCAGATGCTGAGCCTGATGGGCAACTGTTGGGCAGAGTGAATGGAATTTTAGGTAAGAACTGGGAAATAGTAAGAGCTGGAGAGGACAGGGTCTCCAGAAGGAGAGCAACAGAACAAGAAAATTTGAACACAGGGAACTTCCCAGAGACTCATACTCCAACCAAGGACTCTTCATGGAGATAACCCAGAACCTCTGCACAGATGTAGCCCAGTGCAGTTCAGAGTCCAATTGGGTTACATAGTAATGGGAAGAGGGACTTCCTCTGACATAATCTGATTGGCCTGCTCTTTGATCACCTCCCCCTGGGGGGAAGAAGCCTTACCAGGCCATAGTAGAGGACAATGCAGCCACTTTTGATGTGAACTGATGGACTAAGATCAGAAAGGAGAGGAGAACCTCCCCTAGCAGTGGACTTGGGGAGTGGCATGCAAGCAGAGAGAGGAAGGAGGGTGGGATTGGGAGGGGAGTAGGGAGGGACTTATGGGGGGATACAGAATGAATAAAGTGTAATTGATGAAAAATTTTTAAAAAAAAGGGAAAAAATAAATGTATGAGACGTGCAGGATGAAACTCAACTGTATGTCAATTTTATCTGTGCAATTAAAAGATTAGCATAATACATTTTGAGGATCTTATAGCCAAGGATTTATTGGCCAAGTATTAATGGAGTTCTGGCTGTAGATATTTTTATGTCAATTTCAGAGATATTTCCAGGTTATGGGATTATCAACTTATGTTGCTGGTTCTGTTTGATCTTGATTTCTCTCTTCTTTTAAGTGGCTACGGTCTTCCACTTCATCTGTCCTTTCAGATTTTTATTAGTTTTGAAGGAACCCATAATTTCTCTTCATCTGTAAGGTCATAAGCAAAACCTCTTCCCCAGTGTAATATATTCCCCACACTCCATTGTGAATAGGGCATCCTTGAAATATATAGGCTGAAATAACTCAACAGTTTTTCTATAGCCCAGTGTCTCTCTGCAGCTGTTGTTTGTTGTTCATTAACATTTAAGAAATTTAAGGTCAATAAAGCATTATTTAATCTATCTCTGGGGGCTTTTAATACCCCTCTCTTATTGTTAAGCATGTCCTGTAAAGTGCGACTGGATCTTTCAATGACTGTTTGACCAGAAGGATTGTAAGGTATACCTGTTAAATTTTATCTTATCATATGTAAAAAAAAATTGCTACATTTTATTAAAGATGTATGCTGTGGCATTATCAGTCTTATCAGTCTTAATTTGTTCAGGTATGCCCATCACTTCTAATAAATGCATAATAACTGAATCAGCCTTTTCAGAGCTTAAGGCTGTTGCTCATTGAAACCCTGAATATTTGTCTCTAGTATGATGCACATATTTCAGTTTACCAAACTCTGTAAAATAAAGCACACCCATTTGTCAAATCTTATTTCTTTGGTTACTCTTAGGGTTACTTCCTGCAGATAGTGGAGTCTGAGTATGTAAAAAACAAGTGGGGCATTTTCTCACAAGTTCTTTGGCTTGTTGTCATGAGATAGAAAACTCTCTTTTTAAACCTTTGCTGTTAACATGGTGTTTTAAATGAGATTCTGAGGCCTCTCACATGCTTCCTATCAATAGTTGATCAATTTCCTCTTTTCCTATGCTAGAGGACCTGGCAAATCTGCATGAGATCTGAAATGTGTTATATACAATGGATTATTTCTATTTCTGATTACTTGTTGTAATTGAAGGAATAGTAAAGTTAAGTCTGAATTATCCTAAATTAGATCAGCAGTTTCAATATGCAGAACAACTCTTTTGGCACAATGAGAGTCAGTGAGTATATTAAGAGATTCCTGAAAATCTGATTACACCAAGAGGATCGCATATAATTTTGATTTTTGAACTGAATCATAAAGACTCTCCACCACTTTACTCAGATTTTCTGACTTATATAACTTGCCCTTTTTGATTTATTGGCATCCATATATAATGTGGGAGTTCCAGAAATTGGTGCTCCTTTTACCATATGGAGGAGAACCCAATTAGTCCTTTTTATAAACTGAAGTCACTTGCTTTTTGGGCATCTGTTGTTGATTTCTCCCAAAAATTCACAACAAGCTCTTTGCCAATATTCATTGTCTGCCCATAATCACAGGATCTCAGCATTAGTAAAGGGCATTACAATTTCAGCTGGATCTATTCCAGCCAGTTGACAAAGTCTCATTTTCCCTTTTAGGATCAATTCAGAAAACTTTTCTATATAGGTTTTTAGTTTTTTATTTTGTTTGTGTGCCAAAAATATCCCTTCTAAAATATAGTCCTTCCTCTTCATAAGAATTCCTGTGGGAGAATGAGTAGAGTGCAAAATAACCAAAATATAGGCCATTTTGTATCAAAACAATCTATACAAGTATCTTGTAATTTTATTTCACCAGAGCCAATTCCTTTTCAGCTTCAGTTGATAATGTTCTTGGACTATTTAAGTCCTTATCACCATGTAAGATTTGAAATAAGTTACTTATTCTTGTGTAGCCAAACCAAGGGTAGGCCATAGCCAGTTAATATCTCCCAGCAATTTTTGAAAATCATTAAGAGTTCTTAACAGTTTTTTTTTCCAATTTGTACTTTTTGTTGTTGAATTTTCTGTAGATGTATTTTGTATCATAGATAATTAATAGAATCTCCTCTTTGTATTTTTTCAGCAGGAATCTGTAATCCCCAAAAAGGCAAAGTTATATTTATTTCATCAAAAATATTTTCTAATGTATTCGTATCTGAATCAGCTAATGATATATCATCCATACAGTAGTAAATTATAGATTGTGGAACCTGCTTAAGAATTACCTCCAATGGTTGTTGTACAAAATATTGCCACAAAGTAGGACTATTTAACATTCCCTGTGGTAAGGGTACTGAGAAAGCAAACCTTTCCCTATTGTGTTAATATAAAGGAATTGTGAAAAAGCAATCCTTTAAATCAATCACTATAATAGGCCATTCGTTAGGTAACAAGGAAGGCAATGGGATTGCAGATTGTAATGATCCCATTGGCTGAATAATTTTGTTAATTGCTTTTAGATCTGTTAAGATCCTCCATTTGTCAGATTTCATTTTAATGAGAAATACCAGAGAATTATAAGGGATGTTGGACTCCTCTTTATGTTGAGCCTCCAGCTGTTCCAGGATTAGCTGTTCTAGTGCCAGTAATTTTTCTTTACTCATAACCATTGTTAAATCCAAATAGTTTGGTTTGCCAAACATCTTAATGGTAAGGCTGTGGGAATTTTATTAGCAGTGGTTATTAGCAGTGAAGTTGAAAAGATGGCCTCCTCTATATTTTGTTATGGACAGCCTGGACAGTCTGAAACTGTTTTTAATGATATTTTTTAATAATTTTATCTTCTTTATCAGGAGTATTTCCTTTTTTTTTGCTTGTCTCAGAACTTGGGGGTATGTTAATCTGGGTCTTCCATTGTTGTAACAGATCTCTTCCCCATAAGTTTTTGGCTATCTCAGCCACATAAGGTCTTAGTTTTCCTATTTGACCTTCTGGTCCTGTATATTTAAGACATCTAAAACTTTGTTTAACTTTAGATAAAGTTCCAAATCCTTGGAATTGCATATCCACTTCTTGAAGTGGCCAGTTTTGCAGCCAGAATTTAGGAGTAATAATTGTGACATCAGCTCCAGTATCTACTATGCCTTTAATTGCACTAGTAATAAAATTATCTCTTACTTTGGCCTTTGATCATTTATAGAGGTTTGCCAATACATTTGTTTGTTTGTTTGTTTTGTTTGTTTGTTTGTTATCTCTGCCTGTTTTGTTTTTGTTTTTGTTTTTGTTTTTTTGAGGTATCTATAGAATCTGCTTTGGCCTCTCTAATCCAAGTTTTTAATGTTTATTCCCAGAGCAGTGGTGTTTAATTTTCTTATGGAGGAGTATCCCTCTCCAGTCTTGGGACCTTCAAGAGGCTCCCTCAGCTGTTTTTTGATAAAAGATTATCCCATTTATCTGTGACTGCTCTACATTAACTAATCCAATCTCGACCCTTACCACATTTTCCACATATTCTAGAAAGCATAGGCTACCTTCTTGAATTATTTTGTTTTTCCTGGTAATTTCTTTTGGAGTTATCTCACCCATCACAATTATAGCATTTCCCAATGTCTTTTGGGATAGCTTCTCCTATCAAGGTCAAATTGCGTGAATGAGGTGAGGTCTAATATCAATCATATTTCTTATCCATTCAACTATTATGGTCTTAATGGTCTTAAGAGCAACTATTTTGCTCTTAATGGTCTTATTTCCTCTTTGCATTCAGTATTAGCATTTTCAAAAGCTAAAGATTCTATCCACAGCTGAAGTCAATCTTTGCAAAAAGTTAGTAAAGGTTTCACTTGGACTTTGTATGGGAGAATGGCTCAAGCGTTTTTCCTCATTCCTCAACCTTGTCCCAAGCATTTAAGGCTACTAGGTGACATAATGCTAAGGTTTCTTCATTATATACAGCTTGTATCTTTATGTCAGCATACTGGCCATCACCAAGCAGCTGTTCCTTAGAAACACCAACACATCTGGATCTGTTTTTGGGTGCTATCTTTCTAGCTTCTTCTCTCCATCATGAAAGCCATTGTAAATATGGCCCAGGTTCTAATACTGCCTTTGCCATATCCTCCCAGTCCTTGGGGGATTACTCTGCTTTTGATTAATCATGAAGTCAGCATCTGTTTTACAAATGGTGAATGCATTCCAAAATTAGTGACACTTTCTGTAAATTTCCTCAGATCTAGCACTTCCACAGGGCACCATTCAGCTTCATCATAATTCAGTGGATGGTCATTATCTGCTAGTCTCTGCTGTATACTGACTGGATAAGCCAATGTTTGTTTTCTAAACCACCTTTGGTTGGCTTTACTTTTGTCTTTTTACTCTACTTGTGTATTTTCTTTACTTAGTATTCTAAACTCGTCTCTTAAGGTCTGCACCATATTTCATACCTATCTCCCTGTTGTTTGTTTTGTTCAATAAGTTTTTGTATCTCATGTTTTATGCCTCTCTTCCAACTTTTAACTTTTTTCTTTATATTGTTCTAGTTGTCTTTGTGCTGTTCTAGTATCTTTTCTAAAACCTCTCCTCTGTCTTCCTATTATTTATTGTATTCTGTAAGTTTTTGAATCTACTGATTTATGTTCTGTTTCCAAACTTCATTTTCTTTTCTTTTATATTGTTCTAGTATCTTTTCTAAAGCTTTTGCCTTAAAACACTAATGCAATGAGTAAAGTTAAATTGATGACTATGAATGTAAGCACAGTCACAATTTCTAGACTTTCCTTTATTTCACTCGTAATGCCATAGAACTGATTATGAACCAATCTCTAAGAAGACTGTTTTATTGCTTCTTCCATCCTGTTAGACTGTAGTGACAGCCAGTTTTATTATGTTAAGTCTGAGGTCTGCCCATATTAGGCTGCCATTTGATCCAAGGCCTGTTTAAGAGTCTCTCTTAAAGAGACAATAATTGACCTGATAATTTTTAGGCTTTAAGTTTGTGTTGTATCACTGGGAGCTTATTCCCCCACCTCAAAATTATGTTTAAGTACGATTTAAAGGGTGTGGATACTTAGATTAGTTGGGTGCCATTTATTGTAATCAGAGATTAATATGTACTATTGATTTATCTTACAGTAATGCTGCTGTTAAGGCTAAAAACCTGTACAACCAAATCACCACACAGAGACTGGGTTTATGTAATTAACCTAGAACAAAATGCTGAAAAATATTACTCCATCCTAAACCTCCAAACCCTCATAGTTTCCTAACATTTAGATTTCCCACATTATACTTGCTTTTTGTGAAATCTTGAATCTGGTTCACGCTCCACATCCTCCAATATCTCTCCTCCAACTCCCTCTCTCAGCTCTCCTCTTGCCCCTTTCCCTCCCACAAATTTCCTGCCCTTTTTTTGGCTCCTCCCAGCTCAACATTGTGTCTTGTTGCTGTATTTGGAAGTTTTCACGAAGTTGAGACAGGATGCTTAGAATGGGCATCACAATTCAATATCCAGAATGAAACCAGAATGTGTTTTTTGAGGGGGTGTCAGAATTTGAATGAACAAGGGTAAGGCATATACATTTCACACAGAGACTGTGAGAATATTATATATTATATATAGAGAGAATATTATAACAACAATCTTTATTGTGTACTTGATGCTCCTTTGGATATATGCCTACAAGTGTTATAGCTGGATCTCGAAGAAGGGATATTCCTAGTTGTCTGATAAAGCACCATATTGATTTCTAGAGTGGTTGTACAAGTTGACATTCCCAGCAGGAGTGGAGGAGGGTTCCCCTTTCTCCACAACCTTTTCAGCATTTGTTGTTACTTGAGTTTTTGATCTTGGCCATTCTGATGGGTGTAAGGTGAAATCTCATGGTTGTTTTAATTAGAATTTCTCTTTTTGCTAATGATTTTGAGCATTTTAAGTGTTTTTCTGCTATTTGATATTCCTCTATCGAGAATTCTGTTTTCCTCTGTTCCCCATATTTTATTTGAATTACTTGATTAGTTGATTTTCAACTTCTTTTATTCTTTATATAAACTGGATATTAGCCCTATGTCACATCAAAGGTTCATGAAGATTCTTTTCCAATCTGTAGGAAGTCATTTTGTTTTCATGACTGTGTCCTTTGCTTTACAGAAGCTTTTCAGTTTCATGAAGTCCCATTTACTGATTTTTGCTCTTAGAGCCTGTGGTCTTTGTGTTCTTTTCAGAAAGTTGTCTCCTGTGCCAATTGGTTCAAGGCTCTTCCCCACTTTATCTCAGGTTTTAAGTTGATGTCTTTGATCCACTTGGACTTTAGTTTTTTGAAGTGTGATGAGTATTTTTTTTTCAATTTTGTTAATGGGGTGGATCACATTGATGTTTTTCCATATATTGAATGACTTCTGCATACATGGGATGAATCCTTCTTGGTCATAGTGGATGATATCTTTGATGTGTTCATGTATTTGGTTTGCAATTTTTTTGTTGTTGTTGTTGTTGAGTATTTTTGCATCATTGTTCATAAGGGAGACTGGCTTGAAATTCTCTTTCTTTGTTGGGTCTTTGTGAGGGTTAGGTTCCAAGGTGACTGTGGCTTCATAGAATGGGTTTGGTAGTCTTCCTTCTGTTTCTATTTTGTGGAGTAGTTCGAAGAGAATTGGAATTAGCTCTTCCTTGTAGATCTGGTAGAATTCTGTGTTGAAACCATCTGGTCCTTGGGTTTTTTTGGATGGACAATTTTGATTACCACTTCTACTTCCTTAGAGCATATAGAATTATTTAATTGATTTACCTGGACTTGATTCAGGTTGGTTAATAGAATCCATGAAGAAAATTGTTCATTTCTTTTAGATTTTCAAAGTTTTGCATGTAGACTTTGAGGTAAGTCCTAATGATTATTTGGATTTCCTCAATGTCCGTAGTTACATCCCCCTTTTCCATTTCAGACTTTGTTGATTTTGATGTTGTCTCTCTGCCTTTTAGGTACTTTGGTTAAGGGTTTTTCTTGTTGATTTTCTAAAAGAACCAGCTCTTGCTTACATTGATTCCTGGAATTGTTTCATTTGTTTCTAATTGATTTCAGCCCTGTGTTTGATTATTTCCAGATGTCTATTCCTTTTTGTTTTGTCTGTTTATTTTTTTTTCTACAGTTTTTAGGTGAGCCATTAAGTTGCTTGAATGAGACATCTCGAATTACTTCTTGAAGACTCTTAGTGCTATGAACTTTTCAATTAGCACTGATTTCATTGTTTGGGTATGTTGTGTCTTCTTTTTCATTGAAGTCTAGGAAGACTTTAATTTCTCTCTTTATTTCTTCCATGACAGAGCTGTCATTTAGTAGCAAGCTGTTCAGTTTCCATGTTTGTGTAGGCTTTTTGTTATTTCTGTTGTTGGTAAGGTCCAGCTTTATTCCAATGTGATCAGGTAAGATACAAGGGAGTAATTCAATCTTGTTGTATCTGTTGAGGTTAGCTTTTTGATGAACCATATGGTCTATTTTGGAGAAGGTTCCATGTCGTGCTGAGAAGAAGGTGAATTTTTTTGTGTGTTTGGGTGTAAGGTTTTGTAAATGTAGGTTAGGTCCATTTGATTCATGACCTCTGTTAGAGACATTGTTTCTTTGTTTAATTTCTGTTTTGTTGACCGGTCCTTTGTTGAGAGTGGGGTGTTGAACTTTCCCACTATTAAAGTGTGGAGATCTATATGTGATTCAAGTTTCAGCAATGTTTCTTTTACATATGTGGGTGCCCTTGTGTGTGGGACATAGATGTTTAGGATTATGATGTCTTCCTGATGGAATTTTCCCTTGATGATTATGAAATGTCGGTCCCCATCTCTTTTTATTAATTTTGGTTGAAAGTCTATTTTATCAGATAGCAGAATGGCTACTCCTGCTTGCTTCTTGGGTCCATTTGCTTAGAAAATCATCTTCCAACCCTTTACCCTCAGGTAATGTGTATCTTGTAACTTAGGTCACAACAGATTCCTGGGTCTTGTTTAAGCATCCATTCTGTTAGTCTGTGTTTTTTTATTGGAGAATTGAATCCACTCATGTTGAGAGAGATTAATGACCAGTGGCTGTTACATCCTTTGACTTTGGTGCTGGATACAGTCATCAGGTTGTGTGCTTGGTCGCTTTTTGTTTTACTTTAGTGAGGTTAATTATTTCCTGTGTTTTCTTGAAAGTAGCTAGGTTTCTTGGGTTGTATTTTCCCTTCTAGTGTCTTCTGTAAAGCTGGATTTTTGTGTAGGTATTGTTGAAATTTGTTTTTGTCATTGAATATCTTGTTTGCTCCACCTATGAGAATGGAGAATTTTGCTAGCTATAGTATACTGCCTGGGCTGACATCTGTGTTCTCTTAGGGCCTGCATGGTGGTCATTTAGGCCCTTCTGGCTTTCATAGTCTCTGTTGAGAAGTCACGTGTGATTCTGATGTGTTTGCCATTAGATGTTACTTGGTCTTTTTCCCTTGCAACTTTCAGTATTTTTTTCTTTGTTCTCTATAGTTACTGTTTTGATTATTTTGCGATGGGAAGATTTTCTTTTCTGGACTAATTTATTGGGTGTTCTGTAGATCTCTATATACTTATTGGCCTCTCCTCTAAGTTGGGGAAATTATCTTCAATCATTTTGTTGAAAATATTTTCTGGGCCTTAGAGAAGGGAATCTTCTTTTTCCTCTATTCCTATTATTCTTAGGTTTTGTATTTTTATAGTGTCTTGAATTTCTTGGATGGTCTGTGTCAGTTATTTTTTAGATTTAACATTTTCTTTGACAGACGCATCTATTTCTTCCATTGTATCTTCCACACCTGAGACATCTTCCATATGTTATAGTCTTTTGGTTATGCTTACCTCTGAAGTTACTATTTTCTTCCCTAAGTTCTTTCTCTACACAATTTCATGTATTTGTGTTTTCTTCATTTTCTCCAAATTATATGGAACACTTCACAAATTTGTGTGTCATCCTTATACAGGGGCCATGCTAATCTTCTCTATATTGTTTCCAAATTTAGAATATGTGTTGCTGAAGCAAGCAGCACATATTTCTTTCAGGTGGTCATTAATAAATCACATGTTCTTGATTTGTGAGTTTCACATTATCACATATTCAATTATTTTTGTTAAAGGACAGATATGTCCTCAGTGAATTATTTTCTGTGAAAATGCTCCTTGACCAAGGTAAACTTTGAACAAAAATTGTTTAATTGGGACATTGCTTATATTTTTACAGTAACTATCCATGATGTCACCTTTCCAAACAATCATCTTGTTGTAGTCATTCACCAAAACTGACACCTTTTCATATTGAATCACAAGCAACAGGCAGAGAGAGGGAGACTGAAAGAGACATACAGAGAGAGAGCTAGAGAGACATATGCAGAAATAGAGAGACTGAGACCAACAGAAACAAAGATATAATGTGACAAAGACAAAGAGACAGGACTCCTTTCTGTCTAGTCACTTTCATTGGCATATCAACGTCAAAGCACAGTCTTTTATAGTATATATCCAAAAGAAATTATATTTTTAAATATTTTTTATTTTAAATATTATTTATTACACTTTATTCACTTTGTATCCACCCTTAACCACTGGTCTCCTCCCCATCCCACCTTCACTCCCACATGCCCCTATGCAAGTCCACTTATAGGGGAGTTCTTCCTCTCCTTTCTTCTGATCCTAGTCTATCAGATCTTATCAAGGGTGGCTGCATTGTCTTCCTCTGTGGCCTGTTAAGGCTGATCAACTATCAGGAAGAGGTAATCAAAGAGAAGGCCGATCACTTAATGTCAGAGGCAGTCCCTGGTCCAATTACTGTGGAACCCACTTGGACACTGAACTGCATGAGCTAAGTCTGTTTAGGGGTTCCAGGTTATCTCCATGTATGGTACTAATTTAGAGTATGAGACTCAGGAAAGACCCTGTGCTTAGATTTTTTGGTTCTGTTGCTCTCCTTGTGGAGCTCTTGGCCTCTCCATAGCTTACTATTTCACACTTCTTTCATGAGATTCCATGCTCTCTGCCCAACAGTTGGACATAAGTCTCAGCATCTGCTTTGATACTCTGCAGGGCAAAGCCTTTCAGAGGCCTTCTGTGGCATCCTCCTAACTTATTCCCTGTTTTCTCCTTCTTCTAATGTCCATCCTCTTTGCATTTCAGGATAGGGATAGATCATTTTAGCCAGAGTCCTCCCTCTTGATTAGTTTCTTTAGATGAACAGATTTTAGTAGGTTTATCCTATATTATATGTCTATATGTGTGAGTATGTACCTTGTGTGTCTTTCTGTTTCTGGGATAGCTCACTCAGGATAATCTTTCCAGTTCCAAATATTTAACTGCAAATTTCATTATTTCCTCATTATTTCCTTAGTTTTTTTATTACTGAGTAATATTCCACTGTGTAGATGTATCACAATTTCTCTATTTTTCAGTTGCAGGACATCTGAGTTGTTTCCAGTTTCTGACTAGTACAAATAAAGCTGCTATAAACATGGTTGAACAAATGATCTTACTGTGCATTTGAGCCTCTTTTGGATATATGCCTAGGAGTAGTATAGCTGGATCTTGAGGATGTGCTACTCTGAGTTGTCTGAGAAAGTAGCAGATTGATTTCTAGACTGGTTATACAAGTTTACATTCCCAACAGCAAGGGGGAAACCCTTTCCTCCACAACCATTCCAGCATGTATTGTCACTTCTGTTTTTGATCTTGGCCACTCTGATGAATGTAAGGTGAAATGTCAGGGCTGTTTTGATTTACACTTCCCTGATGGCTAATGTTATTGAGCATATCTCTAACTGTCTCTGCCATTTGATATTTCTCTATCAAGAATTCTCTGTTTAGCTCTGTACTCACTTTGTAATGGATTACTTGATTTGTTGCTTTTCAACTTCTTTTGTTCTTTATATGAACTGGATATTAGCCCTATGTCACATTGGTTGATGAAGAGCCTTTCCCAATCTGTAGGAATTTGTTTTGTTTTCATGACTGTGTCCTTTGTTTTACAGAACCTTTTCAGTTTCACAAAGTCCAATTTATTGTTTTCTGAGACTGTGCTGCTAGTGTTCTGTTCGGGAACTTGTCTCCTATGCCAATTGGTTCAAGGCTCTTCCCAATTTTTTCTTCTAACCTATTTAATGTGTCTGGTTTTATGTTGAGGTCTTTGATGCACTTGGACTTTAGTTTTGTGCAGGCAGATAAGTATAGTTCTATTTACATTTTTCTACATGTAGACATACAGTTAGACCAGCACCATTTATTAAAGATGCTGTTTTTTATCCATTGTATCGTTTTGGCATCTTTGTCAAAACTCAGGTGTCCATAAGTGTGTTGGTTTCTTTCTGTTTCTTCTATTTGTTTCCATTGACCAACATTCTGTTTCTATAAAAGTACCATGCGATTTTTATTACTGTTGCTCTATAATACAGCTTGAGATCAGGGATGGATATACCTCCAGAAGACCTTTTATCATTTTGCATTGTTTTACCAATTCTGGGTTTCTTGTTTTTCCATATGAAGTTGAAGATTTTTCTTTCAAGGTCTGTAAAGAAATATGTTGGTAATTTGATGGGAATTGCATTGAATCTGTAGATTGCTTTTGGTAAGATGGCTATTTTTACTATTTATTCTGTCAACAGGATTACTATGTTAATCCTGTCAATCCATGAGCATTGGGGGATCACTTCATCTTCTGATATCTTCTTCTAATTCTTTGTTCAGACTCTTGAATTTTTTTTCCATACAAGTCTTTCACTAGCTTTGTTAGGGTCAAACCTATGTACTTTATGACTTTAACCAAACACAAGAACACATCAAAAATATCATTCCCTATGATCAAGTAGGCTTCAATCCAGATTTGCAGGGGTGTATCAATATACAGAAATACATCAATGTGATCCAACATATTAACAAACTGAAAGAAAAAATAATTCATGATAATCTCCTTAGAAGCCGAAAAAGCATTTGACAAAATCCAACCTCCATTCATATCTGAATTATTTGAGAGTTCAGGAGGACAAGGCACATATCTCAAAATATTAAAGGCAATATAGAACAAGCCTATAGCCATCATCAAACTAAACTGAGAGAAACTTGAAGCAATCCCACTGAAATCAGGGACAAGTTAAGGCTGCCCACTTCCTCCATATATCTTCAACATAGTTCTGGAAGTCCTTGCTAGAAGTATAAGACAATTGAAGGAGATCAAGTGGATACAAATTGGAAAGGAAAAAGTCAAATTATCACTATTTGCAGATGATACAATACTATGCCTCAGTGACCCCCAAAATTCTACATGGGAACTTCTACAGCTTGCTGATTAACAAGTTTGGCAAAGTTACTGGATACACAATTAACTAAAAAACAAAAACAAAAACAGTATACAAATGACAATATGGCTGAATAAGAAATAAGGGAACCAAAAGGAATTATATTATCAAACAAGGCCACACCTCCTAACACTTCCCATACATTTAAACACTGGGGACTAAACCTATCAACAGTTGCACTTCAAAGGGATTTACAATTCAAATCACCAAGAAGTAGAAGGAGATGGAGGGACTTTTAGGCTAAAAGAATATAGTTAGCATGATTGTTTTTCATTTAATACAATGATTAAAATCGCAACAACTTCCAAGGACTAAAGAACAGGACTGACAATCTCCTTTAGGGAAAATGTGGAATAATTCCATAATGGAATATTATTCATCTAAGAAAATGACATCATGGTATTTTCAGGCAAATGGTTGGAACAGGAAAATTCATCCTGGTTGAAGCTATTAAAAAGCACAAATTCAAATATAGTTTCTATTCACTTATTAGGAGTTCTCCTAATGGTGTGGGAAATATTCCGAAAGGTTATCTATTGTGAACAAATCAGGCTTCCACTAGGGGGATTGGGTGGCAGTTAATTGACTTGTTGGGCCAGGGCACCCTACCGGGTACCACCAGGGTACCCACCACCATTGCAACTGAGCTCCCACAGCACTGAGAGCTGCGCACCCAGCTCACCATACAGACGAGCTGCGCGCCCCAGTGCAACAGGGACTGGGAACCCCTGTCCGAAGAGGGCCCCACAGGGAAGGAAGAAACCGTGCTGCTGGGGTCACCTAGGCTGTGCCTGGGGAAAGTCTAGCAGACTGCAGATACCAAACAGGCTAAAATATTTTTTATTTAAAATACATCAATTCAAGTACACATTGTTCATCTACTCATTGGAACATTATCAGAGTCTCAGAACCAAGTCCCTTAAAAAAAACTTAGTTAAATTCGAACACAGGGAACTTCCCAGAGACTCATATTCAAACCAAGGACTATTCATGGAGATAACCTAGAACCCCTGCATACATGTAGCCCAGGGCAGTTCAGTGTCCAAGTGGGTTACATAGTATTGGCAAGAGCGACTGCCTCTGACATAATCTGATTGGCCTGCTCTTTGATCACCTCACCCTGAGGGGGGAGCAGCCTTACTAGGCCACAGAAGATGAGAATGCAGCCACTTCTGATGAGAACTGATAGCCTAAGATCAGAAAGAAGGAGAGGAAGACCTCCCCTATCAGTGGACTTGGGGAGGGGCATGCATGCAGAAAGAGGAGGAAGTGTGGGGTCGGGACGGGAGGAGGGAGGGTCTTATAGGAGGATACAAAATGAATAAAGTGTAATTAATAATAATAATAATAATAATAAAGAAAACTTACTTCATCTTTGCTGCACCCTGGCATCACCACCAAGAAGAAGCCATCAGTCCTGAAAAGTTCTATACCTCATCACCTTCACCACAGTTATTTTTTTGTAATTATTATGGTTTGTTCACTTTTTATTCCCTCTGCTGCCCACTCTCTCTTCTCCCTCTAGTCTCACTCACCATTAATCTTCTACCCCTATACCCTTTCTTTAGGTCCCTGATATTGGAGGTTCTCCTCCCCCTTATATCTGACCCTAACTTGTCAGGTCCCATCAAGGCTTGGCTGCATCATCTTCCTCTGTGGCCTGAATCTCATGATATTTTTTGCCACATGTCTTCAATTCCCTCTGCTTACAACACTTTTCCTGCTATTCTCTGGCAGGCTTCCCAGAACTCTGAGGGGAGGGAGAATTTCATAGTTAATCCCATATAGCTGGGTGATTTAAGGTCTCTGCATAATATTGGACTGTGGGTCTCTGTATGCAATCCTACTTGATGCCTGAGGAAGCATCTCTGTTGATGCAAGAACAAGGGACTGATCTATCATTTGAGGTGGAGAGCAACATATTTTAATAACAACAGCCTGGGTTGCTTGAAAAATTCTGTAGGATGCCCTGACCCAACACCTCAATTAACTGCCATCCTTGCACTATTGGCCAATCGTTTTGGTAACAATTGATTGTCTATTAGAACTTTATCACCCATTATTAGGAGACCTCCTAATAAGTGAATACATACCATATTTGTCTTTGTGCATTGTAGTTACTTCAGCCAGGATGATTTTTCTTGGTTTCATCCTTTTGCCTGAAAATATGTTGTCATTTTCTTAGCTGAAGAATACTTCGTTAAGGAAATATTGCACATTTTTCCCAAAGGAGATTTTAAACCCTCTTCATTACTCCTTGTAATTTCTGGGACTTTAATCATTATATTGAATGACAAACTATGAGGATAATTATGTTCTTTTATCCTAGAAGTCCCTCCATCTTCTTCCACTTCCCGGTGATTTAAATTGCAAAGTCCCCTTGAAGCTCATTATTTACATGTTGAGTACCCAGTGAGGAAATGTCTGAGAAGTATTCAGATGTTGGCCTTGTTAGATAATATAATTCCTGTTGGAGTTATAATATAGGAGGGTGTGCTTTGAGGTTGATATGCCAATGAAAGTGACCAGACAGAATGGAGTTTCTTTCTATCAATCTTTGTCACTTTTTATTTGTTTCTGTCAGTCCTGCTCTCTCTATCTGAATTTGTCTTTCTTTCTTTTTCTCTCTTTCTCTCTCTGACTACCTCTCTCTTCCTGCTACTTGTGGTAGAGTATGAAAATCTCTCAGTTCTCCTGTAGTACCACAAAAAGATGACTGCTTGCAGACATGTACCTAGATTGTCTCTGTAAAAATATAAGCAAGGTCCCAATTAAACCCTTTGTGTTCAAAGATTTGCCTTTGTCAGGGAGCACTTTCCCACTAAGAAATTGACTGAATGAGGACTTATCTGTGCATATAACACATAATAATGGAGTCTACTAATTTCACTCTTCCTGCCTCTTCTCCTGCCAGCTTCCCAGGGTTCTGAAATCCCATTTAGAGCTGGGAATTTTAAGTTCTCTCTCCACATAATATTGGAATGTGAGTGTCTGTTGCAATTCCATTTGATGCCCAAGGATGCATCTCTGTATTTCCAACACATGGCAATGATCTATTAGTTGAGGGCAGAGAGCAACATATTTTAATAACAACAGTCTAGGTTGCTTTAAAATTTCTGTAGGATGGCCTGGCCCAAAAATAACTAACTGACAACCAATCCCTCTAGAGAAAGACTGGTGAGGTCACAAACTATTGCCAAATGGAACTTTATACCTCAATATTAGAATACATCTTAATAATTGAATACAAACCATTTTTCACCCAGAATGGTTTTACCTGGTTCCATCCATTTGCCTGAAAATATCATGATGTCATTTTCTTAGCTGAATAATATTCTGTTATGGAAATATTCCACATTTTCCCCAAGGAAGGTTATCAGTCCTATTCTTTAGAACTTGGAAGTTATTGGGTTTTTAAATATTTTAATGAATGACAAACTATCAGGATAAACTATGTTCTTTTTATTTTGTTTTATTTTATTTTATTAATTACAATTTATTCATTTTGTATCCCCCCATTAGTCCCTCCCTCCTCCCGTCCCGACCCCACACTTCCTCCCCTTTCTGCATGCATGCCCCTCCCCAAGTCCACTGATAGGGGAGGTCTTCCTCTCCTTCTTTCTGATCTTAGGCTATCAGTTCTCATCAGAAGTGGCTGCATTCTCATCTTCTGTGGCCTGGTAAGGCTGCTCCCCCCTCAGGGTGAGGTGATCAAAGAGCAGGCCAATCAGATTATGTCAGAGGCAGTCCCTCTTCCCAATACTATGTAACCCACTTGGACACTGAACTGCCATGGGCTACATGTATGCAGGGGTTCTAGGTTATCTCTATGACTAGTCCTTGGTTTGAGTATGAGTCTCTGGGAAGTTCCCTGTGTTCGAATTTAACTAAGTTTTCTTTAAGGGACTTGGTTCTGAGACTCTGATAATGTTCCAATGAGTAGATGAACAATGTGTACTTGAATTGATTTATTTTAAATAAAAATATTTTAGTGTGACCCATTGGTAGGAATTTGAACCTGGGAGCAATGGAAAAGTAGTGTAATATATAGTATATGAAATTCTCACATAGACAATAAAAATAATATGTTGACAACTTTAACAATGACTTTTAACATGGACAAAAGATTCTGCTAATGGGGGACAGAGTTTGACTTTGTAAGGCATTCTTTCCAGGAACTTATTATATAGCAGAGAATCGTAGCCATGAACTATTGGTTACCCAGCTAGGTCAGATCCCATAAGCTCAACTGGCAACTTCTGAACAAATGGTCCTCACATTATCACTACTTTTAGAGGATTTGTCTGGAAAACCTAAGCAGGAAATACAGGTACTCTTTTGTCTTAGGCTTATAACATGGACCCATTTCTCTGTCTTGGGTGACCAGTTTTAAATGTTAATCCCAGGACCAGGAGGGTTTTTCACTGAACACTGTGAACATAACAGCTGTCTATCCAGCCAGATCAGGCAAGGCAACCCTGAGGGTTGTAAATCTAGTGTGGAACAGCATCAGCTATGAAATTATTTATTTACATTCAGATCTCCATTTACACTTAACAATTTCCTCTGTTTCTTTCAAACCAGTTCCAAGAATTGTCTAGTTTTCTTTCATTTCCCTGCTCTTAATGTTTCAATACCACAAGGAACCCTAGATCATGCCAGACTATTATATCAATAAGAAAGTGAAGGTACATTTAGTCAGTTCACCAGTAACTGCTCAGTTCAATGTTACAACCCAGGAAATTTCAGATCTAAGACCACAGAAGGAGAACACTTTGTCATTTCTTTCATTCCCTTTAATTCTACATCACTTTGAAGCTTCCCTACTTAGGAAACTGTCCAATTTAATAAACATTAATGTTTCATTCCCTACATGACATTGTCACAGAGGTATACAAGAGTAAAGGTGTGAGATCTAGATAAAGAGATGAGATAAAGGCTTGCTGTGTTTTACAAGAAAATGTCATGTGTGCACAGGATCAGATATACTGTTAACTGAGGAAAGTTTGTTTACTCATCTCCATTAGAAACCTCAAGATTCTCTCAGGCACCGATTGGTTGAGAGGGAGAACAATGTCATGAAATAGTTGAAAGCCATTAAGACTTTCATAAGCCAGTTATTAAAAGGGCCAAACGGACAGTATGCCTGAGAGGAAAGGCTGAGCAAACCTACATGCCTCAATCTGGGCAGCTGAAAGCACCCAAGTCATAGATGATAGTTCCTGTGTCCAAGACTTTTAGTTCAGGAAAAATGTCACATATTTCTTTCAAGTGGTCTTTAATAAAGTCATCAGTCCTTAATGTGAGTTCCACATTATCACAGATTCCATTGTTACTTACTGTGAAAATGCCGCCTTACCAAGGCTATTATGACTTCACAATGCTCTTGTGACACCCCAATGGTATTATGACATCACAATGCTATAATCACATCACAATGGTGTGATATCACAATGCTATTAAGATATTAAAAAGCTATTATGACATTATAATGCTATTACAACATGATTGTGGTATGACATCACAATGGCATTTTGACATATCAGTGGCATGAAAATGGTATTATGATATAACAGTGGTATTTTGACATCAGAATTATATTAAGATGTCACAATGATAATAAGACTTCATATTGGTATAAATTCAAATGGTATGAGGACATTACAATGCTATTGACATCACAATGTTCTTATGACAACTGCCATTATGCCATCACAAAGTGATTATGACATCATCAGACTATTATGATATCACAATAGTATTACAATATAATTTTGGTATGACATTATAATAAAATTTTTGACTACACAATGATTTTATAACATTACAATGCTATTAGAATTTCACAATATTATGACAGCACAACTGTGCAATGACTTCACAATGCTATTATGACATCACAAGGATATGACATCATAATGTTATGACATCACCATGCTATTAAGACATCACAATGGTATTAAGATTAAAAAGTTCATTAAGATATCCCAATCTGGGGGGGACAAGATGGCTGCGCCGGGAGGACTCTCATTCTGAGCAACAGCACAGCAGGATCAGCACAGTGACCAGCAATCAGAACTCTCGGCCATAAAACACAGTCATTGTGTTTCCCAGGTGAGAGGATACCCCATGGTGGGGGATTCAATCAGCTTTTAACTCACCCCTCTAAACCACGGAAGAGATCCCGGTTCCGCCAGACACTTGGCTGCCCCAGCCCCAGCCCAGAGCCACAAGCCAGTGTCTCTGGTCACAGTCCCAAACTGAACCGTGGGCACCACACTATCAGAGACTGGAATTTTCAGTCGAGAGATAACCCAGGGTACAGGAAATGATTGGGACCAGCCTTAGGTCACCCAGACATCCCCTGGAAAAGACTCGGGCGGGTTCCACGGCACCCCAGGAGGCAGCCCAGAGCCAGAGCCGGGGACCCAGGTTCCTGCACAGAGCCCTGCCTACCTGCACACCTGATTCGCCGCCAGAGATAGAAATGGCGGGTCTGATCTCAGAGCACTCAGTTCACCCCCAACCTGAAAAGGTCCCCAGAAAATTACCCAGCTTAGGGAGGCACTCAGGCTCCCAAAAGCCGCAAAGGCAGACACAGGCAGTTTCTGCGCACCAGACAGCTGGCAGAGACTGAGCCGCCATCACACAGCTGTGCTCCAGGCACAGGCAGTTTCTGTGGCCAGCCAGCTGGCAGACACAGAGCAGTGTGCACCAGGGCAAAAAAAGACACTGGGAGTACTTGTCTCCAGAGAATCCACAGGGAAGGAAGGAAACTGTACTGACCTAAAACACCCAATCCTTCCCTAGAAAAAGTCTATCAGTCTAGTGGGGCCGAGGCGCCATCACTCAGCAGTGATCCAGACACAGGCACAAACAGTTGAGGTGCACCTGATGTCCAACTGGGTCACAGCAGCTGATCATTAAATTTGCAACAAGAAACCCAGAAACAGGGCAGCTGCCCTCAGGACTTCCCTGGGTGAGAGGAGAACCCTCTCGACTAACAAAGACCACAGTTACCACTCAGGTCTATATCCCTGAGGTGAGCAACTCCTGAAAAAACACCAGCCATCCAGGGACTATACCCAAAAAGCTGAGAAGACATCCTTCAGGAAAAACCAGCTTTCGGCAAAGGGGATTCTCTCCACCACAGGATCCCCAGGAACCACCAGAAAAGAACCCCAAACACCTAAGATAACACAATGGGTAGAGGCCAGCGTAAAAGCTCAAGCAACAAAAGACAGAGCAATATGGCATCTCTAGGACCCAGTTACCCAGGGGCAAGTAGCCCTGGACATCCCACCATAACTGAAATCCAAGAAGATGACCTAACAAGTATGCTCATGAAGATGATAACATAGGAAACAAATAAGATTCGAAAAGACATAGAGGAAGATAAACTCAAACAGAATATTGCCATCCGTAAAGAAATAGAGGAAGCTGCAGCCAAACAGTTTATGGCCTTTAGAAAGGAAATGTTTAAAACACTGAAAGAAATGAAAGAAACAGAGTTGAAGGAACTAAAAGAAAAACAGGAAAGTACAATCAGACAGGTGAAGGAAGTAAACAAAACAACTCAAGACCTGAAGATAGAATTGGAAAAATTAAAGAAAACACAAATGGAGGAAATAATGGAAAGGAAGAATCTAGGGAAGAAAACAGGAACTACAGAGGTAAGCATAACCAACAGACTATAAGAGATGGAAGAAAGAATCTCAGGTGTAGAAGATACAATAGAAGAAATTGATGTATCTGTCAAAGAAAATGTTAAATCCGAAAAATTCCTGACACAGACCGTCCAAGAAATGCAAGACAATATGAAAAGACAAAACCTAAGAATAATAGGTATAGAGGAAAAAGAAGACTCTCTTCTCCAAGGCCCAGAAAATATTTTCAACAAAATCATTGAAGAAAATTTCCCCAAGCTAAAGGAGAGGTCAATTAGAATACATGAGGCCTACAGAACACCCAACAAATTTGACCGGAAAAGAAAATCCTCCCACCACATAATAATCAAAACAGTAAGTATACAGAACAAAGAAAAAATACTAAAAGCTGCAAGGGAAAAAAAACCAAGTAACATATAATGGGAAACCATTAGAATCACACCTGACTTTTCAACAGAGACTATGAAAGCCAGAAGGGCCTGGGCGGATATCATGCAGACCCTAAGAGAACACAGATGTCAGCCCAAGCTACTATACCCCGCAAAACTCTCAGTCCTCATAGATGGAGAAAAAAAGATATTCAATGACAAAAACAAATTTCAACAATACCTACAAACAAATCCAGCATTATAGAAGACCTGGAAGGGAAAATACAACCCAAGAAAGCTAGCTACATTCAAGAAAACACAGGAAATAAATAACCTCACTTCAGTAAAACAAAAAGCAACCAAGCACACAACAGTATGACCACAGCCAACATCAAAATCAAGAGATCTAAAAGCCACTGGTCATTAATCTCTCTCAACATCAATGGACTCAACTCTCCAATAAAAAGACACAGATGAACAGAATGGATACATAAACTAAACCCAGCAATCTGTTGCATACAAGAAACACACCTAAGACACAAAGATAGACATTACCTGAGGGTAAAGGGTTGGAAGACGACTTTCCAAGCAAACGGACCCAAGAAGCAAGCAGGAGTAGCCATTCTAATATCTGATAAAGTAGACTTTCAACCAAAATTAATAAAAAGAGATGGGGAAGGACACTTCATACTCATCAAGGGAAAATTCCACCAGGAAGACATCACAATCCTGAACATCTATGCCCCAAATACAAGGGCACCCACATTTGTGAAAGAAACATTGACAAAATTTAAAGCACATATAGATCCCCACACATTAATAGTGGGAGACTTCAACACCCCACTCTCAACAAAGGACAGGTCAACAAAACAGAAATTAAACAAAGAAACAATGTCTCTGACAGAGGTCATGAATCAAATGGACCTAACAGACATTTACAGAACTTTACACCCAAACACAAAAGAATTTACCTTCTTCTCAGCACCTATGGAACCTTCTCCAAAATAGACCATATAGTGGGTCACAAAGCAAGCCTCAACAGATACAAGAAGATTGAAATCATCCCATGTATCTTGTCTGATCAACATGGAATAAAGTCGGACCTCAACAATAACAGAAATAACAAAAAGCCTACACACACATGGAAACTGAACAACTTGTTACTAAATGAGAGCTGCATCAGGGAAGAAATAAAGAAAGAACTTAGTCTTTCTAGAAATCAATGAAAATGAAGACACAACATACCCGAACTTGTGGGACACAATGAAAGCAGTGCTAAGAGGAAAGTTCATAGCACAAAGTGCCTTCAAGAAGAAATTCGAGACAGCTCATTCAAGCACCCTAATGGCTCACTTAAAAACCCTAGAAAAAGAAGAAGCAGACACACCAAGAAGGAGTAGACGGCTGGAAATAATCAAACTCAGGGCTGAAATCAATCAATTGGAAACAAATAAAACAATTCAAAGAATCAATGAAACCAAGAGCTGGTTCTTTGAGAAAATCAACAAGATCGACAAACCCTTAGCCAGGCTAACTAAAAGGTAGAGAAACACCACCCAAATCAACAAAATCAGAAATGAAAAGGGGGATATAACTACAGACACAGAGGAAATCCAAACAATCATTAGGACTTACTTCAAAAGTCTATATGCCACAAAATTTGAAAATCTAAATGAAATGAACAATTTTCTTGATCGATTTGACTTACCAAAGCTGAACCAGGACCAGGTAAATCAACTAAATAGTCCTATATCCCCCAAAGAAATAGAAGCGGTCATCAAAAGTCTCCCATCCAAAAAAAGCCCAGGACCAGATGGCTTCAGCGCAGAATTCTACCAGACCTTCAAAGAAGAGCTAACACCAATTCTCTTCAAACTATTCCACAAAATAGGAACAGAAGGAATATTACCAAATTCATTCTATGAAGCCACAGTCACCTTGGTACCTAAACCTCACAAAGACTCAGCAAAGAAAGAGAATTTCCGGCCAATCTCCCTTATGAACATTGATGCAAAAATACTTAAGAAAATACTTGCAAACCGAATCCAAGAACACATCAAAGATATTATCCAATATGAGCAAGTAGGCTTCATCCCAGGTATGCAGGGATGATTCAATATACGGAAATCCATCAATGTGATCCACCATATTAACAAACTGAAAGAAAAAAGTCACATGATAATCTCCCTAGATGCTGAAAAAGCCTTTGACAAAATCCAACATCCATTCATGTTCAAAGAATTGGAGAGATCAGGGATACAAGGCACATATCTAAACATAGTAAAGGCAATATACAGCAAGCCTATAGCCAACATCAAACTGAACGGAGAGAAACTTAATGCAATTCGATTGAAATCAGGGTCAAGACAAGGCTGCCCACTCTCTCCATATCTCTTCAACATTGTGCTGGAAGTCCTTGCTAGAGCAATTAGACAGTTGAAGGAGATCAAGGGGATACAAATTGGAAAGGAAGAAGTCATCTTATCACTATTTGCAGATGATATGATAGTATATGTGAGTGACCCCAAGAACTCTACCAGGGAACTCCTACAGCTGATAAACACCTTCAGCAAAGTGGCCAGATACAAAATTAACTCAAAAAAATCAGTAGCCCTCCTGTATACAAAAGACAAAAGGGCTGAGAAAGAAATTAGGGAAACAACACCCTTCACAATAGCCACAAATGACATAAGGTACCTCGGAGTAACCCTAACCAAAGAAGTCAAAGACTTGTATGAAAAAAATTTCAAATCACTGAAGAAAGAATTAGAAGAAGATATGAGAAGATGGAAAGATCTCCCATGCTCATGCCTTGGCAAGATTAACATAGTAAAAATGGCCATCTTACCAAAAGCAATCTACAGATTCAATGCAATGCCCATCAAATTACCAACACAATTCTTTACAGACCTGGAAAGAAAAATTCTCAACTTCATATGGATAACAAGAAACCCAGAATTGCTAAAACAATCCTCTACAATAAAATATCTCCTGGAAGTATCTCCATCCCTGATCATAAGTTGTACTGTAGAGCAACAGTTTTAAAAACTGCATGGTACTGGCATAGACACAGAATGGTGGATCAATGGAACCGAACAGAGGACCCAGAAATAAACCCACACACTTATGGACACCTGATCTTTGACAAAGACACCAAAACCATACAATGGAAAAAAGATAGCATCTTCAACAAATGGTGCTGGTCTAACTGGATGTCTACATGTAGAAACATGAAAATAGATCCATACTTGTCACCCTGCACAAAATTGAAGTCAAAGTGGATCAAAGACCTCAACATAAAACCAGACACATTAAATCGGCTTGAAAAAACATGGGAAATACCCTAGAACTCATTGGTACAGGGGAAAACTTCCTGAACAGAACACCAACAGCACAGGCTCTAAGAGCAACAGTCAATAAATGGGCCCTCATGAAACTGAAAAGCTTCTGTAAAGCAAAGGACACCGTCATCAAAACAAAGCGTCCACCTACAGATTAGGAAAGAATCTTCACCAACCCTTTATCTGACAGAGGACTCATATCCAGTATATATAAAGAACTACAGAAGCTGAAAAGCAGCAAACCAAGTAATCCACTTAAAAAATGGGGAACAGAGCTAAACAGAGAATTCTCTGTAGAGGAATACCGAATGGCAGAGAAGCACTTAAAGAAATGCTCAACCTCACTAGCCATTAGGGAAATGCAAATCCAAACAAACCTGTGATTTCACCTTACACCCATGAGAATGGCCAAGATCAAAAACTCAAGTGAGATCACATGCTAGAGAGGTTGTGGAGAAAGGGGAGCCCTTCTCCACTGCTGGTGGGTATGTAAACTTGTACAACCACTATGGAAATCAATCTGGCGCTTTCTCAGACAACTAGGAATAGCGCTTCCTCAAGATCCAGCCATACCACTATTAGGCATATATCCAAAAGAGGCTCAAGTACACAAAAACGACATTTGGTCAAACATGTTGGTAGCAGCTTTAATTGTAATAGCCAGAAGCTGGAAACAACCCAGATGCCCCTCAACTGGAGAATGGATGCAGAAATTGTGGTACATCTACACAATGGAATATTACTCAGCAATGAAAAATAAGGAAATCATGAAATTTGCAGGTAAATGGTGGGATCTGGAAAGGATCATCCTGAGTGAGTTGTCCCAGAGGCAAAAAGACACACATGGTATATACTCACTCATATAGACATACAACATAGGACAAACCCACTAAAACCTGTGCATCTAAAGAAACTAAGCAAGAGAGAGGACCCTAACTAAAATGTCCAATCCTCCGGAAAGGCAAAGAGGATGGACATCAGAAGAAGAAGAAAACAGGAAGCAACCTAGGAACCTACCACAGAGGGTCTCTGAAAGCCTCTGCCCTTCAGACTATCAAAGCAGTTGCTGAGCCTGATGGGCAAGTGTTGGGCAGAGTGAATGGAATTTTAGCTAAGAACTGGGAAATAGTAAGAGCTGGAGAGGACAGGGTCTCCACAAGGAGAGCAACAGAACAAGAAATTTTGAACACAGGGAACTTCCCAGAGAGTCATACTCCAACCAAGGACTCTTCATGGAGATAACCTAGGACCCCTGCACAGATGTAGCCCAGGGCAGTTCAGAGTCCAATTGGGTTACATAGTAATGTGAAGAGGGATTGCCTCTGACATAATCTGATTGGCCTGCTCTTTGTTCACCTCCCTCTTGGGGGGGAGCAGCCTTACCAGGCCATAGTAGAGGACAATGCAGCCACTTTTGATGTGAACTGACAGACTAAGATCAGAAAGGAGAGGAGAACCCCCCCTAATAGTGGACTTGCGGAGTAGCATGCAAGCAGAGGGAGGAGAGAGGGAGGGATTGGGAGGGGAGGAGGGTGGGGCTTATGGGGGGATGCAGAATGAATAAAGTGTAATTGATGAAAAATTTTTAAAAAAAGGGAAAAAATAATTTAAGAACCTTAAATGACTTTCAAAAGTGGAGGAAAACATGGAGTTAATCAATTGGCATGGAGCACGTCTCGCCCCTGGGGGAAATGGTCTCCTGAACCTACTCAGACCTCGGACACCACCACTGCTAGTTCTAGAACTGACGCAGGATGTTCCAACGAGTGTGTTAAGGCTTCTCATAATATTTCCTATAAGCCCACACCTGTTTGTCTATATCCCCCATTTTTATTCATTATTAGCCAGCTAGAGCCCAGTAATTGTTGTAATGATACTTGCTTTTTTGCCCAATGCTGGAATGCTAGTAAATTTAGGTATGCCCTGGTTACTCGCATGCCTCACTGGGTGCCTGTGCCCGTTGATGCCCCTCACGCTATGACTCTCTTCAGACAGAAAAGGGATCTTGGAACTACAGCCGCCATTGTTACTACCATCTCATTGGCGGCTGTTGGAGCTACCACCGGGGCATTAGCCATGAGTCATACTGGGCAGACTGCTCAGACCCTGAATAATCATTTAGCCAATGTAGCTCATGCCTTAGTTGTACATAAAGGAATTAATGCTCAACTAAAAGGAAGCTTGATGGTGTTCAATCAGAGGATTGACCTCGTGCAGGAGCAAATTGATACCCTATGGCAAATCGCTCAACTTGGCTGTCAATGAAAATATTCTGGACTTTGAGTCACTAGCATATAACATGAGAATTTTTCCTGTGCTGCAAATCTGTCTAAACAATTGTCGAGCTATATTTTAGGTAATTGGACTGGAGAATTCAATACTACGATGGAGCAGCTGAGAGTGGCCATTGTCACAGTAAATTCTACCAGAGTGGATGCAGGACTAGCCACAGGATTATCATCATGGATTGCTGTAGCCATGAATCATCTGAAGGAATGGGCAGGCATGGGAGCGTTAGCAAGCCTTCTGGTGTTGGTCTCCTTGGTTTGCCTGTGGTATATATGCAAGATTAGAGTCTCACAACATTGTGATGCAGCCATGATCATTCAGGCCTTTACAGCCATTGAAGCAGGACATTCTCCCCAAGCATGGTTGGATACCATAAAAAGCTAAAATGTTATGCTCAGGATGCGAGGCTAAGCCACTGCACTCAGGGTCAGCAGCTTTCAACCCAGAGAAGAGCCTGTCTGACTGCATGCGGGTTGATACCCCAGGTCCCGCCTCTGAGAAAAAGGTATCGGACGGGTCTGATGCTCTTTGGGTGGATGACACCTAAATGAACATCGGTACAAAGTCCCAATTTATTTCTAATATCAGAGATCAGATCTCTACTCTTCCCTGGTGCGTGTAAAACAAAAAGGGGGAACTGTAGAGAGCTGCAGAATGCTGTGCCTTAAAGATGGAGCTGGTTTCCGCCTTCCACCTTCCCGAAGGTGAGTGCTCTCTGTCACGTACAATTCCACATCTGGCTAAGGCTGAGGATCTGGCTTGCTTCCATGTATGTGGACCTATCTGCATTGCCCACGTGGCACACCTGGGTTGGCTACCCAGAGGCTATTTAAGCTGTGGGCTGGCTTTCCCCAGGGTCAGATGATTGTTTTAGGTTCCTGAATAAACTGCATTAAAAAAAAAGAGAAATTCCAATCTTATGATATCTAAATCCTCTTATAACATCACAGTGATATGACATCACAATGCTGTTATGACATCACAATGCTATTTTGACATCATAATGTTATGACAACACAATGCTATTATGACATTAATTGAATTAAGATTAAAAAGGTGTATTAAGGAATCACAAAAGTTTGACATCTAAAAGCTATTATGACATCACAATGAAATGATATCACAATGGTATTATGATGTCACAAGGCTGTTATGACATCACCAAGGCATTGTGACATCAAAATTCATCATAATTTTTCAACAGAAACAATTTGTTACTTGAACAGTCACCCATAACTGTAATGTTCGAACATCATCTTCAGGCTTCTGGCTAAGAATATTTGATAAACATATATGTGAAGGATTAACTATTTAGGATTTGCTTATCTTGTCTTGGCAAAGTCTGTCAGCGGTATCACATTTCAATGCTATGATGACATCCCAATGTTATGACATGACAATACTATTATGACATAACCATTGTATGACACCTCAATGCTATTATGACAAGATTATAGTATAATATCAAAATGAAATTTTGACATCACAATGCTATAATAACATCACAATACTATTACGATAAGATAGTTTTATGACTTCACAAAGGAATTATGAAACCACAGTACTATTATGACATAACAATGCTATTATGCCATCACAAAGTTATGATATCTCAATGTTATTATGACATCACAATGATGTTATGACTTCACAATGCTATTATGACAATAAAATGGCATCATGAACAAAAAGTTCTACTATGACATCACAGTGCTATAATGATATCACAATGGTATTACACATCACAATGCTATTGTGACTTCATATTAGTATTATGACTTCACAATAATATGACATCACAATAGCATTATGATATAACAATGCTAAAATGACAATACAATGCTTTTATGACCTCACAATCATATTATGACATAATTTTTATATCAAAATGGTATTATGACTTCACAAATCTATTATGACATTATAATGATGTTATATTATCACAATGGTACTATAACATCCCAATGCTATTAGAACATCACAATGCTTTCAAGAAATGACAATGCTAGTATGTACTCACAATACTATTATGATGTGGCAATGGCATGACAGCTCAGTGTTTTTATGAAAGCACAATACTAATATGACAACACAATAGTGTTATGACTTCACAATGATATGAAATTGAGTGCTACTAAGACATCTCAATGGTGTTATAACATCACAAGGGTATGATGACATCACAGTGATATGACATCACAATGCTATTATTACATCACAATGGTATGAAAACCGAATATAATTATGACCTCACAGTGCTATTACAACATGATTATGAAACGATATAACAATGGAATTTTGATAGTGTGATTGTATTCTGACATCACAATGTCTTGATAGCCTAATGTTATTATACTTTCACAATGTTATGACATCAAAATGCTATTATGACATCACAATTAAATGGTGATATCACAATGCAATTATGACATCAAAATGCTATAATGCTGTCATAAAGGTATTATGACTTAACAATGGTATTATAACATCAACATGCTATTGTGAAATCACAATGGTATTATGCCATGATTGTTGTATGACATCACAATGGAATTTTGACCATACAATGCTATTAATTTCACAAAGGTATAACTTCACAATGATATTAGGACATCTCAATGCTCGGACAATATGACAATGGGAACATGATATCATAATGACAACATGACATCAAAATTCATCATAACATCCCAATGTTGTCATGACATCACAATGGTATTATGACTTCACAATGGTATTATGATATTGCCATCGTGTTATAACATCACAATGGTATTATGACATGATTGTGGTATGACATCACAATAGAACTTTAACATCAAAATGCTATCATTACTTCACAATCCTATTATGACATCCCAATGCTATCATGTTATCACACTGCACTTATGATATCAGAATGCTATGATGAATTCACAACTGGATGACTGCACATTGGTATTAGGATATCAAATGTTCTTTGGACATCACAATGCTATGAGGATGTCACAATGCTCTTATGACATCACAATGGTATGATATTAAAGTGCTCAGATGATATCATGGTGGCATGAATTCCAATCATATATGAAAACACAATGTATTTATAATACCACCATGTTAGGATGTAGTCATAATGCTATTATGACATCACAATGCTATTATGAATTGATTGTGTTATGATATCACAAGGGAATTATGACATCATAATGCTTTCTTGACATCATAATGCTAGTATGACATCACAATGGGGTTATGACCTCAATAAGCTATTATGACATCACAATGATATTATGACTTCACAAAGATATTAGAAAATGACAATGTTATGATGACATCACAATGGTGTGATGATATCACAATGCTTTAATGATATCCCAAAGCTATTACACAACAAAATGTTATTAGGACATCACAATGCTATGATGACATCTAAATGTTTTCAAGACCTCCCAATGATATTATGATATCTCAATCCTATTATAAAATCATAATGGTATTATGAAATCACAATGCTATTATGACATCACAAAGCTATTGACATATGATTGTGTTTCAACATCACAATGGAAATATGATATAACAATAGTCTTTTGACATGGCAATGGTATGATGTCCCAATGCTATTATGACATCACAATGATATGAGATCACAATGTCATTATAACATCACAATTCTGCCATGACATCACAGTGGTGTTATGACTTCATAATGCTTTTATGACACCACAATGGTATTATGACATCAAAATGCTATGATGACATCACAATGCTATTATGACATCAAAATGATATGACATCACATTGCTATGATGACATCACAATGGGTTTTATGATATCACAATGATATGATGACATAAAATGGTTTTGGTGATATCACAATGACATTATTACCTCAAAATTCATTATGACATCCCAATGTTATTATGACATCCCAATGTTATTATGACATTCCAATTCTATGATGACATCACAGTGCTATTACACTATCACAATGGTGTATGACTTGAGAATGCTATTATGACTATCCAATGCTATTATGGCAATACAATGGTATTATGACATCACATTGCTTTTATGACCTCACAATATTATGATGACATCACAATGCTCTTATTACATGATTGTGTTATGATATAACAATGGCATTATGACATTACAATGGTATTATGACTTCACAACAGTATGTCTTTACAATGATATTAGGACATCTCAATGCTATTATGATATCACAATGCTTTTATCACATTACAAGTATACTATGATATCCCAATCCTGTTATGAAATCACAATGGTATTATGGCATCACAAAGCTATTATGACATCATAAAGCTATTAAGACAGCACAATGATATGGCATCTAAATGCTATTATGACATCACAATGAGATGACCTCATAATGGTACCTTGATATCACAACACGATTATGACTTCACAATGCTAGGATGACATCAAAATGGTATTACGGTATCACAATGGTGTTATGACTTCACAATGCTATTATGATATGACAATGCTATTATGACATCAGAATGGTTTAAGGACTTCACAATGGTGTAATGACTTCACCTTGCTATTGTGACATCACAATGGTATTACAACATGATTGTAGTATGATATCACAATGGAATTTTGACATCAAATGCTGTTAGACTTCACAATGGTAAGACATCAAAATGACATTAGGACACCAAATTCTATGAAGACATTGCAATGCTATTATGACTACATCATGACATCTCAATCACATTATGACATCACAATGGTTAGGTGCTGATTGGCTGAGTGGGAAAATGATGTCATGAAAGAAGTTAAAGCTAGTAAGAATTTCAGAAGCCAGTTGTTAAAAGGGCCAAGTGGACAACCTGCTTGAGAGAAAGACTGAGCAGCGCAACATGCCTTAATCTGGGGAACTGAAAGAACACAAGCCAGACATGAGAGTTCCTGTGTCCAAGACTCTTAATTCAGTTAAACTGTTACATATTTTTTTCAAGTAGTCATTATTAAGTCAGAGGGCAGTTGTAAGAATCTATTGATATTTACTATGGATTTGTCTTTTAATGAAACTACTGTTAATCCTAAACAGCTGTATAACCAATTCACCACACAAACTGGTTTCATTTAGTTACCCTAGAACACAATGCTGGGTAATTGTTACTCCATCCTAAACATCCCAGCCCTCATATTTTCCTAACATTCAGATTTCCCACATTATACTTGCTTTTAGTGATATCTTAGGTCTGGTTCATGCTTCACATTCTCTAAGATCTCTCCACCAGCTCACTCTCAAAACTCCTTACCCTTTCTCCTCCAACTTTTTTCTGCCCTCTGGCTCCTCCCTTCTTTCCTATCCTCTGGCTCCTCCCTCTGCATAACATGTGGCTAGATGTTTTATTTTGGCCTGTTTACCCACCATTGAGACAGGATTGTTATAAGTGTTAATTAATATTTACTAATAATTATCTTTTAGTAATGCTGCTGTTAGTCCTAAACAGCTGTATATGCAAATCACCGCACAAAGTCTGGGTTTATTTAGTTAACCTAGAACACAATGCTTGGCAATAGTTACTCTCTCCTAAACCTCCAAGCCGTCATAGTTTCCTAACATTTAGATTTCTCACATTATACTTGCTTTTAGCGATATGTTAGGTCTAGTTCATGCTCCACATCCTCCAATATCTCTCCTCCAGCTCCGTCTCTCAGCTCTCCTTCTTCCCCATGCTCCTCCCACTATTTACCTTCCCTCTAGCTCCTCCCCTCTTTCCTGTTGTTTTGCTCCTCCCAGCTCAACATTGGATCTAGTTGCTTTATTTGGAAGTTTACACCAATTTGAGACAGGATACTTAGAATGAAAATCACAATGCAATATATGGATTGAAACCAGAGAGTTGGGGGAAGAAATCAGGATTTGAATAAATAAGGGTAAAGGGTATATATTTCAAAAACAACATTATACCAACATTTCCCCCTTTAAGTCCAATAAAAGGCTCCTTTTATTTCAATACAATAATAATTATGAAATTTTGAGAAATGTTAGGTAAAATCTATATGTGTAATGTCCTGTCCATGTGTAGTTAGCAACTTAGGAGAAAGTTATCAGATTCTCCTATCTTGACAAGTTAAAAGTTCTATACCTAAATCAACTTTTATTCTTATTGGTATTACCTATATGAAAAGATTCCTTAACTTCTAAAGAACTGAAGGTTAATTGTGGCATTATAACTATTTGGTCTTCAACCCCATCAGAAATTTGAGAAGGAATCAAATTAGTTATTAGAGTAAATAGGAAGTTCATGATAGCAGCTTCCAAAAGATAAAAAATTGACAGATACAGTTTGCTGCCTTAACAGTCACTCATAATTCTCTGTAACGTTGGAGCACCATCTTCAGCCTTCTGGCTCAGAATATTTGACAGACATATATGTGAATCAGGAACTATTTAGGACTTGCTTACCCTGTCTTGGCAGAGTTCAGTGGTCAATATGTCCTGCCATAGCTTGCCCATTTTTGGCAGAATTTGTCTGTCAAGAAGTGAGGGTATTTTCTTTACCCAAGTGTCTCATTTACCACATTGAGGCCATCTCCACATGGAGGTTCTTTAATGCTCATTATCTTCTTTCAGGCAGATTGGGTTCTGCAAGTAGATGGCCTGTCTCATTGTCAAGAATCTTCAAAATAATAAAAATAATTTTAAATGAAATAATCTATAGGTCTCTAAAGTTTTTGAAGACTACCTATCTTTATTTAATCGATATGTCTACAAAATCATATCTATCTGTTAAACCTAGGACATATACTCCTGTGATATAGTAGACTAGTGTCTGACATGTCCATGTGTTCAATAACTAGCAAACAACTTGCATTACCTAATACCTTAACAGTTTTTAATAGCAGTTTAAAAGTATTGGAAGTAACCTTGAAATTGTATCAATATACTAAAGCTCATACAAATGTATCAAAATAGATTTATTTTTGTATCAATATGCAAAATCATATACCAGAATTAAAATTAACCTTAATTGAGAATAACTAAGAAAACCCTGACTTAAATAGATTTAATAATCTAACTTTTTTCTATTCCTATAAGATATCCTTGTATAATCCTTCTTTCAATATGAATAAGACCATTAATAATAAACATATCCAAATGACAATAAAATTTCTTAGCTATAGCAAACCACCAAAAACATACCAACCTCCTTTAAGAAAAATTGGACACCGTTCTCATGAATTTCTTCTAGCTTACATTTTGGACATGTAGAAATCCTTTAGGGGACCACATAAAATTGGGATTTTTTTTTAATTAAGCAAATGATAACATTTGTGGTCCAGTCTTTGAATGTTGAGAAATTTCAGGCTTAATAAAAGTCCTCTTTGGAACAGTCTAAAATGCTGGACCAATTAAAATTAGTAGCTTTCTTCAATGTTCTTTTGCAGCAGATTTTGATGAGAAACAGCAATGGAAGCAGTTGAGGCAGGAACAAGCAGAATGTTGGAATATGCAAGATGCTGAAACAGATGTGTCAATGTCTCAGCATGATTCTGTCAGGTTTGATCCAGCATCTCTGGTGCCCAGTTCTTTTGTTGTACAAACATAATTTCTCACAAACATTATAGAGTTCTAAAATTTTGAATGTAAGTGATGTGACGACAAAAATTATACCTAGGCAATCCTACAGCTGATAAATACCTTTGGCACAGTGGGTGGATACAAAATTAACTAAAAAAATATATATATATAGTAGCTCTCCTGTATACAAAAGACCAAAATGGCTGAGAAAGAAATTAAGGAAACAAAAGAAATTATATTAACTAACAAGGCCATAACTCTCACCCCTAACCAGATAATTCCTCACTGGGGACTCCACATGTAAATATATGAGTTTCAAGGGGATATTGCAATTCAAATCACCAGGAAGTGGAAGAAGAGGAAGAGACTTCAGGGATAAAAGAACATAGTTATCCTAAACTTTTGTCATTCAATACAATGTTTAAAGCCCCAATTACTTCCAAGGTCTTAAGAACAGGACTGACAATCTCCTTGGAGAAAATGTAGAATATTTCCATAATGGAGTATTATTCAGGTAAGAAAATGACATCATGATATTTTCAGGCAAATGGATGGAACTAGGAAAATTCATGCTCGGTGAAGTAACTAAAATGCAGAAAGACAAATATGGTATGTATTAACTTACTAGGAAGCCTCCTAATAGTAGGGGATAAAGTTCCAATAGGCCAAGTTCCAATTTTGAGGAAGCCAGTGTTCCCCTAGCATTGGGTAGCAGTTAAATTAGTTGTTGGACCAGGGTATCCTACAGAAATTTTCATTCAACCCAGTCTGCTGTTATTAAAATATGTTGCTCTCTGCCCTTAACTGATAGTGTCATGTTCTCAGTTTCTTTTGTATCAAATTGTATTGCATACATAGAGCCACAGTCTGATATTATGCAGAGAGAGAGAGAGAGAGAGAGAGAGAGACCTTAAAATACCAAGCTCTAAATGGGATTTCCATATAAAATTATCCATCTTCTCAGATCTCAAGGAAGTCTGCAGGAGTGGATGCATAAAGACTGTCATAATTAGAGGGAATTAAGACACAAGGATAACAATGTCCTGAGAATCAGGCAACAGAAGAAGATGATGCAGGTAGACTTCATGAGACCTGATAAGCAAGGAAGGGGGAGGAGGACCTCCACAATCAGGGAACTAGAGAAACGACATAGGGGTAGAAAAGATGGGTCAGTAGGACTTGAAGGAGAAGAGGGATGGGGCAGCAGAGGGGATACAATGTGAACAAATCATAATAAATACATATAAAAATTGTGATCATAGTGATGAAGTATAGAGCTCTTTGGGTCTTGATGGCTTCCTCTTGGGGGTGGTACCAGGGTGAGAAAAGGATGAACTCACTTTTCTTTAAGGGACTTGTCACAGAGACTGATCATGTTCCAATGAGTATATGAATAACACATAATTCAATTGATGTATTTTAAAGAAAAACAATTTAGTGAGACACATGGGAAGTTATTTGTACCTGGGAGCAATGTTAAAGGGGTCTAATGTATATGAAATTCCCACAAAAGGATAAAAAATAATATGTTGACAACTTTAATAATATCATTACATTGGAGAAAAGTTTCTGCTAAAAGTGGCAGAGTTTAACTTTGTAAGGCATGCTTTGCAGGAACTCATTCTGTTGCAGAGAGTCCTAGCCATGAACTAGTGCTTACCCAGCTACCTCAGACCCCATGAGCTCAGGTGGTACTTCTAATCAAGCAGTCCTGGCACAAACACTATGTTTAGAGGGTTAGTGTGGAGGACCAAAATAAGAAACACAACTGATCTTCTGTTCTAGACATATAACACCAACCCATATCTCTGTTGTGATGGCTCAGTTGTAACTCTAAACCCCAGGACAAAAACAGTTCTTCACTCCCCACTGAGTAAGCCACAGTTGCTGCCAGGTCACCCAAGGCAACCCTGCTCATACAGGTTTGGAAAAACTAATGTGGAACAGCACGAGTTGTCAAAGAGTTTATTACCTCAGTTCACTTTTACACTCACATATATTTCTGTGTTTCAGGCAAATCAATTCCAGAAATTGTCTTGTTTCCATCTCTTTTCCCTGCTCTTAAAAACTCAATATCCCAGAAAACCCTAAACCCTGCCAGCATATTATATCAATAAGAATGAGAAGGTAGATTCATTGAGTACACCAGTAACTGCTCAGTTCAAAGCCACAATCTAGGACATTTCAGATCCAAGACAACATTATGGGACCACCTTGTCATTTGGTACATTTCCCTTAATCCCACATCACTTTAAAGATTCCCCATTTAAAAAGCTGTCCAATTAAATAAAGTAAAATTAAAGTTTCATTTCCTACCTGAAATTGTCACAGAGGTAAACAGGATTGGTAAAGGTGTGGGATCTGGATAAAGGGATGAGGGAAAGGCTTGTTGGTTTCACAAGAAAAATCAAGGGTGCACAGGATCAGAGATACTGGATAGTGAAGAAAGTTTGTTTACTCATCTCCATGGAAACCTCAAGATTCCCTCAGGTGCTGATTGGCTGAGAGAGGGAATGATGTCATGAAACAAGTGAAAGCCAGTGAGAGTTTCAGGAACCAGTGATTAAAAGGGCCAAGTGGACAGCTTGCTTAAGAGAATATATGAGTAGCCCTACATGGCTCAATCTCGCAAACTTTCACACCCAACCCAGAAAGGACAGTTCCTGTGTCCAAGACTCTTAGTTCAGGAAAAGTGTCACTTATTTCCTTCAAGTGGTCATTAATAAAGTCACGTGACTTTCACATTTTCACAGATTCTGTTATCATTTGTTAAATGCTCATATATCTCTTCAGTCAGTGATATATTTACTGTGAAAAACCTCCCTGATGAAGGCAAATCTTTGAACAAAAAGCTTTTTTTTTTTTCAATGCAGTTTATTCAGGAACCTTCAACAATCATCTGATCCTGGGGAAAGCCAGCCCACAGCTTAAATAGCCTCTGGGTAGCCAACCCAGGCGTGCCATGTGGGCAATGCAGATAGGTCCACATACATGGAAGCAAGCCAGATCCTCAGCCTTAGCCAAATGTGAAGTTGTTCGTGACAGAGAGCACTCACCTTCGGGAAGGTGGAAGGCGGAAACCAGCTCCATCTTTAAGGCACAGCATTCCGCAGCTCTCTACAGTTGCCCCTTTTTGTTTTAGACGCATCAGGCAAGAGTAGAGGTCATTGAAGCAGGACATTCTCCCCAAGCATGGATGGATACCATAAAAAGCTAAAATGTTACGCTCAGGATGCGAGGCTAAGCACTGCAGTCAGGGTCAGCCGCTTTGGACCCAGAGAAGAGCATGTCTGATTGCATGCGGGTTGATACCCCAGGTCCCGCCTCTGAGAAAAAGGTATCGGACAGGTCTTATGCTCTTTGGGTGGATGACACCTAAATGAATATCGGTACAAAGTCCCAATTTATTTCTAATATCAGAGATCAGAACAAAAAGCTTTTAAATAGGACCTTGCTTATATTTTTACAGAGATGATCCAGGATGTCACATTAGCAAGCAGTCATCTATTTGTAGTCCTTCAACAGAACTGAGAGCTTTTCGTACCTAATCACAAGCAGCAGTCACAGAGAGGGAGACAGAAACACAGAGAAAGAAAGAACTAGAGAGACAGGTTAAGAAATAGAGATATCTAGACCTACAGAAAGAAAGAAGTAAAGTGACAGAGACTGAGAGACAGAAACTCGATTCTCTCAGGTAACTTTCATGGGCATATCATCTCCAAAGCACACCCTATTACAATATAAATTCAATAGGAATTACATTATCTAAGAAGGACATACCTCCTAACCCTTCCAGATATTTCCTTACTGAGGACTCCACATGTAAGGTGAGCTTCAAGAGGACAGTGCAATTCAAATCACCAGGAAGTGGAAGAAGATGGAGGAGCTTCTAGGCTAAAACAATATAGTTATCCGGATAGTTTGTGATTCAGTTCAATGAGTAAATTCCCAGCCACTTCCAAGGACTAAAGAACAGGACTGACAATTTCCTTTGGGGAAAATGTGGAATATTTCCATAATGGAGTATTATTTATCTGAGAAAATGACAACATGATCTTTTCAGGCAAATGGATGCAACCAGGAAAAATCATCCAAAGTAACTAAAATGGAGAAGGAAAATTATGTTATGTATTCACTTATTAGGTGGTCTCCTAATAGTGGGGCATATAGTACCAATAGGCCATCTCTGCTGACCAAACCAGTAATGCGATTGGGTGTCAGTTAATTGAGTTGTTGGGCCAAGGCATACTAACTAAATTAAAAAAAACCCAGGCTGTTGTTATTAAAATATGTGCCTCTATGCCCTCAACTGACAGATCAATGCCATGACCTTGTATCCACAGATATGCTTCCTTCTGCATCAAATGGGATTGCATATAGGTACCCACAATCCAATATTATGCAGAGACCTTAAAACACCCAGTTCTAAATGGGATTTCCCTAAAAAATTCTCCCTTACCTCAGAGCTGTTGAAAGCCTGTTGTAGAGGAGGCAGGAAGAGTGTCATAAGTAGAGGGAATTGAGGACACAAGGAGAACGATGTCCTGAGAATCATGCCACAGATGTAGATGATGCAGCCAGGCTTGATATGATCTGATAAGAGAGGGTTATAAAGAAGGGGAAGGAGGATCTCCCCTAAAAGGGAACTAGAGAATGGGAATAGGGGTAGAAGCAGCAGTGTGAGCTGGACAGAAATAAGAAGAGAGAATAGGCTGCAGAGGGGATACAAAATGAAAAAAATCAATAAATAAATACGTAAGGAAAACTTATCAAAGTGAAGAATGGGGGCGGGGCAGAACAAGATGGGGGCTATCACTGTGCATAGTTTCTGAGAGCCAGACAATTTATAACCCCCAAACTGGTGACTGAAGGGGCAACTGAATCCCAGAAATTGACTTTGTGACTTCCTGAAGGAGGGCGACAGCACAGGAGTGGAGAACTCTTTGATTTAGGTTATATATGGGTTTCTTGTGAATGGAAAAGGGCATTTTCCTTCCTCAGGCCACCTAGGAATAGCTGAGCCACAGTGCCAATGATGCAGATCTTGCTGCCTGAGAACTGACACAGCAGAGGCAGGAACACTAGCACAGCACCCTCGGCAGTCAGCCTAACCTGCTTGCCAAATCCCAGATCCTCAGTAAAAGCCTGCCTGGGTGCCCCTCCCAAGAGTGGCCAGCTCTATTGACTCCACAAAGTCTGACTGTACTGCATAAGGGCCGCTTAGTCCTTCAGTGGCAGACAGAGGGCTGTGTGGTGGTCCTGCAAAATAAACCCAGGTATACCAAAAGCTAAAACTGGAAACTGGTTCCACAGGACTTACTGGCAGACAACTAAACACCCCAGGCCTTCACCTGCACCTGGACTCCCAGGTACAGGGGCTACAACACCCCTAAGGTGTCTGAGCATACCTTTGACCCAGAGAACAGGAGGATCCCCTTTGCTTTATGATTTGACCACCTAGAAAGTGAATATGCCACCTAGTGCCTGCAAAGCCCCAGATCCAGGGTGCTTCTAAGCTAGCAGCCAGAAATCAGAAATCTCCCACCCACACATCCGCTGTGGGAAACAGAGTATCATAACACAGGGAGAATTCAGCTCTGTGGCACCACCAGTGGAATTTAGGCAAATAACTCCTGGAGCTCAGTTAGAAACAGTATCAGTAGTCTATAAGCCAATGATCTACCCAAGAAATTTGTGCACATGATCAAAGCAGCACATGCTATAACTTCAGTGCCTGCAAACCATTTGGTGACCTCAAGGCATCTTTCCCTAACACTGAAGGCCTCTACATTCTTTAACACCCTGTCCCTCAAAGCAAACTTCCATGCAAACATATGCATACAACCTTGCCTGCATCTTTCCTTATGTACCTGAAGACTCTCCTCTCACATGACCAGGTAAAGTATCAATGCACAGGCTAAAACCTTTGGACCTCTCTAATTTCCCTGAAGAATTCTCCAGACAGCAGAGAAAAATGGTAATAATCTAAACTGCACAGTCTAAGAAAAAGCAGTGAAGGTCAGAGATAAAGAAATGCCTAGAGGTTTGTGAAAGAACACACCCAACAAAAATCATGAAATCATGGCCTCTCCAGCAAACCCTCTAAATCAATGGATACCCCAATTCTTCAGAAACACAGGAAAATGACCTTAGAGATATGCTTATCCAGTTATTAGAGTCACATTAAAAGGAAACAAATCTCAGAAAAATAACTAGGCAAATAGAAGGGAAAGTAGACGCAAAATTAATGGCATATAGAGAAGAAACAAACAAACAAACAAAAAGAGGCCATCATACACAGACAGGAAGCCACATTCAAACAGATGAAGGAAATGGTACAAGGCATAAAAATAGAATTAGAATCAATAAAGAAAACACAAACAGAAAATCCTACAGCTTGAAAACTTAGAGAAAAGATCAGGAACCACAAAAGTAAGCATCACTATAGATTACAAGAGATGGAAGAGAGAATCTCTGGAGCTGAAGATACACTTGCAGAAATTGATACTTCTCTCAAGAAAAAAGCAAAATCAGAAAAGTCCCCAAAACGAAACATCCAAGAAAACAAAGATGCCATGAAAAGGTGAAATCTAAGAATAATAGGAATTGATTATCCTGGAGAAGATTCCAGCCTCCAAGGTCCAGAAAATATCTTAAGAAAATCTTAGAAGAAAATTTACCTAACTTAAAAAACGAGATGTCCATAAACATACAAGAGGCCTATAGAACACCAAAAAGACTAGACCAGAAAAGAAATTTCTCATGTCATAACATTGTCAAAACATTAAATATACAGAACAAAGAAAATATATTAAGGGAAAAAGTCCAAGCAACATATAAAGGTAGACCTATCAGAATCACACCAGACTTCACATCAGAAACTATGAAAGCCAGAAGGACCTAGGTAGAGGTCATGCAGGCTTTTAGGGACCACAGATTCCATCCCAAACTACTATGCCCAGCAAAGCTTTTAATCAACATAGATGGAGAAAACAAATTATTCCATGATAAAAATAAATTTTAAGCAATTTCCACACAGCAAACCAGCCCTACAGAAGATACTAGCAGGAAAACTCCAATTCAACGAAAATATCTATACCCCAGAAAACATAGGATACAAATAATGTTCCTACAAAAATTAAAAGAAAACAAGCAATGAATCACAGTAAGACCACCAACACCACAATAAAAGGAACTAACATTTACTGGTCACTATTATATATCAACATCAATGGACTCAATTCTCCAATAAAAAGACCCAGACAAACAGAATGGGTGTGGAAACAGGATCCAACATTCTACTGCATCGAAAAAACACACCTCTGCAACAAATATAAACACTACCTCAGAGGGAAGGACTAGAAAAAATGTTTTCCAAGCAAATGGACCCAGAAAACACGCTGGGGTAGCAAACCTATTATCTAATAAGATAGACTTTCAACCAAAATTAGTCAAAAAGATGAGGATGGGCACTACATCCTCATCAAAGGAAAAATCCACCAAGAGGACATCACAATTCTGAACATCTATACAAAAGCACCTACGTTCATAAAGGAAACATTATTAAAGCTTAAATCACACATCGATCCCAACACCTTAATAGTGGGAGGATTTAACACCCCACTCTCACCAAGGGACAGATCAACTAGACAGAAGCCAAATAGGGAAATAAAGGCACTTACAGAGGCCCTAATTCAAACAGACCTAATAGATGTCTACAGAACATTTCACCCAAACTCAAAAGAGTATATCTTATTTTCAGCACCTCATGGAACTTTCTCCTAAATAGACCATATAGTTGGTTACAAAGCAAACCTCAACAGATACAAGAAGATTGAGATAAACCCCTGTATTCTATCTGATCACCATGGTCTAAAGCTGTACCTCAACAACAATAGAAATAACATAAAGCCTACACACATATGGAACCTGGACAACTTGCTACTCAATGACATCTGGGTTAAAAAAGAAATAAAGAAAGTAAAGACTTCCTAGAATTCAATGAAAATTAAGACACCACATATCTAAATTTATGGGACACAATGAAAACAGTGCTCAGAGAAAAATCCGTAGCACTAAGTGCCTACAAGAAGAAATTTTTAACATTGCATACAAGCAACTTAATGGCCCAGCTGAAAGTCTTAGAAAAAAAAAAGAAGGATATATACCCCAAATGAACAGACAGTTGGAAATAATCAAATTTAAGGCTGAAATCCATCAATTAGAAACAAACAAAGCTATTCAAACAATTAATGAAATGAAGAGCTAATTCATTTAGAAAATAAAAAAAAATAGACAAACTCTTAGCCAAACTAACTAAAGGGCAGAGAGAAACTATCCAAATCAACAAAATCAAAAGTGAAAGGGGGACATAATTACAGACACTGAGGAAATCAAAATAATCATCAGGTCATACAACAAAAGCCTATATGCCACAAAATTTGAAAATCTAAATGAAATGGACAATTTTCTAGATAGATTCCATGTACCAAAATTAAGTCAAGATTGAGTAGGCCTATATGCCCCAAGGAAATAGAAGCAGTCATCAAGTCTCCCTTCAAAAAAGTCCTGGGCCAGTTGGTTTCAGCACAGAATTCTACCAATCTTCAAAGAAGTGCTAATTCTAATTCTCTTCAAACTATTCCACAAAACAAAAACAGAAGGAACTTTACCAGATTCATTCTGTGAAGCTACAGTCACTTTGATACCTAAAACACACAAAGACCCCACAAAAACAGAGAACTTCAGACCTATCTCTCTTATGAACTTTGATGCAAAGTACTCAATAAAATACCTGCAAACCAAATACAATAGTACATAAAAGATATCAATCACCATGACCAAGTTGGCTTTCAATCCAGGCATGTAAGGATGGTTCAATAGATGGAAATCCATCATATTAACAAAATGAAGGAGAAAAGACGCATGATAATCTCCTTAGATGCTGAAAAAAATATTTGACAAAGTCCAACATCCATTCATGTTTAAAGTATTGGAGAGATCAGGAATACAAGGCACATACATAAATATAGTAAAGGTAATATACAACAAGAATATAGCCAATATTAAACTCAGTGGAGCGAAACTTAAATCAATCTCACTAACATCAGAGACAAGGCAAGGCTGCACACTCTCTCCATATCTATTAAACATAGTACTGGAAATCCTAGCTATAGCAATAAGACAAGTAAAGAAGATCAAGGGGATACAAATCAGAAAGGAAGAGGTCAAAGGTTCACTACTCGCAGATGACATGCTAGTATACATGAATGATCCTCAAAAAATCAACCAGAGAACACCTTCAGCTGATAAACACCTTCAGCAAAGTGGCTGGTTACAAAATTAAAAAAAAAAATCAAGATGCCCACATGTATACCCAAGACAAAAGGGCCAAGAAAGAAATCAGGGAAACAACACCCTTCACAACAGTCACCAATAGCATAGAGTACCTTGGGTGACTTTAACCAAATAAGTGAAAGATCTGTTTGAAATAAGACTTCAAGTCTCTGAAGAATGAAAATGAAGAAGTAGATCAATAGAACCTAATGTAAGACCCTGAAATAAACCCAAACACTTATGAATAGTTGATTTTTGACAAAGAAGCCAAAATGATACAATGGAAAAAAGACAGTATCTTCAACAAATGGTTCTGGTCCAAATGGTTGTCTATATGCAGTAAAATGAAAAATAGATCCATATTTATCACCTTGCACAAATCTAAAGTCCAAGTGGATCAAAGACCTCAACATAAATCCAGATACATTAAATCAGTCTGAAGAAAAATTGGGAAAGAGCTTTGAATTGATTGGCACAGGAGATAAGTTCCTAAAAGGGAACACCAACAGCACAGGCTCTTAGTGTAACAATTAATAAATGGGGTCACATGAAACCAAATAGCTTCTGTAAAGCAAAAGACATTGTCATCAGAGCAGACACCTGCCTAAAGACTGGGAAAGGATATTCACCAAATCTGACAGAGGACTGATATCCAAAATATATAAAGAAGTAAAGAAATAAAAAAGCAATAAACCAAGCAATCCAATTAAAAAATGGTGTGCAGAGCTAAATAGAAAATTCTCTGTAGAGGAATTTAGAATAGCAGAGAAACACCTGAAGAGATGCTCGAGTGCTTAGCCATCAGAGAGACGCAAATAAAAAGAACCCTTATATTTCACCTTCCACCCACCAGAATGGCAAAGGTTAAAAACTCAAGTGACAGCACAGGCTGGAGAGGTTGTGGAGAAAGGGGACACTCCTCCATTTCTCTAGGGAATGTAAACTCATACAACAACTATGGAAATCAATCTGGCATTTTTTCAGACAATTAGGAATCGTGCTTCCTTGGGATCCAGCTATACCACTCCTAGGCATATATCCAAAAGATGCTCAAGTACACCACAAGGACATTTGTTCAACCATGTTTGTAGCAGCTTTATTTGTAATAGCTTTATTTGTAACAGAACCTGGAAAAAACCCAGATGTCACTCAACAGAGGAATTGATACAGAAATTGTGGCACTTTTACACAATAGAATCCTACTCAGCAATTAAAAAGAAGGAAATCTTGAAATTTGCAGACAAATGATGGGATCTAGAAAATATGATCATCCTGAGTGAAGTATTGAGCAGAAAGACAGACATGGTATATACTCACTATACAGACCTATAAGATTGGTAAGTATACTAAAATATGTGCACCTAAAGTAGATAAAAAAAAAGAGTACTTGGGGTAAAATGATCAATCCTCACTTAGAAAGATAAATGGGATGGACATGCATGGGAAATAGGAGAATACAAAAAAACAGGACAGGAGCCTACTACAGAGGGCCTCTGAAAGGCTCTACCTAACAGTTTATTGAAGCAGATGTTGTATCCTGATAGGGAGGTCCTCCTCCCCTTCCATCTCACCCTAGCTTATCAGGTATCTTCAGGACTGGCTGTGATGTCCTCTTCTGTGTCCTAACAAGGCTGTTCCTCCCTCAGGAGCATGGGAGGGTTACATAAAGGAGCCAGTCATTGTGTTCATGTCAGAAATAGTTCCTGTTCCCCTTATGGAAAATTTGACTTGGATACTGAGCTTCCATGGGCTTCATATGAACAGGGCTTCTTTTCACCTGAAACAGGTGAAAGCCAGTAAGAGTTTTAGGAGCCAGTTATTAAAAGGGCGTAGTGAACAGCCTGCTTGAGAGAAAGGCTGAGCAGCCCTACATGGCTCAGTCTGGGCAGCTGAAAGCACCCAACCCAGAGACAACAGTTCCTGTGTCCAAGTCTCTTAGTTCAAGAAAAGTGTCACTTATATCTTTCAAGTGGACATTAGTAAAATCATATGTCTTTGACCAAGGCAACTCTTTGACCAAAAATGGATTAATTGGGACCTTGCTTATATTTTTACAGAGACCAATAAGTATGTCTCCACAATAAGTATTCATCATGTTGTAGTCCTTCAGCAGAACTGAGAGCTTTCATGCTGATCAAAACCTATAGGCAGAGCAAGAGAGAAAAAGAAAAATTGCTAGTGAGAGAGACTGAGAAAAAGAGAGAATGAGACTGACAAAAACAAACATAAAACGGGACAGAGACAGAGAGTCAGAGACTCCATTCTGTCTGCTCATTTTCATTGGCATATCAACCTCAAAGCACACCGTCCTATAATATCACTCCTAAAGGAATTATATTATAAAACAAGGCCATTCCTCCTAATTCTTCCCATATATTTGTTCACTGGGGACTAAGCATGTAAATGGCTGAGATTGCAGGGGACATCTCAATTCAAATCACCAGGAAGTAGAAAAATATGGAGGGACTTCTAGACTAAAAGAACATAGTTATCCTGATAGTTAATCATTCAATAATCTTTTTCAATTTTATTTTTTATTTTTTTTATTATTAATTACACTTTATTCATTTTGTATTTCCCCATAAGTCCCTCCCTCCTCCCCTGCTGATCCCACCCTCCCTCCCCCTTCCTCATGCATACCTTTACCCAAGTCAACTGATAGGGGAGGTCCTCTTCTCCTTCCTTCTGATCTTAGTCTATCAGATCACATCAGGAGTGGTTTCATTGTCATCTTCTGTGGCTGTGAAAGGCTGCTCCCCCCTCAGGGGAGGTGATCAAAGAGCAGGCCAGTCAAATTATGTCAGAGGCAGTCCCTCTTCCCATTGCTATGTAACCCACTTGGACACTGAACTATCATGTGCTACATTTGTGCAGGGGTTCTAGGTTATCGCCATGAATAATCCTTGGTTGGAGTATGAGTCTCTGGGAAGACCCCTGTGTTCAAGTTATCTGGTTCTGTTGTTCTCCTTGTGTGCTTCCTGTCCTCTCCAGCTCTATTTCCCATGTCTTACATAAGTTTCCATGCACTCTGCCCAACAGTTGGCCATAAGTCCCAGTGTCTGCTTTGATTGTCTGCACGGCACAGGCTTTCAGAGACCCTCTGTGCCAGGTTCCTAGGTTGTTTCCTGTTTTCTTCTTCTGATGATGACCAGCCTCTTTGCCTTTCAGGATGGAGATTGAGCATTTTAGTCAGGGGCCACTCTCTCGCTTAGTTTCTTTAGATGTGCAGTTTTTAGTAGGTGTATACTATGTAATGTCCACAGGAATGAGTATATACTGTGTTTGTCTTTCTGCATCTGGGACAGCTCACTCAGGATGATCCTTTCCAGGTCACACCATTACCTACAAATTTCATGATTTTCTTATTTTTCATTGCTGATTAATACTCCATTGTGTAGATGCACCACAATTTCTGCATCTATTCTTCAGTTGAGGGGCATCTGGGCTTTTCCAGCTTCTAGCTATTACAAATAAAGGTGCTACAATCATGGTTGAGCAAATTTCCTTATTGTGTACTTGAACCCCTTTTAGATATATGCCTAGAAGTGGTATGGCTGGGTCTTAAGAAAGCACTATTCCTAGTTGTCTGAGAAAGCGCCAGGTTGCTTTCAAGAGTGGTTGTACAAATTTACATTCCCACCAGCAGTGAAGGAGGGTTCCCCTTTCTCCACAACCTCTCCAGAATGTGTTGTCACTTCAGTTTTTCATCTTGGCCATTCTGATGGGTGTAAGGTGAAATCTCAGCTTCATTTTGATTTGCATTTCCCCAATGGCTAATGAGTTTGGGCATTTCTTTTTTTTTCAGTTTATGGAGTCATTTTATTCAATACCAAAACCAGATAAAAACACAATTACAGGACAACCTCATTGATGAACAAAACCATGAAATTTTCCCAATAATATATTTGCAAAAACAAACAAACAAAAACCTCAACAACACATCAAAAAGATTATTCATAATGATCAAATATCCAGGTATACAAATATGGTTTAACATACCAAAATCAATCAACAGAATCAAGGACTGACTCACATAAACATATTAATAGATTGAGAAAAACTTTTGACAAAGACCAACATCCCTTCATGAAAAGAAAAATGACAAAACAGAAGAACCTAGAAGAAACGTACTTCATCATAATAAAGGCTATTGTATGTGAAACATATATCCAGCATCATACTAGCTGGAGAACTCAAAGTATTTATTTTTTTTAAGATGCTCAGTCTTCATTCAGAAAGACAAAAAGATGGACATCGGAAGAGGGAGAAAACAGGGAACGGGATAGGAGCCTGTCACAGAAGGCCTCTGAAAGACTACCTAGCAGGGTATCAAAATATATGCTGAGACTTATAAGCAAACTTTGGGCAGAGTACATGGAATCTTATGAAAGAAGGGGAGGATAGAAAGACCTGGAGGGGACAGGAGCTCCACAAGGAGAACAACAGAACCAAAAGATCTGGGCACAGTGTTCTTTTCTGAGACTGACACTCAGAACAAGGAACATGCATGGAGATAACCTAGAACCCCTGCACAGATATAGCCCATGGCAGCAGAGTGTCCAAGAGGGTTCCATAGTAATAGGAACAGAGTTTGGGCATTTCTTTAAGTGTTTCTCTGTCATTCAATATTCCTCTATAGAAAGTTCTCTGTTTAGCTCTGTTCCCCATTTTATAATTGAATTACTTGGTTTGCTGCTCCTCAGCTTCTTTAGTTCTTTATATTTGTTGGATATTAGTCCTCTAATGTCAGATAAAGGGTTGGTGAAGATTCTTTCCCAATCATTCTTTCCCAGTGTGTAGGCAATCATTTTGTTTTGATGACAGTATCCTTTGATTTATAGAATCAAATGAGTTCAAGGGTATTCCCCACTTTTTTTTCTAGCCGATTTAATGTGTTTGGTTTTATGTTGCAGTCTTTGATCCACTTTGGACTTTAGTTTTGTGCAGGGTGATAAGTATGGTTCTATTTTCATTTTTCTAAATGTAGACATCCAGTTGGACTAACACCATTTGTTCAAGATGCTGTCTTTCCTCTATTGTATGGTTTTGACATCTTTGTCAAAGATAAGGTATCCGTAAGTGTGTGGGTTTATCTCTGGACCCAAATTAGATCATACATCATATCCCTAGAAAAGGTCCCACAGACCAGTGATCAGGCACACGCACTGCCAGCACAGAGACCTGCTCTGTACTAACTATTCCTCAGAGATAGAAATGTGTGCCCCAGGGCAACAGATACCTGGATTCACTGTCAGGAGAAATCCTCACAGGGAACAAAGCAAAGGGTATGGACTTAGGCCACCGAATATATCCCTGGAAAAGATCCCACAGACTGGCTCAACCCAGGGACCTGCTGTGCACCAGATAGCCTGCTGTTACCAGGACAGCTGTACACACCCACCACAGATTACTGCTTGGGTACTGGGGCACAGAGCCCCAATCTCTGACCTAGAAAAGCCTGGAATCCCTGAAATCAACCCCTAGATAATGTTCCAAGTTCAACCAGTTATCACTAAGAAAACTGATCAAACCATGGAACACACAGGTTAAAGCACATCTCACGAAATTTACAGCAAGAAATCCAGAAGCAGAGAGGCTGTCTCCGGGACTTCTCCAGGTGAGAAGAGAGCCCTCTCAACTAAGAAGGGCCACAGTTACCACTCAGGTCTCTATGCCTGAGGTGAGATGTGACAACTCCTGACAAACACTGGCCATACTGTGACCATACCCAAAAAGCTAAGGAGGTTTCCTTCAGGAAAAAAACATCTTCCTGCCAAGAAGGTTCTCTCTACCACAGGATTACAGGGACCACCAGATATTAACACCCAACACCTACACCAAAAGGTAGAGGCCAGCATAAAAGCTCTAGAATCCAGTTATCCAGGGGTGCCCTGGATATCTCAGCATAATTGAAATTCAAGAAGATGACCTATAATATATGCACATGAAGAGGATAACAGAGAAAACAAATAAAATGTGTAAAGACCTAGAGGAAGATAAACTCAAACAGATTATGGCCATCCATAAAGAAATAGAGGAAGATAAAAAGAAAGAGATTATGGCAATCTATAAAGAAATAGAGGAAGTTAAAACAAACAGATTATGGGCATGCATAAAGAAATAGAAGAAGATAAAGAAAAACAGATTATGGCCATCTGTGAAGAAATACAGGAAGTTGCAGCCAAACAGTTTGTGGCCTTTAGAGAGGAAATATTTAAATCTCTAAATAAATCAAAGAACAGCTGAAGGAATTTAAGGAAAAACAGGAAAATACAGTCAGACAGGTGAAAAAAAAATGGCTCAAGACCTGAAGAAGAATTTGAAAAATTAAAGAAAACACAAATACAGGAAATTGTGGAGAGAATGAACTTAGGGAAGAAAACAGAAACTCAGAGGTAAGCATAATGAATAGACTACAAGGGATGGAAGAAACAATCTCAGGTGTGGAAGATATAACGGAAGAAATTGATGTATATGTCAAAGAAAATGTTTAATCTAAAAAAATCCTATTTTTAAACATACCGTTTAAAAAATACAAGACAACATAAAAGGAAAAAACCTAAGAATAATAGGAATAGAGGAAAAAGAAGATTCCCTCCTCTAGGGCCCAGAAAATATTTTCAACAAAATCATTGAAGAAAATTTTTCCAACATAAAGGAGAGGCCAATAAAAATAAAAGAGGCCTACAGAACAGGCAATAAATTAGACCAGGAAAAAAAATCCTCCCACAACATAATAATCAAAAGAGTAAATATACAGAACAAAGAAAAAATACTACAAGCTGCAAGGGAAAAAGGCTAAGTAACATATAATGGAATCCTCATTAGAATCACACCTGACTTTTCAACACAGACAATGATAGCCAGAGGGGCCTGGACAGATATCATGTAAAACCTAAAAGAACACAGATGTCAGCCCAGGCTACTATACCTAACACAACTCTCAGTCCTCATACAGAGAGGTAACAAGATAATCAATGACAAAACAATTTTCAACAATAGCCACACATGTTACAGAAGACACTAGAAGTAAAAATGCAACAACAGAAATAGCAAAAAGCTTACACACACATGGAAACTGAACAACTTGCTACTAAATGACAGCTGGGTCAGGGAAGAAATAAAGAAATTAAAGTGTGATCAGCGCGAACTTCTCACCAGCAAGAACGCACACGCAGACACCAGGATCCTTCTGCAGTAAACGTTTATTACAATGAATAGAGGAAGACGATAACCGCCAGAATGGTGTTGTTTAAATACACCTTATGGTGGCGTGTACACCGCTGGTTGGCTGCTTGCCCATTGCCCCGTGTGACGCCCGGACTGGGCAGTAACACCCTTAGGCTGGACAGTGGCTTGGCGCACTTTTGCAACTTGCAGACGTGGTCTATTGTTTGTTCATTAGGGCCAGGGCCAGGTGTCAGCGAAATCTCGTAATGGCGATTGCACTCTCTCGGCTCTCCACATCTCCCCCTTTTTGTTTTAATGAATGAAAACTGCCTCAAAGCCCTGTAAGAGCGGCACAAGAATGCCCTAAGCTCGATCAAGCGAACTCCTTCTTTGGGGAATAAGCGATCAAGAGCTTTAGATTACTCCCTTACCCCACCAGGTGCAAAGGAGACAAGTCCACTGGGTGCAGGGGCTAAGGGAGAAGAATAAAAATGGAGGTGACACCCATTCCCGTGCAATGGAATAAAATTCCAGGGAGTGCAAGGGCTCTCATCCTCCTATCTTGGTACCGCAGCCCCTTAGGCAAAGGCAACATTGTGACTTGGATCACTCATCTACTCAGTGCAATGGGTAAAACACCTGAGGTGCATCGACTGAGTGTCACAGTCTGTTTTAATTTTTTTTTTCAATGCAGTTTATTCAGGAACCTTGAACAATCATCTGACCCTGGAGAAAGCCAACCCACAGCTTAAATAGCCTCTGGGTAGCCAACCCAGGCATGCCACGTGGGCAATGCATATAGGTCCACATACATGGAAGCAAGCCAGATCCTCAGCCTTAGCCAAATGTGGAGTTGTTTGTGACAGAGAGCACTCACCATCAGGAAGGTGGAAGGCAGAAACCAGCTCCATCTTTAAGGCACAGCATTCCACAGCTCTCTACAGTTCCCCCTTTTTGTTTTAGATGCATCAGGCAAGAGTAGAGGTCTGATCTCTGATATTAGAAATAAATTGGGACTTTGTACCGATGTTCATTTAGGTGTCATCCACTCAAAGAGCATCAGACACATCGATACCTTTTTCTCAGAGGCGGGACCTGGGGTATCAAACCGCATGCAATCAGACATGCTCTTCTCTGGGTCCAAAGCGGCTGACCCTGAGTGCAGTGCTTAGCCTCGCATCCTGAGCATAACATTTTAGCTTTTTATGGTATCCAACCATGCTTGGGGCGAATGTCCTGCTTCAATGGCTGTAAAGGCCTGAATGATCATGGCTGCATCACAATGTTATGAAACTCTAATCTTAGATATATACCACAGGCAAACCAAGGAGACCAACACCAGAAGGCCTGCTAACGCTCCCATGCCTGCCCATTCCTTCAGATGATTCATGGCTGCAGCAATCCATGATGATAATGCTGTGGCTAGTCCTGCGTCCACTCTGGTAGAATTTACTGTGACAATGACCACTCTCAGCTGCTCCATTGTAGTATCGAATTCTCCAGTCCAATTACCTAAAATATAGCTAGACAATTGTTTAGACAAATTTGCAGCACAGGAAAAATTCTCATGTTATATGCTAGTGACTCAAAGTCCAGCATATTTTCATTGACAGCCAAGTTGAGCGATTTGCCATAGGGTATCAATTTGCTCCTACATGAGGTCAATCCTCTGATTGAACACCATCAAGCTTCCTTTTAGTTGAGCATTAATTCCTTTATGTACAACTAAGGCATGAGCTACATTGGCTAAATGATTATTCAGGGTCTGAGCAGTCTGCACAGTATGACTCATGGCTAATGCTCCGGTGGTAGCTCCAACAGCCGCCAAGGCGATGGTAGTAACAATGGTGGCTGTAGTTCCAAGATCCCTTTTCTGTCTGAAGAGAGTCATAGTGTAGGGGGCATCAACGGGCCCAGGCACCCAGTGAGGCATGCGAGTAACCAGGGCATACCTAAATTTACTAGCATTCCAGCATTGGGCAAAAAAGCAAGTATCATTACCACAATTGCTTGGCTCTATCTGGCTAATAATGAATGAAAATGGGGGATATAGACAAACAGGTGTGGGCTTATAGAAAATATTATGAGAAGCCTTAACCCCCTCGTTGAAACATCCTGCATCAGTTCTAGAACTAGCAGTGGTGGTGTCCGAGGTCTGAGTAGGTTCAGGAGACCATTGCCCCCAGGGGCGAGACGTGCTCCATGCCAATTGACTAACTCCATGTTTTCCTCCAATTTTGAAAGTCATTTAAGGTTCTTAAATTATTTTTCCCTTTTTTTTTAATTTTTCATCAATTACACTTTATTCATTCTGCATCCCCCCCATTAGCCCCTCCCTCCTCTCCTCCCAATGCCACCCTCCCTCCTCCCTCTGCTTGCATGCCACTCCCCAAGTCCACTGATAGGGGAGGTTCTCCTCTCCTGTCTGATCTTAGTCTGTCAGTTCACATCAAAAGTGGCTGCATTGTCCTCTACTATGGCCTGGTAAGGCTGCTCCCCCCCACAGGGAGGTGAACAAAGAGCAGGCCAATCAGATTATGTCAGAGGCAATCTCTCTTCACATTACTATGTAACCCAATTGGACTCTGAACTGCCCTGGGCTACATCTGTGCAGGGGTCCTGGGTTATCTACATGAATAGTCCTTGGTTGGAGTATGAGTCTCTGGGAAGTTCCCTGTGTTCAAATTTTCATGTTCTGTTGTTCTCCTTGTGGAGAACCTGTCCTCTCCAGCTCTTACTATTTCCCAGTTCTTACCTAAAATTCCGTTCACCTGCCCAACAGTCGCCCATCAGGCTTAGCATCTGCTTTGATAGTCTGAAGGGCAGAGGCTTTCAGAGGCTCTCTGTGGTAGATTCCTAGGTTGTTTTCTGTTTTCTTTTTCTTCTGATGTCCATCCTCTTTGCCTTTCTGGATGGGGATTGGACATTTTAGTTAGGGTCCTCTCTCTTGCTTCGTTTCTTTAGATGCACAGGTTATAGTGGGTTTGTCCTATGTTGTATGTCTATATGAGTGAGTATATACCATGTGTGTCTTTTTGCCTCTGGGACAACTCACTCAGGATGATCCTTTCCAGATCCCACCATTTACCTGCAAATTTCATGATTTCCTTATTTTTCATTGCTGAGTAATATTCCATTGTGTAGATGTACCACAATTTCTGCATCCATTCTCCAGTTGAGGGGCATCTGGGTTGTTTCCAGCTTCTGGCTATTACAAATAAAGCTTCTACAAACATGCTTGAGCAAATGTCCTTTTTGTGTACTTGAGCCTCTTTTGGATATATGCCCAGCAGTGGTATGGCTGGATCTTGAGGAAGCGCTATTCCTAGTTGTCTGAGAAAGCGCCAGATTGATTTCCATAGTGGTTGTACAAGTTTACATACCCACCAGAAGTGGAAAAGGGCTCCCCTTTCTCCACAACCTCTCCAGCATGTGTTGTCACTTGAGTTTTTGATCTTGGCCATTCTCATGGGTGTAAGGTGAAATCTCAGGGTTGTTTTGATTTGCATTTCCCTAATGGCTAGTGAGGTTGAGCATTTCTTTAAGTGCTTCTCTGCCATTCGGTATTCCTCTACATAGAATTCTCTGTTTAGCTCTGTTCCCCACTTTTTTAAGTGGATTACTTGGTTGCTGCTTTTCAGCTTCTTTAGTTCTTTATATATAGTGGATATGAGTCCTCTGTCAGATAAAGGGTTGGTGAATTTTCTTTCCCAATCTGTAGGTGGTCGCTTTGTTTTGATGACGGTGTCCTTTGCTTTACAGAAGCTTTTCAGTTTCATGAGGTCCCATTTATTGACTGTTGCTCTTAGAGCCTGTGCTGTTGGTATTCTGTTCAGGAAGTTTTCCCCTGTACCAATGAGTTCTAGGGTATTTCCCACTTTTTTTTCAAGGCTCTTAGTGCTATGTACTTTCCTCTTAGCATTGCTTTCATTGTGTCCCACAAGTTCAGGTATGTTGTGTCTTCATTTTCATTGATTTCTAGAAAGACTTTAATTTCTTTCTTTATTTCTTCCCTGACCCAGCTGTCATTTAGTAACAAGTTTTTCAGTTTCCATGTGTGTGTAGGCTTTTTGTTATTTCTGTTATTGTTGAGGTCCAGCTTTATTCCATGGTGATCAGACAAGATACATGGGATTATTTCAATCTTCTTGTATCTGTTTTGTGGCTTGCTTTGTGACCCACTATATGGTCTATTTTGGAGAAGGTTCCATGAGGTGCTGAGAAGAAGGTAAATTCTTTTGTGTTTGGGTGTAAAGTTCTGTAAATGTCTGTTAGGTCCATTTGATTCATGACCTCTGTCAGAGACATTGTTTCTTCGTTTAATTTCTATTTTGTTGACCTGTCCTTTGTTGAGAGTGGGGTGTTGAAGTCTCCCACTATTAATGTGTGGAGACCTATATGTGCTTTAAATTTTACAATGTTTCTTTCACAAATGTGTGTGCCCTTGTATTTGGGGCATAGATGTTCAGGATTGTGATGTCTTCCTGGTGGAATTTTCCCTTGATGAGTATGAAGTATCCTTCCCCATCTTTTTTTATTAAGTTTGGTTGAAAGTCTATTTTATCAAATATTAGAATGGCTACTCCTGCTTGCTTCTTGGGTCCATTTGCTTGGAAAGTCGTCTTCCAACCCTTTACCCTCAGGAAATGTCTATCTTTGTGTCTTAGGTGTGTTTCTTGTATGCAACAGATTGCTGGGATTTGTTTACGTATCCATTCTGTTAATCTGTGTCTTTTTATTGGAGAGTTGAGTCCATTGATGTTGAGAGAGTTTAATGACCAGTTGCTGCTAGATCCCTTGATTTTGATATTGGCTGTGGTCATCAGGTTGTGTGCTTGGTTGCTTTTTGTTTTACTGAAGTGAGGTTATTTATTTCCTGTGTTTTCTTGAATGTAGCTAGTTTTCCTGGGTTGTATTTTCCCTTCTAGTGTCTTTTGTAAAGCTGGATTTGATTGTAGGTATTGTTGAAATTTGTTTTTGTCATTGAATATCTTGTTTTCTCCATCTATGAGGACTGAGAGTTTTGCGGGGTATAGTAGCCTGGGCTGACATCTGTGTTCTCTTAGGGTCTGCATGATATCCGTCTAGGCCCTTCTGGCTTTCATAGTCTCTGTTGAAAAGTCAGGTGTGATTCTAATGGGTTTCCCATTATATGTTACTTGGCCTTTTTCCCTTGCAGCTTTTAGTTTTTTTTCTTTGTTCTGTATACTTACTGTTTGATTATTATGTGGCGGGACGATTTTCTTTTCTGGTCAAATTTGTTGGGTATCTGTAGGCCTCATGTATTCTCATTGGCCTCTCCTTTAGCTTGGGGCAATTTTCTTCAATGAATTTCTTGAAAATATTTTCTGCGCCTTGGAGAAGGGAGTCTTCTTTTTCCTCTATCCCTATTATTCTTAGTTTTTTGTCTTTTCATATTGTCTTGGATTTCTTGGATTGTATGTGTCAGGAATTTTTCAGATTTAACGTTTTCTTTGACAGATACATCGATTTCTTCCATTGTATCCTCCACACCTGAGATTCTTTCTTCCATCTCTTGTATTCTGTTGTTTATACTTACCTCTGTAGTTCCTGTTTTCTTTCCTAGATTCTTCCTTTCCATTATTTCCTCTATTTGTGTTTTCTTTAATTTTTCCAATTCTGTCTTCAGGTCTTGAGTTGTTTTGTTTACTTCCTTCACCTGATTGTACTTTCCTCTTTTTCTTTTAGTTCCTTCAACTCTGTTTCTTTCATTTCATTCAGTGCTTTAAGCATTTCCTTTCTAAAGGCCATGAACTGTTTGGCTGCAGCTTCCTCTATTTCTTTACGGATGGCAATATTCTGTTTGAGTTTATCTTCCCCTATGTCTTTATGTATCTTATTTGTTTCCTCTGTTATCATCTTCATGAGCATAGTTGTTAGGTTTTCTTCTTGGATTTCAGTTATGCTGGGGTGTCCAGGGCTACTTGCCCTTGGGTAATTGGTGTTTGGAGATGCCATATTGCTCTGTCTTTTGTTGCTTGAGCTTTTATGCTGGCCTCTAACCATTGGGCTGTCTTAGGTGTTTGGGGTTATTTTCTGGTGGTTCCTGGGGATCCTGTGGTAGAGAAATTCCCCTTTGCAGAAAGCTGGTTTTTCCTGATGGATGTCTTCTCAGCTTTTTGGGTATAGTCCCTGGATGGCTGGTGTTTTTTCAGGAGTTGCTAACCTCAGGGATATAGACCTGAGTGGTAACTGTGGTCTTTTTTAGCCGAGAGGGTTCTCCTTTCACCCAGGGAAGTCCTGAGGGCAGCTGCCCTTTTTCTGAGTTTCCTGTTGTCAATTTAATGATCAGCTGCTGTGACCCAGTTGGACATCAGGCGCGCAGCAACTGTTTGTGCCTGTGTCTGGAGCACAGCTGAATGATCGTGCCTCGGCCCCACTGGTCTGCTAGACTTTTTCTAGAGAAGGATTGGGTGATTTAAGTCAGTACAATTTCCTTCCTTCCCTGTGGATTCTTTGGAGACATGGACTCCCAGTGTCTTTTTTTGCCCTGGTGCACACTGCTCAGTGTCCGCGAGCTGGCTTTCCACAGAAACTACCTGTGCCTGGAGCACAGTTGAGTGATTGCAGCTTAGTCTCCGCCAGCTGTCTGGTGTGCAGAAACTGCCTGTGTCTGCCTTTGTGGCCTTTGGGAACCTGGGTGCCTCCCTAAGCTGGGTAATTTTCTGGGGACATTTTCATGCTGGGGGTGTCGGCTGAGTGCTGTGAGATCAGACCAACCGTTTCCCTCCCTGTGTGTTTGCACCGGACAGTGAAACTCATTAGCTGGTGCCCTGGTGCCCACAGTGCTATCTCAGGCTCCGAATCAGGCACGCAGGCAGGCAGAGCTCTGTGGTGCCAGAGCCTGGGTCCCTGGCTCTGGCTCTGGGGTGGCTCCTGGGGTGCCCGTGGAACCTGAGTCTTTTCCAGGGGATGTCTGGGTGACCTAAGGCTGGTTCCAATTGTTTCCTGTACCCTGGGGTTATCTCTCGACTGAAAATTCCAGTCTCTGATAGTGTGGTGCACATGGTTCAGTCTGGGACCATGACCAGAGACACTGGCTTGTGGCTCTGGCCTGGGGCTGGGGCTGGTGGCTGGCAACCAAGCATCTGGCAGAACCCGGATCTCTTCCGCGGTTTAGCCGGGTGAGTTAAAGGCTGATTGAATCCCCCACCGTGGGGTATCCTCTCACCTGGGAAACACAATGACTGTGTTTTATGGCCGTGAGTTCTGATTACTGGTCACTGTGCTGATCCTGCTACTGTTGGTCAGAATGAGAGTCCTCCCTGTGCCGCCATCTTGCCCCTCCCAATTTTTTTTTAATTGGGACCTTGCTTATATTTTTACATAGACGATCTGGATGTCACGTCAGCAAGTAGTCATCTTGTTGTAGTCCTTCAGCAAAACTGAGAGCTTATCATAACACAAGCAACAGGCAGAGAGAGGGAGACAGAGATAGAAAGAGATAGAGAGACAGATTCATAAATAGAGAGACTGACTAACAAAAAAATATATGTAAAGTGACAGAGACCAAGAGACAGAGACTCCATTCTTTCTGGTTACTTTTATTGGTATATCCACATCAAAGCACACCCACCTATAATGTATCTCTAATGGAATACAACGCACATATCTAAATATAGTAAAGGCAATATACAGGAAGTCTATAGCAAATATCAAACTAAATGTAGAGAACCTTAAAGCAATCCCAGTGAAATCAGGGACAAGGCAAGGGTGCCCACTCTCTTTATACCTCTTCAAAATAGGTCTGGAATTCCTTGCTAGCACAATAAGAATATTGAAGGAGATCAAGGGAAAACAAATTGGAGAGGAAGAAGGAAATTTCAGATCCAACACCACAGTAGGAGACCACCTTTTCATTTGGAACATTCCTCTTAATCCAACATCAGTTTGAAGCTTCCCTATATAGGAAGCTGTACAATTAAATAAAGTAAGATTAAAGTTTTATTTCCTACCTGACATTGTCACAGAGTTAAACAGGAGTAAAGGTGTGGGATCTGGATAAAGGGATGAGATAAAAGCTTAGTGCATTTCACAAGAAAATCTCATGTGTGGACAGGATCAGAGATACTGGATATTGAGGAAAGTTATTTTACTCATCTCCATGGAAACCTCAAGATTCTCAGGTGCTAATTGGCTGAGAGGGAAAATAATGTCATGAAATAGGTGAAAGCTAGTAAGACTTTTAGGAGCCAGTTATTGAAAGGGCCAAGTGAACAGCCTGCTTTAGAGAAAAGCTGAGCAGCTCTACATGCCTCAATCTGGGCAGCTGAAAGCAGACAATCCATAGATGACATTTCCTATGTCCAAGACTTTTTTTTTCATTATTAGTATAATAATTATTATTAATATTTAATTACACTTCATTTACTTTGTATTGCCCCTCTAGTTTTCTCCTTCCACCCCTCCCAACACTTCCTTTTCTCCCCTTTCTTCACAAATACTCCTCCCCAAGTCCACTGGTATGGGAATGTTTCTTTTTCTTCCTTCTGATACAATTCTGTTAGGTTTCATCATTAATATCTGCCTTGTCTTCCTCTGTGGCCTGGTAAGGCTGCTCCCCCCTCAGGGGGAAGTGATCAAAGAGCAGGCAAATTAGTTCATGTCAGAAGCATGATGAAAGATTATTATGCAGGCTCTAAGAGAACAGAGATGTCAGCCCAGGCTATTATACCCAGGATAACTCTACATCATCATAGACAGAGAAAACAAGATATTCAATGACAAAAACAAATTTCAACAATACCTACACACAAAACTAGCATTACAGAAGACACAAGAAGGAAACGTACAACCCAAGAAAACTAGCTACTTTTAAGAAAACACAGTAAAAAATTAACCTCACTGCAGTAAAACAAAAAGCAACCAAGCACACAAACTTACTACCACAGCCAACATCAAAATCAAAGTATCTAAGAGCTAATGGTCATTAATCTCTCCCAACATCAATGGACTCAACTCTCGAATAAAATACACAGACTAATAGAATTGATGTGTAAAGAGGTCACAGCAATCTGTTTCATACAAGAAACACACCTATGTAACAAAAATAGATATTACCTGAGGGTAAAGGGCTGGAAGACAGCCTTCCAAGCTAATGGACCCAAGAAACAAGCAGGAGTACCATTCTAATACCTGATAAAATAGACTTAACCAAATTTAGTAAGAAGAGATGGGCAAGGACACTTCATACTCATCAAGGGAAAATTCCTCCAGGAAGACATCACAATCCTGAACATCTATGACCCAAATATAAGGGCACACATATATGTAAAAGAAACATTGATAAAACTTAAACCACACATAGGTCCCCACACATTAATAGTGAGAGACTTCAACACCCCACTCTCAACAAAGGACAGGTCAACAAAACAGAAATTAAATAAATAAACAATGACTCTAACAAAGGTCATGAATCAAATGGACCTATCAGATGTGTAGAGAACCTTTCACCCAAAAAAGAAAAGAATTTACCTTCTTCTCAGCACCTCATGGAATCTTCTCCAACATATATCATATAGCTGGCCACAAAACAAGTCTCAAGAGAAATAAAAATGATTGAAATAATTCCATGTATCCTATCTGACAATCATGGACTAAAGCTGGATCTCAATGACAACAGAAATAACTAAAAGCCTACACACACATGGAAACTGAACAATGTGCTACTCAATGACAGTTGGGTCAGGGAAGAAATAAAGAAAGAAATCAAATTATTCCTAGAATTCAATGAAAATAAAGGCACAACATATCCAAACTTATGGAAAACAATGAAAGGAGTGTGAAGAGGGAAGTTTAAGACTTTTAGTTCAGGAAAAGTGTCATTTCTTTCAATTGGTCATTAATAAAGTCACCTGACTTTCACATTATCATAGATTTTATTAGTATTTGTTAAATGTAAAGGTATGTCCTCAGTCAGTGAGTTACTTACTGTGAAAATGCTTCTTAACCAAAACAAATCTTTGAATAAAAAAAAAGTGTTTAATTAGGACCTTGCTTATATATTTACAAAGAACATCCAGGATGACATGTCAGCAAGCAGTCATCTTTTTGTAGTCCTTCAGCAGAAGTCACAGCTTTTCATACTGAATCAGAAGCAGCAGGCAGAGAGAGGGAGACAGAGAGAGACAGAGAGAGAGACAGCAAGAGAGATAGATAGAGAGATTCAGAAATAGACCAAGACTGACAGAAACAGAGATATAAAGAGAGAGAGGGGCAGAGACTAGATTCATCATGTCACTTTCATTGGCATATCAACCTCAAAGCACATACTCTTACAATATAACTACAATAGGAATTATAAAAATGTAATATAACAAGGTAAAACCTTCTAAACTTTCCCAGACATTTCCTTACTGGGGACTCCATATATAAATAGATGAGCTTCAGGAGGTCAGTGCAATTCAAATCACCAAGAAGTAGAAGAAGATGGACGGACTTCTACACTAAAAGAACATAGTTATCCGGATAGTTTTTTCTTTAAAACAATGATTAAAGTCACAGCGACTTCAAAGGACTAAAGAACAAGACTGACAGTCTCCTTTGGGGAAAATGTGGAATATTTCTATAAATGAGTATTATTCAGCTAAGAAAATGACATCATTATATTTTCAGGTAAATGGATGGAACCAGGAAAAATTTATCCTGGGTGAAATAACTAAAATGGAGAAAGAAAATTATGGTATGTATTCATTTGTAGCTGGTCTCCTAATAGTGGGGGATAAAGTTTCAATCGGCCATCTATTGTGACCAAACCTGGCGCCAATATGGGATTGGGTGGCAGTTGTTTGAGTGACTGGGCCAGGGCTCCTAGGGAAATTTTTAAGCAACCCAGACTCTTGTTATTAAAATATCTTGCTCTCTGCCATCATACTCCACTTCATTAAAAACACTTTATTCACTTTGTATCACCCTATGGTTCTCTCCCTCCTTCCAATCCAGTCCCTCCCTTTCTCCCCTCTCTGCATGCATGCCCCTCCCCAATTTCACTGATAGGGAGATCTTCTTTTCCTTTTGTCTGATTCTAGTCAATTAAGGACACATTCCCATGGACCGGCCCAGTCGGGCTCCAGGCGTCTATGGAAGAACAAGGCTTTGGACAGGAAGACATGGTTTTGGTGATGAATTGACAGACAGAGACCAGTGAGGCTTTGGAATCTGCTGTGATTTTACTAAAGTCAAGCTGATAATTTTATAGTGATCTCATAAGGAAGCACTTTAAAATTGGCATGCTTCCCAGAACATTCAGACTTTTACCAAGGATACAAAGTTTATGTTTTAACATAGGGCAATGCCCACAAGAAATCTTGGCTTAGGAACTTTCTGATCAACGCAAACAAGAAACAAAAACCTGAAACTGTGGTTGTGTTATCACTGACTAGTGAAGAGGAAAGTCAGGAGCTGCTGTAATAGTCCTCCAAGCCAAGTCGAATACCTGCCAAAGTCTAAACACAACTTTGTCAACCATCCTCCCATATGTCCTGCTAAAGATTTATAATATTCCCTAGGAACAAGAAGCTGAAGGGAGGGATAAACTCTTGCCAGCTGTACTTCTCATGCTATTTTTTTCTTAAGAAGAAGCCCATTATTTTTTCACTAATCTTATAATGCCTAATAATACTAAATCTAATTCATTACTTTTCTTAAACTTATTCCTTTTACATTTTATTTTTATTAAAGCTTTTAATAATCTAGTAATAAAATTTTTTTATAAAATTTAGTTGTGCTGTTTCAGGAATCACAGAGAAAGATCAAATAATTTGAAATTACATTCCCAAGACCGTGCCCAAAGAGCACAGAAATCTCATAATATGTCTCTTTGCCAGGTGGGGAGAGTCTGCCAGGGACCTCCAGAGAGCGAATTTCCGAAGAAAGCGTGTCTCCCACCCTGTAGCTCAATCTGGAGACACTGGAGTGGGTATGGCAAGGCATGGAGAACAATGCCCTGATAATCAGGCCACAGAAGAAGAAGATGCAGCCAGCCTTGATGAGATTTGATAAGCTAGGATCAGATAGAAGGGGGGAGGCACTCCCCTATCAGGGAATTAGAGAGAGCACATAGGGGGAGAAGAAGGAGGGTCAGTGGGACTGGAAGGAGAAAAGAGAGAGGGCTGCAAAAGGGATACAATGTAAACAAATCATAATAAATACATACGTAAGAAAAACTGTGATCAATGTGATGAAGTATAGAGATCTTCAGCACTTTTGGCTGCTTCTTGGGAGTGGTATCAGGGTGTGGAAAGGAAGAACTCAGGTTTCTTGAAGGGACTTGGCTCTGAGATTCTGATCATGTTCCAATGAATATATGAATAACACATACTAGAACTGATGTATTTTAAAGAAAAAAAATAGTGTGACTCATGGTTAGGAATTTGAATCTTGGAGCCTTGGAAAAGCATTACAATGTATAGTATATGGAATTCCTACATAATCAGTAAAAATCATATGTTGACAATAACATATGTTTTACAATGATTTTTAACATGGAGGAAAGTTTCCACTAAAGGATGGCAGAGTTTGACTGTGCAAGACATGCTTTCCGGAAACTCATTATGTAGCAGAGTATCCTAGCCATGAACAAGTGTTTACACAGCCTCTTCAAACACCATGAGCTCAGGTGGCATCTCTGAACAAGCAGTCCTGGCTATAACACTATGTTTTTATGGTTTGTCTGGAGGACAACATCAAGAAACACTCCCGCACTCCTGTCAGAGGCATATAACATGGACCCATTTCTCTGTCCTAAATGACCAGTTTAAATTGTTAACCCCAGGACCAGGAGTATCCTTCACTCACCACTGAGTAGAACATAGCTGCCAATCCAGCCAGGTCAGCCATCCCATAGAGGGTTGCCTAAACTAGTGTGGAACAGCACTAGCTGTCAAAAGAGTTTATTGCCCCTCATTTGTCCTTTTACATACACAGATCTTTCTGTTTCACCCAAACCAGTGCCAGGAATTGTCTGGTTTCCTTCTCTTTTCCCTGTTTTTGAAGATGCATTACCCCAGGAATCCTGCGAGCCTATTATATCAATAAGAATGTGAAGGTACATTTACTGAGTATGCGAATAACTGCTCAGTTCAAAGTTACAACCTAGAAATTTCAAATCCAAGACCACATTATAAGAGCACCTTGTCATTTAGTAAATTACCCTTAATCCCACCTCACTTTGGAGCTTTCCTACTTGGGAAGCTATCCAGTTAAAAAAAATATTAAAATTTCATTTGCTACGTGATATTGTCACAGAGGTAAAGAGGAGTAAATTTGTAGGATCTGGATAAAGGGATGAGTTAAAGGCTTGCTGCTTTTCACAAGAAAAAGTCAAGTGTGCACAGGATTAGAAATAATAGACACTGAGGAAAGTTTGTTTACTAATCCCCATGAAAACCTCAAGATTCTCTCAGGCACTGATTGGCTGAGAGGTAGAATGATGTCATGAAAAAAGTTAAAGACAGTGTTTCAGGAGCCAGTTATTAAAAGGGCCAAGTAGAAATCCTGCTTGAGAGAAAGGCTGAGCAGCCCTACATGCATCAATCTGGACACCTGAAAACACACAACCCAGAGATGTCAGTTCTTATGTCCAAGACTCTTAGTTCAGGAAAGTTGTCACATATTTCTTTCAAATGGTCATTAGTAAAGTTCCATGTCCTTGACATGTGAGTTTCTCATTATCACAAATTCTATTATTATTTGATAAAAGCACAGCTATGTCTACAATCTGTGAATTACTAAGTGGGAAACTCTCTGACAAATCTTTGATCAAAAAGTGTTTAATTGGGACCTTGCTTATATTCTTACAGAGACCATCTAGGTACACAACTGCAATCATCCCATTGTAGTACTTCAGGAGAATTGAGAGCTTTTCAATCTGTACCACAAGCTGCAAGCAGAGAGATATAGACACAGAGAGAGACAGAGACAGAGAACGAGATAGAGAGATAGAGTTAGAGAGACATTCAGATAGAGAAACAGAGACTGACAAAAACAAATATATAAAGTGTCAGAGATTGAGAAACAGTTACTCCATTCTGTCTGGTCACTTTCATTGGCAAATAAACCTCAAAGCACAACCTCCTATAGTATAACTCCAAGAGGAAGTATATTATCTAACATGGGCTTACCTCCTAACCCTTCACAGATATTTCCTCACTGGAGAATAAACAAATAAATAGATATGCTTCAAGGAGATATTTCAATTCAAATCACCGGGAAGTAGAAAAAAGATGGATGTAATTCTAGACTAAAAGAATATAGTTATCCTGATAGTTTGTCATTCAATACAATGAATAAAGCCCCTGCAACTTCCAAGGACTAAAGAACAGGACTGACAATCTCCATTGGAGAAAATGTGGAATATTTCCATAATGGAGTATTATTCAGCTAAGAAAATGACATCATGATATTTTCAGGCAAATGGTTGGTGCTGAGAGCCAAAGCCATCTTTTGAAGCCAAAGTCAAACAGTGAGCCAAAGTTTTTTAGTGGAGACAAAGCTATTTACTGAAGCCAAAGCCAAGTAGTGAGCATAGGTCATTTAGTGAAGACTTAAAGCTATTTAGTTGAAGAGTTACCTAGGACCCGAAATCATGGATGATAGATTGTGAGGACATCCATCTGTTAGTTTTAGAGCATCCATGAGATAGCTTAAGAAAACAGCCTTATGGCATCTTGCAGGTGCAATATTTAACCCATGAAATCTCTCTTCCATCTCCTACAGCAGTAAATTCACCTTCGCCCTTTAATGCCTTCTCCCTATATAAGTTGGGTAAATTTTTGTAATAAACGAAGCCTTGATCAGATGAACAGATTTGGCTTTCATTCCTGCGTCTCTTGTTCCTTTTTTCCCCATTCTTTCCAATCTCTCCACCTTAGGAACCCAATTGAAGACCCGTGGGTCAGGGCAGGTTGGAACCATGAAAAATCATCCAGGGTGAAGTAACTAAAATGCAGAAAGACAAATATGGTACATATTCACTTATTAAAAGGATTCTTAATAGTGAGGGATAAAGTTCCAATAGTCTATCTACTGTAACCAAACTAGTCTTCAACTAAGTGAATTGGATGGCAGTTAATTGGGTTGTTGGTCCATAGCATATCACGGAAATGTTCAAGGAATCAAGGCTATTGTTATTAAAATATGTTGCTCTCTCCCCTCAACAGATGGATCAGTGTCATGTTCTTGGATCCACTGAGATGCTTCCTTCTGTATGAAATGTGATTGCATACAGAAACCCACAGTCCGATGTTATGCAGAGAGAGACCTTAAAACACTCAGCTCTAAATGGGATTTTACTATGAAATTCTCCCTCCCTCAGAGCTCTGGGAAGCCTGCAGGAGAGGAGACAGTAGGAGTAACATAAGTAGAGGCACCTGAGGAAACAAGGAGAACAATGCCCTGAGAATGAGGCCACAGAATAATATGATGCAGCCTGATGATACCTGATAAGCTAGGTTCAGATAGAAGGGTGAGGAGGGCCTCCCCTATCAGCAAACTAGATAAAGGGCATAGAAGTAAATGAAGGAGGCTTGGGGTGAGGGGGACTGGAATGAGAATGGGAGTGGGCAGAGGAGGGTATACAAAATGAAAAAAATTGTAATAAATTAATATATAAAAAAACTGTGATCAACTTGATGAACTATAGACCTCTTCAGGACTGATGGCTTCTTCTAGGGGGTGGTACCAGGGTTGGGCAAGGATGAACTCAGTTTTCATTAAGGGACATGACACTGAGACTCTGATCATGATCCAATGCATATATAAACAACACATACTAGAATTGATGTATTATAAAGGAATAAAAAATTAGTGTGACACATGGGTAGGAATTTGAAGCTGGGATCAATGGAATACAAGTGTAATGTATATTATATGAAATTCCCACATAGTATATAAAAATAATATATTGACAACTTTTACAATGACTTTTAACATGGAGAAAAGATTCAGCTAATTGGGGGCAAAGTTTGACTTTCTAAGGCATTCTTTCCAGGTACTCATGTAGCAGAGAATCCTAGCTGTGAATTAGTGCTTACCCAGCAATCTCAGATGACATGAGCTCAGGTGGCCCTTCTGAACATGTATTCTTGGCACTAATACTAGGTTTATAGGGTTTTCTGGAAGACCACAGCAAGAAACCATCTGCTCTTGTGTTCTAGGCATGTAACAGAGACCAATTTCTCTGTCCTGAAGGACCAATTTGAACTGTAAACCCAAATACCAGGATAGTTCCTCACTGACCACTGAGTAGGACACAGCTCCTGATCCAGCCAGGTCACCCAAGGCATCCCTACTCATAAAGGATTGCCAACACTAGTGTGGAACAGGACCAGCTGTAAAGGAGTTTATTGCCAATCAGTTCATGTTAGAAGCAGTCCCTGTTCCTATTACTATGGAACCCATTGGACACTGAACTGCCATACATGAACGGATTGGCCTGCTCTTTGATCACCTCCCCCTGAGGGGGGGGAAGCCTTACCAGGCCAGAGAGGAAAACAGTGCAGCCACTCCTGATGAGACCTAACAGACTAGGATCAGAAGGAAGAAATAGAAACCCTCCTCTTCCAGTTGATTTGGGGAAAGGCATGTGAGGAGAAGGGGGAGGAAAGGAAAGATTGGGAGGGGAGAAGGGAAGGAACTAGAGGTGGGATGCAAAGTAAATAAAGTGTGATTAAAAATTGAATTAAATTAAAAAAAGTTTATTGCCCGTCAGCTCTGTTTTTACACTCACTGATCTTTCTCTGTTTCATCCAAAGGAGTCCCAGGAACTGTCTGGTATCCTTCCCTTTCCCTGCTCTTAAAGACTCAGTATCCCAGGAGTATCCTAAACCCTGCCAGCCTATTACATAAATAAGAATGTGAAGCTACTTTTAGTGAGTTCATAAGTAACTACTCATTTAAGTCACAACCTAGGAAATTTCAGATCCAAGACCACATGATTGAGACCACCTTGTCATTTGGTATATTCCCCTTAATCCCACATCACTTTGAAGCTTCCCTACTTTGTGAACTGTCCAGGTAAATAATATTAATTTTTCATTTCCTACCTCGTAATGTAACATATGGAAACAGGAGTAAAGGTGTCGGATATGGAGAAACTAATGAGATAAAGGCTTGTTGGGCTTCCTAAGAAAAAGTCACTTGTGCACAGGATCAGAGATTCTGGACACTTAGGAAAATTTGTTTACTCATCATTCCTCTTTAATTTCCTCCTTTCTACCTTTCCTCCCCCTTCTCCATGCAAACCCCTCCACAAGTCCAGTGATGGGGGTGGTCTTCCTCTCCCTTCTTCTAATCCTAGGGTATCAGATCTCATCAGGTGTGGCTACATTGTTTTTCTCTGTGGTCTACTAAGGCTGTTCCCCCATCAGTGTGAGGTGATCAAAGAGCAGGTCAATCAGTTTATGTCAGCAGCAGTCCCTGTTCCCATTGCTAAGGAAGCCCCTTGGAAATTGAAATTCCATGGGCTACATCTGTGCAGGGGTTCTAAGTTATTTCCATGCATGGTACTTGGTTGGAGTATGAGTCTCAGGAAAGACCTCTGTGCTCAGATTTTTTTTTTTGGTTCTGTTTCTTTCTTTGTGGAGCTCCTGCCTCTCCAGATCTTACTATTTTCCACTTGTTTCATTACATTTCATACATTCTACCCAACAGTTGGCCATAAGTCCCATCAGATTTGATAAACTGCAGGGCAGAGCCTCTCAGAGGACCTCTGTGGCAGGCTCCTAACTTGTTCGCTGTTTCCTCCTTCTTTTGATGTCCATCCTCTTTGTCTTTTGGAATGGGGATTGAGCATTTTAGCCAGAGTACTCTCTCTTGATTTGTTTCTTTAGGTGTACATATTTTAGTAGGTTTACCCTATATTATATGTCTACATGAGTGAACTTTTCATGTCTACATGAGTGAGTCTATACCATGTCTTAATGCTTCTGGGATAACTCATTCAGGATGATCTTTTCCAGTTCTCAACATTTAACTGAAAATTTCATGATTTCCTTGTTTTATTGCTGAGTAATATTCCATTGTCTAGATGTACCATAATTTCCACATCCATTTATCCTTTGGGGTTATCTGGGTCATTTTGAGGTTCTGGCTATTAAAAATAAAGTTGCTACCAAAATGGTTGTGCAAATGTCCTTATTGTGTACTATAGCATCTTTTGCATATAGGACTAGGAGTGGTATGCTTGGATCTTGAAGAAGTGCTCTTCCTAGTTCTCTGAGAAAGCATCAGATTGATTTCCAGAGTTGTTGTACAAGTTTACAATCCTGCCAGGAATGGAGGAGGTTTCCGCTTTCTCCACAACATCCCCAGCATGTATTGTCACTTGAGTTTTCCATCTTGGCCACTCTGATGGATGTAAGGTGAAATATCAGGGTCATCTTGATTTGCATTTCCCTGATGGCTAATGATGTTGAGAATTTCTTTAAGTGTTACTTTGCAATTCAGTATTCCTCTATCGAGTATTCACTGTTTAATTCTGTTTCCCATTTTTTGGATGCATTCCTTGATTTATTGCTGTTCAACTATTTCTTATCACCCTTCTGTATATAGAGGGTTGGTAAAGATTCTTTCCCATTCTGTAGGTATTCATTTTGACTTGATTACAGTATCCTTTGCTTTACAGAAGCTTTTCAGTTTCATGAGGTCCAATGTATTGATTTTTACTCTTAGAGCCTGTGTTGTTGGTGTTCTGTTAAAGAAGTTGTCTTCTGTGCCAATGAGTTCAAGACTCTTTCCAACTTTTTCTTCTAACCAATTTAATGTGTCTGGTTTCATGTTGAGGTCTTTGATCCACTTGGATTTTAGTTTGTCCAGACTTTAGTTTAGTCCAGTGCAGGCTGATAAGTATGGATTTGTTTGCATTTTTCTACATGTAGTCATCCACTTAGACAAGCACCATTTGTTGAAGATGATATATATATATATATATATATATATATATATATATATACATATATATTTTTTTTCCTTTTTATGGTTTTGGTATCTTCATCAAAACTCAGTTGTGTATAAATATGTGGGCGGTTTTATTTCTTAGTCTTCTATTAGGTTCCTTTGATCCATCGTTATGTTTATATGCCTGTTCCATGCAGGTTTTATTACTGTTGCTCTATAGCACAGCTAGAGATCGGGGATAGAGATACCTTCAGAAGATATTTTATGGTAAAGGATTGTTTTAGCAATTCTAAGTTTCTTGTTTTTCCATATGAAGTTGAGAATTTTTATTTCAAGTTCCACAAAGAATTGTGTTGGTAATTTGATGGGAATTGCATTGAATCTGTAGATTGCTTTTTGTAAGATGGCCATTTTTACTATGTTAATCCTGTGAAGCCATGAAAATTGGATATCTTTCACTCTTTTGATATGTTCTAATTCTTTCTTCAGGGACTTGAAATTTTTTTTCATACAAGTCTTTGACTTGCTTGGTTAGGGCCATACCAAGGTACTTTAAATCTTTGACTAAATACAAGAACACATCAAAGATATCATACACTATGAAAAAGTTGGCTTCATCCAAGGTATGCAGGGGTGGTTAAATATGAGGAAATCCATTAATATAATCCAACATATAAAAAAATGAATGAATATCACATGATTATGTCCTTAGATGTTGAAAAAGCATTTGACAAAATCCATCCTCCACTCATATTTACAGTATTGGAGAGATCAAGGTTACAAGAGACATACCTAAAAATAGTAAACTCAATATACAGCAAGCCTATAGCCAACATCAAACTGAACAGAGAGGAACTTAAAACAATTCCACTTAAATTAGGGACAAGGCAAGGCTCTACTCTCTCTCTGTATCTCTTCAACATAGTTCTAGAAGTCCTTGCTAGAACAATAGGACAATTGAAGGCAATCAAGGTGATACAAATTGGGAAGGAAGAAGTTAAAGTTTCACTTTTTCATGATGATATGATAGTATACCAGAGTGACCCAAAAATTCTACCAGGGAACTCCTACAGCTGGTAAACACCTTCAGCATAGTAGCTGGATAGAAAATTAAAAATAAAAATCAGTATCCCTCCTTTATACAACAGATAAAAGGGCTGAGAAAAATTTAGGGAAACGAAAGGAATTATATTATCTAACAAGGCCAATAACTCCTAACCCTAACCAGACATATCCTTCCTGGGTACTCCACACGTAAATTGATAGGCTTTGAAGGGACATTGCAATTCAAATCACCAGGTAGAAGAAGGTGGGATTTTAGGCTAAAAGAACATTTTTTAGCGTGAAAGTCTGTCATTCACTACCATGAATAAAGTCCCAGCAAATTCCAAAGACTAAAGAACAGGACTGACATTCTCCTTCTGGGAAATGTGGAATATTTCTATAACCAGGTATTATTCAAATAAGAAAATGATAACAAGACATTTTCTGGCAAATGGATGGAACCAGAAAAGATCATCCTGGCTGAAGTAACTAAAATGTAGAAAAACAAATATGTATGTGTTCACTTCTTAGGAGGTCTCCTAATAGTGGGGTAAAAGTTCCAAAAGGCCATCTACTGTAACCATATCAAGCTTCCATTACAGGGACGGGGGGGGCAGTTAATGGAGTTTTTGGCCCAGGGCATCCTATGGAGATTTTCAAGCAACCCAGATTGTTTTTATTAAAGTATGTTGCACTTTGCCCTCAACTGATTATTCTGTGCCATGTTCTTGTATCCACAAAGGTGCATCCTTCTGTATCAAATGGGATTCCATAGAAAGAGTCACAGTCCAATTTTATGCAGAGAGAGACCTTAAAACACCCAGCACTAATTGGGATTTCCCTATCAAAATCTCCCTCCCCTCACAGTTCTGAGAAGCCTGCAGGAGAGTTGGCAGCAATTGTGTCAAAAGTAGAGAGAAGTGATTGTTAGGAAATGTGCACCTGTAGAGGTTACATGCGGGTTCACAGATCACACCATGAGATCGTTCCACGTGGGAGGTTTATTAGGGGAAGAGGGTGATATGAGAAAGGTAGGGCGTTGTGGCAACAGTAGAGTCAGGGTAGTTAGTAAATGGTGAGGTAAGGTTGTTTGACAGAGTCACTGCAGAGGCTTTAGCGGTACCTCTGACTTGGTCTTCTGTGGTACACACAGCCAGCAAGCTTCAAAATGGCCCGGTTGGGTCACATTAAGGAGCTTGTAGGCTGATGTCAGGGTCTGGAGTAGGAGATTAAATGACAGGTTTGTGTCATTTATAAGAGAGGATGTTAGAGAGGTAATGATCTTAGAGGAGTGTTTTATTATCTCTTCTACTTCTCCCATTCTCAAATTTTGGGTAATTGGAACATATTTTCTTTGGATACAGATAGTACTTATTGGTAGACCGGTGTCAGGGACCACCTGAGGGAACTCACCAACTTCAGAGACCACCTGTAGGAGCTCACCAACTTGCCTCAACTTGCCCATTCCCTTACCTGCAGTAAACATACTGCTTGGAGATGTCAGAGACCACCTGTGGAAACCCATCAACTTGCCTCAACTTGCCCGTTTCCTTACCTGCAGTAAACATACTGCTTGGTAACAGCAGAGATGTGCTCACAGAACGATGGCTTATCACAAGATGTTTCAGGCCCCTGGCCGAAAAGAATTTGTAATTTTTCACCCACCCTACTTCCTCATCCTGAACCCTATATAAAAGCTGATTCCGCTCAGTAAAGTTGGTCCTTGACAAGCACCTGTTTGCTTGGACTCATTTCTTTCTCTCAGCCCATCTTTTCACAGGATTGGATTCTCTTCTATCCCCCGCTAATAACAGGGTCCACTGGCCGGAGCAAAGGATGGAGGCCGGCTTAGGTTGAGTGGAGATATCAGATTTTGTTGAAGAGTGGGAACAGGTTGTGGGTGGGGTGAAAGTGGGTGCCAATGTGAGGCGAGTGGGTTGGTCTGTTGATGAAGGAAGGAGCGAAGATTTTGGAAAGACCGAAGGAGGGGGGTAGGAGGGGAGGGGAAAGGGCCCGAAGGTTGTGAGGATTTTAGAGAAGCAGGAGAAGGAGAGACTGGGAAAGATTTTTGAGGTTGTGAAGATTTTGTAGAGGCTGGAGGTTGAGGGTGGCATGGTGGAGCTTCATCCGCTGGGTCAAAAGTAGAGAGCTCCTCAGATTGAGGCTTTATTGTTAGGAGGAGTTGAGTAGGAGAACAGGAGGAACAGAGGTGAGGTTTAGAACCAAGGAACTGGAAAGCTTGAATGTAGGGTACCTCCTTCCATTTACCAGATTGCTGACAGTGTTTAAGAAGGTCCCATAAAATACTGGGATTTAATGTGCAGTTATTCCGCCAATTTGAACCCTTACCTAACGAGTATGTAGGCCAAGTCTTATTACAGAGGTGTATGAGTTTGGAAGTCTTTAACTGGGGATGTAGACCCAAAGTTTTAAAATTATGTAGAAGACATCCCAGCGGAGAACTCAGGGGAATAGGCGGCACATTGAGAGCTGAAGGAGACGAAGCCTTGCAATGGCGTCCCAGAATAAGGCAAGTCTCTGGAGAGAGTAATCCGGTCTGGCCAATCTCTCATCAGATTTTTGGCCAGGGATCAAAGGCTTGGTGCCCCGTGGCTTAGCCGAAAGGACGCACTTCTTTATTTGCCTAGCTAGGACTCTGTGCAGGAGCACGTAGAGAAGAAGCGTGTGTAGAAGGCTCCCAAGGGGAACTGAGACCCTAGTGGAGATATGTTGACCCAAGGGGAAACTCACCAATGTAGCCGGTGATGGGTGACTTTGCAGTGAACTGGAGGCAGGAAAGTGGGGATCTCAGGCAGATCTGGAAAGGAATAGGTCCCCAGAAGCTCCGGCGTGCTCGGTAAAACTAACGGGGTCCCCTAATCCGTCCCAACGCACCAATGTTAGGAAATGTACACCTGTAGAGGTTACACGCGTGTTCACAGATCACACCATGAGATCGTTCCACATGGGAGGTTTATTAGGGGAAGGGGGGAAAGGGTCGCAGGGAGATGAGGCAGAGAAGAGAGTGGGGCCTCCTGTTCTCTTTATAGGGTGATCCATAGCATGTGCAGGTGGTTCCAGGTGGTCAGCAGGTGGTCTGGGTGTCTTTCCAAAAGCCTGATAACCGGTCTGTCAGGTCCCAGGGGCTGCCTGTAGAAGTGCCTGTTTGCTGATCCCAACAGTGATGACACAAGGAGAACAATGCCCTGAGAATCAGGCCCCAGAGGAAGATGATGCATCCAGCCTTGATGAATACTGATAAGCTAGAGTCAGATACAAAGTGGAGAGAACCTCCCCTATCAGGGAACTAGAAAAAGTTCATAGAGATACAAGAAGGAGGCTGGGTGGAACAGGAAGGAGAAGACGGTGGGGCAGCAGAGGGGATGCAAATTGAACACTTCATAATAAATCAATACATAAGAAAATCTGTGATCAAGGTGATGAAGTATAGCACTCTTCAGGAAAGATGGCTTCTTCTTGGTGGTGGATCCAGGGTGCAGCAAGGATGAACCTAGTATTCTTTAAGGGACTTGACACTGAGACTTTGATAATGTTATAATGAGTATATGAAAAATACATAATTCAATTGATGTATTTTAAAGAAGAAAAATTTTTAGTGTGGCACAGGGGTAGGAATTTGAAACTAGGAGCAATGAGAAAGGTGTGTAATGTATTTTATATGATTTTCACACATGATCAATAAGAATATATTGACAAATTTTTCAGTGATGTTACCATGAGAAAAAAAAATTGCTAAAAAAGGGCAGGGATTGTTTTTATAAGGCATGCTTTCCAGGAACTCATTATGTATGAGAAAATCCTAGCCATGAACTGGTGGTTACCCTGCTACCTCAGACCCTATGAGCTCAGGTGGCAGCACTAAACTAGCAATCCTGGCCTTAAAACTGTGTTTAGAAGGTTTATCTGGAGGACTACACTAGAAAACACAGCTGCTCTTTTTTACCTAGGTTTCTAACATGGACCCATTTCACTGTCATGAAGGCCCAATTTTAAATGTAAACACCAGGACCATAAGGGTTCCTCACTGACCACTGAGTTGGACATACCTGTCAACCAGCTGGGTCAGCCAAGGCAACCCTTCTCATAGATGTTTGGCAACATGAGTGTGGAACAGAACCACCTGTCAAATAGTTTATTTCCTCTCATTTCTCCTTTTACACTCACAGATTTTCTCTGTTTCAGCCAAACCAGTTTCAGGAATTTTCTGTTTTCTGAAGGAGTCTGGTAATTGGAATTCTGTCTCCTGGTCTTTGAAGATGCCTGTCTTATCTAAGTTCTAAGTCTCAGAGACTTTCCTTGGTGGTCTCTGCAAGTGGGTTGTTCTGAGTCTGAGAAGTAGATAGCAAGCTCCCTGCAACCTTGAGAACCAGACTGCAAACTTTGTGTAACCTTGAGGGAATTCCTGGATGTCTTGCCAGTTGGCAGAGATATGTTGCTACTGTAAAAAAAATTTTTTTTTGCTTTACCCTTTGCTTTATAAGTGTTGTTTGTACATTCAGTAAACTGAGACGTGATCAGGAATATGCCTTGTCTCCATTCTTCCTGTCTCTGTCCCCGCATTTACACTCTATTTTGTAGGTGGACCATTTTCTGTTGGTATAATGTTCTTTTGAAATGTATACACCTTACACTTGTCATTCGAATACTGATTTCTTCCTGCCCCTCACACCTGGTTTAAATCCGGATATTGCCATTGTGATAAACAGGCCAAAAAGAAAATAACAAGCAACAATGTTGTGCAAAGGGAGGAGCCAGAGGACAGGTAAAAGCAGAGGAGCCAGAAATGAGTGGGAGAAAAGGGTGAGAGAGAGAGGTTGGAAAGAGGTTTCTGGGACAGATATTGGAACAATGTGGAGATGGACTGTACATAATTTTTCAAAAAGAGCAAGCATAATGGGTAAAATCTAAATGTTAGGAAAATATGAGGACTTGAAGGTTTAGGAGGGAGGATTTACCCAGCATTGTGTTCTAGGTTCACTACACAGTCTCTGTGTGGTGATTTGGTTATAAAGCTGTTTAGGATTAACAGCAGCTTTGCCAGAAGATAACTCTATAGTAAATATTAATAGTCACTTATAACAAATGTAGCCCAACTAATCTAAGAATCCACACCCCTTAAGTCATACTTTATCATAACTTGATGGGGGGAATAAGCTCCCAGTGAAAAAACCCAAACTTAAAACCTAAAAACTCCCAAGTGAATTACTGTCTCTTTAAGAGAGACTCTTAGAATAACAAGAAACCTGAATTGCTAAAACAATCCTCTACAATAAAAGATCTTCTGGAGGTATCTCCATCCATGATCTTAAGTTGTACTATAGAGCAACTGTTTTAAAAACTGCATGGTATTGGCATAATAACAGAATAGTGGATCAATGGAAGCAAACAGAGGACCCAGAAATAAACCCACACACTTATGGACACCTGATCTTTGACAAAGGCGCCAAAACCATACAATGGAAAAAAAGATAGCATCTTCAACAAATGGTGCTGGTCCAACTGGATGTCTACATGTAGAAAAATTATAATAGATCCATACTTATCACCCTGCACAAAACTGAAGTCCAAGTGGATCAAAGACCTCAACATAAAACCTGACACATTAAATCAGCTAGAAAAAAAAGTGGGGAATACCCTAGAACTCATTGGTACAGGAGAAAACTTCCTGAACAGAACACCAACAGCACAGGCTCTAAGAACAACAATCAATAAATGGGACCTCATGAAACTGAAAAGCTTCTGCAAAGCAAAGGAGACCATCACCAAAACAAAGCAACTGCCTACAGATTGGGAAAGAATCTTCACCAACCCTTTATCTGACAGAGGACTCATATCCAGTATATATAAAGAACTGAAGAAGTTGGAAAGCAGCAAACCAAGTAATCCACTTAAAAAATGGGGAACAGAGCTAAACAGAGAATTCTCTGTACAGGAATACCGAATAGCAGAGAAGCACTTAAAGAAATGCTCAATCTCACTAGCCATTAGGGAAATGCAAATCAAAACAACCCTGAGATTTTACCTTACACCCATGAGAATGGCCAAGATGAAAAACTCAAGTGACAATACATGCTGGAGAGGTTGTGGAGATGTAAACTTGTACAACCACTCTGGAAATCAATCTGGCGCTTTCTCAGACAACTAGGAACAGTGCTTCCCCATGATCCAGCCATACCACTCCTAGGCATATATCCAAAAGAGGCTCAAGTACACAAATAGGACATTTGCTCAACCATGTTTGTAGCAGCTTTATTTGTAATAGCCAGAAGCTGGAAACAATCCAGATGCCCCTCAACTGAAGAATGGATGCAGAAATCGTGGTACATCTACACAATGGAATATTACTCAGCAATGAAAAATAAGGAAATCATGAAATTTGCAGGTAAATGGTGGGATCTGGAAAGGATCATCCTGAGTGAGTTGTCCCAGAAGCAAAAAGACACACATGGTATATACTCACTCATATAGACATACAACATAGGACAAACCCACTATAACCTGTGCATCTAAAGAAACTAGGCAAGAGATAGGCCCCTAACTAAAATGTCCAATCCCCATCTGGAGAGGCAAAGAGAATGGACATCAGAAGAAGAAGAAAACAGGAAACAACCTAGGAACCTACCACAGAGGGCCTCTGAAACCCTCTGCCCTACAAACTATCAAAGCAGATGCTGATCCTGATGGGCAAGTGTTGGGCAGAGTGAATGGAATTTTATGTAAGAACTGGGAAATAGTAAGAGCTGGAGAGGACAGGGTCTTCACAAGGAGAGCAACAGAACAAGAAAATTTGAACACAGGGAACTTCCCAGAGACTCATACTCCAACCAAGGTCTATTCTTGGAGATAACCCAGAACCCCTGCACAGATGTAGCCCAGGGCAGTTCAGAGTCCAATTGGGTTACATAGTAATGGGAAGAGGGACTGCCTCTAACATAATTTGATTGGCCTGCTCTTTGACCACCTCCCTCTGGGGGGGAGCAGCCTTACCAGGCCATAGTAGAGGACAATGCAGCCACTTTTGATGTGAACTGATGGACTAAGATCAGAAAGGAGAGGAGAACCTCCCCTATCAGTGGACTTGGGGAGTGGCATGCATGCAGAGGGAGGAGGAAGGGTGGGATTGGGAGGGGAGGAGGGAGGGGCTTATAGGGGGATGTAGAATGAATAAAGTGTAATTGAGGAAAAATTAAAAAAAAAGGGGGGGGGGGGAATAATTTAAGAACCTTAAATGACTTTCAAAAGTGGAGGAAAACATGGAGTTAGTCAATTAGCATGGAGCATGTCTCGCCCCTGGGGGCAATGGTCTCCTGAACCTACTCAGACCTCGGACACCACCACTGCTAGTTCTAGAACTGATGCAGGATGTTCCAACGAGGGGGTTAAGGCTTCTCATAATATTTCCTATAAGCCCACACCTGTTTGTTTATATCCCCCATTTTTATTCATTATTAGCCAGATAGAGCCAAGTAATTGTGGTGATGATACTTGCTTTTTTGCCCAATGCTGGAATGCTAGTGAATTTAGGTATGTCCTGGTTACTCACATGCCTCGCTGGGTGCCTGTGCCCATTGATGCCCCTCACGCTATGAGTCTCTTCAGACAGAAAAGGGATCTTGGAACTACAGTTGCCAATGTTACTGCCATCTCATTGGCGGTTGTTGGAGGTACCACCGTGGCATTAGCCATGAGTCATACTGTGCAGACTGCTCAGACCCTGAATAATTTTTTAGCCAATGTAGCTCATGCCTTAGATGTACAAAAAGGAATTAATGCTCAACTAAAAGGAAGCTTGCTGGTGTTCAATCAGAGGATTGACCTCGTGCTGGAGCAAATTGATACCCTATGGCAAATTGATCACCTTGGCTGTCAATGAAAGTATGCTGGACTTTGTGTCACTAGCATACAATATGAGAATTTTTCCTGTGCTGCAAATCTGTCTAAACAATTGTCTAGCTATATTTTAGGTAATTGGACTGAAGAATTCGATACTATCATGGAGCAGCTGAGAGTGGCCATTGTCACAGTAAATTCTACCAGAGTGGACGCAGGACTAGCCACAGGATTATCACCATGGATTGCTGCAGCCATGAATCATCTGAAGGAATGGGCGGGCATGGGAGCGTTAGCAGGCCTTCTGGTGTTGGTCTCCTTGGTTTGCCTGTGGTGTATATGCAAGATTAGAGTCTCACAACAGCGTAATGCAGCCATGATCATTCAGGCCTTTACAGCCATTGAAGCAGTACAGTCTCCCCAAGCATGGTTGGATACCATAAAAAGCTAAAATGTTATGCTCAGGATGCGAGGCTAAGTACTGCACTCAGGGTCAGCCGCTGTAGACCCAGAGAAGAGCCAGTCAGATTGCATGTGGGTTGATGCCCCAGGTCCCGCCTCTGAGAAAAAGGTAATGGACGGGTCTGATGCTCTCTGGGTGGATGACACCTAAATGAACATCGGTTCAAAGTCCCAATTTATTTCTAATATCAGAGATCAGACCTGTACTCTTGCCTGATGTGTCTAAAACAAAAAGGGGGAACTGTAGAGAGCTGCGGAATGCTGTCCCTTAAAGATGGAGCTGGTTTCCGCCTTCCACCTTCCTGATGGTGAGTGCTCTCTTTCACAAACAACTCCACATTTGGCTAAGGCTGAGTATCTGGCTTGCTTCCATGTATGTGGACCTATCTGCATTGCCCACATGGCACGCTGGGGTTGGCTACCCAGAGGCTATTTAAGCTGTGGGCTGGTTTTCCCCAGGGTCCGATGATTGTTCAAGGTTCCTGAATAAACTGCATTGAAAAAAAAAATAATGACAAAATTTTCCTAAGGATACCATTTAAATTTTTTTCTTAATAATTGATATTATGTCCTTACTGATCTAAACGTCAGATTCACATCATTTTTAGGTTTATGTAAAGATAGATAATGTCACACTTATCTGTAACCTGCCTTATTCTTTTAAATATGAGGCATTTTCATGGGGAAAAAATGTTTACATGGGTCAAGCCTATATAAAAAAGACACAAGAGGCCTAAAGATGGCAAAGTACATGCCAACCTCAATTAATCTTAAAAACTCAAAAATTATATTCATATGTTTATAAAGCAAAACTGTCCATCCCATATCAAAAAGAGGGCAAGCAAAAGAGTAGCCAAAACCAATGTTAAAATCCAGGTACAAGTTGTCTAGGATATACTTAATGCTAAAGGTAAGAGGATTTATATGCTAATGCTAAACAGTTTATATAAATTTGGCTATAAAGACCTAACATTCCAGTCTGTATAAAGAAGGGGTAAGCCAAAAGATATCCACTATCAATTTGAATACCAGGTACAAAATGCTGAGGGTATGACTAAATGCTAATGGTGAGGAGGAGCAGCCTTACCATGCTACAGCAGATGACAATGCAGCCACTTCTGATGAGAACTGATAGACTTAAGATCAGAAAGGAGAGGAGGACCTCCCCTGTCAGTGAACTTGGGGAGGGGCATGCATGCAGAAAAGGGAGGGAGTGTGGGATTGGGAGAGGAGGAGGAAGGGGCTTATGGGGGGATACAAATGAATAAAGTGTAATTAATAAAAGTTAAATAAGTTTTTTTTTTAAAAAAAGAGGGAGTTAAAATTAAGTTTGGCTATGAAGAAATAACTACCTCTTGTATATAAACAAGGGGATAGGACAAATAACTACAGAATATATAAAAATATAGGACTAAACCTCAAAATAGGTACAAGATACATATAGTATGCTTATATTATAAATTAAAAAAGTTTATATAAAGTTTACTTAAAACATGCATTTTCTATTGCTCAAGGCAGCCAGCATGTCTCCCTATTTGGAGACTACTCTAGAGAAATAGGTAGCAACTTGGCCTAACACAACAGATATGCAAGAGCCCAAAATGATATTTTGATCTATCCAACTTTGTTTTGATTTTAACATGATAATGATTGTATATTAAATAAAAATAACTTATATTGCTAATCCCTTTCAAGGGAACAACTCTAAAACTGACTGAGACAAAAAATGTGTCTCCAGACAAAACTTTAACAATACTTGGACAGTAAATGCTTGGCTACAATAGCCTCAAAATGTATTATGCTAACCTTTTAATTGACATGTCCTTCCAATGTTATTTCAAATGTTCTTAAAGGAGCTCAAACAGATTTGTGTAAATTGAGAGCAGAATATAATTTAGGAGCTAAATAAGGAGAATGAAACAGATTCTGAGGAAGAAACTGCCAAGTCTCATAATTCAGACTGGTCTTCCTGTGCCCTCTGTGCCTGTGGCTTTTCCTGTCTCATTTGCAGGAGTTAAGGGACCACTACCAGAGGATATTACTGTTCTCTGAGAGAAAGTCCAATTAGAAAGGGAAAAAGTTCATGTATTCTGGGAATTAGAAAAATTAAAATTACACAGTGATGGCAAGAGGGACTGCTTCTGACATAAACTGATTGGCCTGCTCTTTGATCACCTCCCCCTGAGGGGAGAGCAGCCTTACCAGGCCACAAAAGAAGACAATGCAGCCATTCCTGATATGATCTGATAGACTAAGATCAGAAGGAAGGAGGTCCTCCTCTCCTTCCTTCCAGTAGACTTGGGGAGGAGCATGCATGCAGAAAAGGGAGGAAGGGTGGGATCAGATTGGGAGGGAAGGAGGGAGGGGCTTATGGGGGGATACAAAATGAATAAAGTGTAATTAATAATAAAAATACAAAATTATAACAATAAAAATTGTAATAGTAAGACTGGATTGATTGCACTGGTAAATTTTAAAGTCTGGTTTTGACTTTTAAAGTTATAAATGTGCTCTATCATTTCACTCCTAAAGAGGATGTTTTGTTTAATATTACAAAAAACAGGTTTAAAAATATTTACATGTTTAAAAGCAGGTACCATGGTTGCTTTTTGTCTTTGTCTATGTTTTTGTTTTGTTTTGTTTTGTTTTGTTTTTGTTATTGCTGTTGTTTTTATCTGCTGGTTTCTGTTTTGGTTTGCTAGAGAGGTCTGGGAAACTTGGAGAGTTTAGTCTGTTGGAGTGAATCTTGAGGATACTCTACTTCCCAGGGAAGAGACTCCTTACAGGTTCTAATCATTTTGGGACCAGGAGAAATGGTCGCTGGGACCCTATCTTGTGTGATAAGAGGGCTGCTGGAGTCTGCTCTCCATCTGGAAGCTGTGGAAAGGGCCATGGCAGCTCTGCTCTTCTGAAACCTGTGTTTGTGGAAGGGACCCATGAGGAGGTACACTCCTTCTGGAATCTGTGGAACTTGTGTCCCATAGGGCCTGGTCAAGTACTGGTATTTGAGTATTCTGGTTACTCCAAGGTGGCAATGTCAGATTTCTATGTTCCTTATGTATCTTTGTGTGTTTATGTTTACCTGAAGACTTGAATATTTTTAGACATGATACAATTTGAATCAACACCTCTGAGTTTGGTCCTGCACTGTCAGAGTTAAATTCTATAAATCATTTCAAAAGTTATCGAGTATTTTAAAATAGTAACCCTTGGACAGTCTAACAAAGAATTTAAAACAGTTTCTCAACATTTTAGCGGAAATTAAAAACCTTTATATTTATTTTATTAAGTTTACAAATAAAACCAAGCCAACCTGTGAAGCCAATTAAACCAAAACTGCATTTATTAACATATATTCATGTAAAAAAAACCTGTAAAATATGTTGTTCTTCATTTAAACATGCTAGAGATTCTCAGTGCAAAATGTTTGCTTATGCTCTTTTACAGGAAAAAAGAGGACTACAGTTCCATGTTAATCCAAGGTTATTCAGGGTTATATTCAGATCATTGTTAACTTTATATGAAATATATATGCCTGGTTGCCAGTACCTAAATAAATGATTTAATGCTTTTTCTTTCTGGCATATAGACTTCGTACGGCCAGAATATTCCTTTAGTTCTCTGTTTAATGTTCAATAGAACTTTTGTCCTTTAAATTTTTGCTGTTAAGTTTTATCACAATATAATAGGATTAATAAGATTGCTAGCCCCTATGTAAATTAAGTTTAATTAAACATTTTGCTTGGATTTTAGTTTAAAAAGAACAGATTTAAAGTTATGCTAAAGATTATAGATGCGTACAAGATAGAGTTTTACCTAGTCTCCTTTTTTAAATTTTAATTTAAATTTATTTTAAATTATACTTTATTTACTTTGTATTCCCTCTCTAGCTCCCTCCCTCCTCCCCTCCCAAGCCCTCCCTTCTGCCCTCTTCTACACACAAGCCCTTCCCCAAGTCCACTGCTAGGGAAGGGGTTCTTTGAATGTCTGGTAGAATTCTGCACTGAATCCATTTGACCCAGAGCTTTTTTTTTTTGGAAGGGAGACTGTTGATGACTACTTCTATTTCTTTAGGGGATGTAGGACTATTCAATCTTTCTACATGATCTTGACTTAGTTTTTTTAGATGGATTCTTTCTAGAAATTGTCCATTTCTTTTAGATTTTCGAATTTTGTGGCATATAGGCTTTTGTAGTAAGACCTAATGATTGTTTGGATTCCCTCACTGTCTATAGTTATGTCTCTCTTTTCATTTCTGATTTTGCTGATTTTGCTAGGTTCTCTCTCCCTTTTAGTTAGTTTGGCTAAAGGTTTGTCTATCTTTGTTGATTTTCTCAAAAACCAGCTCTTGGTTTCACTGATTCTTTGAATAGTTTTATTTGTTTCTAATTAATTGATTTCAGCACTGAGTTTGATTATTTCTAGCCATCTGCTCCTCTTGGGGGTATTTGCTTTTTTGTTTTGTTTTGTTTTTTCCATAGGGCTTTCAGTTGGACCATTAAGTTGTTTGTACAAGATGTCACAAATTTCTTCTTGAAGGCAGTTAGTGCTATGAATTTTCCTCTGAGCACTTCTTCCATTGTATCCCATAATTTAGGGCATGTTGCACATTCATTTTGATTGAATTCTAGGAATTGTTTAATTTCTTTATTTTATTTCTTCCTTATCCCAGCTATCATTAAGCATCAAGTTGTTCAGTTTCCATTTGTTTGTAGGTTTTTTTTTTAATTCCATTGTTTTTGAGGTCCCGCTTTAGTCCATGTTGGTCAGATAGAATACAGCAGATTATTATTTTTTTATTTTTTATTTTTTATTTTTTTTATCAGTTACATTTTATTAACTCTGTATCCCAGCCGTGTCCCGATCCCTCATTCCCTCCCGGTCCCTCCCTCCCTCCCTCATCTCACCGTGCCCCTTTCCAAGTCCACTGATAGGGGGGACCTCTTCCCCATTCATCTGATCCTGTTTTATCAGGTATCTTCAGGACTGGCTGCAAAGCCCTCCTCTGTGGCTTAACAGGACTGCTCCTCCCTTCGGGGGTGGGGAGACCAAAGAGCCAGTCATTGAGTTCCTGTTAGAAATAGTCCCTGTTCCCCTCACTTTGGGAAACCAATTGGTTACTGAGCTACCACAGGCTACATCTGAGTGGAGGTTCTAGGTTATATCCATACATGGTCCTTGGTTGAATGTCAGTCTCAGAAAAGACCCTGTGCCCAGATATATTTGGTCCTTGTGGAGCTCCTATCCCTTCCCCATCAGACTAACTCCCCTTCTTTCTTATGATTCCCTGTACTCTGCCAAAGGTTTGGTCATGAGTCTTTGCTTTGAAAACACTGCTAGTTAGAGTCTTTCAGATACGCTCAGTAGACTCCTGTCATACGTTCAATGCACATCCCATCTGTCTTTCTAAATGAGGATTGATCATCTTACCCCATGTCCGCTCAATTGATTATCTTTTTTTAGGTGTATAGATTTCATTATGTTTATCATATCTTATAGGTCTATATAAGTGAGTATATCCCATGTTTGTCTTTCTCCTTCTGGGATATTTTACTCAGAATGATCTTTTCTAGATCCCACCATTTGCCTGCAAATTTCATGATTTCCTCCTTTTTGATTGCTGAGTAGTATTCCATTGTATAAAAAGACCACAATTTCTGTACCCATTCCACCGTTGATGGACATCTGGGTTGTTTCCAGGTTCTGGCTATTACAAATAGATACAGCAGATTATTTAAATCCTTTTCTATTTGTTGAGGCTTGCTTTGTGACCAAGTATATGGTCTATTTTGGAGAAGGTTCCATGAGGTGCTGAAAAGAAGGTATACACTTTTGAGTTTGGGTGGTAAGTTCTATAAACATTTATTAGGTCCATTTGTTTTAGGACCCCTGTAAGTGCCTTTATTTCTTTATTAGGCTTCTGTCTAAATGATCTCTCCCTTGGTGAATGTGGGGTGCTGAAGTTTCCCACTATTAAGGTGTTAGGATCCATGAAGTGTTTGAGTTTTAATAATGTTGCCTTTAATAATATACATGCTGTTGTATTTGGGGTATAGAAGTTCAGAATTGTGATGTCCTCTTGGTTAATTTTTCCTTTGATGATAATTTAGTGTCCCTCTGCATCTTTTTTTATTATTTTTGGTTGAATGTCTATTTTATTAGATATTAGGATAGTTACTCCAGTTTCTTTTCTGGGTCTGTTTGCTTGAAAGACATTTTTCCAGTCCTTTACTCTGAGATAGTGTTTGTCTTTGTTGCAGAGGTACTTTCTTGGATGCAGCAGAAAGTTTGATCCTGTTTCAACACCCATTCTGTCAGTCTGTGTCTTTTTATTGGAGAATTGAATCCATTGATGTTGATAGATAATAGTAACCAATGAATGTTAGTTTCTTTTATATTGGAGTCAGTGGTCTTACTGTGTTCCATTGCTTGTTTTCTTTTAATTCTTGTTGGGATATTATCTGCATGCTATCTTTTCTTGGGTGAAGTTGTTTTCATTATATTGGATTTTTCCTTCTAATATCTTCTGTATGACTGGTTTGCTGTGCAGATATTGCATAAATTTAGTTTTGTCATGGCATATTTTGTTTTCCCCATCTATGTTGATTGAAAGCTTTGCAGAGTATAGTAGTCTGGGTTGGCATCTGTGGTCTCTTAGAGTCTCCATGATGCTTGCCCAGGCCCTTCTGGCTTTCATAGTTTCCGATGAGAAGTTCGGTGTGATTCTGATAGGTCTACCTTCATATGTTACTTGGCCTTTTTCCCTTGCTGCTTTTAATATCTTTTCTTTGTTCTGTAGATTTAGTGTTTTGACTATGATGTGATGTGATGTGTTTCTTTTCTGGTCTAGTCTATTTGGAGTTTTGTAGGCCTCTTGTATATTTATGGACATCTCTTTATTTAAGTTGGGAAAATTTTCTTTTATGATTGCCTTGAAAATATTTTCCAATCCTTTTAGCCTGGAGTCTTCTTTTACATCAATTCCTATTATTCTTAGTTTTTGTGTTTTCATGCCATCCTTAATTTCTTGGATATATTATGTTTGGGATTTTTTAGATTTTACATTTTCTTTGAGAGAAATATCAGTTTCTGCAAGTGTATCTTCAGCTCCAGAGATTCTTTCTTCCATCTCTTGTATTTTTTTGGTGATGATTGCCTTTGTTTCCTGATCTTTTTTCCAAGTTCTCCAGCTCCAGGATTTTCTCAGTTTGTGTTTTCCTTATTGTTTCGTTTTTTTAAATTTTTATTTAACTTTTATTAATTACACTTTATTCATTCTGTATCCCCCCATAAGCCCCTCCCTCCTCCCATACCGATCCCACCCTCCTTCCCCTTTCTACATGCATGCCCCTCCCCAAGTCCACTGATAGGGGAGTTCCTCCTCTCCTTCTTTCTGATCTTAGTCTATCAGTTCTCATTAGAAGTGGCTGCATTGTCATCTTCTGTGGCCTGGTAAGGCTGCTCCCCCCTCAGGGGGAGGTGATGAAAGAGCAAGCCAATCAGATTATGTCAAAGGCAGTCCCTCTTCCCATTACTTTGTAACCCACTTAGACACTGAACTGTCATGGCCTACATCTGTGCAGGGTTTTAGGTTACCTCCATGAATAGTCCTTGGTTGGAGTATGAGTCTCTGGGAAGTTAACAGTGTACAAAAATTTCTTGTTTTTTTGCTCTCCTTGTGAGTTCCTGTCCTCTCCAGCTCTTACTATTTCCTAATTCTTACATAAAATTCCATTCACTATGCCTGACAATAGGACATCAGGATCAGCATCTGCTTTGATAGTCTGCAGTGCAGAGGCTTTCAGAGGCCCTCTGTGGCAGGTTCCTAGGTTATTTGCTGTTTGCTTCTTTTGGCTTTCAGAGGCCCTCTGTAGCAGATTCCTAGGTTGTTTAATGTTTTCTTCTTCTTCTGATATCCATCCTCTTTGCCTTTCAGGATGGAGAATGAGCGTTTTAGTTAGGGTCCTCTCTTTTGCTTAGTTTGTTTAGGTGTACAGATTTTAGTGGTTTTATCTTATGTTGTTTGTTTATATGGGTGAATATATACTGTGTGCGTCTTTTTGCTTCTGGGACAAATCATTCAGGATGATCCTTTCCAGGTCCCACCATTTACCTGCAAATTTCATGATTTCCTTATTTTTCATTGCTGAGTAATACTCCATTGTATAGATGTACCACAATTTCTGCACCCATTCTTCAGTTGAGGGGATTCTGGGCTGTTTCCAGCTTTTAGGTATTACAAATAAAGCTGCCATAAACATAGTTGAGCAAATGTCTTTTCTGTATACTTGAGCCTCTTATGGATATATGCCTAGGAGTGGTATGGCTGGATCTTGAGGAAACACCATTCCTAGTTTTCTGAGAAAGCACCAGATTGATTTCCAGAGTGGTTGTACAAGTTTGCATTCCCACCAGTAGTGGAGAAGGGTTCCCCTTTCTCCACAACCTCTCCAGCATGTGTTGTCACTTGAGTTTTTCATCTTGGCCATTCTGATGGGTGTAAGGTGAAATCTCAGGGTTGTTTTGATTTACATTTCCCTAATGGCTAATGAGGTTGAGTATTTCTTTAAGTGCTTCTCTGCCATTCAATATTTCTCTACAGAGAGTTCTCTGTTTAGCTCTGTTCCCCATTTTTTAAGTGGGTTACTTGGTTTGGTGCTCTTAAGCATCTATACTTCTTTATATATACTGGATATGTGTCATCTGTCAGATAAAGGGTTGGTGAAGATTCTTTCCCAATCTGTAGGCAGTTGCTTTGTTTTGATGATGGTTTCCTTTGCTTTACAGAAGCTTTTCAGTTTTATGAGGTCCCATTTATTGATTGTTGCTCTTAGAGCCTGTGCTGTTGGTGTTCTGTTCAGGAAGTTTTCTCCTGTACCAATGAATTCTAGGGTATTCTCCACTTTTTTTTTCTAGTCGATTTAATGTCTCTTTTTTTAAATTTTTATTTAACTTTTGTTAATTACACTATTTATTTTGTATCCCCCCATAAGTCCCTCCCTCCTCCCCTTCCATTCCCACTTCCTCCCCTTTCTGCATGCATGCCCCTCACCAAGTCCACTGATGGGGGGGTCCTCCTCTCCTTTCTGATCTTACTCTATCAGTTCTCATCAGAAGTGGCTGCATAGTCAGGGTTCTAGGTTATCTCCATGAATAATCCTTGGTTGGAGTATTAGTCTCTGGGAAGTCCCCTATGTTCAAATTATCTTGTTCTGTGTGTCTGGTTTTATTTTGAGGTCTTTGATCCACTTGGACTTCAGTTTTGTGCAGGGTGATAAGTATTTTCATTTTTCTACATGTAGACATCCAGTTGGACGAGCACCATTTGTTGAAGATGCTATCTTTTTTTCCATTGTAGGTTTTTGGCATCTTTGTCAAAAATCAGGTACCCATGTGTGTAGGGGTTTATTTCTGGGTCTTCTATTTGGTTCCATTGATTCACCATTCTGTTTCTATGTTAATACCATGCATTTTTATAAATGTTGCTCTATAGTACAGATTGAGATCAGGGATGGAGATAACTCCAGAAGATCTTTTATTGTAGAGGATTCTTTTAGCGATTCTTGGTTTCTTGTTATTCCATACAAATTTGAGAATTTTTCTTTCCATTTCTGTAAAGAATTGTGTTGGCAATTTGATGGGAATTGCATTAAATGTGTAGATTGATTTTAGTACGATGGCCATTTTTACTATGTTAATTTTGCCAGGACATGAGCATGGGAGATCTTTCCTTCTTCTCATATCTTCTTCTAATTCTTTCTTCAGAGACTAGAATTTTTTTCTATACAAGTCTTTGACTTGCTTGGTTAGGGCTACACTAAGGTACTTTATCTCATTAGTGGCTATTGTGAAGGGTGTTGTTCCCCTAATTTCTTTCTCAGCCCTTTTGTCTTTTGTATACAGGAGTGCTAATGAATTTTTTACTTAATTTTGAATCCAGCCACTTTGCTGAAGGTGTTTAATCAGCTGTAGGAGGTGCCTGGTAGAGTTTTTGGGGTCACTCATGTATACTATCAAATCATCTGCAAATAGTGATAGTTTGACTTCTTCCTTTCCAATCTGTATCCCCTTGATCCCCTTCAACTGTCTCATTGCTCTAGTAAGGACTTCTAGCACTATATTGAAGAGATTCGGAGAGAGTGGGCAGCCTTGTCTTGTATATGAATTCAGTGGGATTGCTTTAAGTTTCTCTCCATTCAGTTTGACGTTTGCTATAGGCTTGCTGTATATCACCTTTACTATGTTTAAATATTTTCTCACTGATCTCTCCAATACATGAATGGATGTTGGATTTTATCAAATGCTTTTTCAGCATCTAGGGAGATTATCATATGGTTTTTTTTTTTCCTTCAGTTTGTTAATATGGTTGATCACATTGATGGATTTCCATATATTGAACCACCCCTGCATACCTGGAATGAAGCCTACTTGGTCATAGTGGATAATATTTTTAATTTGTTCTTGTATTGGGTTTGCAAGTATTTTGTTAGGTATTTTTGCATAAATGTTCATAAGGGAGATTGGCCTGAATTTCTCTTTCTTTGTTGAGCCTTTGTGAGGTTAAATGTGACTGAGGCTTCAAAGAATGAGTTTGGTAATGTTCCTTCTGTTTCTATTTCATGGAAAAGTTTAAAGAGAATTGGACTTAGCTCTTCTTTATAGGTCTGGTAGAATTCTGCGCTGAAGCTATCGGGTCCTGGGATTTTTTTGGATGGGAGACTTTTGATGATGCTTCTAATTCTTTAGGGGATATAGGACTATTTAATTGACTTACCTGGTCATGATTCAGCTTTGGTAAGTCGAATCGATCAAGAAAATTGTCTATTTCATTTAGATTTTCAAATATTGTGGTACATAGACATTTGAAGTAAGTTCTAATGATTGTTTGGATTTGCTCAGTGTCTGTAGTTATGTCCCCTTTTTCCATTCTGATTTTGTTGATTTGGGTGGTGTCTCTCTCCCTTTATTTAGTTTGGCTAAGGATTTGTCAATCCTGTTGATTTTCTCAAAGAACCAGCTCCTGGTTTCATATGTTTGAATTGTTTTATTTGTTTCTAATTGACTGATTTCAGCCCTGAGTTTGATTATTTCCAGCCATCTACTCCTTTTTGGTGTGTCTGCTTCTTCTTTTTCTAGGGTTTTTAAGTGAACCATAAAGTTGCTTGAATGAACTGTCTCAAATTTCTTATTGAAGGCACTTAGTGCTATGAACTTTCCTCTTAGCACTGCTTTCCTTGTGTCCTCCAAGTTGGGGTATGTTCTGTTTTTATTTTCATTGAGTTCTAGGAAGACTATAATTTCTTTATTTCTTCCCTTACCCAGCTGTCATTTAGAAACAAGTTGTTTTGTTTCCATGTCTGTGTAGGCTTTTTGCTATTTCTGTTGTTGTTGAAGTCCAGCTATATTCCATGGTGATCAGATAAGATACAAGGGATTATTTCAATCTTCTTGTATCTATTGAGGCTTGTTTTGTGACCAACTATATGGTCTATTTTGGAGAAGGTTCCATGAGGTGCTGAGAAGAAGGTAAATTCTTTTGTGTTTGGGTGTAAAGTTCTGTAAATATCTGTTAGGTCCATTTGATTTATGACCACTTTAGAGACATTGTTTCTTTGTTTAATTTCTGTTTTGTTGACCTGTCCTTTGTTAAGAGTGTGGTATTGAAGTCTCCCATATTAATGTGTGGGGTTCTATATGTGGTTTAAATTTTATCAATGTTTCTTTTACAAATGTGGGTGCTCTTGTATTTGGGGCATAGATGTTCAGGATTGTGATGTCTTCCTGGTGGAATTTTCCCTTGATGTGTATGAAGTGTCCTTTCCCCATCTCTTTTTATTAATTTTGGTTGAAAGTCTATTTTATCAGATATTAGAATGGCTACTCCTGCTTGCTTCTTGGGTCCATTTGCTTGGAAAGTCGTCTTCCAACCCTTTACCCTCAGGTAATGTCTATCTTTGTGTCTTAGGTGTGTTTCTTGTATGCAACAGATTGCTGGGTTTTGTTTATGTATCCATTCTGTTAATCTGTGTCTTGTTACTGGAGAGTTGAGTCCATTGATGTTGAGAGAGATTAATTACCAGTGGCTGTTAGGTCCTTTGATTTTGATGTTGGCTCTGGTCAGAAGGTTGTGTGCTTGCTTGTTTTTTTGTTTTACTGTAGTAAGGTTTATTATTTCCTGTGTTTTCTTGAAAGTAGATAATTTTCTTGGGTTGTATTTTCCCTTCCAATGTCTTCTGTAATGCTGGGTTTGTGTGTAGATATTGTTGAAATTTGTTTTTGTCATTGAATGTCTTGTTTTCTCCATCTATGAGGACTGAGAGTTTTGGAGGGTATAGTAGCCTGGGCTGACATCTGTTTTCTCTTAGGGTCTGCATATCTGTCCAGGCCCTTCTGGATTTCATAGTCTCTGTTGAGAAGTCAGGTATGATTCTAATGGGTTTGCCAGTATATATTACGTGGCCTTTTTCCCTTGCAGCTTTTAGTATTTTTTCTTTGTTCTGTATACTTATTGTCTTGATTATTATGTGGCGGGAGGATTTTCTTTTCTGGTCAAATTTGTTGGGTGTTCTGTAGGCCTCATGTATTCTTCTTGGCCTCTCCTTCAACTTGGGGAAATTTTCTTCAATGATTTTGTTGAAAATATTTTCTGGGACTTGGAGAAGGGAGTCTTCTTTTTCCTCTATTCCTATCATTCTTAGGTTTTGTCTTTTCATATTGTCTTGTATTTCTTGAATGGTTTGTGTCAGGAATTTTTTGGATTTAACATTTTCTTTGACAGGTACATTGATTTCTTCCATTGTATCTTCTACACCTGAGATTCTTTCTTCCATCTCTTGTAGTCTGTTGTTTATGCTTACCTCTGTAGTTCTCCTTTTCTTCCCTGAATTCTTCCTTTCCATTATTACCTCCATTTGTGTTTTCTTTAATTTCTCCAGTTCTATCTTCAGGTCTTGAGTTGTTTTGTTTATTTATTTCACCTGTCTGATTGTAGTTTCCTGTTTTTCTTTTAGTTCCTTCAACTCTGTTTCTTTTTATTTCTTTCAGTGATTTAATTATTTCTTCTCTGAAGGCAGCAAAGTGTTTTTCTGCATCTTCCTGTATTTCTTAATGGATGGCCATAATCTGCTTGTCTTTACTTCCTCCATTTCTTTATGCATAGCCATGATGTTTGTTTGTTTGTTTTCTCCTCTAATTCTTTACATATTTTGTTTCCTCTATTATCCTTTTTATCACCATAGATGTAAGGTCATCTTCTTGATTTTCTATTATGCTGGGTTTTCCAGGGCTGCTCACCCCTCATTGGCTGGGTTCTGGAGATGCCACATTGCTCTGTCTTTTGTTGGTTGAGCTTTTAGGCTGACCTCTACACATTGAGCTGTTTTAGGTGTTGGCTGTTAGTTTCTGTGCTTCCTGGAGTCCTGAGGTAGTGAGAATCCCCTTGGCCAGATGATGATTTTTCCTGACGAAGTTCTTCTCTGCTTTCTGGGTATGGTCACTGTATGGCCAGTGTTTCTCAGGAATTGCCACTGTTCACCTCAGGTGTATAGTCCTGAGTAGTAGCTGTGGTCTTTGTTAGGCAGGGGGGACTCTCCTCTCAGCCATAGAGGTTCTCAGGACAGTTGCCCCACTGCTGGGTTTCTTGTTCTGAATTTAGTGAGCTGTTGTTGTTGTTGTTACAGTTTTCCAGGTACAGTCCTCTTGAAGAACCTGCTGATTCCCTAGCTGTGGGGTTTTCTGCCAACAGGGAAACTCAGTTTGTTATTATGCGGCACAAAGTTCTGTCCAGGAAAGTGAGAGGAGCACCCTGCAAGTCTCTGGGCCAAAAGCTGAGTGCTCCGTTCTGGGCCTGGAGAATGTGCACCTAGGTTGAGTTCGTGCCTGGGGGCGCTGCTCTGGTCTGGAGGCTGGCAACTGAGGGCTCCTCTCTGGTCTGGAGGTTGGGTGCCTCACTTTGGACCAGAAGCTGTGTGTCCCTGTCTGGGATGGCGGCTGAGGTCACTGCTCTGGTCTGGTCACTGTGCACCTCAGTCTGGGATGGTTGCTGGGGGAGCCGCTTTGGTTCAGAAGCTGTGCACTCTTCTCTAGGCTGGCGACTGAGGGCTCCACTCTGAACTGGAGGCTGGGCACCTCACTCTGGGCTGGAAGCTTTGTGTTCCTGTCTGGAATGGTGGCTGCGGGTTTCACTTTGGCCCAGAGGTTCTATGCTCTGGCCTGGGCTGGCTGTGTGTGTCCCTTCTGAGCCAGAGGCTGTGCATGCCTCTCTGGGCTGGCAACTACGGGCTCTACTCTGGGTCGGAGGCTTGGCACCTCACTCTGGGCCAGTGGCTGTGTGTCCCGTTTCCTAGATGGTGGCTGGGGACAGCACAGGAGGCTGTGTGAGCTGAACTTGGGCAGCGGGTGCACCTGCTGGTCCGCAGAACCTTTACTAGGTATTGACTGGGTGACTTGAGGTCAGTCCCAATTAATTTCCACACCGTAGGCTTTCCTCTCACCTGGCAATCACGAATGCTGGTGTTTTAGGTCCCTGGGTTCAGTCTCCTGGTCACTGTGCCAACACCACTGTCCTGTTCCTCAGACAGTGTCCTGCTGGAGCCGCCATCTTCTCCTTATTGATTCTAATTCTGTTTTCATGCCTTGCACCATTTCCTTCATCTGTTTGAATGTGGATTCTTGTCTCTCCACATGGTCTCTATTTTTTGTTCATTTCCTCTCTATATGCCACTAATTGTATCTCTACTTGCGCTTCTATTTGTTTGGCAAAATTTGCCTGTGTTTCTTTAAGAATTTTGTCCATGTCCTCTTTCTTTGCCTCCAATTGACTGGCCAAGTCGTTGATAGATTTGTTCAGTTCATCTTTAACTGTTTGAATTTGCATGGCTATTGCTCTGAGAGAATTGCTTGTTTCCTCTTTATGAGCCTCAAATAAATGGGTAAGCATACCTTTCAAGTCATTTTCCTGTGCTTCTGATGAAGTATCCATCAATTTTGGGGGTTGCCAATGAAGTCATGATGTCCTGATTTATGTTGAATGTGCTTTTTAGCCTACCCCTGGCCATTGGCTTATCTGAAATTTTCCCTGTTTGTTTCCGGATTCTGCAATTCAGACTGTTACTATCTCTCTCTGTCATCTGGAGAATTCTTCAAGAAGCTGAGAAGGGTCCTATGGCTTCAGTGTGTTCATTGGTGCACTATCTGTTCTTGTGGGAGGAAAGTACACAGGTGTAGAAGAGTAAATGCAGGCTTGCTCAAGTGTGTGCACTCATGTGTATGTGTGTGTGGAAGTGTGTCTTGAGAGACACACTTGAGAGAGAATATTGAACCTTTAAATGTGTGTGAGGAGCTCTGCCTGGCAGGCTTCTAGGTGGTTATTTGTGCATGCACTGTATATTTAGCAGGCACTGTGCAATTGCTGTGCAATTTCCAGCATTAACTACCTTAACTCCTCAGTTGGACCCACAGAACAGGGGCTTCAATGTCCCAAGTAATGCTCTGTTTCCAACAGTGGGTGAAAGGGGTCCAATGCCTGGCTTGTATTTTAGAAGGAACCTGGATCTGGGGCTCTGAATACACTCAAGGGCGTACTCACTCTCAAGCAGGTCACATCAGCAAGGATTGGTATATCCGGGCTCTCTGATCTCTGGTTTTTCCCTCCTTGGTCTTATGCAGAGGACTGAAGTGCTCCACCAGCTCAGTGCTGCAGCTGCCAGGTTAGGAAGTCCAGCTGCAGTTGGAGACTGGTTGCCAGTCCAGATTCCTTCTGGAAAGTCCTGGGTGCCCTCCACTGTACTCTTCAGGACTGGAAGGCCCAGCACCTGGTGTGCCTAGCTTGTATGGTGGGTTTGCTGGGATTTGTTGGGTATATAGCAAATGATCTGCCTTTGAGGATTTGGATGGACCATTCAGTCAGTGGCTGGGTGACACTGTGGAGCCAGTATGCTGGTTAGCAGACCTGGGACCTTGGGAAGATGGTGCCGCAGGTCTGGGATTCCAAGACTGGAACAGGTGGCAGTTGCTGCTTAGGGGCTACGGGGCTCTGTCTTAGCTGCTACAGACCCGAGCAGTGAGCTTTGAGCTGAGAATCTTTGTGAGCCAGCTGTGCTGAGGAGGAGAGAGGTCCAAGAAAGGGGAGTGCAGGAAGAACAAAGGAACATTTCTCTCCATGCCCAAACAAATCCACAGGTGACCTGAGACCACAGTTCTCACCTCGTGCCATGTTCCATGTCATTTAGAAAGCCTCTCTATCATAATTTCCATGGCTTCAGAAGTTCTTCAAATCACCTACTCCAGCGTTCAGCTCTTCCACAGCTCAAAAACTCTGCGTGCTAGTCATGATCTTGGCTCTGTCTCCTTAGACCTTGACATTCTTATTGATATAATAATAGGCTGGCAGAGTCTAGGGTTCCCTGGGGTACTGAATCTTTAAGAGCAGTGAAAAGAGAAGGAAACCAGATAATTCCTGGGACAGGTTTGGCTGAAAGACTGAAACACCAGTGTTTGTAAAAAGACAACTGAAGGGCAATATATTATATGACAACTGGTGCTATTTGACTCTAGTGTTGGCAAACCGATATGAGCAGGGTTGCCTTGGCTACCTGGCTGGCTGGATAGCTGTATCCTACTCAGTGATCAGTGAACAAGTTTCCTGGTCCTGGGGATTAGAGTTAAAACTGCATCATCAGGAAAGAGAAATAGGCAAGTGTGACTAGGATACAAGAGCAGCTGAGTTACCTGCTGTGGTCTTCAGACAAACCCTCTAAATATACTGTTATTGACAGGGCTGCTTGTTCAGAGTGCCACCTGAGCTCATGGGGTAGAACCTAGTTGGGTAATCACTTGTTCACGGCAAGGATTCTCTGCTACATAATGAATTCCTTGAAGGAATGCCTTACAAAGTCAAACTCTGCCCTCCTTTCTCAGAATTTTTTCTATTTGTTAAAAGCATTGTAAAAAATGTCACCAATTATTGTTATTGATTATGTGGGATGTTCATATTACCTACAATACACTCCTTTACCATGCTACCCAGATTCAAATTCCTACCTATGTGTCACACTATTTGTTTTTCTTTGAAATACATGAAATGAATTAATTCTTTTTCATATACTCATTGGAAAATGATCAGAGTCTCACTGCCAAATCCCTTAAAGAAAACTGATTTCTTCATTGCTGTATACTGGCACCACCCACATAAAGACGTCATCAGTACTGAATAGCTCTATACTTCATCACCTTGATCATAATTTTCTTTTGTATTTTTATTCTGATTTGTTCACTTTGTATCCCCTCAGCTGCCCCCTCCCTCTTCCCTTCCAGTCCCACCCAACCTCTTTCTACTAACTGTATGTTCTTTCTCTAGTTCCCTGATAGGGTTGTTTCTCCTTCCTTTTCAATGTGACCTTAGCTAATCAGGACTTGTCAAGAGTGGCTGTATCACCTTCCTCTGTGGTCTGATTCTCAGGGCCTTGTCCTGCTTGTTTCCTCAATTCCTTCTACTTATGACACTCTTCCTGAATCTCATGTTGAGTTGGATGTTTTAAGTTTTCTCTCTGCATAATATTGGACTTTGGGTCTTTGTATGCAATCCCATTTGATACAGAAGGAAATATCTCTGTGGATCCAAGAACATGGCACTGATCTATCAGTTGAGGAAAGAGAAAAACATATTTTAATAACAACAGCCTGAATTGCTTGAAAATTTCCATAGGATGACCTGACCCAACAACTCAATTAACTGCCACCCAATTGCAGTAGTGGAAGACTGGTTTGATCACAGTAGATGCCTATTGGAACTTAATTCCCCACTGTTAGGAGACTTCCAAAAAAGTGAATGCATGCCATATTGTCTTTATGCAGTTTAGTTACTTTGCCCAGGATGATTTTTCCTGGTCTCATCAATTCACCTGAAAATATCTTGCTGTCATTTTCTTAGCTGAATAATACTCTATTATGGCAAATTACCACATTTTCCCTGAAGGAAATTGTCAGTTCTGTTCTTTAGAACATGGAAGTAGCTGGGCCTTTAATCATTGTATTGAATGACAAATTTCTGGATAACAATGTTCTCATAGCCTAGACTCCCCTATATCTTCTTCTACTTCCTGGTGATTTGAATTGCAATGTTCCCTCAAAATATATCTAGTTAATTGTGGAGTGAGGAAATGTCTTGGAAGGGTTAGGCATTATAGCATTTTTAGATAATATAAAAGCCTTTGTTTCCCTAATTTAATTCTCAGCCCCTTTATCTTTTGTATACAAGAGGGCTACTAATTTTTTGAATTAATTTTGTATCCAGCCTCTTGGCTGAAGGTGTTTATAAGCTGTATGAGTTCCCTGGTAGAATTTTTGGAGTCACTCAGGTATACTATCATATCATCTGCAAATAGTGATACTCTGATTTCTTCCTGTGCAATTATAGCCCCTTCAATTGTCTTATTGCTCTAGCAAGGACTTCCAGAACTATTTTGAAGACATATAGAGAGAGTGGGCAGCCTTGCCTTGTCCCTGATTTCAGTGGGATTGCTTTTAAGTTTCTCTCTGTTTAGTTTGATGTTTGCTGCAGGCTTGCCATTTACTCCAATTGCTATGTTTATATATGTGCATTGTATCACTGATCTCTCCAATACTTTAAACACGAATGGAGTTTGGATTTTCTCAAATGCTTTTTCACAATCTGAGAAGATTATCATGTGGTTTGTTTTTCTTTCATTTCTTTTAAATAAGGTAGATCACATTGATGGGTATCTATATATTGAACTACCTTTGCATAGCTGTGATGAAGGCTACATGTTCATAGTGATGATATCTTTGACTTGTTCTTATATTAATTCAAAGACATAAAGTACCTTGGTATGACCCTAATCAAGAATGTCAAAGGTTTGTATGAAAAAAATTTCAATTATCTGAAGAAAGATTTAGAAGAAAATATCAGAAGATGGAAAGATCTCCCATGCTCATGGCTTGACAGGATTAACTTTGTAAAAATGGCCAAATTACCAAACTCAATCTACACATTCAAAGCAATTCCCATGAAATTACCAACACAATTCTTTACAGATCTTAAAAGAAAAATTCAAAACATTATATGAAAAAACAAACAAAAAAAAAACAGAATTGCTAAAACAATCATCTACAATAAATGATCATCTGGAGATATCTCCACCCATGATCTCAAGCTGTAATACAGAACAACAGCAATAAAAAAAATGCATGGTACTGGCATAGAAACAGAATGGTGGATCAGTGGAACTGAATAGAAGACCCAGAAATAAACCCACAAATGTATGGACACCTGATCTTTGACAAAGATACCAAAACCATACAATGGAAAAAAGATAGCTGCTTCATCAAATGGTGCTGCTCTAACTGTATGTCTACAATTAGAAAAATGCACACAGATCCATATTTATCACCCTGCACAAAACTAAAGTTTAAGTGGATCAAAGACCTCAACATAAAACCAGACACATTAAATTGGCTAGATGAAAAAGTGGTGAAGAGCCTTGAACTGATTGGCACAGGACACAACTTCCTGTATAGAGCACCAACAGCACAGGCTCTAAGAGCAACAATCAATAAATGGGACCTCATGAAACTGAAAACCTGTAAAGCAAAGGACACTGTCATCCAAACACAACGAATGCCTACAGATTGGAAAAAATCTTCACCCAGCCTCTATGTGATAGAGGGCTAATATCCAAATTATATGAAGAAATAAAGAAGATGAAAAGGAACAAATCAAGTAATCCAATTTAAAAAAACAAGGGGGGGGGAAGAGATCTAAACAGAGATTTCTCAATAGAGGAATATCAAATGGCAGAGAAATGCTTAAAGAAATGCTCAACGTCAATAGCCATCAGGGAATTGTAAATCAAAAGGACCCTGAGATTTCACCTTACACACATCAGAATGGCCAAGATCAAAAATTCAAGTTTCAACAACTACTGAAGAAGTTTTGTAGAGTGGGGAACACTCCTCCACAGCTAGTTTGAATTTAAACTTGTACAACCACTCTGGAAATCAATCTGCTGTTTTCTCAGACAACTAGGAGTAGCACTTTCTCAAGATTCAGCTATCCATCTTTAGGAATATATCCAAAAGACGCTCAAGTACACAATAAGGAAATTTGCTCAACCATGTTTGTTACAGCTTTATTTGTAATAGTCTGAACCTGAAAACAACCCAAATGCCCCCCCCCCAAACTTATGAATGGATAGAGAAATTGTGGTACATCTAAACAATGGAATATTACTCAGCAATAAAAAAAAAAAAAAGGAAAACATGAAATTTGCAGGTAAATGGTGGAAATTGGAAAAGGTCATCCTGAGTGATCTATCTAAGAAGCAGAAAGACACACATAGTATATACTCACTCATATAAACATATAATACAGGATAAACCTACTAAAATCTGTACATGTAAAGAAACTAAATCAAGAAGGGAGATCCCTGACTTAAATGCTCAATCCCCATCCCAAAAAACAAAGAGGATGAACATCAGAAGAAGGAGAAAACAGGGAACAAGTTATGAGCCTGCCACAGAGGGCATCTGAAAGGCCATGCCCTGCATATTATTAAAGCAGTTCCTGAGGCTTATGACCAACTGTTGGACAAAGTGCATGGAATCTAATGAAAGAAGTGAGAAATAATAAGATCTGGAAAGGACAGGAGCTCTGCAAGCAGAGCTACAGAACCAAAAAAAATTTAGCACTTTTGTCTTTCCTGAGACCCATACTCCAACCAAGTACCATGCATGCACATAACCTAGAACCACTGCACAGATGTAGCCCATGGTAGTTCAGTGTTCATAAGGTATCCATATTAATGGAAAAAGGGACTGCCCCTGACATCATCTGATTGACCTGCTCTTTGAATTCCACACCCTGATTTTGGAGCAGCTTTAACAGGCCGCAGAGGAAGACAATGCAGCCACTCCTGATGAGATCTGATAGACTAGGATGAGTAGGAAGGAGAGGAAAACCTCCCCTCTCAGTGAACTTGGGAAAAGACATGAGTGGACAAGGGGGAAGAATGCTGGGTTTGGGAGCTGAGAAAGGATGTGTTTGTGGTGGGATACAAAGTGGATAAAGTATAATTAATAAAAATTAAAATTAAAATTATTAAAAATATAGTTCCTTTTGGAACATATCCTCCTATTTTATAGGAGGGTATGCTTAGAGGTTGGCAGCCAATAAAAGTGACCAGACAAAAGAGAGCCTTTGTCTCTTTTTCTAGGTTACATTATATATTTGTTTTTGTCAGTCTTGCTCTCTCTATTTCTGAAGCTACCTATCTCTAGGTCTTTCTCCCTCTATCTCTCTCAGTCTCCATCTCTCTGCCTGACACTTGTGGCTCAGTATAAAAAGCTCTCAGTTCTGCTGATGGACTACAAGTAGATGACCGCTTTATTATGTGACATCCTGGATGGTCTCTGTAAAAAAAATAAGCAAAGTCCAATTAAATGCTTTTTGTTGAAAGATTTGCCTTTGTCAGGGAGCATCTTCACAGGAAGTATTTTACTTACTGAAGACATATCTGTGCATTAAGCAAATAATCACAGAAGTTATGATGTTAATGTCACATGTCAAGGACACATGACTTTATTAATGACAACTTGAAAGAAATATGTGACACTTTTCCTGAAATAAGAGTGTGGGACACAGAAAGTGGCATCTCTCCTTTGTGTGCTTTTAGCTGCCTAGATTGAGGAATGTAGGGCTGCTCATCATTTCCGGCTGTCCTTTTGGCTCTTAAAACTCTTACTGGCTTTCATCTGTTTCATGATATTATTTTCTTCTAAACCAATCAGCACCTGAGAGAATCTTGAGGTTTCCATGGAGATTAGTAAACAAACTTTCCTCATTGTCCAGTATCTCTGTAGACACGTGACTTTTTTTTGTAAAACCCAACAAGCCATTATCTCATCCCGTTATCTAGATCCCACACCCTTACTTCTACTTCTGTTTACTTCTGTGGCAATGTAAGGTAGGAAATGAAACTTTTATATTTATTTAATTGGTTAGCTTCCTAAGTAGAGAAGCTTCAAGGTGATCTAGGATTAAGGGGAATTTACTAAAGACAAGGTGGTCTCCTACTGGGGTCTTGGATCTGAAATTACCTGGGTTGTGACTTTGAACTGAGCTGTTACTGTGTCCTCACTAAATGTACCTTCACATTCTTATGAATATAATAGGCTGGCAGGATCTAGGGTTTCTTGTGGTATTGTGTCTTTAAGAGAAGGAAAAAAGAGAAGGAAACCAGACAATTCCTGAGACTGGTATGGCTGAAACAGAGAAAAATCCATGAGCATAAAGGGTGAATGGAAGGGCAAGATATAATTTCACAGTTGGTGCTGTTCCACAGTAGGTTTGCCAACCCTCTATAAGCAGAGTTGACTTGGCTGACCTGTCAAGATCAGCAGCTGTGTCCTACTAAGTGGACAGGTAGGAACCCTCTTGGTCTTGGGGTTTACAATTAAAACTGGGCCTTTGTGACAGAGAAATGGATCTGTTTTATTTGCCTAGGGCACAGAGCAACTGTGTTTCCTGCTATGGTCCTACAGACAAACTCTCAAAGTGAAGTGTTAGTTCCAGGACTGCTTGTTCAGAGATACCACCTGAGCTCATGGACTCTGAGGTAGCTGGGTAACTACTAGTTCATGGCTAAGATTCTCTGCTACATAATAAGTTTCTGGAAAGCATGCCTTACAAAGTCAAAATCTGCCTTCCTTAGTGGAATCTTTTTTTCCATTTTAAAATCATTGTAAAAGTTGTCAACAAATTATTTTTATTGGTTATGTGGGAATTTCATATACTATAAATTATACTCCTTTTCCATTGCCCCCAGGTTCAAATTCCTATCCATGTGTCACAGTAAAAATATTTTTTCTTTACAATACACAAATTCAAGTATGTGTTATTCATATATTCACTAGAACATGATCAGAGTCTCAATTCCAACTCCCTTAAAGAAAACTGAGCTCATCCTTGTGGAACCCGGGCACCACCATCAAGTAGCCATCAGTCCTGAAGAACACTTTACTTCATCACCTTGAGCACAGTTTTCCTTGTGTATTTATTTATTATGATTTGTTTACATCATATACCCTATGCTGTCCCCTCACTTATCTCCTTCTATTCCCACCAATCCTCCTTTTAACACTTTGCAATTTCTAAAATTCCCCTGAGTGTGGAGGTCCTCCTCCCACTTCTAAATCTGCCTACTTTATCAGGTATTATCTAGGCCGGCTGCATCATTTTCCTCTGTGGCCTGATTCTCAGGACATTGTTCTCCTTGGATATGTAATGACCTCTAATTATGACACTCTTCCTGCCTCCTCTACTGCAAACTTCCAGAGAACTGGGGGGAGGGAGAATTTCATAGGAAGATGCTATTTAGAACTGGGTGTTTTAAGGCCTTTCTCAGAATTGTATCCAGACTGCAGGTCTCTATAAGCAACACCATTTGATACAGAAGGAAGCATCTGTGTGGATACAAGAACATGGCACTGATCTATCAATTTAGAGTAGAGAGAAACATATTTTAATAACAAAGTCCTGGATTGCATGAAAATTTCCATAGGATGCCTGGCACAGAAACTCAATTATTTGCCACCCAGTCCCCTTAGTGGAATACTAGTTTGGTCAATGTAGATGGCCTATGGGAACTTCATCCCCCAACATTAGGAGTCCTCCTGATAAGTGAATTCATACCATAAGTGTCTTTCTGCATTTTAGTTACTTCACCCAGGATGATTTTTCCTGGTTCCATCCATTTGCCTGAAAATATGATGAAGTCATTTTCTTAGCTGAATAAAACTCCATTATGGAAATATTCTATATTTTCCCCTAAGGAAATTGTCAGTGCTGTTCTTTAAAACTGAAAGTTGCTTAATCATTGTACTTAATGACAAACTATCAGGATAAGTATGCTCTTTGAGCCTAGAAGTCTCTCTATCTTCTTCCATTTCCTGGTGATTTGAATTTCAATGTCCCCTTGAAGCTCATCTATTTACCTGTTTAGTCCCCAGTGACGAAAGTCCCCAGTTTGTAAAGGGTTAGCAAGTATTGCCTTGTTAGATTATATAATTCGTATGGGAATTATATGGTAGGAGATTCTGATGTGAGGCTGGTATGCCAATGAAAGTAAACAGACAGAATGGAGTCTCTGTCTCTCAGTCTCTCATATTATAGCTTGTTTTCTGTCATTATCGGTCTCTCTATTTCTGAATCTGTCACTCTAGCACTTTCTCTCTCTCAGCTTGCAGCTTGTAGTTTGGTATAAAAGCTCTCATTTCTTCTGAAGGACAACAACAAGATGACTGCTTGGTGACATGACATCATGGATGTTCTCTATAAAAATATAAACAAGTTCCCAATTAAATGCTTTTTGTTCAAAGTATTGTCTTGGTCAGGGAACATTTTCCCAGTAAGTAATTCACTGCCTGAGGTGGTATCTTTGCATTTAACAAATAATAATGCAATCTGTTATTATCGGAAACTCACATGTCAACGACACGTGACTTTATTAGTGACCACTTGAAAGAAATATGTGACACTTTTCCTAAACTGTGTCCTAAGAGTCTAGGACACAGGAACTGTCATCTCTGATTGTGTGCTTTCAGCTACCCAGATTGAAGCATATAGGACTGTTCAGCCTTTCTCTCAAGCATGCTGTCAACCTGACCCTTTTAATAACTGGCTGTTGAAATTCTCACTGGCTCTCACCTTTTGTATGTCATCATTCTCCTTCTCAGCCAATCAGTCCCTGAGTGAATCTTGAGGTTTCCATGCAGATGGGTAAGAAAACTTTTCTCATTGTCCAGTATGCATGATCATGTGCACACTTGATTCTTTCTTGTGATACCCAACAAGCCTTTATTTCATCCCCTTATCTTAATCCTACAACTTTACTCTTGTTTTCCTCTGTGACAATATCTGGTAGGAAATGATTTTTTAATGTTTATTTAATTGGACAGTTTCCAAAGTAGGGAAGCTTAAAAATGATGTGTGGTTAAGAGGAATGTACTGAATGACAAGGTAGAAAGAAATTTCCTAGGTGGTGACTTTGAATGGAGCCGTTACTGGCATACTGAATAAATGTAATTTCACATTCTTGTGGATATTATAGGCTGGAAAGGGATGGGCTTTCTTGTGATATTGAGTCTTTAAAAGGGAAAAGAGAAGGTAACCTGACAGTCCTGTGGGCTAGTCTAACAGGATCTACCTGAAAGAGGGAGTGTAATTGCAGGGACAGAGATGTGAAGAATAGCAACAAGACAGATTACCTGAACATGCAAACAACACTTATAAAGCATAGGGTACAAGCAATGTTTTTTTTTTAACAGTGGCAACACATCTGATCCACCTGGCAAGGCATCCAGGAATTCACTCAAGGTTATACCAAGTTTGCTGACTTTACCAAGGTTGTAGAAAGCTTGCTATCTACTTCTCAGCCTCAGAACACACAACATGCACAGACTTCCAAGGACAGTCTCTGAGACATATAACTTAGAAAAGACCTGCATCTGATATGGCCAGGAGGTAGCATTCCAATTACCAGACTCTTTCTTTGTTTTATGGAGAGACTGGTTAGGCTGGCTAAATATGAATTTTTTTTCTTACTCATCATCAAGGTCTTGGGATGCAATTTTAATGAGCATCTGTCTGAAAAACCGCAATTTAATAATACCTGTCATGGACTTACCTCAAAAAAAAAATGGGGTTGTTAGAGATCTTTAATTTAAATTTATGCAACTGCACTTGCATGTGTTGACATTTTTGAAGAAGGAACTGTAACACACAAGGAAGGCAGGCACAGGCCAACAAATCCATAACCACCAGGCCCACAATTCTCAGTACCCACATAATCACACAAAAGATGGAAAGCACCTCCTGAGGCTATATTCCAGGATGTACTGGCCAATTCTAAACTAGGTTTCTTGGCAGATTCAATGTCATGGATCTTATTTCTCATCATTAACATGTCCAATGAGAAGTTTTGCTAGACCAAATACCAGCAAGGTGATTCTGAACCTGAGTCCAATTAAATTCTGGCTCATCTTAACAAGAATCAGAAACCCTAACATGAATCATAACAAAAGCAGGTTGCTTAACAACTAATACTGAAAGAGCATTATTATCAGCACTAGCACAATTAGTAAGACTGTAGTACACACATTCATTTGAATAGGTATCATTGTTCTGAAAATGTCTTACTACAATTTTTCCAATTAGCAGTAAATAAGGAGGATTAACACATGCCAAAACAGAAGTATACTTAATTAATTTAGCAAAGCTACTTGCATTCCCAGAGATAATGCCTATATATCCCAATGCAGCCCCTAATTTCCACACATAGATTTGCCAATTTTTATTTGAAGTCCTCCAAAGTCCAACCCTTACAGCTTTTTCTAAAACAAAGAAATTTACACTGCCTTTACCAGAAGCCAAATTCTTAATATCCTTAAGATAGACCAGTCCAGTTCACAACTGTAAATGCAGGGTCATTGTCCCAGGAGTAGATGGTGGGCATTTCTCTAATGCATCTTGTCCAAGTAACCATTGGTTGAGGACAAGTGCATTGATCCCCTTTCTCATAGGGTGGGTAACTTATTGGAAATGTAAGACTGTCATTCTTAACTCCTGTAGGAAGGGACAATAATATCCCTCAAATGTTCCACTGTGCCTGGTTGCAAAGGGAGGCTTGAGCTGCCACCCCAATTTTAGAGTAGTAGGCATTCTGAACAATGACCTGGACTGGTAATACCCGGACTCATAAGCTGTCTTGATGTATACTCTCCCTGGTAAAGCAAAGAGGATGACCTCTTCCTATTCCTGAAAAGTTAAGAGTATGTTTTACTTGTGTTCCTTCAAAAGCAGGAAAACCCTTCAACCAAGTGTTGTTGACATAAATAAGGACTTCTGGATCATTCCAGGAACCTGGATGTAGTTGATGTGTATGAGGAACATACTCCCAATAAACATTCATCTTGACTGGAGGGGTCTTCATTGACACCATTATCATTGTCAGGAGAAAACACCTCATCCACTTGCTGCACTGGACATTCCATGAGCCTTTGAGCTGCATAAATTTTCTGCAGAAAAACACAGACAGATCCTCATCCCCATCTTTGAGTAAAGATTCGGTTCCATGCCAGAGATGTTGGTATAATGTTATTTTGAAATGTATGCACTTTATCCTGTTCATTCAAATGCTGATTTATCTTCCTAACCCACTCTCTGGTTTCAATCTGGATATTGCATTGTGATACTTATTCTAAGCATCTTGTCTCAACTTGATGTAAACTTCCAAATAAACCAACTAGACATAATGTTGAGCTAGAAGGACCCAGAGGACAGGAAAGAGGTGAGGAGGTAGAAGGCAGGAAATGAATGGGAGGAGAAAGGGCAAGGAAAACTAGGACAGCAGAGCTAGGAGAGATCTTGGAACTACATGGAGAGATGGGATGGATGTAAGATATCACTAAAATCAAGTATAATGTGAGAAATCTAAATGTTAGGAAATTATGAGGGCTTGGAAGTTTAGGATGGAGTAGCTATTGCCAAGCATTGTGTTCTAGGTTACATAAATAAAATGTGTCTGTGTGGTGATTTGCTTATGCAGCTGATTATGCTTTACAGCAGCATTAACAGAATATAAATCAAGAGTAAATATTAATCACCTTTTACAACACATTTGATTTGAAAGGATCCCTCCATTTTACTTTAGCAAAAGTTTTCTTGGTTTCTCTATGCCAAAATCTATCTTTTGCAGTTTAAGGATAGTTTTTCAAATTAAAATTTCATAATGAAAAGAACATGTTTTATATGATTTTTAGGTGTCCAGGGAAGTAGCTCCCATTCTTTGTTGTTTTTTTTTTCTTTTTTTCCAACTACATCTTAATTGTTCAGTGGGCATGCTCAACCATGCCTTGTCCTTGAGGATTGTAAGGTATTTTAGTTATATGAGAAACTTGAAGCTGCTGACAAAATCTTTTAAAAGATTTGCTAGAATATACTGTTCCATTGTCAGTTTTAAATTGCTTAGGAACTACTAGAACATTAAAAGCCTGTAGACAATAAGCAATGACATCCTTTGCAGCTTTTCCTGGTTGATCTGTGGCAAAAGTAAATCCAGAATAGGCATCTTTGGAAACATGTACATATTTTAATTGTTTAAATTCAGGAATATGAGTAATATTCATTTACCAAAACTGATTTGGAACCAATCCTTTAGGATTGACTCCCCAATAAAGAACAGGCTGAAATTGAGGAAAAGTACTGCAAGCCTTGACTATACTACTGGCCAATTCCTTTATCAATCCATATTTAAGTCTCAAGGTCTGACTATTAAGATGATGCATATTATGGGAATCCTGGGCTCTTTTTAACCATGAAAAATAAACTCTGGTGACTTTATCTGCTAATGCTATTTTTTTTGAAAGGAGTCTGGCAAATTAGAATGAGCCTTCAAACGTCCCATATAAAAGGGAAATTATTTTTTTATTAAAGTTTGAATTCCTAAAACTAAAATTCCAGGAGGAGAGGATGTCTGAATTTGACATGCATTCTCTAACATAGGCAAAGACTAAGCACTATTTGTATGCACTCTCTGTAAAAATGTTCAAAGACTTCTTATTAAAACTTTGAAACACAGCCAATATTGCAGATAACTCTGCTATTTGTGCAGATGTGTTAGACACTTGAAAAGATATTATTTTTCTTTTACAAGCATAGGCATCAACACCAGATATGGAACTATCAGTAAATACTGTTAAAGTATCAAGAACTGGGCTAAGTTTTTTTTTTTAAGTGGAAAAACTATAGGTTACACCAATAAAAACTGAATTAATTTGTTTTTTGTGCCTTAATACGTTGGACTTTTTCATAATAATCTTACATATGTTAAAATATCTTATTTATCAGATCTCTGATATGTCTGAAGGCCAGCATATTTGAGTTACTCTTTGTCTATCTTTATCATCTGTTTAAACCTTGATCCTATAAAACAATGTCATAATCTCAATTTGGGCATATTTTTTAATGTATGTTTTAGAACCAAATTTTAGGTATATCTACATAGGCAAATTTTATAGTTACCCATTTTAGATTTAATCTTAAAAGAAAAACAAACCAAAACAAAGGGACTAGCTAAAACTCAATCTTGTACTCAACTATCATCCTTAGTATAACATTAAATCTGCTCTTTTTAAAATAAAATCAAAGCAAAACTTTTTATTAAAACCTAATTTATAAGGGGCTATCAAATCTTATTAATCCTATCATATTGTATTAAAACTTAACAGCAAAACAATTAAAGGAGAAAAGTTTTATTTAACATTATACAGAGAACTAAACTTAGCCTGTAGCCCTCAGCACAAATGGACTATTCTGGCCATACCAAATCTATAGGCCAGAAAGAAACAGCATTAAATCATTTATTTAGGTACTGGCAGTCAGGCATATATTTTATATAATGGTTAATAATGATCAGAATATAACCCTGCATAACCCTGGGCTAACATGGAACTGTCGTCCTTTTTTTCCTGTAAAAGAGCATGAGCAAACATTTTGCATTGAAGAATCTATAGTCGTTTTAAATGAAGAACAACATATTTTTTTATGATTATATTGTAGTAACTACAGTTTTTGTTTAATTGGCTTAAAAAGCATGGGTTGGTTTTACATTGTATACTTAATAAAATAAACACCAAGTTTTTTTTGTTTTTGTTTTTTGTTTTTTTTTTTTTCTTTTCCCCAAAGGGTTGAGAAACTGTTTTAACTTCTTTGTTAGACTGCCCAAGGGTTACTATTTAAATATATCTGATAATTTTGCCCCTTTGGCTTTTCCTGTGGCAGGGAAATACACAGAGGCAGAGGGCTCAGTTGGCCAGCCTGAATTATGACACTGAGAAACCAAAAGATTAAACATCAGCAGTTATTATTAAAGTTTAAGGCCTGAACCAGCTGGGTGAGGTCCAGTAATTCCCTGAGAGAAAAACTCCCCTTATTGCATTCTTTCCCCACTTACTAGATATACAGTTGCTAGGAAACTGGTCCATACCCCTAGGGAGGGACACCAGATCACCAATGGTTTGGGGGCCTTCCTCTAACCAATCAGTTAAAAATGCAGCATTTTGACCAATAGATGCTAGTAAATATTTATTTACTATTACCCCTGCCTTGGGCATCCTGGGCAGAACCAGAATCTTTAAATCACCCAACTAATGTGAGCATGGAGACACTCTGCTCTCATCAATTTTGTGGTGGGAGTATGAGCCCAAGCTGCAGTTTGTAGCTTGTAATAAAAAGATCCTCATGTGTTTTGCAACAAACTCAGCTCCTGGTGGTGGGCTTTTGGGGTATCACGTTTTGGGCACAACATAATTTGGGGGCTCGTCAAGACCTCTCAAGACTCCTGAGCTAAAGGATCAGAACCCCGGGTAGGTGCATTTTTCTTGGCCACGTTCTGTGTCTCTGTTTTCTCATTTTGTGTATATTTGAGATCTCAAGGTAGTATACAGTGAGTTGCCAGGGACTGGTAGTGTCATTGTACACCAGATGACAAGTTGGCAGATGGAGGCCACGGGGATATTGGGAGACATCCCAGATTCCAGTGGTGCAGTGCTTGCCAATATCACTGTGAGGAACATGGGGTCCCAAATCTATTTGATAGGCCTAAAAAATGGGTCACTCCCACTGAGACAGGATGTGAGATTGCCAGGTGAACTGTAATGTGACCTGTGATGGCCATCTTGATCGCCACATAATATGGAAAAAAAACAAAACAAAACAAAACAAAAAACACCTTAGTCAAATAATTTTTGTTTCCTTCTAGATTAAAAGGATGTTATTTTAAATTGGTATTGGTTTTAGAAATTAAATTGTTTGCACTGGTAAATTCTTGTATTAAAATTCTGGTTTTGACTTTTAAAATTATCATTATACTTTGTGACTTCTCTTCTACAAAAGGGGTACTTTATTTTGATATTGCAAAAAGAGGATTTAAATAATGTTTAGATGTTTAAGGCTATACAATGTTTTTCACATGTTTTAGACAATGATCTTGGGTGGTCTAACAGAAATTTTGAAACAATTTCTTGATCCTTTTGGGGGAGAACAAAAACATTTGGTGTTTATTGTATTAATTTTACTAAATGAAACCAAGCCATATGGTTTGAGCTAATTTAAAAAAAATGCAATTTTTAAAGTGTATCTTGTGGAGAGCTGCTTGTTTGTTAAGCTGCTTTGTTTATTAAAAAAAAAATTCCACCCTGATCTTTACCTTGAGACACAGAAAAGAGGAAGTATCAACAAGTTCCTTAAAGCTTGTTCTAAGTTCCTTAGAGTTTGTTTTTGTGACCTTAGACCATATCTGATATAAAGAAGTAATTTTGGAAAGAGAATTTGGCAGTTTGAGAACATCTTTTTTTAATTAATGTAACTTGTTTTTGCTTTACCTATAAAAAGCAAATCATGGACACTGGATCATGTCAGGATAGAAACGATTTTGATGAGAGTTTTTATGTTTTATGAAAAGTGAGAAAGAGAGCAAGAGATATTTAAAGAATAACTTGTCTAAAATAAGAATGTCTGTTTAAGCCAGAAGAATGAATCGAGAATCCAGAAGGTATATAGAATGTTGCAGAAAGTTAGTGTCTGTATGTATAAAAAGCCAGAGAGTTAATATGATTTGAGAAAAGATGCATTTTAAAATATGTTGCAGTTCATTTAAAAGGCTGATGATTCTATATTGAAAAATGTTTTCTTATGCTCTATTAAGGGAGAAAATTCTGGCTGATAGATTTGCTTTGGCCAGAATAGTTCATACAGTTTAAAATTGTTCTGTACTGTCCTGTTATGCAGTAGGTTCTAAAATTTATTTGATCACAATGTTAGAACTTTTAGTTTTGAAAAATTGTAAATGTTTCATAGAGCTTGCTGTCTTTAGTTTTATCTTTAGTTGCCATCTTTGTTTAGGGCTTCCAGCTGAGTTCAGTTACACATGGCCAGCTAACGTGCTGATGCAGAGATAAAGAGGTTTGAGCCATGAGTTTACAATCATCTTTGTTTAGGTCTCTCAGTTATGTTTAGTCCTCTGATTAGTGCTAAGTACATTTGTCCTTTAAGCTTTTGCTGTTCAATTTTAATGTAAGCAGTAGGAGCAGCAAGACTTGCTAGCCTCTGTATGAACTGTATCTGATTAAAAGGTTTGCTTTGATTTTAGTTCAGAAAAAGCAGACTTAAAGTTATGCTAATGAATGCAGTTCGTTAAGATGTAGAGCTTTCCCTACATGTCTTTGTTTAGACTTTTTTTTAAGTTTAAGCCTAGGATGTGTAATGACAAAGCTTTTTTATGTAGATCTATTTAAAATACGCGTTTTAGGAATTATGCATTTTAGTTCTAAAACATGCATTTCAGCAATATGCCAGCATTAGAGAGTATAGCATTCTGTTTTATAGGACACAGTTTAGAGCAGATGATAACAATAGACAAAGAATAACTGAGATATGCTGGCCCTCAAGCTTGTCAGAGATCTGATGAATAAGGCATTTTAACATGTGTAAGGTTTTTGTTACAGAGAGTTCCAAAATTCTGACAGTAGCTCCCCCAAGGTCTCCAAGAAGATTTGGACATAGTTACAGATGACTGCGACTCTGGATTGTGATATGCTAACCACTGGACAATACTGCCTCAACCTGGCCCACTGCTAAGATCCAACCTAAACTGTGGACAAAGCTGTGGATACCTGGGAGCCACTGTTTCACATTTCGAGAAGCAACATGAGGTCGGTCTCTCATGTTCTTCTTTCCACAGAGTCAGTCTCTCATCTTATGTACCAAATGGCTGGTCCGCCTCTGCTTATGATTCCATGAGACTGCAGGAGCCAGGGACACTGTCTAGATGATGGACTAACTAGTCATCTCTGTCATTTTGATTGGCACATAGATTGGTATAAGTAATTTATCCACCTCAGGTCTCTAATCACCTTGACAGCTATGCTAAGCTAATGATTGCTTTGCAGCTAAAGAGCAAACAATTAGATCCACTGTTAGCTCATTGATCAGTTCATTAGTTAGTTAGAACTACTAGGTACTAGACCTTTTATTCAGACAGAAAAACATGTTTGCCTTGCTCACAGGATTCATGTCAGTTTCCTGCTTCTTAAGATATATAGCTTTATAAAAAGATAAGAAGTTTATGTAGGGTCTGAAAATATAGGAGTTTAGGTTACAAAAATCTAGAGTGTTATTTGGTCTGGAAAAATGTTTAAGGGTTAATAAATGCAAAAAAGACTGGAGAGTGTAAATGTTTTAAGGTATATAAATGTTTGCTATAATGATATAAAAATAATTTAGGGCATATTAAAAATAGGAGATATTTTAGATTTCTTCTCTTTGCTACTGTTGTGCTTATGTTATAAGATTTCAGAAGTTCAGAGTTTGGGCATTGATCAGTAGAGTTCTGATAAGTCGATGGAGCACTGACTGCTTATTATTCAGTCACCAGCATAAAATTTTAATTTCCTCTGGTAGTTTTCTAAACATGGATTTAAGTGTTGCTTCTTGTCATGTGAAAAATATCTGTTTACTGTTTATTACTGACTCAAAAGCCATAGCCTTTACTATAGTATTCTATTCTGGGATCAGCTATGGACTGGAAGCTGAAATATGGGCTTCCAGGAATCTGATGTGATTGCTCCTGGCCTCTTTAGGTGGATCAACTAACCAATCTGAGGATTGCTCCATTGCCCAAACTTTGACTGGCATTTCAGCCTTCCTAGCCCCTGATGGCAACAGTCCCATTGTCAGTGCTGAAACAGTTTCAGAAGACAAGAACCTCAGCCCCAAATCACACCAAGCAGGCTGAAATGCTAAGTCAAAAGGGGCTCCTTGTCATTAGCTATTATCTTGGGCATCTGCTTAGCTGAAATGGGAACTAGTATTGCAGGAACTGGACTAAAAGACTAGAGAGACACTACAGAGAAAGGATAATAGTTCTCCATGGCTCACTACCCCTATATCCACCCTGAAGAAACCCCTACTCATTTTGATTTTTATCTTTGGGTCTTGTATTTTAAATTGCTTGATGGTTCTCAGGAAAAAATATTTGGGAGCAATACACTAATGGTACTCAGATGCCATTGTAGAAAGATAAATCTGTAGAATACAAGGGGTCATACATGGAAGACTCAACATTGGGTCTTCAAATTATCATGGCAAGAGGAGAAATGAGAGACCAAAGATTAAAAATTAGCAGTTATTATTAAAATTTAAGGCCTGAACTAGCTGGGTGAGGTCCAGTAATTTCCTGAGGGGAAGAACCAGCCTTCCTGCATTCTTTCCACACTCACTAGAGATACAATTGCTAGGAAACTGGTCCATACCCCTAGCAAGGGACACCAGATCACTAATAGTTTGGGGACCTTCCTATAGCCAACCAATTAAAAATGCAGCATTTTGACCAATAGATGCTAGTAAATAATCATTTAATATTACCCCTGCCTTGGGCATGCTGGGCAGAACCAGAATCTTTAAATCATGAGCACAGAAATCTCTGCTCTCATCAATTTGGTGGTGGGACTGTGAGCCCAAGCTGCAGTTTGTAATTTGTAATAAAAAGATCCTCATGTGTTTTACAACAGACTCAGCTCCTGGTAGTGGGCTTTTGGGGTATCATGATTTGGGCAGAACAATACTTGGATGTTTATTCTTCAGACTCTGTTTCATCCTCACTATCTAGCTCCTAAATTATTTTCTGCTCTCAAATTACACAAATATGTTTGAGCTCCTTATGAACATTTGAAATAACTTGGGAAGTACTATTTTCTGCCTGTTTGGCTGCTCTAATTTCCCCAAGTATCTCTTTAGCTTGTGAGGTTACTTTTCCCAAGTTTCCAGATGAATGGTACCTTCAATTGGTAACCAGGGACAAACTTCATTTGTAAACTAACAAGGTTAATGGCATTTCTCCCAATTCCTTGCTTTTATTACTATTGACTTTAAAGATTTCATTAACATCTCCCTGCTATTTCTCCGTACCATGATTTACCTGCCTACTACCTTGTCTTCCTCCCTGTGATGGGCTGTCACCACAAAGCACATTTTTTTCTCATGCATTTGGAGCTCCAAAAACCAGTGTTTCTCATGTTGCCCCTTGTTTTCAAGGTCCATTGTTCAGGAGACAACTGACCCATCCTTCAGACTTATTGAAAAGTATTCTCTGTGATATTAATAAAAGTATCTTTAGTACAAATAACTGTTAATCCTAAATAGCTGTATAACCAAATCATGACACTGGCACTGGGTTCATTTAGTTAACCTAGAACACAATATTGGACAATAGTTACTTTCTCTTAAAACTCCAAGCCCTCATAGTTCTTCCTAACATTTAGATTTTACCCAGTATACTTGTTTTTTGTGAAATATTAGGTCCAGTCCATCTCAATGTAGTTCCAAGCTCTGTCCTCCAGGTCTCTCTCCAAGTTCTCTCTCCTTGCCCTTTTTGCCACTTGTTTCCTACCCTCTGGATCCTCCCTTTGCACAACATTTTGGCCATTTGTTTATTTTGGTATGTTTATGACAATGCATTATCTGGATTGAAACCAGAGACTGGGAGAGGGTGGAGAAATCAACATTTGAATGAACAAGAGTAAGGTATATACATTTCAAAAAAATATTGTACCAACAAAAAAAATGGCACATCTGAAAGAGGGAGTGTAAATGGGGGGACAGAGACATGAAGAATGGAGACAATACAGATTCCTGATCAAGTCTCAGCTTACTGAATGAGCAAACAACACTTATACATCAAAGGGTACAAGAAAAAGTTTTTTTCACATTAGCAACACATGTGTGCCACCTGGCAAAGCATCCAGGAATTCACTCAAGGTTACACAAAGTTTGTGGTCTGGTTCCCAGGTTTGAAGGGAGCTTGCTATCTACTTCTCTGACTCAGAACACCCCATTTGCAGAGACCATCAAGGAAAGACTCTGAGTCATAGAACTTAGAAAAGACCTACATCAGCTAAGTCCAGGAGGTAGAATTCAAATTACCAGAATCATGAAAAAACTAGACAATTCCTGGGACTGGTTTGACTGAAAAAGAGAAAATCTGTGAGTGTAAAGGAGAAATGAGGGGAAATAAACTATTTGACAGCTGGTTGTGTTCCACACTACTGCTGTCAACCCTTTATGAGCAAGGTTGCCTTGGTTAATCTGGCTGGATGGGCAGCTATGTCCTAATCAGGGGTCAGTGTGGAACTGTCCTGGTCATGGAGCTTTGTTTTGTTTTTTTTTTATTATTTTTAATTTTTCCTTCAGGACAGTGAAATGAGTCTGTGTTATAAGCCTAGAAAACAAGAACAGCTGTGTTTCCTGCTGTAGTCCTCTAGACAAACTCTCTAAATGTAGTGTTAGTGCCAGGACTTCTTGCTCGGAGATGCCACCTGAGCTCATAGTGTCTGAGGTAGCTGGGTAACCAATAGTTCATGTCTAGGATTCTCTGCTACATATGGAGTTTCTGGAAAGAATAACTTACAAAGTCAAAATCTGTCCTCCTTTAGCTGAATCTTTTCTCAATGTTAAAAGTCATTATAAAAATTGTCAACATATTATTTTTATTGTTTTTTGGGAATTTGCTATAATATACATTACGCTCCTTTTCCATTGCTCCCAGGTTCAAATTAATATCATGTGCAACCCTAATTTTTTCTTTATATCCCATCAATTGAAGTATGTGTCCTTCATCTAATCATTGGCCCATGATCAGAGTCTCAGTGCCAAGTCCCTTAAAGAAAAAAAAAGGAGTTCATCCTTGCCACACCCTGGCAACACCACCAAGAAGGCATCAGCCCTGAACAGCTCCACATATCAACTTTATCACATTTTGTCTTCTATGTTTATTTATTATGATTTATTCACATTGTATCTCCTCTGCTGCCCCTTCCCTCTTCTCATTCCAATCCCACGCACTTCTTCTTCTACCCCATGCACTTTTTCTACTTCCATGATAGAAGAGGTCCTCTTTCCCCTTCTATCTTACCCTAGCTTATCATGTCTCATCAAGGTTGACTGCATCCTCTTCCTCTGCAGCCTGATTCTCAGAGCATTGTTCTTGTGTCCTCAATTCCCTCTACTTAGGACACTCTTTCTGCCCCCTCTCCTGTAGGCTTCCAAGAGCTCTGAAGGAAAGGAGAATACCATAGCGAAGTCCAATTTAGAGCTGGGTGTTTTATGGTCTCTCTCTCTCTCTCTCTCTCTCTCTCTTTCTCTCTCTCTGCTTACTATAGGACTGTGGGTCTCTGAATGCAATCCCATTTGATGCAGATGTAATTATCTCTGTAGATATAAGAACATGGTACTGATCTATCAGATGTGGGCAGAGAGCAACATATTTTAATAACAACAACCTTGGTTGCTTGAAAATTTCCATAGGATGGCCTGTCCCAACAACTCAATAAATTCCTCTAGGGGAAGACTGATTTGGTCACAATAGATGGCTTTTTGGAACTTTATCCATATTGTTAGTATAGGATATCTCCTAATAAGCAAATACACACTAGATTTGTCCTTTTCCATTTTAATAACTTCACCCTGGATGAATTTTCATAGTTTAAACCATTTGCCTGAAAATATCACACTGTCATTTTCTTTGCTGAATAATACTCATTTATGGAACTATTCCACAGTTTTCCCAATGGAGATTGTCAGTCCTGTTCTTTAGTCCTTGGAAGTCTTTGGGACTTTAATCACTGTATTGAATGATAAACTATCAGGAAGATTATGTTCTTTTGGTGTTGGTATAATGTTCTTTTAAAATGTATATGCTATATACCCTTGTTAATTCAAATGCTGATTTCTCCACCCCCAACTCTCTGGTTTCAATCTGGATATATTGCATTGTGATACTCACCATAAGCATCCTGTCTCAACTCTTGTGTAAATAGGACACAAATAAAGCAACTAGATACAATGTTGTGTAATGGGAGGAGCCAGAACAGGAAAGAGGGGAGGAGCTAGAGAACAGGAAGGGGCGAGAAGGAGGAGGAGCTCGAGGAGAGGGGAGCACGAGGAGAGCAGAGTGGGAGGAGAGAGCTTGGAGGACTTGGAGCATGAACCAGACCTAAGATTTCACAAAAAGCAAGTATAATGTGAGAAATCTAATGTTAGGAAACTGAGGGCTTAGAGGTTTAGGAGGGAGTAAATATTGCCCAGCATTGTGTTCTAGGTTAACTAAAAACCCAGTCTCTGTGTGGTGATTTGGTTATGCAGCTGTTTAAGATTAGTAGCAAGCTTTATAAGAACATAAAACAATAGCAAATATTAATAACTGCCTACAACAAATGGCGCCCAACTAATCTAAGAATCCACACCCTTTAAATCATACTTTATCATAATTTGGTGGGGGGAATAAGCTCCCAGTGATAAAAACCAAACTTAAAATCTAAAAACTCCCAGGTCAGTTACTGTTTCTTTAAAAGAGGCTCTTAAACCAGCCCAGGAGCAAAAGTCAGCCTCCTGTGGGCAGACCTGAGACTTCCATAACAAAACTGGCTGCTGCTGCAGTTTAACTGAGGGGTAAACAAGCATGGCTCCTTTTTACTGTGGCTGGCTCAGCTACACAGCCATGGAGGGAAAGAAAGAAACTGGAGGCAGACAAACCTCTAGACAGAGTTTGGCCTAAACTGCATGTAAAATAAAAAATTGCCATGGCAGAGGGTGTTTTAATCCCTTTTGGCTTCATTTTGGCTGTCATATTCATGGATCTGGTTGCAATATATTTAATGGTGTTGGTTCTTCTCCATGCCTTCTCCAAGTGAAAGAATAAAGTCCTAGCATAATGCTGACTCGGCTCACAATCTGCCTTCCCGCCTTCCCGGTTCCGGGTACGTGACTCTGCTCACAATCTGCCTTCCCGCTTTCCCTGTTATGGGTACATGACTTAACTACGGCTTTGTTCAAACCAACAGACCCCTGTAACTATGCTTCTTGCTTCTGTAACCGCGCTTCCTGCTCCCAAGCCCTATAAAAACCTGTCACCCCAACCGAGAGGCGCGCAAGTCTTCCGAGAGACTTTGTCGCCCCGGGTACCCATGTACTCAATAAAGCCTCTTGCTGGTTGCATCCGAACAACTGGACTCATTGATCTTTGGGTACAGGGTCTCCCTGACGGAAGACAACCTGCAGGGGTCTTGCACAAGAAAGTTCAAGGAGAAAATGGGGAGAAAGCCAGGGATTGGGGTACTAAGTTACAGACAATAGTACTCATCCAAATAATTAGGTTAATAATGGCTAAAATGCAAAGCTCTCTGGCTGCAAGGTATTTGTCAGCTCTTTCTGGTAAGGGTCTGCCAATTTATGGAAACATCAAATAAATAACCAACTGGACTTTGTTTGTTACAGCGTAAATTGGCACTACTGATTCCAAACTTAAAAATTTCTTGTCTCTTTGTTTGATTTTCATTTAAAGGCTTTGAGTTAAAAATATACTGATTTGAAACTATATATATCTGAACAAGATGGTGAAGGCACATGCCTTTCTTCCCAACACAAAGTAAAAAGAAACAGGCAGATCTCTGAGTTCTGGATCAAGCTTCTTTACATAATAAAAGTCAGGATGGCAACACCTTCTATTTAGCCACTTACAGAGATAGTCTAAGATTCTAAATGACAAAATTTTCTTTAAGGTTACCATGTAAATTCTTTTTTTCTTAATAATAGATGCTATGTCCTTACTGGTCTAAAGGTTGGATTCACATAATTTTTAGGTTTATGTAAAGAGAGATAATTTCACACTACTCTGAAATCTACCTTATCCTTTTAAATGTGAGACATTTTCATGGGGGAAAAATGTTGGTCATGCTTAATGTAAAAAAGACACAAGAGGCTTAAACATGGCAAAGTACATGCCAACGTAGTTTAGTCCTGAAAACTCAAAAATTATATTCATATGTTTAAAAAACAAAACTTTCCATCCCATATTAAAAAGAGGACAAGCCAAAGAATAGCCACTATCATTGCAAAGTCCAGGTACAAGATGCCTAGGATATACTTAATGCTAAGGGTAAGAGAGTTTATATACTAATGCTAAGAGAGTTTATATGAAGTTCGGCTATAAAGGCATGCCTGTCCTTTATAAATAAGAGACAAGCCAAATAATAGCCACTAACAATGTAAAACCCAGGTACAAGATGTCTAGGGTATGCTTAAATGCTAAAGGTAATAGGGAGTTTAAATAAAGTTTGGCTATAAAGGCATAACTGCCCGTTCTATATAAATAGGGATAGGACAAATAGCTACAACATATATAAAAATCTAGGGCTAAACCTCAAAGCAGGTACAAGATACCTACAGTATGCTTATATTCTAAATTAAAAAGGAATTTATATAAAGTTTCCTTGAAACATGTGTTTTTCTATTGCTTAAGGCAACCAGCTTGTCTCTATTGGGAGGCTTCTCTAGGGAAATAGGTAGCAGCTTGGCATATACAATAGGCACACAAGAGCCCAAAAAGATATTTTAATCTATCCAATCTTGTTTTGATGATAATGATTGTATGTTCAATAATAATGGTAACTTATATTGCTAATCCCTTTACATGGCAACTCTAAAACTGACTGAGACAAAAAAAATGTGTCTCCAGCCAAAAACTTCAACAATACTTGGCCAATAAATCCTTGGCTATAATATCCTCAAAATGTATTACGCTAACCTTTTAATTGATATAGATTAAATTGGCTTACAATTTAGTTTCATTCTGCACATCTCATCCATTTATAATTTTAAAACTCTATAATGCTTGTGAAAAATTATATGTTTGCAGAACAAAAGAACTAGACAACAGAGAGGCTGGATCAAACCTAACAGAATCATTCTTCAGCATGCTGAGACATTGACACATCTGTTCCAGCATCTTGCATGTTCCAGCATTCTGCTTGTTCTTGCTTCAACTGCTTCAATTGCTGTTTTCTCATCAAAGCCTGCTCCCAAAAGAACTTTGAAGAAAGCTATTAATTTTAACTGGTCCAGCATTTTAGACTGTTCCAAAAAGAACTTTTATTAAGCCTGAAATTTCTCAACATTCAAATTTTATTGGACCACAAATGTTATTGCTTGCTTAATTAACCATTTTTATTTGGGCCCCCTACAGGATTTCTTCATGTCCACAATGTCAGATAGAAGAAACTCATGAGAATGGCGTCCAATTTCCTTTAAAGGGGGTTGGGTATGTTTTTTGGTTGTTTGCTATGGCTATGAAATTTTATTGTCATTGGGAGATGTTTATTATTATTCAAAGTGAAACAAGGGATATACAGGGATATTTTATAGAAATAGAAAAAGGGGTAGATTATTGAATCTACTCAACTTAAGGTTTTATTCACAAATAAGGTTAATTTTAACTCTGGTATAGGATTTTGCATATTGATGCAAAAATAAGTATTTTTAATACATTGGTATAAGCTTTAGTATATTGATAGAAAGTCAAGGTTACTTCCAATACTTTTAAACTATTATTAAAAGGTAGTTAGGATACTAGGTATGCAAGTTAATTATTAGTTATTTAACTCATAGTCATGTCAGACACTAGTCTAATTTATCACAGGAGTATATCTCATAGGTTTGACAGATATGATTTTGTATTCAAAGCGACAGATATGATTTTGTATTCATAAAGATAGGTAGTCTTCAAAAACTTCAGAGACCTACAGAATATGGCATTTAAAATGTTCTTATTATTTTAAAGATTCTTTGACAATGAGACAAGTCATTTCCTGGCAGCACCCTGCCTACCTGAAAGAAGATAATGAGCATCGAAGAACCTCCATATGGAGATGGCTTTAATGTGGCAAACAAGCCACTCGGGTAAAGAAAATACCCTCACTTCACAACAGACAAATTCTGCCTAAAATGGGCAAGCTTAAATGCAGGACAAGTCGACTGCCGAACTCTGCCAAGACAGGGTAAGCAAGTCCTAAATAGTTCCTGCTTCATGTATATGTCTGTCAAAATATTCTGAGCCAGAAGGCTGAAGATGATGCTTCAATGTTATAGAGAGTTATGGGTGACTAACTGTTCAGCAGCAAACTGTCTCTGTCAATTTTTTTTTGTTTGTTTTTTGGAAGCTGCTAACATGCGCTTCCTATTTACTCTCATAACTAATTTTATTCCTTCTCAAGTCTCTGATGGGGTTGAGACCCAGTATTTACAGTATCACATTTAAGATTAAGTTGTTTAGAAATTAAGAAATCTTTTTATATAGGTAATACCAATAAGGATAAAAGTTAATTTAGGTATAGAACTTTAAACTTATCAAGATAGATAGGATAATCAGACACTCTCCTAAGATACCCTCTCCATGTGCTAAATACACATGGACTAGACATTGAACGTATAGATCTTACCTAACAGTTTTCATAATTTCATAATTATTGTTGCATTGAAGGAAAAGGAGCCTTTTATTGGACTTAAAGGGGGAAATGTTGGTATAATGTTCTTTTAAAATGTATATGCTATACCCTTGTTAATTCAAATGCTGATTTCCCCACCCCCAACTCTCTGGTTTCAATCTGGATATTGCATTGTGATACTCACAATAAGCTTCCTGTCTCAACTCTTCTGTAAACAGGACACAAATAAAGCAACTAGATACAATGTTGTGTAATGGGAGGAGCCAGAAGACAGGAAAGAGGGGAGGAGCTAGAGAACAGGAAGGGGCGAGAAGGAGGAGGAGCTCGAGGAGAGGGAAGCATGAGGAGAGCAGAGTGGGAGGAGAGAGCTTGGAGGACTTGGAGCATGAACCAGACCTAAGATTTCACAAAAAGCAAGTATAATGTGGGAAATCTAATGTTAGGAAACTGAGGGCTTAGAGGTTTAGGAGGGAGTAAATATTGCCCAGCATTGTGTTCTAGGTTAACTAAAAACCCAGTCTCTGTGTGGTGATTTGGTTATACAGCTGTTTAAGATTAGTAGCAAGCTTTATAAGAACATAAAACAATAGCAAATATTAATAACCGCCTACAACATTTTAGCTAAGAATTCCTTCCATCTTCTTCCACTTCCTGGTGATTTGAATTACAAATCACCTTGAAGCTCATCTCTTCACATGTTTAGTCACCAGTGAGGAAAGGAAAAGTCACAGTAGGGTTAGGAGATATGGCCTAGTTACATAATATAATTCCTTTTGTTTCCCTAATTTCTTTTCTAGCCCTTTTTTTCTTTTGTATACAGGAGAGCTACTGATTTTTTTTTTTTTTTTTAGTTAATGTTGTATCCGGTCACTTTGTCAAAGGTGTTTATCAGCTATAGGAATTCCCATGTAGAATTTTTGGGGTCACTCAGGTATACTATCATGTTATCTGCAAATAGACTTCTTCATTTTACATTTCTATCTTTGATCTTCATCAATTGTGGGCTTCCTTGCTTTTTCCCTGATTTCAGTGGGATAGCTTTAAGTTTCTCTGTTTAGTTTGATGTTGACTATAGGCTTGCTGTATATTGCCTTTACTATATTTAGATATGTGCCTTGTATCTCTGATCTCTCCAATGCTTTTAACATGAATGGAGTTTTAATTTTGTCCAATGGTTTTCCTGCATCTAAGGTGTTTATCCTGTGTTTTTATTTTTATTTTCAGTTTTATAATATGGTGGATCACATTGATGAATTTTTGTATATGGAACCACCCCTGCATACCTGGAATGAAGCCCACATGGTCATAGTGGATGATATCTTCATGTGTTCTTGTATTCATCAAAAGACATAAAGTACCTTCTTATGACTGTTACCAAAGATGTCAAAGATTTGTATGAAAAAAAAATGCAAGTCTTTGAAGAAAGAATTAGAAGAAGATATCAGAAGATGGAAAGATCTCCAATGCTCATGGCTTGGCAGGATTAAGAGTAAAAATGGTCATCTTACCAAAAGCAAACTACAGATTCAATGCAATACCCATCAAATTACCAACACAATTCTTACAAACGTGAAAGAAAAATTCTCACCTTCATATGGAAAAACAAGAAACCAGAATTGCTAAAACAATCCTCTACAATAAATGATCTTCTAGAGGATCTCCATCCCTGAGCTAAAGCTGTACTATAGAGCTACAGTCATAAAAACTGCATGGTATTGGAATAGAAACAGAAAGGTGGATCAAAGGAACCATATAGAAGACCCAGAAATAAATGCCCACACTTATGGACACCTGAGTTCTGACAAAAATGCCAAAACCTCATCATAAATCCAAACACATTAAATTGGTTAGAAGAAAATGTATAGAAGAGCCTTAAGCTCATTGGCACAGGAGACAAATTCCTGAACAGAACACCAACAGCACAAGCTCTAAGAGCAACAATCTGTGAATGGGACCTCATGAAATTAAAAAGCTTCTGTAAAACAAAGAACACAGTCATCAAAAAAAAAAAAAAAAAAGAAAGAAAGAAAAAGAAAAGAAAGCCTACTGACTGGGAAAGAATCTTTACCAATCTTCTATGAGACAGAAGGCTAATATTCTGTATATATAAAGAATTAAGAAGTTGAAAAGCAAATCAAGCAATCCAATTAAAAAATGGGGAGCAGAGAATTCTTGATAGAAGATTATTGAATGGCAGAGAAACACTGAAAGAAATGCTCAATGTCATTAGCCATCAGGGAAATGCAAATCAAAAAGACAGTGAGATTTCACCTTAAACCATCAGAATGGTAAATATAAAAAGAATAAAAATTAAAAAAAAAAACATGTAGAGATTGTGGAGAAAGGGGAACCCTCCTCCACTACTGCTGGGAATGTAAACTTGTAAAAGCAATCTGGTAATCAGTCTGGTACTTTCTCAGACAACTAGGAATAGCGCTTCCTTTAGATATGGCTATCCAACTCTTGGCATTTATCCAAATGAGGCTCAAGCACACATTAAGGACTTTTGCTCAACCATGTTTGTAGTAGCTTTATTTGTAATAGCCAGAACTGGGAAACAAACCAGACCCCCCAACTGAAAAATGGATACAGAAAATGTGGAACATCTACAGAATGGAATATTACTCAGCAATAAAAAACAAGGAAAACATGAAATTTCCAGGTAAATGGTAAGAAATGGAAAAGATCATCCTGAGTGAGCTATACCAGAAGCAGAAACACACATTTGTTAAATATTTACTAACAGACATATAATGTAACATAAACCTACTAAAATCTGTACACATCAAACCAAACAAAACAAAAAACAAAAAGAAAAAACAACTAATCAAGAATGAGGACTCTGGCTAAAATGGTCAATACCCATCCCCAAAGACAAAGGGAATGGACATCAGAAGAAGGGGAAAGCAAGGAACAAGTTATATGCCTGCAAAAGAGAGCCTGTGAAAGGATCTGACCTGCAGAGTGAAGGTGAGATTGAGTGGGAAGGAAGGGGTTTTTATGAGGAGATACAAAGTGAATAAAGAGTAATTAATAAAAATTATAATAAAATGTTAAGAAATATAAATCCTTTGGAGTTATATTATAGGAGTTGTGCTTTAAGGTTGATATGCCAATGAAAGTGACCAGACAGAAGGGGGTCTCTGTCTCTCAATCTCTGTCACTTGTTTCTGTTGTTCTTGGTTTCTCTATTTCTGAATCTGGCTCTCTAGCTCTTTCTTGATCTGTCTCTCTCTGTCTCCCTCTCTCTGCCTGCTGCTTTTGATTTAGTATGAATAGCTCTCAATTCTGCTCTAGGATTACAACAAGATGACTGCTTGTTGACATGGCATCCTGGATGGTCTCTGTAAAAATATAAGCAATTTATTTTGTTGTTGTTGTTGTTTATACATTTTCCTTGGTCAAGGACCGTTTTCAGAGTAAGTAAATAATTAACTGACTGAGGACATATCTGTGAATTTAACAAATAATAATTGAATCTGTCATAATGTGAAAGTCACGTGATTTTATTAATGACCACTCTAATGAACTAAGTTTTCACACAGGAACTGTCATCTCTGGGTTGTGTGTTTTTACCTGCCTCAGGCTTACTTTCAACTTGGCTCTTTTAATAACTGGCTCTTGAAACTCTTACTGGCTTTCATCTGTTTCGTGACATAGTTCTCCCTCTCAGCCAATCAGCACCTGAGAGAACCTTAAGGTTTCGATCGAGATGAGTAAGCAAACTATCCTTAGTGTCCAGTATTGAGTGCATAGGTGACTTTTTCTTAGAAACTCAACAAGTCTTTATCTCATCCCTTTACCCACACACTTACTCCTGTTTACCCCTTTGACAATCTCATATAGAAAATGAAACTTTTACCTTATTTTATTTAATTGGGCAGCTTCCTATGTAGGGGAGCTTCAAAGTGATTAAGGGTAAGGTACCCAATGACAAAACAATCTCCTACTGTGGTTTTGGATTTGAAATTTCCTAGGTAGTGACTTTAAATTGAGCAGTTACTTGCATACTCACTAAATATACCTTCCCATTCTTATTGATACAATAAGCTGGCAGGGTCTAGGGTTCCCTGGGGTACTGATTCTTTAAGAGTAGGGAAAAGAGAAGGAAACCATATAATGCTTGGGACTGGTTTGGCTGAAATAGACCAAGATATCTAATTATTTTGACTGGTTTGGCTGAAATAGACAAAGATAGGTGTCTGTAAAAGGAGAACCGAAGAACAAGATATTATATGACAGCTAGTGCTATTCCACACTAGTATTGGCAACCCTCTATCAGCTGGGCTGTCTTGGTTGACATGGATGAATGGGCAGCTGTATCTTACTCATTGATCAGGGAGCAAGTTTCCTGGTTCAGGGGATGACAGTTAAACCTGGGCCATCAGAACAGTGAAATGGGTCATTGTTATATGCCTAGAATACAAAAGCACCTCTGTAACCTTCTGTGGTCCTCAAGACAAACCCTGTGAAGGTAGTTTTAGGGTCAGGACTGCTTGTTCAGAGGTGCCACCTGAACTCAAGGGGTCTGACATAGCTGAGTAACCACTACTTCATGGCAAGGATTCTCTGATACATAATGAGTTACTAGAAAGCATGCCTTACAAAGTCAAACTCTGCTCTCTTTAGCAGAATCTTTTCTCTATGTTAAAAGTCATTTAAAAATTGGCAACATATTATTTTTGTTGATTATTTGGGAATTTAAGATTGCATATATTACACTCCTTTTCTATTGCTCCCAGGTACAAATTCCTACCTTTGTGTCACACTTAATTTTTTTTTTTCTCTTTAAGATACTTCAATTGAAGTGTTGTTCATATACTCATTGGAACTTGATCAGAGTCTTAGGGCCAAGTCTATAAAAGAAAAGTGAATTCATCATTGCTGCACTTTGGCACCACCCACAAAAAAAAATCAGTCCTGAAGATCTCTATAGTTCATCACCTTGTGCACAGATTTTCTTATGTATTTATTTATTATGATTTGGTCACTTTATTTTCCCACTCCTGCCCCCCTCCATCTTCTCCTTCTAGACCCACCCACTCTCCTTTCTCTATCCCTATGCAGTTTTTCTAGTTCCCTGATAGAGGATGTCCCCCTCATCTTTCTATCTGACCCTAGCTTATCAGGTCTCATCAAGGCTGGCTGCATCATCTTCTTCTGCAGCTGATTCTCAGGGCATTATTCTCCTTGAGTCCTCAATTCCCTCTACTTATGGCACTCTTCCTGCCTCCTCTCTTGCAGGCTTAGAAGAGAACTGAAGGAAGGTAGAATGTAATAGGGAAATCCCTTTTAGAGCTAGGTGTTTGAAGGTCTCTCTCTGCAGAATATAAGACTGTGGGTCTCTGTATGGAATGCCATTTGATGCAGAAGGAAGCATCAGTTTGGATCCAAGAACCTGGCACTGATCTTTCGGTTGAGGACAGAAAGCAACATATTTTAACTACAAATGCCTAGGCTGCTTGACAATTGCCATAGGATGCCATTGACCAACAACTAAATTTACTGCCATCCAATCCCCCTAGCGGAAGAGTGGTTTGGTCACAATAGATGGCCTATTGGAACTTAATCCCCTACTTTAGGAGACCTCCTAATAATTGAATACATACCATATTTGTCTTTCTGACTTTTAGTTACTTCACCCAGGATGATTGTGCCTGGTTCCATCCATTTGCCTGAAAATATCTTGTTGTCATTTTCTTAGCTGAGTAATACTCCATTGTGGATGAATTCCAGGTTTCCCTCCAAGGAGATTGTCAGTCCTGTACTTTAGTCTTTGGAAGTCTCTGGGACTTTAATCATTGTATTGAATGACAAACTTTCAGGATAGCAATGTTCTTTCAGCCTAGAAATAGCTTTATCTTCTTCTAACTCCTGTGATTTGAATTGCAATGTCTCCTCGCCACCCATCTATTTAATGTGGATTTCACAGTGAGGAAATATTTGGTTATTGTTAGGAGATATGGCCTTTTCAGAAAAAAAATAATTCCTTTTTTTTTTTACCTAAGTTTTTCTCAGGCCTTTTATCTTTTTTATACAAGACTGCTTCAGATTTTTTTTGAGTTAATTTTGTATCCAGCCACTTTGCTAAAGGTACTTATCAGCTGTTGGAGTTCCCTGGTAAAATTTTTGGGGTTATCCATGTATACAATCATATCATCTGTAAATAGTGATACTTTGAATTCTTCCTGTCTGATTTGTATCCCATTGATCTCCATCAATTGTCTTATTGCTCTAGCACTGACTTCCAGAAACTATGTTGAATAGATATGGAGAGAGTTGGCAGCCTTGCCTTGTCTCTGATTTCAGTGGGATTGCTTTAAGTTTCTCTCTGTTTAGTTTGATGTTGGCTAAAGGCATGCTGTATATTGCCTTTACTATGTTTAGATATGTGTCTTGTATCCCTGCTCTTGTCTGCCCAGCTCAGGAACCCCCAAAGACAAGGAATAAATAGAATCTGCTGTAAATACATGAGGTTCTTCTTATTGTAAATTACAAGCTGCAGGTTGGGCCCAAATTAGTTTTTCAGCATATAAGGAGATTATCCTGTTGTTGTTGTTTTTTAACATTCATTTTTTTAATATGGTAGATCACCTTGATGGATTTCCATATGTTGAACCACCCCTGCATACCTGGGATGAAGCCCACTTAGTCATAGAGGAAGATATCTTTATTGTGTACTTGTATATTGTAAAAAACATAAAGTACCTTGGTATGACCATAACAAAGCATTGTCAAGAATTTTATGAAAAAATCTCAAGTCTCTGAAGAAAGAATGAGAAGAAGATATCAGAAGATGGAAAGATCTTCCATGCTCATGACTTGGCAGGGTTTACATTGTAAAAATGGCCATCCTAATAAAAGGAAACTACAGATTCAATGCAGGTCCCAACAAATTACCACCACAATTCTTTACAGATTTTGCAGGAAAAATTCTCAACTTCATATGGAAAAACAAGAAACCCAGAATTGATAAAACAATCCTTTACAATAAAAGATGTTTTGGATATATCTCCATTCCTGATCTCATAGTGTATTATAAAGAAGAGTCATAAAAACTGCATGGTACTGACACAGAAACAGAATGTTTGATCAATGGAACCAAATTCAAAATGCAGAACTAAAACCACATACTTATGGACAATAGAGTTTTGGCAAAGATTCCAAAATCATACAATGGAAAGATGATACCATCTTCAACAAATGATGCTGGTCTAACTGGATTAATTCATGTACAAAAATGTAATCTGGTGCTTTCTCAGACAAGTAGGAACAGTGATTGTCAAGATTCAGCTATCCACCTCTAGGTATATATCCAAAAGAGGCTTAAGTACAATAAGAATATTTGAACAACCATGTTTGTAGCAGCTTTATTTGTAAAATCCAGAAACTGGAAAACACCCAGACAATCCCTGCCCAATTAAAAAAAAAAGATACATAAAATGTAATCCATCTACAAAATAGAATATCATTCAGCTTTTTTTCCAAAGTCATGCCTTGGTCAGGGACCATTTTCACACTAAGTAGTTCACTGACTGAGGACATATCTTTGCATTTAACAAATAATAATGAAACCTGTGATAATGGGAAAGTCATGTGACTTTATTAACTACCACTTGAAATATTTGACCCTTTTGCTGAACTAACAGTTTTGGACACAGGAACTGACATGTCTGGGTTGTGTGCTTTCAGCTTTCCAGATTAAAGCATTTAGGACTGCTCATGGCACTGAGACTCTGATCGTGTTCCAGTTAATATATGAACAACACATACTTGAATAGGTGTATTAAAAAAAATTAGTGTGACACATGGTAGGAATTAGAACCTGGGAGCAATGGAAAACGAGTGTAATGTATGTTATATGAAATTCCCACATACTCAATAAAATTCATATGTTAACAACTTTTACAATGATCTTTAACATGGAGTCTCAGTGCCAAGCACGCTGTCTACTTGGCCCTTTTAATAAATGGCTCCTGAAACTCCTTCTGGCTTTAACTTCTTGCATGACATCATTCTCCTTCTCTGCCAATCAGAACCTAAAAGAGTCTTGAGGTTTCCATGGAGATGAGTAAACAAACTGATCCTTGGCACGTGTTAATCTTCTTTTGAAACCCAACAAGCCTTTATCTCATCCCTTTATCCAGAACCACACCTTTATTCCTGTTTACCTCTGTGAGAATGTCAGGTAGAAAATGAAACTTTAATGTTTATTTAATTGGACAGCTTCCTTAGTAGAGAAGCTTAAAAGTGATGTGTGATTAAGGGAAATGTACCCAAAGACAAGGTGGTTTCCTTCTGCGGTCCTGGATCTGAAATTTCCTAGGTAGTGACTTAAACTGATGAGTTACTAGTATAATCACTACATGTTCCTTCACATTTTTATTGATATAGAGGCTGGTGGGGCCTAGTGTTCTCTGGGATACTGAGGCTTTAAGAGCAGGGAAAAGAGAAGGAAACCAGACAATTCCTGGGACTGGTTTGGCTGAAACAGAGAATATATTATCAGAGTTTGTAAAAGGAGAACTGAGGGGCAATAAACAATTTGATGGCTGGTTCTGTTCTACACTAGTGTTGCCACCATCTATGAACTGGGTTGCCTTTTACTGACCTAGCTGGATCAGCAGCTGTGTCCTACTCAGTGGCCAGGGAGAAACCGTCTTGTTCCTGGGATTTACAATCGAAACTGGGCATTCAGGATAGAGAAATATGTCCATGTTATATGCCTAGGATACAAGAACAGCTGTTTCCTGCTATTTTCCTCCAGACAAAATCTCAAAATGTAGTATTAATACCTGGACTGCTTATTCAGAGAACCCACCTGAGTCATAGGGTGGGTGGTAGCTGGGTAATCACTAGTTCGTGGCTAAGATTTTCTCTTACATAATGAGCTTTCAAAAGTATATCTTACAAAGTCAAACTCTGCCCTCCATTAGCAGAATCTTTTCTCCATGTTCAAGATCATTGTAAAAGTTGTTAACATATGAATTTTATTGAGTATGTGGGAATTTCATATAACATACATTACACTCGTTTTCCATTGCTCCCAGGTTCTAATTCCTACCATGTGTCACACTAATTTTTTTAATACACCTATTCAAGTATGTGTTGTTCATATATTAACTGGAACACGATCAGAGTCTCAGTGCCATGAGCATTAAAGAAAACTGAATTCATCCTTGCTGCACCCTGATAACACTCCGAAAAAGAAGCCCTCAGTCTTGAAGATATCTATACTACATCACCTTGATCACAGTTTCTCCTATGTTTTTATTCATTATGATTTTTTCACATTGTATCCCCTCCACTGCCCTCTACCTCTTCTCTTTCCAGCACAACCCACCCTCCCTTTTCTACCCCTAGGCTCTTTCTTGACTTCCCTGACAGGTGAGGTCCTCCTCTTCCTTTTAACTGAACTTAGCTTATCATGTCTCATCAAGCCTGGCTGCATATCTTCCTCTGTGGGTTGATTCTCAGTACATTGATCTCCTTCTGTCCTCAATCCCCTTTAATTATGACACTCTTCCTGCCTCCTCTCCTGCAGGCTTCCCAGAGCTCTGAGGTGAGGAAAAAATTTATGAGGAAATGCCATTTATACCTGGGTGTTTAGGGTCTACCTGTCTCCATAATATTGGACAGTGGGTCTCTTTATGCATTTTAGTTACTTTACCACAAATGATTATTCCTGGTTCCAAACATAGTTGAATAATAGTCTGTAAAAGAAAAATTCCACATTTTCCCCAAAGGAGAGTGTCAGTCCTGTTATTTAGAATATGGAATTTGCTGGAGAAAACAGGGAACAAGGTAGGAGCCTACAACAGTGAGCTTCTGAAAGGCTCTCACCTGCAGACTATCAAAGCAAATGCCAAGACTCATGGCCAACTGTTGGGAAGAGTGCATGTAATCTAATGAAAGAAGAGGGAAATAGTAAGATCTGGAGAGAAGAGGAACTACACAAGAAGAGCAACAGAACCAAAAAATCTGGGCACAGGGTTCACTCCTAAGGCCCATACTCCAACTAAGTACCATGCATGGAAATAACATAGAACCTCTGCACAGAAGTAGCCCATGGCAGTTTAGTGTCCTAAGGGGTTCCATAGTCATGAGAACAGGGTGTGCTTTGAGGTTGATATGCCAAAGAAAGTTACCAGAGAGAATGGTATCTTTGTCACTAGGTATCTGTCAGTTTATGTCTTTGTTTCTATTGGTCTCTGTCTCTTTAGCTCTTCGTGTCTATATCAGTCTCCCTCACTCTTCCTGCTTTTTGTGGTTCTTCATGAAAAGCTCTAAGTTTTCTTAGAGGACTACAAAGGGATGACTGCTTGCTGCATGGATGATCTCTAAAAATATAAGCAATGTACAAATTAAATGCTTTTTCTTCGATGATTAGCCCTAGGAAGCATTTTCTCAGAAAACATTTAACTGAAGTGGGGACATATCCATGCATTTAACAAATAATAATGGAATCTGTGAAAATGTGAAACTCAAGTCAAGGACATGTGACTTAATTAATGACCACTTGAAATAAATATATGGTGCTCTCTTCAACAACACATACTAAAATTGGAACAATACTGAGAAGTTCATGTCCCCTGTGTAAGTATGATATCCATATCTATGAAGCATTCCATATTTTTTGGAGAAATTAAAGAAAATACAAATAGAGGAAATTGTGAAGTGAAAAAACTTAGGGAAGAAAACAGGAACTACAGAGCTAAGCATAACTAATAGACTAAAAGAGATGGAAGAAAGAACCTCAGGTGTGGATGATACAATGGAAGAAATCATTGTATCTGTCAAAGAAAATGCTACATCTAAAAAATTCCTCACACAGACCATTCAACAAATGCAAGACAACATAAAAAGACAAAACCTAAGACTAATAGGAATACAAGAAAAAGAAGATTCCCTCCTCTGAAGGCCAGAAAATATTTTCAACAAAATAATTGAAAAAAAATTCCCCAACTTAAAGGAGAGGTAAATAAGCATACAAGAGGTCTACAGAACACGCAAAAATTAGTACAGAAAAAAACCTTTCTGCAACATAATAATCAAAACAGTAAATAAACAGAACAAAGAAAAAATACTAAAAGCTGCAAGGGCAAAAGCCCAAGTAGCATATAATGGCAAACTCATCAGAATCCGACCTGACTTCTCAACAGTGACTATGAAAGCCAGAAGGACCTGGAAATACATCATGCAGGCCCTAAGAGAACACAGATGTCAGCCCAAGCTATTATACCCAGCAAAACTATCAGTCCTCACAGATGGAGAAAACAAGATATTAAATGACAAAAAAAAAAATTCAACAATACCTACACACAAATCCAGCGTTACAGAAGACACTAGAAGGAAAAAAAATACAACCCAGGAAAACTAGAAACTTTCAAAAAATAAAAAATAAACCACAGGAAATAATTAACCTCACTACAGTAAAAAGAAAAGCAACCAAGCACACAAACTTGCTGCCACAGCCAACATCAATCTCAAAGGATCTAACAGCCACTGGTCATTAATCTCTCTCAACATCAATAGACTCAATTCTCCAATAAAAAGAAACAGACTGACAGAATGGATGCATAAACAAGACCTAGCAAACTGTTGCACAGAGAAACACACCTAAGACACAAAGAAAAATATTACTTGAGTGTAAAGGGCTGGAAGATGGCTTTCTAAGCAAAGAGACTCAAGAAGTAAGCAAGAGTAGCCATTCTAATGACTGATATAATTGACTTTTAACCAAAATTAATAAAAAAAGAGATAGGGAAGGACACTTCATACTCATCAAGGGAAAATTCCGCCAGGAGATTTCACAATCCTGAACATCTGTGCCCCAAATACAAGGGCACCCACATTTGTAAAAGAAACATTTTATAAAATTTACCCACACATAGATCTTCATACATTAATAGTGGGAGACTTCAACACCCCACTCTCAACAAAGGACAAGTCAACAAAACAGAAATTAAACAAAGAAACAATGTCTCTAACAGAGGTCATGAATCAAATGGACCTAACAGACATTACAGATCATTACACCAAAACACAAAAGAATTTACCTTCTCAGCATCTCATGGAACCTTCTCCAAAATAGACCATATGGTTAGTCACAAAGGGAGCCACAACAGATACAAGAAGATTGAAATACTCCCTTTTATCTTATCTGATCATCATGGAATAAAGCTGTAAATTAACAACAACAGAAATAACAAAAAGCCTACATACACTTTGAAACTGAACAACTTGTTACTAAATGACAACTGGGTAAAGAAAGAAATAAAGAAGGAAATTAAAGTCTTCCTAGAATTCCATGAAAATGAAGACACAACATATCCAATCTTATGGCACACAATGAAAGATGTGCTAAGAGGAAAGTTCATAGCACTAAGTGCCTTCAGGAAGAAATTTGAGACATATCATTCAAGCAACTTAATGGTTCACCTAAAAACCTTAAGAAAAAAAGGAAGCAGACACACCAAAAATAGCAGACAGTAGTAGACAGCTGGAAATAATTAAACACAGGGCTAGAATCAATCAATTAGAAACAAATAAAATAATTAATCCAAAGAATCAATGAAACTAAGAGTTGGTTCTTTGAGAAAATGAATAAGATAGACAAACACTTAGCCAAACTAACTAAAAGGCAGAGAGACACCATCCAAATCAACAAAATCAGAAATGAAAAGGGGGACATAACTGCAGACACTGAGGAAATCCAAATAATCATTAGGACTTACTTCAAAATCTGTATGCCACAAAATTTGAAAATCTAAGTTAAATGAACAATTTTCTGGATTGATTCCACTTACTCTAACTAAATCAAGACCAGGTAAGTCAATTAAATAATCCTATATTACCTAAGGAAATAGAAGCACTCATCAAAATCTTCAATCCAAAAAAAAAGCCCTGGACCAGAATTTTTCAAAACAGAATTCTACTACACTTTCAAATAAGAGCTAACTCATCTTTTCAAATTATTCCACAAAATAGAAATGCAAGGAATACTATCAAACTCATTCTATGAATCCACAGTCACCTTGGTACTCAAACCTCATAAAGGCCCAACAAAGAAAGAGAATTTCAGGCCAATCACCCTTCTTAACATTGATGCAAAAATACTCAAGAAAATACTTGCAAACTGACTACAAAACACATCAAAGCTATCATCTACTATGACCAAGTAGGTTTCATCACAGTTATGCAGAGGTGGTTCAATATGCAGAAATCCATATTAACAAACTAAAAAAAAAAACAAAAAACAAACAAACAAACAAAAAAAAAACTCATGATAATCTCCTTCATGGATGAAAAAGAATTGGACAAAAAAACAACATCCTTTCATGTTTAAAGCATTGGAAATATCAGGATACAAGACACATGTCTAAACATAGTAAAGGCAATATACAGCATGCCTACAGCCAATATGAAATTAAATGGAAAGAAACTTAAAGCAATCCCACTGATGTCAGGGACAAGGCTATGCTGCCTGCCTTCTCCATATCTCCTTCAACATAGTTCTGGAAGTCCTTGCTAGAGCAATAAGACACTTGAAGGAGATCAAGGGGATACAAATAGGACAGGAAGAAGTTAAAGTATCACTATTTTCAGATGATATGATTGTATACCTGAGTGAGCCCCAAAATTCTACCAGGGAGCTCCTAGAGCTGATAAGCACATTCTTCAGGATAAAAATTAACTCAAAAAATCAATAGCCATGCTGTATACATAGGACAAAAGGGCTGAGAAAGAAATTAGGAAATCAACCCCCTTCACAAAAGCCAAAAAATACATAAAATACCATGTTGTAACCCCAACCAAGCAAGTCAAACTTGTACGTAAAAATTTCAGGACTCTGAAGAAAGAATTAGAAAAGATAACAGAAAATGGATTCCTCCCATGCTCATGGCTTGGCATGATTGACATAATAAAAATGGCCATCTTATCAAAACCAATCTACAGATTCAATGCAATTCCCATCAAATTACAAACACAATTCTTTACAGAAAAATTGAAAGAAAAATTTGCAACTTCATATGTAAAAATACGAAACCCAGAATTGCTAAAACAACCTTCTACAATAAAAGAGCTTCTGGAGGTATTTCCATTCCTGATCTCAAACTGTACTATAGAGCAACAATAATAAAAACTTCATGGTACTTTCATAGGAACAGAATGATGGATCAAATCATCAACAGATTCTATCAAACAGAATGATGGAATCAAATAGAATACCCAGAAATAAATTCACACACTTAAGGACATCTGAGTTTTGACAAAATGTCAAAACTCTACAATAGAAAGTTAAGATAGCATCTTCAACAAATTGTGCTGGTCTAATTGGATGTCTACAGGTAGAAAATGCAAATAGATCCATACTTATAACCCTTCACAAACTTAAACTCCAAGTGGATCAAAGACCTCAGCATAAAAACAGACACATTAAATTGGTTAGAAGGAAAAGTGGGGAAGAGCCTTGAACTCATTGTACAGGAGACAACTACCTGAACGAACAACAACAGCACAGGCTCTAAGAGCAACAATCAGTAAATGGGACCTCATGAAAGTGAAAAGTTTCTGTAAAGCAAAGTACACAGTCATCAAAACAAAATGAATGCCTACAGATCAGGAAAGAATCTTCACCAAGTCTCTATGTGACATAGGGATAATATCCATCATATATAAAGAACTAAAGAAGTTGAAAAGCAATAAATCAAGTAATACAATTAAAAAATGGAAAACAGAGCTAAACAGAATTCTTGATAGAAGAATATCGAATGGCAGAGAAACACTGAAAGAAATGTTCAATGTCATTAGCCATCAGGGAAATGCAAGTCAAAGGACCCTGAGATTTCTCTTTAGAACCATCAGAATGACCAAGATAAAACAAAACAAAACAAACAAACAAACAAACAAAACTCATGTGACAACATATGCTGGAGAGATTGTGGAGTAGGGGAACACTCCTCCACTGCAGGTGGGAATGTGAACTTGTACAACCATTTTGGAAATGAATCTAGTGCTTTCTCAGACAACTAGAAATAGCACTCTCAAGATCCAGCTATACCACTCCTAGGAATATATCCAAAGGAGGCTCAAGTACACAATAAAGATAGTTGCTCAACAATGTTTGTAGCAGTTTTATTTGGATACAGAAATTGTGGTACATCTACACAATGGAATATTACTCAACAATAAAAAACAAGGAAATCATGAAAAGTGCAGGTAAATGGTGGGATGTGGAAAGGATCATCCTGAGACACACAATTTATATTCACTCATATATACATATAATATAGGATAAACCTACTAATATCTGTACACCTAAAGAAACTAATCAAGAGGGAGGACTCTGTCTAAAATGTTCAATCCCCTTCCCAAAAGACAAAGAAGATGGACATCAGAAGAAGGAGAAAACAGGGAACAAGTTAAGTGCCTGACACAGAGGAAAGGAGCTCCATAAGGAGAGCAATAGTACCAAAATATCTCGGCACAGGGATCTTTCCTGAGACTCAAACTCTAATCAAGTACCATGCATGGAGATAATCTAGAACCCTTGTGCAGACATGGCCCATGGCAATTCAGTGACCAAATAGATTCCATAGTAATGGGAACAGGGACTGTCTCTGACATGAGCTGATTGGCCTGCTCATTGAAAGCTCACCATGATGGGAGAACAGCCTTATCAGGGCACAGTGGAAGACAATGCTGCCACTTCTGATGAGATCTGATAAACTAGGATGAGTAGGAAGGAGAAGTCCTCCCCTATCAGTGGACTTGGGGAGGGGCATGTGTGGGAAAGTCAGAGGGAAGGTGGGATTTAGAGCAGAGAGGTAAGGTTATGGGGGTATAAAAAGGAAATAAAATATCATTGATAAACCTGAATAAAAATATTAAAAAAAATAATTCCTTTTGAAGTTATGTTATTGGACAACGTACTTTGAAGGTGATATGCCAATGATAATGACCAAAGTTCTGGAGTCTCTGTCTCTCAGTCTCTGTCAGTTTGTATCTTCATTTCTCTCAGTTTTGGTCTTTTTATTTCTGAATCTGTCTCTCTAGCTTTCTCTCTGTTTCTTTCAGTCTCCCTTTCTCTGACTTGCACATGTGGTTCAGTAAGAAAAGCTTTTGGTTTTGGTGAAGGACTTCAAACAAGGACTGACCGCTTAATAGCATGACATCCTGGATAGTCTCTGTAAAAATGTAAGGTCCCAATTGAATGGCTTATTTTCAAAGACTTTCCTTGGTCAGGAGCATTTCCCAGGAAATATTTCCATGATAGAGGACATGTCTGTGCATTTAACAAATTATAATGGAATCTGTGATTATGTTAAAGTCACATGTCAAGGACACATGACATTCATTAATGACCACTTGAAAGAAATATGTGATACTTTTCTTGAACTAAGAGTTTTGGACACAGGAACTGTCATCACTGTGTTGTGGGCTTTTAGTAGCCCAGATTGAGGCATGTAGGAATGCTCAACCTTTCTTATGAGCAAGCTGTCCACTTGGCCATTTTAATAACTGGCTCCTGAAACTCTTACTGGCTTTCACCTGTTTCATGACATCATTCTCCCTCTCACCCAATCAGCACCTGATAGATTCTTGAGGTTTCCATGGAGATGAGTAAACAAATTTTCTTCAGTGTCAAGTATCTCTGATCCTGTGCACTTGTGACTTTTTCTTTTGAAACTCAACAAGCTTTATCTCCTCCCTTTATCCACATTACACCCCTTACTCCTGTTTACCTCTGTGACATTGTCAGGCAGGAAATCAAATTTTAATGTTTATTGAATTGGACCCCTTCCTAAGAATTGAAGCTTTAAAGGATTAAAGGGAATATACCAAATGACAAGGTGTTCTCCTACTGTTGTCTTATATCTGAAAATTCCTAGGTTGTGACTTTGAACTGATCAGTTACTTGTGTACTCACTAAATAGACCTTCACATTATTATTGATATATTAGGCTGTCATGGTGTAGGGTTCCTTGAGGCATTGAGACTTTAAGAGCAGGGAAAAGAAAAGGAAACCAGACATTTACTGGGATTGGTTTGCCTGAAACAGAGAAAATTAATGAGTGTAAATGGAGATCAACTATTTCACAGCTGCTGCTCTTCCACTCTAGATTTGACAACCTTCAACCAGCAGGGTTGCCTTGGCTGACCTTTCTGGATAGGGAGCTGTGACATACACATTGGTCAGTGAGGAACCCTTCTAGTCCTGGGATTTACAGTTAAAACTGGTCCCCCGCAACAGAGAAAAGGGTCCCTGTTATAAACCTAGAACAAAAGAGTAGCTGTGTTTCATGGTTAGACCCTCTAGACAAACCCTCTAAAAGTAGTGTTATTCCCAGGACTGCTTCTTCAGAGTTGCCACCTGAGCTCATGGGGTCTGAGGTAGCTGCCTAACCACTAATTCATGGCTAGGATTCTCTGCTACATAATGAGCTCCTGGAATGCATGCCTTACAGAGTCAAACTCTGTTCTCCTTTACCAGAATATTTTCTCCATGTTAAAAGTCATTGTAAAAGTATTTAATACTATTAATGAAGAAGGAAGCATCTCTGTGGATGCAAGAACATAGCATAGCACTGACTATCAGTTGAGGGCAGAGAGCAACATATTTTAATAACAACATTCTGGGTTTTTAGAAAATTTCTCTAGGATACTCTGGTCCCTGAACTCAATTAACTGCCACCCAGTTACCCTGTTTAAGACTTGTGGTACACTTTGATCACAACAGATGGCCTATAGGAACTTTATACTTCACTATTAGGAGACCTCCTAATAAGTAAATACATGCCATATTTGTCTGTCTGCAATTATTTACTTCACCCAGGATGATTGTTTCTGGTTCCATCCATTTGTCTGAAAGTATCATGATGTCATTTTCTTAGCTGAATAATATTCCATCATAGAAATATTCCATATTGTTTCCTAAGGAGATTGTCAGTCCTGTTCTTTATTCCTTGGAAATTGCTGGGACTCTAATCATTGTATTGAATGACAAACTATCAGGATAAGTATATTCTTTTAGGCTAGAAGTCCCTCTATCTTCTCCCACTTCCTGGTGATTTGAAGTACAATTTCTCCTTGAAGCTCATCTATTTACATTTTTAGTGCCCAGTGAGGAATTGTCTGAGAAGTGTTAGGAGGTATGGCCTTGTTAGATAATATAATTCCTTTTGGAGTTTTATGATAGGAGGGTGTGCTTTGAGCTTGAGATGCCAATGAAAATGACCAGAGAGAATGGAGTCTTTGTTGTCTTGTTCTCTGTCACTTCATATTTTTGTTTCTGTGGGTCTTGGTCTCTCTCTTTCTGAATTTGTGTCTCTAGCTGTTTACCTTTCATCCTGCTGCTTGTGGTTAAGTATGAAAAGCTCTCATTTCTGCTGGAGGACAAGAATATGATTGCTTGCTGACTTGAAATTATGGATGATCTCTGTAAAAATATGAGCAAGGTCCCAATTAAATACTTTTTGTTCAAAGAGTTGCCTTTATCAAGGCACATTTTCCCAATAAGTAGTTCACCAACTGAGGACACATCTGTGCATTTAAAAAATAATGGAATCTGGATAATGTGAAAGTCACATTCAAGGACACGTGAATTTATTAATGAACAGTAGAAAGCAATATGTGACATTTTTCCTGAATGAGGAGTGTTGGACACAGAAAGTGTCATCTCTGGGTTATGTCTTTTATGCTGCCCAGAATGTGGCATGTAGGACTGCTCAGACTTCCTTTCAAGCAGGTTGTCCACTTAGCTTTTAAAATAATTGGTTCCTGAAATTCTTACTGGGTTTTACCTGTTTCATGACATCATTCTGCCACTCTGCCAATCAGTATGTGAGAGAATCTTGAGGTTTCAATGGAATTGAGTAAACAATGTTTCCTTACTGTCGAGTATCTCTGACCCTGTGTACACATGGCTTTTTTTTTGAAACCCAACAAGACTTTATGTCATCCCTTCATGCAGATCCCACACCATTACTCCTGTTTACCTCAGTGGCATGTCAGGAAGAAATTAAACTTTAAATGTTTATTTAATTGGACCACTTCCCAAGTAGGGAAGCCTCAAAGTGATGTGAGATTAAGAGGATGACTTTTGGGTCTCCCACTGTGGCAATGGTAAGTAATTCAATGACTGAGGACATATGTATTCATTTAACAAATAATAGTGGAATCTGTGATAATGGGAAACTCACATGTCAAGGACACATGATTTTATTAATGACCACTTTAAAGAAATCAGTGACACTTTTGCTGAGCTAAGAGTCTTAGACACAGTAGCTGTCATCTCTGGGTTTTGTGCTTTCAGCTGCATAGATTGAGGCATGTAGGGCTGCTCAGCCTTTTAATCAAGCAGGCTGTCCCCTTGGCCCTTTTAATACCTGGCTCCTGAAACTCTTACTGGCTTCCACGTTTTACATGGCATCATTCTCTTTCTCTGTCAATTAGCACGGGAAAGAATCTTGAGGATTCCATGGAGAAGGGTAAATAACTTTCCTCAGTGTCCAGTACATCTAATACAGTTCATACTTGACTCCTTCTTGTAAAACACACCAAGCCTTTATCTCATCCCTTTATCCAGATCCCAGACTTTTACTCCTGTTTACCTCTATGGCAATGTCAGGTAGGAAATGAATCTTTAATGTTTATTTAATTGGACAGCTTTCTAAGTATGGAAACCTGAAAAGTGACGTGGGATTAAGGGGATGACATTTGGGTCTCACACTGCTGTCATGGATCTGAAATTTCCTAGGTTGTGACTTTGAACTGAGCAGTTATTCCCGTACTCACTAAATATACCTTCACATTCTTATTGATATAATAGGCTGCCAGGGTCTATGATTTCCTGAGGTACTGAGTCTTTAAGAGCAGGGAAAAGAAAATGAAATCAGATAATTCCTGGACTAGTTTGGGTGGAACAGAGAAAATCGGTAAGTGCAAAAGGAGAGCTTAGGGCTACACTAGTGTTGACAACCCTCTATGAGCAGGGTTGCTTTGGCTGATGTTTCTGGATAAGCATCTGTGTCCTTCTCTTGGGACACATTGAGCAACCCTCCTGGTCCTGAAGTTTACAGTTCCAACTGGGCTTTCAGGACAGGGAAATGGGTCCATATTATATGTCTAGGACACAAGACCAGCTCTGCTTTCTCCTGTGGTCCTCCAGACAATCCCTCTAAAGATACTGTTAGTTCTAGGATTTCTTGTTCAGAGATGCCACCTGAGCTCATGGTGTCTGATGTATCTGGGTAACCACTAGTTCATGGCTAGGATTCTCTGCTACATAATGAGTTCCTGGAAATCATGCCTTACAATGTCAAACTCTACCCTCCTTTACTGGAATCTTTTCTCCATGTTAAAAGTCATTGCAAAAGTTGCCAACACATTTTTACTGATTATATTAATATATTATATATATATATATATATATATATATATATATATATAGTATACATTACACTCCTTTTCTATTGCTTCCAGGAACAAATACCTACCCATGTGTCACACTAAGTATTTGTTTTTCTTTAAAATACATCAGTTGAAGTATGTGTTGTTCGTATACTCATTGGAACATGATCAGAGTCTCATTGCCTAGTCCATTAAAGAAAACTGAGTTCATCCATGCCACATACTGGCATCATCCTAAGAATAAGCCATCAGTCCTGAACGGATGTATACTTCTTCACTGTCTTCAGTTTTGCTTTTGTATTTATTATAATTTGGTCACTTTGTTTCCCCTATGCTGCACCCTCTCTCTTCTTCTTCCAGTCCCACCCCCTCTTTTTTCTACCTTCATGCCTTTCTACTCCTTTCTATTTGGTCCTAGCTTACCAGGTCTCATCAAGGATAACTTAATCATATTTCTCTCCAGCCTCATTCTTAGGGTGTTGTTGTACTTGTCTCCTCAGTTCCCTCTACTTTGGACACTATTTCTGCCTCCTCTCCTGGAGGCATCCCAGAGCTCTGAGGTGAGGGATAATTTCATAATGAAGTCCCATTTAGAGATGGGTGTTTTAAGGTCTCTCTCTGCACAATATCAGACTGTGGGTCTCTGTATGCAGTCACATTTAATGCAGAAGGATGCATCTCTGTGGATCCAAAAAGATGACACTGATCTATCATTTGAGGGCAGAGAAAAACATATTTTAATAATGACAGCCTGAGGGTGCTTTTCCATAAGATACAGTGACCCCACATCTAAATAACTGTGAGCCAATCTCCCTAGCTTAAGACTGATTTGTTCACAATAGATGGACTAATGAAACTTTATCCCCCACTATTAGGAGACCTCCTAAGAAGTGAATGCATACAGTATTTTCTTTCTTCATTTTAGTTACTTCACCCAGGATGATTTTCCCTGGTTCTATCCATTTGCCTGAAAATACCATGATGTCATTTTCTTAGCTGAATAATACTCCTTTATGGAAATATTCTACATTTTCTCCAAAGGCAATCATAAGTCCTGTTCTATAAAACTTGGAAGTTGCTGGGACTTTAATCGTTGTATTGAATGACAAAATATGTCCTTTTAGCCTAAACATCCTCCAGTGAAAGTGATCAGACAGAATGGAGTCTCTGTCTCATGGTCTCTGTCAATTTCTATCTTTGTTTATTTTGGTCTCAGTCTCTTTATTTCTGTATCTGTCTGTCAAGCTCATTCTATCTTTGTCTCTCACTGTCTCCCTCTTTCTGCCTGCCAATTGTGGTTCAGTTTGAAAATCTCTTAGGTCTGCTGTAGGACTACAATAGATGTGTGCTTGCTGATGTGACATCATTGATGGTCTGTAAACACATAAGCAAGGTTCCAGTTATACTCTTTTGGTTCACAGAGTTGCCTTGCTCAGGGAGCATTTTTACAGTAAGTAATTCACTGACTATGGACATTCTTTGCAATGAATAAATAGTAATGAAATCTGTGATGATGTGAATGTCACTTGTCAAGGACTCGTGACTCAATTAATGATCACCTGAAAGAAATATGTGACATTTTTCCTGAACTAAGATTCTTGGATAAAGGAAGTGACATCTCTGGCTTGAGTGCTTTCCGCTGCCTAGACTGAGGCATGTAGGTCTGCTCAGCCTTTCTCTCAAGTTTTTTGATCACTTGGCCCTTTTAATAGGTAGCTCCTGAAACTCTTACTGACTTTCATCTGTTTCATGACATCATTCTTCCTCTTAACATGTCAGCACATGAAAGAATCTTGAGATTTCCAAGGAGATGATTAAACAAACTTTCCTTGGTGTCCAGTATTTCTGATCCTGTCCCTTGTGACTTTTTCTTGTGAAACCCAATAAGCCGTAATCTTATCCCTTTATTCACATCACACACCTTTACTCCTGTTTACCTCTATGACAATATCACTTAGGAAAATAAACTTTAATTTTTTTATGGATAGCTTCCTAAATAGGGAAGCTTCAATGTGATGTGGGATTAAAGAACTGTACAGAATGACACTTTGGTTCTCTACGTCTTGGATCTGAAAATTCCTAGGTTGTGACTTTCAACTGAGCAGTTACTCCCTTACTCGCTAAATAGACCTTCACATTCTTACTTATATAAGAGCCTGGAAGTGTCCAGGGTTCCCTGTGTTATTGAATCTTTAAGACCAAGGAAAAGAGGTGCAAACCAGACAATTCCTGGGACTGGTTTGTCTGAAACAGAGAAAGATTGGTGTATGGAAAAAGAGAATAGAGGGGCAATAAAGTATTTGACAGATGGTGCTGTTCCACACTAGTGTTTCCAACCAACTATGGAGGGGGTTGAACCTGAATGGGCAGCTATGTCCTACTCAGTGGTCAGTGAGGGACCCTCCTCGTTCTAGGGTTTACAGTCCTGGGTGTTCAGGAGAGAGAAATGGGTCCATACCTTATGCATAGGAAAGAAGAGCAGCTGTGTTTTTTTTCCTGTGGTCCTCGAGACAATCACTCTAAAAGTAGAGTTAGTGCTAGGACTGCTTGTTCAGAGGTGCCACCTGAGTTCATGGCAACTACTGTTTCATGGCTGAGATTCTCTGTTATGTAATTAGGTTCTGCAAAGCCTACCTTACAAATATAAACTCTGCCCTCCTTTAGCGGATTCTTTTCTCCATATCATTGTAAATATCATTGGAAAAAATAATCATCCTGGGTGAAGTAACTAAAATGCAGAAAGACAAATATGGTATATAGTCTCTTATTAGGAGGTCTCCTAATAGTGGCAGATAAAATTCCAAAAGGCCATCTATTGTGATCAACTCAGTTTTCCACTAGGGGGATTGGGTGGCAGTTAACTGAGTTGTTGAGGGCACCCAAAGAACATTTTCGCAGGGAGGCCAAGAGGGCAGCACCTGGAGAACACTGCATCTGAGAAGCAGGACAACATTTTCCTTACAGCGACCAAGAGACTGAACTCTGGGTCCTAAAACAGCAGCGATCCTGTTTCCCAGGTGAGATGAAACCACCATGGCATAGGAACCAGTCGGGTCCACACACAGGCCACCCAGCCAAAACCCTGAAAAGATCCCAGGTCTTCCAGGCACTAGGTCGCAGGACCAGACCAACACATCTGCATGTCCTGATCACCTTCCCAGGCTGAACGGTGGGCACAAAAACACCAGAGACTGGGAGTCCCAGTCTCAAGAAAAACCCATGGGGAAGGAAAGTAGCGGGACTAGCCATGGGTCACCTAGTCTTCCCCTGGAAAAAGTCTTGCAGACTGGCAGGTATGAGCTGCCATCCCCATGCCTCCCACTGCCAGCACAAAGAGGGGCTGCACACCAGCTCTCTAGCACAGATGGAGCAGCGCAACCTAGTGCAACAGAGACTGGGAGTTCCTGCCTGGAGAGGCCCCCACAGAGAACGAAGGAAACAGTACTGTCTTGGGCCACCCAGGCTTTACCTGGGAAAGTCTCTCAAAGACCTGCGGGTATGAGCCGCCATCACTGATCTGGCCCCAAGCCAGAAGCACAGAAAGTATTTGGGCACCCAGCTCCTGCAGATTAGCATGCTTGACACCAGCCCAGAGACCTGCTTCAAACCAACTATTGATCACAGACAGAACTGTGTGCCCCAGGACAACAGAGACTTGGAGTCACTGTCTGGAGAAATCCTCACAGGGAACTAAGCAAAGGGGATGGAATTAGACCATCCAGTAGATCCCCAGAAAAGGTCCCGCAGACTGGCACAAAGCAGGGACCTGCTGTGCACCAGATAGCCTGCTGTTGCCAGGAGAACAGTACTCACCCACCATAGATTACTGCTTGGGTACTGGGGCACAGATCCCCAATCTCAGACCTACAAAAGCCCGGGATCCCCAAGATCAACTCCCAGATACTACTCCAAGGTGCAACCAATCATCCCTAACAAAATCGACCAAACCATGGGACACACATGTTACAGCAGTAGATCACAAAATTCACAGCAAGAAACTGGGCAGCTGTCTTCAGGACTTCTCCTGGTGAGAGGAGAACCCTCTCCACTAATAAGTACCACAGTTACCATTCAGGTCTCTATGCCTCAGGTGAGCAACTGCAACTCCTGAAAAACACCAGCTATCCAGTGACTATACCCAAAAAGCTGAGGCTTCCTTCAGGAAAAACCATCTTCCTGCCAAAGGGATTCTCTCCACCACAGGATTCCAGGAACAACCAGAAACCAACTCCAAAAACCTAAAATAACACAGTGGGTAGAGGCCAGCATAAAAGTTCAACCAACAAAAGAAAGAGCAATATGGCATCTCCAGAACACAGTTATCGAAGGGACAAATAGCCCTAGACACCCCAGCATAGTTGAAATGCAAGAAAAGGACCTAAAATCTATGATCATGAAGAGGATAAGAGAGGAAACAAATAAAATGCATAAAGAAATAGAGGAAGATAAAAACAAACAGTTTATGTCCATCCATAAAGAAATAGAGGAAGTTGCAGCCAAACATTTCATGGCCTATAGAGAGGAAATGCTTAAATCACTGAATGAAATAAAAAGAGGATTGTTCAAACAAACAGATGAAGGAATTAATATAAAAACAGGAAAATAGATTCAGACAGGTGAAGGAAATCAACAAAATTGCACAAGACCTGAAGATAGAATTTTGAAAACTTAAAGAAAACACAAATAGAGGAAATTGTGGAAAGAAAAAAACTTAGGAAAGAAAACAGGAACCACAGAGGTTAGCATAACCAATAGATTACAAGAGATGGAAGAAAGAATCTCAGGTGTGGAAGATACAATGGAAGAAATAGATGTATCTGTAAAAGAAAATGTTAAATCTAAAAAATTCCTGACACAGGCCGTCCAAGAAATTCAAGACAACATAAAAACACAAAATCTAAGAATAATAGATGTAGAGGAAAAACAAGATTCCCTGATCCAATGACCAGAAAATATTTTCAAAAAAAATGATTGAAGAAAATTTCCCCAACTTACAGGAGAGATCAATAAGAATACAAAAGGCCTACAGAACACCCAAAAAATTAGACCAGAAAAGAAAATCCTCCCGCCACATAATAATCAAAAGAATAATTATACAGAACAAAGAAAAGATACTAAAAGCTGCAAGGGAAAAAGGTCAAGTGACATATAATGGCAAACCCATTAGAATCACACCTGAATTTTCAACAGAGTCTATGAAAGCCAGAAGGGCCTGTACAGATAATATGCAGACCGTAAGAGAACACAAATGTCAGCCTATGCTATTATACTCAACAAAACTCTCAGTCCTCATAGATGAAGAAAAAAAGATATTCAATGACAAAACCAAATTTCAACAATACCTACACACAAGTCCAGCTTTACAGAAGACACTAGAATGGAAAATGCAACCCAAAAAATCTAGCTACTTTCAAGAAAACACAGGAAATAATTAAACTTACTACAATAAAAAAAAGCAAACAAACAAACAGCCTTATGACCATAGCCAACATCAAAATCAAAGGATCTAACTGGTCATTAATCTCTCTCAACATCAATGTACTCAATTCACCAATAAAAAGACACAGCATAGCAAAATGGATGCAAAAACAAAACCCAGCAATCTGTTGCATACAAGAAACACAGGTAAGTCACAAAGATAGACATTACCTGAGGGTAAATGGTTGGAAGATGGCTTTCTAAGCAAACAGACCCATCATCAAGGGAAAATTACAAACAGAATACATCACAATCCTGAACATCTATGCCCCAAATACAGGGGCACCAACATTTGTAAAAGAGACATTGATAAAATATGATCCATACATAGATCCCCACATATTATTAGTGGGAGACTTCAACACCACACTCCCAACAAAGGACAGGTAAACAAGACAGAAATTAAACAAAGAAACAATTTCTCTAACAGAGGTCATGAATCAAATGGACTTGACAGACATTTACAGAACTTTAGACCCAAACACAAAAGAATTTACTTTCTTCCAAGCACCTCATGGAACCTTCTCCAAAATAGACCACATAGTTGGTCACAAAGGAAGCCTCAACAGATACAATAAGATCGAAATAATACCCTGTATCCTGTCTAATCAACATGGAATAAAACAGGACCTCAACAACAACGGAAATAGCAATAAGTATATGCACACATGGGAACTGAAGAACTTGCCACTAAATGACAGCTGGATTAGGGAACAAATAAAGAAAGAAATTAAAGTCTTCTTAGAACTCAATGAAAATGAAAACACAACATACCCAAACTTGTGGGACACAATGAAAGCAGTGCTAAGAGGAATGTTCATAGCACGAAGTGCTTTCAAGAAGGAATTCAAGACAGCTCATTCAAGCAACTTAATGGCTCACTTAAAAACCCTATAAAAAGAAGAAGCAGACACACCAAAAAAGGAGTAGATGGCTGAAAATAATAAATTTCAGGGTGGAAATCAATCAATTAGAAACAATGGAAAAAAAATCAATGAAACCAAAAGCTGGTTCTTTGAAAAAATTAATAAGATAGATAAACCCTTAAATAAGCTAACTAAAAGATAAAGAGGCATCATCCAAATCAACAAAATCAGAACTGAAATTGGGAACATAACTACAGACAGTGAGGAAATCTAAACAATCATTAGGACTTACTTCATAAGTCTATATGACACAAATTTTGAAAACCAAAATTAAATGGACAATTTTCTTTATCAATTCGACTTACCAAAGTTGAATTTGGACCAGGTTAATCAATTAAATTGTCCAATATCACCCAAGGAAATAGAAACAGGCATTGAAAATCTCTAAAAAAAAAAAAAAAAAAAAAAAAAAAAAAGACTAGGACCAGATGGTTTCAGTGCAGAATTCTATGAGACCTTCAAAGAAGAACTAACTACAGTTCACTTCAAACTATTCCATAAAATAAAAACGGAGGGAACATTACCAAACTCATTCTATTAAACCACAGTCACCTTGGTACCTAAACCACACAAAGACCCAACAAAGAAAGAGAATTTCAGGCCAATCTCCCTTATGAACACTGATGCAAAAATACTCAACAAAATACTTGCAAACCGAATACAAGAACACATCAAAGATGTCATCCACTATGACCAAGTAGGCTTTATCCCAGGTATGCAGGGCTAGTTCAATATATGGAAATCCATCAATGTGATCCACCATATTAACAAACTGAAAGAAAAACAAAACAAAACAAAACAAAACACATAATATTCTCCCTTGATGCTGAAAACACATTTGACAAAATCCAACATCCATTCATGTTTAAAGTATTAGAGTGATCAAGGATACAAGGCACATATTTAACATAGTAAAGGCAATATTCTGCAAGCCTATAGCCAACATTAAACTGAACAGAAAGAAACTTAAAGCAATCCCACTGAAATCAGGGACAACACAAGGCTGCTCACTCTCTCCATATCTCTTCAACATAGTTCTGGAAGTCCTTGCCAGAGCAATAAGACAATTCAATGAGGCCAGGGGGACACAAATTGGAAGAGAATAAGTCATATTCTCATTATTTGCAGATGATATGATAGTATACGTGAGTGACCCCAAAATCTCTACCCGGGAACTCCTACAGCTGATAAACACCTTCATCAAAGTGGCCGGATACAATATTAATTCAAAAAAAAAAATCAGTAGCTATCCTGCATACAAAAGACTAAAGGGCTGGGAGGGAAATTAGGGAAATAACACCGTTCACAATAGCCACAAATGACATAAACTACACTGGAATAACCCTAACCAAGCAAGTCAAAGACATGTACGAAAAAAATTTCCAGTCTCTGAAGAAAGAATTAGAAGATATGAGAAGTTGGAAAGATCTCCCATGCTCATGGCTTGGCAGGATTAATATTGTAAAAATGTCCATCTTACAAAAAGCAGTCTATAGATTCAATGCAATTCCCATCAAATTACCAACAAAATTCTTACAGACCTGGAAAGAAAAATTGTCACATTCATATGGAACAAGAAACCCAGAATTGCTAAAACAATTCTCTATAGTAAAAGATCTTCAGGAATGTAATCTTGTATAACCCCTCTGGAAATCAATCTGGCGCTTTCTCAGACAACTAGGAAAAGTGCTTCCTCAAGATCCAGCCATACCCCTCCTAGGCATATATCCAAAGAGGATCAAGTACACAATAAGGACATTTGCTCAACCATGTTTGTAGCAGTTTTATTTGTCATAGCCAGAAGCTGGAAATAGCCCAGATGCCCCTCAACTGAAGAATGAATGCAGAAATTGCGGTACATCTATACAATGGAGTATTACTCAGCAATGAAAAATAATGAAATCATGAAATTTGCAGGTAAATGGTGGGATATAGAAAGGATCATCCTGAGTGAGCTCTCACAGAAGCAGAAAGATACACATGGTATATATTCACTCATATAGACATATAACATAGGATAAACATACTAAAAACTGTACCTCTAAAGAAACTAAGCAGGATAGAGGACCATGACTAAAATGCTCAATCCCCATCCTGAAAGGCAAAGAAGCAAGCCATCAGAAGAAGAATAAATCAGGAAATAAGCTAAGAACCTGCCCCAGAGGGCCTCTGAAAGGCTGTTTCCTGCAGACTATCAAAGCAGTCTCTTAGACTTATGGCCAACTGTTGGGCAGTGTGCACATAATCTTATGTAAGATGTGGAAAACAGTGAGATCTGGAGAGGATAGGAACTCAACAAGGAGAGCAAGAGAACCAGAAATTTTGAGGTGTCTCCTCAGAGACTCAGACTCCAAACGAGCACCATGCATGGAGATATCCTAGAACCCATGAACAGATGTAGCCCATTGCAGTTTAGTGTCCAAGTAGGTTACATAGTAATGGGAAAAGGGACTGCCTCTGACATAATCTGATTGGCCTGCTCTTTGATCACCTCCCCCAGAATGGGGAACATCCTTACCAGGCCACAGAAAATGAAAATGCAGCCACTTCTGACGTGATCTGATAGACTAAGTTCAGAAGGAAAGAGAGGAGGACCTCCCCTATCAGTGGACTTGGGGAGGGGCATGCGTGAAGAAGAGGGAGGGTGGGTGGGATCAGGAGGGGAAAAGGGAGGGGCTTATGGGGGGATACAAAGTGAATAAAGTGTAATTAATAATAAAAAGAAAAAAGCAACATTTTCAAGCAACCCAGGCTGTTGTTATTAAAATATGCTGCTCTCTGCCTTCAATAGATACATCAGTGCCCGTCTGCATTAAATGTGATTGCATACATTGACCCACAGTCCGATATTATGCAGAGAGAAACCTTAAAACACTGAGCTCTTAATGGGAGTTCTCTATGAAATTCTCCTTCCCCTCAGAGTTCTGGGAAGCCTGCAGGAGGAGGCATGAAGAGTGTCAAAATAGAGGGATTGTGGACACAAGGATAACAATGTCCTGAGAATCAGGCCATGTAGAAAGATGATACAGCTAGACTTGATGAGACCTGAAAAGTTAGGATCAGATAGAATGGAAAAGAGGACCTTCCCAATCAGGGAACTAGAGAAAGGTCATTGTAAATCTTGTCAACATATTATTTTTACTGATTATGTGGGAATTTCATATAAGATACATTACAATCCTTTTCCATTGCTCCCAGGTTCAAATTCCTACCCCTGTGTCACACTAAAATATTTGTTTTTTCTTTAAAATACATCAAATAAAATATGTCTTGTTCATCTCCTCATTGTATTAGAGTCTTAGTGCCAAATCCCTTAAAGACTGAGTTCATCCTTGCTGCATTCTGGCACCACCCCCAAGAATCCAACAGTCCTGATTTCCTCATTCCAACACAGCTGGGAGTCCCTTAATTGCAGGAAAACCAGGGATTCAGATATCAGGTTAGACACAGGTAGGCAAAATGACAGAGACCATATCAAGTGATGTTGTTTTGGATCTACTGGGATTTACTGAAGTCAATCTAGCACTTACATAATGATTACATAAAGAAGCTCCTGAAGTTGACATATTTCCCTGAGCAGTCAGACTTTTTACCAACAATACAAAGTTTATATTTTAACTGAAAGAGTAACCTGGTAGAAGCAGTGTCTACAAAATATTGTGGCCTAACAGCCTCTTAAGCAGAGCAAACATAGAACTAGTGCCTTATTTACATAGTGTTATTGCTGCTAATTTAGTGAGTAGAGGGCCAGGGGATTGTTAAACTTGTGGTCTGTTTGCATAGTTTATTGTTTGTTAATTAGGTGCTGTTAATAATCCTCTGAGTTAAGTTGGCTAAAGATTACAACCCCCCTGGATATAAGCATTTAAGGGAATTCCTCCTGTTTGGCTTGCTAAGGATTTACAATCTTTCCTTAAAGATGTTTGAACTAGCCTGTCTGTAAAACTTATAGTATAATACAAAACTCTCTGACCTTCTATGTTTGCCTATCTTCTTTTTGCCTCATCATAAACATCTGTGTTAGGTAATATTTTTGTAGTAGTTTTACTGCAGTGGGAATATTCAGAGTAATAGATCCTGATTAAATATTTTCTTTAGAAAGCCCTAAAACTCTTGTCCCTTTATTACCTACAATGTTTGGTTTTTCCACAACCAATTCCTGATGCTGAATTTTATTTATTACCTCTCCTAAAATTTTATTTTCCTTCTACTCTTATTTGCTAAAGCTTTTAGTGATCTAATGTGTTTCCTTGGATACTTAACTGTCCTGCTCCAAGGATCATAGAGAAAAAGCAAAAAAGCCCATCAATACAATCTTGCAACTGAGTAAGGGTGGGACTTTCAGAATATGTCTTTTTGGCTTAAGTGGTCATGTTAGGTTTTTTTCGTTTTGTTTTTTTTTTTTTCTGTGCTTATTCTTTATTTTTGCAAATCAATGAGAAAAATTTACTATTTGAAAATAACTTGTCATTGGGTTCAGTCTTCTAGAAAAAGTGCCACCCGTGAATGCCCTTCTCATCATACAACTCTTCAGAAGACCTCACACAATTTCTAAAAATTCAGAAAAGAACATGATATGCAGTGAATGGTTACCTTTATGCCTAGCCAAAATTCTGCTCTGGAGACTGGGTTCAGGATTTGGAGAGAATTTTGCCAGAAAGGTAATGATACATAATTCAGGTATAAGATTAATAAATCTACAAAGAGAAAGGAACAGAGGATAATCCTGAAAGTGTGTTTTTTTTTTTTAATGAATATACCCTTGAATTATGTTCCTCTGGGGAGGAAGATTCATTGGTGTCTTTTCAGCAATTAAACTGAAAGTGGCTGTTTGAAATCAATGATTCTGTCTTTTGTAAATTAAATGACATTAAAAGGCATTAAAAATATCCTATCCTTAAGCTAACCCACTGAGAGCAAATGTTGTAAAATAATGCAAACTCATGGGTACTGGGTCCAGCAATCAAAACTGAATCATCATATCTTTACAGAAGAATGTGTGAACTCTACTTGATTCCCAGGTTTTTTCCTCAACTAAAAAAGGCAATATGGGTTCCTTTTAACAGATATGGTTGTTAGGGTTTTTGCCAGGGTGTTCCAAAGAGCTTTTATTCCTGTGGGAATCATATCTCCTGTCTGTTTGCATGATTTTATGCTTACATAGCACATTTTTATGTTATACAGACAATTCGTGGAGTTAGTGTGGCACCTGATGATCTCTCTACTTCACCTCCTTGATCACAGTTTTTTCTTATGTATTTATTTATTAGGATTTAGACACTCTGTATCCCCTTCCCTTTTCTCCTCCAAGTCCCACCCACTCTCCTTCTTCTACCCCTAAAGGATGTTGTCATTTCTGGTCTATAGAACTTTTAACTTGCTGGGACTTTAATTATTGTATAGAATGACAAACTACCAGGATAATTATGTTCTTTTAGCAAAGAAGTCCCTGCATCTTCTTCTAATTCTTGGATATTTGAAACACAATGTCCTCTTGAAGCTCCTCTATTTACACTTTGAATCTCCAGTGTGGAAATATCTGGGAACCCTTAGGAGGTATGGAATTCTTAGATCATATAATTCCTATTGGATTTATATTATAGGAGGGTATGATTTAAGCCTGATATGCCAATGAAAGTGACCATTTGGAATGGAGCCTCTGTCTCTCAATCTCTGTCACTTTACATCTTTTTTTCAGTTGGTTTAGTCTCTCTATTTCTAAAAGTTTCTCTAGGTATTTTTCTCCCTGTCTCAGTCAGTATCTCTCTCTCTGCCTGCCATGTGTGGTTTACTATAAAATAGTCCCAGTTGTGCTGAAGGACTACAACAAGATGACTGTTTGATGACATGACATCTTGGATGTTCTCTGTAAAAATATAAGCAAGGTAACAATTAAATGCTTTATGTACAAAGATTTTCTTGGATAGGGAGCATTTTAACAGAAAGGAATTCACTGACTGAGGACATATCTGTGCATTTAACAAACAATAATGAAATCTGTGGTGATATAAAACTCACATGTCAAGTCTCAAGATTTTTAATGAATACTTCAAAGAAATATGTGACACTTTTTCCTGAACTAAGTGTCGTGGATACAGGAATTTTCATCTCTGTGTTGTATGCTTTCAGCTGCCCAGATTGAGGCATGTAGGGCTGCTCAGCCTTTCTCTCAAGCAGGCTGTCCACTTGGCCCTTTTAATAATTGTCTCCTGGAACTCTTACTCTTTCACCTGTTTCATGACACCATTCTCCCTCTTAACAAATCAGCACTTGAAAGAATCTTGAGATTTCCAAGGAGATGAGTAAACAAACTTTCCTCAGTTTCCAGAATCTCTGATCATATGCACACATGACTTTCTTTTGTGAAACACAAGTCTTTATCTCATTTCTTTATCCACATCACACACACACCTTTATTCCTGTTTAATCTTATGACAATGTCAGGTAGGAAATAAAACTTTAATGTTTATTTAATTGGACAGCTTCCTAAATCAGGAAGCTTCAACATGTTGTAGGAATAAACAGCTGTACAGAATGAAAATATGGTCTCTTACTCTTGTCTTGAAACCTTAATGAAACCTAGGTTGTGACTTTGAACTGAGCAGTTACTCCTGTACTTACTAAATGGATATTCATATTCTTATTGATATAAGAGGGTGGTAGTGTCTATGGTTTCCTATGTCATTGAATCTTTAAGAGCATGGAATAGAGAAGGAAGCCAGACAATTCCTGGGCCTGGTTTGCTGAAACAGAGAAAGATTGGTGTATGGAAATGGAGAAGAGAGGGGAAATAAAGTATTTGACAGATGGTGTGGTTCCACACTAGTGTTGCCAACCTTCTATACTTAGGATTGCCGTCATTGACCTGGATGGAATAGCAGCAGTCTCCTAATCAGTGGTCAGTGAGAAATCCTCCTAGTTCTGGGTTTTACAGTTAAAACTGGGCCTTCAGGACAGAAAAATGGGTCCGTGTTGTATACCTAGGACACAAAATCAGCTGTGTTTCAAGTTGTGTTCGACCAGATAAACCCTTTATACATAGTGTTATGCCAGGACTGATTATTCAGAGGTACCAACTGAGCTCATGGGGTCTGAAGTAGCTGGGTAACCACTAGTTTATGTCTAGGATTCTCTTCTACATAATGAGTTCCTGGAAAGCATGCCTTACAAAGTCAAACTCGACTCCCCTTTAGCAAAATCTTTTTCCCCAAGTTAAAAGTCATTGTAAAAGTTTTCAACACATTATTTTTATTGATTTTGTGAGAATTTCATATAATATACATTACACTCATTTTCCATTGCTCTAAGTTCAAATTCCTTCCCATGTGTCACACTAAAAAAAAAAAATTGTCATTAAAATACAACAATTGAAGTATGTATTTTTCATGGAATCATTGGAACATGATCAGATTCTCAGTGCCAAGTCCCTTTTGAAAACTGAGTTCATCCTTGCTCATCCTGGCACCACCCCAAAGAAGAAGCCATCTCTCCATCTACTTCCACTTCCTGGTGATTTGAATTGTGATGACCCCTTGAAGCTCATTATTTACATGTTTAGTCCCCAGGAAATGTCAGGAATAGGTTAGAAGGTATGGCCTTGTTAGATAATATAATTCCTATTGGATTTATGATAAGAGTATATGTTATGTATTTATTTATTACCATATGTTCACTTGGTATCCCCTCTACTGCCCCTTCTCTCTTTGCTTCCCAGTCACACCCACTGTCCTTCTTCTACCTCTGTTGAAAGCCGCATGATTGTCTCGCCAGCAAGAATGCACACAGACACAAGAATCCTTCTGCAACAGGCCTTTTATTACAGTCAAGCGATGAAAGGAGGAGAGAGCTGCGGGACCGGCCCAACGACCCTTGGGGCAGCAGCACGGCCAGGCACGGGCCTGGCCACCTCGCAGGCGCGGGCGTGGGCGCAGGTGGCGCTCGCATCCGCCGACGGACGCCACGGGACGGGGCGGGAAATCCCCGGGCGGGGAGAGAGGGAGGAGAGCGCCAGGGCCCCGAAGTGGCGCTGTTTATATAAGCCCTGGTCTCACCTAAGTGATGTGTCAATACCCTGATTGGCTGCTCACTCTTTACCCCATCTGATGGCTCGGGCTTGGCGTGCTTAGCGTGCTTACGCAACCCACACATGCGTTCTGGAGGTTCTTTACAGTTTTAAGGGCGGATGTCAGTGCCAGTAGATGGCATCTGAGTCTCAGCTCTCCACATACCTCTCTGCCGTTTCTCTAGTTCACTTGTAGAGAACCTTCTCCCCCTTCTATCTGACCCTAGCTTATCAGGTCTCATCAAGGCTGGCTGCATCATCTTCCTCTGAAGCCCGATTCTCAGGGAATTGTTTTCTTTGTGTCCTCTGTTCCCTCTACTTATGACACTCTTCATGACACCTTTCCTGCAGGCTTTCTAGAGCTCTGAATGGAGGGAGAATTTTACAGGGAAATCCCATTAGAACTGAATGTTAAGGTCTCGCTCTGCATAATATCAGACTGTGGATCAATGTATGCAATTCCATTTGATTCAGAAGGAAGCATCTTTGTGGATCTAAGAACATGGGACTGATCTATCAGGTGAGAGTACAGAACAACATATTTTAATAACAAGGGCCTGGGTTTCATGAAAATTTCCATAGCATGCCCTGGCCCATCAATTCAATTAACTGCCACCCAAACCCCCTAGGTAGAGACTGGTTGGTCACAATTAATGGCCTATTAGAACATTATTCCCCACTATTAGGAGACTTCCTAATAAGTGAACACATACCATATTTGTCTTTCTGCATTTTATTTACTTCAACCAGGATGATTTTTCCTGGTTCCATCCATTTGCCTGAAAATATCATGATGTCATTTTCTTAGCTGAAGAATAATCTGTTATGGAAATATTCCACATTTTTCCCAAATGAGATTGTCAAAACTGTTCTGTACTACTTGCAATTGCTGGGACATTAATCATTGTATTGAATGACAAACTATGAGGATAGCTATGTGTTTTTTTTAGCCTCAAAATCTCTCCATCTTCTTCAATTTCCTGGTGATTTGAATTGCAATGACCCCTTGAAGCTCATATATTTACATGTTTAATCCCCAAGAAATGTCAGGAATAGGTTAGGAGGTATGGCCTTGTTGGATAATATAATTCCTATTGGATTTATATTATAGGAGGGTGTACTGAGAGGTTGATATGCTAATTAAAGTGACCTGACAGAATGGAGTCTCTGGATCTCAGTCTCTGTCACATTCAATCTTTGATTCTTTCAGTCTCAGTCTCTCTATTTCTTAATCTGTCTCTCTAGCTCTTTCTCTCTTTGACTTCCTCTCTCTGCCTTCCTCTTGAGGTTTAGTATAAAAAGCTATCAGTTCTGCTACAGGACTATAACAAATTGACTGCTTGATGAAGTGGCATCATGCATGGTCTATGTAAAAATGTAAGCAAGGTGCCAATTAAACACTTTAAGTTCAAAGAGCTGTCTTAATCAGGGAGCATTTTCACAGGAAGGAATTAACTGACTGAGGACATATCTGTGTATTTAACAAACACTTTTTCTTCTGAAACCCAACAAGCCTTTATCTCATCTCTTTATCCAGATCCCATACACTTACACCTGTTTACCTCTGTGACAATGTCGGGAAATGAAATTTTAATGATTATTTAATTGGACAGCTTCCTAAGTAGGGAAGCTTCAAAGTGATGTGGGATTAAGGGGAATATACCAAATGACAAGATGGTTTCCTATTGTGGTCTTGGATCTGAAGTTTCCAAGATTATGACTTTGAAGTGAGGAGTTACTCACGTATTTACAAAATGGACCTTCACATTCTTATATCTTACTGATATAATAGGCTATCAGGGTCTAGAGTTATTTGGGGTATTGAGTTTTTACAAGCAGAAAAAAGAGAATTAAACCAGACAATTCCTGGGACTGGTTTGCCTTGAACAGAGAATGATCAGTGTCTATAAAATGAAAAGTGAGGAGCAGTAAACTCTCTGAAACCTGATGCTGTTTCACATTTTTGTTGTTTCTTTAGGAGTACATATTTTAGTAGGTTTATCCAATATTATATGTCTATATGAGTGAGTATATTCCGTGTGAATCTTTCTCAAAAATCATGTGTCCATAAGTATGTGGATTTACATCAGGGTCTTCTATTCAATTCCATTGATCCACCAGTCTGTTTCTATGCCAGTACCATGCAGTTTTTAGTATTGTTGCTCTATAGTACAGCTTGAGATCAGGGATGGAGATATCTCCTGAAGATCTTTTACTATAGAGAAATGTTTTAGCAATTCTGGGTTCTTATTGTTCCATATGAATGTGACAATTTTTCTTTCAAGGTCTGTAAAGAATTGTGTTGATAATTTGATGGGAACTGCATTGAGTCTATAGAATTTTTTTTTTTGTATGATGGCCATTTTTACACTATTAATCCTGCCAAGCCATGAGCATGAGAGATCTTTCTATCTTCTGATATCTTCTTCTAATTCTTTCTTCAGAGACTGGAATTTTTTTTCATTAAAGTCTTTGACCTACTTGGTTAGGTTCACACCAAGGTACTTTATGTCCTTTGTGGCTGTTGTGAAGGGTGTTGTTTCCCTATTCTTTCTCGGCCCTTTTGTCTTTTGTATACAGGAAAGCTACTGTTAGGAATTGTAGAAAAATCGAGGTTACACGTGGGTTCACAGATCACACCATGAGATCGGTTCCACGCGGGAGGTTTACAGAGGGGGGTTACAGAGAGGGAGGTAGATAGAGATAGAGAGAGAGAGAAGGAGAGACAGACAGACAGACAGACAGACAGAGAGAAGAAGGAAGGAGAGAGAGAAGAAGAAGTAGTGCAAGGGGAGGGGCCCCAGTTCTCTTAAGGGTGGTCCAGATCATGCATGGGTGGTTCCAGGTGGTCAGCAGGTGGTCTGGGTGTTTTTCCAAATGCCTGTTACCTGGTATATCAGGCCCCAGGGGCTGCCTGTAGAAATGCCTGCTTGCTGATCCCAACAGCTACTATTTTTTTTTTTAAATTAATTTTGTATCCAGCCACTTTGCTGAAGGTGTTAATCAGATGTAGGAGTTCCCTGGTAGAATTTTTGTTAACTTGGTATGAGTAGGTTTGCCTTCACTGTCCTGGCTGGATCAACAGCTGTGTTCTTCTCAGTGTTCAGTGAAGAACCCTCCTTGTCCTTGTGATTGCAGTTAAAACTGGACCTACAGGACAGAGAAATAGGTCCCTGTTATGTGCCTAGGACACAAGAGCAGTTGTATTTCCTGCTGTAGTCCTCCATACAAACCTTCTAAACGTAGTGTTTGTTCTAGGACCACTTGTTCAGAGGTGACACATGAGCTCATGGGGTCAGATGTAGCTGGGTAACCAATAATTCATGGCTAGGATTCTTTGCTACATAATGAGTTCCTGGAAATCATGCCTTACAAAGTCAAACTCTGCCCTACTTTAGTGAAATCATTTCTCTATATTAAAGGTCGGTGTAAAAGTTGTTAAAATATTATTTTTATTGCTTATTTGGGAATTTGATATAATATACATTACATCCTTCTCTATTGTCCCAACTTCAAATTTCTACCCATTTGTCACACCAAATTTTTTTTTTCTTTAAAATACATTAGATGAAGCAAGGGTTGTTCATATACTCAGTGGAACATGATCAGAGTCACAATGCTACATCCCTTAAAGAAAGCTGAGTTCATACTTGCTGCACACTGGCACGATCCACAAGAAGAAGCCATCAGTCCTGAAGATCTCTATAATACATCACATTGCTCACACTTTTTTATGTGTTTATTTATTACAATTTGTTCATTTTGTTTCCCCTTGCTGCACCCCAAATCTCTGCTCAGTCCCACCCAAACTCTTTATTCTACCCTTATGCCCTCTCTCTATTCCCCTGATATGGGAAGTCATCCTCCCTCTTTTATCTGACCCTAGCTTATCAGGTCTCAACCAGGCTGGCTGAATTATTTTCCCCTGCAGCCTGATTCTCAGGGCATTGTTCTCCTTGTGTTCTCAATTCCCTCTACTTATGACATTCATCCTGTCTCCTCTCCTGCAGGTTTCCCAGAGATCTGAGGGCAGGAAGAATTTCATAGGGAAATCCCACTTAGAGCTGGGGGTTTTAAGGTCTCTCTCTGCATAATATCGGACTATAGGTCTCTGTATGCAATCCCATTTGATGAGGAAGGAAGAATCTTTTTGGATGAACATTGCGCTGATCTATCATTGAGAGCAGAGAGCAACATATTTTAAAAACAACAGCTGGGTTGAAAATTTCTGTAGGATGCCCTGGCACAACTCAATTCACTGACACTCAAATCCCCTAGTGAAACCCTGGTTTGGTCACAATAGATGGCCTATTGGAACTTTATATCTCACTATTAGTAGACCTCTTAATAGTGAAGACACCATATTTGTCTTTCTGCATTTTAGTTTCTTCAGCCAGGATGATTTTTCCTGGTTCCATCCTTTCCCTGAAAATATCATGATGTCATTTTCTTAGCTGAATAATACTCCATCATGGAAATATTCCACATTTTTCCCCAAAGGTGTTTGTCAGTCCTATTCTTAATCCTTGGAAATTGTTGGGACTTTAATCATTGTATTGAATGACATACTTTCAGGATAACTATGTTTTTTTAGCCTAGAAGTTCCTCCATCTTCTTCCCCTTTCTGGTGATTTGAATTACAATGTTTCCTTGAAGCTCATCTATTTACATTCGATTTCCCAGACAGGAAATGTCTACTAAGGGTTAGCAGGTATGGCCTTGTTAGATAATATAATTTCTATTGGAGTTATATTCTAGGAGGGTGGGCTGTGAGGTTGATATGCCAAATGGAGTCTCTGTCTCTCTGTCTTTGTCACTTCATATCTTTGTTTCTGTTGTTCAAGGTCTATCTATTTCTGAATCTGTCTCTCTAGCTCTTTCTCCCCAATGAAGAAATGTCTGGGAATGTAGGTTTAAGGAGAATGTACTGAATAACAATGTGGTCTCCAACTGTAGTCTTGAATCTGAAATTATCTGGGTTGTGACTTTGATCAGATTAGTTGCTTGCATACTGAATAAGTGTACCTTCACATTCTTATTGATATAATAGGCTGGTAGTGTCTAAGCTTCCCTATGGTATTGAGTCTTTAAGAGCAGGGAAAAGAGAAGTTATCCTGAGAGTCTTGCAGGTTAATCTAACAGGGTTCACATGAAAGAGGAAGTGTAAATGGGGGTGTGGAGCAGAGAGGAGAAGAATAGAGACAAGACAGTTTCTTTTTCAAGTCTCAGTTTACTGAACATGCAATCAATGCTTATGAAGAAAGGGTACAAGTAAAAATGTTTTTTTTTTTCACATTAGCAACATATGTGTGCCACCCGACAAGGCATCCAGGAATTCACTCAAGGTTACAGCAAGTTTGCTCTCTGGTTCCCAAGGTTGCAGGGAGCTTGCTATCTACAACTCAGACTCAGAACACCCTCCTTGCAGAGACCACCAAGGCAAATCTCTGAGACATAGAACTTAGACAAACCCACATCTGCAAAGACCATGAAGCAGAATTCAAATTACCAGACTCCTTCAGAAACCAGACATTTCTGGGACTGGTTTGTCTGAAAAAGAGAAATCTGTGTGTAAAGGGAGAAATGAGGGGAAATAAACTATTTGACAGCTGGTTCTGTTCTACACTAGTGTTGCCAAACCTCTATGAGCAGGGTTGCCTAGGCTGAACTGGTTGGATGGGAAGCTATGTCCTACTCAGTGGTCAGTAAGGAAACCTCCTGGTCCTGGTGTTTATATTTAAAATTGGGCCTAAGGACAGGGAAATGTGTCAGTGTTTTACACGTAGGACACAAGAGCTGCTATGTTCCAGCTGTGTTCCTCCAGACAAACCATCTAAACATAGTGTTACTTTCAGGACTGCTTGCTCAGATGTGCCACCTGAGCTCATAGGGTCCAAGGTAGCTGGATAACCACTAGATCATGGATAGGATACTCTGCTACATAATGAATTCCCGGAAATCATAACTTACACAGTCAAACTCTACCATCCTTTAGCAGAATCTTTTCTCCATGTTAAAATTTATTGTAAAAGTTACCAACATATTATTTATATTGTTTATGTGGGAAGTTGATATATATTACACTCTTTTTCCATTGCTCTCTGGTGCAAATTCCTACCTATGTGCCACTGTAATTTGTTTTATTCTCTAAAATACATCAATTGAAGAATGTTTTGTTCATCTACTCATTGGCACATGATCAGAATTTCAATGCCAAGTCTCGTAATGGAAACTGAGTTCATCCTTGTGGCACCCTGGTACCTCCCCCTAGAAGAAGACATCCATCCTGAAGTGCTCTATGATCACCTTTTTTCTTATGTATTTATTTATTATGATTTAGTCACATTGTATCTCCTCTGCTGCTCCCTCCCTCCTTTCCCCCGGTCACATCCACCCTCCTTCTTCTAAACCTATGCCTTTCCTCTACTTCCCTGATAAGGGAGATACTCCTCCCCCTTCTATCTGACCCTAGCTTATCATGTCTCATCAAGGCTGGCTGCATCATCTTCCTCTGTGGCATGATTCTCAGGGCCTTGTTCTCTTTATGTCCTCAATTACCTCTACTCAGAACACTCTTCCTGCCTCCTCTCCTGTAGGCTTCCCAGAGCTCTGAGATAAGGGAGAATTTCCTAGGGAAATTAGGAAATTCCATTTAGAGCTGGGTGTTTTAATGTCTCTCTCCGTATATTATAGGACTGTGGGTCTCTGTATGCATTCCCATTTGATGCAGAAGGAAGCACTCTTTTGATACAAGGACATGGCACTGATCTGTCAGATGAGGGCACAGAGCAATATATTTTAATAACAACAGCCTGGTATGTTTGGAAAATTCTGTAGGATAGCCTGCCCCAACAACTCAATTAAGGAACACCCAATCCCCCCTAGTGAAAGCCTGATTTGTTCACAATGAATGGCCTTTAGGAACTTTTTCCCAAACTGTTAGGAGACCTCATAATAAGTGAATACATACCATATTTGTCTTTTTGCATTTTATTTTCTTTACCAAAGATGATTTTTCCTAGTTCCAACCATTTCCCTGAAAATATCATGATGTCATTTTCTTAGCTGAATAATATTATGTTATGGAAATATTCCACATTTTCCCCAAAGGAGATTGTCAGTCCTGTTCTTTTGTCCTTGAAAGAATTTGGGACATTAGTCATTATATTGAATGACAAAATATCAGGATAATTATGTTCTTATTTCCTAGAAGTCCATCCATCTTCTTCCACTTTAGGATGATTTAAATTGCAAATCCCCTTGAAGGTCATGTATTTATATGTTTAGTCTCCAGTGAGAAAATGTCTGGGAAGGGTTAGGTGTATGGTCTTGTTAGGTAATATAATTTATTTTTCCCCTAATTTCTTTTTCAGCTCTTTTATCTTTTGTATACAGGAGGGCTACAGTTTTTGTTGTTGTTGTTGTTTGTTTGTTTGCTTTGTTTTTTGAGTTAATTTTGTATCCAGTCACTTTGACAAAAGTGTTCACCAGCTGTAGGAGTTCCCTTGTAGAATTTTGGGAGGTCACTCAGGTATACTATCATATCATCTGCAAATAGTTATACTTTGACTTCCTCATTTTGTATGTCTCTCGGCTTGATCTTCTTCAGTTTTTCTTCAATTGCTCTAGAAAGGACTTCCAGAACTATGTTGAAGAGATATAGAGAGAGTGGGCAGCCTTGTTTTGTCCCTGATTTCAGTGGGATTGTTTTAAGTTTCTCTCCATTTAGTTTGATGTTGGCAATAGGATTGCTGTATATTGCCTTTACTATGGTATAGATATAGTATGTGCTTTGTATCCAGGATCTCTCCAATACTTTAAACATGAATGGAGAATGGATTTTGTCAAATGCTTTTTCAGCATCTAAGGAGATTATCATGTGTTTTTTTTTTTATTCAGTTTGTTAATTTGGTGAATAACATTGATTGATTCCAGTATATTGAACTACCTCTGCATACCTGAGATGAAGTCTACTGAGTCATAGTGGATTATATCTTTGAAGTGTTCTTGTATTCAGTCAAAGATATAAAGTACCTTGGTATGACCCTAACCAAGAAAGTCAAAGACTTGTGTGAAAAAAAAAATTCAAGTGTTTGAAGAAAGAATTAAATGAAGATATCAGAAGATGGAAAGATCTCCCATGCTCATAGCTTGGCAGGATTAACATAATAAAAATAGTCATCGTAACAAAAGCAATCTACAGATTCAATGTAATTCCCATCAAATTACCAACACAATTCTTTGTAAAACTTGAAAGAAAAATTCTTAACATCATATGGAAAAACAAACAAACAAAATAACAGAATTTCTAAAACAATCCATATGCCACTCAACTGAAGAATGTTTACAGAAATTGAGATATTTCTAAACAATGGAATATTACTCAAGGAAAAAAAACCTAGGAATTTGCAGATAAATGGTGGGAACTGGAAAAGATCATCCTGAGTGAGGATCCCAGAAGCAGAAAGATATATACGTACTCATATAAACATATGACACACAAGGTATATATTTACTCATATAGACAAATCTGTAGACCTAAGGAAAGTAAACAAGAGTCTTGGACACATGAACTCTCATCTCTGTGTTGTGTGCTTTCAGTTGTGCACATTGGGGCATGTGGGACTGACAACCATTTTTCTCAAGCATGCTGTCCACTTGGCCTTTTTAATAACTGGCTCCTGAAACTCTTAATGGCTTTCACCTCCTGCATGACATCATTTTCTCTCTCAGCCAATCATCATCTTAGAGAATCTTAAGATTTCCATGAAAATGAGTGAACAAACTTCCCTCAGTATGGATTATCTCTGATCCTGTGCGCAGGTGACATTTTCGGGTGAAACCCAACAAGCCTTTATCTCATCCCTTTAGCCAGATCCTACACCTTTACTCCTGTTTACCTCTGTGACAATGTCAGGTGGGAAATGAAGCTTTAGTGCTTATTTAATTGGAGTTCTTTCTAAGAAGGAAAGCTTCAGAGTGATGTGGGATTAAGGGGAATGTACTGAATAACAAGGTGTTCTCATACTGTGTTCTTGGATCTGAAATTTCCTAGGTTTTAACTTTGAACTGATTAGTTACTTTTGTACTCAGTAAATGTACCTTCACATTCTAAGTGATATAATAGGGTGGCATGGTCAAGGCTAGCTTGGGGTATTGAGTTTTTAAGAGCAGGGAAAAGACTTGTTTGTTCACAATAGATGGCCTGTCAGAATTTTATCCCCCACTATTAGGAGACCTCCTAATAAGTGAATACATACCATAATTGTCTTTCTACATTTTTACATTTATGTACTTCACCCAGGATGATTTTTCCTGATTCCATCTGTTTGCCTGAAAATATCATGATATTATTTTCTTAACTGAATAAAAATCTGTTATGGTAATATTCCACATTTTCTCCAAAGGAGATTGTCAGTCCTCTTCTTTAGACCTAGAAAGTGACTGGAACTTTCATCATTGTATTAAATGACAAATTATCAGGATAACTATGTTCATTTGGCCTATAAGTCCCTCCATCTTTTTCCTCTTTCTGGCGATTTGAATTGCAATTTCCTCTTGAAGCTCATCTATTTACATGTTGAGTCCCCAGTGAAGAAACGTTGAGTCCCCAGTGAGGGAGAAAATATCTGGGAATGGTTAAGAGGTATGGACTTGTTAGATAATATAATTTCTATTTGAGTTATATTATAGGAAGGTGTGCTTTGAGTTTGATATGCCAATTAAAGTGACCAGACAGAATAGGTCTCCGTCACTTTATATTTCAGTCTCTCTGTTTCTGAATCTGTCTCCCTAGCACTTTCTTTCTTTGTCTCTCTCAGTCTCCCTCTTTCTGCCTGCCTCTTGTGGTTAAGTATGAAAAGCTCTCAGTTCTGCTTAAGGACTACAACAAGTTGTCTGCTTGCTGATCTGACATCATGGATAGTTTCTGGAAAAATATAAGCAATGTCATAATAGTATTGTGATGTTATATTAGCACTGGATATCATTATGCCATTGGGATATCATGACACAAATGTTTGGTCATAATATTGTGATATCATAATACCTTTGTGATGTTATAGTATTTGGATGTCATACTTTTATGATGTCTTAATACCATGGTGATATCCTAATACCATTGTGATATCATTATATCATTGAGATGTCAGACAATTTTGATGTCATAATAGACTTTTGAGGTCATAATGCCACTGTGATATCATAATATCTTTGTGATGTTATGAGAGCATTGTGATGATGTAATAGTATTTTTAGGTCATAATAACATTGTGATATCAAAATTGCATTGTGATGTCATACCACAATTATGTCAGAATAGTATTATGATATCATAATTCCATTGTGATGTCATAAAAGCATTGAGATGTCATGACAAGTTTGTGATATCATAATAGCATTGTGATGTTTTAATACCATTGTGAAGTCATAATAACATTGTGATATCATAATAACATTGTGATATCATAAAACTGTTTTGAAATCATAGTACCATTGGATGTCATACCATTGTGATGTCATAATTGCATTGTTATAGTATTATTTTGCTGTTCAAATTCCATTGTGATATCATACCATATGATGTCATAATAGCATTCTGATGTCATAATTCCATTGTGATGTCATACTATCGTTATGATGTCAAAATACCAGTGTAATACCATAATAGCAAATTCAGGTCATAATGAATTTATGATGTTAAAATAAATGATAATAATAAAATTGGATTGATTGCACTGGTAAATTTTAAAGTCTGGTTTTGACTTTTAAAATTATAAATGTGCTTTATGATTTCACTTGTTTTAATATTACAAAACAGTTTTTTTTTATTATGAGTTATATTTTATTAACTCTGTATCCCAGCTGTTTCCTACTTCCTCATTCCTTCCCAATCACACCCTCCCTCCCTTATCTCCTCCATACTCCTTTCTAAGTCCACTGATTGGGGAGAACCTTCTACCCTGTCATCTCACCCTGTTTTACCAGGTATCTTCAGGACTGGTTGCAAAGTCCTATTCTGTGGCCAAGCAGGTCTGCTCCTCCCTTGGGGGGTGAGGAGGTCAAAGAGCCTGCCCTTGATTTCCTTTCAGAAATAGATGCTGTTCCACTTACTATGGGAATCCAGTTGGTTACTGAGCTACTTTGGGCTACATCAGAGCAGAGGTTCTAGATTTTATCCATACATGGTTCTTGATGGAATATCAGTCTCATAAAAGACCCCTCTGCACAGATATATTTGGTCTTGTGGAGCTCCTTTACATTCCAGGTCATACTAACTCCCCCTTCTTTCATATGATTCCCTGCACTCTGCCAAAGATTTGGTTATTAGTCTTAGCATCTACTTTGATACACTGATATGTAGTCTTTCAGAGGCCCTCTACTATAGTCTCCTATCCTGTTATTTGCATTTTCCTAAGTTCAATGCACATTACATTTGTCTTTCTAAGTGAGGATTGATCATCTTACCCCTTACCCCGGGTGCTCTTTTTTGTTTATCTTCTTTAGGTGTATAGTTTTCATTATGTTTATCATATCTTAAAGGTCTATATAAGTGAGTATATACCGTGTGTCTTTCTCCTTCTGAGATAACTCACTCAGAGTGATCTTTTATAGAGCCTACCATTTGCCTGAAAATTTCATGATATCTTCAGATTTGATTGCTGAGTATTATTCCATTGTGTAAAAATACCACAATTCTGCATCCATTCTTCTGATGATGAACATCTAGGATTTTTCCAGGTTCTGGGCATTACAAATAAAGCAGCTACAAACATGGATGTCCAAATGTCCTTCTTGTGGAAACTTGAGCAAATTTTGAGTATATGCCTAGCAGTGGTATAGCTGGGTCTTGAGGAAGTACTATGCCTAGTTGTCTGAGAATGCACCAGATTGACTTCCAAAGTGGTTGTACAAGTTTACATTCCCAAGAGCAATATAGGAGGGTTCCCCTTTCTACATAACTCTCCATCATGTCTTCTCATTTGAGTTTTTGATTTTAGCCATTTTGATGGGTGTAAGACATAATCTCATTGTCGTTTTGATTTGCATCTCCCTGATGGCTAAGGATGCTGAGTATCTCTTTAAGTGTTTCTCTGCCATTCTATATTCCTCTACAGAGAATTCTCTGTTTAGCTCTGGAAACTATTTTTTAATTGGATTACTTGATCTTTTCTTTTTAACTTATTTAGTTTTTTATGTATTCTGGATATCAGCCCTCTGTCAGATACAGAATTAGTGAAGATACTTTCCCAGACTGTAGGGTGTCGTTTATTCTGATTACAGTGTCTTTTGCTTTACAGAAGCTTTTCAGTTTCATGAGGTCCCATTTATTGACTGTTGCTCTTAGAGCCTGTGTTGTTGGTGTTCTACTCAGGAGCTTGTCTCCTGTGCCACTGAATTCAAGGCTCTTCCATCTTTTTATTCTAACTGATTTAGATTATCTGGTTTTATGTTAAGGCCTTTCACCCACTAGGACTTTTGTGTAGGTTGATGAATATGGATCTATTTTCAAATTTCTACATATAAACATCCAGCGGACCAGCACCATTTGTTGAAGATGTTGTCATTTTTCCATTGAATGGTTTTGACATCTTTGTCAAAAATCAAATATTTATAGATGTGTGGGTTTATTTCTCGGTCTTCTCTTCAGTTCCATTGATCCTCCTTTCTGTTTCTATAACAATACCATGCAGTTTTTATTCCTATTGCTCTGTAGTACATTTTGAGATTAGGGATGGAGTTACCTCCAGATAATATTTTGCTGTACAGGATCATTGTGGAGATTCCAGGGGTTTTGTTTCTCCATATGAAGCTGAGAATCTTTCTTTTAAGGTTTGTAAAGAACTGAGTTGTTATTTTGATGGGAATTGCATAGAATCTGTAGATTGCTTTTGGTAGAATGACCATTTTCAGAATGTAAATTCTACCAATCCATGAGCATGGGAGATCTTTCCATCTTCTGATATCTACTTTAATTTCTTTCTTCAGAGACTTGAAGTTTTTTTCAAACAGGTCTTTCACTTGCTTGGTTAGAGTCACCCCAAGGTACTTCATATTATTAGTGGGTATCATGAAGGGTGTTGTTTCCCTGATTTGTTTCTCCACCATTTTGTCTTTGATATATAGGAGGGCTTCTGATTTTTTTTTTGATTTGATTTTGTATCCTGCCACATTTCCTGAAGGTGTTTATCAGCTGAAGGAGATCTCTGAATTTTTGGGGTCTGATGTATACTGTCATATCATCAGTTAATAGTGACACTTTGACCTCTTCCTTTCCAATTTGTATCCCCTTGATTGCCTTTCATTGTTTTATTGCTCTGGCTAAGACTTCAAGTACAATGTTGAAGAGATATGGAGAGAGTGGGCAGCCTTTTCTTGTCCCTGATTTCAGTGTGATTGATTTAAGTTTCTCTCCACTGAGTTTGATGTTGGCTATAGGCTTGCTCTATATTGCCTTTATTATGTTGAGGTATGTGCCCGGTGTCCAAGATGTCCCCAAGACTTTACACATGATTGGATGTTGGACTATGTCAAATGATTTTTCAGCATCTAGGGAGATGAACATGTGGTTCAGTTTGTGCTGGATTACATTGATGGATTTCCATATGTTGAATTTCACTTACGTGCCTGGGATGAAGCCTACTTGGTCATGGTGGATGATATCTTTGATGTGTTCTTGGATTCTGTTTGCAAGGATTTTATTTTTAAATCAATGTTCATAAGAGAGATTGGTCTGAAGTTCTCTTTTTTGTTGGGTCTTTGTGTGGTTTAGGTACCAAGGTGACTGTGGCTTCATAGAATGAGTTTAGTAATGTTCCTTCTGTTTCTATTTTATGGAATAGTTTGGAGAGAATTGGAGTTAGCACTTCATTAAAGGTCTGGTAGAATTCTGCACTGAATCCATCTGGCCCAGGGTTTATTTATTTATTTATTTATTTATTTATTGGAAGGGAGAATGTTGATGACTGCTTCTATTTCCTTGGGGGATATAGTAGTATTCAATCTTTCTACCTGATCTTGACTTAATTTTGATTGATGGACTCTTTCTAGAAAATTGTCTATTTCTTTTAGATTTTTGAATTTTGTGGCACATAGGATTTTGCAGTAAGACCTAATGATTGTTTGGATTTCCTCACTCTCTGTAGTTATGTCCCCCCATTCATTTCTGATATTGCTGATTTGGATAGTTTCTCTCTGCCTTTTAGTCAGTTTGGCTAAAAGTTTGTCTATCTTGTTGATTTTCTCAAAGAACCAGCTCTTGGTTTCATTGATTATTTGAATAGTTTTATTTGTTTCTAGTTGATTGATTTCATCCCATCTGCTCCTCTTGGGTGTATTTGCTTCTTTTTTTTTTTTCTAGGGATTTCAGGTAGGCCTTTAAGTTGCTTGTATAAGATGTCACAAATTTCTTTTTGAAGACAGTTAGTGCTATGAATTTTCCTCTGAGCACTTCTTTCATTGTGTGCCATAAATTAGGGTATTTTGTACCATCATTTTCATTGAATTCTACTTAATCTTTTATTTCTTTCTTTATTTCTTTCTTATCCCAGCTGTCATTGAGCAGCAAGTTGTTCGTTGTCCATTTGTTTGTAGGCTTTTTTTTTTAATTCCATTGTTGCTGAGGTCCAACTTTAGTCCATGTTGGTCAGATAGAATACAGTGGATTTTTTAAATCCTCTTCTATTTGTTGAGGCTTGCTTTGTGAACAACTATATGGTCTATTTTGGAGAAGGTTACATGAGGTGCTGAAAAGAAGGTATACTCTTTTGAGTTTGGGTTGTAAGTTCTATAGACATCTATTAGGTCCATTTGTTTATGACGCCTGTAAGTGCCTTTATTTCTTTATTAGGCTTCTGTCTAAGTGATCTGTCCCTTGGTGAAAGTGTGGCGTTGAAGTCTCCCACTATTAAGGTGGTAGTATTAATGTGTGATTTGAGTTTTAATACTGTTTCCTTTATTAATATATGTGCTGTTGTATTTGAGGCATAGATGTTCAGAACTGTGATGTCCTCTGATTTGCTTTTTTCTTTAACGATAATGTAGTGCCCCTCCACATCTTATTTGATTATTTTAATTGAAAGTCTATTTTAGTAGATATTAGGATAGCTACCCCGTTTTTTTTTTCTGGGTCCGTTTGCTTGAAAGTATCTTTATTGCCTTTTACTCTGAGGTAGTGTATGTATTTGTTGCAGAGGTGCATTTCTTGGATGCAACAGAATGTTGGATCCCTGTTACCACACCCATTCTGTTAGTCTATGTCTTTTTATTGGAGAGTTGATTCCATTGATTTTAATATATAATAGTGACCAATGAATGGTAGTTTCTTTTATATTGTAGTGGATTGTTATACTGTGTTTCCTTTCTTGTTTTCTTTTAATTTTTGTTGGGATATTATCTGTATGCTATGTTTTCTTGGATGAAGTTTTAATTGGATTGGAATTTTCCTTCTAGTATCTTCTGTAGGACTGTTTTGCTGTGTAGATATTGCATAAATTTAGTTTTGACATGACATGTTTTGATTTATCCATCTATATTGAAAGCTTTGGAGGATATAATAGTCTGGATTGACATCTGTGGTCTCTTAGAGTCTGCATGACACCTGCCCAGGCTCTCTGGCTTTCATAGTTTCCGATGAGAAGTTTGGTGTGATTTTCATAGCTCTACCTTCATATGTTACTTGGCCTTTTTCCCTTGTTGCTTTAATATCTTTTCTTTGTTCTGTAGATTTAGTGTTTTGACTATGATGTGATGTGATGTGTTTCTTTTGTGGTCTAGTCTATTTGGTGTTTGGTAGTCCTCTTGTATATTTATGGACATTTCTTTCTTTAAGTTGGAAAAAATTTTCTTCTATGATTTTCTTGAAAATATTTTCTGGACCTAGGAGGCTTAAATCTTCTTTTTCTTTGATTCCTATTATTCTTAGATTTCATCTTTTTATGGCATCCTGGATTTCTTAGATATTTTGTTATTGGGGCTTTTCTGATTTTACTTTTTCTTTGAGAGAAATATCTGTTTCTGTGAGTGTATCTTTTTTTTTTCAATGCAGTTTATTCAGAAACCTTGAACAATCCTCGGACCCTGGGGAAAGCCAGCCCACAGCTTAAATAGCCTCTGGGTAGCCAACCCAGGCATGCCACGTGGGCAATGCAGATAGGTCCACATACATGGAAGCAAGCCAGATCCTCAGCCTTAGCCAAATGTGGAATTGTTCGTGACAGAGAGCACTCATCATCGGGAAGGTGGAAGGCAGAAACCAGCTCCATCTTTAAGGCATAGCATTTTGCAGCTCTCTACAGTTCCCCCTTTTTGTTTTAGATGCATCAGGCAAGAGTAGAGGTCTGATCTCTGATATTAGAAATAAAATGGGACTTTGTACCGATGTTTGTTTAGGTGTCATCCACCCAAAGAGCATCAGACCCGTCCGATACCTTTTTCTCAGAGGCAGGACCTGGGGCATCAACCCGCATGCAACCAGACATGCTCTTCTCTGGGTCCAAAGCGGCTGACCCTGAGTGCAGTGCTTAGCCTCGCATCCTGAGCATAACATTTTAGCTTTTTATGGTGTATCTTCAGCTCAAGATTCTCTCTTCCATCTCATGTATTCTTTTGGTGATACTTAACCTTGTGTTTCCTGATCTATTCTCCAAGTTCTCCATCTTTAGGGTTTTCTCAGCTTGTGTTTTCTTTATTGATTCTAATTCTCTTTTCATGCCTTGCACCATTTCCTTCTTCTGTTTGAATGTGGATTCTTGTCTCTCTATGATGGTCTCTATTTTTTGTTTATTTCCTCTCTATATGCCTCTAATTTATCCTTGCTTGTACCTCTATTTGTTTGGTTATATTTGGCTGTGTTTCATTAAGAATTTTGTTTATTTCCTCCCTTTTTGCAACCATTTGTCTGGTCAAATCTTTGACAGATTTGTTCATTTCCTCTTTACCTCTCTGAATTGGCATGACTATTGATCTGACAAAATGGTTTGCTTTTTCTTTATGAACCTCAAATAATTGGGTAAGCATAGCTTTAAAGTCATTTTCCTGTGCTTCTGATGAATTGGAGTATCCATCAATGTTGGGGGTTCCACATCTGGCTCACAGCTGGCTCTGACATTCTCAGCTCGGAGGTCATGGCCAGAGGTCTGTAGTTGCTGAGGCAGAGCTCCTAGCCCCTTAGCAGCATCTGCCAGCAGTACAGGCCTTGGAGTCCCAGACCCACGGCACCATCCTCCCAAGATCCCAGGTCTTCTAGCAACGTTAGTGGTTCCGCAGGGTCTCTCAGTCACTGACTGTACTGCTGGCCCAAACCCTCACTGACAAATAATACCCTGTATACAAATAACTTCTCTTTTTACATACACTGATCATTTTCTGTTTCACTCAAATTAGTCCCATGAATTGTCTTGTTTCCTTCTCATTTTCCTGCTCTTAAAAACTCAATAACTCAAGTAACCCTAGGCCCTGCTACTGTATTATATCAATTAGAATGTGAAGGTATATTTAGTGAATACCTGAATAACAGCTCAGTTCAAATTCACAACCTCAGGAATTTCAGGTCCAAGACCACAGTAGGAGATTACCTTGTTATTTTGGAACATTCATTTTAATCCCACCTCACTTTGAATCTTCCCTACTTAGGAACCTCTCCTAAAGTTTCCTTTCTTACTTGATATTGTCACAGAGGTAAACAGGAGTAAAGGCATGGGATCTGTCTTAAGGGATGAGATAACGGTTTATTGGGTATCACAAAAAAAGTCAGTTATGCATAGGATCAGAGATACTGGAAACTGAGGAAAATTTGCTTACTCTTCTCCATGGAAACTTCAAGATTCTCTCAGGTGCTGATTAGCTGAGAGGGAATGTGATGTCATCTAAGGGGTGAAATCCACTAAGAGTTTCTGGAGCCAGTTATTAAAAGAGCCAAATAGACAGCATGCTGGAGAGAAAGGCTGAGCAGTCCTTCATTCCTCAACCTGTGCAGCTGAAATCACACAACCCAGAGATATCAGTTCCTGTGTTGAAGACTCTTAGTTCAGTAAAAATGTCACATATTTCTTTCAAGTGGTCATTAATAAAGTCACATGTCATGAGAGTTTCACATTATCCCAGATTCCATTATTATTTGTTAAATGCACAGATATGTCCTCAGTCAGTGAATTACTTATTAGGAGGTCTCCTAATAATTGGGGATATAGTTCCAATAGGCCATCTACTGTGACCAAACCGGTCTTACACTAGGTATATTGAGTGGCAGTTAATTGAGTTGTGGGGCCAGGTTATTCTATGGAAAATTTCATGCAAACCATGTTGTTGTTATTAAGATATTTTGCTCTGTGCCCTCAACAGATGAGGGCCATGATGAGTGCCATGTTCTTGGATCCACAGAGATGTTTCCTTCTGCATCAAATGGGATTAAATACAGAGACCCATAGTTTGATGTAATGAATAAAGAGAGACCTTAAAACACACAGCTTGAAATGGGATTTCTCTATATTCTCTCTCCCCTCAGAGCTCTGGGAAGCCTGCAGAAAAGGAGGCATATAGATTATCATAAATAGAGTTAATTGAGGACACAAGGAGAATGCCTTGAGAATAAGGCAGCAGAAGATGGTGATGAAGCCAGCCTTCATGTGCCCTTATAATCTAGGGTCAGATAGAAGGGGGAAGAGGAGCACCTCTATCTGGGTAATAGAGAAAGGCAATAGGGTAGAAGAAAGACAGTAGGTGGGACTGGAAGGAGAAGACTGAGGGGGCAACAGAGGGAATACAAAGTAAACAAATCATAATAAATACATAAGAAAAACTGTCATCAAGGGCATGAAGTACAGAGCTCCTCAGGACTGATGGCTTCTTCAGTGTGGTACCAGGGTGTGGCAAAGATGATCTCAGTTTTCTTTAAAGGACTTGGCACTGAGACTCTGACCATGTACCTCACTGACCATAGAGTAGGACACAGCTTGCTTGAGAGAAAGGCTGAGCAGTCATGCACTCCTCATTCTGGGCAACCGGAGCACTAAATCCAAAGTTGACAGTTCCTGTGTCCAAGACTCTTAGTTCAGGGCTATTGTCACATATTTCTTTTAAGAGGTCATTAATAAAATGACCTGGTATGACAGCAGATTGGAATTTTGTCACAATGCTCTTATGACATCACAATATGGTTATGACCTTAATATGCTTTTATGACATCATATTAATTTTCTGACATCACAATGCTATTATGTTATCACAATGATTATATGACCCCATATGTTATATATCACAATTGAATTATAATATTAGAATAATAAAATATTATTTTATAATAATACAATATTATATTATGACATCACAATGCTATGACAACATCACATAATTGTCCTCATATCACAATCATATTATACATTGCAGTTCTATTATGGCATCATTGTGGTATGAAATCACAATGGTATTTTGACTTCAGAGTGGCATTATGACCTCAAAATACTATTATACCATTACAATGCTTTTATGACATCCCAATGATATCATGATATCACAATGGTATTATGACATCACAATGCTATGGTGACATTCCAATGGTATTATGATATCACCATGGTATGATGACATAAACATGTTATCATGGTATCCCAATAATATTATGACATCCCAATCTATTATTACATAACAATGCTATTATGACATAACAATTCTATTATACCTTCCCAATGATATGACATTGCAATGGTGTTATGACATCACAATGATATAATGGATTCACAATGGTATATGGTAGGTGATGATTAATATTTACTATTGGTTTATATTTTATTAATGCTTGCTCTTAATCCTTAACAGTTGTATAATCAATTCACCACACAGATACTGTACCTATTTAGTTAACTTAGAACACAATGCTGGTCAATCGTTATTCCCTCGTAAACCTTCAAGCCCTCATACTTTCCTAACAATAAGATTTTACCCATTTTGCTGACTTTTTGTGAAGTCTTAAGTCTCGTTTATTCTTTCCACTGTGTTCCAAGATCTCTCCTTCTGCTCTGCTCTCCAAGCTAATCTCCCTTTCCCTATTTCTTCACACTCATTTCCTGCCCTCTGGCTCCTCCCATCACTCAACGTTGTGCCTACTTGCTTTATTCTGGCCTGTTTACACACAGGTGAGACAGGATGTTTAGAGTAATTATCACAATGCAATATCCAGACTGAAAAGAGAAAGTGAGGGTAAAAATAAGCATTTGAATGAACAAGGATAAGGTGTATACATTTCAAAATAACATTATAACAACAATGTTATGACAAAATTTCAATGCTATGATGACATTACAATTGAGTAATGACCTAAATATGCTATTATGAGATCACATTGATATTATCACTAAAAAATGCTATCATGACATCACAATGGTTTTATTAATTCACAATGCTATTATGACTTAACAAAGATATTGTGAGATCACAATGCTATTATGGCAACTCAATGATATTATGATATCACAAGTTCATTATGACATCACAAGTTCATTATGACATCACAACTTTATTATGACATCTCAGTTGTATCATGTAATCACAATATGTCATGACATCTCAGTGCTATTAAGATATCACAACATTATTATAATACCTCAATGGTATTATGTCATCAAAATGGTGTCATATCATCTCAGTGCTATTGTGAAATTACTTATGGTATTATGACAAAAGATCATGATAATCCAATGTTATTATGATATCACAATCTTATTATGACTTCAATTGTTATTAGGACATCATAGTGGAATTTTTTAACATCACAGTTTCATTATGACCTCAAAGTGCAACCATGATATTACAATACTTTTATGATATCTCAATTATATTATGATATCACAATTGTATTATATCACAATGCTATTATATTCACAAAATTGTATTATGAATTCATAATGGTATTATGACATGATTGGGGTATGACTTCCCAATGAATTTTTTATAGCAAAATGCTGTTATGACTTCACTGTGGTATGATTTCACAATGATATTAGGATGTCACAATGCTATGATGACATCACAATGCTATTATAACATCACAAATGCATCATGACTTCCCAGTGCTATTATGACATAGCAATAGTATTATGATTTCACAGTTATTATGACATAACCAAGATATTAAGACATCACAATGCTATTACCACCTGATTATAGTATGAATTCAAAATGATATTATGACATCACGATGCTGTTATGACATCACAATAATATTATGGAATCACAATGCTATTATGACCACACAATGGTATTATGATATCAAGATGCTATTATGACATCACAATGCTATTATGACATCACAATACTATTATGTCATCACAAAGCTATTATAACATAGCAATGGTATGAACTCTCAATGCTATTATGACATTACAATGCTATTTTGATATCACAATGGTTATATGACTCACAATGCTAGTATGTCATTAGACTGCTATTATGACATCCCAAAGGTATTATGATTTCACAATGTTATTATGACATCATAAGGTTATGATCATATCACAATATTATTACAAAATGATTGTGTTATGACATCACAATGGTATTATTACATCTCATCAATACCATTACAACCCAATGGTTTTATGATTTAACAATGGTATTATGACCTTACATTAGTATTATTACATCCCAATGGAATTATGGTTTTACCATATTATTATAACATCACAAAGTTATTATGATATGACAGTGCTATTATGACACCAAAAATTTAAGGAATATGAAAAAAAATTGAGACCAGGGCTGGAGAGGCAGTTCAGAGATTAAGAGCATCAGTTTCTGTTACAGATGTCCTTCTTCAATTCGCAGTAACCACACTGTGGCTCACAATAATCTATAATGAGATCTGGTGCCCTCTTTCAACATACCAGCAGAACACTGTGTATGTATACAGTTTTATATATTTTTATATATGTCTAAAATAAATAAGTAAATAAATTGTTGGTACAAATTCTCTAGGAATGTATTCAATTTACCCTTGTTCATTCAAATGTTGATTTCTGTCCCCTCTCTCGTTTCAATCCTGAAATTGCACTGTGATGCTCATTCTATGCATCACCTTACTCAAGTTTGTTTAAACATGCCACCATTTGTTCGTTCTCTGTATTTTCAATAAAACAACCCCCTACAATGCAGAGCAGTGGAGAATATAGGGTGTGACATCCTGGAGTTAGAGGAGGGAAGCATGGGAGGAGAAGTGGAGAATCAGAAGGAAAAGTCTTGGAAACATGTGGAGAGATGGACCGTACCTAAGTTATTACTAAAAGAATATATAATGAGTAAAATCTGAATGGTAAGTATCTATGAGAACCTGGAGATTTAGGATGGAACAACTATTGCCCAGCTTTGTGTTCTAGATTAATTAAATAAATCCCAGTCTGTGTGTTGTGATTGGGGTATACAGCTGGTTTAGGAAAAACTGCTGCTTAACTAAAAGATGTTACAATAGTAACTATTAATAAGTATGAACAAATGGCATCCACCTAATCTAAATGTACAATAAATGGCCACCAACTAATCTAAGTTTCCACACCCTTTAAATCATACTCTTACATAATTTGGTGGGGTGAATAAGCTTTCAGTAATACAACCCCAATAATCCAAATTAAACTTAAGAACTCTCAGGTCAAATACTGTCACTTTAAGAGAGACTCTTAAACAGGCCTAGGTGCAAAAGACAGCATATTTTGGACAGACTTGAGACTTAACATAACAAAACTGTCTGCTGCTACAGTCTAACAGGAGGATACACAAGCATGGCTTCCTTATACTGTGGCTGGCTCAGCTCAGATAAACTCAGCAGCTATGTCTGGAAAGAAAGGAAGTGGAGGCACACAGACCTCTAGACAGAGCTTGGCCTAAAACTGCATCTAAAAAATAAAAGCCATGGTGGAAGGTGTTTTAATATACTTTGGCTTTGTTTTGGTTATCATAGTCATGAATCTGGTTGCGATATATTTAATGGTGGTGGCTCTTCTGGACAACCTCTCCAAGCAGGTGTAAGGAGAAGATGGGGAAAACAACCAAGGAATGGAATACTAAGTTACACACAATAGAAAGAGCACTCTTCCAATAAAAAAATAAAAAAAAAAATTTAAAAAAAAGATTAATAACAGCTAAAATTCAAAGCTCTCTGGCTGCAAGATACTTGTCACCTCTTGCTGGTAAGGGTCCACCAAATCGCTAAAACTTCAAATAAATTCCAAAAAACGACCAACTGGGCTTTGCTTGTTACAGCATAACAACTGACCCAAAACTTAAAATTTTCTTGTCTCTTTGCTTAATTTTCCTTTAAAGGCTGTGAGTTACAATTATATTGATTTGAAAAAATAATATTTGAACAAGTTGAAGAAGGCACATTCCTTTAATCCCAAGACAAAGTAAAAAGAAACAGATCTGTGAGTCCCTGATCAGCCAAATTTTATAATATAAGCCAGGATGGCAACTGCTGCTCTTTAGCCACTTGCAGAGATAGTCTAAGATTCAAAATGACAAAATTTTCCTGAAGATTACCCTGTAAGTTCTCTTTTCTTAATGATAGATGGTATGTCCTTACTGTTTTAAAGACTGAGTTCACCTCAGTTTTAGGCTTATCTGAGGAGAGATGCTGTCACAATACTCTAAAAAGGCCAGCCAATCTCAGAAAGTGGGACTTCCACACAAGAACTGGTACAAAAGTGTATTTTGGCTTAAGAGATATGTTCTGTTGTTCAATGGAAGGACTCAAAATTGGGCTGGGAGACAAACATGCAAACTACATGCCTGCCTTGTCAAAAAGACTTTAAATGCTGACTAAAATAACATGTCACACTGCAGTGGAAACTGACTTATCATTTCAACATGATATGTTTTCATGGGGGATAAATATTGGTCATGCCTAATGCAAGATAGACACAGGAGGCTTACAGCTGGCAAAGTACACAGCAATCTTGTTAAGTTCTAAAACCTCAAAAATTATATTTCATAGGTTTAAAAGGTAAAACTGTACATCCCATATCAAAATGGCACAAACAAAAGATAGTGGTATGAAATCACAATGGAATTTTGAAATTACAATGGAAATATGACCTCAAAATGCTATTATGACATCACAATCTTATGATATCACAATGGAATTATCACAATGGTATTATGACATCACAATGGCATCATGACATGCAAATTCATCATGTCATCCCAAGGCAATTATGATATCAGAATGGTTAGGTACTGTTTGACTGAGAGGGAGAATGTTGTCATGAAAAAGGTAAAAGCCAGTAAGAGTTTCGGGAGCCAGTTATTAAAAGAGAAAGTGGACAGCCAGCTGGAGAGAAAGAAAGAGCAGCCCTACATGTCTCAGTCTAGGCAGCTGAAATCACACAACCCAGAGATAACAGTTCCTATGTCCAAGACTCTTAGTTCAGTTAATCTGAAACATATTTCTTTCAAGTGGCCATTAATAAATTCACATTTCCTTGACATGTGACTTTCATATTATCACAGATTCCATTATTATTTATTAAATGTGCAGGTATGTCCTCAGTGAACTACTTACTGGGAAAATGGTCCCTGACCAAGGCAATTCTTTGAACAAGAAGCATTTAATTGGGATCTTGCTTATATTTTTACAGATACTATCCATGATGTCACATATGCAAGCATACATCTTTTGTAGTCCTTGAGCACAACTGAGAGCCTTTCTTACTGAACCACAAGCAGCAGGCAGAGAGAGGGAGACTGAGAGAGCAGAGAGAGAAAGCTAGAGAGACAGATTCAGAAATAGAGAGGGAGACAAAAAAACAAATATATAAAGTGACAAAGACAGAGAGGAGATCCATTCTGTCTGGTCACTTTCATTAGCATATTAACCTCAAAGCACACCCCAAAAATATAACTCCAATAGGAATTATATTATCCAACAAAGCCATAACCCCTAACCCTTCCCAGACATTTCCTCACTGGGGTCTCCACATGTATATAGAGGAGCTTCAAGAGGACATTGCAATTGAAATCACCTGGAAGTGGAAGAAGATGGACGGGTTTCTAGGCTAAAAGAATAAAGTTATGCTGATAGTTGTTAATTCAATACAATGATTAAAATACAAGAAAATTCCAAGTTTAAAGGCAGGACTGACAATCTCCTTTGGGAAAAATATGGAATATTTCCATAATGATGTATTATTCAGCTAAGAAAATGACACCATGATATTTTCAGGCAAATGGATGAAACCAGGAAAAATCACCCTGGGTAAATTAACTAAAATTCAGAAACATAAATATGGTATGTATTCACTTACTAGGAGGTCCCCTAATAATGGGGGATAAAGTTCTAATAGAACAACTAATTGTGACCAAACCTGTCTTCTACTAGAAGGATTGGGTGGCAGTGAATTGAGCTGTGGGCCAGGGCATTCTATGGAAATTTTCTCAACACATGCTGTTGTTATTCAAATATGCTGCTCTCTGCCATCAACTGACAGATCAGTGCCATGTTCTTAGATGCAAAGAAATGCTTCCTTCTGCATCAAATTGGAAAGCATATAGAGACCTACAGTCCAATATTATGCACAGAGAGACCTTAAAACACCAGCTCTAAATGGGATTTCCCTATGAAATTCTCCCTTACCTCAGAGGTCTGGGAAGCATCCAGGGGGAGGTAGGAAGAGTGTCGTAAGTAGAGGGAATTGAGGACAGAAAGAGAACAATACCCTGAGAATAAGACTGCAGAGGAAGCTGATGCAGCCAGCGTTGATGAGACCTGAAATGCTAGGTTCAGATAAAAGGATCAGGAGGACCTCTCCTATTAGGGAACTAGAAAAAGGTCATAGAGGTACAAGAAGGAGTGTGGGTCAGACTGCAAGGAGAAGGAGAGGGACCAGAAGAGGCGATACAAATTGTACAATATGTATTAAATAAACATATGAGAAAAACTGTGATCAGGGTGATGAATATTAGAGCTCTTCCTGGACTAATGGCTTTTTCTTGAGGGTGGTACCAGCATGCAGCAAGGATGAACTAAGTTTTCTTTAAGGGACTTGGCACTGAGACTCTGACCATGTTCTAATGTGTATCTAAACAACATATACTAGAACTGAAGTATTTTAAAGAAAAAAATAATTAGTATGATACATAGGTAGGAATTTGAACAGGGGAGCAATGGAACAGGAGTATAATGTATAGTATATGATTTTCTCACATAATCAATAAAAATGATATTTTTATGATATTTACAATGATTTTTAGAGTGGAGAAAAGTTTCCGTCAAAGGAGGGCAAAAGTTGACTTTGTAAGGCATGCTTTCCAGGAAATCATTATGTAGCAGAGAATCCTAGCCATGAACTAGTGGTTACCCAGATACTTAAGACCTCATGAGCTCAGGTGGCACCTCTGAACAAGCAGTCCTGGCACTAACACCACATTTAGAGGGCTTTCTTGTGTCCTAGGCAAATAGTACAGATATGTTTCTCTATCCTGAAGGAATTGATTGAACTCCAAGACAAGGAGAATTGTTCACTAATCTCTGAGTTGGACACAGCTTACAATCCAGCCAGGTCAGACTAGACAACCCTGCTAGAGGGTTGGCAAACCTAGTGAGCCATGAGCTGTCAAATCCTTTATTGCCCCACAGTTTTCCTTTAAAACTCACAGATCTTTCTCTCTTTCAGACAAACTACTCCTAGGAGTTATCTCATTTACTTTTTTCTCCTTTTCCTGCTCTAAAGACTCAATACCCCAGTGAAACCTTTGCCCCGTATACCTATTATATCAATAAGACTGTAAAGGTACATTTAGTGAGTATGTGAGTAACTGCTCAGTTGATTCACAACCTGCCAAATTTCAGAACCAAGATCACAATGGGAGTCAACCTTATCCTTTGGTACATTCCACTTAATCCCATATCATTTTTAAAGCTCCCTTCTTAGGAAGCTGTCCAATTAAATAAACATTAAAGTTTCATTTCCTACAAACATTGTCACATAGGAAAACAGGAGTAAAGGTGTGGGATCTGGATTAAGAGAGTAGATAAAGACTTGTTCAGTATCACTAGAAAAAGTCATATGTGCACAGGATCAGAGATACTGGATACTGAGGAAAGTTTGTTTACTCATCCTCATGGAAATCTCAAGATTCTCTCAGGTGCTGACTGGTTGCGAGGGAGAATGATGTTATGAAACAGGTGAGAGCCAGGAAGAGTTTCAGTAGCCAGTTATTAAAAGGGCCAAGTGGGAGGGTCGGAGCCAAGATGGTGACTAGCACACACAGTTCCTAAGCGGTGGAATGCCTAGGCTTCTGAGTTGGTAAAAGGAGGGACCTCTAACCCAGGAGAATGGCGGTGAGGCTTTCTAAACAACAGGGACCATCGCAGGAGGTGAAAACTTTGGTCTCGGGTAACCTGGGGACTTGTTTGGGAAAGGAGAGAAATGATCCTTTGATCTGGGGTGGCACTCCCCTCCACCAGACCTCCTTCCTCCTCAGCACAGCTGCACAGTGGACTCCTCTTTCTCAGCGCAGACCTAACTGCCTGGGGACTACAGCCACTGAGGCAGAGCTCCAAGCCCAGACCGTTAGTGGCAGGCACATGTCCCTGGGTCCCAGATTCACTCGGCGGCTGCACCATCCTACCAGGGCCTGAGTCTGCTAGACACCATCCTAGCTCCTCAGGATCGCCATCACTGACAGTACGGCCCGCCCAATCCCACAGTGAAAGAGAATACACTATATACTCACCAAAACCAGGCAGACATGCCATACAGCCTAGACACACCAGGCGCTGTGCCTCCCAAGCTTGGAGAGCACAACGAAGAGACCCCAGGACTTCCCAGAAAGCATCGGGACTAGCAACCAAGTCTCCAGATACAGCAGGACTTGGTGGCCGAGCAGCACTGAGCTGGCGGGGCACCACAGCCCTCCAGTTTAAGACTAACCAGGGCCAAACCAGAGAACAGAGCGCCTGGTTACGCCGATCCCTACTGACTTGACCACCCTGAAATCTCCAGCTGCAGCAAGACCTCAGAACCTGGCAATGACAGCAGCACAGAACTGGTGGAGCACATCAAAGAAGTAGGGCCAAGCCAGAGAACAAAGAGCCCAGATATCTGATCTCTGCCAAGTGACCTGCCTGTAAGTGAGTGCACCCTTGAGAATCTGCAAATCCCCAGATCCTGGGTCCTTCTAAAACAAAAGCCAGGCATCGAACCTCCTGCCACCCACATACCCACTTTGGGAAATAGGGGGGAACTAGGGTCATTGAAGTTCCTGCTCTGTGGACCTAATTGAGGAGTTAAGGCAGTTAATGCCAGAAATTGCACTGCGATCATCACTAGTGCCTGCAACATATACAGTGCAGAGCCCCTCCCACACACTCAAGGGTTCAACATTAGCCATCACTATGTCTCTCGAGACACACCTCCACACACACAGACACACACACACACACACACACACACACACACGTGCACACGCTTGCATTTGCCCCATTTGCACCTGCATACTTTCCTCCCACAGGTACAGCCAGTCCTCAGCACACGCTGAGAGTTCTCAGCTTCCTGAAGAACTCTCCAGACCCCAGAGAGATTCAGTCTGATCTGCAGAATCCAAAAACAAACAGGGAAGGTTTCAGATAAGCCAATGGCCAGGGGGAGGCAAAAGAACACTTCCAACATAAATCAGGACATCATGACTTCACCAGCAAACCCCAAAATCGATGGATACTCCAATTCAGCAGAAGCACAGGAAAATGATTTTAAAGCCATGATTGCCCAATTATTTGAGGCTCATAAGGAGGAAATGAACAAATCTTTCAAAGAGTTGGCCAGTCATTTGGAGCTAAAGAAAGAATAGACAAAATGCTTAAAGAAACACAGGCAAACATAGACAAATAGATACACAAGTAGAGGAAAAATTTGTGGCATACAAAAAGGAAATGAACAGAGAAATAGAGGCCATTGTAGAGAGACAGGAATCCAAATTCAAACACAAGAAAGAAATGGTGCAAGGCATGAAAACAGAATTAGAATCAATAAAGAAAACACAAAATGAGAAAACCCTTGAGCTGGAGAACTTGGAGAAAAGATCAGGAACCACAAAATAAGCATCACCAACAGAATACAAGAGATGGAAGAGAGAATCACTGGAGCTGAAGACACACTTGCAGAAATGGATACTTCTCTCAAAGAAAAAGTAAAATTAGAAAGTTTCAATCACAAAATATCCAAGAAATCAAGGATGCTATGAAAAGACAACATCTAAGAATAATAGGAATTCATGAAAAAGAAGACTCCAGGCTCCAAGGTCCAGAAAATATTTTCAAGAAAATCATAGAAGAAAATTTTCCCAACTTAAAGAAAGAGATGTCCATAAATATACAAGAGGCCTACAGAACTCCAAATAGACTAGACCAGAAAAGAAACACATCACGACACATCATAGTCAAAACACTAAATCTACAGAACAAAGAAAAGATATTAAAAGCAGCAAGGGAAAAAGGCCAAGTAACATATGAAGGTAGACCTATCAGAATCACACCGGACTTCTCATCAGAAACTATGAAAGCCAGAAGGGCCTGGGCAAGTACAATGGAGACTCTAAGAGATCACAAATGTCAACCCAGACTACTATACCCTGCAAAGCTTTCAATCAACATAGATGGATAAAACAAAATATTCCATGACAAAACTAAATTTAAGCAATATCTACACAGCAAACCAACCCTACAGAAGGTACTAGAAGGAAAACTCCAATCCAACGAAAACAAATTCACCCAAGAAAACAGGGCATACAGATAATATCCCAACAAAAGTGAAAAGAAAACAAGCAATGAAACAGGGTTAGATCACCGACTCCTCTGCCAAAGAAGCTAACATGCACTGATCACTATTATCTATCAATATCAATGGACTCAACTCACCAATAAAAAGACACAGGCTAACAGAATGGTTAAGAAAACACGATCCAACATTCTGTTGCATCCAAGAAACACACCTATGCAACAAAGATAAACGACCTCAGAGTAAAGGGCTGGAAAACAGTTTTTCAAGCAAATGGTTCCAGAAAACAAGCTGGAGTGGCCATCCTAATATCTAATAAAATAGACTTTCAACCCAAGTTAATCAAAAAAGATAAGGAGGGCCACTATATTCTCATCAAAGGAAAAATCCACCAAGAGGACAACACAATCTTGAATATCTATGCCCCAAATACAAGAGCACCTACATTCATAAATGAAACATTAGAGCTTAAATCATACATTGATCCTAATACCTTAATAGTGGGAGACTTCAACACTCTACTCTCACCAAGGGACAGATCAACTAGACAGACACCAAATAGGGAAATAAAAGCACTCACAGAAACCCTAAATCAAATGGACCTAATAGACATCTATAGATCGTTTCACCCAAACTCAAAAGAGTATACCTTCTTTTCAACACCGCATGGAACCTTTCACAAAGCAAGCCTCAACAGATACAAAAGGATTGAAATAATCCCTTGTATACTATCTGACCACCATGGACTAAAGCTAGACATCAACAACAACAGAAACAACAAAAAGCCGACACGCACAAGGAAACTGAACAACTTAGTACTCAATGACAGCTGGGTTAAGGAAGAAATAAAGAAATTAAAGACTTCCTAGAATTCAATGAAAAGGAAGGCACAACATACCCAAATTTATGGGACACATTGAAAGCAGTGCTCAGAGGAAAATTTATAGCACTAAGTGCCTGAAAGAAGAAATTCGTAACATCACATAAAAACAACTTAATGGCCCAACTGAAAAACCTAGAAAAAAAAAAAGAAGCAGATACACCCAAGAGGAGCAGACGGCTGGAAATAATCAAACTAAGGGCTGAAATCAATCAATTAGAAACAAATAAAACTATCCAAAGAATCAATGAAACAAAAAGCTGGTTCTTTGAGAAAATCAACAAGATAGACAAACCCTTAGCCAAACTAACTAAAAAGCAGAGAGAACCCATCCAAATCAGCAAAATCAGAAATGAAAATGGGGACATAACCACAGACACTGAGGAAATCCAAACAATTATTAGGTCATACTACAAAAGCCTCTATGCCACAAAATTTGAAAATCTAAATAAAATGGATAATTTTCTTGACAGATTACATCTGCCAAAACTAAGTCAAGATCAGGTAGAAAGACTGAATAGCCCTATATCTCCTAAGGAAATTGAAGTAGTCATTAAAAATCTCCACTCCATAAAAAGCCCTGGGCCAGATGGCTTCAGCGCAGAATTCTACAAGACCTTCAAAGAAGTGCTAACTCCAATTCTCCTCAAACTATTCCACAAAATAGAAACAAAAGGAACACTACCAAACTCATTCTATGAAGCCACAGTCACCTTGGTACCTAAGCCACACAAAGATCCAACAAAAAAAGAGAACTTCAGGCCTATCTCTCTTATGAACATTGACGCAAAAATACTCAATAAAATACTTGCAAACTGAATCCAAGAACATATCAAAGATATCATCCACCTTGACCAAATAGGCTTCATCTCAGGCATGCAAGGGTGGTTCAACATATGGAAATTCATCAATGTAATCCACTACATAAACCACATGATCATCTCCTTAGATGCTTAAAAAGCATTTGACAAAGTCCAATACCCATTCATGTTTAAAGGCCTGGAGAGATCAGGGATACAAGGCACATACCTAAAGTTAGTAAAGGCAATATACAGCAAGCGTATAGCTAACATAAACCTCAATAGAGAGAAACTTAAATCAATCCCACTGAAATCAGGGACAAGACAATGCTGACAATTGTCTCCATATCTCTTCATCATAGTACTTGAAGTCCTAGCCAGAGCAATAAGACAACTAAAGGAGATCAAGGGGATACAAATCGGAAAGGAAGAGGTCAAAGTCACTATTTCCAGATGATATGATAGTATACAGTATACATGAGCGACCCGAAAAATTCAACCAGAGAACACCTTCAGGTGATAAACACCTTCAGCAAAGGGGCAGGATACAAAATCAACTCAAAAAAATCAGAAGCCCTCCTATATACTAAAGACAAAAAGGCTGAGAAAGAAATTAGGGAAATGACACCCTTCACAATAGCCACTAATAACATAAAGTACCTTGGTGTGACTCTAACCAAGCAAGTGAAAGACCTGTTTGAGAAAAACTTCAAGTCTCTGAAGAATGAAATTGAAGAATATATCAGAAGATGGAAAGATCTCCCATGCTCATGGATTGGGAGGATTAACATTGTGAAAATGGCCATACTGCCAAAAGCAATCTACAGATTCAATACAATTCCCACCAAAATACCAACTCAATTCTTTACAGACCTTGAAAAAAAGGTTCTCAGCTTCATATTGAGAAACAAAACACCCAGAATCTCCAAAATGATCCTGTATGATCATCTGGAGGTATCTTTATTCCTGATCTCAAGCTGTACTACAGGGCAGCAGTAATAAAAATTGTATCGTATTGGCATAGAAACAGCAAGGAGGATTAATGGAACTGCATAGAAGACCCAGAAAGAAACCCACACACCTATGAATACTCAATATTTGACAAAGAAGCCAAATCCATTCAATGGAAAAAAGACAGCATCTTCAACAAATGGTGCTGGACCAACTGGATGTCTACATGCAGAAAAATGAAAACAGATCCATATTTATTACCCTGCACAAAACTAAAGTCAAAGTGGATCAAGGACCTCAACATAAAACCAGATACTCTAAATCAATTGAAAAAAAAAAAGTGGAACTCAGCCTAGAACTCATTGGCACAGGAGACAACTTCCTGAACAGAACACCAACAGCACAGGCTCTAAGAGCAACAATCAATAAATGGGACCTCATGAAACTGAAAAGCTTCTGTAAAGAAAAGGACACTGTCATCAAAAAAAAAAAAAAAGGACTGCCTATAGATTGGGAAACAATCTTCACTAGCACTTTATCTGACAGAGGACTAATATCCAGTCTATACAAAGAACTAAAGAAGCTGAAAAGCAGCAAACCAAGTAATCCAATTAAAAAATCGGGAACAGAGCTAAACAGAGAATTCTCCACAGAAGAATATCGAATGACAGAGAGACACTAAAAGAAATGCTCATCCTCATTAGCCATCAGGGAAATGCAAATCAAAACAACCCTGAGATATCACCTTACACCCATCAGAATGGCCAAGATGAAAAACTCAAGGACAACACATGCTGGAGAGGTTGTGGAGAAAGGGGAACCCTCCTCCACTGCTGGTGGAAATGTAAACTGGTACAACCACTCTGGAAAGCTATCTGGCGCTTTCTAAGACAATTAGGAATAGTGCTTCCTCAAGACCCAGCTATACCACTGCTAGGTATATACCCAAAGTTTGCTCAAGTACACAAAAGGAATACTTGCTCAACCATTTTTATAGTGCCTTTATTTGTAATATCCAGAACCTGGAAACAACCCAGATGTCCATCAACGGAAGAATGGGTACAGAAATTGTGGTATTTCTACACAATGGAATATTACTCAGCAATCAAAAAGGAGGAAATCATGAAATTTTCAGGCAAATGGTGGGATCTAGAAAAGATCATTCTGAGTGAAATATCCCAGAAGGAGAAAGACAAACGTGGTATATACTCACTTACATAGACCTATAAGATATGATAAACATAATGAAATCTATACACCTAAAAAAGATAATCAAGAGAGCAGACATGGGGTAAGATGATCAATCCTTGTTTAGAAAAACAGATGGGATGTGCATTGAATGTATGCCAGGAGCTACTGAGTGCATCTGAAAGACTCTAACTAGCAGTGTTTTCAAAGCAAACACTCATGAACAAACCTTTCGCAGAGTACAGGAAATCATAAGAAAGAAGGGGAATTAGTCTGATGGGGAAAGGATAGGAGCTCCACAAGGACCAAATATATGTGGGCACAGGGTCTTTTCTAAGACTGACATTCAACCAAGGACCATGGATGGATATAACCTAGATCCTCTGCTCAGATGTAGCCTGTGGTAGCTCAGTAACCAATTGGTTTCCCAAAATGAGGGGAACAAGGACTATTTCTAACAGGAACTCAATGACTGGCTCTTTGGACTCCCCACCCCCGAAGGGAGGAGTAGTCCTTTTAGGCCACAGAGGAGGGCTTTGTAGCCAGTCCTGAAGATACCTGATAAAATAGGATCAGATGAATGGGGAGGAGGTCCCTCCTATCACTGGACTTGGAAAGGGGCATGGTGGAGATGACGACTGGGAGGGAATGAGGGATCGGGACATGGCTGGGATACAGAGTTAATAAAATGTAACTGATAAGAAAAAATAAAATTAAAAAAAAGGGCCACGTTTACAGCCTGGTTGAGAGAAAGTCTTAGCATCCCTACATGCCTCAATAGATAGAACACAACCCAAGGATGTCAGTTCCTGTGCACAAGAACTTAGTTCAGGAAAAGTGTCACACATTTCTTTCAAGAGGTCATTAATAAAGTCACGTGTCCTTGACATGTGAGTTTCACACTATTTCATATTCCATTATTATTTGTCAAATGCACAAATAAATCCTTAGTCAGTGAATTACTTACTGGGAATATAATTCCTGACCAAAACAAATCTTTGAACAAAAAGCATTTAATTGAGACCTTGCTTATATTTTTATAGAGACTATCCTTGATGTCATGTCAGCAAGGAGTCAACTTGTTGTGGTCTTTCAGCTGAATTGAGAGCTTTTCATACTGAAATATATGCAGCAGGCAGAGAGAGGGAGACAAAAAGAACAAGAGAGAGAAAGAGCTAGAGAGACAGATTCAGAAATACTGAGACCGAGACCTACAGAAATAGAGATATAAATTGACAGACACTGAGATCAGAGACTACCTTCTGTCTGGTCACTTTTCTTGGCATCTGAACCTCCAAGCGCAGCCTCCTATAATATAACTCCAAAAGGAATTATTTTTTTTATGTTTTTGTTTTAATTTTTATTAATTAAAATTTATTCACTTTGTATTTCATCATATACCCCTCCTTTTTTCCCTCTCTATCCTACCTTCCCTCCACCCTCTCCATGCACACCCCTCCCCAAGTCCACTAATAGGGGACTACTTCCTTTCATTACTTCTGATTCTAGTCTATCAGATCTCATCAGGAATTACTGCATTGTCTTCCTCTGTGGCCTGGTAGCACTGTCCCCCCCCCCATCAGGATGATGTTATCAAAGAGCAGGCCAATCAGTTTATGCCAGAGGCAGTCCATGTTCACATTACTGTGGAACCCAATTGGACACTAAACTGTCATGGGCTACATCAGTGCAGGCATTGTAGATTATCTCATTGTACATTATACTTGGTTGGAGTATGAGTTTCAGGAAAAACCCCTGTGCTCAGATTTTTTCTTTTGGTTCTGTTGCTCTCCTTGTGGAGTTCCTGTCCTCTCTACATCTTAGTATTTCCTACTTCTTTCACTAGATCCCATGCACTCTACCCATCTGTTGGCCATAAGTCTCAGCATCTGCTTTGATATTCTGCAGGGCAGTGCCTTTCAGAGGCCTTCTGTGTCAGGCTCCTAACTTATTCCCTGTTTCTCCTTCTTCTGATGCCCATCCTCTTTGCCTTTCGAGATGAGGATTGAGCATTTTAGCCAGAGTCCTCACTCTTAAGTAAGTGTAGAGATTTTAGTAGGTTTATCCTATATTATATCTCTGTATAAGTGAGAATATACCATGTGTGTCTTTCTGCTTCTGGGATAGGTCAATCTGGATGATCTTTTACAGTTCCCACCATTTAACTGCAAATTTCATGATTTCCTTGTTTTTTATTGCTGATTAATATTGATGACTGAGCAAGCAGTCATCTTGTTGTATTACTTCAGCAGAACTGAGAGCTTTTCATACTAAACCAGCAGTGGCAGGCAGAGAGAGAAAGAGCTAGAGAGATAAATTCTGAAATAGAGTGACCAAGACCAACAGAAAAAAGGATATAAAGAGACAGATACTGAGAGACAGAGACTCCATTCTGTCTGGTCACTTTCATTGGCATATCAACCTCAAAGCACACCCTCCCATAATATAACTTCAATAGGAATTATATTATCTCACAAGTCATATCTCTTAACTCTTCCTAGACATTTCCTCAATGGGGATTCCACATGTAAATATATGAGTTTCAAGAGGACATTGCAATTCAAATCACCAGGAAGTGAAAGAAAATGGAAGGACTTCTAGGCTAAAAGAACACAGTTATCCTGATAGTTTCTCATTCATTACAATGATTAAAGTCCCAGTAACTTCCTAGTCTAAAGAAGAGGAATGATAATCTCCTTTGGGGAAAATATGGAATATTTTCATAACACAGTATTATTTATCTAAGAAAATGACATGATGATATTTTCAGGCAAATAGATGGAACCAGAAAAAATCATCTTTGCTAAATAACTAAAATGCAGAAAGACAAATAGTATGTATTCAACATTTATTAAGAGTTCTCCTAACAGTGGGAGATAAAGGTACACTAGTACATCTAATGTGACCAAACCAGTCTTCCACTAGTGGGATTGTGTGGCAGTTTATTTAATTGTTGGGCCTGGGCATTCTATGGAAATTTGCAAGCAGTGCAGGCTGTTGTTATTAAAATATATTGCTCCTTGCCCTGAAATGATTGATTAGTGTCATGTTCTTCAATCCATGGAGATGCTTCGTACTGCATTAAATGGGATTTTATAAAGAGTACAGTCCAATATTATTCAGAGAAAGAGGGCTTAAAACATGCAGCTCTAAATGGGATTTCCCTTTGAAAGTTCCTCCCCTCAGAGCTCTGGAAACTCTGCAGAAAAGCAGGCAGGAAGATTGTTATAAGTGGAGGGAATTGAGGACACAAGGAAAACAATGCCCTGAGAATCAGAACACAGAAGAAAGATGATGCAGCCAGCCTTGATGAGATCTGAGAAGCTAGGGTTAGAGAGAAGGGGGAGGAGGACCTACCTCTTGGGGAACTAGAGAAAGGACAGGAGAAAAAAGGTGGGTGGGACTGGGAGGTAAAGAGGGAAGGGACAGCCGAGTTGACAAATCATAATAAATAAATACATAAGAAAAACTATGAACAAGGTGATGAAATATAGAGCTCTTCAGGACTGATGGCTTCTTCTTGGGTTCCAGGCTACAGCAATGATGAATTCAGTGTTTTTTATAGGACTTGGCACTGAAACTATGATCATGTTAAAATGAGTATATGAATGATACATACTTCAATTGATGTATTTTAAAGTAAAAAAAAATTAAGTGTGACACAGGTTATGAATTTGAACCTGGGAGCAATGGAAAAGGAGTATAATGTATATTATATAGAATTCCCACATAATCAGTAAATATAATATGTTGACAACTTACACAATGACTTTTGAAAATGAAGAAAAGCTTCTGCTGAACAAGCATTATTGCCACTAACACTACATTTAGAGGGTTTTTCTGGAGCACCACTGAGGGAAACACAGCTGCTCTTCTGTCCTAGGCATAAAGGATGGACCTATTTCTCTGTTTTGAAGGCCCAGGTATAACTGTAAACCCCAGAACCAGGAGGGTTCCTCACTGAACTCTGTGTATGTCAGAGAGTGATTGAGTGAAATGGTGAGCAGACCTACATGCCACAATCTGAGCAGCTCATAGCACACAACCCAGAGATGACAGTGCCTGTCCAAGACTCTTAGTTTAGGAACATTGTCAAATATTTCTTTCAAGGGGTCCTTAATAAAAATCAGCTGGTATGACAGCAGAATGTAATTTTGATATCACAATGGTATCATGATATTGCAATGATATGATTACATCATAATGCTATTAGGACATCACAGTGGGGTTATGATCTCAGTATGCTATTATGACATCACATTAATAATATGATATCACAATGGAATTATGACATCACAATAATAATATAACAATGCAATTTTGACATCACAATGCTATCATGATATCACATTATTTTTATCATATCAAAATCATATTATTACATCACAATTCTATTATGACATCATTGTGGTATGACATCACAATGGAATTTTGTCTTCACAGTGGCATTATGACCTAAAAGTACTATTATATCATCACAATCCTTTGTGATATCACAATGGTATTATGACATCACAACGATATTGTATCTTCAAAATGATATGACATTGCAATGATGTTATGACATCACAATGGTAGAAATGGCTTTACAATGGTATGTTGTAGGTGATGATTAATATTTATTATTAGTTTATCTTTTATTAATGCTTGCTCTTAATCCTTAACAGCTGTGTAACTAATTCACCACAGAGACTGGGTTTATTTACTTAACTAAGAACACAATGCTTGCCAATATTTAATCACTCATAACCGTTTAAGCCCTCATAGTTTCCTAACATTTAGATTTTACCCATTATACTTGCTTTTTGTGAAGTCTTAGGTCTGATTCATTCTCTCCATGCTGTTCCTGGATCTCTCCTCCCTCTGCTCTCCAGTCCTGCTCCCTCACCCTCTCTCTTCCCACTCATTTCCTAACTTCTGACTCCTTCCATCATTTAATATTGTGGCTGGTTGCTTTATTTGGCTCATTTAAAAAAAGTTTACACAGGATGTTTAGAATAAGTATCATGATGCAATGTCCAGATTGAAACCAGATGGTGTGGCAGGGGGTAGAAATAAGCATTTGAATGGACAAGGGTAAGGCGTATACAGTTCAAACAAACATTATACCAACAATGGTATGACAACATCACATGCTATGATAAAATCACAATGTTATTATGACCTCATGATGGGGTATGACCTCAATAAGCTATTATGACATCACATAGTTATTATGACATCACAAAGCAATTATGACATCTCAATTGTATAATATAATCACATTTGTGTCATGACATCTCAGTGTTATTATGGCATCACAATGGTATTATGACATAACAATGGTGTTATGATATCCCAATGGCATTATGACATCACAATTTTATTATTACCTCACATTTTCTTTATGACATCACAGTGGAATTTGATGTCACAATTTCATTATGACCTAAAAATAATATTATGACATCACAATGCTATTATGACATCACAATGTTATTATGACATAACAATCCTGTTATAACATCACAATGCTATGATATTGAAATGCTATTATGACATTATTGTGGTATAATATTATATTGGATTTATGACCTCAAAATGCTATTATGATGTCACAATGGTATTATGACATCACAATGTTATGTCTTCACAATGGTATGACATCCCAATAGTATTATTTTACAATGCTATTATGACTTCACAATGCTATCATGACATCACAATGGTATTTTTGACATCACAATGGTATAACACATCAACGGTATGATGACAACACAATGATATGACATAACAATGTTTTGTGACATCTCAATTATATTATGATATCATAACTGTATTATGACATCACAATTTCTCTATGACATCTCAATGGTGTTATGTCATCTCAGTTGTGTCATGAAATCTCAGTGCTATTATGACTTCAAAATGCTGTTAGAACATCTGCTTTTATGTCATTATATGATATGATAGCACAATGGAATTATAACATCACATTAGTAAAATAACATAATATTACAGTTATGAAATCACAATGATATCCTGACATAACATGAGTATTATCATATCACAATGGTATTATGACATCACAATGCTGTTTGACATAACAATGGCATTATAACATCACTGTGGTATTATGAAATCAAAATGCTATAATCACATCGCATTCATATTTCACCTCAATACTATTATATATCACAGTGTTATTACATCACAATGGTTTTATGGTTTCACAATGATAGAACATCACAATACTCCTATAATATCACTCTTATGATATTATGACATCATAGTGCTCAGATAAAATCACAGTGGTATGACATCCCAATTATATTATGATTTCAAAATAATTTTATTATATCACCATCATATGAAGTCACTTCTATTAGGACAGCACAATGATAGTATGACATCACAATGCTAGTATGACATCACATTAGGATTATGACCTGAATTTGCTGTTATGACATTACAATGATATTATGACTTCATGAAGATATTAGGACATGATAATGACATGATGACATCATAATGGTATGATGATATCACAATGTTTTGATGGCATCCCAAAGCTATTATCACATCAAAATGGAATTAGGAAATCACAATACTATGATGACATCAAAATGTTAAAACTTCTCAATGGTATTATCACATCCCAATACTATTATAAAATTACAATGCTATTATCACATCACCATTTTATTATGACATCACCAAGCTATTGCTACATGATTGTGTTTCCACATCAAAATAGAATTATGATATCACAATGCTATTTTGATATGGCAAGGGTATGATGTCTTATTATTACATCACAATGATATATGATCACAATATCATTATAACATAATAATGCTGTTATGACATCACAGTGGTGTTATGATTTCACAATGCTATTATGATATCACAATGATTTGAAATCACAATGCAATTATGTCATCACAAAATTATTTTGTCATCACATGATATCACAATATTATGACATCCAAATGGTATTACATCACATTGTTATTATGACATCACAATATTATTGATATGACAATGCTATTATGACTTCAAAAAGGTATTTTGACATCACAATGGTATGACATCAAATTGATATGACAATGCTATTATGACATCAAAATGAGATGACATCACAATGGTATTATGCAATAACAATACTATCATGATATTACCATGCATTTATGAGATCACAATGGTATTATGACATCACAATGCTATTATGACTTCAAAAATGTATTATGACTTCACAATGGTATTATGACATCACAATCCTGTTATGATAAAAAAGAGGGATTACAACATGATTATGGTATGATTTTACAGTGGAAAATTTGTATCAAAATGCTATTATGACTTCACAATGATTTGAATTCCTAATGCTATGATGACATGGTATTATAACATCAAAATTCGTCATGACATCACAATGATATTCTGACATCAAAATTCTATTATGACATGATTGTGTTATGATGTCACAAAGGAATTTGGACCTCACAGTGATATTATGACATCACAATACAATTATGACACAAAATCAAGTTATGACATCACAATGCTATGATGACATCACAAATGTTATTATGACATCTATTATTACCTCAAAATGGTATTATGACATCACAATATGACAAAACAATGATATTATTACATCACAAATATATTTTGACTTCACAATGCTGGTATGTTATCTAAATGCTATTAGGACATCACAAGGATATGAAAACACAATGCTATTACAACATCACAAAGCTATTTTGACATCACAATGCAATTATGTCATCACAATGTATAATGACAACACAATGATGACATCACAGTGCTATTATACTATCACAATAGTGTTATGACTTAAGAATGCTATTATGATATTACAATAGTATTATGACAATAAAATGGTATTATGGCATCACACCGCTGTTATGACATCACAATATTATAAGGACTTCACAATGTTTTTACAACATGATTTTTGTTATGACATCACAATGGCATTATGGCATTACAATGCTATTATGACTTCACAATGGTATGTCTTTATAATGATATTAGGATATCTCAATGATATTATGATATCAAATCCTTTTATGATATCACAATACGATTATGATATCCCAATGCAGTTATGACATCACAATGGTATTATGACATCACAATGGTGTTTTGACATCTAAATGGTATTATGACATCACAATGAGATGACCTCACAATCCTATTATCACTTCACAAAGCTACGATGACATCAGAATGGTATTATGGTATTACAATGGTGTTATTACTTCACAATGCTATTATGACATAACAATGCTATTATAATATCACAATGGTTTAGTCACTTCACGTGGTGTTATGATATTACCTTGCTATTATGACATGGCAATGGTATTATGACATGATTGTGGTATGATATCACAATGGAATTTTTATATCAAATTCTGTCATGATTTCACAGTGGTAAGACTTCACAATGCAAATGAGACCAAATGCTTTGATGACATCTTAATGCTATTATGACATCACAATTGTTAGGTGCTTATTGACTGCTAGGGAGAATGATGTCATGAAAGAAGTTAAAGCTAGTAAGAGTTTCAGGAGCCAGTTGTTAATAGGGCCACGTGGACAAACTGCTTGAAAGGAAGGCTGAGCAGCACTACATAACTTAATCTGGGCAGCTGAAAGAACACAACCCAGAGATGACAGTTCCTGTGTCCAACACTCAGAGTTCTGTTAAAGTATCACATATTTCTTTAAAGTAGCCATTAATAAAGTCAGGTGGCTATCGTAAGAATCTAATAGTAAATACTATGGATTCACCTTTTAATAAAGCTGTTATTAATCCAAAACAGCTGAATAACCAAATCACCATACAGAGACTGGGTTTATTTAGTTAACCTAGAACACAATGCTGGATAATAATTACTCCCTCCCAAAACTCCAAGCCCTCCTAATTTCCTAACATTTAGATTTCCCACATTATACTTGCTTTTAGTGATATCTTAGGTCTGGTTCATGCTCCATGTTGTCCAAGATCTCTCCTCCAGCTTCCACTACAAGCTCTCCTTGCCCTTTCTCTTCCAACTCATTTCCTGCCTTCTAGGTCCCCAGCTATTTCCAGTCCTCTGGCTCTTCCCTTTGCACAATATTGTGGGTAGTTGTTTTATTTTATACTGTTTAAACACACTTGAGACAGGATGCTTAAAATAATTATCACAATGCAATATCCAAATTGAAACCAGAGAGTGGGGGGAGAAGTCAGCATTTGAAGAAACAAGGGTAAATAAAGATTTCAAAAGAACATTATACCAACAGCATTATTATGTTATAATGATATTGTGATCATATATCATTGTGATGTAATAATAAGACATCATACCCTTGCCATATCAAAATAGCATTGTGATATCATAATTCTATTTTGATGTGGAAACACAATCATGTAGCAATAGCTTGGTGATTAAGTTGATGAAGCATAGTGCTCTTCAGGACTGATGGCTTCTTATTGGGGGTGTATGGTACCAGGGTGAGGCAAAGATGAATTCTGGATTTTTTAAGGGACTTGATATGGAGACTGATCATGATCCAATAAGTATATGAACAACATATAATTCACTTGATGTATTTTAAAGAAAAAAAAATTAGTGAGACACATTTTTGGAATCAGTAAGCAGGCATCTCTACGGCCAGCCCCAAGGGACCTGGTAAACCAGTTATCCAGCATTAGTTAAGCCACCAGACAATGTGCTGATCACCTGGAGCTACCTGGCCATGCCCTGGGTCACCATATAAGAGAACTCCTGGAGCCCCCCTCTTCCACCTCTTCTCTCTATGACCCCTTTTCCCTTGCCCTAATAAACCTCCCACATGGAACCTGTCTTGTGGTGTGATTTGTGAACCTGTCCTGTAATCTTCATAGACCCACATACCCTATACCCTTTCTCTAGTTCCCTAATTGGGGAGGTCCTCCTCCCCTGTCATGTGACACTAGCTTATCACATCTCATCAAGTCTAGCTGAATAATCTTCCTCTGCAGCATGATTCTCAGGGCATTGTTGTCTTAATTCCATCTAAGCTCAGAAATTCATGTCAGAAACAATTCCTGTCCCCCTGACTAGGGAACCCACTTGGATACAGAGCTACCATGGGCTATGTCTGAGCAGAGGTTGGAGGTTATGTCCATGCATGGTCCTTGGTTGGATAAACCGTCTCATTGAAGACCCCTGTGCTCAGATATAATTGGACCTTGTGGGGCTCTCTGTCCCCTCAAGGATTGCTCTAAAGTTAGGATTCACATCATTTTAGGTTTATGTAAAGAGAATAATGTTACACTGCTCTGAAAAATGCCTTATCCTTTTAAATATGAGACATTTTCACAGGGGAAAATGTTGGTCATGCCTATGTAAAAAAGACACGAGAGGTTTAAAGATAGGAAAGTATATGCCAACCTAGTTTAATCCTAAAAACTCAAAAAATATTTCATGTGTTTAAAAAAGAAAACTGTCAATCCTATATCAAAAAAAGGGGGAAGTCAAAGATAGCCAAAACCAATGTAAAAATCCAGGTACAAGATGCCTAGGAAATAATTAACACTAATGCAAGAGAGTTTATATACTAAAGCTAAGAGAGTTTTAAAAAAGTTCAGCTATAAAGGCATAACTGTCCACTCTGTATAAAAATGCAGCAAGCCAAAAAATAGACACTATCAATGTAAAATCCAGGTACACGATGCCTAGGATATACTTAAATGCTAAGGGTAAGAGAGTTTACATGCTAATGCTAATGGAGTTTATATAAAATTTGGCTGTAAAGGCATAACTGCCAATCTTTATAAAAAAAGGGCAAGCCAAAAAATAGCCAATATCAATATAAAGCCCAGGTACAAGATGACTAGGGTATGCTTAAATGTTAAAGGTAAGAGGGAGTTTAAATAAAGTTTGGGTATAAAGTCATAACTACTCATTCTATAAAAACAAGGGAATAGGACAAGTAGCTACAACATATATAAAAATCTAGGGCTAACCATCTAAATAGGGTTACAAGATACCTATGGGATGCCTATATTCTAAATTTAATAGTAGGTTATATAAAGTTTACTTAAAAAATGCATTTTCTATTGCTCAAGGCAACCAAATTGTCTCTCTAATGGGAGGCTTCTCTGGGCAAACAGGCAGCAACATGGCCAAATAAGACAGGTATGCAAGAGCCCAAAAAATATTTTAATCTCTCCAAACTTGTTTTGATTTCAATGTAATAATGATTTTATGTTCAATAATAATGGTAACATACTCTCTGATCTCCTTACTTGGGAACAACTCTAAAACTCAGACATAAAATATGTCTCCAGCTAAAAACTTCAACAATACTTGGCCAATAATTCCTTGGCTATAATATCCTCAAAATGTATTATGCTAGCCTTTTAATTTGCATAGATAAAATTGGCTTACAGTTTAGATTCATTCTGCACATCTCATATATTTTAATTTTAAAACTATCATGCTTTTGAGAAATTATATATTTGCAGAGCAAAAGAATTGGACAGCAGTGATGCTGAATCAAACCTAAGAGAATCATTCTTCAGCATGCTGAGATATTGACACATCTGTTCCAGTATCTTCTGTGTTCCATTATTCTACTTGTTCCTGCCTAAACTGCTTCAATTGCTCTTTCTCATCAAATCCTGTTTCTCATCAAAGTCTCAAAAATCTTTGAAGAAAGCTATTAATTTTAATTGGAGGAAGATTATTCAGCTAGACTTGATGAGATGTGATAAGCTAGTGTCACATGACAGGGGAGGAGGACCTCCCCAATTAGGGAACTAGAGAAAGGGTATAGGGTTAGAAGAAGGAAGGTAGATGGGACTGGAAAGAGAAGAGGGAGTAGGCAGCAGAGGGGACACAAAGTGAACAAATCATAATGAATAAACACATAAGAAAAACTGTGATTAAGTTGATGAAGCATAGTGCTCTTCAGGACTGATGGCTTCTTATTGGGGGTGTATGGTACCAGGGTGAGGCAAAGATGAATTCTGGATTTTTTAAGGGACTTGATATGGAGACTGATCATGATCCAATAAGTATATGAACAACATATAATTCACTTGATGTATTTTAAAGAAAAAAAAAATTAGTGAGACACATTTTTGGAATCAGTAAGCAGGCATCTCTACGGCCAGCCCCAAGGGACCTGGTAAACCAGTTATCCAGCATTAGTTAAGCCACCAGACAATGTGCTGATCACCTGGAGCTACCTGGCCATGCCCTGGGTCACCATATAAGAGAACTCCTGGAGCCCCCCTCTTCCACCTCTTCTCTCTATGACCCCTTTTCCCTTGCCCTAATAAACCTCCCACATGGAACCTGTCTTGTGGTGTGATTTGTGAACCTGTCCTGTAATCTTCATAGACCCACATTTCCTAACATTGGTGCATTTTGGCTGGGAAAGGTTCCCTCCAGTGAGCACACCGAGTGTGGATTACAGTCACCTCGCCTGGGTTGCTGGAGACCTATTTTGCTCCAAATCCACCTGAGATCTCCACTTTCGGGGTACCAGATTACTACTGAGCCATCCAACACCAAAGGACTGGTGAGTTTCCCTTTTGGTCAGCATAAATGTTTCTCTGGGCAAGAGTGACCGTTGAGAGTCTGGCACCTTCCCACTGCTTTTTGACTCACAGGAACTCCCAACCATATCCTTTACTGGCCAAGGTTGATCCCTATTGCTAGAACCCATCTCTATGAGGGCCTCAGTTTCCTCTGGAAGAGCTCTCTCTGTCACACACAGTCTCTTCTCCCTCTCTCTTGCTCACTTAACTCTCTCTCTTGAACTGTTCTCTTAACTTGTTCGCTCATGGGAAGACCTAGCTAGGCAGCCATGTGCTCTCAGCCTTGCCTTCTGGCATTGTGCCCCAATTCCTGGCCAAAAGCTGACAGGCTATTGGATCAGGAAGGGCACTCCTTGTTAGAGTCTCATCTTTTGAATGCCTTTAGAAGGTCACGTCTCTCTCACCTCCCAACGGGAAACGCCCAGATGCAGCCCATAGCTTCAGTCTCTCTACTGGGATGTCTTCTGGAGAATTTTAAGACTTTGCATTTGCAACCGCAGTTAAAAACTTCCAAAATCATAAGCCTCTGTAATAAAACTTGGCTTACATACTCTTTAGGTAAGGGTCCAAATTGGCCAATTAATGGCACATTAAATCCTCATATTTTATGGGATCCTCTTAATTATTGTCAGCAATTTGGTAAATGGAAGGATGTACCCTACATTCAAGCTTTTTTTCTTCTCCTCTGGAAACCTCCTCTCTGCTCCTCCTGTTCTCCACTGACCTTCTCCTAATCATAAAATCTCAACCTGAGGAGTTCTCTACCTTTGACCCATTGGATGAAGCTCCACCCCACCTCCATCAAACTCTGGTCTCTCCAGAATCCTCACAACCTCAGGTGCCTACCCCAGCCTCTCCCCCTCCTGATCCTCTGGAATCCTCACAACCTCCTGATCCTTCCCCTTCCTCTTCTACTCTCTCTTCCTCTCCTTCAGTTTCTCCAAAACCCTCGCTCCCTTCTCCAGCAGTAGACTATTCTACTCTCCTCACTCTGGCACCCACTTTCACCCCACCAACTATCAACCCACCTACAATCCATTCCCACTCTATAGCAAAGTCTGATGCCTCTACTCAACATATGCCCCCCTCCATCCTTCCTTTGAGGGAAGTGGCAAGTATAGATGGCTTAATTAGGGTGCATGTTCACTTCTCATTAACTAAACTTTCTCAAGTAGAAAAGATATTAGGATTCTGTACCTCTAATCCTTCTACCTTCATTAAAGAATTTCAATATCTCACTCAATCTTATAGGCTCACCTTCCATGTTATTTATATGATCCTTTCCAATAACCTATTATCTGAGGAACACAGGTGAGTTTGGGAACAGGCTAGAAGGCATGCAAAGGAGGTTCACCAAACAAATACTTCACACCCTGTCAGAGCTGAGGCAGTACCCAACCAGGATCTACCTTGGAATTACAATACCCTGGGAGGCATTCTAGCGAGGGATCAGTTTACAACCTGCCTTCTAGCTGGTCTCTGCAGGGCTGCCATTAAGCCAGTTAATTATGAAAAGCTCCAGGAGGTCATTCAGGACAAAAATAAAAACCTGTCTCAATTCCTAGAGCAACTTACAAAGGCTCTCTTATAACACACTAATCTAGACCCTGAAAGTACGGAGGCAGACAACTCCTGATGAACTATTTCTTGTCCTAAAGTTACCCCAACATCAGGGCTAAGCTTAAATCCTTGGAGAGGGGACCTCTGACTCTGCAGGCAGAAGTCTTAGTGCTGGCCTTTAAGGTGTTCCATGGGAGAGATGAACAAGTCCACAGACAAAAATACCAAGTGCTGGTCCAGGCCATCTGACCAGTCTTGGCTACTACCCAGGCTCCCTTGCCTTCTAAGGCACAAGGACCACTGGGTCCCTGTTTCAAATATCTTCAAAAAGGTCACTGGGCCAGGGCTTGCCCTAATCCCCAAAAGCCACCAGGGCCATGTCCAAAATGCCACCAAGAGAGACATGGGGATGTTGACTTACACTGTTTCTCCCATGATATGGGAGCATCACTCCCAGAGTGCCCTCCAGCCAATCGTAGGCCTGACTATGGACTACTGAAAGTGCACAGGTTCCCTTGAACCAACCACTGTCATCACTAACAGGGAACGGCATGTAATTATCATGGTATCAGGGCTAGCCATCTCCTTCCTTGTGAACACCAGAGCCACTTACTCAGTAGTAAGAGAGTACTGCGGACCAATCCATCCTTGTAATTCCTCTATTGTCCAGGGAGGGGGTAAGCCTTGACAGCCTTGCTAGACTCCACCACTTAATTGTATTTTTAGGGAAGTTCCCTTGACTCATTTATTTTTAGTAATGACAGCCTGTCCAGTTCCCCTAACGGGAAAGGACAATTTAGTCAAAGTAGGAGCTTCTATTTATTTTATTCCAACCATACTCTTGACCCCAAGCTTGCCAGAATCCTCTCTCCTCCTTGTTGGAGACAAGCCCTGAGAAACTTCTGACCTTTTCTCATTTCTCCCACCCTGCTGTGCCTGGTTGACCAACATCATTCTTGACAGTTGCAGAAATGTGCTAACTGTACCATGACTTCTCAAAATAACCACAAAATGTTCCAGGCCCCAGGCCAAGAAGATTTTATAACTTCCACCCTGCCCCTCCCTGAGTAAGAAGGTTCTACACTGTGCTTTTCTACCCTGCCCTTCCCTAAGTAAAAAGGTTCTACACTGTGCTCCTCTCTTGCCCCGCCCTTATCTAAGGTTGGCCTTAAAAGCCTGCTTTGGTTCAATAAAATTTGACTCTTGACAAGTACACATTTGCTTGAGTCCTTCCTTTCTTCCGCTCATCTTTTACAGGCTGTGACCCCCTTCCCCCCACGAATAACTAGGTCCTGCGGGTCGGGACCTAGTTTATTTCATTCTGTAAGTTTTTTATCTCCTGTTTTATGTCCTGTTTCCAATCTTCAGTTTTTTCTTTTATATTGTACTAGTATCTTTTCTAAAGCCTTTGCCTTCAATAAGACATAAAAGGCTAATGCAACAATTAAACTGAAATTGAAGACTATGAATGTAAGCATCGTCACAATTTCTAGGCTTTCCTTTATTTCACTCTTAAAACCATAGAATAGATTATCAGCCAAGCTCTAAGAAGTCTGTTTTATTGCTTCTTCCATCCTGTTATACTGTAGTGACAGCTAGTTTTGTTATGTTAAGTCTGAGGTTGGCCCACAGTAGGATGCCTTTTACTCCAAGGCCTGTTAAAGAGACCTCAATTGACCTGCGAGGTTTTAGGTTTTAAGTTTGGGTGGTATCACTGGGAGCTTATTTCCCCCTCCAAAAGTATGAATTGCTTCTTCCATCCTGTTATACTGTAGTGACAGCTAGTTTTGTTATGTTAAGTCTGAGGTTGGCCCACAGTAGGATGCCTTTTACTCCAAGGCCTCTTAAAGAGACCTCAATTGACCTGCGAGGTTTTAGGTTTTAAGTTTGGGTGGTATCACTGGGAGCTTATTTCCCCCTCCAAAAGTATGAATTAAAGGGTGTGGATAATTAGATTAGTTGGGCATCATTTGTTGTCAGTGGTGATTAATATTTACTAATAATTATCTTTTAGTAATGCTGTTGTTAGTCCTAAACAGCTGTATACCCAAATCACACAAAGACTCGCTTTATTTAGTTAACCTAGAACACAATGCTCAGCAATAGTTACTCCATCCTAAACCTCCAAGCCCTAATAATTTCCTAACATTTAGATTTCCCACATTATACTTGCTTTTTGTGAAATCTTGGGTCTGGTTCATACTCCTTGTCCTCCAAGATCTCTCCTCCCAGTCCCTCCCCCACCTCTCCTCTTGTCCCTTCTTCACCCACTCATTTCCTGCCCTCTAGATCCTCCCACTCATTTTCTTCCCTCTAGTTTCTCCCCTCTATGCTCTCCTTTGGCTCCTCCCAGCACAACATTGTTTCTAGTTGCTTTATTTGGAAGTTTACACCAAGTTGAGACAGGATGTTTAGAATGAGTATCACAATGCAATATCTGGATCGAAACCAGAGTGGGGTATAGAAAACAGGATTTGAATGAATGAGGGTAAGGTGCCACAGACCAACTGAGCCAGGTCCCACAATCACGGGAGAATCAGGGTATTTGAATATCAGGAAGGCACAATTTCAGGGGAATGACAGTCAGAGAAGACACTGAGATGGCTTTGACCCTGTTGTAATTTTACTGAAGTCAGGCTAATAATTTTATAGGGATTTCATAAGGAAGCACCTTAAAATTGGCATGCTTTCCAGAACATTCAAACTTTTACCAAGGATACAAAGTTTATGTTTTACCTTCAAAATGTAGCCAAGCTTAAAGCAGTGCCCCCAAGAAATCTCGCCTAGAAATTTTTGATCAATGAAAACAACAAACAAAAACTTCAAACTGTGGTTTCATTATCACTGACTAGTGAAAGGGAAAGTCAGGAGCTGCAATAGTCCTCTGAGCCAAGTCAAATACCTGCCAAAGTCTTTTTCTACATCAAAGGCTAAATAAACCTTGGTCAACCATCCTCCCATATGTCTTGCTAAAGATTTATAATCTTCCTTAGAAACAAGATGTTAAAGGGAGGCATGCTCAAGCCTGCTGTACTAGCTTATGCTATTTTTTCCTAAGAAAAAGCCCATTATTTTTTCACTATTCTTGTAATGCTTTCTAATACTAAATCTGATTCATTACTTATTTTTCTTTTACTTTATTATTGCTAAAGCTTTTAGTTATCTATCAAAAATATTTTTTCTTGAATAGTTAGTTGTGCTCTACCAGGAATCATAGAGAAAAATCAAAAGGCTCATTTCAATCCTTCATCTGAAAAAGCAGGATTTTCAGAGTACAATTATTTTGGCATAGATGGCCAGGGGGAACATCCAGGGTCTTCCAGGGAGCAGATTCCCCTAGGTAACGTGTCTCCTCAACTTAGCAGCATAATTTTATGCTTATATAGAACATTTTTATGCTCATATAGAATCTGGAGTTAGTGTGGCAGTAAGGTGTACACATTTTAAAAGAATATTATACCAACAACTGTGCTTGATAATTTCCAGCTGTCTACTCCTTTCTGGTGTATCTGCTCCTTTTTTTTTCCCTAGGGTTTTTAGGGGAGTCATTAAGTTGCTTGAATGGAATTTTTTGAATTTCTTCTTCAAGGCACTTAGTGCTATGAACTTTCCTCTTAGCACTGCGTTCATTGTTTCCCATAAGTTTGGGTGTGTTGTGTCTTCATTTTCATGGAATTCTAGGAAGACTTTAATTTTTTCTTTGTTTCTTCCCTGATCCAGCTCTCATTTAGTAGGAAGTTGTTCAGTTTCCATGTGTGTGTAGACTTTTTGCTATTTCTGTTGATGTTGAGATCCAGCTTTATTCCTTTGTGATCAGATGGATACAAGGGATTATTTCAATCTCTTGTATTTGTTGAGGCTTACTTTGTGACCAACCATATGGCCTATTTTGGAGAAGGTTCCATGAGATTCTGAGAAGAAAGTAAATTCTTTGTGTTTGGGGGTAAGTCTGTAAATGTCTGTTAGGTACATTTGATTCATGACCTCTATTAGAGTCATTACTTCTTTGTTTAATTTCTCTTTTGTTGACCTGTCCTTTGTTGATACTGGAGTGTTGATGTCTCTCATTATTATTGTGTAGGGATCTATGTGTGGTTTAAGTTTTATCAATGTTTCTTTTACAAATGTGGGTGCCCTTCTATTTGGGAAAAAGATGTTCAGGATTGTGATGTCTTCCTAGTGGAATTTTACCTTGATAAGTATGAAGTGTCCTTGCCCATCTTTTTTTACAAATTTTGGTTGAAAGTCTATTTATCAGATATTGGAATGGATAATCTTGCTGGCTTCTTGGGTCCATTTGCTTGAAAAGCCATCTTCCAGCCCTTTACCATCAGGTAATGTCTATCTTTATTACTTAGGTGTGTTTCTTCTACAAAACAGATTGCTGGGTCTTGTTTATGCATCCATTCTGTTAGTCTGTGTGTTTTTACTGGAGAATTGAGTCTATTGATGTTGATAGAGATTAATGACCATTGACTATTAGATCCTTTCATTTTTATGTTGGCTGTGGTAGTTTGTGTTCTTGTTTGCTTTTTGTTTTACTGTAGTAATATTAATTATGTCCTGTGTTTTTTGAAAGTAGATTTCTTGCATTGTATTTTTCATTCTAGTGTCTTCATAACACTGGATTGGTGTGTAGACATTGTTGAAATTTGTTTTTGTCATTAAATATCTTGTTTTCTTCAGTTATGAGGACTGAAAGTTTTGCTGGGTATAATAGCCTTGGCTGTTATCTGTGTTCACTTAGGGCCTACATGATATTTGGCCAGGCCCTTCTGGTTTTCATAGTCTCTTTCATAACATATAATGGGTTTGCCACTATATGTTACTTGGCCTTTTCTACTTGTATCTTTTAGTATTTTTAATTTGTTGTGTATACTTAGTGTTTTGATTATTATGCGGCGGGAGGATTTTCTTTTCTGGAATAATTTACTGGGTATTCTTTTTTTTTAATTTTATTTTTTTCTTATCAGTTACATTTTATTAACTCTGTATCACAGCCATGTCCTGATCCCTCATTCCCTCCCAGTGCTTCCCTCCCTTCCTCATCTCAACCGTGCCCTTTTCCAAGACTACTGATGGGGGGGGAACTCCTCTTCATTCATCTGATCCTATTTTATCAGGTATCTTCAGGACTGGCTGCAAAGCCCTCCTCTGTGGCCTAACAGGCCTGCTCCTCCCTTTGGGGGTGGGGAGTCCAAAGAGCCAGTCATTGAGTTCCTGTTAGAAATAGTCCTTGTTCCCCTCACTTTGGGAAACCAATTGGTTACTGAGCTACCACAGGCTACATCTGAGTGGAGGTTCTAGGTTATATCCATTCATGGTCCTTGGTTGAATGTCAGTCTCAGAAAAGACCCTGTGCCCACATATATTTGGTCCTTGTGGAGCTCCTATCCTTTCCCCATCAGACTAACTCCCCTTCTTTCTTATGATTCCCTGTACTCTGCCAAAGTTTTGGTCATGAGTCTTTGCTTTGAAAACACTGCTAGTTAGAGTCTTTCAGATGCGTTCAGTAGACTCCTGTCATACATTCAACGCACATCCCATCTGTCTTTGTAAAGGAGGATTGATCATCTTACCCCATGTCCACTCTCTTGATTATCTTTTTTAGGTGTATGGATTTTATTATGTTTATCATATCTTATAGGTCTATATAAGTGAGTATATACCATGTCTTTCTCCTTCTGGGATATTTCACTCAGAATGATCTTTTCTAGATCCCACCATTTGCCTGCAAATTTCATGATTTCCTCCTTTTTGATTGCTGAGTAGTATTCCATTGTGTAAAAATACCACAATATCTGTACCCATTCCTCCCTTGATGGACATCTGGGTTCTTTCCAGGTTCTGACTATTACAAATAAAGCTGCTATAAACATGGTTGAGCAAGTATCCCTTTTGTGTACTTGAGGAAACTTTGGGTATATTGCTAGCAGTGGTATAGCTGGGTCTTGAGGAAGCACTATTCCTAATTGTCTTAGAAAGTGCCAGATAGCTTTCGAGAGAGGTTGTACCAGTTTACATTCCCACCAGCAGTGGAGAAGGGTTCCCCTTTCTCCACAACCTCTCCAGCATGTGTTATCGCTTGAGTTTTTTATCTTGGCCATTCTGATGGGTGTAAGGTGATATCTCAGGGTTGTTTTGATTCGCATTTCCCTGATGGCTAATGAGGATGAGCATTTCTTTAAGTGTTTCTCTGTCATTCAAAATTCCTCTGTCAAGATTTCTCTGTTTAGCTCTGTTCCCCATTTTTTAATTAGATTACTTGGTTTGCTGCTTTTCAGCTTTTTTAGTTCTTTGTATATACTGGATATTAGTACTCTGTCAGATAAAGGGTTAGTGAAGATTCTTTCCCAATCTGTAGGCAGTTGTTTTGTTTTGGTGACGGTGCCCTTCGCTTTACAGAAACTTTTCAGTTTCATGAGGTCCCATTTATTGATTGTTGCTCTTAGAGCCTGTGCTGTTGGTGTTCTGTTCAGGAAGTTGTCTCCTGTGCCAAAGAGTTCTAGCTGTTCCCCACTTTTTTTTTTCCAATTGATTTAGAGTATCTGGTTTTATGTTGAGTTCCTTGATCCACTTTGACTTTAGTTTTGTGCAGGGTGATAAATATGGATCTATTTTCATTTTTCTGCATGTAGACATCCAGTTGGTCCAGCACCATTTGTTGAAGATGCTGTCTTTTTCCATTGAATGGATTTGGCTTCTTTGTCAAATATCGAGTATTCATAAGTGTGTGGGTTTATTTCTGGGTCTTCTATGAGGTTCCATTGATCCTCATTTCTGTTTCTATGCCAATACGATGCAGTTTTTATTACTGTTGCCCTGTAGTACAGCTTGAGATCAGGGGTGGAGATACCTCCAGATGATCTGTTGTTGTACAGGACTGTTTTGGAGATACTGAGTTTGTTTGTTTTTTTTCTCCATATGAAGCTGAGAATTTTTTTTCAAGGTCTGTAAAGAATTGAGTTGGTATTTTGATGGGAATTGCATTGAATCTGTAGATTGCTTTTGGCAGTATGGCCATTTTCACAATGTTAATCCTCCCAATCCATGAGCATGGGAGATCTTTCCATCTTCTGATATATTCTTCAATTTCATTCTTCAGAGACTTGAAGTTTTTCTCAAACAGGTCTTTCACTTGCTTGGTTAGAGTCACACCAAGGTACTTTATGTTATTAGTGGCTATTGTGAAGGGTGTTGTTTCCCTAATTTCTTTCTCAGCCATTTTGTCTTTGATATATAGGAGGTCTTCTGATTTTTTTTAGTTGATTTTGTATCCTGCCCCTTTGCTGAAGGTGCTTATCACCTGAAGGAGTTCTCTGGTTGAATTTTTGGGGTTGCTCATGTATACTATCATATCATCTGGAAATAGTGACACGTTGACCTCTTCCTTTCTGACTTGTATCCCCTTGATCTCCTTTAGTTGTCTTATTGCTCTGGCTAGGACTTCAAGTACTATGATGAAGAGATATGGAGACAATGGGCAGCATTGTCTTGTCCCTGATTTCAGTGGGATTGATTTAAGTTTCTCTCCATTGAGGTTTATGTTAGCTATAGGCTTGCTGCATATTGCCTTTACTAACTTTAGGTATGTCCCTTGTATCCCTGATCTCTCCAAGACTTTAAACATGAATGAGTGTTAGACTTTGTCAAATGCTTTTTTGGCATCTAAGGAGATGATCATGTGGTTTTTCTCCTTCAGTTTGTTTATGTAGTGGATTACATTGATGAATTTCAGTATGTTGAACCACCCTTGCATGCCTGGGATGAAGCCTACTTGGTCATGGTGGATGATATCTTTGATATGTTCTTGGATTCGGTTTGCAAGTATTTTATTGAATATTTTTGCGTCAATGTTCATAAGAGAGATAGGCCTGAAGTTCTCTTTTCTTTTTTTTTTTTTTTGTTGAATCTTTGTGTGGTTTAGGTATCAAAGTGACTGTGGCTTCACAGAATGAGTTTGGTCATGTTCCTTCTGTTTCTATTTTTTGAAATAGCTTGAGGAGAATTAGAATTAGCAGTTCTTTGAAGGTCTTGTAGAATTCTGCGCTGAAGCCATCGGTCCAGGGCTTTTTTTAGAGGGGAGACTGTTAATGACTGCTTCAATTTCCTTGGGAGATATAGGGATATTCAGTCTTTCAACCTGATCTTGACTTAGTTTTGGTAGATGGAATCTGTCAAGAAAATTATCCATTTCATTTAGATTTTCAAATTTTGTGGCATAGAGGCTTTTGTAGTATGACCTAATAATTGTTTGGATTTCCTCAGTGTCTGTGGTTATGTCCCCATTTTCATTTCTGATTTTGCTGATTTGGATGGGTTCTCTCTGCTTTTTAGTTAGTTTGGCTAGGGGTTTGTCTATCTTGTTGATTTTCTCAAAGAACCAGCTTTTTGTTTCATTGATTCTTTGGATAGTTTTATTTGTTTCTAATTGATTGATTTCAGCACTTAGTTTGAGTATTTCCAGCTGTCTGCTCCTCTTGGGTGTATCTGCTTCTTTTTTTTTTTTCTAGGTTTTTCAGTTGGGCCATTAAGTTGTTTTTATGTGATGTTATGAATTTCTTCTTGCAGGCACTTAGTGCTATAAATTTTGCTCTGAGCACTACTTTCAATGTGTCCCATAAATTTGGGTATGTTGTGCCTTACTTTTCATTGAATTCTAGGTAGTCTTTAATTTCTTTCTTTATTTCTTCCTTAACCCAGCTGTCATTGAGTACTAAATTGTTCAGTTTCCATGTGCGTGTTGGCTTTTTGTTGTTTCTGTTGTTGTTGATATCTAGCTTTAGTCCATGGTGGTCAGATAGTATACAAGGGATTATTTCAATCCTTTTGTATCTGTTGAGGCTTGCTTTGTGACCCACTATATGGTCTATTTTGGAAAAGGTTCCATGCGGTGTTGAAAAGAAGGTATACTCTTTTGAGTTTGGGTGAAACAATCTATAGACGTCTATTAGGTCCATTTGATTTAGGGTCTCTGTGAGTGCTTTTATTTCCCTATTTGGTGTCTGTCTTGTTGATCTGTCCCTTGGTGAGAGTAGAGTGTTGAAGTCTCCCACTATTAAGGTATTAGGATCAATGTATGATTTAAGCTTTAATAATGTTTCATTTACAAATGCCGGTGCTCTTGTATTTGGGGCATAGATATTCAAGATTGTGTTGTCCTCTTGGTGGATTTTTCCTTTGATGAGAATATAGTGGCCCTCCTTATCTTTTTTGATTAACTTGGGTTGAAAATCTATTTTATTAGATATTAGGATGGCTACTCCAGCTTGTTTTCTGGAACCATTTGCTTGAAAAACAGTTTTCCAGCCCTTTACTCTGAGGTAGTGTTTATCTTTGTTGCATAGGTGTGTTTCTTGGAGGCAACAGAATGTTGGATCCTGTTTCCTTAACCATTCTGTTAGCCTGTGTCTTTTTATTGGTGAGTTGAGTCCATTGATATTGATAGATAATAGTGACCAGTGCATGTTAGCTTCTTTGGTAGAGGAGTCGGTGATCTAACCCTGTTTCATTGCTTGTTTTCTTTTCATTTTTGTTGGGATATTATCTGTATGCCCTGTTTTCTTGGGTGAAGTTGTTTTCATTGGATTGGAGTTTTCCTTCTAGTGTCTTCTGTAGGGCTGGTTTGCTGTGTAGATAGTGCATACATTTAGCTTTGTCATGGACAGTTTTGTTTTCTCCATCTAAGTTGATTGAAAGCTTTGCAGGATATATTAGGCTGGGTTGACATCTGTGGTCTCTTAGATTCTGTATGACACCTGGACAGGCCCTTCTGGCTTTCATAGTTCCTGATGAGAAGTCAGGTGTGATTCTGATAGATCTACCTTCATATGTTACTTATGTTATTTGGTCTTTTTACCTTCCTGCTTTTATTATCTTTTCTTTGTTTTGTAGATTTAGTGTTTTGACTATGATGTGACATGTTGTGTTTCTTTTCTGGTCTAGTCTATTTGGTGTTCGGTAGGTCTCTTGTATATTTATGGACATCTCTTTTTTTTAAGTTGGGAAATTTTTCTTCTATGAATTTCTTGAAAATATTTTCTGGACCTTGGAGCCTTAAATCTTCTTTTTTCCTCTATTCCTTTTATACTTAGATTTTTTTCTTTTCATGGCATCCTTGATTTCTTGTATATTTTGTGTTTGGGACTTTTCAGATTTTAATTTTTGAGAGAAGTATCAATTTCTGCAAATATATCTTCAGTTCCAGAGATTCTCTCTACCATCTCTTGTATTATCTTGGTGATGCTTACCTTTGTGGTTCCTGATCTTTTCTCCAAGTTCTCCGAAGTTTTCTCCTTTTGTGTTTTCTTTATTGATTCTAATTCTGTTTTCATGCCTTGTACCATTTCTTTCATCTGTTTGAATGTGGATTCCTGTCTCTCTATGAGGGTCTCTACTTTTTATTCTTTCCTCTCTATATGCCACTAATTATATCTCTCTTTGTGCCTCTATTTGTTTGGCTATATTTGCCTGTGTTTCTTTAAGAATTTTGTCCATTTCCTCTTTCTTTGCCTTCAATTGGCTGGCCAAATCTTTTATTGATTTGTTAATTTCCTCTTTAACTGTCTGAATTTGCATGGCTATTGCTCTGAGAGAATTGTTTATTTCCTCTTTATAAGCCTCAAATAATTGGGTAAGCATAGCTTTAAAGTCATTTTACTGTGCTTCTGATAAATTGGAGTATCCATCAATATTGTGGGTTGCTGGTGAAGTCATGATGTCCTGATTTATTGCATGTGTTCTTTCACCTACCCCTGGCCATTGGCTTATCTTAAACCTTTACAATTTGTTTCTGGATCCTGCAGTTCAGACTAGTATTGTCTCTCTCAGGCATCTGGAGAGTTCTTCAGGAATCTGAGAGAAGTCCTGTGGCCTCTCCGCCTTTATGTTGGTGCACTAGTTGTACCTGTGGGAAGAAATTGCAGGGTCGCTAAAGGGCAAATTGCAGATGGACATGTGCAAACATGTGTGTGTATGCATGGAAGTGTGTCTTGAGGGACAGAGTGATAGAGAATGTTGAACCCTTGAGTATGTGGGATGGGCTCTGTGTTGCAGGCTTTTAAGGGGTTATTCGTGCATGTACTGTATATTTACCAAACACTGGTGATGGTCGCCATGCAATTTCCAGCATTAACCTGCCTTAACTCCTCAGTTGGACCCACAGAGCAGGGGCTTAAATGTCCCAATTCACCCTATGTTTCCCACAGTGGGTATGTGGGTGGGAGGGGTTCAAAGCCTGTCTTCTATTTTACAAGAACCTGGATCTGGGGCTCTGTAGACACTCAAGGGTTCACTCACTCTCAAACAGGTCACATCAGCAGGAATCAGGTTTCTGGGCTCTCTGCTCTCTGGTTTGGTTCTGCTTGGTCTTATGCAGGAGGACTTAAGTGCTCTGCCAGCTCAGTGCTGCTACAGCTGCAAGGTTAAGAAGTTCAGCTCCATCTGGACGTTGGGATGCCAGTCCAGATGCCTTCTGGGAAGACTTTGGGGCCCTCCACTGTGCTCTCCAAGCCTGGAAGGCCCAGTGCCTGGTATGCCTAGCTTGTATGTCTGGTCTGCTTGACATTTGGTGGGTATATAGCATACTATCTGTCACTGAGGGTTTGGACAGGCCATACAGTCAGTATCTGAGAGACCCTGAAGAGCCAGGATGTTGGCTAGCAGACCTGGGGCCTTGGGAAGTTGGAGTTGCATGTCTGGGACTCCAAGAACAGTACAGTTGCAGTTCCTGCTAAGGGGCTAGGGGCTCCACCTTAGCTGATGGAAACCACAGGCATTTAGCTCTGACCTGAGAACCTCAATGAACAGGCTGTTCCAAGAAGGAGGGTTGTCCAAGAAAGGGGAATTCCAGGAGATCAAAGGATCTTTCTCTCCTTCCCCAAATAAATCCACGGGTGACCCTAAACCAAAGTTCGTACCTCCTAGGATGTTCCCTGTCATTTAGAAAGCCTCACTCTTGTTTCACTGGCTTCAGAAGTCCTTCCACTGATACACATAGGAATTCAGCTCTTCCACAGCTCAGAAAATGTGCATGCTAGCCACAATCTTGGCTCTGTCCCCACTCTGTCACTTTATATCTTGGTTTCTGTTGGTCTTGGTCTGTCTATTTTTTAATTTGTCTCTCTAGCTCTTTCTCTATCTGTATCTGTCAGTCTCCCTCTCTCTGCTTACATTTATGGTTCAGTATGAAAAGGTGATTGCTTGCTGACATGAGATACTGAATGATCTCTATAAAAATATAAGCATGGACTCAATTAAAGGCTTTTTTTTTCAAAGAGTTGCTTTGGTCAGAGAGCATTTTCACAGAAAGTAATTCACTGATTAAGGACATATCTGTGCATTTAACAAATAATAATGGAATCTGTGATAATGTGAAACTCACATACATGTGACATTATTAATGACCACTTGAAATAAATATGTGATACTTTTCCTGAAATAAGAGTCTTGGACACAGGAACTGTCATCTCTGTATTGTGTGCTTTCAGCTGCCCAGATTGAGGCATGTAGGGCTGATCACCCTTTCTCTCAAGCACTCTGTCCACTTGGCCCATTTAATACCTGGCTCCTAAACCTCATACTGGCTCTCACCTGTATCATGACATCATTATCCCACTCAACCAATCAGAACCTGAGAGAATCTTGAGGTTTTCATGGAGATGAGTAAACAAACTTTCCTCAGGATCCAGTACATATGATCCTGTGCACACATGACTTTTTCTTAGAAACCAAAAAAGCCTTTATCTCATCCCTTTATCCAGATCCCACACCTTACTCCTGTTTACCTCTATGACAATGTCAGGTAGGAAATGAAACTTTGATGTTTATTTAGTAGGACAGCTTCCTAAGTAGGGAAGCTTCAAAGTGATGTGGGATTAAGGGGAATGTATGCAATGACAAGGTGGTCTCCTACTGTGGTCTTGGATCTGAAATTTCCTAGGTTGTAACTTTGAACTGAGAAATTCATGGCATACTCATAATATGAAACTTCACATTCTTATTGATATAATAGGCTGGCAGGATCTAGGGTTCCTTGGGGTATCGAGTTTTTAAAAGCAAGAAAAAGAGACGGAAATCAAAAAATTCCTGGGACAGCTTTGGCTGAAACAGAGAGTGATAAGTGTATAAAAGGAGAATTGAGGGGCAATAAACTTTCTGACAGCTGGTGCTCTTCTACACTAGTGTTGCCAACCCTCCATATGTAGTCTTGCCTTGGCTGACCTGGCTGGATCAACAGCTGTGTCCTACTGATTGTTCAGTGGGGAACCCTCCTGTTCCTGGTGCTTACAGTTAAAAATAGACATACAGGAACAAAAAAAAAATGGTTCATTTTATATGCCTAGGACACAATAGCATCTATTTCCTCCAGACAATTTCTCTAAAAGTATGGTTAGGGCTAGGGCTGCTTGTTCAGAGGTGCCACCTGAGCTCATGGGATCTGAGGTAGCTGGGTAACAACTTGTTCATGGCGAGGACACTCTCCTCCATAATGAGTTCCTGGAAAGCATGCTGTACAATGTCAAAAATTTGTCCTATTTTAGTGGAATCATTTTTCCATGTTAAAAGTGATTGTAAAATTTGTCAACATATTTATTTTTATTTATTATGTAATTTTATATAATATACTTTACAATCCTTTTCTATTGCTCCCAGGTTCAAATTTTCTAACCATGTGTCACACTAAAAATTTTGTATTTTTAAGTACATCAATTGAAGCATGTGTTTGTTGTTCATGTAGTCACTGAAACATGATTGAAGTCTCAGGGCCAAATCCCTTAAAGAAAACGGAGCTCATCCTTTCCGCACCCTGTCACCAACCAGGAGAAGAAGCCTTCAGTCCTGAAGAGCTCTATACTTCATCACCTTGATCACATTTTTTTCTTGTATTTATTTATTACAATTTGTTCAATTTGTTTCCCCTCACCTGCCCCCTCTTTCTTCTCATTCCACTCCCACCTACCTCCTTCTTCTACCCCTCTGCCCTTTCTCTAGTTAGCTAACAGGGGAGGTCCTCCTCCCCCTCTAACTGACCCTGGCTTATCAGGTCTCATCAGGGCTGTCTGCATCATCTTCCTCTGTGGCCTGGTTCTCACGGCAAGGTTCTTCTTGTGTCCTCAATTCCCTCTACTTGTGACAATCTTCCTACCTCCTTTCCTAAAGGACTGATGGGAGAGAGAATTTCTTAGGGAAAGCCCATTTAGATCTGGGTGTTTTAAGGTCTCACTCTGCATAATATCAGACTGTGGGTCTCTGTATACAATCTCATTTGATGCAGAAGGACTCATCTCTGTGGATCCAAGAAAATGGTACTTACCTATCAGTTGAGGGCAGAGAAGAACATTTTTAATAACAACAGCATGTGTTGTTTTAAAATTTTCATAGGATATCCTCACCCAACAACTCAAATAACTGCCACCCAATACTCCTATTAGAAGGCTGGTTGGGTCACAATTATATGGCCTATTGGAACTTTAACCCCCAATATTAGGAGACCTCTTAAAAAATGAATGAACAGCATATTTGTCTTTCTGCATTTTAGTTACTTCACACAGGATGATTTTTCCTGGTTATTACTATTTGCCTGAAAATATCATGATGTCATTTTCTTAGCTAAATCATACTCCGTTATGGAAATATTCTACATTTTCCCCCAAAAAGATTGTCAGTCTTGTTCTTTAGACCTCAGGAGTTGCCTGGATATTAATAATTGTATTGAATGACAAACTCTCTGGATAACTATGTTCTTTTAGCCTAGAAGTTCCTCCATCTTCTTCCACTTCCTGGTGATTTGAATTGTGATGTCACCTTGAAGCTCATCTATTTACATTTTTAAGTCCCTGTGAGAAAATGTCTGGGAAGGCCTAGGAGGTACAGTCTTGTTATATAATATAATTCCTATTGTAATTATATTACAAGGGGGGGTGCTGTGAGGTTGATATGCTAATGAAAGTGACCAGAGGGAATGGAGTCTTTATCTCTCAGTCTGTCACATTCTATCATTGTTTCTGTCTGTCTTGGTCTCTCTATTTCTGAATCTGTCTCTAGCTCCTTTTCTATCTGTTTGTCTATCTTGTCTGTCTATCTCCTGTTCTCTGCATGCCACTTGTGGCTCAGTATGAAAAGCTCTCAGTTCTGCTGAATGACTACAACAAGATGACTGCTTGATGCCATGATGTCATGGATGGTCTCCATAAAAATATAAGCAAGGTTCCAATTAAATGCTTTTTGTTCTAGGAGTTACCTTGGGCAGAGAGCATTTTCACAGTAAGTAATTCACTGATTGTGGACATATCTGGGCATTTAACAAATAATAATTGAATCTGTCATAATGTGAAAGTCACATGTCAAAGACACGTGACTTTATTAATGACCACTTGAAAAAAATATATGATACTTTTCCTGAACTAAGAGTCTTGGACAAAGGAACTGTCATCTCTGGGTTGTGTGCTTTCAACTAAACAGATTGAGGCATGTAAGGCTGACCACCCTTTCTCTAAAGCAGGCTGTCCACTTGGGACTTGTAATAACTGGCTCCTGAAATCTTACTGGCTTTCAGCTGTTGAATGCCATCATTCTCCATTTCAGACAATCAGCATGTGAGAGAATCTTGAGGTTTCCATGGAGATGAGTAAATAAACTTTCCTCATTTTACAGTATCTCTTATCCAGTACACATGTGACTTTTTCTTGTGAAACACAACAATCCTTTATCTCATCACTTTATCCAGATCCCACACCTTTACTCCTGTTTATCTCTGTGACACTTTCAGGTAGGAAATAAAAATTTAATGTTTATTTAATATTTTAACTTCCTAATTAGGTTCAAAGTGATGTGGGATTAAGGAGAATGTGCCCAATGATAAGTTAGTCTCCTACTGTGGTCTTGGATCTGAAATTTTCTAGCTTGTGACTTTGAATTGAACAGTTACTTTTGAATTCATTAAATGTACCTTCACATTTTTATTGATATAATAGGTTCTCATGGACTAGGGTTCACTGGGGTATTGAATCTTTAAGAGCAAAGAAAAGAGAAGTAAACCAGACAATTCCTGGGACAGGATGGCTGAAAGACAAAAAGACTGGTGAGTGTAAAAATGAGAACTGAGGGGCAGTAAACTCTTTGACAGCTGAAGCTATTCAATATTAGTTGGGCAAACCTCTATGAGTAGGGTTGCCTTGGCTGTCCTTGCTGGATCAGTAGCCGTGATATATACAGTGGTCAGTCAGCAATCCTTCTGAGCCTGGGGTTTACAGTTAAAACTGGGCCTTCAGGACAGAGAAATGTTATATGCCTAGGACACAAGAGCAGCTGTGTTTCCAGTTGTGGTTCTGCAGACAAACACTCTATTTGGAGTGTTAGTGTCAGGACTGAATCTTTAGAGGTGCCACCGGAGCTCCTGTGGTCTGAGGTAGCTGGGTAACCACTAGCCCATGGCTAGGATACTCTGCTATATAATGAATTTCTGAAAAGCATACCTTACAAGTCAAACTCTGCCCACCTATAGTGCAATCTTTTCTCCATGTTAAAAGTAAGTGTAAAAATTGTCAACATATTATTTTTATTGATTATGTGGGAATTGCATATAATATGCATTATACTCCTTTATCCATCACTCCCAGGCTCAAATTCCTTCCCATGTGTCACAATAAAAATTATTTTTCTTTAAAATACACCAATTCAAGTACATGTTGTTCATCTACTCATTGGAATATGATCAGAATCTCAATGCCAAGTCTCTTGAAGAAAACTGAGTTCACTCTTGCTGAACCCTGGCACTACCCCCAAGAAGAAGCCATCAGTCCTGAAAACTCTATACTTCATCATGTTGATCATACTTTATCTTACATATTTATTTATTACTGTTTATTTCTCTCGAGGAGACTGTCCACTTGGCCCTTTTGATAACTGGCTCCTGAAATCTTACTGGTTTTCTTCTGTTTCTTGACATCATTCTCCATCTCAGACAATCAGCATGTGAGAGAATCTTGAGGTTTCCATGGAGATGAGTAAACAAACTTTCCTCAGTTTTCGGTACCTCTGATACTGTGCACGTGTGACTTTTTCTTGTGAAACCCAATAAGCCTTTATCTCATCACTTTTTCCAGATCCCACACCTTTACTTCTGCTTACATCTCTGACATTTTCTGGTAGGAAATGGAACTTTACTGTTTATTGAATTGGATACATTCCTAAGTAGGGAAGCTTCACAGTGATGTAGGATTAACAGGAATGTACCAAATGATAAGGTGCTCTTCTGCTATGCTCTTGGATCTGAACTTTCCTAGGTTATGACTTTGAAATGAGCAGTTACTGGCATACTCACTAAATGTACCTTCACATTCTTATTAATATAATAGGAAGGATGGGCCTGGGGTTCCTTGCAGTATTGAGTCTTTAGAGCAGGGAAACCAGATAATTCCTGGAACTGGTTTGGCTCAAACAGGGAAAGATCTGTGAGTTTAAATGGAAAACTTAGGGGCAATAAAGGATTTGACAGCTGGTGCTGTTCCACACTTTGTTTGCCAATCCTCTATGAGCACAGTTGCCTAGGCTGACCTGGCTGGATTGGCAGCTGTGTCCTACTCAGTGGTCAGTGAGCAATTCTCATTGTCTTGGTTTGCAGTTCTAAATAGCCCTTCAGTACAGAGATGTATGTCTGTGTTATATGCCTAGAACACAAGAGCAGAAGTTGCTCCTATAGTGGTCCTCCAGGCAAACCTTCCAAAAGTAGTGTTATTGCTTGTTCAGAGGTGCCACCTGAACTCATGTGATCTGAGGTAGCTGGGTAACCACTAGTTAAAGGCTAGGATTCTCTGCTACATAATAAGTTTCTACAGAGTTTGCCTTATGAAGTCAAACTCCGATGTCTTTAATAGAATCTGTTCTCCAGGTTAAAATTCAGTATAAAAGTTGTCAACATATCATTTTTTGATTATGTGGGAAATTCATATACTATACATTACACTCCTGTTCCATTGCTCCTAGGTTCAAATTCCTACCCATGTTACACAAAAGTTTTTTGTCTTTAAAATACATCAGTTGAAGGATATGTTGTTCATATATTCATTGCAACATGATCAGAGTCTCAGGGCCAAGTCACTTAAAGAAAACTGAGTTCATCTTTGCTGCACGCTTGTACTACCCCCAAGAAAAAGCCATCAGTCCTGAAGGGCTGTATAATTCATCACCTTGATCACAGTTTTTCTTGTATAGTTATTTATTACATATTGTTCAATTTTTATCTCCTCTGCTGCCCGTCCCCCTCTCCTTAAAGTCCCACCCACCCTACTCCTTCTACCTTTATGACCTTTCTCTAGTTCTCAGATAGGAAAGGTCCACCTCATACTTCTATCTGAACCTAGCTTATCAGTTCTTATCAAGGCTGGCTGTCTCACTTTCCTTTGTGGTCTGATTCTCAAGGCATTGTTCTCCTTGTGTCTTCAATTCCTTCTGCTTAAGACACTCTTCCTGCCTCCTCTCCTACAGGCTTCCCAGAGCTCTGAGGGGAGAGAGAATTTCATAGGGAAAGCTCATTTAGACCTGGGTGTTTTAAGATCTCTCTGTGGATAATTTTAGACTGTGGGTCTCTGTATGCAATCACATTAGATGCAGAAGGAAGCATCTCTGTGATCCAAGAACATGACAATGATCAATCAGTGGAGGACAGAGAGCAGCATATGTTTATAACAACAATCTGGGTTGCATGAAAATTTTCATAGGAAGAACTGGCTGATAAGCTTAATTCACTGCCACCCAATCCCCTGAGTAGAAGACTAGTTTGGTCACAATTACATGGCCTTTTGGAACTTTATTCCCCACTATAAGGAGATGTCCTAATAAACGAATACATGCTATATTTGTATCTCTACATTTATTTACTTCACTGGGGATGATTTTCCCTTCTTCCATCCATTTTCTTGAAAATATCATGATATCATTTTCTTGGCTGCAAAATACTCCGTTATGGAAATATTATACATTTTCCCCAAAGGAGAATATCAGTCCTGTTCTTTAGAACTTGGAAGTTGCTGGGACTTTATTCACTGTATTGAATGACAAACTCTCTGGATAATTATGTTCTTTTAGCCTAGAAGTCCCTTCATCTTCTTCCACTTCCTGGTGATTTGAATTGGAATTCACCTTGAAGCTCATCTATTTACATGATGAGTCCCCTCCCCTCCCCCCTGTGAGGAAATGTCTGGGAAGGGTTAGGAGGTATGGCCTTGTTAGATAATAAAATTCCTATTGGAGTTATATTGTAGGAGTATGTTCTTTGAGATTGATATGCCAATGAAAATGACCAGACAGAATGTGTCTCTGTGTCTCTTTGTCTGTCACTTTATTTATTTGTTTTCATAGGTCTAGGTCTCCCTATTTCTGAATCTGTCTCTCACATTCTTTTTCTCTCTGTCTCACTCAGTCTCCCCCTCTCTGCCTGCTGCTTATAGTGCAGTATGAAAAGCTCTCAGTTGTGCTGAAGGACTACAACAAATTGTCTGCTTGCTGATGTGATATCCAGGATAGTCTGTGTAAAAATATAAGCAAGGTCCCAAATAAATGATTTTAATTCAAACTCTGATACGCAAATAAGGTTGATATGCAAATGAAAGTGACCATACAGAACGGAGTCTCTGTCTCTAGGTCTCTGTCACTTTGTATCTTTGTTTCTGTCAGTTTTTGTCTTAATATTTCTGAATCTGTTTCTTTAGCTCTTTCTCTCTCTCTTTCTCTCTCTCTCTCTGTCTCTCTCTCTCTTTCTTAGTATCTGCCACTTCTGGTTAAGTATGAAATGATCTCAGGTCTGCTGAAGGAATACAACAAGATGACTGCTTGTCTACATGACATCCTGGATGGTCTCTGTAAAAATATAAGCAAGGTCCCAATTAATTACTTTTTGCTTACAGATTTGCCTTGGTCAAGGAGCATTTTTCCAGTAAGTAATTCACTGACTGAGGAAATATCTGTGCATTTATCAAATAATAATGTAATCTGTCATAATGTGACACTCATATGTCAAGGACTGTTGACTTTATTAAAGACCACTTGAAAGAAATGTTACACTTTTCCTGAACTAAAAGACTTGGACACAACATCTCTGTGTTGTGTGCTCTCAGCTGCTCAGATTGAGGCATGTAGGGCTGTCAAGCTTTTCTCTCAAGCAGGCTGTCCTCTTGGCCCTTTTAATAAGGGCCTCCAGAAATTCTTACTGGCTTTCTCCTGTTTCATGACATCATTCTCCCTATCAGACAATCAGCACTTAACAATTGTGATATCATAAAAGCATTGTGATGTCATAATATCATTGTGATTGTCAAATTTCATTTGTGATGTCATAAAACAATTATGTTCTAATAGCATTTTGATGTCAGAATAGCATTGGAATGTCATGATGAATTTTGATGTCAGAATGCCATTGTGAAAGCATAACCTCATTATGATGTTATCAGAGTGTTGTCATGTCATAATACCATTGTAATGTCATTATAGCATTGTGAAGTAACAGTGTAGTGAAGTCATAATAGCATTTTAATGTCAAAATTCCGTTATGATGTCATAGCACTATCTTGTACTATCACTGTATTAATAGCATGGTGATATCATAATGCCATTGTGATGTCATATTATTATGATGTCATAAAAGCGTTTAAATTTCATACCACTGTGATGTCATAATATCTTTTTGATGTCATAATAGTTTTGTGATGACATAATAGAATTGTGATGTTATAATATCATTGTGATGTCATAAAAATATTGTGAAATCAAAATAACATTGTGATGTCATGATATCATTGTGATATCACAATAGCATTTTTAAGTCATATCACCATTGTGATAGCATAAAAGCATTGGAAATCATCATAGCATTGTGATGTTATAATAGCATTGGCATATCATGATAAGATTGGGATGTTATAACATCATTGGGATGTCAGAATACTATTGGGATGTCATGACATTTTTGAATTATCATAGCATTGTGATACCCTAATACTATCATGATGTTATAACAATATTGTGATGTCATAATACCATTTTGACGTTTTAATAGCATTGTGATGTCATAATAGCATTAAGATTTCATACTATTGAAATGTCAGAATACAATTGTAATATCATAATACATTTTTGAAATCATAATAGCTTTGTGATGCCATACATTGTGATGTGATTGTGATAACACATTTCTTATTTCATATAGCATTATGATGTCATAATACCATTGTGATATCATAATACCAATGTGAAGTCATACTAGCTTATTTAGGTCTTAGCCTGAGTGTGATATCAAAATACCATTGTGATGTCATCATAACATTGTTATTTCATAATAGCATAGTTATATCTTAAAGCATTGTAATGTTATCATAGCATTGTGATGACATAAGAGCATTGTAATGGCAACATAGCATCGTAATGTTATAATAGCATATTGTTATCATAAACCCAATGTGATGGCATCATAGCATTGTGATGTCATGTTAGCATTGTAATGTCCTATTACCATTGTGAAGTCATCCAGTTGTAAGTCATAATAGCATTGCAATGTCATGAATGCACGGTTATGTCATAATAGCATTGGGATGCCATGATTGTATTGATGTCAAAATGCCATTGTGATATCATAATATCATTGTAATATCATAATAGAATTGTGATTTCATAACATCATTATGATAGCATACTAGCAAAGTGAAGTCACCATAGCATTGTGATGTCATTATAGCATTATAATATCAAAATAACATTGTGAAATATCATTACATTGTGATTTTGTAATAGCAGTGGGATTTCATAACATTGTAATGTACTAATAGCACTGAGATATCATAATAGCATTTTGAATTCATAATAGTATTGTGATTGCATCATAGCATTTTGAACTTAAAACACCTTTGTGATATCATATTAGCAGCATAATGTATAATTGTGATATCATAATACCAATGGGATGTCAGAATAAAATTATTTGTCATAATACTATTTTGATATCATAATAGCATTGTGATGTCATACTAACCTATTTAGGTCATAATATGATTATGATATTATAATACCATTGTAACGTCATAATAACATTGTGATGTCATTGTTGCATTGTGATGTCATCACAGCATTGTGATGTCATATCATAATACCAATATGATGTCATCATAGCATTGTGAGATCATAACACTATTGTGCTGCCAAAATAGCATTGTGCTGTCATAATATTGAGATGTCATACAATTGTAAGGTCATAATAACATTGTGATGTCATGATAGCATTGTGATATCATGATAGCACTGTAATGTTTTAATAGCATTAGGATGTCATAATACCATTGTGATGACATAACACCATTGTAATGTCATAATAGCATTGTGATATCAAAATTCCATTCTGATATTAAAATTCCACTGTGATATCCTACCATCATCATGTCCTAATAGCATTGTGATGCCATAATCACACTGGGATGTTATGATGAATTGAGATGTCATAATGCCATTGTGACATACCATTAGGATGTCATTACAGTATTATGATGTCCTAATACCATTGTGATGCCATAATACCATCTTGATGTCATAATAACATTGTGCATTTTGAGGTCATATATCATTTTGAGGTAATCATAGCATTGTGATGTCATCATAGCATTCTGATGCCATCATTGCCTTGTGAGTTCATATGGTTGTGAAGTCATAATATCATTTTGATATCAAAATTCCATTGTGATGTCATATCCATTCATGTTGTGATATCATGGTGATTTCACAATACCATTTTCACGTCATAATACCTTTGTGAGTACAACATAGCATTCTGATGTCATAATATCATTGTGATGTCATAATAGCCTTGGGATGCCATACCTTTTTGATGTTATCATAGCATTGTGATATCATAATACCATTATAATATCATCATAATATTATGATCTCCTTATATCAGTGTGATGTCATAAAATTTTGATGTCCTGGGCTTTGAGTTTGGGCTGCCCAGAGGCAGCAGTGTTGCAGGCTGAGATTGGAGTCCTGTCTTTTGCAAGCCTTCCGCCGTTTCGGCCTCCCGTAGACAATGCCGCTGTAGAAGGGACTAACAATAAATGATGCGGTTAAGTTAAAAAAATTTTTTTTGATGTCCTAATAGCATAGTGAAGTCATAATATAATTGTGAAGTAATAATAGCAGTGTGATGTATTAATACCATTGTGATGAAAAGTACCATTTTGATGTCATAATAGCATTTAGCTGTTATATCAGAGTAATGTCATGATTGCATTCATATGTCATAAGACCATTGTGAAATTATACCTTTGTAATGTTATAATAGCATTTTGAATTCATAATAGCATTGTAATGGCATAATACCATTGTAAAGTCATAACACCATTATGATGTTACAATACCATTGTGATGTCATATCATTGTGAAGATATCATAATATTGGAATCTTACCATTGTCATGTAATAATTTCATTAGATGTCATAATAGCACTTAATATCATATTGCCATTTAGAAATTATACTATCATTGGAATGTAATACTATTCTGATGTCATAATATCATGGTGATGGCATAATACATTGGGATTTTCTGACACTGGTTTTATTTCGTACCACCATTGTGATGTCATAAAATCTCTTATATGTGATGATACATTTGCAATGACATAATAACATTAAGATGTCATAAAAAAACTTGTGAGGTCATAATACCATTGTGATGTTGTATCTATAAGGTATCATAATGGCATTTTGATGTCTAATAGCATTTTGATATCATAAAGCCATTGTGATATCATAATACCATTGTGATATGTTATTATTGTGATGTCATAATAGCATTGAAATGCCATACCATTCTGATGTCATAATACCATTGTGATGCCATAATTGTATTGGAATTTCATACTATTTTGATGTCCTAAGAGCATTTTTATGTCATAATACCATTTTGATGTCATATCATTGTGAAGTCATAATACCATTATGATATCATAATGAGACTGTGATGTCTTAATAGCATTTTGAGGTCATAATGCCATTGTGATTTCAATTTTCTGTTGTGAGATCATACCACAATCATTTTGAAAGAGCTTTGTGATGTCATAATTCCATTGGGATATCATGATACTGTTGTTATTTCATAATACCATTGTGATGCAATAAAAGCAATGAGATGTCATGACACCATTGTTATGAAGTAAAACCATGTTATAATAAATTTGTACCTTTGTGATTCATAATAACGTGAAGTTATCTCATTGGTATATCACAATAACATTGTGATAACATGACACCATTGTGATATCATAATACCATTGTGATGTCATATCATTGTGAAGACATATTTGCATTTTGATGTCAAAATTCCATTGCGATGTCAGCGTAGCATAGGGTTAGGTTTAGGCTTAGGAATAGCTTTAGTTTTAGGGTTAGGGTTAGAGTTAGGGATTAGGTTTAGGGCTAGGGTTAGGCATCTTGTACCTGGTTTTGACATTTGTTTTGGCTATCTTTTGTTTGTGCCCTTTTTGATATGGGATGGACAGTTTTGCCTTTTAAACATATGAGGTATTATTTTTGAGTTTTTAGTACCTAACTAGGCTGGTGTGTACTTTGCCAGCTGTAAGCCTCCTGTGTCTATCTTGCATTAGGCATGACCAACACTTATCCCCATGAAAATGTCATATTGAAAGGATAAGTCAGTTTCCAGAGCAGAGTGACATGCTAATTTAGTCAGCATTTAAAAGATTTTTGACATGGCAGGAGTGCAGTTTGCATGTCTCTCTCCCAGCCTAATTTTAGGTCCTTACATTGACCAACAGAACTTATCTCTTAAGCCAAATGCCCTTTGGCACCAGTTCTTCTGTGGAAGGTCGAGTTTCTGAGATTGGTTGGCCTTTTAGAGCATTGTGACATTATCTCTCCTCTTATAAACCTAAAATTGATGTGAAGTCAATCTTTAAAACAGTAAGGACATAGTACCATTGAGAATAACAGAACTTATATGGTAACTTTCAGGAAATTTTTTTCATTTGGAATCTTAGACTATCTCTGCAAGTGGCTAAACAGCAGGAGTTACCATCCTGGCTTTTCTAATGTCAATTAGGCTAATCGGGACTCACAGAACTGCCTGTTTCTTTGTACTTTGTGTTGGGATTAAAGGCATGTGACTTCATCACCTTGTTCAAATATTTTTTTTCTCAAATCAATATAATTGTAACTCACTGTCCTTAAAGGAAAATTAAGTAAAGAGACAAGAAAATTTTAACTTTTGGGTCAGTTGTTACACTGTAACAAGCAAAGCCCAGTGGTTGTTTTTGAAATTTAGTTGATGTTTTGGTCAATTGGTAGACCCTCATCAGAAAGAGCTGACAAGTGTCTTGCAGCCAGAGATCTTTGAATTTTAGCCATTATTAATCTAATTTTTATTAGAAAGTGTGCACTTTCTGTTTTCTGTAACTTAGTAATCCATTTCCTTGGTTGTTTTCTCCATTTTCTCCTTGCACTTTTGTGGAGATGTCTTATAGAAGAACCACCACCATGAAATACATTGCAACCAGATCCATGACTATGACAACCAAAACAAAGCCAAAGTGGATTAAAACATCCTCTGCCATGGCATTTTTTTATTATTATTTTAGATGCAGTCTTAGGCCAAGCTCTGTCTAGAGGTCTGTGTGCCTCCAGTTCCTTTCTCTCCAGACATGGCTGCTGAGTTTAGCTGAGCTGAGCCAGCCACACTGTAAGGAAGCCATGCTTGTGTATCCTTCTGTTAGACAGGTAGTAGCTGCCAGTTTTGTGATGTTAAGTCTCAGGTCTATCCACAATAGGCTGTCTTTTGCTCCTGGGCCTGCTTAAGAGTTTCTCATAAAGAGACAGTAATTGACCTAGGAGTTATTAGGATTTAAGTTTGGGTTATTGGGGTTGTATTACTGGAAGTTTATTCCCCCCACCAAATTATGTTAAAGTATGATTTAAAGGATATGGTTACTTAGATTATTTGGTGGCCATTTATTGTACAGTTAGATTAGCTGGGTGTCATTTGTTGTTATTAATATTTACTACTGAACTATCTTTTAGTTAAGCAGCAGTTATTCCTAAACCAGCTGTATACCCCAATCAAGACACAGAGAGTGGGATTTTTAATTAACCTAGAGCACAATGCTGTGCAATAGTTATTCTACCCTAAACCTCCAAGACTGCACAGATTTCTACCATTCAGATTTCACTCATTATACGTACTTTTAGTCATATCTTAGGTAAGGTCCATCTCTCCACATGGTTCCAAGACCTCTCCTACTGATTTTCTACCAGTCCTCCCCTGCTTCCTTCCTCTTCTTCCTACTATGGACCAGGGTGTCCCACCCTATCCTTCCCATTCCTCAGCATTGTAGATGGTTGTTTTATTGAAAATACAGAGAACAAATGGTGGCATGTTTACACAAACTTGAGATAGGTGATTCGTAGAATAAGTGTCACAGTACAATTTCTGGATTGCAACCAGAGAGTGAGGGACAGAAATCAGCATTTGAATGAACATTGTACATTGTATACATTCCAAAAGAAGTTTGTACCAATAATTTATCTACTTATTTAATATAAATATATTAATATATATTAAATATAATATAGATATTTAATATATTATATATAATACAATATATTATATTATATTATATTATATAGTGTTCTGCAAGCATGAGCAAAGAGGGCACCAGATCTCATTATAGATGTTTGTGAGCCACACTGTGCTTGCTGGGAATTGAAAAAGGACATCTGTAAGAGTAAACAATGCTCCTACCCTCTGAGCTGCCTCTCCAGCCCTGGTCCCAATTTTCTTTAGTTCATAATCCTTAAAGTTTCAGTATCATAATAGCATTGTGATATCATAATAACATTGTAATGTTATAATACCATGATGAAATCATATATTCCACTAGTATGTCATAATATTAATGTGAAGTCATATTTCAATTATGAAATCATAAAACCATTGGTATATCATGATACTAATGTGATGTAATTATACCAATGTGATGTCATAATAACATTATGATGCCATAAAATCACTGTAATCTCATATCACTGTAATGTCATAATTGCATTGGGATCTCATGACAGCAATGTGATGTCTTATTGCCATTGGGATGGAATAATAAAATTTGATGTCATAATACCAATGTCATGTCATCATAGCATTGTGATATGATACAATTGTCATATCATAACACCATTTCAATGACATCATTGCATTGTGATATAATAGCATGGCAATATCATAAAATCATTGTGATGTTATCATAGCATTGTAATGTCATACAATTGTGGTGTCATAAGACTATTGTGATATCATAATATCATTCTGATTTCATGAGAGCATTGTGATATCATTGTAGTATTGTGGTGTCATAATACCATATTGATGTCATCATAGGACTGTATTGTCATCAAAGCTCTGTGATGGAATAATAGTATTGTGATGGCATTCTAGTATTGTGATCTCATCATAGCATTGTAATGTCTTCATACCTTAGTGAAGTCATTTGGTTGTGAAATCATAATAGTATTGTGATGTCATCATAGCATTTTGATGTAATGATAGCATTGTGATGTAATAATACCATTGGTATGTCATAAAAGCATTGTGATGTCATAAAACCATTGGCATATCATCATAGGATTGTGATTTCATAATTCCATTATGATATTATACCATATGAAGTCATCATTGCATTATGATGTCATAATTGTATAGTGATTTCAGAATACTTTTATGATGTTATAATTCCATTATGATGTCATAATAGTATTATGATATCAGAATACCATTGTGAAGTCATAATACCACTGTGATGTGAAACGCATTTTGATGATAAAGTAACATTGTAATGTCATTATGCTATTGTGATGTCATAATTCCATTGTGGTATTATACACTATGATGTCATCATAGATTGTGATGTCATAATAGCATGATGATATCAAAATAGCATTATGATGTCATAATTTCATTGCGATGTCATATTATTGTGTTTTTACAATAGCTTTGAAATTTCACACAATTGTGAAGACATAATACCATTGTGATATCATAAGAGGATTGTAATGTCATAATAGCATTGTGATGTCATTATAGCATTGATATGTAGTAATATCATTATAAAGTCATACCATTTTGAAGTCATAATAGCATTGTAATATCATAATTCGATTGTGATGTCATAACACAATCATGTCGTAATACCACTTCAATGTCATCAAAACATTATGATGCCATAATACCATTGGGAGGATGACACAATTTTTATGTCATCATAGCATTGTGATGTCCTAATATCATTGTGAAGTCATACCTTTATGAAGTCAAATTATCATTGTGATATCATACTAGCATATTGAGGTTATAATCCCATTGTCATGTCATAATACCATTGTGATGTCAATATTCCATTTTGCTGTCATACCAGTTGATTTTATTATTGACCTCTTGAAAGAAATATGTGACACTATTCCTGAACTAAGAGTCTTGGACAGGAACTGTCATTGCTTGGTTGTGTGCTATCAGCTGCCCAGATTGAGGTATGTGGGGCTGCTTACCCTTTCTCTCCAGCAAGCTCTATCCTAATCAGTGGTCAGTGAGGAACTCTACTAGTCCTGGGGATTACAAATATACCAGGGACTTCAGGTCAAAGAAATGAGTCCACGCTATATGCCTAGGACACAAAAGCAACTCTGTTTTCTTCAGTGGTGCTACAGATAAACTCTATAAACAGTGTTAATGCCAGGACTCCTTGTTCAGTGGAATCTTTTCTTCATTTTCACAGTCATCGTATAAGTTGTTAACATATTATTTTTACTGATTATGTGGAAATATCATATAATATACACACACTCCTTTCCATTGCTCCCATGTTCAAATTCATAACCATGTGTCACACTGAAAAATGTTTTTTAAATACACCAATTCAAGTATGTGCTGTTAATATACTCATTGGAACATGATCAGAGTCTCAGTCCATGTCCCTTAAAGAAAACTGAGTTCATCCTTGTTGTACCCTGTAACTCCAATACCCTGTACTCCAATAATAAGTCATCAGTCATGAAGAGGTCAATACTTCATGGCCTTGATCAAAGTTTTTCTTCTGTACTTATTATGATTTGTTCACTATGTATCACTTTTGCTACACTCTCCCATTCTTATTCCAATCCTACTCACCCTCCTTCTTCTACCCCAATCTCTAGTTCCTTGATAGGGGAGGTCCTCCTCCCCCTTCTATCTGAACCTAAGTTATCTGTACTCATCAAGGCTGGCTGCATCATCTTACTCTGTGGCCTGATTCTCAGGGCATTGTTCTCCTTGTGTCCTCAATCCCCTCTACTTATCACACTCTTCCTGCATCCTCTCCTGCAGGCTTCCTAGAGCTCTGAGCTGGATGTTTTACGGTCTCTCTATGCATAATATTGGACTATGGGTCTTGTATGGAATCCCATCTATGTGGATCTAAGAATATGACACTAATCTATTACTTGAAGGCAGAAACCCAACAACAGCCTGGGTTGCTTGAAATTTTCTGTATGATCACTTGGCCCAACAATTCAATTAACTGACACCCAATCCCCCTATTGTAACACTGGTTTGGTAAAAAAAAAATTGCCTATTAGAACATTATCTCCACTATTAGAAGACCTCCCAATAAGTGAATACATACCATATTTGTCTTTCTGCATTTTATTTACTTCAAACAGGATGATTTTTGCTGGTATTCCATCCATTTGCCTGAAAATATGATGTCATTTTCTTAGCTGAAGAATACTCCATACAGAAATATTCCACATTTTACCCAAAGAAAATTGTCAGTCATTTGCTTTAGACCTAGGAAGTTGATGGGACTTTAATCATTGTATTGAATGACAAAATGCAAGATTATTACATTTTTTTTTAGCCTTGAAGTCCCTCAATCTTCTTCTACTTCCTGGTGATTTGAATTGCAATGTCACGTTGAAGCTCTATATTTATATGTGGAGTCCAATGTGGGGAAATGTCTGAAAGGGGTTAGGAGCTATGGCCGTGTTAGATAATATAATTCCTATTGGAGATATATTATATAAGGGTGTGCTTTGAGGTTGATATGCCAATGATAGTGACCAGACATAACTGAGTCTCTATCTCTAGGTCTCTGTCACTTTATGCCTTAGTTTTTGTCGGTCTCAGTCTCTCTGTTTATGAATGTGTCTCTCTAGCTCTTTCTCTTCCCATTTCTCTCTCTCTGTCTGCCAATTGTGGTTCCATATGAAAAGCTTTCAGTTCTGCTGAAGGAGTGCAGCAAGATGACTGCTTGCTGACTTAACATCGTGGATGGTATTTGTAAAAATATAAGTACAGTCCCAATTAAACACTTATTGTTCAAAGATTTGCCTTCATGAGGGAACATCTTAACAGAAATAATTCACTTACTGAAGACATATCTGTGAATTTAACAAATAATAATGGAATCTGTCATAAAGTGAAAGTCACAGGTCAAGGACTTTATTAAAGACCACTTGAAAGATTTATGTGGCAAATCAACTGAACTGAAAGTCTTGGACAAAGAAACTATCATCTCTATGCTATGTGCTTTCAGCTGCCTAGATCGTAGAGCTGCTAGGCCTTTCTCTTCTATAGGCTGTCCACTTGGCCCTTTTAATAACTGGCTCCTGAAACTCTTACTGTCTTTCACCTGTTTCATGACATCATTCTGCCTTTCAGAAATTTAGCACCTGAGAGAATCTCAGCATTTCCAAGGAGATGAGTAAACAAACTTTCCTCAGAGCCCAGTATCACTGATTCTGTGCACATGCAACTTTTCTTGTGAAACCCAACAAGCCTTTATTTCATCCCATTATCCATATCCCACACATTTAATCCTGTTTATCTATGTGACAATGTCAGGTAGGAATTGAAAATTTCTTGTCTATTTAATTGGACATCTTCCTAAGTAGGGCAGCTTCAAAATGATGTGGGATTAAGGGGACTATACTAAAAGACAAGGTGGTCTCCTACTGTGGTCATTGATTTGAAATTTCCTAGGTTGTGACTTTGAACTGTGCAGTTATTAGCATATTAATTAAATGTACCTTCACATTCTTATTGATATAATAGGCTGGTAGGTTTTAGGGTTTCCTGGGGTATTGAGTCTTTAAGAGCACAAAAAAGGGAAGAAAACAGGGTAATTACAGGGACTGGTTTGAGTGAAACAGAGAAATGACAATGAGTATAATAGGAGAAACTGAGGGGCAATAACCTATTTGACAGCTGGTACTGTTCCACATTAGTTTTGGCAACCCTCTATGAACAGGGTTGCCTGGGCTGACTTGGCTGGATCGGTAGCTGTGTCCTACTTAGTGGTCATTGAACAACAAATTCTGGTCCTGTGGTTTAAATTTCAAACTGGGCTTTCAGGATAGAGAAAGGTGACTGTTTTATATGCCTAGTATACAAGAACTGCTGTTTTTCCTGCTGTGGTCCTCCAGGCAAAACCTGTAAAAGTATTGTTAGTGCCTGGCTTTCTCCTATGATGTCTCCTTTCATGACATCATTCTGCCTCTCAGCCAATCAGTACCTGAGAAAATCTTGAGGTTTCATGGAGATAAGTAAGCAATCTTTCCTCAGGGTCCAGTATCTCTTAACCTGTGCACACATGACTTTTTCTTGTGAAACCCAACAAGCCTTTATCTCATCCCTTCATCCAGATACCACACCTTTATTCCAGTTTACCTCTGTGACAATGTCAGGTAGAAAATGAAAATTTAATGTTTATTTAATTAAAGAGCTTCCTAAGTAGGAAAGCTTCAAAGTGATATGGGATTAAGGAGAATGTACCCAATGACAAAGTGATCTCCTACTGTGGCCTTGGTTCTGAAATTTCCTAGATTTTAATTTTGAACTGAGTGGCTACTCGTTTCTGCACCAAATATACCTTCACATTCTTATTGATATAATAAGCTGGCAGTTTCTATAGTTGTCTGGGGTATTATAAAAGAGAAGGAAACTGCACAATTCCTGGGAATGGTTGGCCGAAACAGAGAAAGACTGGTGTATGTAAAAGGAGAACTGAGGGGCAACAAAGTATTTGAAAGCTGATGCTGTTCCTCACTGATGTTGCCGAACCTCAATGAGCAGGGTTGCCTTGGCTGACTTGGCTGGATTTGCAGCTCTGTCCTATTCAGTGTTAAGTCATGAACTCTCCTGGTGCTGGGGTTTACAGTTAAAACTAAGCATTAAGGACAGAGAAATGGGTCAATATTATAGGCCTAGGACATCAGAGCAGCTGTGTTTTCTGCTGTGATCCTCCAGACAAACCCTCTAAATGTAGTGTTAGTTCAAGGAATGGTTGTTCAGATGTGCCACCTGAGCTCATTTTGTCTCAGGTCGCTGGGTAAACACAAGTTCATGGCTAGGATTCTCTGCTACATAATGGAATCCTGGAAAGCATGCCTTTAAAGTCAAACTCTGTCTTCCTTTAGCAGAATCTTTCCTCCATATTAAATGTCATTGTAAAATTTGTCAACACATTATTTTTCTTATTTACATATTTCATATAATATAGATTACACTCCTTTTCCATTGCTCCCACGTTCAAATTCCTACCTATGTGTCACTTTTTTTTAAAATACATCAATTGAAGTATGTGTTATTCATATACTAATTAAAACATAATCAGAATCTCAGTGCCAAGTTACTTAAAGAAAACTGAGTTCATCCGTGTAACATCTGCGTAACACCCACAAGAAAACCATCAGTCCTAAAGAGCTCTATACTTCGTCACCTTGATCATAGTTTTTGCTATTATATTTATTTATTAAGATTTTTTTATGTTGAATCCCGTATTCTTCCTTCTCTCTCTTCTCTTTCCAGTTCCACCAACATTCCTTCTTCTACCCCTATGCCCTTTTTCTAGTTCCCTGATAAGGGGAGATCCTTCTCCGGCTGCTATCTGACCCTACGTCATCAGGTCTCACCAAGGCTCTCTGTATTGTTTTCCTCTACAGTGTGATTCTCAGGGCATTGTTCTCCTGTGTCCTCAATTACCTCTGGTTATGACACTCTTCCTGCCTCCTTTCCTGCAGGTTTCTCAGAGCTCTGACAGGAGGGAGAATTTCATAGGGAAATCTCTTTTAGACCTGTGTGTTTTAAGGTCTCTCTATGTATAATATTGGCCTATGGTCTCTGTATGCAATCAAATTTGGTTCAGAAGGAAGTATCTCTGTGGATACAAGAATATGGCACTAATCTATCATTTGAGGGCAGAGAGCAACATATTTAATTAATAACAGCCTAGTTTGCTTGAAAATTTCATAGGAAGACCTGGCCCAAGAACTCAATTCACTGCCACCCTATTCCCCTAGTGAAAGAATGGTTTGTTCACAATAAATGGCTTATTGGCAATTTATCCCCTACTATTAGGAGACATCCTAATAAGAATACAGACCATATTTGTCTTTATTTTAGTTACTTCACCAAGGATGATTTTTACTGGTTCCATCCATTTGCCTGAAATATCTTGATGTCATTTTCTTAACAGAATAATACTCACTTATGGAAATATTCCACATTTTCTCCAAAGGAGATTGTCAGTCCTGTTCTTTAGAACTTGGAAGTTGCTGGGGCTTTGTCATCCATTGTATTGGATGACAAACTATGATAATAAATTTGTTCTTTTAGCCTAGTATTCTCTCCATCTTCTTCTACTTCCTGATGTTGAGTCCCGAGTAAGGAAACTTCTGGGAAGGGTTAGAAAGCATGGCCTTTCTAGATAATATAATTCCTTTTGGAGTTATAATATAGGAGGGTGTGCTTTGTGGTTGATATGCCAATGAAAATCACCAGACTAATGGAGTTTCCGTCTCAATTGCTGTCACTTTATATTTTTGATATCATCATTCTCTGTCTCTCCAGCTGAATATGTCTCCCTAGTGCACTCTCTCTCTCTCTCTCTCTCTCTCTCTCTCTCTCTCTCTGTCTCCCTCTCTCAGACTGTGGCTTGTGAAACATTCTCAGTTCTGCTGAAGGACTACAACAAGATGACTGCTTGATGACATGATATCCTGGAAGGTCTGTGTAAAAAATATAAGCAAGTTCCCAATTAATAGCTTTTTGTTCAAAGAGTTGGCTTTGTCAGGAAGCGTTTTCCCAGTAAGGAATTCACTGACTGAGGACGTATCTGTGTTTTTAACAAATAATAATGGAATCTGTGATAATGTGAAACTCACATGTCAAGTACAGGTGGCTTCAGTAATGACCACTTGAAAGAAATGTGTGACAGTATTCCAGAACTAATAGTCTTGGACACAGAACTGTCATCTCTGTGTTGTGAGCTTTCAGCTGCCCAGATTGAGGCATGTAGGGCTGCTCAGCCTTTCTCTCAAGGGTGCTGTCCACTTGGCCCCTTTAATAACTCTTAATGGCTTCACCAGTTTCATGACATCATTGTCAATCTCAGCCAATCAACACCTGAGAGATTCTTGAGGATTCCATGGAGATGAGTAAACAAATATTCCTCAGTGTCCAGTATCTCTGATACTGTGCATATGTGACTTTTTATGTGAAATTCAACAAGTCTTTATCTCATCTCTTTACATCCAGATCTTACACCTTTTCTCCTGCTTACCTCTGTGACAATGTCAGGTAGGAAATGAAACTTTAATGTTTATTTATTTGGACAGCTTCCTATGTATGGATGCTTTGAAGTGATGGGGGATTAATGGGAATGTACGGAGTGACAAAATGGTCTCTTACTGTGGGGTTGGATCTGAAATTTCCTAGGTTGTGTCTTTGAACTGAGCAGTTACTCATGTCCTCAATAAATGTACCTTCACATTCTTATTGATATAAAAGCTCATCTATTTACATGTGGAGTCCCCAGTGAGGAAATGTCTGGGAAGTTAGATAATACAATTCCTATTAGAGCTATACTGTTGCAGGGTGTGCTTTGAGGTTGACAGACTAATGAAAATTACCAGACAGAATAAAGTCTCTGTCACTTTATATCTTTTTTCTGTAGGTCTTGGTCTCTCTATTTCTAAATATGTCTCTCTAGCTCTGTCTCTCTCTGTCTCCCTCTTTCTGCCTGCTGCCTGTGGCTCAGTATAAAAAGCTCTTGAAAGAAATATCTGACAAATCAACTGAACTAAAATCTTGGAGACGGGAACTGTCATCTCTGGTTTGTGGGCTTTCACCTGCCCAGATTGAGGCATGTGAGGATGCTCAGCTTTTCTCTCAAGCAGGCTGTCCACTTATCCCTTTTAATAACTGGCTCTGGAGACTCTTACTGGCTTTCACCTGTTTCATGACATCCTTCTTCCTATCATTCAATCAGCACCTTACCATTGTGATATAATAGCATTGAGATGTCATGATGAATTTTCATGTCCTAATGCCATTGTGATGTCATAATAACATTGTGATGTCATCATAGAATTGGATGTCCTAATATCATTATGAAGTCTTACTGTTGTGAAGTCATAATAGCTTTTTTATTTCAAAATTCCATTGTGAGGTTATAACACAATCATCTCGAAATACCATTCGAAATCATAATACCATTGAGATGTCATAATATTGTTGACCTCAAAATTCTATTTTGATTAGATACCACAATCATGTTGAAATACCATTGTGATGTCATATTAGCATTGTGATGTTATAAAACCATTGGTGTGTCATAATATCATTGCAATATCATGACACCATTGTGATGCCATAATAAAGTTGTGATTCATAATAAAATTGAGATATCATAATACCATGGTGATGTCATAAGAGCACTAAGATGTCATGACACAATTGTGATGCATAATACCTTTGAGATGTCATAATAAACTTGTAATGCTATTTTACAAACGTGATGTCATAATACAATTGTGATTTCATAATACCATTGTGAAGTCAAAATACCATAGTGATATAAAAATAGCATTTTAATGTTTTAATGCCATTGTGATGTCATAATAGCACTGTGATGTTATAATACCATTGTGATATTAAAATTCCATTGTGATGTCATACCATAATTATGTTGGAGTAGTCTTATGATGTCATAATAGCAGTGTGATGTCATAAACGCATTGGAATGGTGTGACAACATTGTGATATCATAATAGCATTGTGATGTTCTAATACCATTGTGAAGTCATAATAACATTGTCATGTCATAGTACTAATGTGATATCATAAAACCGTTGTGAAATCATAATACCATTGGATGTCATACCATTGTGCTGTCATAATAGCATTGTGATGCCGCAATTGAATTGTTATGTTATTTTATTACTTTGTGGTTTTAATTCCATTGTAATATCATACTATGATTATACTATCAAAATACCATTGTGATATCATAATAGCATTTTGAGGTCATACTGAAATTGTGATGTCAAAATTCCATTGTTATGTCATACAACAATCATGTCATAATAGAATTGTTATGTCATAATAGCATTGTGATGTCAAAATTTCATAGTGATACCATATGTGAATCATATAATTGTAATATTAGCACTGTGCTGTGATAATAGCTTTGTGATGTCAAAATTCTTTTGTGATGCCATATGACAATCATGTCATAATAGCATTATAGTGTCATAATAACATTATGATGTCATAATAGCATTGGGATGTCATGATACTATTGTGATGTCACCAAAGCGTTGTGCTGTCACAGTAGCATTTTTATGTCAAAATTCCATTGTGATGACATAACATTTAATAACATTTTAAAACCTTTATACCATTGTGATGTCAGCATAGCATGTAGTTAGGGTTATGGTTAGGTTTAGGGGTTAGGTTTAGCATTAGTATTAGGCATCTTCTACTTGGGTTTTGACGTTTGTTTTGGTTATCTTTTGTGTGTGCCTCTTTTTGATATGGGATGGACAATTTTGCCTTTTAAATTGAGTTTTTAGTACCTAACTAGGCTGGTGTGTACTTTGCCAGCTGTAAGACCCCTGTGTCTATTTTGATTTTGGCATGACCAATATCTATGCCCTGTGAAAATATGTCATTTTGAAAGGATAAGTCAGTTTCCAGAGCAGTGTGACACGTTAGCTTAGTCAGCATTTAAAAGTTTTTTGACATGGCACATGTGCAGCTTGCATGTTGTCTCCCAGCCTAATTTTATGTCCTTACATTGACCAACAGAACATAACTCTTGAACCAAAATACCCTTCGGCATGAGTTCTTCTGTGGAAGGCCCATTGGCTGGTCTTTTTAGAGCATTGTAGCATCATCTCGCCTCTTATAAACCTAAAATTGATATGAAGTCAGTCTTTAAAACAGTAAGGACATAACATCTATCATTAATAAAAAAGAACTTACATGGCAACCTTCAAGAAAATTTTTTCATTTTGAATATTTTACCTCTGTGACAAGGTCAGATAGGAAATGAAAATTAATGTTTATTTAACTGGACAACTTTCTAAGTAGAGAAGCTTCAACATGATCAGGGATTAAAAGGAATGTGCCAAGTGACAATGTTTGACAACGTTTCCTACTGTGGTCTTGGATTTAAAATTTCCTAGGTTGTTACTTTGAACTGAGCATTTAGTGGCATATTCACTAAATGTACCTTCATATTCTTATTGATAAAATAGGCTAACAGGGTCTAGGGTTCCCTGGGGTCTTTAAGAGCAGCTAAAAGATAAGGAAACCAGACAATTCCTGGGATTGGTTTGGCTGAAACACAGAAAGAACTGTGAATGTAAAATAAAAACTGAGGGGCAATAAACTCTTTGAAAGCTAGTAATGTTACACACTAGAGTTGCCAACCCTCTATGAGAATGGTTACCTTGTCTACCAGGCTAGATTGTCATTTGTGTACTACTCAGTGGTCAATGAACAATCCTTCTGGTTCTGGGGTTTACATTTAAAACTGGGACTTAAGGACAGAGACATGAGTCTGTGTTATATGCCTAGGACACCAAGCAGATATGTTTCCTGCAGTGGTCCCCCAGACAAACCCTGTAAAGTAGTATTAGTGTCACGTGTCTTGTTAAGAGGTGCCACTTATGCTCTTGAGGTATGAGGAAGCTGGGTCAACACTAGTTCATGGCTAGGATACTCTGCTACAAAATTAATTCCTGGAGAGCAATCCTTAAAAAATCAAGTTCTTTGTTCCTTCAGTGGAATAATTTCTCCATGTTAAAACTCATTGTAAAAGTTGTGAACATATTTTTATTACTTATGTGGGAATTTCATTTAATATACATTACACTATTTTTCCATTGCTCCCTGATTCAAATTTTCACCCTTGTCAATTTTTTTTTCTTTACAATATATCAATTGAAGTATGTGTGGTTCATATACTCATTGGAACATTTCAGAATCTCAGTGCCAACTCCCTTAAAGAAAACTGAGTTCATCATTCCCGCACCTGGAACCAGCCCCCAAAAGAAGCCATCTGTCCTGGAGATCTCTGTACTTCATCACCTTGATCAAAGTTTTTCTTATTCATTCATTATGATTTGTTCACTTTGTATCCTCTTTACTGTCCCCTCCTTCTTCTCCTTCCAGTCCCACTCAGCCTCCTTCTTATATCTCTATATCCTTTTACAAGTTCCCTGATAGGGAGGCCCTCCTCTACCTTCTGTCTGACCCTAGCTGATCAGGTTTCATCTAGGCTTTCAGAATCATTTTACTCTGTAGCCTGATTGCCAGGGAATTGTTCTCCTTGTGTCCTCAATTCCCTCTACTTATTACACAATTCCTGCCAAATCTCCTGCAGGCTTTTCAGAGTTCTGAGGGGAGGGAGAATTTTATAGGGAAATCCTATTCAGTATTAGGTTTTTAAGGTTTCTCTCTGCATAATATTGGACTGTGGGTCTCTGTATGGAATCCCATTTGATGCAGAAGGAAGCATCTCTGTGGATAGAAGACCATAGCACTGAATTAATCAATTGAGGGCAGAGAGCATAATACTTTAATAACAACAACCTGGGTTACTGGAAAATTTCCATAGGATGCCCTGGCCCCAAAACTCAATTAACTGCCACCCAATTCTCCTAGTGGAAGACTGTTATGGTCACAAAAGATGGCCTTTTGGAACTTTAACCCCACTATTATGAGACCTCCTAATAAGTGAATACACACCATATTTGTCTTTCTGCATGTTAGTTACTACACCCAGGATGATTTCTCAGGGTTCCATCCATTTGCCTGAAAATATCTTGTCATTTTCTTAGCTGACTAATACTCTGTCATAGAAATATTCCATATTTCCCCCAAGAGAGATGGTCAGTCATGTTCTTTAGTCCTTGGAATTTGCAGGGACTTTAATCATAGTACTAAATGACAAACTATCAGGATAAATATGTTCTTTTAGCCTAGAAGTCCCTCCATCTTCTTCCACATACTGGTGATTTGAATTTTGATGTTCCCTTGAAGCTCATCTACTTACATTTGGAATTCCCACTAAGGAAATATCTTGAAAGTGTTAGGATGTATGGTCTGGTTAGACAATATAATTCCTTTTGTTTCACTAATTTCTTTCTCAACCCTTTTGTCATATGTATACATGCGGGCTACTGATTTTTTGAATTAATATTGTATCCAGCCAGTTTTCCAAAGGTTTTTATCACCTGTACAACTATGCTGGTAGAATTTTGGGTCACTCTGGTACACTGTCATATCATCTACAAATATTGATACTTTGATTTATTCCTTTCTGATTCCTATTCCATTGATCTCCTTCAATTATCTTATTACTCTACCCAGGACTTCCACAATTATGTTGAAGAGATATGGAAAGATTGGGCAGCCTTGCCTTGTTCATGATTTCAGTAGGATTGCTTTAAGTATCTCAGAAAATCACAAAAGACAACACATGCTGATGAGATTGTGGATAAAGGGGAATCCTCTTTTCTTGCTGATGGGAATATAAACTTGTACAACCACTATGGAAATCAATCTGTTGCCTTCTCAGACAACTTGGAATGGTGCTTCCTCAAAAACAAATTATACCACTCCTAAGCATATATCCAAAAGAGGCTCAAGTACAAAATAAGGACATTTGCCCAACCATGTTTGTAGCAGCTTTATTTGTAATAGCCAAAACCTGGAAACAACCCAGATGCTCCCCCAACTGAAGAATGGATGCAGAAATTATGGTACATCTACACAATGGAATATTACCCAGAAAAAAAAAAACACAAGGAAATCATGAAATTTGCAGATCAATGGTGGGAACTGAAAAGGATGATCCTGAATGAGATATCCCAGAAGCAGAAAGACATAGTAAATATATACTCACTCATATAGACATATAATATAGGATAAAGCTATTAAAATCTGTACACCTAAAGAAACAAATCAAGAGGAAGAACTCTGGCTAAAATGACAAAGAGGATGGACATCAGAAGAAGAATAAAACAGGGAACAAATTAGGAACCTGCCACAGAGGGCCTCTGAAAGGCTCTGCCCTGCAGACTACCAAAGCAGATGCTGAAACTTATGGACAAGTGTTGGGCAGAATGCATGAAATCTAATGAAAGAAGTGGAAAATAGTAAGATCTGGAGAGGACAGGAGCTCCACAGGTAGAGCAAGAAATACAAAAAATCTGAGCACAGGGGTCTTTTCTGAGACTTATACTCCAACCAAGTACCATGCATGGAGATTACCTAAAACATCTGCACAGACGTAGGCCATGGCAGTTCAGTGTCCATGTGGGGTTCCATAGTAATGGAACACCTATGGTATGAACTGATTAGCCTGCTCTTTGATCACTTCACCCTGATTGGGGAGCAGCCTTACCAGGCCACAGTGAAGGAGAATACAGCCTCCCCTGATGAGATCTGAAAGACTAGGATCAAAAGGAAGAAGATGAAGACTTCCCCTATCAGGGGACTTGGGGAGGGGCATGAACGGAGAAGGGAGAGGGAAGGTAAGATTGTGAGGGTATAGCGTTTTATGGGAGATACACTGTGAATAAAGTGTAATTAATAAAAACTAAAATAAATACTATTGAAAAAATATATTTCCTTTTGGATTTATATTGCAGAAGGGTATGCTTTGAGGTTGATATGCCAATGAAAGTGAACAGACAGAATGGAGTCTTTGTCACTTTAGATTTTGTTTTTGTTGGTCTCAGTCTCTATTCCTGAATTTGTCTCTCTAGCTCTCTCTCTGTCTCTCAGTCTCCCTCTCTTTGCCTCCAGCTTGTGGTTCGGTATGAAAAGTTCTCAGTTTTTGTGAAAGTCTACAACAATATGACTGCTTGTGGGCATGACATCATGGATGATCTCCTAAAAATATAAACAATGTCCCAATTAAACGATTTTTGTTCAAATATTTGCCTTGGTCAGGGAGCATTTACACAGAAAATTATTCACTGACTGTGCATTTAACAAATAATAATAGAATCTGTCATAATGTGAAACTCAAAAGTCAATGACATGTGACTTTATTAATGACCATTTGAAAGAATTATGTGGTGCTTGCTTTGGCAGCACTTATACTAAAATTGGAACAATGCTGAGAAGATTATCACGGCCCTTGCATAAGGATGACATGCAAATTCATGTAGCATTCCATTTTATTTTATTTTTTTTGGAGAAATTAAAGAAAGCACAAATAATGGAAATTGTGGAGAGAAAGAACGTAGGGAAGAAAACAGGAACTACAGAGGTAAGCATAACTAATAGACTACAAGAGACGGAAAAAAGAATCTCAGTTATGGAAGATACAATGGAAGAAACCAGTGTATCTATCAAAGAAAATGTTAAATCTAAAAAATTCCTGAAACACCCATCCAAGAAAAACAAAACATAAGAAAAATTAGAATAGAGGATAATTATAGGAGATTCCCTCCTCCAAGGCCCTGAAAGCCAGAAAGCATTTTCAAAAAAAAAAAAAAAAATTGAAGATAATTTTCCCAAATTGAAGGAGAGGCCAATAGGAATAGAAGAGGTCTACAGAGCACCCAATAAATTAGTTCAGAAAAGAAAATCTTCCCATCACAGTAATTAAAACAGCAAGTATACAGAAAAAAAAGAAAAAATACTAAAATTTGTAAGGGAAAAGGCCAAGTAACCTCTAATGACAAACCTATCAGAATCACACCTGAATTCTCAGCAGAGATGATGAAAGCCAGAAGGTCCTAGATGAATATCATACAGGCCCTAAGAGAACACAGATGTCAGCCAGGCTACAATACCCAGCAAAACTCTTAGTCCTCATAGACAGAGAAAAAAAGATATTCAAGGACAAAAATAAATTTCATCAATACCTACATACAAATCCAATATTACAGAAGACACTAGAAGAGAAAATACAACCGAAGAAAACTAGCTACTTTCAAGAGAACACAGGATATAATTAACCTCACTACAGTAAAACAAAAGCAACCAAGCACAAAACTTTACTACCACAGCCAATATCTATCAAACTCAAAGGATCTAACAGCCACTGGTCATTAATCTCTCTCAACATCAGTGAACTCAATTCTCCAATAAAAATACACAGACTAACAGAATGGATGCATAAATAACACCCAGCAGTGTGTTGCATGCAAGAAACACACCTAAGTCACAAAGATAGATATTACCTGAGGGAAATGTCCTGGAAGACCGTTTTCCAAGCAAATGGACCTAAGAAACAAGTAGGAGTGGCCATTCTAATATCTGATAAAATAGTCTTTTAGCCAAATTTAATAAAAAGAGATGGGCAAGGACACTTCATACTCATAAAGGGAAAATTCCACCAGGAAGACATCACAATCCTGAACATCTATGGCCCAAATACATGGTAACCTACATATGTAAAAGAAACATTGATAAAACTTAAACAACACATAGATATCCACACATTAATAATGGGAGACTTCAACACCCCACTGTCAAGAAAGACAGATCAACACAACAGAAATTAAACAAAGAAACAATAACTCTGACAGAGGTAATGAGTCAAATGGACCTAACAGATACTTACAGAACCTTATACCCAAACACAAAAGAATTTAACTTCCTATAAGCACCTCATGGAACCTACTCCAAAATAGACCATATGTTTGGCCACAAAGCAAGCCTCAGCAGATACAAGAAGATTTAAATACTCTCTTGATCTTCTCTGATCACCAAGGAATAGAGCTTCACATCAACAGAAATAGCAAAAAGCCTACACACATGGAAATTGTACAACTTGCTACTAAATGACACCTGGGTCAGGGAAGATATAAAGAAAGAAATTAAAGTCTTCTTAGAATTCAATGAAAATGGAGGTGCAACATACTGAGACTTATGGTCACAATGAAAGCAGTATTAAGAGGAAAGTTCATAGCATTAAACATCTTCAAAAAGAAATCCAAGACTAGAAAAAATGAAATAAAACAAAACAAAACAAACAAACATAAAAACCAGACACACCAAAAAAGAGTAGACAGCTAGAAATTACAAAACTCAGGGCTGAAATCAATCTGTTAGAGAAAAATAAAACAATTCAAAGAATCAATAAAACCAAGAGCTGATTCTTTGAAAAGAATGAAGAAGATAGACAAACCCTTAGCCAAACTAGGTGAAAGGCAGAAAGACACCATCCAAATCAACAAAATCAGAAATGAAAAGGGGGACATAATTACACTGAGGAAATCCAATCATCAGGACTTTCTTCAAAAGTTTATGTGCCTCAAAATTTGAAAATTTAAATGAAATGGGCAATTTCCTTGATTGATTTTACTTACCAATGCTGAATCAAGATCAGGTAAATCAATTACATAGTCCTATATCCACTAAGGAAATAGATGTGGTCATTGAAAGACATCCATCCAAAAAAAGTCCTGGACCATGTGGTTACAACACAGAATGCTACCATATCTTCAAAGAAGAGCTAACTCCAATTTTCTTCAAACTATTTCACAAAATAGAAACAGAAGGAACACTACCAAACTCATTCTAGGAAGCCACAGTCACCTTGGTACCTCAACCTTACAAAGACCTAATAAAGAAAGAGAATTTCAGGCTAATCTCTCTTATGAACATTAATGCAAAAATACTCAACAAAATGCTTGCAAACCAAATACAAGAACACATGAAGGATATCATCCCGTGTGACCAAGTAGGCTTCTTTCCAGGTATTCAGGGGTGGTTCAATTTATGGAAATCCATCAATGTGATCTACCATATTAACAACCTGAAAGAGAAACACAATGATAACCTCCTTTGATTCTGAAAAAGCATTTGAGAAAATCCAACATCCATTCACGTTTAAAGTATTGGAGAGATGAGTGATACAATGCATATATCTAAATATAGTAAAGGCAATATATAGCAAGCCTATTGCCAACATCAAACTCATGAAAGAAACTGAAAGCAATACCACTGAATTCAGGAACAAGTCAAGGCTGCCCATTCTCTACATATCCCTTCAACAAAGTTCTGGAAGTCGTTGCTATAGCAAAAAAAATAATAGAAGAGATGAAGAAGATACAAATCGGAAAGGAAAAAGTCAAAGTATAGCTATTTGCAGATGATATGGTAGTATACCCGAGTGACTCCCAAAATTCTACCAGGGCACTCTTACAGATGATAAACATTTTCAGCAAAGTGGTAAGATACAAAATTAAAATAGTCAGTAGCCCTTCTATATACAAAAAAAAAAAGTGGCTGAGAAAGAAATTAGGGAAACAACACCCTTCAAAACAGCCAAAAAAGACAAAAAAGTACATTGGTGTAACCCTAACCAAACAAGCCAAAGATTTCTATCTAAAAAAAAATTCAAGTCTCTAGAGAAAGAATTGGTAGAAGATATTAGAAGATGGAAAGATCTCCCATGCTCATGGCTTGACAGGATTAACATACTAAAAATGGCCATCTTAGCAAAACCAATCTACAGATTCAATGCAGTTCCCTTCAAATTACCAACAATTTTTTTTACAAAAAAAACTGAAAGAAAAGTTCTAAACTTCATATGGAAAAACAAGAAACCCAGAATTGCTAAAATAAAAGATCTATAATAAAAGATCTTCTAGAAGTATCATCATCCCTGATCTCAAACTGTACTGTAGAGTAACAATAATAAAAACAGATTGGTACTGGTCTAGAAAAGGAATGGTAGAACAATGGAACTGAATAGATAAACTAACACATTTATGGACACCTGAGTTTTGATAAAGATACCAAACCTATACAATGGAAACAAGATAGCATCTTCAGCAAATGATGTTGGTCTAACTGGATGTCACCATGTACAAAGATGCAACTACTATCATACTTATCACCCTGTACAAAAGTAAAGTCCAAGTGGATCAAATACCTCACCATAAAACCTGACACATTAAACGGGTTAGAAGAAAAAGTGGGGAAGAGCCTTGAACTCATTGGCACAGGAGACCACTTCCTGAACAGAGCACCAACAATCAATAAATTGGACCTCATGATTTTTTTTCTAAAGTTTTTATAAAACAATCATCAAAACTAAATGAATGCTTACAGATCGGTAAAGAATCTTCACCAAGCCTCTATGTGACAGAGGACTCTAACCCAGTATATATAAAGAACTAAAGAAGTTGAAAAAAAACAAATCAAATATTCCAATTAAAAATGGGAAACAGAGGCAGTCCCTCTTCACATTACTATGTAACCCAATTGGACTCTGAACTGCCCTGGGCTACATCTGTGCAGGGGTTCTAGGTTATCTCCATGAAGAGTCCTTGGTTGGAGTATGAGTCAACTCCACATTTGGCTAAGGCCGAGGATCTGGCTTGCTTCCATGTATGTGGACCTATCTGCATTGCCCCCGTGGCACGCCTGGGTTGGCTACCCAGAGGCTATTTAAGCTGTGGGCTGGCTTTCCCCGGGGTCCAAGGATTGTTCAATGTTCCTGAATAAACTGCATTGTAAAAAAAAAAAAAAAAAAAAAAAAAGAAAGAAAAAAAAAGGGAAACAGAGCTAAACAGAGAATTATTGATAGAAGAATATTGAATGTCAGAGAACCACTTAAAGAAATGCTCAATGTCATTCACCATCAGGGAAAGCAAATCAAAACTACCCTGAGATTTCAACTTACACCCATCAGATTGGCCAACAGGAAAACCTAAAGTGACAACACATGCTGGAAAGGGTGTGGAGAAAAGGGAACCTTCCTTCACTGCAGGTGGAAATATAAACTTGTACAACCACTCTGGAAATTAATCTGGTTTCTCAGACAACTAGAAATAACACTTCCTCAAGTTCCAGTTATACCACTCCTAGGCATATATCCAAAAGAGGCTCAAGTACACAATAAGGGCATTTGCTCAACCATATTTGTAGCAGCTTTATTTGTAATAGCCAAAACCTGGAAACAACCCAGATGCTCCCCCAACTGAAGAATGGATACAAAAATTGTGGAACATCTACACAACGTAATATTACTCAGCAATAAAAACAAGGAAATAGTGAAATTTGAAGGTAAAAGTGGGAACTGGAAGTGAGCTATACCAGAAGCAGAAAGACAGTATATATTCACCCATATAGACACATAGAATAAGTCTACTTAAAACGGTACACCTAAAGAAACTAATCAAGAAGGAGGACTCTGGCTAAAATGTTCAATCCCCATCCCAAAAGGCAAAGAGGATGGATATCCAATGAAGAAAATTTGGAACAATTTAAGAGCCTGCCACAGAAGGCTTCTGAAAGGCTCTGCCCTGCAGACTATTAAAGTAGACGCTGAGACTTATGGGCAAATGTTGGGGAAATTGCATGGAATCTAATGAAAAGAGTGGGAAATAGTAAGATCTGGATGGGACAGGAGTTGCACAAGGAGAGCAACAGAACCAAAAAATCTGAGCAGAGGGGTCTTTCCTGAGACTCAAACTCCAACAAAGTACAATGCATGGAGATAACATAGAACCTTTGCACAGATGTAGCCCATGGCTGTAGAGTGTCCAAGGGAGTTCCATAGTAATGGGAACAGGGACTACCCTTGACATGAACTGATTGAACTGCTTTTTGAAAACCACACCCTGATTGGAGAGCATCCTTAATAGGCCACAGAGGAAGACAATTCAGCCACTCCTAATGAGCTCTGATGGACAAGGATAGAAGAAAGTAGAGGAAGACCTCCCCTATCATGCGTGGACAAGGGGGATGGATGTTGGGGTTGAGATTGGGAGGGAAGAGGAAGAGGTTTATTGGGGGATACAAAGTGAATAAAGTGTAATCAATAAAATTTGAAATAAAAATATTAAAAATATAATTTATTTTAGTGTTATATTATAGGAGAATGTGCTTTGAGGTTGACATGCCACTAAAAGTATCCAGACAGAAGGGAGTCTTTGTCTATTGGTGTCTGTCAATTTATATCTTTGTTTCTTCTGGTCTCTGTCTTAATATTTTTGAATCTGTTTCTCCAGCTTTTTCTCTTTCTTGCTCTCTCTATAACCCCCTCTCTGTCAGTATGAAAGGCTCTGAGTACTACAAGAAGATGACTGCTTGTCAGTGTGACATCCTACATGGTCTATAAATTTATATGCAAGGTCCCAATTAAATAATTTTTGTTTAAAGAGTTTCTTTGGTCAGAGAGCATTTTCACAGTCACTAATTCCCTGAGTGTGGACATACATGTGCATTTAACAAATAATAATGGAATCTGTGATAGTGTGAAAGTCACATGTCAAGGACTAGTGACTTTTATTAAAGACCACTTGAAATATATATGTGAGGGGGGAGCCAAGATGGCGGCGCCGGGAAAACAGGGCCTCTGAGCAGCAGGACAGCACTTTCCGTGCAGAGACCAGGAGACTGAACGCGGGGCCCTGAAACTACATCGATCGTGTTTCCCAGGTGAGGAGAGGCTCCCACGGTGGGAGAATCAGTCCGGTCCACTCACGGCTACCAAGCCAGAACACTGAAGAAATCCCGGGTAACATAGGCTTTGGGTCTCCAGGCTGGAGCCGAAAGTGGGGCAGGTCCCAGCCACTTTTCCAGGCTGATTCGTGAGCACAAGGGTACCTGAAGCAGGGTTGTGGGTCAGATCGCAGGTCCCCCAATCTCTCCCCGGAAAGTCTCTGCCGCCATCACAGCCGAGCTCCTGCCACACGCAGAGAGCTTTGCGCTCAGCTCAGCAGTACAGACAAGCAGTGCACCCCAGTACAACAGGGACTGGGAACCCCTGTCCGGAGAGGACACCACAGAGAAGGAAGAAACCGTGCTGCTGGGGTCACTTAGGGAAAGTCTAGCAGACTGCAGATTGCAAACAGACAGAACTGAGTGCCCCAAGACACCAGAGCAGTACTCACCCGCCACAGATTACCACAGCTGATCACTAAATTTACAGCAAGAAACCCAGAATGAAGGCAGCTGCCCCCAGGACTTCTCCTGGTGATAGGAGAGCCCATTTGACTAATCAGGACCACAGTTACCACCCAGGTCTCTAGGCCTGTGGTGAGCTGTAGCAACTCCTGAAAAACAGCAGGCATCCAGGGACTATACCCAAAAAGCTGGGAAGGTTTCCTTCAGGAAAAAACATCTTCCTGCCAAAGGGATTCTCTCCACTACAAGAGTCCAGGAACAACCAGAAACTAAATTCAAACAACTAAGATAGCCCAATGGGTAGAGGACAGCGTAAAAGTTCAACCAACAAAAGCCAGAGCATTATGGCATCTCCAGAACCCAGTTATCCAGGGGCAAATAGCCCTAGACACCCCAGCATAAATGAAATTCAAGGAGACAACCTAACATCTATGCTCAAGAAGATGATAACAGAAGAAACAAATAAAATACGAAAAGAAATAGAAGAAGCTGAAGCCAAAAACTATGTGGCCTTTAGAGAGGGAATGCTTAAATCACTGAATGAAATAAAAGAAACAGTGGATTGTTCAAACAAAAAGCTGAAGGAATTGATGGAAAAACATGAAAATACAGTCAGACAGGGGAAGGAAACCAACAAAATAGCAAAAGACCTGAAGATAGAATGGGAAAAATTAAAAAAAAAAACACAAATGGAAGAAATTGTGGAGAGAAAGAACTGAGGGAAGAAAGCAGGAACTACAGAGGTTAGCATAACCAATAGGCTACAAGAAATGGAAGAAAGAATCTCAGGTGTGGAAGATACAATGGAAGAAATAGATGTATCTGTCAAAGAAAATGATAAATCTAAAAAATTCATGACACAGACCATCCAAGAAATTCAAGACAACATAAAAAGACAAAACCTAAGAATAATAGGAATAGAGGAAAAAGAAAATTCCCTGCACCAAGGCCCAGAAAATATTTTTAACAAAATCATTGAAGAAAATTTCCCCAACTTAAAGGAGAGGCTAATAAGAATACAAGAGGCCTATAGAACACCCAATACATTAGACCAGAAAAGAAAATCCTCCCGCCACATAATTATCAAAACTGTAAGTATACAGAACAAAGAAAAAATACTAAGAGCTGCAAGAGAAAGAGGCCAAGTAACATATAATGGCAAACCCATGAGAATCACACCTGACTTTTCAACAGAGAGTATGAAAGCCAGAAGGGCTTGGACTGATATCATGCAGACCCTAAGAGAACACAGATGTCAGCCCAAGCTACTATACCCTGCAAAACTCTCAGTCCTCATAGATGGAGAAAACAAGATATTCAATGAAGAAAAGAAATTTCAATAATACCTACAAACAAATCCAGCATTACAGAAGACACTGGAAGGGAAAATACAACCCAAGAAAGCTAGCTACATTCAAAAAAACACAGGAAATAAATAACCTCACTTCAGTAAAACAAAAAGCAACCAAGCACACAACCGTATGACCACAGCCAACATCAAAGTGAAAGGATTTAACAGCCAATGGTCATTACTCTCTCTCAATATCAATGGACTTAATTCTCCAATAAAAAGACACAGACTAACAGAATGGATGTGTAAACAAAACCCAGCAATCTGTTGTATACAAGAAACACACCTATGTCACAAAGATAGACATTACCTGAGGGTAAAGGGATGGAAGACGGCTTTTCAAGCAAATGGACCCAAGAAGCAAGCAGGAGTAGCCATTCTAATATCTGATAAAATAGTCTTTCAACCAAAATTAATCAAAAGAGATGGGGAAGGACACTTCATACTCATCAAGGGAAAATTCCACCAGGAAGACATCACAATCCTGAACATCTATGCCCCAAATACAAGGGTACCCACATTTGTGAAAGAAATATTGATAAAACTTAAACCACATATAGATCCCCACACACTAATAGTGGGAGACTTCAATACCCCACTCTCAACAAAGGACAGGTCAACAAAACAGAAATTAAACAAAGAAACAATATCTCTAACAGAGGTCATGAATCAAATGGACCTAACAGACATTTACAGAACCTTACACCCAAACACAAAAGAATTTAACTTCTTTTCAGCACCTCATGGAACCTTCTCCAAAATAGACCACATAGTTGGACACAAAGCAAGCCTCAACAAATACAAGAAGATTGAAATAATCCCTTGTATCCTGTCTGATCACCATGGAATCAAGCTGGACCTCAGTAAAAACAGGAATAGCAAAAAGCCTACACATACATGGAAACTGAACGACTTGCTACTAAAAGACAGCTGGGTCAGGGAAGAAATAAAGAAAGAAATTAAAATCTTCCTAGAACTCAATGAAAATGAAGACATAACATACCCAAACTTGTGGGACACAATGAACACAGTTCTAAGAGGAAAGTTCATAGCACTAAGTGCCTTCAAGAAGAAATTTGAGACAGCTCATTCAAGCAAATTAATGGCTCACTTAAAAACCCTAGAAAAAGAAGAAGCAGACACACCAAGAAGGAGCAGATGGCTGGAAATAATCAAACTCAGAGCTGAAATCAATCAATTAGAAAGAAATAAAACAATTTAAAGAATCAATGAAACCAAGAGCTGGTTCTTTGAGAAAATCAACAAGACAGACAAACCCTTAGCCAAGCTAACTAAAAGGCAGCGAGACACTATCCAAATCAACAAAATCAGAAATGAAAAGGGGGACATAACTACAGACACTGAGGAAATCGAAGCAATCATTAGGACTTACTTCAAAAATCTATATGGAACAAAATTTGAAAATTTAAATGAAATGGACAATTTTCTTGATCGATTTCACTTACCAAAGCTAAATCAGGACCAGGTAAATCAATTAAATAGTCCTATATCCCCCAAGGAAATAGAAGCAGTCATCAAAAGTCTCTCATCCAAAAAAATCCCAGGACTTGATGGTTTCAGCACAGAATTCTACCAGACATTCAAAGAAGAGCTAACACCAATTCTCTTCAAACTATTCCACAAAATAGAAGCAGAAGGAACATTACCAAAGTCATTCTATGAAGCCTAGTCACCTTGGTACCTAAACCTCACAAAGACTCAACAAAGAAAGAGAATTTCAGGCCAATCTCCCTTATGAACATTGATGCAAAAATACTCAATAAAATACTCGCAAACCGAATACAAGAACACATCAAAGATATCATCCACCATGACCAAGTAAGCTTCATCCCAGGTATGCAGAGATGGTTCAATATACGGAAATCCATCAATGTGATCCACCATATTAACAAACAGAAAGAAAAAAACCACATGATAATCTCCCTAGATGCTGAAAAAGCCTTTGACAAAATCCAACATCCATTCATGTTCAAAGTATTGGAGAGATCAGGGATACAAGGCACATATCTAAACATAGTAAAGGCGATATACAGCAAACCTATCGCCAACATCAAACTGAATGGAGAGAAACTTAAAGCAATCCCACTGAAATCAGGGACAAGACAAGGCTGCCCACTCTCTCCATATCTCTTCAACATAGTTCTGGAAGTCCTTGCTAGAGCAATAAGACAGTTGAAGGAGATCAAGGGGATACAAATTGGAAAGGAAGAGGTCAAATTATCACTATTTGCAGATGATATGATAGTATATGTGAGTGACCCAAAAAACTCTACCAGGGAACTCCTACAGCTGATAAACACCTTCAGCAAAGTGGCCAGATACAAAATTAACTAAAAAAAAATTAGTAGCCCTCCTGTATACAAAAGACAAAAGGGCTGAGAAAGAAATTAGGGAAACAACACCCTTCACAATAGCCACAAATGACATAAGGTACCTCAGAGTAACCCTAACCAAGGAAGTCAAAGACTTGTATGAAAAAAATTTCAAATCTCTGAAGAAAGAAGTAGAAGAAGATATGAGAAAATGGAAAGATCTCCCACGCTCATAGCTTGGTAGGATTAACATAGTAAAAATGGCCATCTTACCAAAAGCAATCTACAGATTCAATGCAATGCCCATCAAATTACAAACACAATTCTTTACAGACCTGGAAAGAAAAATTCTCAACTTCATATGGAATAACAAGAAACGCAGAATTGCTAAAACAATCTTCTACAATAAAAGATCTTCTGGAGGTATCTCCATCCCTGATCTTAAGTTGTACTATAGAGCAACAGTTTTAAAAACTGCATGGTACTGGCATAGAAACAGAATGGTGGATCAATGGTGGAACTGAACAGAGGACCCAGAAATAAACCCACACACTTATGGACACCTGATCTTTGATAAAGACGCCAAAACCATACAATGGAAAAAAGATAGCATCTTCAACAAATGGTGCTGGTCCAACTGGATGTTTATATGTAGAAAAATGAAAATAGATCCATACTTGTCACCCTGCACAAAACTGAAGTCCAAGTGGATCAAAGACCTTAACATAAAACCAGACACATTAAATCGGCTTGAAATAAAAGTGGGGAATACTCTAGAACTCATTGGTACAGGGGAAAACTTCCTGAACAGAACATCAACAGCACAGGCTCTAAGAGCAACAATCAATAAATTTGACCTCATGAAACTGAAAAGCTTCTGCAAAGCAAAGGACACCGTCATCAAAACAAAGCGACCTCCTACAGATTGGGAAAGAATCTTCACCAACCCTTTATCTAACAGAGGACTCATATCAAGTATATATAAAGAACTAAAGAAGCTGAAAAGCAGCAAACCAAGTAACCCAGTTAAAAAAAGGGGAACAGAGCTAAACAGAGAATTCTCTGTAGAGGAATACCAAATGGCAGAGAAGCACTTAAAGAAATGCTCAACCTCACTAGCCATTAGAGAAATGCAAATCGAAACAACCCTGATATTTCACCTTACACCCATGAGAACGGCCAAGATCAAAAACTCAAGTAACCACACATGCTGAAGAGGTTGTGGAGAAAGGGGAACCCTTCTCCACTGCTGGTGGGAATGCAAACTTGTACAACCACTCTGGAAATCAATCTGGCGTTTTCTCAGACAACTAGGAATAGTGCTTCCCCAAGATCCAGCCATACCACTCCTAAGCATATATCCAAAAGAGGCTCAAGCACAGAAAAAGGAAATTTGCTCAACCATGTTTGTAGCAGCTTTATTTGTAATAGCCAACAGCTGGAAACAACCCAGATGCCCCTCAACTGAAGAATGGATGCAGAAATTGTGGTACATCTACACAATGGAATATTACTGAGCAATGAAAAATAAGGAAATCATGAAATTTGCAGGTAAATGGTGTGATCTGGAAAGGATCATCCTGAGTGAGTTGTCCCAGAAGTAAAAAGACACACATGGTCTATACTCACTCATATAGACATACAACATAGGACAAACCCACTAAAACCTGTGCATCTAAAGAAACTAACAAGAGAGAGGACCCTAACTAAAATGTCCATTCCCCATCCGGAAAGGCAAAGAATGTGGACATCAGAAGAAGAAGAAAACAGGAAACAACCTAGGAACTTACCACAGAGGGCCTCTGAAAGCCTCTGCCCTACAGACTATCAAAGCAGATGCTAAGCCTGATGGTCAACTGTTGGGCAGAGTGAATGGAATTTTATGTAAGAACTGGGAAATAGTAAGAGCTGGAGAGGACAGGGTCTCCACAAGGAGAGCAACAAAACAAGAAAATTTGAACACAGGGAACTTCCCAGAGACTCATACTCCAACCAAGGACTATTCATAGAGATAATCCAGAACCCCTGCACAGATGTAGCCCAGGGCAGTTCAGAGTTCAATTGGGTTACATAGTAATGTGAAGAGGGACTGCCTCTGACATTAACTGACTGGCCTGATCTTTAGTCACCTCCTCTTGAGGGGGAGCAGCCTTACCAGGCAATAGTAGACGACAATGCAGCCACTTTTGATGTGAACTGATGGACTAAGATCAGAAAGGAGAGGAGAACCTCCCCTATCAGTGGACTTGGGGAGTGGCATGCATACAGAGGGAGGAGAGAGGGTGGGATTGGGAGGGGAGGGAGGGGCTTATGGGGGATGCAGAATGAATAAAGTGTAATGGATGAAAAAATTAAAAAAAATGAAAAAAAAATAATTTAAGAACCTTAAATGACTTTCAAAAGTGGAGGAAAACATGGAGTTAGTCAATTTACATGGAGCACGTCTTGTCCCTGGGGGCAATGGTCTCCTGAACCTACTCAGACCTCGGACACCACCACTGCTAGTTCTAGAACTGATGCAGGATGTTCCAACGAGGGGGTTAAGGCTTCTCATAATATTTCCTATAAGCCCACACCTGTTTGTTTATATCCCCCATTTTTATTCATTATTAGCCAGATAGAGCCAAGTAATTGTGGTAATGATACTTGCTTTTCTGCCCAATGCTGTAATGCTAGTAAATTTACTAGCTGGTTACTCGCATGCCTCGCTGGGTGCCTGTGCCCATTGATGCCATCACACAATGACTCTCTTGAGACAGAAAAGGGATATTGGAATTACAGCTGCCATTGTTACTGCCATCTCATTGGCGGCAGTTGGAGCTACTACCACAGCATTAGCCAGTTGTCATACTGGGCAGACTGCTCAGACCCTGAATAACCTTTTAGCCAATGCAGCTCATGTCTTAGATGTACAAAAAGGAATTAATGCTCAACTAAAAGGAGGCTTGATGGTGTTCAATCAGAGGACTCCTCGTGTAAGAGCAAATTGATACCCTATGGCAAATCACTCAACTTGGCTGTCAATGAAAGTATGCTGGACTTTGAGTCACTAGCATACAACATGAGAATTTTCCCTGTGCTGTAAATCTGTCTAAACAATTGTCTAGCTATATTTTAGGTAATTGGACTGGAGAATTCGATACTACAATGGAGCAGCTTAGAGTGGCCATTGTCACTGTAAATTCTACCAGAGTGGACGCAGGACTAGCCACAGGATTATCATCATGGATTGCTGCAGCCATGAATCATCTGAAGGAATGGGTGGGCATGGGAGTGTTAGCAGGCCTTCTGGTGTTGGTCACCTTGGTTTGCCTGTGGTATATATGCAAGATTAGAGTCTCACAACAGCGTAATGCAGCCATGACCATTCAGGCCTTTAGAGCCATTGAAGTAGGACAGTCTCCCCAAGCATGGTTGGCTACCATAAAAAGCCAAAATGTTACGCTCAGGATGCGAGGCTAAGCACTGCACTCAGGGTCAGCCGCTTTGGACCCAGAGAAGAGCATGTCTGATTGCATGCTGGTTGATGCCCCATTTCCCGCCTCTGAGAAAAAGGTATCGGACGGGTCTGATGCTCTTTGGGTGGATGACACCTAAATGAACATCAGTACAAAGTCCCAATTTATTTCTAATATCAGAGATCAGACCTCTACTCTTGCCTGATGCGTCCAAAACAAAAAGGGGGAACTGTAGAGAGCTGCGTAATGCCGCGCCTGAAAGATGGAGCTGGTTTCCGCCTTCCACCTTCCTGATGGTGAGTGCTCTCTGTCACAAACAACTCCACGTTTGGCTAAGGCTGAGGATCTGGCTTGCTTCCATGTATGTGGACCTATCTGCATTGCCCACGTGGCATGCTGAGGTTGGCTACCCAAAGGCTATTTAAAGTGGGCTAGCTTTACCCAGGGTTAGATGATTGTTCAAGGTTCCTGAATAAACTGCATTGAATAATAAATAAATAAATAAATAAATAAAGCCAAAAAAATATAAGGAAAAAAATATATACATGACTCTTTTTCTGAACTAAGAGTATTGGACACAGGAACTGTCATCTCTAGGTTGTGTGCTTTCAGCTGGGAAGATTGAGGCAGGTAGGGCTGCTCAGCCTTTCTATCATGCTAGTTGTCTTCTTGGCCCTTTTAATAACTGACTCATGAAACTCTTACTGGCTTTCACCTGTTTCATGACATCATTCTCCCTCTCAGCCAGTCATCACATCTGAGAATCTAGATGTTTCCATGGAGATGAGTAAAGAAACTTTCCTCACTGCCAGAATATCTGATTCTGTGCACAAGTGACTGTTTCTTTGAAACCAAACAAGCCTTTGTCTCATGCATTTATCCTGATCCGACACCTTTACTCCTGTTTACCTCTGTGACAATGTCATGTAGGAAATAAACTTTATTGTTCATTGAATTGGACAGCTTCCTAAGTAGTGAAGCTTCAAAGTGATGTGGGATTAGGGGAATGTATTTATTGACAAGGTGAATTCCTCCTATTGTCTTGGATCTGAAATTCCCTAGGTTGTGATTTTGAATTGAGCATCTACTGGTGTACTCACTAAATGTATCTTCACATTCTTATCAATATAATAGGTATTCTGTGCCTAAGTTTACCTGGGGTATTGATTCTTTAAGATCAGTGAAAGGAGAAGGAAACCAGATAACTCCTGTGACTGGTTTGGCTGAAACAGAGAAATATCTGTGAGTTTAAAAGGAGAACTGAGGGGCAATAATTATTTAACAGCTGGTGCTACTTCACACTAGAGTTGCCAACCTTCTAGGGTTGCCTTGGCTGACTTTTCTGGATTGGAAGCTATGTCCTACTCAGTGGTCAATTCTTCCTGTCTTGGTTTACAGTTCAAACTAGTCCTTCAGGACAGAAAAATATGACCAAATATGACCGAGTTATATGCCTAGGTCAGAAGAGCAGAAGATTTTCCTGCAGTGGTCCCTCAGGAAAATACTCCAAATGTAATTTTATTGCTAGCACTGCTTGTTGAGAGGTGCTACCTGAGTGCATGTGGTCTGAGGTAGCTGGGTAACCACTAGGTCATGGCTAGGATTATCTGCTATATAACAGTTTCCTGGAAAGCATGCCTTACAAAGTAATATTCTGCCCTCCTTTAGTGGAATCTTTTCTCCAGGTTAAAAGTCATTGTAAAATTGTCAACATATTATTTTTATTGATTTTGTGGGAAATTCATATACTATACATTATGCTACTTTGCGATTGCTCTCAGATTCAATTTTTTTTTTCTCTTTAAGATACACTCAATGGCTGGCTCTTTGACCTCCCCACCCCCCAAGGGAGGAGCAGCCCTGTTAGGCCACAGAGGAGGACTTTGCAGCTAGTCCTCAAGATACCTGATAAAACAGGATCAGATGAATGGGGAGGAGGTCCCTTCCTATCACTGGACTTGCAAAGGGGCACAGTAGAGATGAGGGAGGGAGGATGGGATTGGGAGGGAATGAGGGAGTGGGATACAGCTAGGATACAGAGTTAATAAAATGTAACTGATGAGAAAAAAATAAAATTAAAAAAAAGGAGGTAGAAGCCATTGGATAAAAATAAATAAATAAATAAATAAATATAAATACATCAATTGAAGTATGTGTTGTTCATCTATTCAATGAAACAAAGTCAGAGTCTCAGTGTCAAGTCCCTTAAAGAAAACTTAGCCAGCTGGTACCACCCCAAGAAAAGCCATCAGTCCTGAAGAGCTTTGTAATTCATCAAATTGATCACAGTTTTCCATATATGTACACACACACACACACACATATTGTTCAATTTGTATCCCCTCTGCTGCCCCCCCTTCTCCTTGCACTCCCTCTCACCCTCCTTCTTCTACCCCTATGATCTTTCCCTAGTTACTTGATAGTGGAGGTCCTCCTTGTTCTTCTATCTGATACTAGCTGTTCATTTCTCATCAAGGCTGGCTGCATCAGTTTCCTCTAAGGTCTGATTTTCAGGGCATTGTTCTCCTTGTGTCCTCAATTCCCTCTACTTAGGACACTCTTCCTGCCTCCTCTCCTGCTGGCTTCTCAGAGGTGTGACGGGTGGGAGAATTTCATAGGGAAATCCCATTTAGACCTCGGTGTTTTAAAGTCTTTCCTTTCATGATGTTGGACTTTGGGTCTCTGTAGGCAATCTCAATTGATGCGGAAGGAAACATCCCTCCATCTTCTTACACTTCCTTGTGATTTGAATTGTGATGTCCCCGTGAAGTTCATCTATTTACATGTTGAGTCCCCAGTGAAGAAATGTCTGTAAAGTGTTAGGAGGTATGGCCTTGTTAGATAATATAATTCATGTTGGAGTTATATTGTAGGAGAGTGTGATGTGAGGTTGATAGTCCAATGAAAATAACCAGACAGAATGGGTCTTTGTCTCTTCGTCACTATATAACTTTTTCTTTGTTGTTCATGGTCTCTATTTCTGAATCTGTCTCTAGCTCTTTCTCTCTCTGTGTCTCTCAGTCTCCATCTCTCTGCCTTCTGCTTGTGGTTCAGTATGAAAAACTCTGCTAAAGGACTATAACAAGTTGTCTGCTTCCTGATGTGACATCATGGATAGTCTCTGTAAATATATAAGCAAGGTCCCAATTAAAAACTGTTGTTCAAAAAGTTGCTTGGTCAAGAAGCATTTTCCCAGAAAGTAATTCACTGACTGAGGACATATCTGTGCATTTAATAAATAATATTAGAATCTGTGATAATATGATATTCACATGTCAATGAGACCTGACTTTAAGAATGACCATTTAAATGAAATATGTGACAGATTAACAGAACTAAAAGTCTTGGACACAGGAACTGTCATCTCTGGGTTGTTTTCTTTCAGTTGCCCAGATTGAAGCATGTAGGGCTGCTCAGCCTTTCTCTCAAGCAGGCTGTCCACTTGGACATTTTAATAACTAGCTCTGGAAACTATTACTGGCTTTCACCTGTTTCATGGCATCATAATACCTTTTTATTTCAAAATTCCATTTTGATGTCCTAGCGCAATCACTTCAAAATACAAAGTCATAATAGCAATGTGATCAAAATAATATTGTGAAATCTTAATACCATTGGCATGTCATAATATTGTAATGCCATAATAGCATTGAAATGTCTTAATAACATTGGAAAATCATACTGTTGGGAAGTCATAATAGCATTGTGATGTCATAACTTTGTGATTTCATAAGGGTATTATCATGTCATTATACCTTTGTGATGTTATAATATCATTGTTATTTAATATCATTGTAATGACATAATAGCTTTGAGATATCATAATTGCATTGTGAAGCCATAATAGCATTGTGATGTCATAATACAATTGTGATGTCATATCATTGTGATGTCATAATAACATTTTGAAGTCATAATAGAATTATGATGTCATAACAGCATTGTGATATTATAAGAGCATTGTAATTTCATAATAGCATTGTCATATCTTAATAGAATTGTGATGTCATAATATAATGGTGATAATAGCATTTTGAGGATATAATAGCATTTTTAGGACATAATAGGATCGTAATGTCATAATACCATTGTGAAGTCATAACACCATTGTGATGTTACAATACCTTTGTGATATTATATCATTTTGAGGATATTATTGCTTTGGGATGTCTTACCATTTTCATGTAATAATTCCAATAGGTGTCATAGTAGGACTATGATATCATAATGTCTTTTTGATATTATAATAGAATTGGAATGCCATACTATTTTGATGTTATAATATTACTGTGATTTCATAATACCATTGAGATTTCATGACACCGTTTTTAATTCATAATACCATTGTAATAACTTAAAAGCACTTTTATTTTTTATTATTAATTACACTTTATTCATTTTGTATCCCCCATAAGCCCCTCCCCTTTCTGCATGCATGCTCCTCCCCAAGTCCACTGATAGGGGAGGTCCTCCTCTCCTTCCTTCTGATCTTAGTCTGTCAGATCACATTAGGAATGGCAGCATTGTCTTCTTCTGTGGCCTGGTAAGGCTGCTCCCCCCTTAGGGGGAGGTGATCAAAGAGAAGCCCATCAGATTGTGTCAGAGGCAGTCCCTCTTCCCATTACTATGTAACCCACTTGGACACTGAACTGCCATGGGCTACATCTGTGCAGGGGTTCTAGGTTATCTCCATGAATAGTCCTTGGTTGGAGTATGAGTCTCTGGGAAGTTCTCTGTGCACTTTTAAGTGATGACACCCTTGTGATGATGTAATAGCATTGAGATGACATAATAAAGTTGTGATCATAATACCCTTGTGATGTGATTGTATCAGTAAGGTATAATAATATCATTGAGATGTCATAACAGCATTTTGATATAATATTAGCATTTTGATGTCACAAAGCCATTTTGATATCATAATACCATTGTGATGTCATAACACCATTATGGTATATTATCATTGTGATGTCATAATAGCATTGAAATGTCATATACCATTTTCATGTCATAATTGTGATCTCAAAATATTGTTGTGATATCAAAATGCTATTGTGATGTCATAATTGTATTGGCGTCTCATACTATTTTGATGTCATAATAGCATTTTAATGTCACAATACCCTTATGAATTCATAATATCATTGGGAAGTCATAAAACCATCATGTTATCATAATAAGATTGTGATGTCATAATAGCATTTTGAGGTGATATTGACATTGTGTATTTAAAATTCCATTGTGATTTCATACCACAATCATTTCAAAATAACTTTTTAATGTGATCATTCCATTGGGATACCATGACACTGTTGTTATTTCATAATACCATTGTGATGCAATAAAAGCAATGAGATGTCATGACACCATTGTTATGACATAAAACCACTGAGATGTCATAATACCATTATGATGTTCTAATAGCATTTTGATGTCTTAATGTCTTTGTGTTGTTATACCATCATGATGTCATAACACCATTGTGATGTCCTATCATTGTTATATCATAATAGCATTGGGATGTCAGACCATTGTAATGTCATAATAGCCTTTTGAGATCATAATGCCATTTTGCTGTCAAAATTCTATTGTGAATAAATAGAATAACACAGTAATGTTGAAATTCCATTGTGATGTCATAATAGCATTGTGATGCTATAATACCATGTTGATGTCATAATAGCACTGAGATGTCATGACAGCATTGTGATTTCATAATAACATTGAAAAGTCATAATAAAGTTGTGATATCATTATACACTTGTGATATAATATAATTGACATGTCATAATACCATGGTGATATCATATGTGCATTGAGATATCATGGCACAATTGTGAAGACATAAAACAATTTACATGTCATAATAAAGTTGGGATGTCATATTACAATTGTGATGTCATGATACCATTGTGGAGTAAAAATACCATTGTGATGTCATAATAGCATTTTAATGTCATAATGCCACTGTGATGTCATAATAGCATTGTGTTGTCATCATATCAGTTTGATATAATACCGTTGTGAAGTGATTATGCCATGTGAGTTCATATTACCATTGAAATGTATCATTGTGAAGACATAATAGCATTGTGATATCATAATAGTATTATGATTTTATAATAGCTTTGGGATATCATCATGACATTGGGATATCGTGACACAAATGTTAGGTCATAATACCATTATGATATCATAATCTCATCGTAATGTTATAAGAGTTTTGTGATGATGTAATAATATTTTTAGGTCATAATTCAATCGTGATGTCAAAATTTCAAGGGGACATCATACCACATATTCCAATTAAGTAGGAATAGCGTTATAATGTCATAATAGCATTGTGATGTCATAAAAGCATTGAAATGTCATAAAAGCATTGGGATGCCATGACTACTTTGTGCTGTCATATAACATTGTAATGTTCTAATAAAATTATGAAGTCATAATAGCATTGTGATGTTATAATACCAGTGTGATGTCCTAAAATTGTGATGTCATAATAGCAATAAGGTGGCATACCATCTTGATGTCATTATAGTATTTTGATGTCATAATAACACTGTATTGCTATAATACCATTGTGACATCAAAACAGCATTGTGATCTCCTAATACCACTGTGATATGATAGTACTCATGTAATATCAGGATAGCATTGGGATGTCACATTTGCATTGTTGTATTATATTATTAATATTGTGATGTTATATTTCCATTGTGATATTATACCAAATGATGTCATAATAGCAGCGTGATGTCCTTACAGCATTGTGAATTTGAATAGCACTGAGAAGTCAAGACACAATTGAGATGTCATAATAAAGATGTGATGTCATAATAGTATTTTGATCTCATAAAACCATTGTGAGGTCATAATAGCATGTGAATTAATACCATTGTGATGTCATAATAGCATATTGAGGTCATAACCCGATTGTGATATCATAACAGCATTGTGATGTCATCATAGCATTGTGATTTGTCATAACATTGTTGGTATAATGTTTTTTGACATGTATACAACTTACCCTTGTACATTCAAATGCTGATTTCTACCTTCCACTCTCTGGTTTCAATCTGGATATTGAATTGTGATACTTATTCTCAGCATCTTGGCTGAACTTTGTGTAAACAGGCCAGAATAGTGCAACTAACCACAATGTCTCCCAATAAGTCAGAGTGCAGGAAATGGGTGGGAGGAGAGAGGGCTAGGGAGCAGAGCTTGGAAAGCAGAGAGGAAGAGAGATATTGGAATAGTGTGGAGAGAATGAATCAGACCTAAGACTTCACAAAAAAGCAAATATAATGGGTAAAATCTAAATGTTAGGAAACTATGAGGACTTGAAGGTTTAGAAGGGAGTAACTCTTGGACAGCACTGTGTTCTACATTAACTAAATGAACCCAGTCACTGTGTGGTGAATTGGTTATACAGCTGTTTAATATTAAGAGCAAGCATTAATAAAAGGTAAACCACAAATAATTATCATTATTAAAAATCAGTAAATAATTATCATTACCAACAACATACCTTTGTGAAGCCATTATACTATTGTGATTTCATAACACCATTGTGATGACATATTGTGAATATATAAGAGCATTGTGATGTCATAATAGCATTGTGATGTTATAATACTTTGGGATGTCATATACCACAGAGATATTATGACAACATTGGCATAGCATCATAAAAGGGTGATGTCATATTACCATTGGGATGTCATTGTAGCCTTGTGATGTCATATTCTTCTGATGTCATAATACCAGTGTGATATCATATATCATTGTGATGTCATAAAAACATTGTTATGATATAATAATATTTTGAGGGCATAATACCACTGTGAAGGGAAAATTCTGTTGTGATGTCATACCACAATGATATCATAATAGCATTGTGATGTCATAATACAATTGTGATATGATAAAAATAATGTGATGTTATACTTGCATCATAATATTAAACCATATGAAGTCATAATAGCATTGCTATGTCCTAATTGCATTGTGATGTCATAATATCAATGTGATGTCATAATAGCATATTGAGGTCATAACCCTATTTTTATTTCTTAATAGTATTGTAATATCATCATAGCATTGTGAAGTAATAATACAATTTTGATGTCAAAATTCCATTTTGATGTCAAAATTCCATTTTGCTGTCACACCAGGCAATTTTATTTATGACCTCTTGAAAGAAATATGTGACACTATTCCTGAAATAAGAGTCTTGGACATGAACTAAAATCTCTGGGTTGTGTGCAATCAGCTGCACAGATTGAGGTATATAGGGCTGCTGGGGCTTTCTCTCAAGCAACCTATGTCCTACTCAGTAGTCAGTGAGGAACCCTCCATGTCCTGGGGTTCACAGTTATACCTGGGCCTTCAAAACAGCAAAATCGGTCCATGCTATATGCCTAAGAAACAAGAACAGCTGTGTTTCCTTCAGTGGTGCTCCACACAAACACTCTAAAAGGTACTGTTAGTGCCAGGACAGCTTGTTCAGTGGAATCTTTTCTCCATTTTCACAGTCATTATATGAGGTGCCAACATATTATTTTTACTGATTATGTGGGAATTTCATATAAAATACAACACACTACTGTTCATTTGCTTCCAGGTTCAAATTCGTAACCATGTGTCACACTAATTTTTTTTTTTTGTTTAAAATACACAAATTCAAGTATGTGTTGTTTTTATACTCATTGGAACATGATCAGACTCTCAGTCCAAGTCCATTAAAGAAAACTGAGTTCATCCTTGCTGTAACCTGCAACCACATCTAAGAAGAAGCCATTAGTCCTGAAGAGGTCTATACTTCATCTCTTTGATCACAGTTTTTCTTGTGTATTTATTTATTATGTTTTGTTCACTATGTATCAACTCTACTGCCCTCTCCATCTTCTACTTCCAGGTCTACCCACCCTCCTTTCTCTATCCATATGCCTTTTCTCTAGTTCCTTGACAGGGAAGATTCTCCTCTCCCTTCTATCTGACCCTCATATATAAGGGCTCATCAAGGTTGGCTGCATCATTTCCTCTGTGGCCTGATTTTCAGGTCATTGTTCTTTTTGTGTCCTGAATTCCCTCTTCTTATGACACACTTTCTGCCTCCTCTCCTGGAGACTTCTCAGAACTCTGAAGGGAGGGAGAATTACAAAGAGAAATCCCATTTACAGCTGGGTTTTTTAAGGTATCTCTCTCTCTGCATAATATCGGACTTTTGGTCTCTGTGTGCATTCCAATCTCTGTGGATCTCTCAGTTCATGGCAGAGAACAACATATTTAAATAAAAACAGCCTGGGTTGCTTGAAATTTTTCATAGGACGCCCTGGGCAATAACTCAATTAACTGCCACCCCAAACCCCTATTGAAACACTGGTTTGGTCACAACAGATGGCCTATTGGAACTTTATCCCCCACTATTAGGAGACCTAATATGTGACTACATACGATATTTGTCTTTCTGCATTTTAATTACTTCACCCTGTATTATTTTATCCTGGTTTCATTCATTTGCCTGAAAATAAAATCATGATGTTTTCTTAGCTGAGTAATACTTTATGGAAATATTCCAGATTTTTCCCAATGGAGAGAGTCAGACCTACTCTTTGGAACTTGGAAGTTGCTGGGACTTTAATCATTGTATGGAATGGAAAACTATCTGGATAACTATGTTCGTTAGGCTAGAAGTCCCTCCGTTTTTTCCATTCCCTGGTATTTTAAATTGAAATGTCCCCTTCAAGCTCATCTACTTACATGTTTAGTCCGCAGTAAGTTAATATCAGGGAATGATTATAAACTATGGCCTTGTTAGATAATATAATTATTGGAGTTATATTATAGGAGGGTGTGCTTTGAGATTGATATGTCAATGAAAGTGAACAAACAGAATGGAGTCTCTATCTCACAGTCTATCATTTTTTATCTGTGTTGCTATCAGTCTCTGTCTCTATTTGTGATTCTGTCTCTCTAGCTCTTTCTATCCCTGTCTACATCTCTCTGTCTGCTAATAATAATATGAAAAGCTCTCATTTCTGTTGAAGTACAACAACAATATGACTACTTGCATACATGATATCCTGAATAGTTTCTGTAAAAACATAAGCAAGGTCCCAAATAAATGCTTTTTGTTCAAAGATTCGCCTTGGTCTGGTCAGGGAGTATTTTCCTAGTAAGTAATTCAGTGATTGAGGACACAGCTGTGCGTTTAACAAATAGTAGTAGAATCTGTGCTAATGAAAAGTCACATGTCAAGGACAGTTGAAGTCAGTAATGACCACTTGAAAGAAATACATGACAATTTTTCTCTGAAAACCAACAAGCCTTTATCTTAATTTTATCCAGATCCCACACCTTTACTCATGTTTACCTCTGTGACAATCTCAGGTAGGAAATTAAAATGTAATGTTTATTGAATAGGACAGCTTCCTAAGTAGGAAAGCTTCAAAGTGAAGTGGGATTAAGGGGAAGGTACCAAATAACAAGGTAGTCTCCTACTGTGGACTTGGCCCTCAATTTCCTAGATTGTGACATTGAACTGAGCTGTTACTCATGTCCTCACTAAATTTACCTTCACATTCTTATTGATATAATAGGCTGGCAGGGTCTAGGTTCCTTGGAGTATTGAGTCTTTAAGAGTAGGTAAAAGAGAAGAACACCAGACAAATCTTAGAACTCGATTGGCTGAAAAAGAGAAAGGTCATGTATTTAAAAGGAGAATTGAGGGGCAATAAACTATTTAACAGGTAGTGCTGTTTTACACTGGTGTTGGCAACCCTCTATGAGTAGGGTTGCCTTGTTTAACCTGGCTGGATCAGCAGCTGTGTCATACTCAGTGGTCAGGGAGGAACCCTCCTGGTCCAGGAGTTTTCACTTAAAAATATTCCTTAAAGGCAGATAAATCATTCCATGTTAAATGCCTAGGACACAAGAGCAGCTGTGTTTTTGCTGTGGTACTCCAGACAAACCCTCTAAATGTAGTGTTAGTGAGTGTTAGTGCCAGGACTACTAGTTAAGTGGTGCCACCTGAGCTGATGGGGTCTGAGGTAGCTGGGTAAACACTAGTTCATGGCTGAGGTTCTCTGCTACATAATGAGATTCTGGAAAGCATGCCTTATAAAGTCATACTCTGCCCTCCTTTAGCGGAATCTTTTATCAATATTAAAATTCATTGAAAAATTTGTCTACATACTATTTTTATTATTTATGTGGGAATTTCATATAACATGCATTTTACCTGTTTTCCATTGCACAGAGGTTCAAATTCCTACTGATGTATCACTCTAAATATTTTTTCTTTAAAATACCTCAACTGAAGTATGTGTTGGTCAACTATTCATTGGAACATGATCAGAGTCTCAAAGCCAAGACCCTTAAAGAAAACTAAGTTCATCTTTACAACACCCTGGCACAATCCACAAGAAGACATCACTTCTTAAGAGCTCGATACTTCATCACGTTGATCACAGATTTTCTTATGTATTTACTTATTACGATTTGTTTAATTTGTATCCCCTCTGTTACCCACTTCCTCTTTTTCTTCCAGTCCCACCCACACTCCTTCTATCACTATGCCCTTTCTATAGTTCCCTGATATGGGAGTTACTCCTCTTTTATCTGACCCTACCTTATCAGGTCTCATCAAGTCTGCCTGTATCATCTTCCTCTGCATCCTGCTTCTCAGGGCATTGTTCTTGTGTTCTCAATTCCCTCTACTTATGACACTCTTCCTACCTCCTCTCCTGCTTACTTCCTAGAGCTTTGATGGGAGGGATAATTTCATAGGTAAATCCCATTTAGAGATGGGTGTTTTAAAATCTCTCTCTTTCTCTCTCTCTCTCTCTTCATAATATTGTACTGTGGGTCTCTGTGTGAAATCCCATTTGATGCAGAAGGAAGCATCTCTTTGGATCTAAGAATATGGCACTGATCTATCAGTTAAGGGCAGGAAAAAACACATTTTAATAACAAGAGCCTGGGTTGTTTAAAATTTGTGACAGATGCCCTGGCTGAGCAACTCAAATAACTGTCACCCAAAGCCTCCAGGTGAACACTGGTTTGGTCACAACAGATGTCCTATTGGAACTTTATTCCCCACTATTAGGAGACCTTCTAATAAGTGAATACATACCATATTTCTCTTTCGGCATTTTAGTTACTTCACCAAGGATGATTTTCGACCTTCTAATAAGTGAATACATACCATATTTCTCTTTCAGCATTTTAGTTAGTTCACCAAGGATGATTTTTCCTGGTCCCATCCATTTGCCTGAAAATATCATGATGTCATTAGCTGAAAAATACTTCATTAGAGAAATATTCCACATTTTCCACATGTTCTTTTAGCCTAACAATTCCTCCACCTTCTACTTCATGATAGTTATATTATAGGATTTCTTTGAATTGCAATATACCCTTGAAGCTCTCTATTTACATGTGGAGCCCCAGTGAGGAAATTTCAGGGAGGGGTTAGGAGTTATGGCCTTATTAGATAATATAATTCCTATTGGAGTTATATTAGAGGAGGGTGTCCTTTGAGGTTGATATACCAATGATAGTGACCAGACAGAATTGAGTCTCTGTCTCTGGGTCTCTGTCAATTTATATCTTAGTTTTTGTCAGTCTCTTTCTATCTGTTTCTAAATCTGTCTCTATAGCTCCTTCTCTCTCTGTCTTATTTTCTCTGCCTGCCACTTGTGGTTTGGTATGAAAAGCTCTCAGTTTTGCTAAACATAGTTGATTGTTTGCTGACTTGACATCCTGGATGGTCTCTCTAAAAATATATTCAATGTCCTAATTAAATGCTTTTTGTTCAAAGGGTTGCCTTAGTCAAGGAGTGTTTTCACAGAAAGTAATTCACTGACTGAAGATGTTTCTGTTCATTTAACAAATAAAGATGGAATCTATGATAATGTGAAAGTCACATGTCAAGGACAAGTGACTTTATTAGTGACCACTTGAAAGAAATATGTGACACTTTTCTTGAACTAAGAGTCTTGGAAACAGGAACTGTCATCTCTGGGTTGTATGCTTTCAGTTGTGCAGGTTGAGGTATGTAGAGCTCTTCAGCCTTTCTCTCCAGCAGTCTGTCAACTTGGCCCTTTACTCTTTACTCTGGCTCCTGAAACTCTTACTGGCTTTCACTTGTTTCATGACATCAGTCTGCTTCTCAGCCATTCAGTACCTGAGAGAACCTTGAGGTTCCCATGGAGATGAGTAAACCAACTTCCCAAAGTGTCCATTATCTCTGATCCTGTGTATAAGTGACTTTTTCTTGTGAAACCCCAAAAGCCTTTATCTCAGCCCTTTATCCAGCATCCACACCGCTATTACTGTTTACCTCTGACAAGGTCAGGTAGGAAATGAAACTTGAATGTTTATTTAATTGGAAAGCTTCCTAAGTAGTGAAGATTAATAGTGATGAGGGATTAAGTAAAATGTACCAAATGACAAGGTGATCTCATAATGTGGTCTTGGATCTGAAATTTCCTAGGTTGTGACTTAGAACTGAGAGTTACTGCTATACTCACTAAATGTAGCTTCACATTCTTATTGATATAATAGTCTGGCAGGGCCTAGGTTTCCCTGCTGTATTGAGTCTTTAAGAACAGAGAAAACAGTAGGAAACCAGACAATTTCTGCAACTGGATTGGGAGATACAGCTGGAGCTGTTCCACACTAGGATTGGCAATCCTTGGGTTGCTTTGACTGTCCTGTCCAATTCGGAGCTGTGTTCTTCTCAGTGGTCAGTGAGCAATCTCCCTGTTCCTGGGGTTTACAGTTAAAACTGGACTGTCAGGACAGTGAAATCCTTCCATGTCATATGCCTAGGACAAAAGAACAGTTGTGTTTCCTGCTGTGGTCCCCCAGACAAACCCTCTAAAAGTAGTTATAGTGCCAGAACTGCTTTTCAGAGTGCTACCTGAGCTGATGGGGTCTGAGGTAGCTGGGTAACCACTAGTTCATGACTGGGATTCTCTGCTACATAATGAGTTTCCTGAAAGCATGCCTTAAAAAGTCATAATCTGCCCTCCTTTAGCAAAATCTTTTCTCCATGTTAATAGTCATTGTAAAAGTTGTCAAAATATTATTTTTATGGCTTATGTGGAATTTCATATATTATACATTACACTCCTTTTCCCTTGATCCCAGGTTCAAATTCCTACCCATGTGTCACAGTAAAATATTTTTTCTTTAAAATAAATCAACTGAAGTATGTGTTGTTCTTATTTTTATTAGAACATGATCAAAGTCTCAGTGCCAATTCCCATAAAGAAAACTGAGTTCATACTTGTGTCACCCTGGCAATAACCCCTAAAAGAAGCCATCAGTCCTGAAGAACTCTGTACTTCATCACACACACACACACACACACACACACACACACACACACACACACACATATATATACATAATTTTTATTTTTTGAATCTTAATCACAGATTATTTACTTTGTATCCCAGCCATACCTCCCTTGCTCATTCCCTCCCATTTCCACCCTCCCTCCCTCATCTCCTAAGAGATGTCCCTTTCCAAGTACCCTGATAGGGGAAGTTCTCCTCACCCTTCCATCTGACCCTAGCTTATCAGGTATCTTCAGGACTGGGTGCAATGTCATCCTCTGTGGCCTAACAAGGCTCTTCCTCCCTCTGGGTCATGGAGGGGGGGGGCATAAAGGAGCCAGGCATTGTGTTCATGTCAGAAATAGTTCCTGTTCCCCTTACTAGGATATCCCACTTGGATACTGAGCTTCCATGGGCTTCATTCGAGCAGGGCTTTTTGGTTATATACATACATTGTACTTGGTTGGAGAAATAGTCTCATAGAGGAACCCTGTGCCATGATATATTTTGTCCTTGTGGAGCTCCTGTCCTCTCACATTCATACTAACTCTCCCTTTTATCATATGATTCCCTGCACTCTACTGAAGATTTGGTTATGAGTCTCAGAATCTGCTTTGATAAGCTGTTAGGTAGAGTCTTTCATAAGTCCTCTGCAGTAGGTTCCTGTCCTTTTTTTATGTCTTCTCCTACTTCCCATGTCCATCCCATATTTCTTTTGAAGTGAGGATTGATCATTTTAACCTGGGTCCTATTTTTTGTTTATCTTCTTATAATGCACATATTTTTGTATATTTATCCTATCTTATAAGACATATAAGTGAGTGTATACCATGTGTGTGCCTTTATGCTCCTGGGATACCTCACTCAGGATGAACTTTTCTAGATCCTACCATTTGCCTGTGAATTTCATGATTTTCTTGTTTTTAATTGCTGAGTAGTGTTCCATTGTGTAAAAGTGCAACAACTTCTGTATCCATTCCTCTATTGAGGGACATTCGGATTGTTTCCAGATTCTATTAGAAACAAAGCTATTACAAACAAAGCTGCTGCAAACATGGTTGAACAAATATTCTTGCTGTTTACTTGAGCATCTTTGTATATATGCCTAGGAGTGGTATAGCTGGATCCCAAGGAAATGCTATTCCTAACTGTCAGAGAAAGTGCCACTTTGATTTCCATAGTGGTTGTATGAGTTTACATTCCCACCAGCAATGGAGGAGTGTTCCCCTTTCTCTACACCCTCTCCAGCATGTGCTGTCACTTGAGTTTTTAACCTTTGCAATTCTGATATGTAGAAGGTGAAATCTCAATGTCATTTTTATTTGCATCTGTCTGATGGCTAAGGATGTCAAGCATCTCTTCAGGTGTTTCTCTGCCATTCTAAATTTCTCTACAGAGAATTCTCTGTTTAGCTCCATACTCCATTTTTTAATTAGATTGCTTGGTTTCTTGCTTTTTCATTTCTTTAGTTCTTTATATATTCTGGATGTCAGCCCTCTGTCAGATATAGAGTTGGTGAAGATCCTTTCCCAATCTGTAGACTGTTGTTTTGTTCTGATGACAATGTCTTTTGCTTTACAGAAGCTGTTCAGTTTCATGAGGTCCCATTTATTAATTGTTGCCCTAAGAGCCTGTGCTATTGGTGTTCTCTTCAGGAAGTTATCTGCTGTGCTAATCAGTTCAAGACTCCTCTCCATTTTTTCTTCTGACTGATTTAGTGTATCTGGTTGTATGTTGAGGTCTTTGATCCACTTGTAATTTATTTTTGTCCAGGGTGATAAATATGGATCTATTTTCATTTTACTGCATATAGACAGCCAGTTGTACCAGCACCATTTGTTGAAGATACTGTCTTTTTTCTATTTAATGGTTTTGGCTTCTTTGTCGAAAATAAAGTATTCATAGGTGTTTGGGTTTACTTCAGGGTCTTCTATTTGGTTCCATTCATCTACTTTTCTGCTACAATGCCAATACCATGCCGTTTTTATTACTATTGCTCTGTAGTAAAGCTTGAGGTCATGGATGGAGATACCTCCAGACAATCTGTTGTTGCACAGGATATTTTTGTAAATTCTGTTTGTTTGTTTTTTTGTTTCTCCATATGAAGTTGAGAATTTTTCTTTCAATGTCCGTATAGAATTGTATTGGTATTTTGATTGAAAATTCATTAAATCTCTAGATTGCTTTTGGCATAATGGACATTTTCACTATGTTAAACCTACCAATCAATGAGCTTGGGAGATCTTTACATCTTCTGATATCTTCTTCAATTTCTTCAGAGACTTGAAGTTTGTTGTTGTTGTTTTGTTTTCAAAAAGATGTTTCACTTGCTTGGTTAAAGTTACCCAAAGGTACTTTATGTTATTGGTGGGTATTGTGAAGGGTGTCATTTTCCTGATTTCTTTCTTGGCCCTTTTGTCTTGGGTATACAGGAGGGTTTCTGATTTTTTGAATTAATTTTGTATCCAGCCACTTTGCTGTAGATGTTTATCAGCTGAAGGAGTTCTTTGGTTGATTTTTTGGGATCACTCATGCATAGTATCATGTCATCTGCAAATAGTGAAAGTTTGACCTTTTCCTTTCTGATTTGTATCCCCTTCATCACTTTTACTTGTCTTATTGCTCTAGCTTGGACTTCCAGTATTATGTTGAATAGATATGGAGATAGTGGGCAGCCTTGACTTGTCTGTTATTTCAGTGGAATTGATTGAAGTTTCTCTCCATTGTGATTGATGTTGGCTATAAGGTTGCCTTTACTATATTTAGGTATGTGCCTTGTATTCCTGATCTCTCCAGTACTTTAAAATGAATGGATGTTGGACTTTGTCAAATGCTTTTTTTGGCATCTAAGGAGATGATAATGTGATTTTTTTTCCTTTAGTTTGTTAATATGGTAGATCACATTGAAGGATTTCCATATATTGAACCATCCTTGCATGACTGGGATGAAGCCAACTTGGTCATGGTGAATGATATCTTTTATGTGCTCTCTGATTTGGTTTGTATTTTTGAGTATCTTTCCATTAATGTTCATAAGAGAGATATGTCTGAAGTTTGCTTTTTTTTGTTGGGTCTTAGTGGGTTTTAGGTATCAAGGTGACTGTAGCTTCATAGAATGTGTTTGGTAAAGTTCCTTCTGTTTCTGTTTTGTTGAACAGTTTGAAGAGAATTAGAATTAGCACTTCTTTGAAGGTCTGGTAGAATTCTGCACTGAAACCAACTGGCCCAGGCCTTTTTTTAGAGGGGAGACTGTTGATCACAGCTTCTATTTCTTTGGGGCATGTAGGCCTACTCAATCTTTCTACCTGACCTTGACTTAATTTTGGTAGATGGAATCTATCTAGAAAATTCTCCATTTCATTTAGGTTTTCTTTTGTGGCATATAGGCTTTTATAGTACAACCTGATTATTGTTTGGATTTCCTCAGTGTCTGTAGTTATGTCCCCCTTTTCATTTCTGATTTTGCTGATTTGGACGTTGTCTCCCTTCCTGTTAGTTAGTTTGGATAAGGGTTTGTCTATCTTATTGATTTTCTCAGAGAACCAGCTCTTGGTTTCATTGATTCTTTAAATAGCTTTATTTGTTTCTAATTGATTGATTCCAGCCTTAAGTTTGATTATTTGCAGCCATCCATTCCTTTTGGACATATATTTTTCTTCTTCTTTTTTCCTAAAGTTTGTAGTTGGACCATTAAGTTGCTTGTATGCAATGTTACAAATTTCTTCTTGTAGGCAATTAGTTCTATGATTTTCCTCTGAGCACAGCTTTCATTGTGTCCCATAAATTTAGGTATGTTTATCTTCATTTTCATTGAATTCTAGGAAGTATTCATTTATTTTTTTATTTTTTCCTTAATCCAGATGTCATTGAGTAGCAAGTTGTTCAGTTTCCATGTGTGTTTAGGCTTTATGTTATTTCTATTTTTGTTAAGGTCCAGCTTTAGACCATGGTGGTCAGATAGAATACAGAAAATTATTTCAATCTTCTTGTATCTGTTAAGGTTTGCTTTGTGACCAACTATATGGTTTATTTTGGAGAAGGTTCCATGATGTGCTGAAAAGAAAGTATACTCTTTTGAGTTTGGGTGAAAAGTTCTGTATAGGTCCTCTACCCAGGCCCTTCTGGCATTCACAGTTTCTGATGTGATTCCGGTGTGATTCTGGTAGCTCTACCTGTATATTTTACTGGGCCTTTAACCCTTGCTTCTTTTAATACCTTTGTTCCATATATTGAATGTTGTGACAATGATATAGCATGAGGATTTTCTTTTCTGGTCTAGTCTGTTTGGTGTTCTATAAGCATCTTTTATGTTTATGTACCTCTCTTTCTTTAAGTTGGGGAAATTTTCTTCTATGATTTTCTTGAAGAAATTTTCTGGACCTTGAAGCCTGGAATCTTCTTTGTCATCAATTCCTATTATTCTTAGATTTCACCTTTTCATGATGTCTTTAATTTCTTGGATGTTTTGTGTTTTGGACTTTACAGATTTTGCATTTTCTTTGAGAGAAATCTCAATTTCTGCAAGTGCGTCTTCATCTCCAGAGCTTCTCTCTTCCATCTCTTGTATTCTCTTGGTGATGCTTACTTTTGTGGTTCCTGATCTTTTCTCTAAGTTCTCCAGCTCGAGGGTTTTCTCTGTTTGTGTTTTCTTTATTGATTCTAATTCTTTATTTATGTCTTGTACCATTTTCATTTGTTTGAATGTGGCTTCCTGTCTGTGTATGATGGCCTCTATTTTTTTGTATGTTTCTTTTCTATATGCCACTAAATGTGCCTCTTCTTGTCCTTCTATGTGCATGAGTATTTCTCTAAGAGATTTGTTTGTTTCCTTTTTATGTGACTGTAATAACTGGATAAGCATATCTTTAAGGTCATTTTCCTGTGTTCCTGCAGAATTAGGATATCCATTGATTTGGGGAGTTACTGGTAAGGCCATGAAATTCTCTGATTTTTATTGGGTGTATTCTTTTACCAAACTCTAGGCATTTCTTTATCTCTGACCTTCACTGTTTTTTCTTGGATTGTGCAGTTCAGATTGTTTCCGTCTTTCTCTGGTGTCTGGAGAATTCTTCAGGGAAATTAGAGAGGTCCAAAGGTATCAGCCTGTGCATTGGTGCTTTACATGTTCCTGTGAAGGAGAAGTCTGCAGGTGCAGAAGGACAGATGCAGGCAAGGTTTATGCATATGTTCGCATGGAAGTTTGCCTTGAGGGAGAGGGTGTTAGAGAATGTAGAGGCCTTCAGTATGAGGGAAAGTTGCCTTGAGGTCACCAAAAGGTTGGCAGGCACTGAAGTTATCGCATACCCTGGTTTGATTGTGTGGATAAATTTCCTGGGTATGTCAGTGGCTTACAGACTACTGGTATTGTCTCTAATTGAGCTCCAGGAGTTATTTGCCTAAACTCCACTGATGGTGCCACAGTGCTGAATTATCCCTGTCTCAGAATACCCTCTGTTTTCCATAGTGGATATGGGGGTGAAAATGTTTCTGATGTCTGGCTGCCAGTTTAGAAGCACTGTGGATCTGGGGCTCTGCAGGCACAAGGGGACATATTCACTCTCTAGCAGGTCAAATCATAAAGCACATGAGATCCTCCTGTTCTTTGAGTCATATGTGTGTCAGACACCTTGGTGGTGTTGTAGCTTCTGTACCTGGTAGACCAGCTGCTGTTGCAGACTCCAGTGTCTAGTTCACCACCAAGAAGTCCTGTGGAGCCAGTTCCCTGGCTTAGGGCTTGTCACACTTGGGTGTTTTTGCAGGACCTCCACACATCCCATAGCACAGCCCTCTGTCCACCACTGAGGGACTAAGCAGCCCCATGCTGTACAGTTAGATTCTGTGGAGTCAATAGGGCCAGCCACTGTTGGGATTGGGACCAAGGCAGGCTTTTACCATGGATTTGGGTTTCAGCAAGTACATTAGGCTGACTGCTGAGTTTGTGGTGCTAGTGTTCCCGCCTCTGCTCTCTCAATTCTCAGGAGCAAGATCTGCATCACTGGTACTATGGCTCCACTACTCCTAGGTGGAGAGAGGCCCAAGAAAGAAAAGTGCCCTTTTCCATTCACAAGAAGTCCCTGTCTGACCTAAATCAAAGAGTTCTCCATTCCTGTGCTGTCCCCCCTCCTTCAAGAAGTCACAAAGTCAATTTCGAGGATTCAGCTGCCCTTTCACTCACAAGTTTCAGCATTATCTTCTGGCTCTCAGAAACAATGCAAAGTGATGGCCCCCATCTTGTCCTGTCCCCCCATTTCATCAACTTAGTCACAGTTTTTCTTATGTATTTATTTATTAAGATTTCTTCATTTTGGATCCTCTCTGTGGCCTATTCTCTTCTCATTCCAGTCCAGCCCACACTGCTTCTTCTACCCATATTCCCATTCTCTACTTCACTATTAGAGGAGGTCCTCCTCCCCCTTATATATGACCCTCATTTATCAGGTCTCATCAAGCCTGGCTGCATCATCTTCCTCTGTGACCTGATTCTCAGAGAATTGTCTTCCTTGTGTCCTCAATTCCCTCTACTTATGACACTCTTTCTTCCCCCTCTCCTATAAGCTTTCAAGAGCTCTGAAGGGAGGGAGTATTTCATAGGGAAATCCCATTTAGAGTTGGGTTTTTTAAGTCTCTGCATATTATTGGACTGTGGGTCTCTATATACAATCCCATTTGATGCAGCAGAAGCATTTGTGCGGATATAAGATCGTAGCAATGATCTGTCAGTTGAGGGCAGAGGGCAACATTTTTTAATTACAACAGCCTAGGTTTCTTGAATTTAGCTAGGCAACCCTGACCCAACATCTCAATTAACTGTCACTCAGTAGCAGTACTGGAAAACTTGTGTGGTCATCATAGACGGGCTATTGGTATTTTATCCCCCACCATTAGGGGACCACCTAATAAGTAAATAATTACCATAATTTTCTTTCTCCAATTTAGTTACTTCGACCAGGATGATTTTTCCTGGTTCCATCCATTTGCCTGAAAATATACTGATGTCATTTTCTTAGCTGAATAATACTAATACTCTGTTATGGAAATATTCCACATTTTCCCCAAAGGAGATTTTCAGTCCTGTACTTTAGTCCTTGGAAGTTGCTGGGATATTAATCATCGTATTAAATGACAAACTATCAAAATAACTATCTTCTTTTAGCCTAGAAGTCCCTCCATTTTCTTCTACATTCTAGTGATTTGAATTGCACTGTCCTCCTGAAGCTCATCTTGTGGAGTCCCCAGTAAGGAAATATTTGGGAAGGGTTAGGATGTATGGCTCTGTTAGATAATATAATTCCTATTGGAGTTATATTGTAAGAGGGTGTGCTTTCCTAGAACCCTGACAATGCAGCCATTTCTGATGAGAACTGATAGACTAAGATCAGAAAGAAGGAGAGGAGGACCTCCCCAATCAGTGGACATGGTGAGGGGCATGCATGCAGAAAAGGGGGGGAGGGGAGGAGGGAGGGGCTAATGGGGGGATACAAAATGATTAAAGTGTAATTAATAAAAGTTAAATTAAAAAAAGAAAAAAAGGGTGTGCTTTGAGGTTGTATGCCAATGAAAGTAACCTGATGAAATGGAATCTCTGGCTCTCAGTCTCTGTCACTTTACACCTTTGTTTCTGTAGGTCTTGGTCTCTTATTCCTAAATCTTTCTCTTTAGATCTTTTGTGCTCTGTCTCTCTGTCTCCCTCTGTTTGCCTCCTGCTTCTGAATGAGTATGAAAAGCTATCTATGAAGGACTAAAACAAGATGACTGCTTGCTGACATGTCATCCTGGATCATCTTTGTAAAAATATGAGCAAGGTACTAATTAAATACTTTTGGTTCAAAGAGTTGCCTTTTTCAGGGAGGTTTTCTCATTAATGCATCACTGACTGAGGACATATCTATGCACTTAACAAAAGATAACAAAATTGTGATAATGTGAAAGTCATGTGACTTTATTAATTCCCACATGAAAGAAATATGTGACACTTTTGTGAACTAAGAGTCTTAGACACAGGAATGGTCATCTGGTTGTGTGGTTTTAGCTGCCCATATTGAGGTATGTAGTATTGTTCAGCCTTTCTCTTGATAACACTGTCCACTTGGCCATTTTAATAACTGGCTCATGAAACTCTTACTGGCTTTCACCAGTTTCATGATATCATTCCCTCTCTCAGCCAATTAGCACCTGAGAGAATCTTGAGTTTTCCATGGAGATGAGTAAACAAAATTTCCTCAATGTCCAGAATCTCTGAACCTGTGCACACATGACATTTTCTTGTGAAACTCACCAAGCCTTTAGGTCATCACTTTATGCAGAATCCCATACCTTCACAAATACTATTTACCTCTGTGACAATTTCAGGTAGGTAATGAAACTTTAATCTTACTTTATTTAATTGGACAGTTTCCTAAGTAGAGAAGCTTCAAAGTGATGTTGGTTTAAGGGGATTGTACCAAATGAGAATATGGTCTCCAACTCTGTTGTTGGATCTGAAATTTCCTAGGTTGTGATTTTGAACTGAAGTTACTGGTGTACCTTCACATTCTTATTGATATAATAGGCTGTCAGGCTTTAGGGTTCCCTAAGATATTGAGCTTTTAAGAGCAGGGAAAAGAGAAGGAAACCAGACAATTCCTAGTACTAGTTTGGCTGAAACAGAGAAAAATATGTGAGTATAAAAGTAGAACTAAGGGGCAATAAACTCTTTGAAAACACATGCTACTCCACACTATTTTTTCTAACCCTCCACAAGCAGGGTGGTCTTGGGTGACCTGGCTACATCAGCAGCTGTGTCCTACTCAGAGGTCAGTGAGGAATGGTCCTTGTCCTGGAGTTTAGAGTTCAAACTTGTCCTTCAGGAAAGAGAAATGGGTTGGTGTTATATGCCTAGAACATAAGAGCAGTTGTGTTTCTTGCTTTGGTCCTTCAGATAAACCCTCTAAACCAGTGTTACTGCCAGGACTGCTTGATCAGAAGTACCACCTGAGCTCATAGGGTCAGAGGTAGCTGGGTAACCACTAGTTCATGGCTAGGATTCTCTGCTACATAATGAGTTCCTAGAAAGCATGCCTTACAAATCTAACTGCCATTTTTAGTGGAAACTTTTCTCCAAGTTAATATCATTATTAAAGTTGTCAACATATTGTTTTTATTGCTTTTTTGCAAATTTCATATAATATATATTTCACTCCTTTAACATTGCCCCACAGATACCAATAGCTTCCCAAGTGTCTCACTATTTTTTTCCTTAAATTACATCAATTGAATTATGTGTTGTTCATATACTCATTGGAACATGAACAGTCTCCATGCCAAGTCCCATAAAGAAAAGTGAGCTCATCCTGCAATCACCAGGATAACACCCCCAAGAAAAAGCCATCATTCCTGAAGAGCTCTACACTTCATCTCCTCCATCACAGTTTTTCTTATGTGTTTATTATGATTTGTTCACTTTGTGTCCCCTCTGCTGCCCCATCCCTCTTCTCCTTCCAGCCCCACTCACCCTCCTTCTTCTACCCCTATGCTATTTCTCTAGTTCCCTGATTGGGGAGCTCTTCCTCCCCTTTTATATGACCTTAGGTTATCAGGCCTCATCAAGTCTAACTGCATAAAATTCTCCTGTGGCCTGATTCTCAGGACATTATTATCCTTGTGTCTTAATTCCCTCTACTTATGACACTCTTCATGCCTCCTCTCCTGTAGCATTTTCAGAGCTCTGAAGGGATGGATAGTTTGGTAGAGAAATCTCCTTTAGAGCTGGGTGTTTTAAGATCTTTCTTTGCATAATATCGGACTGTGAGTGTCTGTATGCAATCCCATTTGATGAAGCATCACTGTGGATCCAAGAAGATGACACTGATCTATCAGTTGAGGGCAGAGAGCAACATTTTAATAACAACAGCCTGGGTTGATTGAAAATTCCCATAGGATTCTGTCACTCAAAAACTCAATTAACTGCCACCCAATACCCCTAGGGGATATTGGTTTGGTCACAATAGATTGCTTATTGGAATTTTATCACCCACTATTAGGAGACACCCTAATAAGTTAAAACATAATATGTATAATATGTATAATATGTATATATACATAACATATATATATGTTATGTATATATACATATATATATGTTATGATACTGGATCAAACCTGACAGAATGAATCTTCAGCATGCTGAGACATTGACACATATGTTCCAGCATCTTGCATGTTCCAGCATTCTGCTTGTTCCTGCCTCAACTGCTTCAATTGCTATTTCTCATCAAAACATGCTTCCAAAAGAACTTTGAAGAAAGCTACTGATTTTAATTGGTCCAGAATTTTAGATTGTTCCAAAGAGGACTTTTATTAAGCCTGAAATTTCTCAGCAGACTGTTATCACTTGCTTATTTATTTATTGCTTGCTTAATTAATGTTATTGCTTGCTTAATATATATATGTTATGTTACTTCAAATGTAAAAATACATTTTGTTACTTCATCCAGGAAGATTTTTCCTAGTTCCATCAATTTGCCTGAAAATATTATGATGTCATTTTGTTAGCTGAATAATACTCCATTATGGAAATATTCCATGCTTTCCCCAAAGGAGATTGTCAATCCTGTTCTTTAGTCCTTGGAAGTTGTTGAGACTTTAATCATTGCGTTGAATGACAAACTATCAGGATAACTATATTCTTTTAGCCTAGAAGTTCCTCCATCTTCTTCCACTTTCTGGTGATTTGAATTGCAATTTGCCTTGAAGCTCAAATATTTATATATTTAGTCCCCAGTGCGTAAATGTCTGGTGAGAGATAAGAGGTATGGCCTTGTTAGATAATATAATTTCTTTTGTTTCCCTAATTTATTTCTCAGCCACTTGGTATTTTTTATACAGGAGGTCTACTGATTTTTTGAGTCAATTTTGTATCCACCCACTTTGCCTAAGTAGTTTATCAGGTGTTTGGCATTCCCTGGTACAATTTTTGTGGTCACATCTCATATATTCATAAATTTAGAACTCTATAATGCTTGTGAGAAATTATACGTTTGCAGAACAAAAGAACTGGACACCATAGATACTGGATCAAACCTGACAGAATGAATCTTCAGCATGCTGAGACATTGACACATATGTTCCAGCATCTTGCATGTTCCAGCATTCTGCTTGTTCCTGCCTCAACTGCTTCAATTGCTATTTCTCATCAAAACATGCTTCCAAAAGAACTTTGAAGAAAGCTACTGATTTTAATTGGTCCAGAATTTTAGATTGTTCCAAAGAGGACTTTTATTAAGCCTGAAATTTCTCAGCAGACTGTTATCACTTGCTTATTTATTTATTGCTTGCTTAATTAATGTTATTGCTTGCTTAATTAACCATTTTTCCCAATTTCATTTGGGCTCCCTACAGGATTTCTACATTTCCAAATGGTCAGCTAGAAGAAATTCATGAGAACAGCATCCAATTTCTCTTAAAGGGGATTGGGTATGATTTTGCAGGTTTGCTATGGCTACGAAATTTTATTGCCATTGGGAGATGTTTATTATTAATGGTCTTATTCAAAGTGAAACAAGGAATATACAGGGATATCTCATAGAAATAGAAAAAAGATGTAGATTATTGAATCTACTCAACTTAGGGTTTTATTTGTTATTCTCAAATGAGATTAATTTTAACTCTCATATAGGATTTGCATATTGATACAAAATAAGTATTTTTGATAGATTGGTATAAGCTTTATTATATATGGATAGAAGACAAGTTTACTTCCAATAATTTTAAACTGCTATTAAAAACTGGTTAGGTTATTAGGTAATGGAAGGTATTTGCTAGTTATTGAACTCATAGGTATGTCAGACCTTAGTCTATTTTATCACAGGAGTATATATCCTAGGCTAAAAGATAGATATGATTTTATAGACAGATCTATTTATTACATAAAGATAGGTAGACTTCAAAAACTTCAGAGACCTACAAATTATGGCATTTAAAAGTATTTTACTTTAAAGATTCTTTGACAATGAAACAGGTCATCTCCTAGCAGCATTCAGTCTGCTTGAAAGAAAATAATGAGCATCGAAGAACCTCAATATGAAGATAGCCTCAAATGTAGCAAATGAGTCACTTTGGTACAGAAAATAACCCTACTTCTTGACAGACAATTTTTTCAAAAATGGGCAAGCTAATGCAGGACAAGTCAACTGCTAAAATCTGCCAAGGGTAATCAAGTCCTAAATAGTTCCTGCTTCACATATATGTTTGTCAAATAATCTGAGACAGAAGGCTGAAGATGATGCACCAACTTTATAGTTATGGGTGACTGTTCAGGCAGCAAACTGTTTCTGAGATTGTTTTATTTTTTGGAAGCTGTTAACATGCACTTCTTATTTACTCAAGTAACTAATTTTATTCCTTCTCAAGTCTCTGATGGGGTTAAAGACCAAATAGTCATAGTAACACATTTAGGGTTAAGTTATTTAGAAGTTAAGAAATCCTTTCATTTAGATAATACCAATAAAGATAAAAGTTCATTTAGGTATAGAACTTTTAACTTGTCAAGATAGATAGGATAATCAGATACATTTCTCCTAAGTTTCTAAATACACATGGACTGGACATTGCACATGTAGATTTTACCTAACAGTTTTCATCAATTCATAATTATTATTGTATTGAAAAAAAAGCAGCCTTTTATTTGACTTAAAGGTGGAAATGTTGGTATAATGTTCTTTTGAAATGTATACACCTTACCCTTGTTCATTCAAATGCTCATTTCTATCCCCTACTGTCTGGATTCAATCTGGAAATTGCATTATTGTAAGCATCCTGTCTCAACTGTGTGTAAACTGGCCAAAAATAAAACAACTAGCCACAATGTTGTGCAAGGAGTCAGAGGACAGGAAATAAGGGAGGAGTTTGAGGGCAGGAAATGAGTTGGAATAGGAAGGGTGAGGAGAACGTTGAAAGAGAGCTGGAGGAAAGATCTTGGAGGATGTGGACCATGAACCAGACCTAAGTTATCACTGAAAGCAAGTATAATATGGGAAAGCTAAATGTCAGGAAACTATGAGGGATTTGAGGATTAGGAGGGAATAACTATTTCCAAGCATTGTGTTCTAGGTTAACTAAATGAACCCAGTCTCTGTGCAGTGAATTGCTAATACAGCTGGTTAGGATTAACAGCAGCTTTATTAAAAGATAAATTCATAGTAAATTGTAATAGAGTCTTACAACAGCCATCTGACTTTATTATTGACTACTTGAAAGAAATATGTGACAGTTCACCTGAACTAAGCATGTTGGACACAGGAACTGTCATCTCTGGGTTGTGTTTTCAGCTGCCTTGAGACATGTAATGCTGCTCAGCCTTTCTCTAAAGCAGGGTATCCACTTGTCTCTTTTAACAACTGGCTCCTGAAACTCTTACTAGCTTTAACTTGTTTCAGGACATCATTCTCCTGCTCAGCCAATCTGTACCTAACCATTGTGATGTCATAATAGGACTGGGATGTCATGATGAACTTTGATATCATGATGACATTGTGATGTCATCGTAGCATTTGTGTCCTAATGTCATTATGGAGTCTTACCATTGTGCTGTCATAATAGCATTTGATGTCAAAATTCATTGTGATGTCATACCACAATCATGTTGTAATATAATTGAAATGTCATAATAGCAAGGTGATGTCATAACACCATTATGAAGTCAATAAACAATTCTGATGTCATAATAACATTGTTATGTCAAAATAGCATTATGGTGTAATAAAAGCATTGAGAAGTCATAACACCACTTTATGTCATAACAGAATTGTGATGTTATAATGACATTGTGATCTCATATCATTGTGGTGTCATAATAACATTGGGACATCATACTATTGCCATGTCAAAAGGGAATTGTGATGTCACAATTCAATTGCGATATGAAAACCAGACATATACTAATAGCTTTGTGATGTCATAATAGCATGGTGATTGATATTATCAATTTGATTTTAAACTTGTATTGGGATATCATATCACCATTGGGAGGTCTTGACAACAGCAGATGTCATCATAACATTGTGTTGTCCAAATACCATTTTGATGTAATAATAGCTTTGGGATGTCATCAAAGCATTGTCATATCCTAATATCTTTGTGAAGTCATAATATCATTGTGATGTCATAATAGCATTTTGAAGTCATAAACCCACTGTGATGTCATCATACCATTGTGATGTCATCAAGGCATTGTGATGTCCTAATTTCATTGTGATGTCATAACACAATCATTTCAAATAGCATGTGAAGTCATAAAACCATTGTGTTGTCATATTAGCATTGTGCTGTCATAAAAGCATTGAGATATTATACCAATGCCAGATATTCAAAGCACTGTGAAACCATATTAGTTTTGTGATGTCATGATAGCACTGTGATGTTATAATAGCATTGGGATGTCATAATACCATTGTGATATTATAACATCATTGTAATGTCATAATAGCTTTGTTATGTCATAATACAATTATGACAGCAAAATTTCATTATGATATCATAATTCCATTGTGATATACCCCAACATGTCATAAGACCATTGTGATGTCATATTACCATTGTGATGCCATGTAAGCAATGTTATGTCATAATACCATTGTGATGTCATAATACTATTTTAAAGTCAAAATAGCATTTTCATGTGTATAACAATGATATGACATAATAGAACTTTTGTTCATAATGCAATTTTATTGTCATCATAGCACTGTGAAGTCATATCAACATTTTGATGTCATAATAGCATTATCATGTCATAATAGTATTTGATTTCATAATTCCCTTGTGATTTCATAAAACTATCTTATCATAATAGTATTGTGATGTTGTTATAGAATTTTGATGTCAAAACTCCATTTTGATGTCACACCAAAATCTTGTCATAATAACATTGAGATGTCACAATATTATTGTGATTTCAAAATTGCACTGTGATGTCGTGCCACAATGATGTTGTAATACCATTTTGATTTCATAATAACATGGTGATATCATATACCATTGTGAAAAATAATGTCATTTTGAATTCATAATAGAACTGTAAGATCATAATAGCATTGTGAATTCATAACACCAACAAGATATTCATCATAGGATTGTGAAGTCATATCATAATACCATTTTGTGATATCAAAATACCATTTTGATGTCAGTTGGTGAAGGCACATGTCTTTTTTCCCAACACAAAGTTAAAAGGAACAAGCAGATCTCTGAGTTCTGAACCAAACTTATTTACATAATAAAAGCCAGGATGGCAACTCCTGCTCTTTAGCCACTTACAGAGGTAGTCTACAATTCTAAATGACAAAATTTTCCTTAAGGTTACCATGTAAATTCTTTTTTCTTAATGATAGATGTTATGACCTTACTGTTCTAAAGGTTAGATTCACATATATTTTAGGTGTCACACTGCTCTGAAAACTGCCTTATTCTTTTAAACGTGAGAAAAAATGTTGATCATGCTTAATGTAAAAAAGACATAAGAATATTAAAGATGGCAAAGTACATGCCAGCCTAGTTTAGTCCTGAAAACTCAAAAATTATATTCATATGTTTAAAAAACAAAACTGTCCATCCCGTATCAAAAAGAGGGCAAACGAAAGAATAGCCAAAACCAATGTAAAAACCCAGGCACAAGATATCAAGGATATACTTAAATGCTAAGGGTAAGAGAGTTTATATGCTAATGCTAAGAGAGTTTTTATAAAGTTCGGCTATGAAGGCATAACTGTCCAGTCTATATAAAAAAGGGATAAGCCAAAAAATAGCCACTATCAATGTAAATTCCAGGTACAAGATTCATAGACTTGGTCATAGTGGGTGATTTCTTTGATGTGTTCCTATATTCAGTAAAGACATAAAAACCTTGGTATGACCCTAACCAAGCAAGTCAAAGAATTGTATGAAAAATTTCAAGTCTCTGAAGAAAGTGTTAGAAAAAGATATCAGAAGATGAAAAGAACACCATTGCTCTTGGCTTGGCAGGATTAACATAGTAAAAATGGCCATCTTACCAAAAGCAACCTACAGATTCAATGCAATCCCCATCAAACTAACAATAGAATTCTTTACAGACCTTAAAAGAAAAATTCTGGGAGACTCCAAGATGGCGGCAAACAGAGCGCACCGTTTTGGAGAGGCAGAAGACATGAATCTCCGTAATTGGTGAGTGGAGAGTCAATCAAAGATAGAATTTGGAATGTGGGGCTTTCTAAAGGAGAGGGGCCACCACAGAAGCAGTGCTTGTAGATTTAGATCGGGTGCGGACTTCTCGAGGAAGGAAATAGGGCGCTTCCCTTGTCTGGGCCTCCGGTGGGGAAACCGCACACAGCGCCAGGCAGCGGAGCTCAAATCTCACATCCAGGAGATCAAGGCAGCAGAGACAGTGCTCCAAGCCCCATACAGCAGCGATCTTCTGTAACCACCCGTTGAACACCCATCCCCTTCTGGGACATGTCCCACTCAGGGCCCTCCAGAGCGCAATAACCCCAGAAACCTCCTCACAGGAGGAGCGCAGGCCCAATCACAGAACTACAACCACTAAGCGCTAACCACAGAGACTCAGATCCACAATACAATTCTTCCTGGACTCCAAAGCCACAAAGCTCAGTGCCTGGGACCCAAGACAAGGCAGAGGCAGGGAGGCAGAGCTCCAGACCCTACAGCCACAGCAGAGAGCAGTAACGACGTGCTGAACACCACCACTCAGAGGAGAACACACCCGACCCAGAGCCCTCTCGCCGAGCTCTTGACCGGCGGAACACATTCCCCACTACCACCACCATCCTGCTCTGCAGGAGTGCATGCACCACAGAAACTCCACCCCGCCAGAGCGCACGTCCAATACAGTGCTAGCCACAGAGACTCAGACCCACAGTACAACCCTTTCCAGATCCCAAGCCTGCAAGTGGCAGCACGGACTATACAGGGCTGCCCAGACAGTGATGGTATGGGCCATCCAACCCCTCAGTGGCAGAAAACCAGCTGAATAGACACCAAAGAGCAGCAGACCTGTAAAATCAATACACACACACATTCTTCAACAGCGCTTGTGATCCATTAGCACCTGCAACAACTTCAGTGCCTGCAAAGCACCCCTCTCACACACTGAAGGCCTCTTCATTCACCAACACCCTGTCCCTTAGGACACACCCACAGGCACACACTCAAACACACGCTACCCCGCATTTGACCTTCTGGGCCTGCGAACTTTCCTTCTACAGGTATAGCTGAATAACCAACGCACACACTGAAACCACTAGACCTCACTAGACCTTCATTTCCCTGAAGAATTCTCCAGATACCAGAGAAAAACCAGTTTGACCTGCAGAATCCAGGAACAGACAGTGAACACGACAGATAACCAAATGGCAAGAGGTTGGCGAAAGAACACAACAAACGCAAATCAAGATATCGTGGCTTGGCTTCACTGGCAACCACCAAAATTATTGGACACTCCAACTCAGCAGAAACAGAAAAAGAGAATGATTTTAAAGCTATGATTATCCAGTTATTTGAGGCACATAAAGAGGAAACCAAAAAATCTCTCAGAGAAATAGTCGTAGAGATTCAAACAGTTAAAGAGGATACCAAAAAATCCCTTAACGATTTGGCCTCCCAAATAGAAACAAAGAAAAACAAGGTGAATGAAGAAGCTCTTAAAGAAACACATGCAAATATAGCCAAACAATTGGAGGCAGAAACAGAGGCACTAAGAGAGGAAACAAACAAACAAACAAAAAAAATAGAGACCATCTTGGAGACACAGGAATCCACACTCAAACAGATGAAGGAAATGTTGCAAGACATGAAAACAGAATTAGAATTAGAATCAATAAAGAAAACACAAACTGAGAAAACCCTGGAACTGAAGAACTTAGAAAAAAGAGAAGGAAACTCAAAGGTAAGCATCACTAATAGAATACAAGAGATGGAAGAGAGAATCTCGGGTGCTGAAGATACACTCACAGAAATTGATACTTCTCTCAAAACAAAAATAAAATCAGAAAAATCACAAACACAAACCAGCCAAGAAATCAAGGATGCCATGAAAAGGCAAAATATAAGAATAATAGAAATTGAAGAAGAAGAGGAGTCCAGGTTACAAGGTCCAGAAAATATTTTTAAGAAAATCATAGAAGAAAATTTTCCCAACCTAAAGAAAGAGATGTCCACAAACATACAAGAGGCCTACAGAACACCAAATAGACTAGACCAGAGAAGAAACTCCTCACTCCACATCATAGTCAAAACATTGAACCTACAGAAGAAAGAAAAAATTCTAAAAGCAGCAAGGGAAAAAGGCCAAGTAACATATGGAGGTAGACCTATCAGAATCACACTGGACTTCTCATCAGAAACTATGAAAGCCAGAAGAGCCTGGGGAGATATCATGCAGTCCCTAAGGGATCACAGGTGCCAACCTAGACTACTTTACCTAGCAAAGCTTTCAATCAACATAGATGGAGAAAATAAAATATTCCAGGACAAAACTAAATTTAAGCAATATTTGAACAAAAACCTAGCCCGACAGAAGATATTAGAAGGAAAATTCCAATCCAATGAAAACAAATACGCCCAAGAAAACATAGGTTGAAGAAAATTTCCAACAAAAATCAAAACCAAACAAGCAATGATTCACAGTAACATCGCCAACTCCACAATAATAGGAAATAATATTCAATGGTCTTTATTATCTATCAACATCAATAGACTCAACTCTCCACTAAAAAGACACAGACTAACAGAATGGGTGCGGAAACAGGAACCAACATTCTGCTGCATCCAAGAAACACACCTAAGCAACAAAGATAAACATTACAGTTTTTCAAGCAAATCGACCCAAAAAACAAGCAGAAGTGGCTATCCTAATATCTAATAAAATAGATTTTCAACCAAAACTAATAAAAAAAGACATAGAGGGTCACTACATTTTCATCAAAGTAAAAATTCACCAAGAAGACATCACAATTCTAAACATCCATGCCCCAAATACAAGAGCACCCACATTCATAAATGAAACATTATTAAAGTTTAAACCACACATTGATTGCAATACCCTAATAGTGGGTGACTTCAACACCCCACTCTCACCAAGGGACAGATCAACTAGACAGAAACCAAATAGGGAAATAAAAGCACTTACAGAGTCCCTAAATCAAATGGACCTAATAGACATCTACAGATCGTTCCACCCAAACTCAAAAGAGTAAACACCTTCGTTTCAGCACCTCATGGAACCTTCTCCAAAATAGACCATATAGTTGGTCACAAAGCAAGCCTCAACAGATATAAAAAGATTGAGATAATCTCTTGTATTCTATCGGACCACCATGGACTAAAGCTGGACATCAACAACAACAGAAATAACAAAAAGCTGACAGGCACATGGAAACTGAACAACTTGTTACTCAATGACAGCAGGGTTAAGAAAGAGATAAAGAAAGAATTTAAAGACTTCCTAGAATTCAATGAAAATTAAGGCACAACATACCCAAATTAATGGGATACATTGAAAGCAGTGTTCTGGGGCATATTTATAGCACTAAGTGCCTGCAAGAAAAAATTCGTAACATCACATACAAACAACTTCATGGCCCAACTGAAAACCCTAGAAAAAAAAAAAGCAGATAGATCCAAAAGAAGCAGACAGCTGGAAATAATCAAACTCAAGGCTGACATCAATCAATTATCAACAAATAAAACTATTCAAAGAATCAATGAAAGAAAAAGTTGGTTCTTTGAGAATATCAACAAGATAGACAAACACTTAGCCAAGCTAACTAAAAATCAGAGAGAATCTATCCAAATCAGCAAAATCAGAAATGAAAATGGGGACATAACTACAGACACTGAAGAAATCCAAACAATCATTATGTCATACTACAACTATATGCCACAAAATTTGAAAATTTAAACGAAATGGACAATTTTCTTGATAGATTCCATCTACCAACATTAAGTCAAGATCAGATAGAAAGACTGAATAGTCCTATATCCCCCAAGGAAATTGAAGTAGTCATTAACAGTCTCCCCTCCATAAAAAGCCCTGGACCAGATGGTTTCAGCGCAGAATTCTACCAGACCTTCAAAGAAGTGCTAATACCAATTCTCCTCAAACTATTCCACAAAATAGAAACAGAAGGAACATTACCAAACTCATTCTATGAAGCGACAGTCACCTTGATTCCCAAACCACACAAAGACCCAACAAAAAAAGAGAACTTCAGACCTATCTCTTTTATGAATATTGATGCAAAAATACTCAATAAAATACTTGCAAACTGAATCCAAGAACATATCAAAGATATCATCCACCATGACCAAGTAGGCTTCATCCCAGGCATGCAAGGGTGGTTCAACATACGGATATCCATCAATGTAATCCACCACATAAACAAACTGAGGAGAAAAACCACATGATCATCTCCTTGGACGCCGAAAAAGCATTTGACAAATCCAACACTGATTCATGTTTAAAGTATTGGAGAGATCAGGGATACAAGGCACATACTTAAACATAGTAAAGGCAATATACAGCAAGCCTACAGCCAACATCAAACTCAATGGAGAGAAACTTAAATCAATCCCACTGAAATCAGGGACAAGACAAGGCTGCCCACTCTCTCGATATCTCTTCAACATAGTACTTGAAGTCCTAGCCAGAGCAATAAGACAATTAAAGGAGATCAAGGGGATACAAATTGGACAGGAAGAGGTCAAAGTGTCACTATTTGCAGATGATATGATAGTATACATGAGTGACACCAAAAATTCAACCAGAGAACTCCTTCAGCTGATAAACACCTTCAGCAAAGTGGCTGGATACAAAATCAACTCAAAAAAATCAGAAGCCCTCCTGTATACCAAAAACAAAAGGGACGAGAAAGAAATTAGGGAAACAACACCCTTCACAATAGACACTAATAACATAAAATACCTTGGGGTGACACTAAGCAAGCAAGTGAAAGAGATTTTTGAGTAAAACTTCAAGTCGCTGAAGAAAGAAATTGAAGAAGATATCAGAAGATGGAAAGATCTCCCGTGCTCATGGATTGGTAGGATTAACATTGTGAAAATGACCATCCTGCCAAAAGCAATCTATAGATTCAATGCAATTCCCATCAAAATACCAACTCAGTTCTTTTCAGACCTTGAAAAAAAGATTCTCAGCTTCATATGGAGAAACAAAAAACCTAGAATCTCCAAAACAACACTGTACAACAACAGACCATCTGGAGGTATCTCCATTCCCGATCTCAAGCTGTACTACAGAGCAATAGTAATAAAAACTGCATGGTATTGGCATAGAAACAGAAAGGAGAATCAATGGAACCAAATAGAAGACCAATAAATAAACCTGGGTACCCATGAATACTCAATTTTTTACAAGGCAGCCAAAACCATTCAATGGAAAAAAGATAGCATCTTCAACAGATGGTGCTGGTCTAATTGGATCTACATGCAGAAAAATGAAAATAGATCCATATTTATCACCCTGCACAAAACTAAAGTCCTAGTGGATCAAAGACCTCAACATAAAACCAGATACACTAAATCTGTTAGAAGAAAAAGTGGGAAACAGCCTAGAACTCATTGGCACAGGAGACAACTTCCTGAACAGAACTCCAACAGCACAGGCTTTAAGAGCAACAATCAATAAATGGGACCTCATGAAACTGAAAAGCTTCTGTAAAGCAAAGGACACCATCATCAAAACAAAATGACTGCCTACAGATTGAGAAAGAATCTTCACCAACCCTTTATCTGACAGAGGGCTAATATCCAGTATATATAAAGAACTAAAAAAGCTGAAAAGTAGCAAACCAAGTAATCCAATTAAAAAATGGGAACAGAGCTAAACAGAGAATTCCTTGTAGAGGAATATAGAATGGCAGAGAAACACTTAAAGAAATGCTCAACATCATTAGCCATTAGGGAAATGCAAATCAAAACGACCCTAAGATTTCACCTTACACCCATCAGAATGGCCAAGATGAAAAACACAAATGACAACACATGTTGGAGAGGTTGTGGAGAAAGGGGAACCCTCCTCCATTGCTGGTGGGAATGTAAACTGGTACAACCACTTTGGAAGTCAATCTGGTGCTTTCTCAGACAATTAGGAATAGTGCTTCCTCAAGACCCAGCTATACCACTGCTAGGCATATACCCAAAATTTGCTCAAGTACACAAAAAGGACATTTGCTCAACCATATTTGTAGCAGCTTTATTTGTAATAGCCAGAACCTGGAAACAACCCAGATGTCCATCAACGGTGGAATGGGTACAGAAATTGTGGTATTTTTACACAATGGAATAGTACTCAGCAATCAAAAAGGAGGAAATCATGAAATTTGCAGGCAAATGGTGGGATCTAGAAAAGATCATTCTGAGTGAAATATCCCAGAAGGAGAAAGACAAACATGGGATATACTCATTTATATAGACCTATAAGATATGATAAACATAATGAAATCTATACACTTAAAGAAGATAATCAAGAAAGCATACAGGGGGTATGATGATCAATCCTCATTTAGAAAGACAAATGGGATATATATTGAACGTATAACAGGAGTTTACCACAGAAAACATCTGAAAGACTCTACCTAGCAGTGCTCCAAAATAGATACTAAGACTCACAACCAAACCTTCGGCAGAGTGCAAGGAATCATATGAAAGAAGGGGAGTTTGATGTGGAAAGGATAGGAGCTCCACAAGGACCAAATGGGCACAGGGTCTTTTCTGAGATGGACACTCAACCAAAGTCCATGAGAGGATAAAACCTAGAACCGCTACTCGGATGTGACCCGTGATAGCTCAGTAATCAATTGGTTTCCCATAGTAAGGGGAACAAGGACTATTTCTAACAGGAACTCAATGACTGGCTCTTTGACCTCCCCACCTCCCAAGGGAGAAGCAGTACTGTTAGGCCACAGAGGAGAACTTTGCAGCCAGTCCTGAAAATACCTGACAAAAAGGAGTCATATGAAAGGGGAGGAGGTCCTCCCCTATTACTGGACTTGGAAAGGGGCAGGGAGGAGATGGGATTAGTGGCCTTGGAAAGGGGCAGGGAGGATTGGGGAGGGAATGAGGGATACAGCTGGGATACAGAATTAACAAAATGTAACTAATGAGAAAAATAAAATTAAAGAATAAAAAAGAAAAAAGAAAAATCTGAACTTTATATGGAAAAATAATGAACCCAGAATTGCTAAAACAATCCTCTACAAAAAAAGATCTTGTGGAGCTTTCTCTATCCCTGATTTCAAGCTTTACTATAGAGCTACAGTAATAAAAACTGTGGTACTGGTATAGAAACAGAATGCTGGATCAATGCAATTGAATAGAACACCAAGTCCCTTAAAGAAAACTGAGTTCATCTTTGCCGCATCCTCCTACCAATCCCAAGAAGAAGCCATCAGTCCTGAAGAGATCTCTACTTCATTACTTTGATCACAGTTTTTCTCTTGTACTTATTTATTACAAATTGTTCACTTTGTATCTGCTCTGCTGCCCCCTCCCTCTTCTCCATCCAGTTCCACCCACCTGCTTCTTCGAACCTCTATGTCCTTTCTCTAGTTCCCTGATTGGGAAGGTTCTACTCCCACTTCTATCTGTCCACAATTTATTAGGTCTCATCAAGTCAGGCTGCATCACTGTAATCTGCAGCCTGATTCTCCAGGCCTTGTTCTTCTTGTGTCCTCAATTCCCTCTACTTATAACACTTACTGCCTCTGCTCCTGCAGGTTTCCCAGAGCTCTGAGATGAGGAAGAATTTCATAGGAAAATCTCATTTAGAGCTCGGTGTTTTAAGGTTTCTCTCTGACTGTGGGTCTCTGTATGCAATCCAATTTGATGCAGAAGGAAGCATCTCTGGGGATCAAGAACATGGTACTCATCTATCGGTTGAGGGCAGAGAGCAAGATATTTTTAATAAAAACAGCCTGGGTTGCTTAAAAATTTCTGTAGGATGCTCTGGCCCAGCAACTCAATTAACTGCTACTCAACCCCCCTAGTGGAACACTGGTTTGTTCACAATACACAGCCTATTGGAACTTTAACCCCCACTATTAGGAGTCCCTCTAATAAGTGAACACATTCATTATTTGGCTTTCTGTGTTTTAGTTACTTCACCCAGGATGATTTTTTTTCTGGTTCCATCGTTTTGGCTAAAAATGAAATATTTTCTTGGCTGAATAATACTCCATTATGGAAATATTCCACATTTTCACCAAGGGAGATTACCAGTCCTATTATTTAGTTCTTGGAAGTTTCTGCAAATTTAATAAGTTTATTCAATGACACACTATCAAGATAACTGGTTTTTTTAGACTAGAAGTCCCTCCATCTTCTTCTACAACTTCCTGGTGATTTGAATTACAATGTGTCCCAAAATTACTCTAATTTCAGGTTTAGTCCCCAGTGAGTAAATATCTGGGAAGGGATAGGTGGTATGGCATTGTTAGATAGTATCATTACTCTTAGAGTTTTAGTATAGAAGGGGGTGCTTTGAGGTTGATATACCAATGCTTCTGATCAGACAGAATGGGGTCTCTGTCACTCAATCTCTGTCACTTTATGTCTTTGTTTCTGTTACTTGTAGTTTCTCTCTTTCTGAAACTGTCTCTATAGTTCTTTCTCTTTCTCTCTCTCTCTCTGCTTTCTGCATGTGATTCAGTATGAGAATGTCTCAGTTCTGCTGAAGGACTACAAAAAGATGACTGTTTTCTTGACATCAGGTATGTTCTCTGTAAAAATATAAGCAAGGTCCCAAATAAATGCTTTTTGTTCAATGAATTGCCTTGGTCAGTGAGCATTTTCCCAGTAAATAATTCATTCATTGAGGACATATCTGTGCATTTAACAAATAATAATGGAATCTATGATAATATGAATTTCACATGGCAAGGACACATGACTTTATTGAAGACCACTTGAAAGAAATATGTGACCCCTTTTCTGAACTAACAATCTTGGACACAGGAACTGTCATCTTTGGGTTGCGTGCTTTCAGCTGCCCAGATTGAGGCATGTAGGGCTTTTCAGCCTTTCTCTAAAGCAGGTTTTCCATTTGGTCCTTTTAATGACTGGCTGCTGAAACTCTTACTGAATTTTAGTTGTTTCATGACTTCATTCTCCATCTCAGCCAATCAGGAACTGAGAGAATCTTGAAGATTCCATGGAAATGAGTAAAAAATATCCACAGTATCTAGTATCTCTGATCTGCTCACACCTGACTATTGATTGTTAAACACAACAAGACTTTAACTCATCACTTTATCCAGATCTCACACCTTATTCCTGCTTTCCTCTGTGACATTGTCAGGTAGGAAATGAAACTTTGATGTTTATTTAATTTGACAGCTTCCTTAGTAGGGAAGCCTCAAAGTGAGATTAAGGGGAATGTGGGATGAAGGGGAATGTACCAAATGACAAGGTGGTATGTAAAATGAGAATTGAGGGGCAATAAACTATTTGAAAGCTGGTTCTGTTTTACACTATTATTGGTACCGTCTATGAGCAGGGTTACCTAGGCTCACCTGGATGGATCAGCAGCTGTGTCCTACTCAGTGGTCATGGAGAAATCCTCTTGTTCCTGGGGTTTACAGTCAAAACTGGGCATTCAGGATAGAGAACTATGTCCATGTTATTTGCCTAGGACACAAGAGCAGCAGTGTTTCCTGCTCTTGTCCTCCAGATGGCTTGTTCAGAGGTGCCACCTGAGCTCATGGGGTCTGAGGTAGCTGGGTAACCACTAGTTCATGGCCAGGATTCTCTGTGACTTAATGAGTTCCTGGAAAGCATGCCTTACAAAGTCAAACTCTGCCATCCTTTGGCATAATCTTTTCTCCATGTCCTTATACTCCTTTCCCATTGCTCCTGGGCTCAAATTCCTACCATGTGTCACACTAATTGTTTTCTTTAAAATACTTCAATTTTGTGTTGTTCATATGCTAATTGGAACACAATCAGTCTCTCTGCCATGTCTCTTAAAGAAAACTGAGTTCATCCTTGCTGCACCCTGGTACCACCCCCAAGAAAAATCATCAGTCCTGTAGAGCTCTATAGTTCATCAACTTGATCAGTTTTTCATATGTATTAATTATGATTTGTTCACTTTTTTCACATCTGCTGCTTTCTCCATCTTCTCATTCCAGTCCCACCAACCCTCCTTCTTTTATCCCTATGCCCTTTCTCTATTTCGTTGTTTGGGTAGGTCCTCCTCCCCCTTCTATCTAATCCTAGCTTATCAGGTCTCATCAAGGCTAGCTGCTTCATCTTCCTCTGCAACCTGATTCTCAGGCCATTGTTCTCCATGTGTCCTCAATCCCCTCTATTTACAACAGTCTCCTTGCCTACTCTTCTGCAGGCTTCCCAGAACTTTGATGGGAAAGAGAATTTCATAAGGAAATCCCATTTAGAGCTGGGAGTTTTAAGGTCTCCCTGTCTGTTTAATATCAGACTATGGGACTCTGTGTGCAATCCCATTTGATGCAGAAGGAAGCATCTCTGGGGTGCAAGAACATGGCACCAATCTATCATCTGAATGCAGAGAGCAACATATTTTGATAACAACAGACTGGGTTGCTTGAACATTTCCATAGGATGCCCTGGGTCAACATATAAATTAACTGTCATCTAACAACCCTAGTGGAAGAACTTTACTCTCCACTATAAGGATAGCTCCTAACAAATGAATACATGTCATATTTGTCTTTCTGCATTTTAGTTATTTCACCGCTAATGATTTTTCCTGGTTCCATACTGTTGCCTGAAAATATGATGTCATTTTCTTAGTTGAATAATACTCTGTTACAGAAATATTCCACATTTTTCCCAAAGAAGATTTTCGGTCCTGTTCCTTAGTCATTGGAAGTTGCCAAGACTTTAATAATTGTATTGTATGATAAACTATAAAGATAACTATGTTCTTTTAGCTTAGATTTTCCTTCATTTTCTTCTGCTTCCTAATGATTTAAATTGAAATGTGCACTCTTATACGTTGAGTCCCCTGTGAGGAAATGTCTGATATGGGGTAGGAGGGATGACCTTGTTAGATAATATAAGAAAATAGCATATCATTTAGAGCTGGGTTTTTTAACATCTCTCTGTGCATAATATCAAACTGTGTGTCTCTATATACAATCCCAGTTGATTCTGAAGGAAGCAACTCCGTGGATACAAGAACATGGCCCTGCTCTATCATTTGAGGAAAGAGAGCAACATACTTTAATAACAACAGCCTGGGTTTCTTGAAAATTTCTGTAGGATTCCCTGGCCCAACAACTCATTTCACTGCCATCCAATCTCCCTAGTGGAAGACTGATTTGGTCACAACAGTTGGCCTGTTGGATCTTTATCCCCTAGTATTAGGAGATCTCCCACTAAGTGAATACATACCATATTTGTCTTTCTGCATTTAGTTACTTCACCAAGGAAGATTTTTCCTGGTTCCATCCATTTGCCTGAAAATATCACGATGTAATTTTCTTAGCTGAATAATACTCCACATTTTCCCCAAAGGAAATTGCCCGTCCTCTTCTTTAGTCTTCGGAAGTAGAGAGAATTTAGTCATTATATTGAATGACAAACTATCAAGAAAACTATGTTCTTTTAGCCTAGAATGTCCTCGATCTTCTTCCATTTCCAGGTGATTTGAATTGCAATGTTCCCTTGAAAATCATCTATTTACAGGTTTAGTCCCAAGTGAAGAAATGTCTGGGAATGGTTACAAGTTATGGCCTTGTTTATTTCCCTAATTGCTTTTTCCACATTTTTATCTTTTGAGTACAGGGGGGATACACATTATTTTTTTGTTAATTTTGTATCCAGCCACTTTGCATAAGGAGTTTATCAGCTGTAGGAGTTCCCTGGTAGAACTTTGGGGGTCACTCAGGTATACTATCATATCATCTGTAAATAGTGATACTTTGACTTCTTCCTTTCTGTTTTTTTTTTCCCATTGAAATTCTTCAATTGTCTTAATATTCTAGCAAGGACTTCCAGAATTATTTTGAAGAGATATGGAGAGAGTGGGCACCCTTGCCTCATCCCTGATTTCAGTGGGATTCCATTAAGATTTTCTCAGTTTAGTGTGATGTTGACTATAAGCTTTGTGTATATTGCCTTTACTTTATTTAGAAATGTGATTTGTACCCATGATCTCGCCAATGTTTTAAACATGAATGAATGTAGGATTTTGTCAAATGCTCTTTAGCATCTAAGGACTTAATGCGGATTTTTTCTTTCATTTTCTAATATGGTGGATCACATTGATGGATTATCATTGTAAAAATGGCCATTTTACCAAAAGCAATCTACAGATTTAATTCTATTCCCATCAAATTACAAACAGAATTGTTTAGAGACCTTTAAAGAAAAATTCTCAACTTCATATGAAAAAACAAGAAGCCCAGAATTGCTAAAACAAACCTCTACAATAAAAGATCTTCTGGAAGTATCTCCTTCACTGATTAAGGTGTATTATCGAGCAACAGTAATAACTGCATGGTAGTGGCATAGAAACAGAATGGTGGATCAATGAAATCAAATAGAAGACCCAGAAATAAATCCATACACTTATGGACACCTGGTTTTTGACAAAGATATCAAAACCATACAATGGAAAAAAGAATCTTCAACAAATGTTGCTGGTCTAACTGGAAGTCTACATGTACAAAAATGCAAATAGATCTATACTCATAAACCTGCACAAAACTAAGGTCCAAGTGGATCAAAGACCTCAACATAAAACAAGACAAATTAAATCGGTTAGAATAAAAAGGGGGGAAGAACCTTGAATTCATTGGCACAGGAGACAAATTCTGGAACAGAACACCAGTTTCTCAGATTCTAAGAGCAACAATCAGTAAATGGAACCTCAATGAAACTAAAAAGCTTCTGTAAAACAAAGAACACTGTCATCAAAACAAAACATATGCCTCCAGATTGGGAAAGAATCTTCAAAAACCCTTTATGTGACAGAGGGCTAATATCCAGTATATATACAGAACTAAAGAAGTTGAAAGGAAACAAATCAAGTAATCCAATTAAAAAATGGGGAACAGAGCTAAACAGAGAATTCTTGACAGAGTAATATCGAATGGTAGAGAAACACTAAAAGAAATGCTCAAAGTCATTAGCTATCAGTGAAATATGAAACAACCCTGTGATTTCACCTTACACCCATCACAATGTCTAAGATCAAAAACTGAAGTGACAACATATGCTGGGGAACCCTTCTCCACTGCTTTTGGAAATGAAAACTTGTACTATTCCTGGTGAGAATGTAAACTTGTACAACCACTCTGGAAACCAGTCTGGTGCTTTATCAGACAACTAAGAATAGTGTTTCCTCAGGATACATTTCTATCACTCCTCAGCATATATCCAAAAGAAGCTCAAGTACTCAATAAGGACATTTGCTCAGCCATATTTGTAGCAGGTTTTTTTTTTTTTTTTTTTTTTTTTTTTTACCAGAGTCTGTAAACAACCCAGATGCCACCCAACAGAATAATAGATACAGAAATTGTGGTACATCTACACAATGGAATATAACTCAGCAATAAAAATCAAGGAAATCATGAAGTTTTCAGGTAAAGGTGGGAACTGGAAGTGAGCTATCCCGGAAGCAGAAACACACACACCGTATATACCTATTCATATAGACATATAATGTAGGATAAACTTACTAAACTGTACACCTAAAGAAACTAATCAAGAGGAAGGACTTTGGCTCGCTGTGGGGTTTCCTCCTATCAGGGACACACAGCCTTTGCTGTTCTGTCTGTGATGGTGAATAGAACCTGCAGGCATAGACTTGTGTGGCTTCCCCTTTCTGGAGATTGTGTGCCTTGGAATCAGCTAATATGCACTTCCTATTTACTCTAGTAACTAATTTAGTTCCTCCTCAAATCTCTGATGGGGTTGAATACCAAATAGCTATAGGGCCACAAAAAGCTTAAGTTGTTTTGATGTTAAGAAATGCTTTCGTATAAGAAATACCAATGAGGCCAATGAGGATAAAAGTTAATTTAGCTATAGAACTCTGAACTTGTTAAGATTGAGAGGATAATCAGATACTTTCTCCTAAGTTCCTAAATATACATGGACTGGACATTGCACATATAGATTTTACCTCATAGTTTTCCTAATTTCGTAATTATTGTATTGAAATAAAAGAAGCCTTTTATTGTACTTAAAGGGGGAAATGTTGGCAAAATGTTTTTTGAAATGTATACACCTTGTTCATTCAAATGCAGATTTCCTACTCCCCACTCTTTGGTTTCAATCCGGGTATTACATTGTGATACTTATACTATGCATCCTGTCTCAACTTTGTGTAAACAGGCCAAAATAAAGCAACTGGCCACAATGTTGAGCAAGGAGAGGAGATGAGGCAGAGGACAGGATAGAGGGAAGTTCAGAGCCAGAGTGCAGGAAATGAGTGGGAGGAAAATAGGGGAAGGGCAGAGCTATGAGAGCAGAGATGGGATGGGAACTAGGAACTATGTAGAGAATGAACTAGACCCAAGATTTCATAAAAAAAAAAGTAAGTTAAATGGGTAAAATCTAAGATAGGACACTATGAGAGATTGGACGTAGAGGAGGGAGTAACTATTGGCCAGCATTTTGTGTTCTAGTTTAACTAAATAAAACCAGAATCTCTGTGGTGACTTGGTTGTACAGCTCTATAGGATTAAGAACAGCTTTATCAAAAGATATGTCAGTGGTAAATATTAATTGACACATACAACACATCTGTCATACCATTGTGATGAAATAATAGCATTGCTAAGTCAAAATAGCATTGTGATGTTATAATACCAATGTGAAGTCATAGTACCATTGTGAAGTCATAATATCAATGAAATGTCAAGACACCATTGTGAAATTATAATACCATTAGAATCCGATACCACTGTGATGACATCATGGCATGATGTCATCATAGCATGGTGATGTCAAATCATTGATAAGGCATAAAAGTATTTTGATGTCATAATAGCATTGTGATGTCATAATACCTTTGTGAAGTCATCCAGTTGTGAAGTCATGATAGCATTGTGATGTTATAATACTATTGCTTTGTCATAATACCATTGGGATGTCATGACACCATTTTGATATCATCATAGCATTGTGCTATCTTAACACTGTTTTGATGTCATAATACCTTTGTGATGTCATCATAGCATTGTGATGTCATATCATTGTGATGTCCTAATGCCTTGTGAACTGGTACCATTCTGAAGTCATAATAGCATTGTAATGACATATATTGTTGTGATGTCCTAAAAACATTGTAAAGCCATATCTTTGTGAATTCCTAATAGAATTGTGACATCATAATACATTGTGGTGTCATATCATTGTATACATTGTGGTGTCATATCATTGTGTTTTCATAATACCATTGAGATGTCATACCATTGTGATATCATCATAGCATTGTGATGCTGACATAGCATTGTGATGTCATACCATTGAGATGTCAAAATAGAATTTTGATATAATATCATTGTGATGTCTTAATACCATTGTGAACTCATACCTTTATGAAATCATAATTCCATTTTTATGTTATCATAGTATTATGAATTCATAACACAATTGTGATGTCAAACATCATTGTGATGTCATAACATTGAGATGTCATAATAGCATTATAATGTGATAAAACCATTGTGATGTTATATCATTGTGATGTCATAATAGTATTTAGATGTCATAGCATTGTGATGTCATAATATCTGATTGAGGTCATAATAGCATTGTGATACATAATAGCATTGAGATGTCCTAATATCATTGTAAATTCATACAGTTGTGAAGTCATAATAGCATTGTGATGTAGTAATACTATTATGCATTCATAAGGTCAGTGTGATGTCATAATACCATTGTGATATCATAACAGCTTAGGATGTCATAATACTAATGAGATGTCATATGACAAACATGTCATAATAGCATTGTGATATCAGAATATCATTAGGATGTCAAGTTGAATTTTGATGTCATGATGATTTGTGATGTCATTATAGCATTGTGAATTCATAATAGCATTGTAATGTCATAATACAATTTTGAGTTCATAATTGCATTATGATGTCATAACAGCATTGAGATGTCATATGTCATATCATTGTGATGTCATAATAGCATTTTGATGTTATACAATTGTGTTTTCTTAATACATTTTAATCTTAATACCAATGTGATATAATAGCATTGTGATGTCATAACATTATGATGTCATAATATTTTTTCTTATGTCATAATAGCATTGTGAAGTCTTAACACCATTGTGTTTTCATATCAATATGCAGTTCTAATAACATTGTGATGTTATAATGTCATTGTGTTGTCAAAATTCTATGGTGATGTCATACCACAGTCATGTAGTAATACCATTTTGATGTTATAATATATTTATCATGGCATAATGGCAGTGTGTTCTCATAATAGCATTGTGATGTCTTATCAATGTAACATCCTAATACCATTGTGAACTCATACCTATAAGAAGTTTAATTTGCATTGTGAAGTCTTAATATAATTGTGATGTCAAAATACCATTGTGATATTATGATAGAATTTTCAGGTCATAATGCCATTGATATTTCAAAATGCCATTGTGATGTCATACCACAATCAGGTCATATTAGCTTTCTGATACCATAATAGCATTGTGATGTTATATCATTGTGATGGAATTATAGCATTGTGATGTCATAGAACCATGTGTTGTCATAATACCATTGTGATATGACAATAGCATTGTGAAGTCATAATAGCCTTGGTAAGGCAGCATTTTCACAGTAAGTAATTTACTGACTGAGGACTTATCTGTGGATTTAATAAATAAAAATAGAATCTGTGGTAATTTGAGAAGACTCACATGACAAGGATTGGTGACTTTATTAAAGACCACTTGAAAGAAATATGTGACACTTTTCCTGAACGTTAGAAGAGTCCTGGTCACAGGAACTGTCATCTCTGTGTTGTGTGCTTTCAAATGCCCAGATTGAGACATGTATTGCTGCTCAGCCTTTCTCTCAAATAGGCTGTCCACTTGGCCCTTTAAATAACTGGCTCCTGAAACTCTTACCTGCTTTCACCGCTTTCTTGACATCATTCTGCCTTTCAAGCAATCAGCACAAGAAAGAATATAGAGGTTTCCATGGAGATGAGTAAACAAACTTTTCTCAGTCTCCAGTACCTCTGATCCTATGGACATGTGACTTTTTCTTGTAAAACCTAACAAAGCTTTATCCAGATCCCACAATTTTAATCCTGTTTACCCCTGTGACAATGTCAGGTAGGAAAGGAAACATTAATGTTTATTTAATTGGACAGCTTCCTAAGTAGGGAAGCTTCAAAGTGATGTGAAATTAAGGGGAATGTACCCAATGACAAGATAGTTACAACTGTGGTCTTGGATCTGAAATATCTTTGGTTGTGACTTTGAACTGAACAGTTACGTATGTACCCACTAAATTTACTTTCACATTCTTATTGATATAATAAGCAGACTGTGTCTAGGGTTCCCTGGGGTATTGAGTTTTTAAGAGTAGGATAAGAGAAGTAAACCAGAAAATTCCTGACACTTGTTAGCTGAAACAGAGAAAGATTGGTTAGTGTAAAAGGAGAACTAAGGGGCAATAAACTATTTGACAGCTAGTGATGTTCCACACTCTTTTTTCCAACTCTCTATGAGCAACCATTGTCTTGGCTAAATGGACTGGATTGGCAGCTCTGACCTACCCTGTAGTCAGTGAGCAATCCTCCTGATCCAGGCGTTTTAAGTTAAAACTGAGCTCAGGACAGAGAAATCAACCCATTTTATATGTTTAGAAAAAAAAAAAAAAAAACAGCAGCTGTTTTTCCTGCTTGGTCCTCAATACAAACCCTCTAAATGTAGTGTTAGTGACAGGACTGCTTGATCCGAAGTGCCACCTGAGCTTATGAGGTTGGGGTAGTGGGTAAAACGAGTTCATGGCTAGGATTCTCTGCTACGTAATGAGTTCCTGGAAAGCATTCCTTACATAGTGAAACTCTACACTCCTTGAGAGGAATCTTTTCTCCGTGTTAAAAGTCATTATAAAAGTTATTAACCTATTTTTTATTGATTATGTGGGAATTTCATATAATATACATTATACTTCTTTTCCATTGCTCCCAGGTTCAAATTCCTTCCCACATGTCAATTTTTATTTTCTTCAAAATACATGAATTTAAGTATGTGTTTTTCATCTATGCAGTGGAACATGATCAGGGTCTCAGTGTAAAGACCTTGAAGAAAACTGGGTTCATCCTTCCCACACTCTGGGACCACCCCCAAGAAGAAGCCATCAATTCTGAAGAGCACTATACTTCATCTTCTTGATCACAGTTTTTCATATACATTTTATTATGATTTGTTCACTTTGTATTCCCTCTGCTACCCCATCTATCTTCTCCTTCCAGTCCCACCCACATGCCTTCTTCTACCCCTATGCCTTCTCTCTATTTTCATGACAGGGGAGCTCTTCCTCCCCTTTATATCTTACCCTAGCTTATCACAATTCAATAAGCCTGGCTGCATCTTCTTCTGTGGCCTGATTCTCAGGGAATTGTTATCCTTGTGTCCTGGATTCCCTCTACCTAGGACACTCTTCCTGCCTCCTCTCCTGCAGAGAGCTCTGAGGGGATGGAGAATTTCATAGGGAGATCCCATTTAGATCTGGGTGATTTAAAGTCTATCTTTGCATAATATCAGACTGTGGGTCTCTGTTGCAATTCCGTTTGATGCACAAGGATGCATCTCTGTGGATACAACACATGGCACTGATCTATCATTTGAGGGCAGAGAACAACATATTTTAATAGTAACAGCCTGGGTTGCTTTAAAATTTCTGTAGGATGGCCTGGCCCAAAAATCAATTAACTGACACCCAATCCCCCTAGTGAAAGACTGGTGTGGTCACAAACAATGGCCAAATGGAACTTTATCCCCCAATATTAGGATACCTCCTAATAATGGAATACATACCTTGTTTCTTCCTGTATTTTAGTTATTTCACCCAGAATGGTTTTTCCTGGTTCTATCCATTTGCCTGAAAATATCATGATGTAATTTTCTTAGCTGGATAATACTCTGTTATGAAAATATTCCACATTTTCCACAAAAAAGGTTGTCAGTCATATTCTTTAGAACTTGGAAGTAACTGGGCCTTTAAACATTGTATTGAATGACAAACTATCAGAATTACTATGTTCTTTTACCCTAGCACTCCTTCCATCATCTTCTACTTCCTGGTGATTTGAATTTTTATTGATTATGTGAAAATTTGATGGAATATACATTACACTCCTTCTCCATTGTCCCAGATTAAAATTCCTACCCATGTGTCATACTAAAATATTTTTAAATACATCAGTTCTAATATGTGATGTTCATATAAACATTGGAACATGATCAGAGCCGCAGTGTCAAGTCCCTTAAAGAAAACTGAGTTCATCCTTCCTGCAGAATGGCACAACCCACAAGAAGAAGCCATCAATTCTGAAGAGCTCTATACTTCATCACCATGATCACAGTTTTTCTTATGTACTTATTTATTATGATTTGTTCACTTTCATTCTGTTGCCTCCTTCATCTTCTTCTCCCAATCCCACTCTCTGTCCTTCTCCTAGCCTTAGTGCCTTTCTCTAGTTCTGTGATAGAGGAGGTCCTCCTCCCCCTTCTAATTGACACTACCTTATCAGGTCTCATCAAAGCTCTCTACATCATCTTCCTCTGTGTTCTGACTCTCAGGATTTTGTTCTTTTTGTGTCCTCAATTCCCTCTACTTATGACACTCTTCCTACCTCCTCTCCTGCAGGCTTTCAAGAGATCTGAGTGGAGGGAGTATTTCATAATCTAATCCCATTTGGCCTGGGTGTTTTAAGGTCTCTCTCTCTCTGCATAATATCAGCCTGTGGGTCTCTGTTTGCTTTCCCAATTGATGCAGAAAGATGCATCTCTGTGGATCCAAGAACATGGCACTGATCTATCATTGAGGGCAGAGAGCAACAAATTTTAAAAAGAACAACCTGGGTTGCTTTAAAATTTCCATAAGATGCCCTGACCCAACAACTCAATTAACTGCCATCCAATCCCCCTAGTGGAAGACTGGTTTGGTCATAAACTATGGCCTATTGAACTTAATGCCCCACTATAAGGAGACCTCCTAATAAGTGAACACATACCATCTTTCTGCATTTTAGTCACTTCAACCAGGATGATTTTTCCTGATTCCATCCATTTCCCTGAAAATATCATGATGTCATTTTCTTAGCTGAATAATACTTCATTCCGACAATATTCCACATTTTCCCCAAAAGAGGTTGTCAGTCCTAATCTTTACTCCTTGGAAGTTGCTGGGACTTGAATCATTGTATTCAATGACAAAATATCAGGATAACTATGTTGTTTTAGCCTTGAAACTCCTTCATCTTCTTTTACTTCCTAGGGATTTGAATTGCAATGTCCTCTTGAAGCTCATCTATTTACATGTATTGTCCCTGGAGAGGAAATGTCTGGGAAGGATTATGTGGTATGGCCTTGCTACATAATGTAATTCATATTGGAGTTATATTATAGGAGGGTGTGCTGTGAGGTTGATATGCCAAAGCAAGTGACGAGACAGAATGGGGTCTCTGTCTCTGTCACATTATATCTTTGTTTCTGTTGGTCTAGGTCTATTTCAGAATCTGTCTCTTGAGCACTTTCTCCCCAGTGAGTAAATGTCTGGTAGTGTGAGATTAAGGGAAATGTACAGAATTGCAGGTAGTCTCATCATGTGGTCTTGGATTTGAAATTTCGTATTCAACTGTGACTTTGAACTGAGCAGTTACTGTCATTCTGACTAAATGTACCTTCATATTTTTATTGATATAATAATCTGGTAGGGTCTAGGGTTCCCTGTGGTATTGAGTCTTGAAGATCAGGGAAAAGTGAAAGTAACCTGACAGTCCTGCAGGCTAGTCTAACAGGGAAAGAGGGAGTGTAAACCTGAGGACAGAGATGGGAAGAATGGAGACAAGATAGATTTGTTTTCAAGTCTCAATTTACTGAACGTGCAAACAATGCTTATAAAGGCAAAGGGTACAAGCAACTTTTTTTTTTCACAGCAGCAACACATATGTGCCACCTGGCAAGGCATCCAGGAATTCATTCATGGTTACACCAAGTTTGCTGTCTAGTTCCCAAGGGTGTAGGGAGTTTGCAACTTACTACTCATGCCTAGAGCAGCCCCACGTGCAGAGACTGCCAAGGATAGTCTCTGAGACATGGAACTCAGATAAGACCTGCATCTGGCAAGGCCATAAGGCAGAATTCCAATTACCAGACTCCTTCAGTTCCCCCTTCTTTGCTTTATGGACAGCCTGTCTTAATTTGGTGATATCTGAATTTTTCCTTACTTGTCATCAAGGTCTTGGATGTGATTTTTCTGAGCCTCTGTCTTAGGTTGGGAAAACCTCAATTTTACTCTTACACATCATTGACTTACCTCCATATCAAATGGGGTTGTTAGAGATCTTTAATTTAAATTCATGGACGAACTTGCATGCATTGAAGTTGCCGCAGAAGGAAGAGTAATACACAAGGAATGCAGGCACAGGCCAACAAACCCATGCCCACCAGGCTCCAATTGTCAGTCCCCACTTAAGCACAGAGTCAACTTATGTAAAGGGCCTCCTGAGGCTAGTTCATATATCCAAGGCAGTATTGGACAATTCTAACCTAGTTTTCTTGGCAGATTCTATGTCATGTTTCTTATTTCTATATGTTAACATGTCCAATGAGAAATTTTTGCTAGACCAAATATGAGTAAGGTGATTCTGAACCTGAGTCCAATTAAATTCTGTTTCATCATTCCAAAATCAGAAACCCTAACAGGAATCATAATAAAATCAGGTTGCTTAACAACTAATACTGAAAGAGCAATATTATCAGCACTAACAAAATTATTAAGAATGTAATATACACATACAATTGAATAAGTATCATTGTTCTTAAAATGTCTTACTACAGTGTTTCCAATAAGCAGTAAAAAAGGAGATTTAACACATGCCAAAAAAGAAGTATACTTGATGAATTTAGCAAAGCTACTTGTATTCCCAGAGAGAATGCCTATACATTCCAACGTATCACCCAATTTCCATACATAGGTTTGCCCATTCTTATTTGCAGTACTCCAAAGTCCAGCACAAACAGCTTTTTCTAAAACAAAGAAATTTTGACTGCCTTTACCAGAAGACAAGTTCTTAATATCCTTAACGATAGTCCAGTCCAGTCTAGTCTAAGACTGTAACTGCAATGTCATTTTTCTCAAGAGTAGATAGTGGGCATTTCTCCTATGCATCTTGTCCAAGGAACCATCATTCCAGGACAAATGTGTTGATCCCCTTTCTCACAAAGTGGGTAACTCATTGGAGATGTAAGACTGCCATTCTTAACTCCCATAGGAAGGGACAATAATATCCCTCCAATGATCCACCTTTCCTACTTTCAAAGGGAAACTTGAGCTGACACCCCAACTTTAGAGTAGTAGGCATTCCAAACTATGACCTGGACAGGGAAGACTGGTAAGCTGTCCTAATGAATATTCTCCCTGGTAAAACAAAGAGGATGACCTCTTCCTATTCCTGAAATGTCAAGAGTCTGTTTTACTTGTGTTCCTTCAAAACAGGAAAACCCAGCAACCAAGTGTTATTAACATAAACAAGGACTTCTGGATCATCCCAGGAAAATGGATGTGGTAGAGGTGGATTAAAAATATGGCCCAATATACAGTCATATTGCCTGAATTGGTCTTTATTGACATCATTACCATTGTCAGGCGAAAATTTCTCATAGACTTATTGCACCGGACATTCCGGTAACCATCCATCTGCATCATTTTCCTGTGGAAAATCACAGACAACTAATACTGTCCCCACATGACTACAGGGTAGGGTCCATTTCATTGATTTGTTAAAGGATCCCTCCATTTTACTTTAACAAAAGCTTTCTTGGTTTCTCTATGCCAAAATCTATCTGCTGTAGATTGACCATGCTTACCGAAATTTAAAAAATTCAGAATGAAAAGAATATGATTATTATGATTCTTAGCTGTCCAGGGGAGTAGCTCTCCCTTTTTTTGATTCTTGCAAATAAATCTTAATTGTTTAGTTGGCATGCTCAACCATGCCTTTTCCTTGAGGAATGTAAGGTATTTTAGTCATAAGAAAAACTTTAAACTGTTGACAAAATTTTTTAAAAGATTTGCTACTATATTCTGTTTCATTGTCAGTTTAAGTGTTTAGGACCTCCTAGAACATTAAAAGCCTGTAGACAATGAACAATAACATTATTTGAAGCTTTTCCTGGTTGAGGAATGACAAAAATAAATCCAGAATAGGTATCTATGCAAACATATACATATTTTAATTGTTTAAATTCAGGAATATGAGTAGTATCCATTTGCCAAATCTGATTTGGAACCTCGCTTTTAGGAATGACTCACAATTGAGGAACAGGCTGTAATTGAGGACTAGTAATGCAAGCCTTGACTATACTATGGGCGTCTTCCTTAGTCAATCCATATTTAAGTCTCAAGGTTTGACTTCTAAGATGATGCATACTATGGGCATCCTGGGCTCTTTTTAACTGTGAATAGTAAACTTTGGTTATCTTATCTACCAATTCATTCCCTTTAGATGGGGGGTCCTGCCAAATTAGAATGAGCCAGCAAACGTGGTATAAAAAAGGGAAAGGGTTTTTTTTTCTATCAAAATTTGAATTTTAAAAATAAAATTCCAGCAGGAGATGTCTGAATTTGACCTGTAGTCCCTAAACCAGGCAAAGACTAAGGTACATATGCACTATCTATAAAACATATTCAAAGACTGCTTACTAAAACTTTGAAACACAGCCATTACTGCGTTTAACTCTGCTATTTTTGCAGCTGTGTTAGGCACTTTAAAATATATTGTTTTTCTTTTAAAAGCATAGGCATCAACACCAGATAATGAACCATCAGTAAAAACCATTAAAGTATTAATGATAGGGGTAACCTTTTTTTAAATGGAAAAATTTATAGATTGCACCTATAAAAACTGAATTAATTTGGTTTTTTTTTGTGCCTCAAAAGGTTGAACTCTGTCATAATGAGCTTACATATGTTAAAAACCATATTTATCAGATCTCTGACAAGTCTGAGGGCCAGTATATTTGAGTTACACTTTGTCTACCTTTTTCATCTGCTCTAAACTTCATCCTATAAAACAGAATGTTATAATCTCAATGTTGGCATATTTTTTAAGTGCATGTTTTAGAACCAAATTTTAGGTAGCTATATATAGGAAAACTTTACAGTTGCCAATTTTAGATTTAACCTTAAAAAAAAAAAAGAGACTAGGAAAAACTCAATCTTGTACTCAACTATAATCATTAGCATGATTTTGAATCTGCTCTTTTTAAACTGAAAACAAAGAAAAACATTTAATAAACAATTTATAAAGTGGCTAGCAAATCTTATTAATCATATCATATTGTTTTAAAACTTAACAGCAAAAAAATTAAAGGACAAAAGTTTTATTTAACCTCAAACAAAATAAATAAATAAATAAATAAAATTAGCCTGTAGCCCTCAGCAAAAATGGACTATTCTGGCTGTACCAAATCTATAGGCCATAAAGAAACTGCATTTAATCATTTATTTAGGAACTGGCAGCCAGGCATATATATTGTATATAATGGTTTATAATGATCTGAATACAACCCTGCATAACCTTTGGCTAACATGGAGCTATAATCCTTTTTTTTCCTCTACAAGGGCATAAAAAAACATTTTGTACTGAAAAATCTCCAGCCTTTTTAAATGAAGAACAACATATTTTATAGTTTTTTTTTTTACATGATGTATTGTAAAAACTGTAATTTTTGTTTAATTGGCTTAAACAGCATGGCTTGGTTTTACTTTGCTAACTTAATAAAATAAACACCAAGTTTTGTTTGTTTGTTTGTTTACGATTTAATTTATTTATTTATTTATTTTTTCAATGCAGTTTATTCAGGAACCTTGAAAAATCATCTGACCCTGGGGAAAGCCAGGCCACAGCTTAAATATCCTCTGGGTAGCCAACCCCAGTGTGCCACGTGGGCAATGCAGATAGGTCCACATACACGGAAGCAAGCCAGATTTTCAGCCTTAGCCAAATATGGAGTTGTTTGTGACAGAGAGCACTCACCATCTGGAAGGTGGAAGGCGGAAACCAGCTCCATCTTTACGGCACAGCATTCCGCAGCTCTCTACAGTACCCCCTTTTTGTTTTAGAAACATCAGGCAAGAGTACAGCTCTGATCTCTGATATTAGAAATAAATTGAGACTTTGTACCGATGTTCATTTAGGTGTCATCCACTCAAAGAGCATCAGACCGGTCCGATACCTTTTTCTCAGAGGTGGAACCTGGGGCATCAACCTGCATGCAATCAGACTTGCTCTTCTCTGAGTCGAAAGTGGCTGACCCTGAGTGCAGTGCTTAGCCTCACATCCTGAGCGTAACATTTTGGCTTTTTATGGTAGCCAACCATTCTTGGGGAGACTGTCCTGCTTCAATGGCTGTAAAGGCCTGAATGGTCATGGCTGCATTACGCTGTTGTGAGACTCTAATCTTGCATATACACCACAGGCAAACCAAGGAGACCAACACCAGATGGCCTGCTAACGCTCCCATGCCCGCCCATTCCTTCAGATGATTCATGGCTGCAGCAATCCATGGTGATAATCCTGTGGCTAGTCCTGCGTCTACTCTGGTAGAATTTACCGTGATAATGGCCACTCTCAGCTGCTCCATCGTAGTATCAAATTTTCCAGTCCAATTACCTAAAATATAGCTAGACAATTCTTTAGACAGATTTGCAGCACAGGAAAAATTCTCATGTTGTATGCTAGTGACTCAAAGTCTAGCACACTTTCATTGACAGCCAGGTTGAGCGATTTGCCATAGGGTATCAATTTGCTCCTACACGAGGTCAGTCCTCTGATTGAACACCATCAAGCCTCCTTTTAGTTGAGCATTAATTTCTTTTTGTACATCTAAGGCATGAGCTACATTGGCTAAAAGATTATTCAGGGTCTGAGCCGTCTGCACAGTATGACTCATGGCTAATGCCGTGGTGGTAGCTCCAACAGCCGCCAATGAGATGGCAGAAACAATAGTGGCTGTAGTTCCAAGATCCCTTTTCTGTCTGAAGAGAGTCATAGCGTGAGGGGCATCAATGTGCACAGGCAACCAGTGAGGCATGTGAGTAACCAAGGCATACCTAAATTCACTAGCATTCCAGCATTGGGCAAAAAAGCAAGTATCATCACCACAATTACTTGGCTCTATCTGGCTAATAATGAATAAAAATGGGGGATATAAACAAAAAGGTGTGGGCTTATAGGAAATATTATGAGAAGCCTTAACCCCCTCGTTGGAACATCTTGCATCATTTCTAGAACTAGCGGTGGTGGTGTATGAGGTGTGAGTAGGTTCAGGAGACCATTGCCCCCAGGGGCGAGAAATGCTCCATGTAAATTGACTAACTCCATGTTTTCCTCCACTTTTGAAAGTCATTTAAGGTTCTTAAATTATTTTTCCCTTTTTTAAATTTTTCATCAATACACTTTATTCATTCTGCATCCCCTCATGAGCCCCTCCCTCCCCTCTCCCAATCCTACCCTCCCTGCTCCCTCTGCATGCATGCCACTCCCCAAGTCCACTGATAGGGGAGGTTGTCCTCTCCTTTCTGATCTTAGTCAATCAGTTCACATCAAAAGTGGCTGCATTGTCCTCTACTATGGCCTGGTAAGTCTGCTTCCCCCAAAAGGGAGGTGATCAAAGAGCAGGCCAATCAGATTATGTCAGAGGCAGTCCCTCTTCACATTACTATTGAACCCAATTGGACTCTGAACTGCCCTGGGCTACATCTGTGCAGGGGTTCTGGTTTATCTCCAAGAATAGTCCTTGGTTGGAGTATGAATCTCTGGGAAGTTCCCTGTGTTCAAATTTTCTGGTTCTGTTGCTTTCCTTGTGGAGACCCTGTCCTCTCCAGCTCTTACTATTTCCCAGTTCTTACATAAAATTCCATTCACTCTGCCCAACAGTTGCCCATCAGGCTCAGCATCTGCTTTGATAGTCTGTAGGGCAGAGGCTTTCAGAGGCCCTCTGTGGTAGGTTCCTAGGTTGTTTCCTGTTTTCTTCTTCTTCTGATGTCCATCCTTTTTGCCTTTCCAGATGGGGATTAGACATTTTAGTTAGGGTCCTCTCTCTTGCTTAGTTCCTTTAGATGCACAGGTTTTAGTGGGTTTGTCCTATGTTGTATGTCTATATGAGTGAGTATAGACCATGTGTGTCTTTTTGCTTCTGGGACAACTCACTCAGGATGATCCTTTCCAGATCCCACCATTTCCCTGCAAATTTCAGGATTTCCTTATTTTTCATTGCTGAGTAGTATTCCATTGTGTAGATATATCACAGTTTCTGCATCCATTCTTCAGTTGAGGGGCATCTGGGTTGTTTCCAGCTTCTGGCTATTACAAATAAAGCTGCTACAAACATGGTTGAGCAAATGTCCTTTTTGTGTACTTGAGCATCTTTTGGATATATGCCTAGGAGTGGTATGGCTGGATCTTGGGGAAGCACAATTCCTAGTTGTCTGAGAAAGCACCAGATTGATTTCTAGAGTGGTTGTACCAGTTTACATTCCCACCAGCAGTGGAGCAGGGTTCCCCTTTCTCCACAACCTCTCCAGCATTTGTTGTCACTTGAGTTTTTGCTCTTGGCCATTCTCATGGGTGTAAGGTGAAATCTCAGGGTTGTTTTGATTTGCATTTTCCTAATGGCTAGTGAGGTTGAGCATTTCTTTAAGTGTTTCTCTGCCATTTGGTATTCCTCTACAGAGAATTCTCTGTTTAGCTCTTTTCCCCATTTTTTAAGTGGGATACTTGGTTTGCTGCTTTTCAGCTTCTTTAGTTCTTTATATATACTGGATATGAGTCCTCTGTCAGATAAAGGGATGGTGAAGATTCTTTGCCAATGTGTAGGCAGTCGCTTTGTTTTGGTGATGGTCTCCTTTGCTTTACAGAAGCTTTTCAGTTTCATGAGGTCCCATTTATTGATTGTTGCTCTTAGAGCCTGTGCTGAAGTTTTCTCCTGTACCAATGAGTTCTAGGGTATTCCCCACTTTTTTTTCTAGCCGATTTAATGTGTCAGGTTTTATGTTGAGGTCTTTGATTCACTTGGACTTCAGTTTTATGCAGGGTGATAAGGATGGATCTATTTTCATTTTTCTACATGTAGACATCCAGTTAGACCAGCACCATTTGTTGAAGATGCTATCATTTTTCCATCGTATGGTTTTGGTGCCTTTGTCAAAGATCAGGTCTCCATATGTGTGTGGGTTTATTTCTGGGTCCTCTGTTTGGTTCCACTGATCCACTATTCTGTTATTGTTCAGTACCATGCATTTTTTAAAACTGTTGCTCTATAGTACAACTTAAGTTCAGGGATGGAGATACCTCCAGAAGATCTTTTATTGTAGAGGATTGTTTTAGCAATTCTGGGTTTCTTGTTATTCCATATAAAGTTGAGAATTTTTCTTTCCAGGTCTTTAAAGAATTGTGTTGGTAATTTGATGGGAATTGCATTGAATCTGTAGATTGCTTTTGGTAAGATGGCCATTTTTACTATGTTAATCCTGCCAAGCCATGAACATGGGAGATCTTTCCATCTTCTCATATCTTCTTCTAATTCTTTCTTCAGAGACTTGAAATTTTTTTCATACAAGTCTTTGACTTCCTTGGTTAGGGTTACTCTGAGGTACCTTATGTCATTTGTGGCTATTGTGAATGGTGTTGTTTCCCTAATTTCTTTCTCAGCCCTTTTGTCTTTTGTATACAGGAGGGCTACTGATTTTTTTTTAGTTAATTTTGTATCTGGCCACTTTGCTGAAGGTGTTTATCAGCTGTAGGAGTTCCCTGGTAGAGTTTTTGGGGTCATACACGTATACTATCATATCATCTGCAAATAGTGATAATTTGACTTCTTCCTTTCCAATTTGAATCCCCTTGATCTCCTGCAACTGTCTTATTGCTCTAGCAAGCACTTCCAGAACTATGTTGAAGAGATATGGAGAGAGTGGGCAGCCTTGTCTTGTCCTTGATTTCAGTGGGATTGCTTTAAGTGTCTCTCCATTCAGTTTGATGTTGGCTATAAGTTTGCTGTATATTGCCTTTATTATGAAGATAAAGACACTATAAAGATATGTGCCTTGTATCTCTTATCTCTCCAACACTTTAAACATGAATGAATGTTGGATTTTGTCAAATGCTTTTCAAGCATCTAGGAAGATTTTCATGTGTTTTTTTTCTTTCAGTTTGTTAATATGGTGGATCACATTGATGGATTTCCGTATATTTTACCCCCCCTGCCGTATATTTTATCATACCTCAGATGAAGCCTACTTGGCCATGGTGGATGATATCTTTGATGTGTTCTTGTATTCAGTTTGCGAGTATTTTGTTGAGTATTTTTGTGTCAATGTTCACAAGGGAGATTGGCCTGAAGGTCTCTTTTTTTGTTGGGTCTTTGTGAGGTTTAGGTACCAAGGTGATGTGGCTTCATAGAATGAGTTTGGTAATGTTGCTTTTGTTTCGATTTTCTGGAATAGTTTGAAGAGAATTGGAGTTAGCTCTTTTTTGAATGTTTGGTAGAATTCTGCACTGAAACCATCAGGTCCTAGGCTTTTTTTGGATGGGAGACTTTCAATGACTACTTCTATTTCCTTGGGAGATATAGGACTATTTAATTGATTTACCTGGTCCTGATTTAGCTTTGGTAAGTGGAATCGATCAAGAAAATTGTCCATATCATTTAAATTTTCAAATTTTCTTGCATATAGACTTCTGAAGTAAGTCCTAATGATTGCTTGGATTTCCTCAGTGTCTGTAGTTATGTCCCCCTTTTCATTTCTGATTTTGTTGATTTGGATGGTGTCTTGCTGCCTTTTAGTTAGCTTGGCTAAGGGTTTATCTATCTTGTTGATTTTCTCAAAGATCCAGTTCTTGGTTTCATTGATTCTTTGAATTGTTTTATTTGTTTCTAATTGATTGATTTCAGCCCTGAGTGTGATTATTTCCAGCCATATGCTCCTTCTTGGTGTGTCTGCTTCTTCTTTTTCTAGGGTTTTTAAGTGAGCCATTAAGTTGCTTGAAAGCGCTGTCTCAAATTTCTTCTTGAAGGCACTTAGTGCTATGAACTTTCGTCTTAGCACGGCTTTCATTGTGTCCCACAAGTTTGGGTATGTTGTGTCTTCATTTTCATTGAGTTCTAGGAAGATTTTAATTTCTTTATTTCTTCCCTGACCCAGCTGTCTTTTAGTAGCAAGTTGTTCAGTTTCCATGTACGTGTAGGCTTTTTGCTATTCCTGTTTTTACTGAAGTCCAGCTTTATTCCATGGTGATCAGACAGGATACAAGGGATTATTTCAATCTTCTTGTATCTGTTGAGGCTTGCTTTGTGACTAACTATATGGTCTATTTTGGAGAAGGTTCCATGAGGTACTGAGAAGAAGGTACATTCTTTTGTGTTTGGGTGTAAGGTTCTGTAAATGTCTGTTAAGTCCATTTGATTCATGACCTCTGTTAGAGATATTGTTTCTTTGTTTAATTTCTGTTTAGTTGACCTGTCCTTTGTTGAGAGTGGGGTGTTGAAGTCTCCCACTATTAGTGTGTGGGGATCTATGTGTGGTTTAAGTTTTATCAATGTTTCCTTCACAAATGTGGGTGCCCTTGTATTTGGGGCATAGATGTTCAGGATTGTGATGTCTTTCTGGTGGAATTTTCCCTTGATGAGTATGAAGTGTCCTTCCCCATCTCTTTTGATTAATTTTGGTTGAATGACTATTTTTTCAGATATTAGAATGGCTACTCCTGCTTTTTTCTTGCGTCCATTTGCTTGAAAAGCCGTCTTCCATCCCTTTACCCTTAGGTAATGTCTGTCTTTGTGACTTAGGTGTGTTTCTTGTATACAACAGATTGCTGGGTTTTGTTTACGCATCCATTCTGTTAGTCTGTGTCTTTTTATTGGAGAATTAAGTCCATTGACATTGAGAGTGATTAATGACCATTGGCTGTTAGATCCTTTGAATTTGATGTTGGCTGTGGTCATATGGTTGTGTGGACTGATATTTATTTTCTGTGTTTTCTTGAATGTAGCTAGCTTTCTTGGGTTGTATTCCCTTCCAGTGTCTTCTGTAATGCTGGATTTGTTTGTAGGTATTGTTGAAATTTGTTTTTGTCATTGAATATCTTGTTTTCTCCGTCTATGAGGACTGAGAGTTTTGTAGGGTATAGTAGCCTGGGTTGACATCTGTGTTCTCTTAGTGTCTGCATGATATCAGTCCAAGCCCTTCTGGCTTTCATAGTCTCTGTTGAAAAGTTGGGTGTGATTCTCATGGGTTTGCCATTATATGTTACTTGGCCTTTTTCTCTTGGAGCTTTTAGTATTTTTTTCTTTGTTCTGTATACTTACTGTTTTGATTATTATGTGGCGGGAGGATTTTCTTTTCTGGTCTAATTTATTGGGTGTTCTATAGGCCTCTTGTATTCTTACTGGTCTCTCCTTTAAGTTGGGGAAATTTTCTTCAATGATTTTGTTGAAAATATTTTCTGGGCCTTGGTGTAGGGAATCTTCTTTTTCCTCTGTTCCTATTATTCTTAGGTTTTGTCTTTTTATGTTGTCTTGAATTTCTTGGAAGGTCTGTGTCAGGAATTTTTTAGATTTAACATTTTCTTTGACAGATACATCTATTTCTTCTATTGTATTTTCCACACAAGAGATTCTTTCTTCCATTTCTTGTAGCCTATTGGTTATGCTAACCTCTGTAGTTCCTGCTTTCTTCCCTAAGTTCTTTCTCTCCACAATTTCTTCCATTTGTGTTTTTTTTTAAATTTTTCCAGTTCTATCTTCAGGTCTTGAGCTATTTTGTTGGTTTCCTTCCCCTGTCTGACTGTATTTTCATGTTTTTTCCTCAATTCCTTCAGCTGTTTGTTTGAACAATCCACTGTTTCTTTTATTTCATTCAGTGATTTAAGCATTTTCTCTCTAAAGGCCACAGACTGTTTGGATGCAGCTTCCCGTATTTCTTCATGGATGGCCATAATCTCCTCGTCTTTAAATTCCTCCATTTCTTTATGGATAGCTATGATCTGTTTGTTTTTATCTTCCTTTAATTCTTCTCGTATTTTATTTGTTTCCTCTGTTATCTTCTTCATGAGCATAGATGTTAGGTCATCTCCTTGAATTTCATTTATGCTGGGGTGTCTAGGGCTATTTGCCCCTGGATAACTGGGTTCTGGAGATACCTTATTGCTCTGACTTTTGTTGGTTGAACTTTTACGCTATCCTCTACCCATTGGGCTATCTTAGTTGTTTGAATTTAGTTTCTGGTTGTTCCTGGACTCTTGTAGTGGAGAGAATCCCTTTGGCAGGAAGATGTTTTTTTCCTGAAGAAAGCCTTTCCAGCTTTTTGGGTATAGTCACTGGATGTCTGGTGTTTTTCAGGAGTTGCTACAGCTCACCTCAGGCATAGAAACCTGGGTGGTAACTGTGGTCCTGATTAGTCGAGAGGGCTCTCCTCTCACCGGGAGAAGTCCTGGAGTCAGCTGCCCTCCTTCTGGGTTTCTTGCTGTAAATTTAGTGATCAACTGCTGTAACTTGTGTGTCCCATGGTTTGGTCGGTTTTGTTAGGGATAACTGGTTGCCCCTTGGAGCAGTATCTGGGCGTTGATCTCAGTGTTCCTGATCTTTTGTAAGTCTGAAGTTGGGGCTCTGTGCCTCAGAACCCAAGAGGTAATCTGTGGCGGGTGAGTACTGCTCTGGTGTCTTGGGGCACACAGTTCTGCCTGTGAGGTGTAGTTGGTACAAAGCAGTCCTCTGGGCTGGTGGAGCATGTGCCCACCTGCTAGTCTGCAGGAGCTGAGTTTCCAATCACTCTGTGCTCCCTGTGTGGGCCCATATCTGTGATGGCTGGGCATACTCACCTGTTTGCGATCTGCAAGCTGCTAGACTTTCCCTAGGTGACCCCAGCAGCACGGTTTCTTCCTTCACTGTGGGGTCCTCTCTGGACAGGGGCTCACAGTCCCTATTGTACCGGGGCACGCAGCTTGTCTGTACCACTGAGCTGAGCGCACAGCTCTCTGCGCAGCAGGAGCTCAGTTGTGTTGGCGGTGGGTACCTGCCATCCTAGATACCTTCCGGGGAAAGACTGGGTGACCCGTGATCAGACTGGCAACTTTGCTTCCCCGTGGGGTTTTCTTGCGACTGGGACTCCCAGTCTCAGGCACCCTTGTGCCCACGGATAAGCCTGGGAAAGTGATTGGGACACTCATGCTTGCGGTTCCAACCCAGAGACACAAAGCCCGCGTTACCCGAGATTTCTCCCAGGTTCTGGCTGGGTAGCCGTGAGTTGACCCGACCAATTCCCACACCATGGGAGCCTCCCCTCACCTGGGAAACATGATTGATGTAGTTTCAGAGTTCAGTCTCCTGGTCTCTGCATGGAGAGTGCTGTCCTGCTTCTCTAATTCGGTGCTCTCCCGGCGCCGCCATCTTGGCTCCTGTTTTTTGTTTTTTGATTTTTGATTTCCCTCAAAGGATTGAGAAACTATTTTCAGTCCTTTTTTAAGACTGCCCAAGGGTTACTATTTTAAAATACCTGATAACTTTTAAAATGTTTTACGGAACTTAACTTCGATGTTTCAGGACCAAACTCGGAAGTGTTGATTCAAATTGTCTCATGTTTAAGAATATCCAAGCCTAGAGATGAACATACACACACAGAGATACATAAGGAACATAGAGTTCCAATATTGTCACCTTGGAGTAACCAGAATACCAGGACTTGAACAGTCCCTACTGGACACATGCCCTACAGATTCCAGAGGGAATGGAACCCCTCATGAGTCCCCTCCACACACATAGATTTCAGAAGGGGCAGAGCCCCCATAGCCCTTTCTACAGCTTTCAAATGGAGAGCAGGCTCCTATAGCCCTCTTATCACACAGAATAGGGTCCCAGAGCCCCTCTCTCCTGGTCCCAAAGGAGTAGACCTTTTAAGGGCCTCTTCCCTGGGGAATTGGAGCATCTTCCAGATTCCCTGGAGAAGACTGGAAATTCTCCATGTTTCCCAGACCTTGTGAGTAAACCAAAACCTGAAATCAAAACAGAAGACAGCAGACAAAAAACAAAAAAACAGAGACAAAGACAAAAAACAAAGATGGTACTTGCTTGTTAAACATTTAAATATTTTTAAACCTGTTTTTGTAATATTGAAACAAAGCATCCTCTTTAGGAGTGAAATCATAAAGCACATTCATAATTTTAATTTCAAAACCAGACTTTAAAATTTGGCAGTGCAAATGATCCAATATTATTATTATTATTATTATTATTATTATTATTATTATTTTGTAATTTTAATTTCTCTAATTCCCTTAATAACTGAAATTGTTCCCTTTCTAATTGGAATTTCTCAGGAAGAACAGTAATATCCTCCTGCAGTGGTCCTGTATCTCCTGCACACATTGCAGGGAAAACCACTGCTGCAGAGGGCATGGGAGGCCAGAGTGAATTATGAGACTTGGCAGTTCCTTCCTCTGGGTCTGTTTCATCCTCATTATCTAGTTCCTAAATTAGTTTCTGTTCTCAAATTAATCAAATCTGTTTGAACTCATTTATGAGCATTTGAAATAACCTTAGAAGTACTTTTTTTTTTTTCTGTTTGGCTGCTCTATTTTCCCCAAGTAAGTTTTAACTTGTGAGATTCCTTTTCACAAGTTTCCTGTTTAATGGTACTTTCAACTGGGGACCAGGAACTGACTTCATTTACAAACTAAAGGGGATAAGGTTTTTACTACCAATTACTCCCTTTTATTAGCATTGACTTTAATGTCCTCATTAACATCTTCCTTCTACTTCTCTGCTCCATGATTTCACGGTCTGCCTACATTTGTCTTCCTCCCTGCAATAGATGGCTGTCATTACAAAGTATGGAATTCCAAGATTTGTCATCCAGCTCTCTAAACTCTCTCACCCTTTTCTCACACTCATTTCCTGCCCTCTGGTCCTCCCCTCTTTTCTGTATTCTGGCTCCTCCCTTTGCACAACATTGTCACTAGTTGTTTCATTTTGGCCTGTTTATCACAATGCAATATCCAGATTGAAATCAGAGACTGGGGGGGGGGGGGATCAGCATTTGAATGAATAAGGGTAAAGTGTATACATTTCAAAAAAAACATTATACCAACAGAAAAGGATCCACCTTAAAGAATGAGTGTAAATGTGGGGACAGAGACACAAAGAATAGAGACAAGACAGATTCCTGATCAAGTATCACTTTACCAAACAAGAAAACAACACTTATAAAGCAAAGGTATACCAATTTTCTTTCAGTAGCAATGAAACTGCCCAACCTGGAAAGTGTCCAGGAATTCACTCAAGGTTGCACAAAGTTTGTGGTCTGGTTCCCAAAGTTTCAGGGAGCTTGCTATCTACTTCTCAGAATCAGAACACCCTACTCGCAGAGACCACCAAGGAAATTCTCTGAGATATACAGTTTTTATAAGACCCATATCTGCCAAGACCAGGAGGCAGAATTCCAGACTCTTTCAGAAACCATATAATTCCTGAAAATTGTTTGGCTGAAACAGAGAAAAATCTGTGAGTGTAAAAGAAGAAGTGAGGGTAAATAAACTATTTGACAGCTGAGAAATGGGACCATCCCAAATTAGAAAGAAAAACAACTGGACCTTGAATAAGGGCCAGCTAAAAAGAAAGAGCAAGTCAGGCAATTTAGGGGAGGACTGTCCTTGAAGCTGTAAGCAGCCTGCTACAGAACAGAGAGATGGGAGAAGAGGGGAGGACTGTCCTTGGAGCTGTGAGTTCCCCGCTACAGCTGCCAACCGCATAACTGCTATGTTTTTTGCTAACTAATCAATGTAAAGGCCTGAAATAAAAACTCTGTGCTTTGTATGCTCCGGGTCATCTCCTGCTTTGAAGGGACGACCCCCATCGCGATTGGAATAAACTGCCTCTTGCTTTTTCATCGAACCGCGGTCTGTGAGTCACTTTGGGGAAGGGAGCGGTACGGACCCTGCACCGGGAGTGCAAGTTTTGCATGTGGTGCGTCGCCTGACCCTCACCAGACCGAGTTCGGAGGTCAGGTTGAAACAGGTTAGTCATTTTGTTTGTTTGACCTCAGGCTTCTGCAGAATCTGTTTTGTTCTGTTTTTTCTGGTTAGGCGCCTGTCTGAACCGTCTTGGTTGTTTGATTAGGCTATTTCGATTGATAGGCGCGTCAGATAGTCAAAAAGCCAGGAAGCTGGAGGACACTCCAGGTTCCGTTTGTTGGGAGGTTGGATCAGAGACGGTCGTCCTCCCGTCTGAGTCTGATTTTCGTAGGGACCGGCCAGGGAACCGTTCCGTTAGGGCACTGTGGTATCACCCACAAGGGCGTCCTTGTCTGATTGCTTGTTTGGTTCTTTTTGTCTCTGTTCTTGTTGCCTCTCTGACTTTTCCTGACAGACGATTTCATTATGGGACAGACGGTGGCTACACCCTTATCTCTCACCCTTGACCACTTCTCAGAAGTGAAATATAGGGCACATAATCTCTCAGTGGAAGTTAGAAAAGCAAAGTGGCAAGCCTTTTGCTCCTTGGAATGGCCTGCTTTTCAGGTTGGATGCCACCTGAGGGCACCTTTCACCTTGACACGATTCTTGCTGTTAAGACTAAGACTCTCCAAGTGGAGGGGGGCCATCCTGATCAGGTACCTTATGTCCTAACCTGGGAGGATATTGTTCGCCATCCACCCCCCTGGGTGCGCCCCTTTGTTCTCCCCACAGAGACTCCGTTGACAACTGTTTGTGCTGTTAAGGAAGAGGAGAAAAAGAAAGTGCTCACTTCTCCAGAAGCAGACCTCCTCCTTTTTGACCTTCCGCCCCCTTATCCACCAGCCATGGCCCCTACCCCTGCCAGTTCCCTGGCCGGTTCTCCTGCCAGACCTCTGACCGTTTCCCCTGTCAGTTTCCTGGAGGCTGTCAGTTCTCCCTCAGGGCCTAAGGTGGGACTAGCATGCAACTTTCCTAGTCCCCTCTCACGTCCCTCAGCAGGAGCTGTCGGTCCCTCAGTGCTGCCACCGCAGACACCATCGGCGCCGCAGACACTGCCAGAGGTTCCGCTGCACTCACCAGCTGACCCTGCTCAGAATGAAAGGGGCCCAGCAGCTGGAACGCAAAGCCGCAGAGCAACCCAGCTGGACTCGGTGGCTCTCCCTTTGCGAGCCTATGGATTTCCAGAGGGGGATGGGCAATACCCCCTTCAGTACTGGCCTTTTTCCACAGCTGATCTCTACAATTGGAAGGCTCACAATCCCCCTTTTTCTGAGAACCCCCAAGCCTTGACTGACTTGTTTGAATCTGTCCTTTTCTCTCACCAGCCCACTTGGGATGATTGCCAACAGCTTTTACAGACACTCCTGACTACCAAGGAGAGGGGACGAGTTCTTTTAGAAGCAAGGAAGAATGTCCCGGGGGCAGATGGGAGGCCTACAGTTCTCCCCAACGAGATTAATAATGGGTTTCCTCTCTCTCGTCCTGATTGGGATTACAATACACCAGAGGGTAGGCAGCACTTGAAGGTTTACCGCCAGACTCTAATGGCGGGTCTCCGTGGGGCTGCTTGAAGACCCACCAATTTGACTAAGGTAAGAGAAGTGGTCCAGGGGCCAGAGGAATCTCCTGCAGCCTACTTAGAATGGCTGATGGATGCATTCCGCTGGTTTACTCCCTATGACCCTACTTCAGATGAGCACAGGGCAACAGTAGCTGTATCTTTCATAGATCAGTCAGCTAGGGATATTTGTAGAAAACTTCAGAAATTAGAAGGTCTGCAGGATAAGTGGTTGAAGGATTTAGTGCAAGTAGCAAAAAAAGTCTTCTATAGTCGAGAAACAGAAAAAGAAAAAAAAAGGAAACAGAAAAAACAGGAGATAAGAGAGAGAGAGAGAGACAAGAGGCAGGATAAAAAATTGACTAAAATTCTGGCCACCGTAGTTCAGGAAAGTCATACTGAAAGGGAGAGAGTTCCTGGCAACCGTAAGGGCCCTTTGTCTAAGGACCAGTGTGCCTACTGCAAGGAGACAGGACACTGGAGGAGGGATTGCCCCAAAAGGAAGAAGAAGCAGCTGAATTCTTGAGCCACAGGGACCAGGGTCCTGACCTTAAACAATGACAGCAATTAGGGAGGATGGGGTTCGGTTCCCCTCCCCGAACCCAGGGTAACCCTCAAGGTGGAGGGGAAGCCAGTCCATTTTCTAGTGGATACTGGCGCTCAGCATTCAGTTCTGTTGCAAGATTCAGGGGCTAAAAAAGAAAAAAAATCATGGGTTCAAGGCGCCACTGGATGTAAGCAATATACATGGACTACCCAAAAAACAGTGGACCTTGGTGTGGGCCGGGTATCCCACTCGTTCTTAGTCATGCCTGACTACCCATACCCATTGCTGGGATGGGATATCCTGACCAAAATAGGAGCCCATATCTATTTTAACCCAGAAGGCCCACAGGTTACAGATAAAAGAGGGGATCCTATTCACGTGCTTACAATTCACTTGGAAGAAAAATACCGGCTGTTTGAAAATTTAAAAGAGGGGAAAAAAGACATTGACTGGTGGGTAAAAAAATACCCTGAGGCCTGGGCTGAAACAGCTGGCTTAGGGAAAGCAAGAAAGCAACCACCAGTCCAGGTAGAGCTAAAACCTCAGGCAGCCCCAGTTGCAGTGCGGCAGTATCCAATATCTAAGGAAGCCCATGATGGGATTCGCCCTCATATACAGCAACTCCTTGACCTAGGAGTTTTGAAAAGGTGTCAATCTGCTTGGAATACTCCATTACTGCCGGTCCAGAAGCCTGGGAGCAACGATTATCGGCCTGTGCAAGACCTGAGGGAAGTTAACAAACAGGTTATGGACTTACATCCAACAGTCCCCAACCCGTATAACCTGCTGAGCTCCCTTCCCCCTGACAGAGCCTGGTATACTGTTCTAGACCTTAAAGATGCATTCTTTTGTCTTCAACTTAGCCCTGCCAGCCAAGACATTTTCGCTTTTGAATGGAAAGATCCCCACTCTGGGGTCTCTGGCCAACTAACATGGACTCGACTTCCCCAAGGATTTAAGAATTCTCCTACCATATTTGATGAAGCCCTGCACCAAGACCTGGCACACTTCTGGGCCACAAATACTGAGGTAACTCTTCTCTAGTATGTGGATGACATCTTACTAGCTGCAGATTGTCAGAAAACCTGTCTCAAAGCCACTGGCCAACTGTTACAAGAATTGGGCGAACTCGGCTATAGAGCATCAGCAAAGAAGGCCCAGATATGCTGGAAACAAGTCAGTTACCTGGGGTATATACTAAAGGAAGGAAAAAGATGGTTATTGGAGGCTAGAAAAGAGACTGTGTTTCATATTCCCCCTCCACGAACTACAAAACAACTGAGGGAATTTCTTGGTACAGCGGGGTTTTGCCGATTATGGATTCCTGGGTTCGCTGAAATGGCAGCCCCTCTGTATGCCCTTACAAAGGGCAATGACTCTTTTTCCTGGGGAAAAGATGAACAGGCTCCATTTGATAATATTAAACAGGCTTTAATGTCAGCTCCAGCCTTGGGACTTCCTGATGTCACTAAACCTTTTCATCTCTATGTGGCCGAGAACCAGGGAATGGCTAAAGGGGTGTTAACTCAAAAGATTGGACCCTGGAAGAGACTGATAGCTTATCTATCTAAAAAGCTTGATCCAGTAGCAGCAGGATGGCCGACCTTCGGGATAATAGCCAACCGCATAACTGCTATCTTTTCTGCTAACTAATCAATGTAAAGGCCTGAAATAAAAACTCTGTGCTTTGTATGCTCGGGGTAGTCTCCTGCTTTGAAGGGACGACCCCCAACGCGATCGGAATAAACTGCCTCTTGCTTTTGCATCGAACCGTGGTCTGTGAGTCACTTTGGGGGAGGGAGCGGTACGGACCCTGCACTGGGAGTGCAGGTTTTGCACAGGTAGTTCTGTTCAACACTAATGTTGCCAAACTTCTATGAGCTGTGTTGTCTTGGCTGACATGGCTGGATTTGGCAGCTATGTCCTACTCAGTGTTCAGTTAGGAACCCTCCTGGTCCTGATGTTTACATTTAAAACTGGGCCTTCAGGAAAGTGAAATACACCTAGGAAACAAGTGCAGCTGTGTTTCCTGCTGTGGTCTTCCAAACAAAACCTCTAAACGTAGTGTTACTGCCACGAGTGCCTATTCAAAGGTGCCACCTGAGCTAATGCAGTCTGAGGTAGTTGGGTACCTCACTAGTTCATGGCTAGGATTCTCTGCTACAAAATGAGTTCCTGGAAAGCATGCCTTACAAAGACAAATTCTGCGCTCTTTGAGAGGAATCTTTTCTCTTGTTAAAAGTCATTGTAAAAGAGGTCAACATATTATTTACTGCTTATGTGGGAAATTGGTATAATATTCATTACACTCCTATTCCATTACTCACAGCTTCAAATTCGTACCCATGTGCCACTCTAAATATTTTTTTTCCTTAAAATATATCAATTGAAGTATGTGTTGTTCATCTAGTCATTGACACATTATTCAGAGTCTCAGTGTCAAGTCTCTTAGAGAAAACTGAGTTCATCCTTGTCCAACCCTGGCAAAATCCCCAAGAAGAAGACATGGGTACTGAAGAGTTCTAAATTCATCACCTTAATCACTTTTCTTCTTATGTATTTATTTACGATTTGTTCACATAGTATCTCCTCTGCTGCTTCTACACTCTTATCCTTCCAGTCCCAACCAACCTCCTTCTTTGAACACTATGCCCTTTATGTAGTTCAATGATAGGGGAGGTCCTCCTCACACTTCTATCTGACCCTAGCTTATCAGGTCTCATCAAGGCTCTCTGCATCATCTTCCTTTGTGGGATGATCCTCAGGGCATTATTCTTCTTGTGTCCTCAATTCCCTCTACTTAGGACACACTTCCTGCCTCCTCTCCTGCAGGTTTCCCAGATCTCTGAATGGAGGGAGAATTCCAGAGGTAAATCCCAGCTAGATCTGGGTGTTTTAAGGTCTCTCTCTGTAAATTATAGGACTGTGGGTCTCTGTATGTAATCACATTTTATATAGAAAGAATCATCTCTGTTGATGTAAGGACATGACACTGATCTAGCAGTTGAGGGCAGAGAGCAACATATTTTAATAACAAGAGTCTGGGTTGCTTGAAAATTTTCCTAGGATGCCTTGGCCCAAAAGCTCAATTAACTGCCACCAAATCCCCTTAGTGGAAGACTGATTTGCTTACAATAGATGGCCTTTTGGAACTTTATCCACACTATTAGGAGACCTCCTAGTAAGTGAATACATACCATATTTGTCTTTTCCATTTTCGTAAATTCACCCAGGATGATTCTTACTACTTCCAACAATTTGCCTGAAAAATATCATGATGTCATTTTCTTACCTGAATAATACTCTGTTACGGAAATATTCCACATTTTCCCCCAAGGATATTGTCAGTCCTGCTCTTTAGTTCTTGGAAATTGTTGGGACTTTAATCATTATATTGAATGAAAAATTATCATGATAACTATTTCCTTTTAGCCTGGAAGTTCCTCCATTTTTTTTTTCACTTCATGGTGATTTGAATTGCAAATCCCCTTGTAGCTCATCTCTTTACATGTTTAGTTCCCAGTGAGGAAATGTCTGGGAACCATTAGGTGTATGGCCTTGTTAGAAAATAGAATTACTTTTCTTTTCCTTATTTTTTTCAGCCCTTTTATCTTTTGTATACAGGAGGGCTCCTAATTATTTTTGAATTAATTTTGTGTCCAGTCACTTTGCCAAAGGAGTTTATCAGCTGTAAGAGTTCCCATATAGAATTTTGGGGGGCACTAAGGTATATTATCATATCATCTGCATATAGTGATACTTTGACTTCTTCATTTAACATTTCTATCCCCTTGATCTTCTTCAATTGTTTTATTGCTCTAGCAAGGTCTTTTAGAACTATGTTGAAGAGATATGGAGAGAATGGGCAGCCTTACCTTGTCATTGATTTCAGTAGAATTGCTTTAAGTTTCTCTCCATTTAGTTTGATATTGGGGATAGGCTTGCCGTTTATCATCTTTACTATATTTAGCTATGTGCTTTTTATCCCTGATCTCTCCAAAACATTAAACATGAATGGATGTTGGATTTTGTCAAATGCTTTTCCAGTATGTAAGAACATTATCATGTTATTTTCTTTCTTTCATATTTTTTTAAATGGTGAATCACACTAATGGATTTTGTGTATTGAACGACCCTTTCATTCCTGGGATGAAGCCTACAGGGTCATAGTGAATGATATCTTTGATGTGTTCATGTATTCAGTGAAAGACATAAAGTACATTGGTATGACTCTAACCAAGCAAGTCAAAGACATGTATGAAAAAAATTTCAAGACTCTTAAGAAAGAATTAGAAGGAGATATCAGAAGATGGAATGATCTCCCATGCCCATGGCTTGGCAGAATTAACATAATAAAAATTGCCATCTCACCAAAAGCAATCTACTGATTCAATACAATTCCCATCAAATTGCCACACAGTTCTTTACAGACCTTGAAAGAAAAGTTCTCTACTTCATAGGGAAAAAACAAGAAACTCAGAATTGCTAACAAAATCCTCTACAATAAAAGATCTTCTGGAGGTATCTCCTTCCCTGATCTCAATGTGTATTATTGAGCAACAATAAAAAGTGCATGGTACTCATACAGAAAGAGAATAGTGGATCAATGGAACCAAATAGAATACCCAAAAATAAACACTCACTATGGATACCTGATTTTTGACAAAGATATCAAAATCATACAACAGAAAAAAGATAGCATCTTTAACAGGTGGTGCTGGTCCAACTGGATGTCTTCATGTAGAAAAATGCAAATACATCCATACTTATCACCCTTCACAAAACTAAAGTCCAAGTGGATCAAAGACCTCAACATAAAACCAGACATACTAAACCGCTTATCACAAAAAGTGGGGAAGAGCCTTGAACTTATTGTCACAGGAGACAACTTGAACACCAACAGCATAGGATCTAAGAGCAAAAATCAGCAGATGGGACCTCATGAAACTGAAAGCTTTTGTAAAGTAAAGGACCCTCTCCTCAAAATGAAACAAATGCCTACATATTGGGAAACAATCTTCACCAGTCCTCTATGTGATAGAGGGTTTGATATACAGTATATATAAGAACTAAAAAACTAAAAACTAAAAAATTTGAAAAGCAACAAATCAAGTAATCCAATTTAAAAATGGGGATCAGAGCTAAACAGAGAATTCTCCATAGAGGAATATCAAATAGAAGAGAAACACTGGAAAAAAAAAAAAAAAAAAAAAAAAAGCTCAACATCATTATCATCAGGGAAAAGCAAATCAAAATAGCCCCGAGATTTCACCTTACACCCACCAGAATGGCCAAGATCAAAAACTCAAGTGACAACACATGCTGGAGAGGTTGTGGAGAAGGGGAACCCTACTCCATTGCTGGTGGGAATGTAAACTTGTACCACTGCTGGTGGGAATGTATAATTGTACAATCACTCTGGAAATCAATCTGGCACTTTGTCAAGATATGGTTATACCACTTGTATGCATGTATCCAAAAGAGGCTCAAGTGCACAATAACCATGTTTGTAGCAGCTTTATTTGTAATAGCCAGAAGCTGGAAACAACCCAGATCCCCCAAATGAAAAATGGATACAAAAATTGTGGAACATCTACACATTGTAATATTACTCAGCAATAAAAAACAAGGAAATCATGAAATTTGCAGGTAAATGGTGGGAACTTGAAGTGAGCTATCCCAGAAGCAGAAAGACACACATGGTATATAATCATATAGACATATAATGTAGGATAAATCTACTAAAATCTGTACACCTAAAGAAACTCTGGCTAAAATGCACAATTCCCATCCAGAAAGGGAAAGGAGATGTACATCAGAAGAAGAAAACATCGAACATGATAGGAGTTGCCACAGTGGGCCTCTGAAAGGTTATGCCCTGCAGACTATCAGAGCAGATGCTGAGACTTATGGCCAACTATTGGGCAGAATGCATGGAATCTAATGAAGGAAGTAGGGTAACTTTACAGTATTGTGGGATTAAGGGGAATGTACCAAATGACAAGGTGCTCTCCTACTGTCGTGTTGGATCTGAAATTTCCTAGGTTGTGACTTTGAATTGAGCATTTACTGGCATACTCACTAAACGAACCTTCACATTCTTATTGGTATAATAGGCAGTGTGGGTCTGGGGTTGGCTGGGGTATTCAGTCTTTAGAGCAGGGAAAAGAGAAGGAAACCAGATAATTCCTGGGACTGGTTTTTCTCAAAGAGAGAAAGTTCTGTAAGTTTAAATGGAGAACTGAGGGGCAATAAAGGATTAGAGAGCTGGTGCTGTTCCACATTTGTTTTGGCAACCCTCTATGAGCAGGGTTCCTTGGCTGACCTGGCTGAATTGGCAGCTGTGTCCTACTCAGTTGTCACTGAGTAATTCTCCTTGTCTTGGTTTACAGTTCAAACTAGTCCACAGGACTGGGCAACCACAAGTTTATGGCTAAGACTGTCTGCTTCATAATGAGTTCCTGGAAAGCATCCCTTACAAAGTCAAACTCTGCTTTTCTTCAGTGGAAGCTGTTCTCCAGGTTATAATTCATTTTAAAAGTTGTCAACATATCAGTTTTATTGATTATGTGGGAAATTAATATACTATACATTACACTTCTGTTCCATTGCTCCCATGTTTAAATTCCTACCCATGTGTCACACTAAAATATTTGTTTTTAAAATTCTTCAATAGAAGTATATGTTGATCATCTGCTCATTGAAACATGATCAGAGAGTCTTAGTGCCAAGTCCCTTAAACAAAACTGAGTTCATCCTTGCTGCACGCTGATATGACTCCCAAAAAAAGCCATCAATCCTGAAGATCTCTGTACTTCATCACCTTGTTCACAGATTTTCTTATGTATTTATTACTTATTGTCCAATTTGTATCCCCTATACTGCTCCCTCCCCTTCTCCTTACAGTCTTACCCACACTGTTTCTTCAAACCCAACGACCATTCTTTAGTTCCCTGATAGTGTAGTTCCTCCTTTTCCTGCTATCTGAACCTATCTTATCAGGTCTTATCAAATCTGGCTGAACCATCTTCCTCTGTGAACTGATTCTCAGGGTATTGTTCTCCTTGTGTTCTCAATTCCCTCTACGGATGATACTCTTCCTACCTCCCGTGCTGAAGGCATCCCATAGCTCTGAGGGGAGGGAGAATTTCATAGAGAAATCCCACTGCATGTTTTAAAGTCTCACTGTGCATAATATTGGACTGTGGGTCTCTGTATGCAATCCCATTTGATGCAGAAGGAAATATCCCTGTGGATATAAGGACATGGCAATGATCAATCAGTTGAGGGCAAGGAGCAGTATATTTTAATAACAACAGCTTGGGTGTTTCAAAATTTCTGTAGGATGCCCTGGTCCAACAGCGCAATTCACTGGCATCAAATCCCCCTAGTAGAAAACTGGTTTGGTCACATTCGGATGGCCTATTGGCATTTTATCCCCCACTATTAGAAGACCTCCTAATAAGTGAGTATATAACATATTTGTCTTTTCCCCATTGAGGAAATGTCTAGGAAGGGTAAGGAGGTATGGCATTATTTGATAATATAATTCATATTGGAGTTGTATTGTAGGAGGGTGTGCTTTGAGGGTGATATGCCAATGAAAGTGACCAGATTGAATGGGTCTCTGTCTCTCTGTCTCTGTCACTTTATATCTTTGTTTCTGTTGGTCGTGGTATCTCTATTTCTGAATATGTCTCTCTAGCTCTTTCTCTCTCTCTGTCTCACTCAGTCTCCTTCTCTCTGCCTGCTGCTTTCAGTTCTGCTGAGGATTACAGCAAGTTTTCTGCTTGCCTATGTGACATAATGTATAGTCTCTGTAAAAATATAAGCAAGATCCCAATTAAATACTTTTTTTTTTCAAAAAGTTGGCTTGGTCAGGGAGCTTTTTCACATTAAGTAATTCACTGACTGAGGACATATCCGTGCATTTAACAAATAATATTGGAATATGTGATAATATGAAAGTCAAATGTCAAGGACATGAAACTTTAATAAAGACCACTTGAAATAAATATGTGACACTTTTACTAAACTAAGTCTTGGAAAAAGAAACTGTCATCTCTGGGTTATGTGCTTACAGCTACCCAGATTGAGGCATGTATGGTTCCTCAACCTTTTTCTCCAGCATGCTGTCCAATTGGCCCTTTTAATAACTAGCTCCAGAAACTCTTACTGGCTTTCATCTGTTTCATGACATATTCTTCCTTCAGCCGATCAGCATCTAACCACTGTGATATCATAATAGCATAGGGATGTCATGATGAATTGTTATATCATGGTACCATTTTGATGTCATAATAGGATTGTGATGTCATCATAGCTTTAGATGTCCTAATATTATTCTGAAATCTTTCTATTGTGAAATCATACTTGCCTTTTTATTTCAAAATTCTATTGTGATGTCATAACACAATTATGTTGAAATGCCATTGCAAAGTCTTAATAGCATTGCTGTCATAATAACGTTGTGAAATCATACCATTGGCATGTCATAATATTGTAATGTCATAATAGAATTGTGATGTCAAAATACCTTTGTGATGTCATAATAGCATTGTGATTTCCTATCATTGTGATATCATAATAGCATTAAGATATCATTATTTCTTTGTGATGTCATAAAGCATTGTAATGTCATAATGCATTGAGATGTCCTAATATCATTGGAAAGTCATACTATTGTGAAGTCATATTAGCATTTTAATGTCATAATTCCATTGTGATATCATAACAAACATGTAGTAAGAACATTGTGGTATTATCAAACATTGTGATGTCATAATTGAATTGTAGTGTAATGATAGCATTGTGATATAATAACATTATGAAATCATAAAACCATTGGATTGTCATAACATTGTGATATCCTAAGAGTATTATGATGTCATAATACCTTTGTGATGTTTTAATAACATTGTGATGTCATATCATTGTAATGTCATAATAGCATTGAGATAACATGATAGAATTTTGAAGCCATAATAACATTGAGATGTCATATGATTCTGATGTCATAATAACATTGTGAAGCCATAATAGCATAATATGATGTCGTAATAGCATTGTGATGTCACAAGACCATTTTGATGACATAATAACATTGTGATATCATAATAGCATTATGATGTCACAGTATTATTTTATTGTCAAATTTCCTTTGTGATGTCATAAAATAATCACTTCTTAATAGCATTTTGATGTCAGAATAGCATTGATATGTCATGATGAATTTTCATATTGTAATGCCATTGTGATAGCATAATTGCATTGTGAAGTAACAGAGCATTAGGATGTCATTATACCATTGTGCTATCATCGTAGCTATATGAATTCATACCATAGTAAAGTCATAATAGCATTTTAATGTCAAAATTCCATTGAAATGTCATGGAAAAATCTTGTAATAGCACAGAATTAATAACAGGGTGATACATAATACAATTCATAATACAATTTTGAAGTCATAATACCATTGTGATGTCAACATGGCATTGTGATGTTATAACAGCATTGTGATGTCATATCATAATGATGTTTTTGAACGATTTATATGTCATTCAATTTTGATATCATAATACATTTTAGAAGTCATAAATGCATGTGATGTCATAATACTATTGTGATATCATAAGAACATTGTGATGACAAAATACTTCTGTGATTTTTATAGCATTATTATTTCATATCATTGTGATGGAGTAATAGCATTGTGATGTCAAAATAGCATTGTGATATCATAATGTCATTGTGATGTCAAAATTCCATTGTGATGTCATATGATAAGCATGTCTTAGTGATATCAGAATAGTATTGGAATTTCATGGTGAATTTTGATGTTATGAGGCCATTATGATGTTATAATACATTTTGGATGTCATCATAGCATTGGGATGTCCTAAGAGCATAGTGAAGTCATACAGTTGAGAAGTCATTATAGAATTTTTATGACAAAATTCCCTTGTGATGTCATACCAAAATTATGTTATAATACCATTGTGATTTCATAATAGTATGGTGATGTCACAATACCATTGTGAAGTCATAATATCATTGTGATGTCTTAATATATTTGTTATGTCATAATAGCATTCTGAACTAATAACATGATTATGATACATTAATACCATTGTTATATCAAAATTCCATTGTGAAGTCATACCTCAATCATGTCTTAATATCATTGTGCTATCATAATAACAATGGGTTGTCATGATGAATTTTTATGTCATAATGCCACTGTGATATAATAATGATGGGATTGTGATTTCAGAAAAATATTGTGAAATAATAATGCCATTGGGATGTCATAACATTGTGATTTTATAATAGCACTGTGATGACAAAATACATTTGTGATGTTGTAATAGCATTGTGCTGTCATATTATTGCAATGTAGTAATAGCAATTGTGATGTCATAATAGCATTGTGAGGTCATATCATTAAGGTTTCACCATAGCATTGTTACGTCATAGTAGGATTGGGATATTAAAAGTCCTTTGTGATGTCATGTAATAGCATTGTGATGTAATTATAGCATTGAGATATAACAGCATTTTGAATTCATAATATTGTGATTGCATCATAACATTTTGCAATAATAACACCATTGTGATATCATAATTGCATTGTTATGACATATCACCATCATGTCTTAATAGGATTGGGATGTCATGATGAATTTTGATGTCATAATACCATTATGATGTCATCATAGTACTATGATGTGTTAATACCAGTGTGATGCCAAAATACCATTGTGATGTCATAATAGCATTGTGTTGTCATCAAAGTCCAGTGATGTACTACCATTGTGAAGCGATTATGACATTGTATACCATAATACCACTCTAAAGTCATATCATTGTGAAGACATAATAGCATTGTGATATCATAATAGTATTGTGATGTTTATTTTATGTGAACATGGTAAATAATCTATTTCCTTCAAGGCTATGATAAAAACAGATTTTAAAAGGTTTCTTTTCATGAAAATGAATATTTCTATTATGTCCGAAGTCATTAAATCTTTTACATAAATAGGGTTGCTTTCTTCTATGAATTCTTTTCTACTTCTTGACATCAAGATGATATATAAAGGATTCAAGATATTTACAGTACTAGAGACATGGCTGTGCAGTTAAGACAAATTCATTTCCAGGATCTAGATTGGGGTTTAATAGCATTTGGATATCATAATGCCATTGGGATATCTTGACACAAATGTTATGTCATAATAACCTTGTGATACCATGATACCATTGTGAAGTTATAATAGTACTTGGATATTATACTATTGTGATGTCATAATATCATAGTGATATCAAAATACCATTGTGAAGTCATTATAGCATTGTGACCTCATAATAGCATTGAGATGTCAGACCATTGTGATGTCATAATAGATTTTTGAGTTCATACTGCCATTGTGATGTCTAATTATCCTTCTGATGTTATAAGAGCATTGAGATGATGTAATAGTATTTTTAGGTAATAATGCCATTGTGATGTCAAAATTCCATTGTGATGTTATAATAGCATTTTGAAGCCAAGATACCATTGTGATATCAGCATAGTATAAGGTTAGGATTAGGGATAGTGTTAGGAATTGGATTAGGGTTAGGCATCTTGTACCTGGGTTTTTGACATTTGTTTTGGCTATCATTTATTTGTGCCCTTTTTGATATGGGATGAACAGTTTAGCCTTTTAAGCATAGAAAGTATTGTTTTTGAGTTTTTAGTACTTAACTAGCCTGATTTGTACCTTGTCAGCTGTAAGCCACCTATGCCTATCTTGAAGTATTTATCCCATGTGAAAATATCACATTTTGATAGGATAAGTCAGCTTCCAGAGCAGTGTGACATGTTAACTTAGCCAGCATTTAAAAGTTTTTTTTTTTGACATGGCAGGCATGCAGTTTACATGTTTGTCTCTCAGCCTAATATTGGGTCCTTACATTCACCAACAGAACATATCTCTTAAGCCAAAATGCCCTGTGGCACCAATTCTTCTGCAGTCCCACTTTCTGAGATTGGCTGGCCTTTTTAGAGCATTGTGACATCATCTCTCCTCCTATAAACCTAAAATTGATGTGAATTCAATCTTTAAAACAGTAAGGACATACCATCTATCATTAAGAAAAAAAGAACTTACATGGTAACCTTAAGGAAAATTTTGTGATTTTGAATCTTAGGCTATCTGCAAGTGGCTAAACAGTAGGAGATGCTATTTTGGCTTTCATTATGGACATTAGGCTTATCAGGGACTCACAGATCTGCCTGATTTTTTTTTTTTACTTTGTGTTTGGATAAAAGGTGTGTGCCTTCATCAATTTGTTAAAATATTTTTTCTCAAATCAATATAATTATAACGCAAAGCCTTTAAATGAAAATTAATCAAAGAGACAAGAAAATTTTAAGCATTATGTCTTAATATCAATGTGAATTCATCTGGTTTTGAAATCATAATAGCATAGTGATGCCATCATATCATTGTGATGTCATAAAAGTATTGAGATGTCAATTAGGAGAGTTGTTATGTCATGAGAGCATTGTGATGTTATAGTAGCATTGGGATGTCATAGTAGTATTGTGACATAGTAATACAATTATGAAGTCAGAATACCATTGTGATCTCATAATACCATTGGGAAATCATAATAGGATTGTGATGTCATAATTCCATTGTGATATTATACCAATAATGTCATTATTGCATTGTGATATCAACTAACATAGTAATATAATAATACTTTTATGATGTCATAATGCCATTGTGATGTCATTATAATATTGTGATGTCAGAAAACCATTGTGAAGTCATAACACCATTGTGCTGATAAAAAGCATTTTGATGAAAAAAATGACATTGTGAGGTCATTTTACTATTGTGATGTCATAATTCCATTGAGATATTATACCATATGATGTCATTATTACATTGTGATATCATAATAGCAGAGTGATATCATAATACGTTTGTGATGTCATAATGCCATTGTGATATCATCATAATATTGTGATGTCAGAATACCATTGTGAAGATATAATAACATTGTGATATCAAAAAGCATTTTGATGATAAAATAACATTGAGATGTCATAATGACATTGTGATATCAAAATAGCATTGTGATGTCCTAATAGCTTCATTATATCATATTATTGTGTTGTCATAAAAGCTTTGAAATGTCACAAAAATGTGAAGTCATAATACCATTGTGATGTCATCATAGCATTGAGATATCCTAATATCATTGTAAAGTCATACCATTGTGAAGTCATAACAGGATTGTAATGTTGTAATTCCATTGTGATATCATAACACAATCATGTCATAATAGCATTGTGATTTGATAATATCATTGTGATATCATGATAGGATTGTACTGTTCTAATACCATTGTGAAGTCATCCTGTTGTGAAATCATATAGTATTTTGATTTAATAATAGCATTACAATAAAACCTTTGGGATGTCATGACATCATTTTGATGTCATTATAACATTACTATATCCTAATACTATTGTGATGTCATAATAGCATTGTTATATCAAAATTCCATGTGATGTCATTCCACAATCATTTCATAACAGCATCATGATGAATTTTGATGTAAAAATGACAATGTGATGTCATAATAGCATTGTAAAGTAATCATAGCATTGTGATGTCTTAAAATCATTGTCAAGTCATAACACAATTACTATGCCATAATAGAATGTGATATCATCTTAACATTGTTATATCATAATAACATTGTGATGTCATAATACTAGTTTGAAACCACAATAGCATTGTGAATTATAATACCATTGTAATACCATTGTTTTGTCATAATAGCATTGTAATGTCATAATAGCATTGTTAAGTCATAACCCTATTGTGATATCATCATAGCATTATGATTTCATGATAGCATTGTGAATGTCATCATAGCATTTTGATGTCATAATATCATGTTGATGTCATAATACCATTGTGATTCTTTATTAGCATCGAGATGTCATACTTTTTGATTGCATAATAGCATTATTGTGTCATAATAGCACTGTGATTCCATAATTACCTTGTGATGTCATAAAACTATTTTTTGTAATAGTATTTTGATGTTTTTATATCAATGTGATGTCAAAATTCCATTTTGATATCATACCAAAATCATATAATAGCATTGAGGTGACATACAATTATGATGTCATAATTGCATTGTGATGCCACAACATTGGAATGTCATCATAACATTGAGATGTCATACCTTTGCTGGACTCTGCCAAATCACATAAAGCAAGTCCTTAATATTTCCTCCTTCACATATATATCTGTCAAATATTCTGTCAGAAGGCTGAAGATGATGCTCCAACCTTACAGAGATTTATAGGTGACTATTCAGGCAACAAATTGTTTCTGTCATTGTTTTTTTTTTTTGGAAGCTGCTAACATGTACTTCCTATTTACTCTAGCAACTAATTATATTCCTTCTCAGGTGTTTGATGGGGTTGAAGGCCAAATAGTCATAGTGCCACAAAAAAGCTTAAGTTGTTTAGAACTTAAGAGATGCTTTCATATAGGTAATACCAATAAGGATAAAAGTTAATTTAGGTGTAGAACTCAAAACTTGTCAAGATAGATAGGATAATCAGATACTTTCTCCTAAGTTGCTAAGTATACATGGACTGGACATTGTACATAGTTTTCATAATTTCATAATCATTATTGTATTGAAAGAAAGGAGCCTTTTATTGGACTTAAAGAGGAAAATGTTGGTAAAATATTCTTTGGAAATATATTCACCTTACCCTTGTTCATTCTAATGGTGATTTCTCCCACTCAACTCTCTGGTTTCAATCTGGATATTACATTGTGATACTTATTCTATGCATCCTGTCTCAACTTTGTGAGCAGGACAAAATAAAGCAACTGGCCACAATGTTGAACAAGGAAAGGAGATGACAGGACAGAGGGAAGGATCCAGAGTACCGTAAATGAGTGGGAGGAAAAAATGGGGAGGGCAGAGCCTAGGAAAGCAGAGATGGGAGGGGAACTAGGAACTAAGTGGAGAATGAACCAGACCTAAAATTTCACAAAAAATGTGAGTAAATGGGTAAAACCTAAAAGTTAGGAAACTATGATGGCTTAGAGGTTGAGTAGGAAGTAACCTTTGGCCAGCATTTATTTAGTTCTAGGTTAACTAAATAAAACTAGAATCTGTTTGGTTATTTGGTTGTACAGCTCTATAGGATTAACTGCAGCTTTACCAGAAAATATATCAATAGTAAATATTAATCGACATATACAACAGAGATGTCATAAAATTGTGATATCATAATAGCATTGTTAAGTCCTCATGACACTATTATGAAAACATGATACAACTGGGATGTGATACCACTGTAATGTCATCTTAGCATTGTGATATCATATCATTGCTAAGGAATGCTTCTATTGTGATGTCATAATTCCACTGTGTTGTCATAATACAAAATGTCATAATAGCATTATGATGTGATCATAATATTGTGAGGTCATCATAGAATTGTGATATCATCATTGTATGGTGATGTCATATCATTTTAAAGCATAAAGTATTGTAATGTCATAATAGCATTATGAGGTCATAATTCCACTGTGATGTCATAGCACAATCATGTCATCATAGCATCGTGATGCCATATCATCATTAAGGCATAATAGCATTGTGATGTTATAATATCACTGTTATGTTATGATGTAACATATGTTATGATGTAGTACCATTGTGATGTCATCATAGCATTGTGAGGTCATAATAGCATTGTGAAATCATAATATAGTTATGATGTCATAATAGCATTTTAATATCATCCTCTCACTGTGATGTCCTAATAAATTTGAGAAGCCATACCTTTGTGACATCATAATAGAATTGTGATGTCATAATAAAATTTTTGATGTCATATCATTGTGATGATATAATATCATTGTGATGTCATACCATTTTGATGTAATTATAGCATTTTGATGTCATAATACCATAGTGAATCCATAATACCATTGTGATGTCATAATAACATTACGGTGTCATCATAGCATTGTGATGTTATCTCATTGTAAGGTTATCATTACATTGTGATGTCATAATACCATTGTGATGTCAAAATTCCATTTTGCTGTCAAACCAGGTGATTTTATTAATGACCTCTTGAAAGAAATATGTGACACAATTCCTGAACTAAGAGACTTGGACAGGAACTGTCATCACTGGGTTGTGTGCAATCAGCTGCTCAGATTGAGGTACATAGGGCTGCTCAGACTTTCTCTCAATCAAGCTATGTTCTACTCAGTGGTGAGTAAGGAAACCTCCTTGTCCTGGGGTTTACAGTTATACCTAAGCCTTCAAGACAAAGAACTGTCTCCATACCATATGGCTAGGAAACCAGAGCAGCTGATTTTCCTTCAGGGGTTCTCCAGACAATCCCTCTAAACATAATGTTCATGCCAGGACTGCTTGTTCAGTGGAATCTTTTCTCCATTTTTACAGTCATTGTATAAGTTGTCAACGTATTATTTTTACTGATTAGGTGGGAATATCATATAATATACAATACACTCCTTTTCCTTTGCTCCCAGGTTCAATTTCATAATTATGTGTCACATTAAATTTTTTGTTGTTGTTCAAAATACACCATTTCAAATATGTCTTGTTCATATACTTATCGGAGCATGATCAGAGTCTCAGTCCAAGTCCCTTCAAGTAAACTGAGTTCATACTTGCCTCACTCTGGAACCACTCTCAAGAAGAAGCCATCAGTCTTTAAGAGCTCTATACTTCATCATGTTGATCACAAATTTTCTTATGTATTTCTTATTTATTACAATTGGTTATATTTGTATCCTCTCTGCTGTTCCCTCTCTCTTCTATTTACAGTTCTACCCACCCTCCTTCTTCTAACTCTTTGCCCTTTCTCTAGTTCCCTGATAGGGGAGTTTCTCCTCCTCCTTTTATCTGACCCTAACTTACCAGGACTCATCAAGGCTGGCTGCATCATCTTACTCTGCATCCTGATTCTCAGGGCATTGTTCTCCTTGTGTCCTCAATTCCCTCTACTTATGACACACTTCTTGACTCCTCTCCTGCAGGCTTCAGAGAGGTCTGAGGGGAGGGGGAATTTCACAGGGAAACCTCATTTTAGATCTGTGTGTTTTAAGGTCTCTCTATGAATAATATTGGACTGTGGGTCTCTGCAAGGAATCCCATCTCTGTGATCCAAGAATATGGCACTAATCTATGAATTGAGGGTAGAGAGCAACATGTTTTAAAAACAATAGCCTTGGTTCCTTGAAAATTTTTATTACATGCCATGGCCCAACAACCCAAGTAACTGCCACCCAATTCCCCCAGTTGAAGACTGGTTAGGTTACAATAGATGGTATATTGGAACTTTATTCCTCACTATTAGAAATCCTCCTAATAAGTAAATACGTACCATATTTGTCTTTCTGCATTTTAGTTACTTCACTCAGGATGAATTTTTTGTGGTTCTATCCATTAGCCTGAAAATATCCTGATGTCATTTTCTTAGCTAAATAATACAGCTTTATGGAAATATTCCACATAAAGAGATTGTTAGTCCTCTTTAGACCTTGGAAGTTCCTGGGACTTTAATCATTGTATTAAATGAAAATCTTTCAGGATAACAATGTTCTTTTAGGCTAGAATTCCCTCCATGTTCTTCTACTCCCTGGTGATTTGAATTGCAACGTCCCCTCAAAGCCCATCTCTTTACATATTTAGTCCCCAGTAAGCAAATGTAAGGGAACTGTTATAAGGTATGTCCTATAATTCATATTGGAGTTATACTAGTGGAAGGAGTGCTTTGATATTGATATGCCAGTGAAAGTGAACAGAGAGAATGCAGTCTCTGTCTCTCAGTCTCTGTCACTGTCTATCTTTTTTCTGTCAGTCTCAGTGTTTCTATTTCCGAATCTCTCTCTCACTCTTTGTATCTCTGTCTACATCTTTCTGCCTGCCTCCTGCTTATAATATGAAAAGCTCTCAGTTCTGCTGAAGGACTACAAAAATATGACTACATGCTGATGGGACATCCTGGATGGTCTTTGTAAAAATATGAACAAGGTTCCAACTAAAGGCTTTTTGTTCATAGACTTGCCTTGAACAGGGAGCATTTTCACAGTAATTAATTCACTGACTGAGGACATATCTGTGCATTTAACAAATAATAATGGAATCTGTGATAATGTGAAATTTACATGTCCAGAACAATTGACTTTATTAATGACCACTTGAAAGAAATATGTGACACTTTTCCTGAACTAAGATTCTTGGACACAGGAACTGTCATCTATAGATTATGTGCTTTCGGCTGAGCAGATTAAGCCATGTAGGTCTGCTCAGCTTTCTCTCAAGCTTGTTATCCACTTGGCCCTTTTAATAACTGGCATCTGAAACTCTAACTGGCTTTCACCTTTTGCATGACATCATTCTGCCTCTCAACACCAATCACCACCTGAGAGAATCTGGAGGTTTCCATGGAGATGAGTAAAGAAACTTTGCTCAGTGTCCAGTATCTCTGATCCTGTGTACATGTGACATTTTCTTGTGAAACCCAACAAGCCTTTATCTCATAACTTTATCCAGATCCCACATGTTTACTTTTCTTTACCTCTGTAAAAAAGTTAGGCAGGAAATGAAATTTTAATGTTTATTTAATTGGACAGCTTTCTAAATAGCATCAAAGTGATGTGGGATTAAGAGGAATGTATCAAATGACAAGGTAGTCTGTTACTGTGGTCTTTGTTTTGAAATTTTCTAGGTTGTGAATTTGAACTAGTTACTCTGTACTTGCTAAATGTACCTTCTCATTCTTATTGATATAATAGGTTGGAAGGGTCTAAGGTTCCTTGGGGTATTGAGTTTTAAATAGCAGGGAAAAGAGAAGGAAATCTGGCAATTCCTGGGACTTGTTTGTCTGAAAAAGAGAAAAATTGCATATGTAAAAGGAGAGCTGAGAAGCATTTAACTATTTAACAGCTGGTGCTGTTCCACACTAGTGTTGACAACCCACTATGAGTAGGGTTGCTTTGTCTGACCTGGTTGGATTGGCATCTGTATCCTATTCAGTGGTCAGTGAGGAACCCTCCTCATCCTGATGTTTTCATTTAAAAATGTTCCTTCAATGCAGATAAAAGGGTCCATGTTAAATGCCTAGGACACAAGAACAGCTGTGTTTTCTGCTGTGGTCATACTGACAAACCCTCTAAAAGAAGTGTTAGTGCCAGAACTGCTAGTTCACTGGTGTTCCCTGAGCTCATGGGGTCTAAGGTAACTGGATAAACACTACTTCATGGCTGAGATTCTCTGCTACATAATGAGTTTCTGGAAAGCATGCCTTATAACGTCATACTCTTCCCTTCTTTACTGGAATCTTTTCTCCATCTTAAAAGTCATTGTAAAATTTGTCTACATATTATTTTTACTGATAATGTGGGAATTTCATATAATATACATTATACTCCTTTTCCATTGCTCACAGGTTCAAATTCCTACCATGTGTCACACTAAAATTCTGTTTTTCTTTAAAATATATCACCTGAAGTATGTGTTGCTCACATACTCATTGGAATATTATCAGAGTCTCGGTGCCAAGACCTGTAAAGAAAACTGAGTTCATCTTTACTGTAACCTAACATAACCCACAAGAAAAAGCTATTAGTCCTTAAGAGCTCTATACTTCATAACCTTGATCATAATTTTTCTTATTTATTACCATTTGTTCACTTTGTATCCCCTCTGATGCTCACTCCTGTTTCTGCTTCCAGTCCCACCCACACTACTTCTTCAATCCCTATGCCCTTTCTCTAGTTTCCTGATGGGGAGGTCCTCTGTCCCCTTCTATGTGATCTTAGCATATCAGGTCTAAACAAGGCTGGCTGCATCATCTTCCTCTGTGTCTCATTCTCAGGGCATTGTTCTCCTTGTGTCCTCAATTCCCTCTACTTTTGACACTCTTCCAGCCTCTTCTCCTGCAGGCTTCCTAGAGTTCTGAGGGGAGGGAGAATTTCATAAGGAAATCCCATTTAAAGCTGGGTGTTTTAAGGTCTCTCTCTGCATAATATCAGACTGTGAGTCTCTGTATGAAATCCCATTAGATGCAGAAGGAAGCATCTCTGAGTGTACAAGAACATGGCAATGATCTATCAGTTGAGGGCAGAGAAAAACATATTTTAATAACAAGAGCCTGGTTTGCTCAAAATTTACGTAGCATAATCTGGCTCAACAACTCAATTGAATGTCACCCAGTTCCTTAAGTGAAACACTGGTTTGCTCAAAAACTATGGCCTATTGGAACTTCATCCCTCATTATTTGTAGACATCATAATAACTGAATACATACCATATTTCTCTTTCTGCATTTTAGTTACTTCAACCAGGATGATATTTCTTTGTTCCACCCATTTGCCTGACAACATCATGATGTCACTTTCTTATCTGAATAATACTTTGTTATGGAAATATTCCAAATTTTCCCCAAAGGAGATTGTCAGTCTTGTTCTTTAGACCTAGGAAGTTTATGGGCTCTTAATCATTGTATTGAATGACAAAATATCTAGATAACAATATCCCTTTAGCATATAAGTCACTCCATCTTTTTTCATTTCCTGGTGATTTGAATTGCAATGTCCCCTTAAAGCTCTCTATTTACATGTGGAGTCCCAAGTGAGGAAATGTCTGGGAGAGTTAGGAGTTATGGCCATGTTAGACAATGAAATCCTATTAGAATAATATTATAGAAGGGTGTATTTTGAGGTTGATATGCCAGTGTCTAATAGTAAAACAGACATAATTGAGTCTCTATTTCTCAGTGTCTGTCACTTTATATATTAGTTTATGTCAGATTTGGTCTCTATATTTCTGAAATCTGGCTCTCTAGATCTTTCTCTCTCTGTCTCCCTCTCTCTATATTTCATTTGTGCTTCCATATGGAAAGCTCTCACTTCTGCTGAAGGAGTACAGCAAGATGACTGCTTGATGACATGACATCATGGATGGGCTCTGTCAAAATATAAGCAAGGTCCCAAATAAATGCTTTTTGTTAAAAGATTTCTTTGTGTCAGAGAACATTTTAACAGTTAGTAATTCACTGCCTGAGGACAAATCTGTGCATTTAACATAATTATGGAATCTGTCATAATGTGAAAGTCACATGTTAATGACACGTGACTTTATTAATGACCACTTGAAAGAAATATACCACACTTTTCCTGAAATAAGAGTTTTATACACAGAAACTCTCATTTCGGGGCTGTGTGCTTTCGACTGCTGAATTGAGGCATGTAGGGCTACTCAGCCTTTCTCTGGAGCATGCTATCCACTTTGCCCTTTAAAACTTGCTCCTGAAACTCTTACTGGCTCTCACCTGTTTCATGACATCATTCTGTCTCTCAGCCATTCGGCACCTGAGAGAATCTTGATGTTTCCATGAAAATGAGTAAACAAACATTCTTTAGTTTCCAGTATCTCTAATCCTGTGCACATATGACTTTCCTTGGTAAAACCCACAAGCCTTTATCTCAGCCATTTATACAGATCCAACACCATAATCCTGTTTACCTCTGTGACAATTCCAGGTAGGAAAGGAAACTTTAATGTTTATTTAATTGGACAGTATCTTAAGTAGGGAAGCTTCCAAGTGATGTGGGATTAAATGGAATGTACCAGAAGACAAGAGGGTCTCCTACTGTGGTCTTGGATCTCAAATTTTCTATGTTGTGACTGTTAGGAATTATAAAAAAGAGAGATGTGGAGGTTACAGAGGTTACACGCGGGTCCACAGATCACAGCACGAGATTGGTTCCATGTGGGAGGTTTATTAGGTAGAGGGGGGTTACAGAGGAGGAGGTAGATACAGATAGAGAGGGAGAGAGAGAGAAAGAGAGAGAGAGACAGACAGAGAGAGAAAGAAGAAGCGAGAGAGAGGAAGACCATAAGGGGAGGGGCCCCAGTTCTCTTATAGGGGGGTCCAGAGCATGCACGGGTGGTTCCAGGTGGTCAGCAGGTGGTCTCAGTGTCTTTCCAAATGCCTGATACCTGCCGGGTCTGCCAGGCCCCAAGGGCTGCCTGTAGAAAAGCCTGCTTGCTGATCCCAACATTTCCCCCTTTTTCTATAATTAAAAATAGGGAGCTTGGGCTGCCTTTTATAAGGTAAGTATATAAATTTAGGCTCATTGGAAGCAGCTCTTGGTTGTCATGTAAGAGGTTGAGAGAGAGGGGAATTATAGCAACAAATGGTCAGGTTGTAAGGTTAAGAATAAGAGAAGTCTCTGCCCTGGAAAATTTAGGGCAGAGGGTTTTTAACAGAGAGAGTTGCCAGCCATGCAAGGCAGCGGGGAAGGACTGGGAAACACTGGGAGAACCTGGAGCTGCTTGTCCTGGTCCTGAAGCACACCACTTCAGCCTTTTGTTAACAACAGGTGGATAACGGGCGTAGATTCTCTTCTGGCTACTTCCTGCTGAGACTGGGGGCGACGTAGGGAGGCCAAAAGGCTGAAGTGTTGACCAAGTCCCCGAAGAATAGGCTGCTTTGATGCTTTTCCAGGTCTGTGAGAACACCCATGGCTGGGAGGGAAGGTGCAGGTCCAGCTTGTTGGTAAGGTCAGAGCCGAACACCTGTATCTTGTTGGAAGTCCATGAGGTCAGAGCTGAACACCTGTAGCTGCTTTGGCGCTGTTGCGGCTGTAGGAGACATCTGTGTCTGGCAGGACACTGAAACAGAGAAAATCCTGTAGGTAGGCATTGAAAGGTTTGGATCGATGAGGTTTGTACATGAGAACCTCTGTCTACCTGGACGGACTTTATTTACCCAATCACTGGCAATATTAAAGAAGGCTTTGTTTTTGATCTGTCATTGAGGTGAGGTTTAGTTACAGGAGTGTGTAAACTTAAGAAGCCCTGGTGCCAGCTGGCACTAGGGATAGAAACCTGAAATTCTCCAGCCTGTCTGGAGGGACGGGCGTCTGGGCATCTCCCATTGGGGGCAGAGAAGTCTCTATGTAGGGATGTGGTGATGGGTGTTATCCATTGGGAGCCGAGAGAGACGGAGGCCTTCTAATGGCGTCCCAGGAGAAGGCGAGTCTCTGTAGAGAACGATCTGATCTGATCCAAATCTCTTCAGATATTGGCCAGCGATCGAGGGCAAGGACCAAGAGAACACGCTTCTCGCCTAGCTAGGACTGACTGTAGGAGCACGTAGAAAGAAGCGCATGTAGAGAGCTCCCAAGGGAAAATGAGAAGAGCCGTATGGGAGAGAGGGGACCTTTCCATGAGCAAGCGAGCCAGCGCGTGCACGAGCGAGCGGGGGGGGGGGGGAAGAAACCCGTAGAGGGGGTGTACCACCCAAGGGAGAGTGTGGCCCTAAAATGAAAGTCAGCATAGAGGGTCAAACCTAGACAATTAAGGCTACAGCTGAGGGGGGGGGGGCGTCTCAAAAGATAGTAGGAAGCTGCCAGAGCTCTGTGGTCAAGCTTCCCCTACCAAGAGAGGCATGCATGCTGAGAAAATGGAGTGAACTCACCAATCCAGCCAGTTGGTTGTATGTAGTAAATGGCAGTCTGGTAGCCAGGAAAGGAAATTCCAAACCAGGAATTACTTTTAAGTTTTAAGAGAGAGACAAAACCTTAACCATGTTAGTATCATAATTGTACTGTGTATTGAGAAAAAGGCAGTAGACATACGTATGTGTTAACAGCATAAGTACTTTTTAAGGTGAACTCTGAAAAGGCAAAAGCCTTTTATGAAATAAAAGGGAAACTTACTTAAAGCAACTAGAAGGAATAGGTTTAAGATATTTCTGTGTTAAAATCTACCCCAGAAATGGCAGATATTAAGAATACCATACTAAAAGCTATGACTTTTGGGTCAGATATACACATTAAACAGATGTTTTTAACATAACGAGAAGCACCTTTAAGTCTATCTCTAGAAGCCAAAAAAGGAAATTAAAATCTCAACCTGGTGACTGAATAATAAGCAGTTATTGCTCCATCAACTTATCAGAACTCTATTGATCAATGTCAAAACTCTGAACTTTTAAAATCTTATAACTCATATACCTTAAAACACCTATTTAGACTCTCTAATCTTTTGCATTTATCAACCCTGAAACATTTTCTCAGACCAAATAACAACACTCTAGATTTTTACCACCTAAACTCCTGTATCCTCAGACCCTATATAAGCTCCATTTATTTCTCTTAAGACACAGACAACTAACATGTGTCCTGTGAGCAAGGCAAACCTTTCTTTTTTTAAATAAGAGATCTAGTACCCTGTGGTTTTAGCTAATGAACTGATTAATGAGCTAACAGTCGATCTAATCGTCTTCTCTCTAGCTGCAAAGCTACCGTAAGCTTAGCATAGCGGTCAAGGTGTTTAGAGACCTGAGAAGGATAAATTATAAGCTAAATAAATATATTAATTTACGTGCCAATCAAAATGACAGAGATGACTAGTTAGTCCATCACCTAGGCAGTGTCCCTTGCTCCTGTGGTCTCACAGCATCCTTAACAGAGGCAGTTCTGCCAGGCACATAAGATGAGAGACTGTTTCTGTGGAGAAAGAAACAAGAGAATGGCCTCACCTCGCCCTTAGCAACGTGAAACATTGACTCCAGGTGTCCACAGTTTTGTCCACAGTTTAGGCTGGGCCAGTTGAGGCAGTATTGCCCAGTGGTTAGCATACCACAATCCAGAGTTGCAGTTATCTGTCCTTGTGCCCAAATCTTCTCGGAGACCTTGGGGGAGGTACTGTCAGGATTTTGGGACTTCCTGTCACAATAAGCTTACACACGTTAAAATGCCATATTTATCAGATCTCTGATAAGCTTGAGGGCCAGCACATCCAAATTACTCTTTGTGTATCTTTATAATCTGCTCTAAACTGTGCCCTATAAAACAGAATGCCATCATCTCTAATTTTAGAATGTCCTAGAAGTATATATTTTAAGACAAATAGGCAAACCTCATACTTACCCATCCTAGGCTTAACCTTAAAAAAAACTTAAACAAGGAGACTAGGTAAGGCTCAACTGCAGCATTTAGCATGACTTCAAATCTGCTCTTTTTGAACTAAAATCAAAGCAAACCTTTTAATTAGATATAATTTATAGAGAGGCTAGCAAATCTTGTTGCTCCTCCTACCACTTGCATTAAAATTGAACAGTAAAAAGCTTTGCATTTAAACTGTAAGAATTATTTTAGCCATATCAAACCTATCAGCTAGAATTTTTTCCTTAAAAGAGCGTAAAAAAACATTTTGTAATGAACAATCACCAGCCCTTTAAATGAATTATAACATTTAAATACAGTTGTTTTTTTTAAAATCATATTAACTCTAAAAGCAAGTTACATTACTATAAAGAGGAGTTTTGAAACTGCCTAACTTTTTAAAATAACTCCTTGTAGCAGGTAACAAACAAACTCTAAGGAACTTGGTGAAACTTTCCCTTTTTTTGTCTCAAGGTAAAGAACAGGGCGTAAACGTGTTTTTTATAAACAAAACAGCTTATCAAACAAACAGCTCTCCACAGGATACATTCTCAAAAACTGCAATTTTACCTTAATTAGCACAGACAATATGGCAGGGTTTTATTTAGTAAAATTAATAAAATACCCAAGATCATTGTCATACCCAGTGAGAAAATTATGAGGGCGTTTAAATAGAAGCGGCTTGGGAAAGGGGCTGGGTTATTGCGGGGGAGAGGGAGGCACAAGGGAGGCAGGGCCTCTTTGCCCGAATTAAAGATGGCGCCGGCCACATCAAAACCTCTGATATACCCAAGGTCCCACCCATTTTTCCCAAAGCCAAAATGGCTGAGCCCAGTTACCGGCCACGTGGAAGCCTCTGATGAAAGTTTTGAAAAGTCAGTTACGGCGCTCGCGGTGGCGGCACCAGGCGCTGGCGCCAGGCTGTGGCACCGATGGGGCTCCGGGACGCAGCGAGCCCAGCTAGGAGCCTGTGGTCTCCGCCCGCCGAGCTACGACGCGGGGCCCGGGCGCGCATGGCGGGCGGCTGGCGGCGGCTGGCGGTGGCTGGCGGCGGCTGGCGGCGGCTGGCGGCGGCTGGCGGCGGCTGGCGGCGGCTGGCGGCGGCTGGCGGTGGCTGGAATGGCAGGGGCGATGGCAGGGGCGACGCAGCAGCGGCGGGGGTTTTAGAGAGAAGGAGGAAGAATCTTGAGGCGAGTTTGAAAGGAGTTGGAGACAAGAGAGTGGGTATTTTAGGTGGATCTGGAAGGAATAGGTTCCCCAGAAGCTCAGTTGTGTTTGGTAAAACTAATGGGGGTTACCTAATCCGGCCTAATGCACCAATGTTAGGAATTATAAAAAAGAGATGTGGAGGTTACAGAGGTTACACACGGGTCCACAGATCACACCACGAGATTGGTTCCATGCGGGAGGTGACTTTGAACTGAGCAGTTACTCTCATATTCAGTAAATGTACACTCACATTTGGCTGGCAGGGTCTAGGGTTTCCTCGAGTATTTAGTCTTCTAGAGCAGGGAAAAGAAAAGGAAACCAGACAATTCCTGGGATTCTTTTGGCTGAAACAGAGAAAGATTTGCAAGTGAAAAAGAGTATTGAGGGGCAATAACCTATTTGACAGCTGGTTCTGTTCTACCCTAGTTTTGGCAAGCCTCCATGAGCAAGGTTGCCTTGGCTGACTTGGCTGGATCTGTAGCTGTGTCCTGATTAGTTGTCATTGAGTATCAAATTGTAGTCCTAGGGTTTAAATTTCAAACTGGGCCTTCAGGACAGAGAAATGGAACCATTTTTACACAAGAGCTGCTATGTTTCCTGCTGTGGTCTTCCAGACAAAACCTCTAAATATAATATTAGTGCCAGGATGACTAATTCAGAGGGGCCACCTGAGCTTGTGGTGTTTGAATTACCTGGGTAACCAACAGTTCAGAGTTAGGATTCTCTGCAACCTAATGAGTTTCTGGAAAGCATGCCTTACAAAGTCAAACTCTGCCCTCCATTAGCAGAATATTTTCTCCATGTTAAAATTCATTGTAAAAGTTGTCAGCATATTATTTTTATTGCTATGTGGCATTTCATATAATATACATTACACTATCTTTCCATTGCTCTCAGGTTCAAATTCCTACTCATGTGTCACATGAATTTTTTTGTTTGCTTAAAATACAGCAATTCAAGTATGGTTTGTTTGTGTACATGATCTGAGTCTCAAGCCAAGTCTCTTAAAGAATACTGAGTTCATCCCTGCTGCACCCAGGCACCACCTCCAAGAAGAATCCATCAGTCCTGAAGAACTCTATATTTTATCACCTTGATCACAGTTTTTCTTCTGTATTTATTTATTATGATTTGTTCACTTTGAATCCCTGCTGCCCCCTTTCCTTCCCCTTTCTATTCCATGTCCTTTCTCTAGTTCCCTAATAGGGGAGTTCTCTTCTTCCTTCTTTCTGACCCTAGCTTAGAAGGACTCATCAAGACTGGCTGCATCATCTACTTCTGTAGCCTGATTCTCAGGGCATTGTTTCTCTTGTGTCCTCAATTCCCTCTATTTATAACACTCTTCCTGCCTCCTCTCCTGCAAGATTCCCAGAGCTCTGAGGGGAGGGAGAATTTCATAGGGAAATCCCATTTATATTTATGTGATTTAAGGTCTCTCTCTGCATAATATCAGACTCTGGGTGTCTATGTAATTCCATTTATTGCAAGAGGAACCATCTTTTTGGATGCAAGATTATGGCACTGATCTTTTAGTTGAGGACAGAGAGCAGCATAATTTAATAACAACAGCCTGTGTTGCTTTAAAATTTTGATAGATGCCCTGCCCCACAAGTCAATTAACTGCCACCCAATCCCCATGGTGGAAGACCGGCTTGGTTAAAATAGATATCCTATTAGAACTTTATCCCCAACTATTAGGAGACCTCCTAATGAGTGAACACATACCATATTTCTCTTTCTGCATTTTAGTTACTTCAACCAGGATGATATTTCTTTGTTCCATCCATTTGCCTGAAAATATCATGATGTCATTTTCTTAGATGAATAATACTCCATTATTGAAGTAGTCCACATTTTCCCCCAAAGAAATTGTCAGACCTGATCTTTAGTCCTTGGAAGTTGCTAGGACATTAATCATTGTATTGAATGACAAACTATCAGGATAATTATCTTCTTTTAGCTTAAAAATCCCTCCGTCTTCTACCACTTCCTGGTGATTTCAATTCCAATATCCCCTTGAAGCTCTTCTATTTACTTGTTTGGTCCACATCGAGGAAATATCTGGGAGTGGTTAGGAGTTATAGCCATGTTAGATAATATAATTACTATTGGAGTTATATTATAGGAGGATGTATATTGAGGTAGATATGCCAATAAAAGTGACCAGACACAATGGAGTCTCTGTTTCTCGGTCTGTGTCACTTTACATCTTTGTTTCTGTTAATCTCAGTGTCTCTATTTCTGAATCTGTGTCTCTACAGCTTGCTATCTCTGTCTACATCTATTTGCCTACTGCTGGTGGTATGAAAATCTCTCACTTCTGCTGTAGGACTAAAACAAGGTGACTACTTGCTGACATGACATCCTGGATGGTCTCTGTAAAAATATAAGCAAGGTCCCATATAAATGCTTTTTGTTCAAAGATTTCCCTTGAGCAGGGAGCATTTTCACAAGAAGTAATTCACTGACTGAAGAAATATCTGTAGTTTTAACAAATAATAATGGAATCTGTGCAATGTGACAATAACATGTCCAGGATAATTGACTTTATTAAACAGCACTAAAAGAAATATATGACACTTTTCCTATACTAAGAGTCTTTGACATAGGAACTGTAATCTCTGTGTTGTATGCTTTCAGCTGCCCAGATTTAGTCAGATAGGGTGCTCAGCCTTTCTCTCTAGCTTGTTGTTGTCTTGGACCTTTAATAACTGGCTCCTGAAACTCTCACTGGCTTTCATCTGTTTCATGACATCATTTTGCCTCTCAGCCACTCAGCAACTGAGAGAATCTAGAGGTTTGATGGTGATGAGTAAACAAACTTTCTGCAATGTTCAGTATCTCTGTTCCTGTGCAGACCCCATATTTTCTTGTGAAACTCAACAAGCCTTTATCTCATCCCTTTATCCAGATCCCACAACTTTACTCTTGTTTACATCTGTGACAATGTCAGGTAGGAAATGAAACTATGTTTATTTAATAGGAAAAATCCCTAAGGAGGAAAGATTTAAAGTGATGTGGGATTAAGGGGAATGTACCAAATGACAAGGTAGTCTTCTACTGTGATCTTGGTTCTGAAATATTCTAGGTTGTAATTTTGAACTGAGAAGTTACTCCAGTCCTCACTAAATGTACCTTCAAATTTTTATTTATATAATAAGCTTGCAGGACTTAGGGTTCCCTGGGGTATTGTGTCTTTAAGAGCAAGGAAAAGAGAAGGAAACCGGGTAATTCCTGGGACTGTTTTTGCTGAAACAGAGAAAGATTAGTTAGTGTAAAAGGAGAACTATGAGGAAGTAAACTATTTGACATCTGGTGTTTTTCCACACTAGTGTTATCAACCCTCTATGAGCAGAGTTTCCTTGGCTGATCTTTTTGGATATGAAGTTGTGTCCTATTAAGTGGTCAGTGAGGAACCCTCCTGATTTTATAGTTTAAACTGGGTATTAAGGACATAGTGATTGATCCCTGTTATATGACTAGGATACAATTGCAGCTGTGTTTTCTGCTTTGGTGATCCAGAAAAACACTCTAATCATAGTTTAGTGTCAGGACTACTTGTTCAGAAGTGCCATCTAAGCCCATGTGGTCTGAGGGAGACTGGGTAACTACTAGTTCACTGCTAGGATTCTCTGCTACATAATGAGTTCCTGGAAACCATGTCTTACAAAGTAAAATTCTGCTCTACATTTTTGTGGAATATTTTCTCCATGTTAAAAGTCAGTGTAAAAGTGGTCAACATATTATTTTTACTGATTATGTGGTTACTTCATATAATATACATTACAGTCTTTTTCCAATGATCCCAGGTTCAAATTCCTTCCCACGTGTCACAATTTTTTTTCTTTAAAATACCTCAATTGAAATATGTGTTGTTCACATACTTATTGGAACATGATCAGAGTCTCAGTGCTAAGTAAGTTAAAGAAAACTGAGTTCAACATTGTTACACCCTGGCACCACCTGCAAAAAGAAGCCATCAATCCTGATGAGCTCTATATTTTATCATCTTAAACACAGTTTTTCTTATGTATTCATTTATTATACATTTTTTTTTAACTTTGTATCCCTTATAATGACTCCTCTACCTTCCCACAAACCCCCATTTTAAACTGATATGCCCTTTCTCTAGTTCCCTGATCAGGGAGGACCTCCTTACCCTCTTATCTGACTTTAGTTTATCAGGTCTCATCAAGGCTGGCTGCATCATCTTCCTCTGTAGTCTGATTCTCACAGCATTGTTCTAAATGTGTACTCAATTCCCTCTGCTTTTGACACTCTTACTGCCTCCTCTCCTGCAGGTTTCCCAAAGCACTGAGGGGAGGGGGAATTTCATAATGAAATCCCATTTAGAGCTAGGTGTTTTAAGGTCTCTCTTTGCATAATATCGGACTGTGGTTCTCTATGAATTCCCATTTGATGCAGAAGGAAGCATCTCTTTGTATACAAGAACATGGCACTGATCTATCAGTTGAGGGCAGAGAAAGACATATTTTAATAACAATAGCCTGGGTTGCTTGAAAATTTCCATAGCATGCCCTGACCCAACAACTCAATTAACTGCCACCCAATACCCCTAGTGGAACATTGGCTTGGTCGTGATAGATTTCTCATTGGAACTTTATTCTGCATTTTACCCATGATGATATTTTTCTGGTTCCATCTATTTGTTTGAAAGTATCATGATGTAATTTTCTTAGTTGAATAATTCTTCATTATGGAAATATTCCACATTTAGTCTTTGGAAATTGTTGGGCCTTTAATCATTGTATTGAATACAAACTGCCAGAATAAATGTGTTCTTTTAGGCTTGAAATCCCTCCATATTCCTCTTCTTACTAGTGGTTTGAATTGCAATGTCCCCTTGAGAAAATATCTGGCAAGGGTTAGATGTTAAGGCATCGTTTGATAATAAAATTTCATTTGTTTCCCGAATTTCTTTTTTAGCCCTATTGTCTTTTGTATACAAGAGGGCTACTGATTTTTTTTTTTTAGTTAATTTTTTACCCAGCCACTGTGCTGAAATTTTTTATCAGCTGTAAAATTTCAGTGGTAGGATTTTTATGCTAACTCATAATCTGCAAACAGTGATACTTTGACTTCTTCCTTTCCGATTTATTTCTCCTTGATCTCCTTCAGTTTTCTAATTGCTCTAACAAGAACCTTGAGAATCAATTTGAAAAGATATGGAGTGTGTGGGAAGCCTTGCCATGTCCCTTATTTCAGTGGAATTGCCTTAAGTTTCTCTCTGTTTATTTTATTGTTGGCTATAGGCTTGCTGTATATTGCCTTTACTATATTTAGATATGTGCCTTGTATCCCTAATCTCGCCAATACTTTAAACATGGATGGATGTTGGATTTTGTCAAATGCTTTTTAAAACTGTAAGGAGATTATGATGTGGTTTTTCTTTCTTTCATTTTTTTTTTAATATGGTGGATCACATTGATGGATTTCTATATATTGTACCACCATTGCATACCTTGGATGAAGCTATTTGGTCAAGTGGATGACATTTTGATATGTTCTTGTATTTGGTAAAATACATGAAGGACCTTGTTATGACCCTAACCAAACAAGTCAAAGAATAGTATAAAAAATGTTCAAGTCTCTGAAAAAAGAATAAGAAGAAGTTATTAGAAGATGGAGAGATCTCCCATGCTCATGGCTTGGCAGGATTGACATAGGAAAAATGACCATCTTACAAAAAGCAATCTACAGATTAAGTGCAATTCCCATCAAATTACCAACACAACTCTTTACAGACCTTGAAAGAAAAATTCTCAACTTCATGTGGAAAAACAAGAAACCAAAATTGCTAAAACAATCCTCTACAATAAAAGATCTTCTGGAATATCTGCATCCCTGATCTCAAGGTGTGTTATAGAGCAACAGTAATAAAAACTGCATGGTAATGGCATAGAAACAGAATGGTGGATCAATGAAACCAAGTAGAAGACACAGAAATAAACCCACATGGTTAAGGTCACTTAACTTTTGACAAAGATGGTAAAATCATACAATGTAAAAAAGATAGCATCTTCAACAAGTGGTGCTGGTCTAACTGGAAACTGGATGTCTAAATGTAGAAAAATGCAAATAAATCCTTACTCATCAGCCTGCACAAAACTAAAGTCCAAGTGGAACAAAGTCCTCAACATAAAACCAGACACATTAAATCTGTTAGAAGAAAAACTCGGCAAGAACCTTGAACTCATTGGCACAGGCAACAACTTCCTGAACAAAACACCAACAGCCCAGGCTTTAAAAGCAACAATCAAAAATGAAGCCTCATGAATCTGAAAAGCTTATGTAAAGCAAAGGACACCGTCATCAAAACAAAACGAATGCCTACAGATTGAGAAAGACTCTTCACCAAGCCTCTATGTGACAGTATATATAAAGAATGAAAGAAGTTAAATGGTAACAAATCAAGTAATTCAATTAAAAAAATGGGGAACAGAGGTAAACAGATAATTCTTAATAGAGGTATAGCAAATGACAGAGAAACACTTAAAGAAATGTTCAATTTCATTAGCCATCAAGAAAATGCAAATTCAAATGACTCTAAGATTTAACCTTACAACCATCAGAATGTCAAAGTTCAAAAACTCAATAGACAAAACATGCTGGAGATGTTTTGGAGAAGGGAGAACCCTCCTCCAATGCTGGTGGGAATGTAAACTTTTTCAACCACTCTGTAAATCAATCTGGTGTGTTATCAGACCACTGTTAATAGTGCTACCTCAAGATCCAGCTATACCACTCCTAGGCATGTATCCAAAAGAGGCTCAAATACAAAATAGAGACATTTGCTCAACCATGTTTGTAGCAGCTTTATTTGTAATAGTCCAAACCTGGAAACAACACAGATGCCCTCCAACTGAAGAATAGATACAGTAATTGTGATACATCTACACAATGGAATATTAGTCAGCAATAAAAAAAAAAAAAAAACAAGGAAATCATGAAATTTGCAGGTCAATGGTGGGAACTGGAAAAGATCATCATTAGTGAGCTATCCTAAGAGCAGAAAGACACACATGGTTTATACTCACACATATATACATATAATATAGGATAAACCTACAAAAAAACTACACTTAAATAAATAAACTAATTAATAGGGAGGACTCTGGGTAAAATGCTCAATCCCCATCCCAAAAGGCAAAGAGATGGACATCAGATGAAAGAGAAAACAGGAAACAAGTTAGGAGCCTGCTACTCATGGCCTCTGAATGGCTCTGCTCTGCAGACTATCAAAGCAGATGCTGAGACTTATGGCCAACTCTTGGGTGAAATGCATGGCATCAAATGAAAGAAGTAGGAGAAGACAGGAGCTCCCCAAGGAGAGCAACAGAACCAAAAAAAAAAAAATCTGAGCACAGGAGTCTTTCCTTAGACTCATATTCTAAACAAGTACAATGCATGGAGATAACTTAGAAACCTTGCACAGATGTAGCCCACAGCAGTACATTGCCCAAGGTCCTTCCACAGTAATGGGAACAGGGATTGCCTGTGATATGAATTGTTTGGCCTGTTGTTTGATCACCTCCCTTATGGAAGAGCAGCATTTCCGGTCCACAGAGAAGATAATGCATCTACTCCTGATGAGATCTGATAGACTAGCATCAGAAGGAAGGAGAAGTACTTCCCTTTTGATGGATTTGGGGAAGAGCATGCAAGGAGATAGGGGAGAGAAGGTAAGTTTGGGATGGGAGGAGGGGATTTTATGGGGAGATAAAAGGGAATAAAGAGTAATTCATAAATTTAAATAAAAATATTTTTAAAATTGCTTTTTATTTATATTATAAGAAGTGTGCTTTGTGGTTGATGTGCCAATGAAAGTGACTGGACTTAATGGAGTCTCTGTCTCTCAGTTTCTGTCACTTTGTTTCTGTTGTTCTTGGTCTCTATTTTCTGAATCTGTCTCTCTCTTTCTCTCTCTCTCTGTCTCCTTCTCTCTGACTGCCACTTGTTATTCAGTATGAAAAGCTCTCAGTTCTGCTGAAGGACAAAAAAAAGATGATATCTTGCTGACATGACACCCTGGATGATCTCTGTAAAAACTATAAGGAAGGTCCCAATTAAATACTTTTTGGTCAAAAGTTGCCTTGGTCACGGAACATTTCCCAGTATGTAATTCACTTTGCATTTAACAAATAATAATGGAATCTTTGATAATATGAAAGTCACATTGATATGTGAGTTCATTAATGACCACTTGAAAGAAATATGTGACCCATTTCATGAACTAAGTATCTTGGACACATGAACTATCATCTCTAGTTTGTATGCTTTCAGCTGCCCAGATTGAAGCATGTAGGGCTGCTCAGCCTTTCTCTCAAGCAAGCTGTCAATTTTGGCTCTTTTAATAACTGGCTCCTAAACTCTTACTGAATATCAACTATTTCATGGCATCATTCTTCCTCTCAGCCAATCAACACCTAAGAGAATTTTGAGTTTCCATGGAGATGAGTAAACAAACTTTCCTCAGTGTCCAGTGTCTGTGATCCTGTGCCCACGTGACTTTCTTGTGTAATCCAGTAAGACTTTATCTCATCCCTTTATCCAGATCCCACACCTTTATTTTGTCTACCTCTGTGACAATGTAAGGTAGAAAATGAAACTGTAATGTTTATTTAATGGGACATATCTGTAAGGAGGAAAGCTTCAAAGTGATGTGAGATTAAGGGGAATGTACCCAATGACAAGGTTATCTCCTACTGTGGTCTTGGATCTGAACTTTCCTAGGTTATGTTTGAATTGAGCAATTCTTGGAGTACTCACTATATGAATTTTAACGATCTTATTGATATAATAGGCTGGCAGGGCATAGAGTTTCTTGGGGTTTTAAATCTTTAAAAGCAGGAAATGGAGAAGTTAACCAGACATTTCTTGGGGCTGATATGGCTGAAACAGAGAATGATCGGTGTATGTAAAAGGAGAACTGAGGGACAATAAAGTTTTGACAGCTGGTGCTCTTCCACACTAGTGTTGCCAACCCTATATGAGCAGGCTTCCATTGGCTGACATCACTGGATCAGCACTTTGTCTGGCTGAGTCATCAGTGAGGAAACCTCCTGGTCCTGGGGTTTACAGTTAAAACTGTGCCTTCCAGATAGTGCAATGGATCTATGTTATATGCCTCGGACACAATAGCATGTGTGTCCACAACACAAACTCTCTCAAAGTTTAGTTAGTGCCAGGACTGCTTGTTCAGAGATTTCACCTCACCCCATGGCCTCTGAGGTACCTGGGTAACCACTGGTTCATGGTATGATTCTCTGCTCCTCACTGAGTTTCTAGAAGGCATGCCATACAATGTCAAAAAACTGTGCTCCTTTAGCGGAATAATTTCTCCATGTTAAAAGTCATTGTAAAAGTTGTCAACATATTATTTTTATTAAATATGTAATTTCGTATAATATACATTACACTCTTTTTCTATTGCTACCAGGTTAAAATTCCTACCCATGTGTTTCACTAAAAATTTTGTTATTTTAAATATATCAATTGAAGTATGTGTTGTTCATATATCATTGAAACATGATCAAAGTCACAGTGCCAAGTCCCATAAAGAGGACTGTACTCATCAATTGGTTGAAGCTCCTGAATCTCTTACTGGCTTTCACCTTTGGTATGGCATCATTCTCCTCTCAGCCAATTAGCCCCTGAGAGAATCATGAGGTTTCTACGGAGATGAGTAAACAATCTTTCCTCAGTATATAGTATCGCTGATCCTTAGCACACTTGACACTTTCTTGTGAAACACAATAAGCATTTATTTCATCTCTTTATCCAGATCCCACACCTTTACTCCAGTTTACCTCTGTGACATTGTCAGGTAGAAAATGAAACTTTAATCTTTATTTAATTGGACAGCTTCCTAAGTAGGGAAACTTCAAAGCTATATGGGATTAAGGGGAATGTACTGAATGAGAAGGTGATCTCCAACTGAGGTCTTGGATCTGTAATTTCCTATGTTGTGAATTTGAACTGAGCAGTTACTGGTGTACTGACTAAATGTACCTTCACATTCTTATTGATATAATAAGCTGGCAGGGTCTAGGGTTCCCTGGGGTATTGAATCTTTAAGAGCAGGGAAAGGAGAAGGTTACCTGGCATGCCTACAGGCTGGTCTAACAGGGTACATCTGAGAGATGGAGTAGGGACAACAATTTGAGGAATGGAGACAAGCCTTATTCCTGTTCAAGTCTCAGTTACTGAACATGCAAACAACACATATAAAGAAAAGGGTACAAGAAAAATTTTTTTCACAGTAGCAACACATCTGTGCCATCTGGAAAGGTATCCAGGAATTCACTCAAGGTTACACCAAGTTTATTCTCTGTTTCCCAAGGTTGCAGGGAGCTTGTTATCTACTTCTATGAGTCAAAACATTCCACTTGCAGAGACTGGCCCGAATCGCAATACCCCAAAAGACCACCACCAGGAGTAGAGTCTATTGCAAACCACATGAGGATCTTTTTATTATCAATTACAAGCTGCAGCTCGGGCTCACACCCCATCTCCACTGCCAAAGCGGTGAGAGCTGAGAGCCTTGTGCTCAGGTTAGTTGGGTGATTTAAAGTTTCTGGTCCCTCTGAGCAGGAGCAATTCCTGCCTGGCAAGCATCTATTAGTGAAAATGCTACATTTTTAATTGTTTGGCTCTAGGAAGGTCCCCAAACCATTAATGACCTGGTGTTCCTCCCTAGGGGATGGGTCAGTTTCCTAGCAACTGTACCTCTAGTGAGTGGGGAAAGAATGCAATAAGGCAGGTTCTTCCCCTCAGGGCATAGCTGCACTTCTCCACCTACCTAGTTCAGGCCTTCATAGTAGCTGCTAATTTTTAATCTTTTTGGTCTCTCATTTCTCTCCTTCCCATGATCATTTGAAGACCCAATCTTGGGTCTTCCAGGTATGACCTCTCATATCCTATAGATTTACCTTTTTACAATGGGATCTGAGTACCATTAGTGTATTGTTCCCAAATAATTCTTTATGAAAGCCATCAAGCAATTTAAAATACAAGGCCCAAAGATAAAATTCAAAATGAGTAGCGGTCCCTTCAGGGTGGATATAGGGGTAGTAAGCCAAAAATAACTATTATCCTTTCTCTCTAGGGTCTCTCTAGGCTTTTAGCCCAGTTGCTGCGATAATAGTTTCCATTTCAGCTAAGCAGATGTCCAAGATAATAGCTAATGTCAGGGAGCCCCTTTTGATTCAGCATTTCAGCTTGCTAGTGGGATTTTGGGCTGAAGATCCATCTTCTGGAGCTTTTTCTGTGCTGAAAATGGACCATTAGCATCAGGGGCTAGGGAGGCTGAAATGCCAGTCTAAGGCTGGGCAGTGGGAGCAGTTCTAAGCATCTGGTTAGTTGATCGACCTGAAGAGGCAGGGAGCAATCATGTCAATTTCCAGGAAGTCCAGATTTCAGCTTGCCATCCATAGCTGATCCTGGAACAGAGTCAAACAGGTAAAAATCTGCTAAGATCAATTCAGACTGGAGACAGAAGTTAAAATTTGTCTATTGAATGGGAAAAGTAAGGGATCCCAAGACCAGGTGAAAACTCTTCTGGGATCTGTTTGAGCTATGTCAGATCCAGGTCTCATGACTTTTTGATTTCCTGAAACTCATGAACTTTTGGTATACAAAAGAAAATATATATTTAAAAAAATACTCAGAAAAATAACATATCAGCAAATCTAATATAACAATATTCTAAGAGTAACAGGTAAAACTACATCCAAAAGAATGAGCATAAGTTAGCTGTTTGTTTTGTAACCTTTTATAAACAACTTAAGTGAATCCACAGTCTGGAACTCTTAACAATTTTTGTGTGGGTACAGCTGTTGGTAAATCAGCCACCAATAGAGCGTGGCCATTTTTGTACACTCAGCATCTACTTTTAGCCCCCATCTCCATGTTTACACAGGAAAGTAAGGCAGAAATACATTTCTGGGTTTAATGCTAAACCCTGGATTCTTGGATTTTTCTTTATAAAGTAACTAAAAGAATAGAATTAAGATATTCCTGTGTCAAAATCTATCCCAGAAATGGCAGATATTAAGAATACCATACTAAAAGCTATGACTTTTGGGTCAGATATACACATTAAATAGAAGTTTTTAACATGAGGAGAAGCACCTTTAATTCTATCTCCAGAAGACAACCAAAGGAAATTAAAATCTCAAGCTGGTGAATGAATAATAAGCAGTCAGTGCCCCATCAACTTATCAGAACTCTATTGATCAATACCAAAACTCTGAACTTCTGAAATCTTATAACATAAGCACAACAGTAGCAAAGTGGGGGGAGGGAGAAAGTATCCCCCATTTTTAATGTGCTTTAAAACATTTTTATATCTTTATAACTCATAATTACATACATTAAAACATCAGCTTAGACACTCCAATCTTTTCTCTATTTATCAACCCTGAAACATTTTCCAAACCAAATAACACTCTCTAGATTTTTACAACCTAAACTCCTATATCCTCAGACCATACAAAAGCTCTCTCTCTATATTTTTAAACTAGCTATATATCGTAAGACACAAGCAACTGACATGAATCCTGTGAGCAAGGCAAACCTGTTTTCCTTTCAAAATAAGAGATCTAGTACCTAGTAGTTCTAGCTAATGAATTTATCAATGAGCGAACAGTGGATCTAATTGTCTGTTCTCTAGCAGCAAAGCTACCATAAGCTTAGCCTAGCCATCAAAGTGATCAGAGACCTGAGAAGGATAAATTATAAGATATATAAATATACCAATCCATGTGCCAATTAAAATAACAGAGATGACTAGTTAGTCCATCACCTAGGCAGTGTCCCTGGCTCCTGTGGTCTAACAGCATCTTGAACAGAGGAGTTCCTGCCAGGGACAGAAGATGAGAGATTGCTTCTGTAGAAAGAGGAACATGAGAGATTGAACACATCTTGCCTCTTGCAATGTGAAACAATAGCTCTCCAGGTGTTCACGGCTTTGTTCACAATTTAGGCTGGGCCCTAGCAGTGGGCCAGTTGGGGCAGTATTGCCCAGTGGTTAGCATACTCCAGAGTTACCATCATCAGTCATGCCCAAATCTTCTCGGAGCCCAAATCTTCTCAGAGACCTTTGGGAGCTATTGCCAGGATTTGGGGACTCTTAGTCACAATAAGCTTACACAGTTAAAATGCCATATTCATCAGATCTCTGACAAGCTTGATGGCCAGCATATCTGATTTATTCTTAGTTTTCATCATCTGCTCTAAACTGTGTCCCATAAAACAGAAGGCTATCATCTCTAATTCTGTCATATTCCTTAGGTGCATTTGGTTTTAAAACCAAAATTTGGTTTGGCTTTTTCTGGATTAACCAGACATTCTTACTTTAGACAAGCTATTCTTTTCTTTAATATGTCTTGCTCTCTCTCTTGCTTTTTAGAAAACATAAAAACTCTCATCAAAATCCTTTCCATCCTGACAAGATTCTGCTAGAGCCCAGCATCCAAGATTTGTTTTTTTTTAATAGGCAAAGCAAAAACAAGTTACATTAATACAAAAAGAAGTTCTGAAACTGCCAAATTCTTTTTCTAAAATTACTTCCCTGTAGCAGATATGGTCCAAGGTCACCTAAACAAACTCTGAGGAACTTAGAACAAAATTAAAGGAACTTGGTAAAACTTCCTCTTTTCTCTGTCTCAAAATAAAGACAGAGTGGAAACATGTTCTTCCATAAACAAAGCAGCTTAACAAGCAAACAGCTCTCCACAAGATACATTGTAAAAAACTGCAATTTCTTTTTTTAATTAGCTCAAACCATATGGCTTGGTTTCATTTGGTAAAATTAATAAAATAAATACCAAAGTTCTCCCCCAAAGGATTGAGAAACTGTTTTAAATTTTCTGTTAGACTACCCAAGATCATTGTCTAAAATGCCTGATAAACTTTTAAACATTGTATAGCTTTACACATTTAAACATTTTTCAAAACCTGTTTTTGCAATACCAAAATAAAGCACCCCTTTCGTAGGAAAGAATTCACAAACCATAACCAAAACTAGAAGTCAAATTTTAAAAGTCAAAACCAGAATTTTAAAACCAGAATTTACCAGTGTAAACAATCTAATCTCTAAAGCCAATACCAATTTAAAATAACCCATCCTTTTGATCTAGAAGGAAACATATGGCTACCAAGGTGGTGGTCACAGGTCACATTGCATTTCATGTGTTAATTTTAACATGGTGGAGTCATACCACGTGGCAACCTATATTGTTGGTTTTTGTACATATGCATTTATGAACCTTATAAACACATAGGCACACGTGTACGTTTTAAACAAACATACCCAATTACTTTTGATTGTATTGATCATGACCTACAGAGGATAAGATTGGTCAGAGAAACATGATATCCATACATACATTTAAACAGAAAGACAAAACTTTACTTACTTCCTCCAGCACTTTCTTTTTTCACTCCACATGGCTAGATAGACAGAGACACAAAACAACAGATTCCGGCAGTACTTCTTGTCTCCATGGGAGCAACCCACTTTCTAGGCCTATCAAACAGATTTGGAACCCCTTGTCTTTTTGGTCTCTCAGTCATCAAGGTCTCAGATGTGATTTTTATGAGCCTCTGTCTGAGATTGGCAAAACCACGATTTTACTCTGATCCTTCATTGACTTACTTCCATATCAAATGGGGTTGTTAGAGATATATATTTTAAATTCATGCAAATGCACTTGTATGCATTGATGCTGTTGAAAAAGGAAATGTAACACACAAGGAACTCAGGTACAGGCTAGAAAACCCATACCTACCAGGTCCCCAAGTGTCAGTCCCCATTTAAGCACAGAATAAAGGATGGAAGGTGCCTCCTGAGGCTAGTAAATATAACACAGGGTTTATTGACATATTCTATGTCATGGATCTTATTTCTCATCCTTACCATGTCCAATGAAAAGTTTTTTGTAGACCAAATACCAGCAAGGTAATTCTGAAACTGAGTCCAATTAAATTCTGTTTCATTATACCAAGAACAAGAAACCTGAACAGGAATCATAATAAAAGCAGCTTGTTTAACAACTAATACTGAAAGAGCATTTTTATCAGTACTAGCACAAATAGTAATATTGTAATATTCACATTCAATTGAATAGGTATCATTGTTCTTAAAATGTCTTACTACAATGTTTGCAATTAGCAATAAATATTGAGGATTAACACATGCCAAAACAGAAGTATACTTGATTAATTTAGCAAAGCTACTTGCATTCCCAGAGAGAATGCCTATATATCTCAATGTAGCACCCAATTTACATGTATAGGTTTGCCAATTTTCATTTGAATTCCTCCAAATTGAAGCACCAGATGATATTTCTAAAGCAAAGGAAATTTGACTTGATTTACCAGAAGCCAAGTTCTTAATACCTTTAATGAAGACTAGTACAGTCCATGACTGTAAATGCAGGGTCATTGTCCCAGGTGGGTGTTTCTCTGATGCATCTTGTCCAAGGAACCATCAGTTGAGGACAAGTGCCTTGATCCTCTTTCTGATAGGGTGGGTAACTCATTGGAGATGAAAGACTGTCATTCTTAACTCCCATAGGAAGGGACAATAATATCCTTCCAATGTTCCACTTTGACTGGTTTCAAAGAGAGGCTTGAGCTGCCACCCCAACTTTAGAGTAGTAGGCATTCCAAACTATGACCTGGACTGGGAAAACTGGTCAGCTGTCCTGATGAATTCTCTTTCTGGTAAAGCAAACAGGATGACCTCTTCCTATTCCTGAAATGTCAAGAGTCTGTTTTACTTGTATTCCTACAACAGCAGGAAAACCCAGCAACCAAGTGTTTTTGACATAAACAAGGACTTCTGGATCATCCCAGAAAACTGGATGTAATAGAGGTGGACTAGGAATGTACACACCATAAACATTCATCTTGGCTGGAGTGGTCTTCTTTGACATCATTAAAATTGTCAGGAGAAAACTCCTCATACACTTGTCTTGCCAGACATTCTCGTAGCCATCTAGATGCATCATTTTCCTGTGAAAAAACACAGACAGATCCTCATCCCCATATGAGTACAGGGCCGTGTCCTTGCCATTGAATTGTGAAAGGATCACACAATTTTACTTTAGCAAAAAATTCTTGGTTTCTCTAAGCCAGAATCTATCTACTGCAGATTTACCATGCTTATCCAAATTAAAAAAAAAAAAATCAGAATGAAAAGAACATGATTATTATGATTTGTAGGTATCCAGAGGAGTAGCTCCCCATTCTTTGTTCTTTGCAAATGAATCTTAATTAATTAGTGAGCATGCTCTATCATGCCTTGTCTTTGAGGATTGTAAGGTATTTTAGTTATTTGAGAAACTTGAAACTGTTGACAAAATCTTTTAAAAGATTTGCTACTATACCCTGATCTATTGTCAGTTTTAAATTGCTTAGGAACTCCTAGAATATTAAAAGCCTGTAGACAATGATCAATAACATTATTTGCAGCTTTTCCTGGTTGAGGAGTGGCAAAAATTAATCCAGAATAAGTATCTATGCAAACATGTACATAATTCAATTGTTTAAATTCAGGAATATGAGTAATATCTATTTGCCAAATCTGATTTGGAGCCAATCGTTTAGGACTGACTCCCAAATGAGCAATAGGTTGAAATTGAGGACAAGTACTGCAAGTCTTGACTATACTATGGGCCTGTTCCTTAGTCAATCGTCAATCCACATTTAAGTCTCAAGGTTTGACAATTACTATGATGCATAATATGAGCATCCTGGGCATTTTTTTTTTTTTTTTTACTGTGAACAATAAACTTTGGTGACTATTTGTCAATGCATTTCCTTTAGACAGGGTTCTTGGCAAATTACTTTGAGTACTCAAATGTCCTATAAAAAAGAGGAAGATTTTTTTGTATCAAATTTTGAATTTGTAAAAATAAAATTCCAACAGGAGATGTCTGAATTTGATCTGCAGTACCTTACCTAGGCAAACATGAATAACATATACACTATCTGTAAAAATGTTCAAAGACTGCTTATTAAAATTTTGAAACACATCCAATACTACAGATAACTCTGCTATTTGCACAAATGTTTTAGACACTTGAAAAGATATTGATTTTCTTTTATAAGCATAGTCAGCAACACCAGATAATGAACCATCATAAATACCATTAAATTATTGTTCTGCCAGTTCATGAACCCCAAAAAACCAGGAATAACTAGACTCCACTGTAAATACATGAGGTTCTTTTTATTGTAAATTACAAGCTGCAGTTTGGGCCCACACACCCCCACTGCCGAAGTGGTGGGAGCTAAGTGTGCTGCACCCAGGTTAGTTGGGTGATATATAGATTCTGGTCCCTCCCAACATGCCCAAGGCAGGGGCAATTCCTGCCTGACAAGCATCTATTGGTCAAAATGCTACATTTTGAGTTGATTGGCTATAGGAAGGTCCCCAGACCATAATAACCTGGTGTCCCTCCCTAGGGGGATGGGCCAGTTTCCTAGCAAATGTTATCTCTAGTGGGTGGGGAAAGAATGCAGTAAGGCTGTCCTTCCACTCAGGGCATTACTGGACTTCTCCACCCACCTCGTTCAGGCCTTAATTAATATTAGCTGCTAATTATTTATTTATTTATTTATTTATTTTTGGTCTCTCAGTATCAACAAGTGGGCTAACTTTTGTTTTAAATGGAAACACTATAGGTTGCACCTATAAAAACTGAATTAGTTGTTTTTTTTTTTTTTCTGTGCCTCAACAGGTTGGACTCCATCATAATGAGCTTACATATGTTAAAATGCCATATTTATCAGATCACTGACAATCTGAGTACCAGCGTATTTGAGTTACTCTTTGTCTACCTTTATCATCTGCTCTAAACTTCATCCTAGGATGTTACAATCTCAATTTTCACATATTTTTCAAATATATGATTTAGAACCAAATTTTAGGTAGATTTATATAGGCAAACTTTATGGTTACCAGTTTTAGATTTAACCTAAAAAAAACCTAAACCAAGAGACTAGGTAAAACTCTATCTTGTATTCAACTATAATCTTTAGCATGACTTCAAATCTGCTCTTTTTAAACTGAAATCGTAGCAAAACTTTTAATTAAACATAATTTAAAAAGGGCCTAGCAAATCTTATCAATCCTATCATATTGTATTAAAACTTAACAGCCAAAAATTAAAGCACAAAAATTTTTATTTGACATTAAACAGAGAACTAAATTTAGCCTATAACCCTCAGCAAAAATGGACTATTCTGGCCATATTAAATCTATGGGCCAGAAAGAAACAGCATTGAATTATTTATTTAGGTACTGGCAGCCAGGAATATATTTTCTATAATATATTATGAATATTTTATAATGATATAATATACAATGATCTGAATATATCCCTGCATAACCCTACCTAGGATAACATGGAACTGTAATCCTTTTTTTTTTTTATTTTTTTCTGGAAAAGAGCATAAGCAAACATTTTACATTGAAGAATCTCCAGCCTTTTTAAGTGAAGTACAACATATTTTGCAGTGTTTTATACATGATATATCATAGTAAGTACAGTTTTTGTTTAAGTGAGTTAAACAGCATGGCTTGGTTTTACTTTGTAAAATTAATAAAATAAACACCAAGGTTTTTTATTTCCCCCAAAGAGTTGAGAAAGTGTTTTAAATTTTTTTGTTATACTGCCCAATGGTTACTAATTTACAATACCTGATAAATTTTAAAATGTTTTATAGAATTTAACTCCCATGGTCCAGGAGCAAACTCAGAGGTGTTGATTCAAATTTTCTCATCTCTAAAAATATCCACATCTACATCTATACACACAAGAGAGATACATAAGGAACATGGAAATGTGACCTTGTCATCCCGGAGTAAGCAAAATACCTAAATACCAGGACTTGACCATCCCCTACTAGACACAAGTTCCACAGATTACAGAAGGAGTGGATCCCCTCATGGGTTTGCTCTACACACATAGATTCCAGAAGGAAAAGAGCCCCTGTGGCCTTTCCAGAGCTTCCAGATTGAGAGCTGGCTCCAACAGCCCTCTTATCATGCAGAATAGGGTACCACTGACCCTCTCCTGATCCCAAAAGGAGGAAATCCTTTAGGGGCCTCTTCTCTGAGAACTGGAGCATCCTCCAGAATCCCTCGACCAGATTGGAAACTCTCCAATTTTCCCAGACCATGTGAGGAAACCAAAATCAGAAACCAAAACAGATGCCTTTAGACAAAAAACAAAAAAACAGCCACAGTACCTGCTTTTTGAATATTTAAATAGTTTTTATAACCTGTTTCTGTAATATTAAACAAAGCATCCTCTTTAGGAGTGAAATCATAAAGCACATTTATAATTTTAAAAGTCAAAGCCAGACTTTAAAACTTACCAGTGCAAACAATCCAATTTTATTATTATTATTATTATCATTATTTATTATTATTACTATTATTATTATTATTTTGTAATTTTAACTTTTTTATTTCCCTTAAAAACTGAACTTGTTCCCTTTCTAATTGGACTTTCTCACTGAAAACAGTAATATCCCCCTCAGTGGTCCCATATCTCTTGCACATGTGGAAGGGAAAGCCTGCTTGTCTTCCTTCCTGCGATAGGTGGTTATCACTAAGCAGATTTTTTTTCTTAGGCTTCTGGAGCTCCACAAACCAGCCTTTTTCATGTTGCCCTTTGTTTTTAAGGTCCCTTGTTCAGGCACCAACTCATCTATCCTTCAGGCTAGTCGAAAAGGGTCCACCTGAAAGAGATAGTGTAAATGTGGGGAAAGAGATGCAAACAGTGGAGACAAGACAGACTCCTGATCAAGACTCAATTTACTGAACATGCAAACAACACTTATAAAACAAAATGGTACAAGCAAAAAATATTTTCACAGTAGAAACACATCTGTGACACCTGGAAAGGCATCCAGGAATTCATTCAAGGTTACACAAAGTTTGCAGTCTGGTTCCCAAGGTTGTAGGGAGCTTGCTATATTTCTCAGACTCAGAATACCCCCTTGCAGAGACTACCAAGGAAAGTCTCTGAGACATAATACTTAGATAAGATGTGTATCTGCCAAGACCAGGAAGCAGAATTCCAATTAGCAGACTCCTTCAGAAACCAGACAGTTCCTGGGACTGGTTTGGCTGAAACAGAGAAAATCTGTAATTGTAAAAGGATAAATGAGGAGCAATAAACTATTTGACAGCTGGGTTCTGTTCCACACTAGTGTTGCCAAACCTCTATGAGCAGGTTTGCCTTGGCTGACCTGGCTGGATGGGCAGCTATTTCCTACTGAGTGGTCAGTGAGGAACCCTCCTGGTCCTGGTGTTTACATTTAAAATTGGGCCTTCAGGACAGTGAAACATGTTCATGTTATATGCTTAGGAAACAAGAGCAGCTATGTTTTCTGATGTGGTCATCCAGTCACACTCTCTAAACTTAGTGTTAGTGCCTGGACTGCTTGTTCTGCGATGACACCTGAGATCATAGGGTCTTAGGTAGGTGGGAAAGACTAGTTCATTGCTAGGATTCTCTGCTACATAATGAAATACTGGAAAGCATGCCTTACAAAATCAAACCCTGCCCTCCTTTAGTGGAATATTTTCTCTATGTTAAAAGTCATTGTAAAAGTTGTCAAGATATTATTTTTATTGGGTTTGTGGGAATTTCATATAATATACATTAAACTCCTTTTCTATTGCTGGGATATTCAAATAACTATACACATGTCCCTCTTAATTTTTTTTCTTTAAAATAAATCAGCTGAAATAAATGTTGTTCATCTAATCATTGGCATCTGATCAGAGTCAGTCCCACCCATACTCCTTCTATCCATATCCCCTTTCACTAATTCCCTGATAGGGAAGGTCCTCCTCCCCATTTTATCTGACCCTAGCTTATCAAGTCTCATCAAGGCTGGCTGAATCATCTTCCGCTGCAGCCTGATTCTCAGGGCATTGTTCTATTTTTGTCCTCAATTCCCTCTACTTAGGGCATTCTTCCTGTCTCCTCTCCTGCAGGCTTCCCAGAGATCTGAGGGGAATGAGTATTCCTTTTGTAAATCTCATTTAGATCTGTGAGTTTTAAGGTCTATCTCTGCATATTATAGTACTGTAGGTCTCTGTAGAAATCCCATTTGATGCAGAAGGAAGCATCTCCTTGGATATAAGGACATGGCACTGATCTAGCAGGTGAGGGCAGAAAGCAACATGTTGGAAGCCGCGTGATCGTCTCGCTGGCAGAAACGCATGCAGACACAAGGATTCTTCCGCAACAAGCCTTTATTACAGTCACACAATGAAAGGAGGAGAGGAGAGAGCTGCGGGAATTGGCCGAGGGATGCTGTGGCGTCCCGCAGGCTGCAGCCGGGGTGGGCAAGCCCCGGGCGGGGAGAGGGGGAGGATGTAACTGAACATGCAAACAACACTTATAAAACAAAATGGTACAAGCAAAAAATATTTTTTTGAGAGGAGAGGGAGAGCCCCGATGTGGCACTGTTTATATAAGCCCAGGTCGCACCTAAGTGACGTGTCAATACCCTGATTGGCTGCTCACTCTTTACCCCGCCTGATGACTCAGGCCTGGAGTGCTTAGCGTGCTTATGTAATCCGCGCATGCGTACTGGAGGTTGTTTACAGTTTTGAGGGCAGAATGTCACCACCACCTAGTGGCGTCTGAGTCTCAGCTCTCCACAGCAACATATTTTAATAACAACATCCTGGGTTGCTAGAAAATTTCAATAGGATGCCCTGACCCAACAACTCAATTAGCTGACACCCAATCCACCTAGTGGAAGCCTGATTTGTTCACAATGGATGACCTAGTGGAACTTTTGCTCCCACTGTTAGGAGACCTCCTAATAAGCGAATGCAAACCATATTTGTTGTTCTGCATTTTAGTAATAATCCTCACCTAGGATTATTTTTCCTGTTCCAACCATTTGCCTGAAAATATCATGATGTGATTTTATTAGCTAAATAATACTCCATTATAGAAATATTCCACATTTTCCCCAAAGGAGATTGTCAATCCTGTTATCTAGGCCTTAGAAGTTGCTGGGACTTCAATCATTGTATTGCATGACAAACTATCAGGATAACTACATTCCTTTAGCCTAGAAGGTCCTCCATCTTCTTCTACTTCCTTGTGATTTGAATTGCAATGTCCACTTGAAGTTCATCTATTTATATGTGAAGTCACCAGTGAGGAAATGTCTGGGAAGGCCTAGGAGGTGTGGTCTTGTTAGATATGTAATTCTAATAGGAATTATATTACAGGAGGGTGTGCTGTGAGGTTGATATAAAAATGAAAGTGACCAGACCAAATGTATTCTTTGTCTCTCAGTCTCTGTCACAGTCTATCTTTTTTTCTGTTGGTCTCAGTCTCTCTCTTTCTGAATCTGTATTTCTACTTTCTCTCTCTGTCTCCTTCTCTCTGCCTGTCGCTTATGATTCAGTATGAAAAGCATTCAGTTTTGCTGAAGGAATGCAACCACATAACTGCTTGATGATATGACATCATTAAGTTGCCTTGGGCAGAGAGCATTTTAACAGTAAGTAATTTACTGACTGAGGACATCTATGCATTTGACACATAAAAATAGATTCTGTGATGAAGGGAAAATCACATCTCAAGGAAACTTGACTTCATTAATGACCACTTGAAAGAAATACGTAACATGTTCCCTAGGCTAAGAGTCTTAGACACAGGAACAGATATCTCTGTGTTGTGTGTTTCAGCTGCCCAGATTGAGGCATGTAGGGCTGATCACCCTTTCCCTGAAGCATACTGTCCACTTCGCCCTTTTAAAAACTGGCTCCTTAATCTCTTACTGGCTTTCACCTGTTTCATGAGGTCATTCTTCCTTTCAGCCAGTCAGCACCTGAGAGAACCTTGAGGATTCTATGGAGATGAGTAAACAGACTTTCCTCAGTGTCCAGTATCTCTGATCTATGCATATTTGACTTTTCCTTGTGAAACCCAATAAGCCTTTATCTCAGTGCTTTATCCAGATCCCACAACTTTACTCCTGTTTGCCTCTGTGACATTGTCAGGTAGGAAATGAAATTTTAATGTTTATCTAATTGAACAGCATCCTAAGTTTGGAAGCTTTAAAGTGAGGTGATATTAATGGGAATGTACCTAATGACAAGGTAGTCTCCTACTGTAGTCTTGGACCTGAAATTCCAAAGGTTGTGAACTGAGCAGTTACTGGTATACTCAGTAAATGTACATTCACATTCTTATTGAAATCATAGGCTTGCAGGGTGTAGGATTCTCTTGGGTATTGAGACTTTAAGATCAGGGGAAAAAAAGAAAAAAAAACAGACAACTCTTGGGACTGGTTTGTCTGAAACAAAGAAAGACTGGCATATGTAAAAGGAGAATGGAGGGGCAATAAAATTTGACAGCTGCTGCTGTTCCACACTAGTGTTGCCAACCCTCTATAAGTAGGAATGTCTTGTCTGCCCTGGCTGGTTTGGCACTTGTATCCTATTCAGTTGTGAGTTGGGAACTCTCCTGGTCCTCGGGTTTACAATTAAAACTGAGCCTTAAGGACACAGAAAAGGGTCGGTGTTATACGTCAAGGACAAAAAAGCAGCTGATTATTACAGATTATTATTCAGCTAAAAAAAATGACATCATGATATTTTCAGGCAAATGGATATAACCAGGAAAAATTATCCTGGGTGATAAGTAACTAAAATGCAGAAATAAAAATATGGCAAAAAAAATCAGGCTTTCTCATAATAAAAGGGAGGGGGTACAGTTCAATAGGACATCTATTTTGACCAAACCAGTATTCCACTAGGGCTACTGGGTGGTAGTTAATTGAGTTATTGGCCAGGACATTCTTCGAAAATTTCCAAGGAACCCAGGTTGTTTTTATTTAAATATGTTGTTCTCCACCCTCAACTGATAGATCAGAGCCATGTTCTTGGATCCACAGAGAAGCTTCCTTCTGCATCAAATGAAATGGCATACAGAGACCCACAGTCTGCTATTATGCAGAAAGAGACCTTAAAACACGCAGTTCTAAATAAGATTTCCTTATGAAATTCTCCCTCCCCTCAGAGCTTTGGAAAGCCTGCAAGAGTGGAGACAGGAAGAGTATCATAAGTAGAGGGAATTGTGGACACAAGGAGAACAATGACCTGATAATCAGACTGCAGAGGAAGCTGATGCAGTCAGCTTTGATGAGACCTGATAAGTTAGGTTCAGATAGAAAGACAAGGAGCACATCCCCTATCAGGGAACTAGAGAAAGGGCATAGGGGTAGAAGCAGGAGGGTGGTTGGGACTGGAAGGAGAAGGGGAGGGGACAGCAAAGGTGATACAAAGTAAAAAAAAATCATAATAAGTAAATACATAAGAAAATCTGTGAAAAAAAGTGATGAATTATAGAGCTCTTCATGACTGAAGACTTCTAGGGGATGGTGACAGGATGGGGCAAGGATCATTTGAGTTTTCTTTATGGGACTTGGCACTGAGACTCTCTTCATGTTCCAATGAGTAGATGAAAAACACATTTCAATTTATGTATTTTAATGAAAAAAATTATTGTGACATGTGGGTAGCAATTTGAACCTGGGAGCAATGGAAATTGAGTTTAATGTATATTACATGAAATACAACATATTAAATAAAAGTTAAATGTTGCCAATATTGACAATGACTTTTAACATAGAGAAAATATTCCACTAAAGGAGGCCAGAGTTTGACATAGTAAGGCATGCTTTCCAGGAACTCATTATGTAGCAGAAAATCCTAGCCATGAACTAGTGTTTACCCAGCTACTTCAGACCCATGAGCTCAGGTGGCACCTCTGAACCAGCAGTCCTGGTCCTAACACTATGTTTAGAGGGTTTCTCTGGAGTATCACTGCAGAAAACACAGCTTCTCTTGTGTTCTAGGCATCTAACAGGGACACATTTCTCTGACCTTAATGCTCAATTTTAACTGTAAACACCAGGACTAGGAGAATTCCCAACTCACCAATAAATAGAACACAACTGCCAATCCAGCCAGGTCAGACAAGGGTATCCTGTCATAGAGGTTTGGCAACACAAGTGTGCAACAGCATCAGCTGTTAAATAGTTTATTGCCTCTCAGTTCTCCTTTTTTTTAAATTAATTAATTATTTATTTATTTAGCATATAAGTGTGCTCTATCTGTAGATCATTTGCATGACAGAAGAGGGCATCAGATTCCAGTATAGATGGTTGTGAGCCACCATGTGGATGCTGGGAATTGAACTCAGGACCTCTGGAAGAACAGACAGTGCTCTTAACCTCTGAGCCATCTCTCCAGCCTCAGTTCTCCTTTTACATATGCAGATCTTTCTCTGTTTCAGCCAAACCAGTCTCAGGAGTTGTATAGTTTCCTTCTTTTTCCCCTGCTCTTAAAGACTCAATACCCAAGAGAACCCTAGACCCTGACAGCCTATTATATTAATAAGAATGTGAAGGTATATTTAGTGAGCACACGAGTAACCACTCAGTTCAAAGTCACTACTAAGGAAATTTTAGACCCAATACTACAGTAGTCACCTTATCATTTGGTACATTCCCCTTAATCCCACATCACATTGAAGCTTTCCTCCTTAGGAATGTGTCCAACTAAATAAACATTAAAGTTTCATTTCCTACCTAACTTTGTCACAGAGTCAAACAGGTGTAAAGTTGTAGAATCTTAATAAAGCAATGACATAAAGGCTTATTGTGTTTCACAAGGAAAAGTCAAATATGCATAGGATCAGAGATTCTGGACACTAAGGAAAGTTTGTTTACTCATCTCCATAGAATCCTCAAGATTCTCTCAGGTTCTGATTGGCTGAGAGGGAAAATCATGTCATGAAACAGTTGAAAGGCAGTAAGATTTTTCAGGAGCCAATTCTTAAAAGAGCCAAGTTGACAGTGTGCTTGAAAGAAAGGCTGAGCAGCCCTACATGTGTCAATCTGGGCAGCTGAAATCACACACCAAGAGATGACAGTTCCTATGTCCAAGATTCTTAGTTCAGGAAAAGGGCACATATTTCTTTGATTTTAATTTTTATTAATTACACTTCATTCACTTTGTTTTCCCCCATAAACATCTTACACCTCCACTCCCAATCACACCTTCCATCCCCCATCTCCAAGCATGCTGTTCCTCAAGTCCACTGATAGGGGAGATCTTCCTCTCCTTCCTTCTGAACCTAGTCTATTAGATCTCAACAGAAGGGGCTGCATTGTCATCTTGTGAGGCCTGGTAATGCTCCTCCCCCATTAGGGGGAGGTGATCGAAGATCTGGCTAATCACTTCAAGTTAGAGGCAGTCCATTTCCAGTACTATGGAACCTATTTGGGCACTGAACTGCCATGGGCAACATCTGTGCAGGAGTTCTAGTTTATCTCCATGTATGGTACTTGATTGGAGTATAGGCCTCAGTAATGAAGCTTGGTGCTCAAATTTTTTGGTTCTGTTGCTCTTCTTGAAGAGTTCCTATCCTCTCCAAGTTTACTATTTCCCACTTCTTTCATTAGATTCCATGCACTCTGACCAACATTTGGCCACAAGTCTCAGCATCTGCTTTGATAGTCTTCAGGGCAAAGCCTTCCAGAAGCCCTCTGTGAGAGGCTCCTAACTTATTCCGTTTTCTCCTTCTGATTTCCATCCTCGTTGTCTTTCGGGATGGGGATTGAGCATTTATAGCCAGAGTCCTCCCTCTTGATTAGTTTCTTTTGTTCTAGAGATTTTAGTAGGTTTATTATATTTATTTATTATTATATTATATACATTTATTAATATATATCTATATCAGTGAGTATATAGCTTGTGAGTCTTTCTGCTTCTGTAATAGCTCACTCAGGATGATATGTTCCAGTTTCCATCATTTACCTGCAAATTTCATGATATCCTTGTTTTTTCTTGCTGACTAATATTACATTGTTTAGGTGTATCACAATTTATGTATCCATTCTTCAGTTGAGAGGCATCTTGGTTGTTTCCAGGTACTGGCTATTATAAATGAAGCTGCTACTGTAAGACCTGGGGTCTCACAGCTCAGGAGTTCAAGATCACGCCCTTCCCAGAAACTCCCCCAGACCAAGACTCGTTTCAAAAGCAAGAGGTTTATTAACCATTGTAAAACGTGGTCACCCCTGCTGGTCAGCAGAGTGGCACCGGGAGACAAAGGCCTTTAGGTTTTTAAAAGAAAAAATTGCAGGAAATTTGAAGTTGCAGTTTTGGCAATTTAGGATTGGATGAGGAAGTTATAAAGTAAGATAATTGGTTAGTCTTAGGTGCTCAAGCTTGGCCAGTCCTGTCAAGTGTGGATGCAGCTACAATTGAAGGTGGGGGTGGTTAGCTCATCCTTGAAGATTAGGGGCTACAGACTTTGGCTGGAGGTCAAAAGCTACTCAGAGAAAGTCTAGGTTTGTTGCTAAGAAATGCTATCTCAAGGACAAGGGTCTGGTCCTCCTTTTGCTAAGTGAAGGTCATTGCTTCCTTGCCCTTTTTTTATATCTGTCCTCACAAATAGGGTCACATTCCTTCACTCTCTGGAAAGGTACTGAAGTTACTTGCTTTTGGGGTATCTGTTGTTGATTTCTCCCAAAAATTCACAACAAGCTCTTGGCCAGTATACATTATATACCCATAATGACACAATCTCAGCATTGGTAAAGGGCACCACAATTTCAGCTGGATATATTCCAGCCAGTTGACGAAGTCTCATTTTTTCTTTTAGGATCAATTCAGAAAAAAAAAAAAAGAAAAATCTATGTAGGTAGGTTTTTAGTGTTTTATTTTGTTTGTGTGCCAAAAATATCCATTCTAAAATACAGTTCTCCTCTGCATAAGAATTCCTGTGGGAGAATGAGTGGAAGGCAAAATAACCAAAATGCAGGTCATCTTTGGACCAATCTGGTCTATACAAGCATCTTGTAATTTCCCTTCTACCAAAGCCAATTCCTTTTCAGCTTCAGTTGATAATGTTTTTGGACTATTTAAGTTCTTTTCACCCTATAAGATTTGAAATAAGTTACTTAGTTCTTGAGTAGCTAAACCAAGGGTAGGCCATAGCCAGTTAATTTCTCCCAGAAATTTTTGAAAATCATTAAGAGTTCTTATTTTTTTTCTAATTTGTAATTTTTGCAGTTGAATTTTCTGTAGACCTATTTTGTATCCTGGATAATTAATACAATCTCCTGTTTGTATTTTTTTCAGGAGCAATCTGTAATCCCCAACAAGGCAAAGTTCTATGTATTTCATCAAAAATATTTTTTAATGTTTTCGTATCTGAATCAGCTAATGAGGTACCATCCACATAGTACTAAATGACGTATTGAGGAAGCTGCTTATGAATTATCTACAAAGGTTTTTATACAAAATATTGCCACAAAGTAGGACTGTTTAAAATACCCTGTGGTAAGACCCTCCAGTGATATCTCTTTAATGGACAGCTTCTATTCAAAGAGGGTACTGAGAAAGCAAATCTTTCCCTATCATGTTCATGTAAAGGAATTGTGAAAAAAACAATCCTTTAAATCAATCACTATAATAGGCAATTCTTTAGGTAACAATAAAGGCAGTGGGATTCTGGATTGTATTGATCCCATTGGCTGAATAATTTTGTTAATTGCTCTTAACACTGTTAACATCCTCCATTTGTGAGATTTCTTTTTGATGACAAATACTGGAGAATTCCAAGGACTGTTGGACTCCTCTATATGATGAGCATCCAGCTGTTCCAGGACTAGCTGTACAAGTACAAGTAATTTTTCTTTACTCACAGACCATTCTTCAATCCAAATAGGTTGGTTTGCCAACCCCCTTAGTGGTAAGGCTGTGGGAATTTTACCAGCAGTGGCTTCCTAACATGAAATTGAAAAGATGGCCTGTTCTGTATCTTGTTTATAGACAATCTGAACTGTTTATGTTGACATTTAAAAAAAATTAGCTTGTTTATCAGGAGTATTACCTGCTTTTTGACTTGTATCAGAACTTGGGGGGATGTTATCTGGGTCTTCCATTGTTGTAACAGATCTCTTCCCCATAAGTTTATAGCTCTCAGTTCTGCTGAAGGAGTACAACCAGATGACTGCTTGCTGACATGAAATTTTGGATGACTACTGTAAAAACATAAGCAAGGTCCCAATTAAAAACTTTTGTTCAATAATTTGCCTTTGTAAGTAATAAAATGAATGAGGATATATCTGTGCATTTAACAAATAATAATGGATTCTGTGATACTGGGAAACTCACATGTCAATGAGTCATGCCTTTAATAAAGACGAATTTAAAGAAGTATGAAACACTTTTGCTGATGTAAGAGTATTGGACAAAGTTACAGTCATCTACCAGATGACTGTCAGCTTACCAGATTGAGGCATGTAGCGCTGCTCAGCCTTTTTCTAAGGTAGGCTGTTCACTTCGCCCTTTTTATATCTGGCTCTTGAAACTCTTACTGGCTTTCACCTGTTGCATGACATCATTCTCCCTCTCAGCCAATCAGCACCTGAGAGAATATTAAGCTTTCCATGGAGATGAGTAAATAAACTTTCCTTATTTTCCACTACCTCTGATCCTGTACATATGTCTTTCTCTTGTGAAACCCAACAAGCCTTTATCTCATCTTTTTATCCAGATCCTACACATTTATTCCTGTTTATCTCTGTGACAAAATCAGATAGGGAATGAAACTTTAGTGTTCATTTAATTGTACAGCTTCCTATGTTGGGAAGCTTCAAAGAGATGTGGGCTTAAGGGGAATGTACTGCATGACAAGGTGGTCTCCTATTGTGCTCTTGGATTTGGAATTTCCTAGGTTCTGAATTTGAACTGAGCAGTTACTTGTGAATGCACTAAATATACATTCACATTCTTATGGATAAAATAGGCTGGCATGGTCTAGTGTTCCCCAATATATTGTGTCTTTAAGAGCAGAGAAAAGAGAAGGAAACCAGACAATTCCTTGGAATGGTTGACTGAAAAATTTTGATTGGTGTGTGTTAAATGAGAATTGAGGGTCAGTAAACTCTTTGACAGCTGGTGATATTCCCTCTATGAGAAGGGTTGCCTTGGCTGACCTGACTGGATTGGCAGCTGTACACAGTGGTTAGTGGACAATCCTTCTGGTCCTGGTGATTACAGGTAAAACTGAGCCTTCAGGACAGAGAAATGGGTTTGTGTTTTATGCCTAGGACACAAGAGCAGCTGTGTTTTCTGCTGTGGTCCTCCAGACAAATCCTCTGCATGTAGTATTAGTGCCAGGACTAATACTTTAGAGGTGCCACCTGAGTTCTTGTGGTCTGAGGTATCTGAGTAACCACTAGTTCATGGCTAGGATACTTTGAAACATAATGAATTCCTGGAAAGCAGGAATTCATCTTACAAAGCCAAAAGCTTCCCTCCTTTAGCAAAATAGTTTCTCCATGTTAAAAGTCATTGTACAAATTGCCAACATATTATTTTTATTGATTATGTCGGGATTTCAATTAATATACATTACAGTCATTTTCCATTGTTCCCAGGTTCAAATTCCTTCCCATGAGTCATATTAGTAATTTCTTTTTTTATTTAAAATTCACTAATTCAAGTATGTGTTGTTCATATACTCATTGGAACATGATCAGAGTCTTAGTGTCAAGTCCCTAAAAGAAAATGGAGTTCATCCTTTACTCACACTGGCACAAATCCTCCTCCCCCACAAGAGAAAGCCATTAGACCTGAAGTGCTCTATACTTCATCACCTTGATCATAGTTTTTTCTTATATATTTATTTATTATGATATGTTCACTTTGTATCTCCTCTGCTGCCCCCTCTCTCTTCTCCTTCCTGTACACCTCTCCTCAATCTTCTACCCCTATGTCATCTCTAAAGTTCCCCTGATAGGTGAGATCCTGCTTCCCCTTCTAACTGACAATAACTTATCAGGTCTCTTCAAGGCTGGTTGCATTGTCTTCCTCCACAGTCGCAGTCTGATTCTGGGGTCATTGTTCTTGTTGAGTCCTCAATTCCCTCTAAACATTTCATGCCTCCTCTCCTATAGGATCCCAGAGGTTTGAAGGGAGGTGAAATCCCATTTAGAACTAGGTGTTTAAGGGTCTCTCTCTGCATAATATCTTACTGTGGGTTTCTGCTTGCAATCACATTTGATGCAGAAGGAAGTATCTATGTGTAAATAAGAACATGACACTGATCTATCAGTTGAGGGCACAAAGCAACATTTTAATGACAACAGACTGGCTTGTTCAAAAATTTTGATAGGATGCCCTGGCCCAATAACTCAATTAACTGTCACCCACTCCCCCTAGTGAAAAACTGGATTGTCACAATAGTTGACCTAATGGAACTTTATCCCCCACTATAAGGAGACCTAATAAGTGAATACATACCTCCTTTGCCTTTCTGTATTTTAGTTACTTTGTCCAAAATGATTATTCCTGGTTCCTTCCATTTAGCTGAAAATATCATGCTATCATTTTCTTAGAAGAATAATACTCTGTTATCGAAATATTCCACATTTTCCCCAAAGGAGATTGTCAGGCTTGTTCTTTAGAACTTGGAATTTGCTGGTACTTTAATCGCTGTATTGAATGACAAACTATCAGGATAACTGTCCTTTTAGCCTAGAAGTCCCTCATTCTTCTTTGACTTCATGGTGATTTATTTGAAGAAGAAATTAGAGACAGCTCATTCAAGCAAGTTAATGGCTCACCTAAACCTCTCCCACCAAGAAAAAAAAAGAAAAAGAAAAGAAAAGAAACAGACACATCAAAAAGGAGTAGATGGCTGGAAATGATCAAAATCAGGGCTGAAATCAATCAATTAGAAACAAATACATCAATTCAAAGAGTCAATGAAACCAAGAGATGGTTCTCTGAGAAAATCAACAAGATAGACAAATCCTTAGCCAAGCTAACTAAAAGGCAGAGAGATACCATCCAAATCTACAAAATCAGAAAGAAAAAGGGGGACATAACTACAGACACTGAGGAAATCCAAAAATAAACATTAGGACTTACTTCAAAAGTCTATATGCCACAAAACTTAAATATCTAAATGAAATGGATAATTTTCTGGATCAATTGTACTTACCAAAGCTGAATTAAGACCAGGAAAATCAATTAAATATTCCCCAAACCCCCAAGAAAATAGAAACAGTCATCAAAAACAGCCCAGGTCCAGATGGTTTCAGCGCAGAATTCTACCAGACCTTCAAAGAAGAGCCAACTCCAATTCTCTTCAAAGTATTCCACAAAATAGAAACAGAAGGAACACTACCAAAATCATTTTATGAAGCCACAGTTACATTGGTCTCTAAACCTCACAAAGACCCAACAAATCGGGAGTATTTCAGGCCAGCATCTCCCTTATGAACATTGATGCAAAAATACTCAACAAAATACTTGCAAACTGATTACAAGAACACATCAAAGCTATCATGCATTATGATCAAGTAGGCTTCATCCCAGATATGCAGGGTGGTTCAATGCACAGAAATCCATCAATGAGATCCACCATATTAATAAACTGAAATTTAAAAAAACATGATAAAATCATGATAATCTCCTTAGATGCTGAAAAAGCATTTGATAAAATCAAACTTTTATTCATGCTTGATTGGAGAGATCAATGATACAAGGCACATATCTAAACATAGTAAAGGCCATATGCAGCATGCCTACAGCCAACATCAAACTAAATGGAGAGAAACTTGTAGCAATCCCACTAAAAACCAGGGACAAGACAAAGCTGTCCACTGTCTCCATATCTCTTCAACATAGTTCTGGGAGGCCTTGTTACAGTAATAAGACAGTTGAAGGAGATAAAAGGTAAACAAATCAGGAAGAAGTCAAAGTATCACTATTTGCAGATGATATGATAGTATATCTGAGTGACTCCAAAAATTCTACCAAGGAACTCCTACAGCTGATAAACACCTTCAACAAAGTGGCTGTTTACAAAATTAACTAAAAAAACAAAACAAAACAAACAAACAAACAAAAAAAAACAGTAGCCCTTCTGTCTACAAAGGACAAAAGGGCTGAGAAAGAAATCAGGGAAAAAACACCTTTCACAAAAGCCACAAAAGACATAAAAAACCGTTATGTAACTCTAACCAAATAAATAATTTCAAAACTCTACACAAAGAATTAGAAAAAGCTGTAAGAAAATCGAAAGATTTCCCATCGTCATGGCTTGGCCAGTTTAAAGTATCATTATTTGCTGATGATATGATTTGATACCAGAGTGACCCCAAAAATTCTACCAGGGAACTCCTACAGCTGATAAACACCTTCAGCAAAGTGGCTGGATACAAAATTATCTCACCAAAAGCAGTAGCACTCCTGTATAAAAAGACGAAAAAGCTGAGAAAGAAATTATCAAAACAATAGAAATTATATTATCTAACAAGGCCATACCTCATAACAATACCAAGACGTTTCCTCACTGAAGACTCCATATATATATATATATATATATATATATATATATATATATATATATCAGCTTTGAGGGGGCATTGTAATTCAAATCATCAGGAAGTTTAAGAAGATGGAGGGAATTCTAGGCTAAAAGAACATTTGTATCCTGAAAGTTTGTCATTCAATACAATGATTAAAGTCCCAGCAAATTCCAATGACTAAAGAACAGGACTGGCAATCTCCTTTGGGTAAAATGTGGAATATTTCTATAGTGGAGTATTATACAGGCAAATGGATGGAACCAGGAATAATCATCCTGGGTGAAATAACTAAAATGCAGAAAGACACATATGGCATGTATTCACTTAGTAGGAGGTCTCCTAATAGTGGCAGATTAAGTTCGAATAGGCCATCTATTGTGACCAAACCAGTCTTCCACTAAGGGAATTGTGTGACAGTTAACTGAGTTGTGGGGCCAGGGCATCCTATGAAATTTAAAAGCAACCCAGGCTCTTGTTATTAAAATATGTTGCTCTCTGTCCTCAATTGATGTATCAGTGCCATGTTCTTGCATCCACAGAGTCACTTCCTTCTGCGTTAAATGGGATCGCATAGAGACTCACAGTCCTTTAATAGGCAGAGAGAGACCTTAAAACTCCCAGCTCTAAATGGGATTTTTCTATGAAATGGTACCTTCCTTCAGTTGTCTGATAAGCCTGCTGGAGAGGAGGCAGGAAGTGTGTCGTAAGTAGAGCAAATTGAGGATACAAGGAGAACAATGCCCTGAGTCTGTAGAGATATATGATGCAGCTAGCCTTGAAGAGACCTGATAAGCTAGGGTAAAGTAGAAGGGGGAGGGGGACCACCCCTATCAGGAAAGTAGAGAAAGAGCTTAGGGATAGAGAAAGGAGGGTTGAAGGGACTTGAAAAAAAACATAATGTGGCAGCAGAAGGGATACAAACTGAACATATCATAATAAATAAATACATAAGAAATACTGTGATCAAAGTGAATAAGTATAGAGCTCTTCAAGAGAGTCTCAGTGCGTGAATAACACATCCTTCAACTGATGTCTTTTAAAGAAAAACAAGTATTTTAGTGGGATATATGAGTAGGAATGTGAACCTGGGAGCAATGGAAAGGGACTAAAATGTATGTTATATGAAATTCCCACATAATCAGTAAGAATAATATGTTGACAACTTTTGCAATGACTTTTAAAATGGAGAAAAGACTTCTCTAAAGGAGGCCAGAGTTTGATTTGTAAGGCATGCTTCCCAGACATTATGTAGCAGACAATCCTAGCCATGAACTATTGGTTAACCAGCTACTTCAGACCCCATGAATTAAGTTGGCACCTCTGAAAATTCAATCCTGGTACTATGACTTCATTTAATGGATATATCTGGTGGACCAAGCATGAATCACAGCTGCTCTTGTGACCTAGGAATACAACATGGTCCCATTACTTTGTCCTGAATGCCAGGTTTTAACTGTAAACCCCAGGACTGGGAGGATTGCTAAATGACCACTCAGTAGGACATGGGTGCTAATCCAGCCAGGTCAGCCAAGGCAACACTGCTTATTGAGGGTAGGCAACCCTAGTGTGGAATAGTACAAGGTATCAAATGATATCTTGCCCCTTAGTTCTACTTTTACATGAAAAAGATCTTTCTCTGTTTCACCCAAACCAGTCCCAGGATTTGTCTGGTTTACTTCACTTTTTCCCTGCTCGTGAAGACACAATAACCTAGTGAATGCTAGACCCTGACAGCCTATTATATCAGTAAGAATGATGAGGTACATTTAGTGAGTACTTAAGTAACTGCTTAATTCAAAGTCAAAACCTAGGAAATTTCAGATAGAAGACCACAGTAGGAGACCATGTTGTCATTAGGTCCACTCACCTTCCTTCCAAATCACACTGAAGCTTCGGTGCTTAGGAAGCTATCCAATTAAATACACATTAAAGTTTCATTTCCTGACATTGTCAGAGAAGTAAAAAGGAGTAAGTGTGTGGGATCTGGATAAAGGAATGAGATAAAGGCTTGTTGGGTTTCACAAGAAAAAGTCACATATGCACATATCAGACATACTGGACAGTGAGGAAAGTTTATTTACTCATCTCTATGGAAACCTCAAGATTCTCTCAGGTGCTGATTGGCTAAGAGGGAAAATTATACCATGCAGCATGTGAAACCCAGTAAGAGTTTCAGGAGCCAGTTATTAAAAGGGCCAAGTGGAATGTGTGCTTGAGAGAAAGGATGAGCAGCCCTACAGGTCTCAATCTGGACAACTGAAAGCACACAACCCAGAGATGACAGTTCCTGTGTCCAAGACTCTTAGTTCAGGAAAAGTGTCATATATTTCTTTCAAGTGGACATTAATGACTATCATGTGTCCTTGACTTGTGACTTTAACATTATCACAGAATCCATTATAATTTGTTAAATGCACAGACATGTACTCTATCATGGAAATATTTACTAGAAAAAATGTTCCCTGACGAAGGCCACTCTTTGAACATAAGGCATTCAATGTTACCTTGCTTATATTTTTACAGAGACCATCCAGAATGCCATGTGAGCAAGAAGTCGGCCATTTTTTGTAGTCCTCCAGCAGATCTGAGAGCTTTCATACTGAACCACAAGCAGAAATCAGTGAAAGGGAAACTAAAAAGACACACAGAGAGAGCTAGATTACAGATTAGAAATAGAGAAAACAAGACTGACAGAAACAAAGATAGAAACTGACAGAGACTGAGAGACAGAGACTCCATCACTTTGGTCACTTTCATTGGCCTATTAAGCTCAAAGTACAAGTACGCTGTCCAATAATATAACTCCAAAAGGAATTGTATTTTTTAAATATTTTATTCAGTTTTTATCAATTATATTTTATTCACATTTTATACCCCCATAACCTCTCTGCTCCCAATCCCCCCTTCCCTCCTACTTTTCCACTCATGCTTCTCTCCAAGTCCACTGTCAGGGGAGAAATTCTTCTCCTTCCTACTCATCCTAGTCTATCACATGTCATCAGGAGTGGCAGCATTATCTTCCTCTATGGCCTTCTGAGGCTGCTCTTCCATCAGTGTAAGGTTTTCAATGAGCAGACCCGTCACTTCATGTCAGAGGCAGTCCCTATGGAACCCACTTGGACACTGAACTGCCATGGGCTACATCTATGCAGGGGTTCTAGGCTATCACCATGCATGGTACTTGGTTTGAGAATGATTTTCTGGAAAGATCCCTGTGTTCAAATTTCCTGGTTCTGTTGCTCTCCTTGTGGAGTTCCTGTCCTCTCCAGATCTTACTATTTCCAATTTCTTTCATAAGATTCCATGCACTCTGCCCAGAAATTTGCCATAAATCTTAGGAGCTGTGTTGATAGTCTTCAGGACAGGATCTTTCAGATGCCCTGTGTGGAAGGCTCTTAATTTGTTCCCTGTTTTCTCCTACTTTTGATGTCCATCCTCATTTCCTTTCAGGAAGGGGATTGAGCATTTTAGCCAGAATCCCCCCCCTTGATTAGTTTCTTTAGCTATATAGATTTTAGTAGGTTTATCCTGTATTATATGAATATATGAGTGAGTATATACCATGTATGTCTTGGTACTTCAGGGTTGCTCACTCAGGATAAACTTTTCCAAATCCCAGCATTTACCTGCAAAATTCATGATTTCCTTTTTTTTCCCATTGTATAGTTATACCACATTTTCTGTATCCATTTTTCAGTTGGGCAGCATCTGGATTTTTTCCAGGTTCTGTCTATTACAAATAAAGCTGCTACAAACATGGTTGAGCAAATATCCTTATTGTGTACTTAAGCCTCTTTTGTATAGGAGTGGTATAGCTGGATCTTGAGGAAGTGCTATTCCTAGTTGTCTGATAAAGTGTCAGATTGATTTCCAGAGTGGTAGTACAAGTTTACATTCCTACCAGCAGTGGAGAAATGTTTCCCTTTCTCTCCAGCATGTGTTGTCACTGGAGTTTTTTATCTTGGCCATTTTGGTGGGTATAAGGTGAAATCTCTGGGTTGTTTTGATTTGCATTTCCCTGATGGCTTTTGATGTTGAGCATTTCTTTAAGAATTTCTCACCCATTCAATATTCCTCTAATGAGTATCCTCTTTTTTACTCATTTCCCCATTTTTTAATTTGATTACATGGTTTGTTACTTTTCAACTTCTTTAGTCTATATATCCTGGATATTAGTATTCTGTCACATAGAGGGTGGTGAAGTGTCTTTCCCAATCTACAGGCATTCATTTTTTTTTTTGGTGACATTGTCTTTTGCTTTACAGAAGATTTTTAGTTTCATGGTGTCCCATTTATTGATTGTTGCTTTTAGAGCCTGTGCTGTTTGTTGGTTTACTATTCACGAAGTTGTCTCCTGTGCCATTGAGTTCAACGCTCTTCCCAATTTTTCTTCTTACCAATTTAATGTGTCTGGTTTTATGTTGTGTTCTTTGAAGCACTTGGACTTTAGTTCGGTGGAGTCTGATGACTATGGACATATTTGCATTTCTCAACTTGTAGATATCCAGTCAGACCAGCACCAGTTGTTGAAGTTGCTATCTATTTTCCATTGTATGCTTTTGGCATCTTTGTCAAAACTCAGATGTCCATAGTGTGTGGGTTTATTTCTGGGACTTCTGTTCGGTTCCATTGATCTGCCATTCTGTTTCTATGCCAGTACCATGGAATTTTTATTACTGATGCTCTATAGTACAACTTGCGATCAGGGATGGACATATCTTACAAGATCTTTTATTGTGGAAGATTGTTTTAGATATTCTGGGTCTCTTGTTTTTCCATATGAAGCTGAGAATTTTTCTTTCAAGGTCAGTAAAAAATTGTGTTGGTAATTTGACGGAATTACATTGAATCTGTACACTCCTTTTGGTAAGAAGGCAGTATTTACTATATTAATCCTGCCAAGCCATGAGCATGGGAGATATTTTCATCTTCTGATATCTTCTTTTATTTTTTTCTTCAGAGACTGGAAATTTTTTTCATACAAGTCTTTGAATTCCTTGGTTAGGGTCATAGCAAGGTACTTTATGTCTTTCACTGACCACAAGAACACATGAAAGATACTGTCCACTACAACCAAGTAGGCTCTATCCTACGTATGCAGGGGTGGTTTTATATATGGAAATCCATCAATATGATCTGACATATTAAAAAAATGAAAGAAAAAACACCACATGATAATTTCCTTAGATGAGTGGAAGCATTTGACAAAATCCAACCTCCATTCATGCTAAAAGTCTTAGAGAGATCAGGGATAGAAGGCACATACCTAAAAATAGTAAAGGCAACATACAGCAAGCCTATAGCCAACATCAAACTAAACAGAGAGAAAATTAAAATAATACTACTGAAATCAGGATCAAAGCAAGGCTGCCCACTCTCTCCATATCTCTTCAAAATAGATATAGAAGTCCTTGCTAGAGCAATAAAACAATTGAAAAAAAAATCAAGGAGATAGATACACAAGATGAAGAAGTCAAAGTATCACTATTTGTAGATGATATGTTAGTATACCTAAGTGACCCCCAAAATGCTACATGGGAATTCCTATATCTGATAAAAATTGTTGCCAAAGTGACTAGATAAAAATTATCTCAAAAACATGAGTAGCCCTCCTTTATACAAAAGACAAAAGGGCTGGAAATGAAAGTAGGGAAACAAAAAGGAATTACATTATCTAACAAGGCAATATCTGCAAATATTACACACACATTTCTTCTCTGGGATTAATCAGGTAAAGAGATGAGCTACTAGCTAATAGAGGCAATTCAAATATCCAGGAAGTGGAAAAAGATATAGGGACTTCTAGGCTAAAAGAACATAGTTATCCTGATAGTTTGTCATTCAATAAAATGATTAAAGTCCCAGTGAATTCCAAGGACTAAAGAACAGGACTGACAATCTTCTTTGGGGAAAATGTGGAATATTTCCATGACGGAGTATTATTCTGCTACGAAAATTACATCATGATATTTTCTTTTTGTTTTTTTTTTAGTTTTCTTAATCTTATTTTAATATAGCTAATAGCATAGTATATAAACTTCCAGCCTATATGCACCCACATGTAAAACATACAAGAATATCAACTTGAACAATTTTATTTAACAGCACAATTTAGGAACTGTTATTGAAACCCAACATGACGCTGCTTGCAAACATTTCTATGAAACACGTGACTGCTGTCAGCTTCCGACTTCCCGAGAACTAGGAAGTGTGTGCAGTTTTCTTTAAGGTTCTCTTACCGATCCTTTACACGCACCAAGGTTTTTCTCCAGTGAGTTCTTTTTTTTATTTTTTTATTATTTTTTTATCAGTTACATTTTATTAACTCTGTATCCCAGCTGTGTCCCGATCCCTCATTCCCTCCCAGTCCCTCCCTCCCTCCCTCACCTCCACTGTGCCCCTTTCCAAGTCCACTGATAGGGGGGACCTCCTCCCCATTCATCTGATCCTGTTTTATCAGGTATCTTCAGGACTGGATGCAAAGCCCTCCTCTGTGGCCTAACATGACTGCTCCTCCCTTCGGGGGTGGGAGACCAAAGAGCCCGTCATTGAGTTCCTGTTAGAAATAGTCCTTGTTCCCCTCACTTTGGAAAACCAATTGGTTACTGAGCTACCACAGGCTACATCTGAGTGGAGGTTCTAGGTTATATCCATACATGGTCCTTGGTTGAATGTCAGTCTCAGAAAAGACCCTGTGCCCAGATATATTTGGTCCTTGTGGAGCTCCTATCCTTTCCCCATCAGACTAACTCCCCTTCTTTCTTATGATTCCCTGTACTCTGTCAAAGGTTTGGTCATGAGTCTTTGCTTTGAAAACAATGCTAGTTAGAGTTTTTCAGATGCGCTCAGTAGACTCCTGTCATAAGTTCAATGCACATCCCATCTGTCTTTCTAAATGAAGATTGATCATCTTACCCCATGTCTGCTCAATTGATTATCTTTTTTAGGTGTATAGATTTCATTATGTTTATCATATCTTATAGGTCTATATAAGTGAGTATATCCCATGGTTTGTCTTTCTCCTTCTGGGATATTTCACTCAGAATGATCATTTCTAGATCCCACCATTTGCCTGCAAATTTCATGATTTCCTCCTTTTTGATTGTTGAGTAGTATTCCATTGTATAAAAGTACCACAATTTCTGTACCCATTCCTCCGTTGATGGACATCTGGGTTGTTTCCAGGTTCAGGCTATTACAAATAAAACTGCTATAAACATGGTTGAGCAAGTATCCCTTTTGTGTACTTGAACAAACTTTGGGTATATACCTAGCAGTGGTATAGCTGGGTCTTGAGGAAGCACTATTCCTAATTGTCTTAGAAAGCGCCAGATAGCTTTCCAGAGTGGTTGTACCAGTTTACATTCCCACCAGCAGTGGAGGAGGGTTCCCCTTTCTCCACAACCTCTCCAGCATGTGTTTTTGCTTGAGTTTTTCATCTTGGCCATTCTCATGGGTGTAAGGTGATATCTCAGGGTCGTTTTGATTTGCATTTCCCTGATGGCTAATGAGGATGAGCATTTCTTTAAGTGTTTTTCTGCCATTCAATATTCCTCTGTCGAGAATTCTCTGTTTAGCTCTGTTCCCATTTTTTAATTGGATTACTTGGTTTGCTGCTTTTCAGCTTCTTTAGTTCTTTGTATATACTGGATATTAGTCCTCTGTCAGATAAAGGGTTAGTGAAGATTCTTTCCCAATTTGTAGGCAGTCATTTTGTTTTGATGACGGTATCCTTTGCTTTACAGAAACTTTTCAGTTTCATGAGGTCCCATTTATTGATTGTTGCTCTTAGAGCCTGTGCTGTTGGTGTTCTGTTCAGGAAGTTTTCTCCTATGCCAATGAGTTCTAGGCTGTTCCCCACTTTTTTTTCCAATTGATTTAGGGTATCTGGTTTTATGTTTAGGTCCTTGATCCACTTTGACTTTGTTTTGTGCAGGGTGATAAATATGGATCTATTTTCATTTTTCTGCATGTAGATATCCAGTTGGTCCAGCACCATTTGTTGAAGATGCTGTCTTTTTTCCATTGAATGGATTTGGCTTCTTTGTCACATATCGAGTATTCATAGGTATGTGGATTTATTTCTGGGTCTTCTATGTGGTTCCATTGATCCTCCTTTCTGTTTCTATGCCAATTCCATGCAGTTTTTATTACTGTTGCCCTGTAGTACAGCTTGAGATCATGGATGGAGATACCTCCAGATGATCTGTTGTCATACAGGATCATTTTGGAGATTCTGGGTTTTTTGTTTCTCCATATGAAGTTGAGAATCTTTTTTTCAAGGTCTGTAAATAATTGAGTTGGTATTTTGATGGGAATTGCATTGAATCTCTAGATTGCTTTTGGCAGTATGGCCATTTTCACAATGTTAATCCTACCAATCTATGAGCACGGGAGGAAGATCTTTCCATCTTCTGGTATCTTCTTCGATTTCTTTCTTCAGAGACTTGAAGTTTTTCTCAAACAGGTCTTTCACTTGCTTGGTTAGAGTCACACCAAGGTACTTTATGTTACTAGTGGCTATTGTGAAGGGTGTTGTTTTCCTAATTTCTTTCTCAGCCTTTTTCTCTTTGGTATATAGGAGGGCTTCTGATTTTTTTGAGTTGATTTTGTATCCTGCCACTTTGCTGAAGGTGTTTATCAGCTGAAGGAGTTCTCTGGTTGAATTTTTGGGGTCACTCATGTATACTATCATATCATCTGCAAATATGATGACACTTTGGCCTCTTCCTTTCCGATTTGTATCCCCTTGATCTCCTTTAATTGTCTTACTGCTCTGGCTAGGACTTCAAGTACTATTTTGAAGAGATATGGGGACAATGGACAGCCTTGTCTTGTCCCTGATTTCAGTGGGATTGATTTAAGTTTCTCTCCATTGAGTTTGATGTTAGCTATAGGCTTGCTGTATATTGCCTTTACTATATTTAGGTATGTGCCTTGTATCCCTGATCTCTCCAAGACTTTAAACATGAATGGGTGTTGGACTTTGACAAATGCTTTTTCGGCATCTAAGGAGATGATCATGTGGTTTTTCTCCTTCAGTTTGTTTATGTGGTGGATTACATTGATGGATTTCCATATGTTGAACCACCCTTGCATGCCTGGGATGACGCCTACTTGGTGGATGATGTCTTTGATGTGTTCTTGGATTCAGTTTGCAAGTATTTTATTGAGTATTTTTGCATCAATGTTCATAAGAGAGATAGGCCTGAAGTTCTCTTTTTTTGTTGGGTCTTTGTGTGGTTTAGGTATTAAGGTGACTGTGGCTTCATAGAATGAGTTTGGTAGAGTTTCTTCTGTTTCTATTTTGTGGAATAGCTTTAGGAGAATTGGAGTTAGCACTTCTTTGAAGGTCTTGTAGAATTCTGTGCTGAAGCCATCTAGTCCAGGGCTTTTTTTGGAGGGGAGACTGTTAATGACTGCTTCGATTTCCTTGGGAGATATAGGGCTATTCAGTCTTTCTACCTGATCTTGACTTAGTTTTGGTACGTGGAATCTTTCAAGAAAATTATCCATTTCATTTAGATTTTCAAATTTTGTGGCATATAGGCTTTTATAGTATGACCTAATAATTGTTTGGATTTCCTCAGTGTCTGTGGTTATGTCCCCATTTTCATTTCTGATTTTGCTGATCTGGATAGTTTCTCTCTGCTTTTTAGTTAGTTTGGCTAAGGGTTTGTCTATCTTGTTGATTTTCTCAAAGAACCAGCTTTTTGTTTCATTGATTCTTTGGATAGTTTTATTTGTTTCTAGTTGATTGATTTCAGCCCTTAGTTTGATTATTTCCAGCTGTCTGCTCCTCTTGGGTGTATCTGCTTTTTTTTTCTAGGGTTTTCAGTTGGGCCATTAAGTTGTTTGTATGTGATGTTAGGAATTTCTTCTTGCAGGCACTTAGTGCTATAAATTTTCCTCTGAGCACTGCTTTCAATGTGTCACATAAATTTGGGTATGTTGTGCCTTTTCATTGAATTCTAGGATGTCTTTAATTTCTTTCTTTATTTCTTCCTTAACCCAGCTGTCATTGAGTAGTAAGTCGTTCAGTTTCCATGTGCGTGTCGGCTTTTTGTTGTTTCTGTTGTTGTTGATGTCTAGCTTTAGTCCATGGTGGTCAGATAGTATACAAGGGATTATTTCAATCCTTTTGTATCTGTTGAGGCTTGCTTTGTGACCTACTATATGGTCTATTTTGGAAAAGGTTCCATGCGGTATTGAAAAGAAGGTGTACTCTTTTGAGTTTGGGTGAAATGATCTGTAGACGTCTATTAGGTCCATTTGATTTAGGGATTCTGTGAGTGCTTTTTTTTTCCCTATTTGGTGTCTGTCTAGTTGATCTGTCCATTGGTGAGAGTGGAATGTTGAAGTCTCCCACTATTAAGGTATTAGGATCAATGTATGATTTAAGCTTTAATAATGTTTCATTTACGAATGTCGGTGCTCTTGTTTTGGGGGCATAGATATTCAAGATTGTGATATCCTCTTGGTGGATTTTTCCTTTGATGAGAGTATAATGGCCTTCCTTATCTTTTTTGATTAACTTGGGTTGAAAATCTATTTTATTAGATATTAGGATGGCTACTCCAGCTGGTTTTCTGGAACCATTTGCTTGAAAAACAGTTTTCCAGCCCTTTACTCTGAGGTAGTGTTTATCTTTGTTGCATAGGTGTGTTTCTTGGATGCAACAGAATGTTGGATCCCGTTTCCTTAACATTCTGTTAGCCTGTGTCTTTTTATTGGTGAGTTGAGTCCATTGATATTGATAGATAATAGTGATCAGTGCATGTTAGTTCCTTTTGTAATGGAGTCGGTGATCTAACCCTGTTTCATTGCTTGTTTTCTTCTCATTTTTTTTGGGATATTATTTGTGTGCCCTGTTTTCTTGGGTGAATTTGTTTTCATTGGATTGGAGTTTTCCTTCTACTATCTTCTGTAGGGATGATTTGCTGTGTAGATATTGTGTAAATTTAGTTTTGTCATGGAATATTTTTTTTCCTCATCTATGTTGATTGAAAGCTTTGCAGGGTATAGTAGTCTGGGTTGACATTTGTCATCTCTTAGAGTCTCCATGATGCTTGCCCAGGACCTTCTGGCTTTCATAGTTTCTGATGAGAAGTCCGGTGTGATTCTGATAGGTCTATCTTCATATGTTACTTGGCCTTTTTCCCTTGCTGCTTTTAATATCTTTTCTTTGTTCTGTAGATTTAGTGTTTTGACTATGATGTGACCTGATGTGTTTCTTTTCTGGTCTAGTCTATTTGGAGTTCTGTAGGTCTCTTGTATATTTATGAACATCTCTTTCTTTAACTTGGGAAAATTTTCTTCTATGATTTTCTTGAAAATATTTTCTGGACCTTGGAGTCTGGAGTCTTCTTTTTCGTGAATTCCTATTATTCTTAGATTTTGTCTTTTCATAGCATCCTTGATTTCTTCGATATTTTATGATTGGAACTTTTCTGATTTTACTTTTTCTTTGGGAGAAGTATCCATTTCTGCAAGTGTGTCTTCAGCTCCAGAGATTCTCTCTTCCATCTCTTGTATTCTGTTGGTGATGCTTACTTTTGTGGTTCCTGATCTTTTCTCCAAGTTCTCCAGCTCAAGGGTTTTCTCATTTTGTGTTTTCTTTGTTGATTCTAATTCTGTTTTCATGCCTTGCACCATTTCTTTCATGTGTTTGAATTTGGATTCCTGTCTCTCTACAATGGCCTCTATTTCTTTTTTCATTTCCTTCTTATATGCCATTAATTTTTCCTCTACTTGTGTATCTATTTGTTTGTCTATGTTTGCCTGTGTTTCTTTAAGGATATTGTCTATTTCTTCTTTCTTTGCCTCCAATTGACTGGCCATCTCTTTGAAAGACTTGTTCATTTCCTCCTTATGAGCCTCAAATAATTGGGCAAGCATGGCTTTAAAATCATTTTCCTGTGCTTCTGCTGAATTGGAGTATCCACTGATTTTGGGGTTTGCTGGTGAAGTCATGATGTCCTGATTTATGTTGGAAGTGTTCTTTCGCCTACCCCTGGCCATTGGCTTATCTGAAACCTTCCCTGTTTGTTTTTGGATTCTGCAGATTAGACTGGTGCTGTCTCTCTCTGGTATCTGGAGAGTTCTTCAGGAAGCTGAGCACTCTCAGTGTGTGCTGAGGACTTGCTGTACAGGCAGGTCTCTTGGCAGAGATCGTGGTATCCAGGGCTCTCTGCTCTCTGGTTTGGCCCTGCTTCTTTGATGTGCTCCACCAGTTCTGTGCTTCTGTCACTGCCAGGTTCTGAGGTCTTGCTGCAGCTGGAGATTTCAGGGTGGTCACTTCAGCAGGGATGGTGTAACCAGGCTCTCTGTTCTCTGGTTTGGCCCTGGTTAGTCTTAAACTGGAGGGCTGTGGTGCCCCGCCAGTTCAGTGCTGCTCTGCCACCACGTCCTGCTGTAACTGGAGACTGGGTTGCTAGTCCCAATGCTTTCTGGGAAGTCCTGGGGTCTCTTCGTTGTGCTCTCCAAGCTTGGGAGGCCCAGCGCCTGGTGTGTCCAGGTTGTATGACGTTTCTGCCTGGTTTTGGTGAGTATATGGCATATTCTCTGTCACTGTGGGATTGGGTGGGTCGTACTGTCAGTGATGGCGATCCTGAGGAGCTAGTACGGCGTCTAGCAAATTCGCGCCCTGGGAGGACGGTGCAGCCGCTGAGCGAATCTGGGACTCCGGGACATGTACTCCTGGCTTTTGTCTGCCGCTAAAGTGCTTGGGGCTCCATCTCAGCGGCTGTATACCCCTGGCAGTTAGGTCTGCGCTGAGAAAGATGAGTCCACTGTGCCACTGTGCTGAGGAGGAAGGAGGTCTGGGGGAAGGGAGTGCCACAAGAACAAAGGATCGTTTCTCTCCTTCCCCAAAGTTTTCACCTCCTAAAGATGTTCCATGTTGTTCAGAAAGCCTCAGTGTGGTTTTCCTGGGTTGGGGGTCCTTCCATTCACCAACTCAGAGGATCAGGTATCCCATTGCTCAGAAACTGTGTGTGCTAGTCCACATCATGATATTTTCAAGCAAATATTTGGAACCAGAAAAAAATCATCCTTGGTGAAGTTATTTAATTGCAAAAAAAAAAAGGAATGTATTCACTTATTAGGAGATCACCTAACAGTGTGGATAATGTTCCAAAAGGCCCTCTATTGTGAACAAATCATTCTTCCACTAGGGGAATTTTGTGTCAGTTAAATGAATGCATGTGCCAGGGCATCCTACAGAAATTTTCAAGCAACCAAGTTTGTTGTTATTAAAATATGTTATTTTCTGGACTCATCTGACAGATCAGTGCCATTTCCTTGTATCCACAGATATGCTTCCTTCTGCATCAAATGGGATGTCACACAGACACCCACACTCATATAATATACAGAGAAAAAGAGAGAGAGATATCTTAAAACACACAGTTATAAATGGGATTTCCCTGTGGAATTCTTCCTTTCTTCAGAGCTCTGGGAAGCCTGCAGGAGAGGAGACAGGAAAAGTGTCCCAAATAGAGGGAATTGAGGACACAAGGAGAACCATGCCATGAGAATGAGGTTGCAGAGGAAGATAATGCAGCCACCCTTGTTAAGACAAAAGAGTGGGTCAGCAAGAAGTGTGAGGAGGACCTCCCTTATCAGGTTAGTAGAGAGGGCACAGCTAGAAGAAATAGGGTGGGTGGGACTGGAAGGAGAAAAAGCTGGGAGAAGCAAAGGAGATACAACATGAAAAATTTGTAATAAATATATACATAAGAAAAAAATGTGATAAAGGTAATGAAGTATAGAGCTCTTCAGGACTGATGGTTTCTTCTTGGGGTGGTGCCAGGATGCAGCAAGGATGAACTCAGTTTTCTCTGAGAGAATTGGCATTGCGACTCTGATCATGTGTCAATGATTACATGAACAACACATACTTCAACTGACGTATTTTAAAGAAAAATATTTAGAGTGACACATGGGTAGGAATTTGAACCTGTGAGCAATGAAAAGTGAGTGTAATGTGTATTATACCAAATCCCCACATTAGCAATAAAAATAATTTAGGAAGGAGTGACTATTGCTCAGCATTGCATTTTTGGTTAACTAAATAAACCCAGTCTCTTTGTGGTGATTTGGTTATATAGCTGTTTAGGACTAACAGCAGCTTTACCAAAAGGTAAATAGTAAATATTATTAACAGTCACTTACAACAAATGGTTTCCATCTAAGCTAAGTATCCATGCCTCTTAAATTCTACTTTATCATGGTTTGGTGTGGGGGGGAATAAGCTCCCAGCAAAAACACCCAAACTTTACCACCAAACTCCCAGGTAAATTACCGTCTCTTTAAGAGAGACTCTTAAAACCTCCCAGGAGCAAAAGACAGCTTCCTGTGGGCCAACCTGAGACTTTACAAAACTAGCTGCTGCTGCAGTTTATCTGAGGTGTAAACACTCATCACTCCTTTATACTGGGGCTGGCTTAACTGGCTCAGCTCCACAAACATGGTGGGAAAAAAGAAACTGGAGCCAGACAGATGTATAGACAGAGTTTGGCCTGAACTGTGTGAAAAAAAAAAATTGCCATGCCAGAGGATGTTTTAATACCTTTTGGCTTAATTTTGGCTGTTATAGTCATGGATCTTGTTTCAATAAGTTTAATGCTGTTGGTTCATCTCCATACCTTCTCCAAGAAAGTTGAAGGAGAAAATGGGGGAAAAAAACAAAGATTGGAATATTGAGTTAAAGACAAGAAAAAGGGCACTCTTTCTAATAATTAGATTAATAATGGCTAAAATTCAAAACTTACTGGCTATAGTATACTTGTCAGCTCTTTCTGGTAAGGATCCACCAATTTATTACAACATCAATAAAGATAACCAACTGGTCTTTGTTTTTTACAACATAAATTGGCACAACTGACCCCAAACTTAAAATTTTCTTGTCTCTTTGTTTGATTTTTATTTAAAGGCTTTGATTTACAATGATACTGATTTGAATATATATATATATGTATATATATATATATACATATATATGTGTGTGTGTGTATATATATATATGTAAATGCATATCTGAACAAGATGGGGAAGGCCCATGCCTTTATTGCCAAGACAAATTAAAGAGAAACAGGAAGATCTCTGAGTTCAGGATCAAGTTTATTTACATAATAAAAGCCAGAATGGCAACTCCTGCTCTTTAGCCATTTGCAGAGATACTCTTAGATTCAGATTCAAAATAAAAATTTTTTTCTAAGGTTACCATGTAAATTCTTTTTTCTTAATAATAGATGTTATGTTGTTAGTGATCTAAAGGTGGAATTCACATCATTTTTAAGTTTATGTAAAGAGAGATACTATTACACCACTCTGGAAACTGCCTTATCCTTTTAAACATGAGAGATTTTCATGGGGGAAAATATTGGCTATGTCTATGTAAAACAGACACAAGAGGCTTAAAGATGGCAAAGTACATGCCAACCTAGTTTAGTCTTAAAAACTCAAAAATTATATTCACGTTTAAAAAACAAAACTGTCCATCCCATATTAAAAAGAGGGCAACCCAAAGAGTATCCAAAACCAATGTGAAAATACAGGTTCAAGATACCTAGGCTATACTTAATGCTAAGGGTAAGAGAGTTAATATGCTAATGCTAAGAGAGTTTATATAAAGTTCATCTATAAAGGCACAGCTGTTCAGTCTGTATAAAAAAGGGTCAAGCCAAAAAATAGGCAATATTATTGTAAAGGCCAGGTACAAGATGCCTAGGGTATGCTTAAATGCTAAAGGTAATAGGGAGTTAAAATTAATTTTGGCTATAAAGGCATAACTGCCCATTCTACATATACAAGAGGATAGGGAAAATAGCTACAACATATATAAAAACATAGGAATAAACCTCAAAACAGGTACAAGATACCTACGGTATGCTTTTATTCCAACTTAAAAAAAAGTTCATATAAAGTTTACTTAAAATGTGTTTTCTATTGTTCAAGGCAACCAGGTTTAGGAGGGAGTAACTATTGTCCAACATTGTGTTCTTGGTTAACTAAGAAAACCCAGTCTCTGTGGGGTGATTTGGTTATACAGTTCTTTAGGATTGACAGCAAGCCTTACTAAAAATAATTATCAGTAAATATTAATCTCACATACAACACTTTTTGACAAGCCCGAAGTATGTGTCAGTTGGCACCCAAATACGGGAGCTTGAAAATGAGAAAGGCTAGTTTTTGGAGATCTGGATGTCTAAGAAAAATTGTGCTTCATGATGACCACCCATTCCAGGGAGGAAGACAAGGTAGGCAGGCAGTGAAATCATGGGGCAGAAAAAGAGCAGGAAAATGCTAATGAGGACTTTAAAGTCAATGCTAACAAAAGCAGGGAATTAGAAAAGACATTCTTCATGTCACATCATACTCAAAACACTGAACCTACAGAACAAAGAAAAAAATTCTAAAAGCAGCAAGGGGAAAAGGCCAAGTAACATATGAAGGTAGACCTATCAGAATCACACCAGATTTCTCAACAGAAACTATGAAAGCCAGAAGGGCCTGGACAGAAATCATACAGTCCTTCAAGGACCACAGATTCCAACCCAGACTACTATACACAGCAAAACTTTCAATCAACATAGACAGAGAATTCAAAATATTCCATGACAAAACCAAATTAAAAAAATATCTACATAGTAATCCAGCTTCTACAGAAGTTACTAGAAGGGAAACTCCAAACCAAAGAAAACAACTACATCTAAGGAAACAGAGGAAATAGATAACTACACAACAACAACAACAACAAAAAAAACAAAAGAATACGCAATGAAACTCAGTGACACCACCAACCCCACATCTAAAGTAAGTAACAATTGTTGGTCACTAGTTTATATCAACATCAACGGATTCAACTCCCCAATAAAAAGACAGAGACTAACAGAATGGTTGCAGAAACAGGGTCCAGCATTCTGCTGCATCCAAGTAACACACCTATGCAACAAAGATAAACACTACCTCAGAGTAAAGGAATGGAAAAATGGTTTTTAAGCAAATGGTTCTGGAAAACAAGCTGGAGTAGCCATCCTAATATCTAATAAAATAGACTTTCAACCCAAGTTAATCAAAAAAGATAAGGAGGGCCACTTTCTCATCAAAGGAAAAATCCACCAAGAGGACATCACAATTTTGAATATCTATGCCCCAAATACAAGAGCACCTACATTCATAAATGAAACAATATTAAAGCTTAAATCACACATAGATCCTAATACCCTAATAGTGGGAGACTTCAACACTCCACTCTTACCAAGGAACAGATTAACTAGACAGAAAACAAATAGGGAAATAAAAACATTTACAGAGACCCTAAATCAAATGGACCTAATAGAAGTCTACAGATCTTTTCATCCAAACTCAAAAGACTATACCTTCTTTTCAGCACCACATGGAACCTTCTCCAAAATAGACCATATAGTTGGTCACAAAGCAAGCCTCAAGAGATACAAGAGGATTGAAATAATCCCTTGTATTCTATCTGACTACCATGGATTAAAGCTGGACCTCAACAACAGCAGAAATAACAAAAAGCGGACATGCACATGGAAACTGAACAACTTGTTACTCAATGACAGCTGGGTTAAAGAAGAAATAAAGAAAGAAATTAAAGACTTTCCAGAATTCAATGAAAATGAAGGCACAACATACCCAAATTTATGGGACACATTGAAAGTAGTGCTCAGGGGAAAATTTATAGCACTAAGTGCCTGAAAGAAGAAATTCGTAACATCACATACAAACAACTTCATGGCCCAACTGAAAACCATAGAAAAAAAGAAGCAGATACACCCAAGAGGAGGAGACGGCTGGAAATAATCAAACTCAGGGCTAAAATCAATCAATTAGAAACAAATAAAACCATTCAAAGAATCAATGAAACAAAAAGCTGGTTCTTTGAGAAAAATCAACAAGATAGACAAACCCTTAGCCAGACTAACTAAAAAGCAGAGAGAATCTAGCCAAATCACGAAAATCAGAGAAGAAAAGGGTGACAGAACTACAGACACTGAGGAAATTCAAACAATCATTAGGTCAAACTACAAAAGCCTATATGCCGCAATATTTGAAAACCTAAATGAAATGGACAATTTTCTTGATAGATTCTATCTTCCCAACATTAAGTCAAGATCAGGTAGAAAGACTGAATAGCCCTATATTCCCCAAGAAAATTGAAGCAGTCATTCACAGTCTCCCCTCCAAAAAAAGCCCTGGGCCAGATGGTTTCAGCACGGAATTCTACCAGGCCTTCAAAGAAGTGCTAACACAAATTCTCCTCAAAGTATTCCACAAAATAGAAATAGAAGGTACATGGCCAGACTCATTCTATGAAGTGACAGTCACCCTGATAACTAAACCACACAAAGACCCAACAAAAAAAGAGAACTTCAGACCTATCTCTCTTATGAACATTGATGCAAAAATACTCAATAAAATACTATCAAACTGAATCCAAGAACACATCAAAGACATCATCCACCAAGTAGGCGTCATCCCAGGCATGCAAGGGTGGTTCAACATATGGAAATCCATCAATGTAATCCACCACATAAATAAACTGAAGGAGAAAAACCACATGATCATCTCCTCAGATGCTGAAAAAGCATTTGACAAAGACCAACACCCATTCATGTTTAAAGTCTTGGAGAGATCAGGGATACAAGGCACATACCTAAACATAGTAAAGGCAATATACAGCAAGCCTATAGCCAACATCAAACTCAATGGAGAGAAACTTAAATCAATCCCAATGAAATCAGGGACAAGACAAGGCTGCCCACTTTCTCCATACCTCTTCAACATAGTACTTGAAGTCTTAGCCAGAGTAATAAGAAAACTAAAGGAGATCAATGGGACACAAATCATAAAGGAAGAGGTCAAAGTGTTACTATTCGCAGATGATATGATAGTATATATGAGCAACCCCAAAAATTCAACCAGAGAACTCCTCCAGATGATAAACACCTTCAGCAAAGTGGCAGGATACAAAATCAACTCAAAAAAAATCAGAATCCCTCCTGTATACCAAAGACAAATGTGCTGAGAAAGAAATTAGGGAAATAATGCCCTTCACAATAGCCATTAATAACATAAAGTACCTTGGGGTGACACTAAGCAAGCAAGTGAAAGAGCTTTTTGAGAAAAACTTCAAGTCTGTGAAGAAAGAAATTGAAGAAGATCTCAGAAGATAGAAAGATCTCCCTCCCGTGCTCATGGATTGGTAGGATTAACACTGTGAAAATGGCCATACTGTCAAAAGCAATCTAGAGATTCAATGCAATTCCCATCAAAATACCAACTCAATTCTTTACAGACCTTAAAAAAAAAAGATTCTCAGTTTCTTATGGAGAAACAAAAAAAACCCAGAAACTCCAAAAGAATCCTGTACAACAACAGATCATTTGGAGGCATCTCCATCCCTGATCTCAAGTTGTACTACAGAGCAATAGTAATAAAAACTGCATAGTATTGGCATAAAAACAGAAAGGAGGATCAATGGAACCGCATAGAAGACCCAGAAATAAACCCACACAGCTATGAATACTCAATTTTTGACAAAGAAGCCAAAAAACATTCAATGGAAAAAAGACAGCATCTTCAACAAATGGTGCTGGTCCAACTGGATGTCTACATGCAGAAAAATGAAAATAGATCTATATCTATCACCCTGGACAAAACTAAAGTCCAAGTGGATCAAAGACCTCAGCATAAGACCAGATACTCTAAATCTGTTAGAAGAAAAAGTAGGGAGCCGAGAACTCATTGGCACAGGAGACAACTTCCTGAACAGAACACCAACAGCACAGGCTCTAAGAGTAACAATCAATAAATGGGACCTCATGAAACTGAAAAGCTTCTGTAAAGCAAAGGACACTGTCATCAAAACAAAACGACTGCCTACAGATTGGGAAAGAATCTTCACTAACCATTTATCCAGTATAATATCCAGTATATACAAAGAACTAAAGACGCTGAAAAACAGCAAACCAAGTAACCCTATTAAAAAATGGGGACAGAGCTAAACAGAGAATTCTTGACAGAGGAATATTGAATGGCAGAGAAACACTTAAGGAAATGCTCAACATCATTAGCCATTAGGGAAATGCAAATCAAAACGACCCTGATATATCACCTTATACCCATTAGAATGGAGAAGATGAAAAATTCATGTGACAACACATGCTGGAGAGGTTGTGGAGAAAGGGGAACCCTCCTCCACTGCCATCAAGGGAGGAATGGGTACAGAAATTGTGGTATTTTTACACAATGGAATACTATTTAGCAATCAAAAAGGAGGAAATCATGACATTTGCAGGCAAATGGTGGGATCTAGAAATAATCATTCTGAGTAAAATATCCTAGAAGGAGAAAGACAAACATGGGATCTACTCCCTTACATAGACCTATAAGATATGATAAACATAATGAAATCTATACACCTAAAAAAGATAATCAAGAGAGTTTACATGGGGAAAGATGATCAATTCTTGTTTAGAAAGACAGATGGGATGTGAATTGAACGTATGACAGGAGTCTACTCAGCGCATCTGAAAGACTCTAACTAGCAGTGTTTTCAAAGCAAAGACTCATGACCAAACCTTTGGCAGAGCACAGGGAATCATAAGAAAGAAGGGAAGTTAGTCTGATGGGGAAAGGATAGGAGCTCCACAAGGATCAAATATATCTGGGCACAGGGTCTTTTCTGAGACTGACATTCAACCAAGGACCATGTATGGATATAACCTAGAACCTCTGCCCAGTTGTAGCCTGTGGTAGCTAAGTAACCAATCAGTTTCCCATAGTAAGGGGAACAAGGACTTTTTCTAACAGGCACTCAATGACTGGCTCTTTGACCTCCCCACCCCCAAAGGGAGGAACAGTCCTGTTAGGCCACAGAGGAGGGCTTTGCATCCAGTCCTTAAGATACCTGATAAAATAGGATCGGATCAATGGGGAGGAGGTCCCCCCTATCAGTGGACTTTGAAAGGGGCACAGTGCAGATAAAGGAGGGAGGGAGGGACTAGGAGGGAATGAGTGAGCGGGACATAGCTGGGATACAGAGTTAATAAAATGTAACTGATAAGAAAAAAAAAGAAACCTCTAAAACTGTGAAAAAAAAAGAAGTAGAAAAAGCAAAAATGAATAACATCACCATGTTTTTTTAAACATATGTAGGGAAAGAGCTATATAAGAAAAAAAATGTTAAAAATAATCAGTGATGGGCAATAAATAAAAATAAATAATTCCTAATTAAAAAAAAGCAGGGAATTGGGAGAAATGCCCCTTTTCCCTTTTGTTTGTAATGAAGTTTGTCCTTCGTTCCCAGTTGAAAGTACAGTTAATCTGGAAACTTGGGGAAAGGAATCTCACAAGCTAAAGAGTTACTTGGGAAATTAGAACAGCCAAACAGGGAGAAAAAAGCACTTCTAAGGTTATTCCAAATGTTCATAATAGAGCTCAACCAGATTTGTGTAATTTGAGAGCAGAAAATAATTTAGGAGCTAGATAGTGAGGATGAAATGGAGTTAGAGGAAGAAATTGCCAAGTTCATTCAGACTGGCATCCTGATTTTCCCTACCACATGTGCAGGAGATATGTGGCTACTGCAGGAGGATATTACAGTTCTCCATTAGAAAGTTTAAATAGAAAGGCAATAAGTGGAGGCAACAATATGGCGGCACCAGGAGGACACAGTTCTGAGGAGCAGAACAGCAATGTTTGCACAGCGACCAGGAGACTGAACTCAGGGACCTAAAACACCAGCATTTGTGATTGCCAGGTGAGAGGAAAGCATAAGGTGTGGAAATTAATTGGGACTAACCTCAGGTCACCCAGCTAATAACTGATAAAGGTCCTGGGGACCAGCACCTGGCACCCTAGATCAGCACACATAGCCTCCTGTGGCAACCCTAGCCGACATCCAGGACCAGGACACACAGCCTCTGGCCCAGAGTGAGGATTTCAGCCTTTGGACCAGAGCAGAGACCTCAATTACCAGCCCACAGTAGAATGCATAGCCTCTGTCCCAAAGCTGGGTGCACAGCTGCCAGCCCAGATCAGCAACCCCAGCCACCATCTCAGAGGGGTGAGGGGGACATAGCCTCTAGCCCAGAGTGAGGCACCAAGCTTCTGACCCAGAGCAGAGCCCTTAGTTGCCAGCCTAGAGAGGCATACACAGCCTCTGGCCCAGAAGGGGACACACACTGCCAACCCAGATCAGAATGTGGAGCCTCCAGACCAGAGCAGCATCCGCAGCCACCATTCCAGACTAGGGTACACAGCCTTCAGACCAGAGTGGCACCCCCAGCCGCCATCCCAGACAGGGACACACAGCTTCTGGCCCAGAGTGAGGCTCCCAGCTTCCAGACCAGAGTGGAGCCCTCAGTTGCCAGTCTAGAGAGGAGTGCCCAGCCTCCAGACCAGAGTAGAACCCACAGCTGCCATCCCAGACTAAGGTGCACAGCCTCTGGACCAGAGTGGCGCCCCAGCCACCATCCCAGACCAGGGTGCACAGTCTCTGTACCAGAGCAGTGCCCCCAGCCGCGGTCTCAAACTTGGGCATACAATCTCCTAAAACAGAGCAGAGCACTCAGCCTCTGTCCCGGAGAATTGCTGGGCACTCCTTTCGCCTTCGCAGACGTAACTATGTGCCCCAGGGTACCAGACTGAGTTTCCCTGTTGGGAGAAAACCCCACAGCTAGTGAAACAGCAGGTACTTCAAGAGGGCTGTACCTGGAAAACAGTGTAACAACAGCAGCAGCTCACTAAATTCAGAATGAGAAACCCAGCAGTGGGGCAGCTGTCTTGAGGACTTCTACAAGTGAGAGGAGAGCCCCCCGACTAACAAAGGCCACAGCTACTACTCAGGTCTATACGCCAGAGGTGAGCAATGGCAATTCCTGAAAAATACTGGCCATACAGTGACCATGCCCAAAAAGCAGAGGAGTCCTCTTTCAGGAAAAATCACCTTCCTGCCAAGGGAATTCTCCCTAACTTACGATTCCAGGAAGGAGCAGAAATTAACAGCCAACACCTAAAATGGCCCAACGAGTAGAGGTCAACATAAAAGCTCAACCAACAAAAGATAGAGCAATATGGCATCTCCAGAACCTAGCCATCTAGGGGTGAGCAGCCCTGGACACCTCCACATAATAGAAATTCAAGAAGATGACCTTACATCTATGCTGATGAAGAGAAAAAGATTCCCTGCTCCAAGGCCCAGAAAATATCTTCAACCAAATCATAGAAGAAAATTTCCCCAACATAAAGGAGAGGCCTATAAGATTACAAAAGGTCTACAGACCACCTAATAAATTAGACCAGAAAAGAAAATCCTCCTGCCACATAATAATCAAAAGAGTAAGTATACAAAACAAAGAAAAAAAATGCTGAAAACTGCAAGGGAAAAGGCCAAGTAATATATAATGGCAAACCCATCAGAATCACACCTAACTTCTCAACAGAGACAATGAAAGCAAGAAGGGCCTGGACTGATATAATGCAGATCCTAAGAGAACACAGATGTCAGCCCAGGCTAATATATCCAGCAAAATTCTCAGTCATCATAGATGGGGAAAACAAGATATTCAATGACAAAAACAAATTCAAACAATACCTACCCACAAATCCAGCATTACAGAAGATACTAGAAGGAAAAATAGAACCCAGGAAAACTAAATTCAGGAAAACACAGGAAACAAATAACCTCACTACAGCAAAACCAAAAGTAGCCAAGCACACAAACAAACTATCATAGACAACAGCAAAGTCAAATCATCAAAAGGCCACTGGTCATTATTCTCCATTAACATCAATGGACTCGACTCTACAATAAAAAGACACACACTAACAGAATGGGTGTATAAACAAAACCCAGAAATCTGTTGCATACAAGAAACACAACTAAGTCACAAAGATAAACATTACCTGAGAGTAAAGAGCTGGAAGGTGGTTTTCCAAGCAAATAGTCCCAAGAGGCAAGCAGGAGTAGCTATTCTAATAGCTAATAAAATAGACTTTCAACCATAATTAATCAAAAGAGATAGAGAAGGTAATTTCATACTCATCAAAGGAAAACTACCAAGAAGACACCACAATTCTGAACATATATGCTCCAAACACAAGAGCACCCACATTTGTAAAAGAAACATTAATAAAACTGAAACCACACATAGATCCTCACACATTAATAGTGGGAGAATTCAACACCCCACTATCAACAAAGGACAGGACAACAAACCAGAAGTCAAACAAAGAAACAATGACTCTAACAGAGATAATAAATCAAATGGACCTAAGCTATGTCTACAGAACCTTTCACCCAAACACAAAAGAATTTATCTTCTGCTCAGCACCTCATGGAACCTTCTCCAAAATAGATCATATATAGTTGGTCACAAAACAAGTCTCAACAGATACAAAAGATTGAAATAATCCCATGTATCCTATCTGAACACCATGGATGAAAACTGGATCTCAATGACAACAGAAATAACAGAAAGCCTACATACACATGGAAACTAAACACCTGCCTTACCAAATGGCAGTTGGATCAGGGAAGAAATAAAGAAATTAAAGTATACCTATAATTCAATGAAAAAGAAGGCACAACATACCCAAACTTATGGGACACAATGAAAGCAGTGCTAAGAGGAAAGTTCATAGCACTGAGTGCCTACAGAAAAGAATTTGAAACCACTTATGCCATCGAATTAATGGCTTGTCTAAAAGCCCTACATAAAAAAAGAAGCAGATACAATAGAGAGTAGTAGACAGCTGGAAATAATAAAACTCAGAGCTTAAATCAATAAATTAGAAACAAATTAAACAATTAAAGAATCAATGAAACCAAGACTTTGTTCTTTGAGAAAATCAACAAGATAGACAAACCCTTAGCCAAGCTAACTAAAAGGCAGAGAAACACCACCCAAATCAACAAAATCAGACATGAAAAGGGGGACATAACTACAGACACTGAGGAAATCCAAACAATTATTAGGACTTACTTCAAAAGTCTTCATGCCACAAAATCTGAAAATATAAATGAAATGGATAAATTTTTTGATCAATTCCACTTACCAAAGCTGAATCAAGAACAGGTAGATCGGTTAAATAGTTCTATATCCCCTAAGGGAATAGAAACAGTCATCAAAAGTCTCCCCTCCAGAAAAAGCCCAAGACCAGATGGTTTCAACGCATCATTCTACCAGACCTTCAAAGAAGACCTAACTCCAATTCTCTTCAATCTATTCCACAAAATAGAAACAGAAGGAACACTACCAAACTCATTCTAGGAAGCCACAGTCACCTTGGTACCTAAACCTCACAAAGATCCAACAAAGAAAGAGAATTTTAGGCCAATCTCCCTTATGAACATTGATGCAAAAATAATCAACAAAATACTTGCAAACTGAAAACAAGATCTCATCAAAGATGTCATCCACTATGACCAAGTAGGCTTTATTCCACATATACAGGGATGATTCAATATATGGAAATCCATCAATGTTATCTGCCATATTAACAAATTAAAGGAGAAAAAACAGATGATAATCTCCTTATAGATGCTGAGAAAGCATTTGACAATATCCAACACAACATCCATTCATGTTTAAAGTCTTGGAGAGTTCAGGGATACAAGGCACATATAAAGGTAAAGGCAATATACAGCAAGCTTATAGCGAACATCAAACTAAAGAGAGAAACATAAAGCAATGCCCCTAAAGTCAGGGACAAGGCATGGCTGCCGAATCTATCCATATATCTTCCACATAGATCTGGAAGTCCTTGCTAGAACAATAAGACAATTGAAGGAGATCAAAGAGATTCAAATCAAAAAGGAATAACTCAAAGTATCACTATTTGCAGACGATAGGATAGTATACCTGAGTGATCCAAAAATTTTTACCAAGGAACTCCTACAGCTGATAAACAACTTATGCAAACTGGCAGGATACAAAATTGACTCAAAAAAAAAAACTGTAGCCCTCCTATATACAAAAGACAAAAGGGCTGAGAAAGAAATTGAGGAAGAAACACCCTTTACAATAGCCACAAAAGACATACAGTACCTTGGTGTAACCCTAACGAAGCAAGTCAAAGACTTGTATGAAAAAAAAAAATCAAGTCACTGAAGAAAGAATTAGAAGAAGATATCAGAGGATGGAAAGATCTACCATGCTCATGGCTTGGCAGGATTAACATAGTAAAAATGGCCATCAAAAGCAGCCTTACCCGGTCACAGAGGTAGACAACTGATGAGACCTAATAGAATAGTATCAGAAGGAAGAAAATGAAACCATCCCCTACCAGTGTACTTGGGCAGCAGAGTGTGTGGAGAAGGGGGAGGAAGGGAGAAATTGGGAGGAGAGGAAGAAGGGAAATAGAGAAGGGATACACAGTAAATAAAGTATAATTAAAAATAAAAAAGAATAAAAGAATTGGAAAAAAAAAGAAAGGGAATAAGTTCAGTTATTAAGTGAGTTACAGAAATTAAAATTTCAAAATAATAATAATGAAAAAAATAATAAAATTTAAATTGTTTACACTTGTTTACATTACATTTATTTTTAAATTGTTTACATTACCAGAGAGCAAACTTGCTGTAACCTTGAATGAATTGCTGGACATTTTGCCAGGTGGCACAGATGGGTTGCTACTGTGAAAAAAAAATAATTTACTTGTACCCTTTGTATCTTTTTTAAGCGTTGATTGCAAGTTCTGTAAACTGAGACTTGAAATGGAATCTATCTTGTATCTATTCTTCGCATTGCTTTCCCCCCTCTTTCAGATGGGCCCTGTTAGAATAGCCTGCATGACTCTCAGGATACTTTCACTTACTCTGCTCTTAAAGACTCAGTACCCCATGGAACCCTCGACCCTGCCAGCATATTATATCAATAATTATCTGAAAGTACATTTAGTCAGTACTCCAGTAACAGCTCAGTTCAAAGTAACAACCTAGGAAATTTCAAATACAATACCACATAAGAGATCACTTTGTCAGTCGGTACATTCATGTCAATTCCACATTTATTCACTGGGAAGAAAGACCTAGAGAGACAAATTCAGAAATAGAGAGACCTAGACCAACACAAACAAAGATATAAAGTGTAGAGACTGAGAGATAGAGACTCAATTCTGTCTGGTCACTTTCTTTGGCATATCAACCTCACAGCACACCCTTCTATAATATAACTCCAATAAGGAATAATATTATCTAACAAGGCCGTACCTTCTAATGCATCCCAGACATTTTCTCTCTGGAGACTAAACATGTAAATAGCTAAGATTCAAGGAGACATTGCAATTCAAATCACCAGGAAGTGGAAGAAGATGGAGGGACTTCTAGGCCAAAAGAACATAGTTTTCCTGAAAATTTGTCATTCAATACAATGATTAAAGTTCCAGCAACTTCCATGGACTAAAGAACATGAAAGACAAACTTCTTTGGGAAAACTGTAGAATGTTTTCATAATGGAGTACTATTCAGCTAAGATAATGACATCATGATATTTTCAGGCAAAAGGATGGAACAAGGAAAAATCACCCTGCTTGAAGTAACTAAAATGCAGAAAGACAAATATGGTATGTAGTCAGTTATTAGGAAATCTACTAATAGTGAGGGATAAAGTTCCAATAGACCCTCTATTGTGATCAAACTTGTCTTCTACTAGGGAGATCAGGTGTCAGTTAATTGAGTTGTTGTGTCAGGGTGTCCTACAGAAATTTTCAAGCAAACCAGGCTGTTGTTATTAAAATATGTTGCTCTCCGCCCTTAAATAATAGATCAGTGAAATGTTCTTTCATCCACAAAGATGCTTCCTTCTTCATCAAATGAGATTGCATACAAAGTCCCATAGTCTGATATTATGCAGAGAACTTATAACACCCAGCTCTAAATAGGATTACCCTATGAAATTCTCCCTTCCCTCAGAGCTCTGGGAAGCCTGCAGGAGAGTAGGTAGGAAGACTGTATAAGTAGAGGGAATTGAGGACACAAGGAGAATAATGCCCTGAGAATCAGGGCTCAGAGGAAGATGATGTGCCCAGCCTGGTCGAAACCTGATAAACTAGAGTAAGATAGAAGTGGGAAGATGACATCCCTTATCAGGGAACTAGAGAAATGTCATAGGGATAGAAGAAGGAGCTTGGGTTGGGACTGTGAGGAGAAGAAGTTGGGGCAGCTGAGGTGAAACAAAGTGAACAAATCATAATAAATAAATTCATAAGAAAAAGTGTGATAAAGGTTATGAATTATAGAGCTCTTTAGGACTGATGGCTTCTTTTGGGTAGTGCAAGTGTTTGACAAGGATGAACTCAATTTTCTTGAAGTGAGTTGCCACAGAGATTCTGATCATGTTCCAATGAGTATATGAACAAGAATTATTAGAATTGATGTATTAAAAAATTAGTGTGACACAAAGGTAGGAATTTGAACCTGGGAACAATGGAAAAGGATTGTAATGTATGTTATATGAAATTCCCACAAAATCAGTAAAAATAATATGTTGACAACTTTTACACTGACTTTTAACTTGGAGAAAAGATTCAGCTACAGGAGGACAGAGTTTGACATGTAAGGCACGCTTTTCAGAAATTCATTATATACCAGAGAATCCTAGCCAAGAACTAGTGATTACTCAGCTACCTCAGTCCCCATGATCTCAGGAGCCACCTCTCAAGTATCATTCCTGACACTAACACTTCATTTAGAGTGTTTCTCTGGAGAGCCACAGCCGAAATGCAGCTGCTCTTGTGTCCTAGGCATATAACACAGACCCATTTCTTTGTTCTGAAGGCCAAGTTTTAACTATAAACACAAGTTTCAGGAGGATTCCTGACTGACCATTTTGTATGTCACAGCTGCCGATCCGGCCAAGTCATCCAAGGCATCCCTACTTTTAGAGGTTTGCTGAACTAGTGTCGAATAATACCAGCTGTGAAAGAGTTTACTGCCCTTCAGTTTACATTTTACACTCACTGATCTTTCTCTCTTTCAGCCAACAAGTCCAAGGAATTTTCTGATTTACATCTCCTTTCCTTGCTCTTAAAGGCTCAATACACCAGGGAATGATGGACCATGAGAACCTATTATGAGAACCTATCAATAAGAATGTGAAGGTACATTTAGTGAGTTCCCAAGTAACTGTTCAGTTCAAAGTCACAACCTAGGAAATTTCAGATCCAAGACCACAGTAGGAGACTACCTTATGGTTGGGTACATTCCCCTTAATCCCACATCACTTTGAAGCTTCCCTATTTGGGAAGCTCTCCTAATGAATAAACATGAACGTTTCATTTCCTACCTGATATTGTCACAGAGATAAACCAGAGTAAATGTGTGGGATCTGGATAAAGAGTTGAGATAAAGGTTTGTTGTGTTTCACAAGAAAAAGTCACATACTGGATCAAAGATACTGTAAAATGAGGGAAGTTTGTTTAATCTTCTCCATGGAAAACTCAAAATTCTCTCAGGTACTGATTGGCTTAGAAGGAGAATGATGTCATGCCATAGGTGAAAGCCAGTAAGAGTTTCAGGAGCCAGTTATTAAAAAGGCCAAGTTGACAGCATACTTGAGAGAAAGGGTGGTCAGCCCCACATGTTTCAATTTGGGCAGCTGAAAGCATGCAACCCAGATATGTCATTTCCTGTGTTCAAGACTCTTAGTTTAGGAATTGTGCCACATATTATTTTAAAGTGGTCATTAATAAAGTCATGTGTCCTTGACATGTGACTTTCACATTATCATAGAATCTATTTATTTATTAAATCACATATATGTCCTTAGTCAGTGAATTACTGTGAAAATGCTCCTTGCCCAAGGATAATCTTTGAAGAAAAAAGGTTTAATTGGAACCTTGCTCATATTTTTACAGAGACTATCCATGATATCATGTCATCAAGCAGTCATTTTGTTGTACTCCTTCAGTAGAACTGAGAGGTTTTCATATTGAACCACAAGCAGCAGGCAGAGAGGGGGAGACAGACAGAGACAGAGAGAGAAAGATCTAGAGAAACAGATTCAGAAATAGTGAGACTGAGTCCAAAAGAAACAATGATAGAATATGACAGAGATCAAGAGACAAAGTTTCTATTCTTTCTGGTCACTTTCATTGGCATATCAGCCTCACAGTACTACCCTCCTGAAATATAATTCCTATTAACAAGACCATACCTCCTAGGCCTACCCAGACATTTTTTCACTGGAGAATAAATATGTAAATAGATGAGCTTCAAGGAGACACTGGAATTCAAATCACCAGGAAGTGGAAGAAGATAGAGGAACTTCTGGGCTAAAAGAACATAGTTCTCCTGATAGATTGTCATTCAATACAATGATTAAAGTCCCAGTAACTTCTAAGGTCTAGAGAACAGGACTGATAATCTCCTTTGGGGAAAATGTGGATTAATCTATAACAAAGTATTATTCTGCTAAAAAAAATGACATCATGTTATTTTCAGTCAAAAGGATGGAACCAGGAAAAATCATAAGGGGTGAGGTAACTGAAATGCAGAAAGACAAATATGGCATATATCAATTATTAGGAGATCTCCTAATAGTGGGAGATAAAGTTCCAATAGGCCATCTAATTGTAACCAAACCAATCTTCTACTAGGGCATGGGTGGTCACTAAATGAGATGTTGGGCCAGGGTATCCTACAGAAATTTTCGAGTAACCCAGGCTGATGTTATTAAAATATATTTCTTGCTGCCCTCAACTGATAGATGAGTACCATGTTCTTGGATCCACAGAGATGCTTCCTTCTGCATCAAATAGGATTGCATACAGAGAATCACATTCCCATATTATGCAGAGAGAGACCTTAAAACAACCAGGTCTAAATGGGCTTTCTCTATGAAATTCTCCCTCCCCTCAGAGCTCTGGAAAGCCTACAATAAAGGAGGCAGGAAGACTGCCATAAATACAGGCAATTGAGGACAAAAGTAGTACAATGCCCTGAGAATAAGGACACAGGGGAGGATGGTACATCCATCTTGAAGAATACTAATAAGGTAGGGTCAGATAGAAGGAGGAGGAGGACCTCAACTATCAGGAACTAGAGAAAAGTTACAGGGTTTGAAGAAAGAGGGTGAGTTGTACTTGAAGGAGAAGAGTGAGGGGGCAGCAGGAGAGATCAAATGTAAAAAAAATGTAATAAATAAATAAGAAAACTGTGATCAAGGTGACAAATTATAGCGCTCTTCAGGGTCAATGGCTCCTTCTTTGGGATGGTGCCTAGGTGCCACAAAGATGTACTCACTTTTCTTTAAGGGACTTGGCATTAAGACTCTGATCATGATTCAATGAGTATATGAACAACACATATTCCAATTGAAGTATATTAAAGAAAAATAATTTTTATTGTGACTCATGGGTAGGAATTTCAACCTGAGAGCTATGGAAAAGTGTTTAATGAATATTATATGAAATTCCCACATAATCAATAAAAATAATATAATGACAACCTTTACAATGACTTTTGACATGGAGAAAAATTCTGCTAAATGATGACAATGTTTGATTTTATTAGGCATGCTTTACAGGAATGCATTATGTAGCATACCCAATTCTAGCCATGAAATATGGACTACCCATCTACCTCAGACCCCATGAGCTTGGTTGGCACTTCTGAACATGCAGTCCTGGCACTAACACTATGTTCAGAGTGTTTGATTGGAAGGGCCACAGCTCTTTTGTCTAGGCATACATAATGGACCCATATCTCTGTCCTGTAGGCCCAATTTCAACTGTAAACCCCAGGATCAGAAGGGTTTCTCACTGACCACTGAGTAGGACACAGCTGGCAATCCAGCCATGTTTCCCAAGGCAACCCTGTGAATAGAGGGTTGCCAACACTAAGGAGGAACAATACCAGCTGTCAAATAGTTTATTGCCCTTCTGTTCTCCTTTCACATACAGCACACATTCTCTGTTTCAAGCAAAAGAGTCCCAGAAATTTTCTGTTTTTCTTTTCTTTTCCCTGTTCTTAAAGACTCAATACCCAAGGGAAACCTAGAAACTGCCAGCCTATTATGTCAATAATAATATGAATGTACATTTAGTGAGTACAGGAGTAACTTCTCAGTACACAGTCAATTCCCAGGAAGTTTCAGATGCAAGTCCATAGTGGAAGAACACCTTGTCATTTATTACTTTTCCCTTATTCCCACATCAATTTGAAGCTTCCCTGCTTAGGAAGCTGTCCAATTAAATAAACATTAAAGATAATTTCCTACCTGACATTGTCACAAAGGTAAACAGGAGTAAAGGTGAGGGATCTGGATAAATGGATGAGATAAAGGCTTGTTCAGAAATAATTTCCCGTAATTCTTTAAAGTGGTCATTAATAAAGTCATGTGTCCTTGACATGTGACTTTCTCATTATCACAGATTCCATTGTTATGTTAAATCCACATATGTGTCCTCAGTCGGTGAATTACTGAGAAAATGCTCCCTGACCAAGGCAAATCATTGAACAAAAAAGCATTTAATTGGGACCATGCTTATATTTTTACAGAAGCCATCCATGATGTCATTTCAGCAAGCTGTCATCTTGTTGTAGTCCTTCAGCAGAAGTGAGAGCTTTTCATACTGAACTACAAGTGGCAGGCAGAAAGTGGGACACAGACAGATAGAGAGAGAAAGAGCTAGAGAGACAAATTTAGAAATAGAGAGACCAACACCAACAGAAACAATGATAGAATATGACAGTGGAAGAGACAAAGACTACATAATGTCTGGACACTTTCCTTGGCATAACAACATTACAGCACACCCTCCTGTAATATAATTCCTATTAACAAGACCATACCTCCTAGGCCTTTCCAGACATTTCCTCAGTGGGGACTAAACATGTAAATAGATGAGCTTCAAGGGGACATTGCAATTCAAATCACCAGGAAGTAGAAGAAGAGGAAGGGACTTCTAGGCTAAAAGAACATATTTATTCTGATAGTTCATCATTCAATACAATGATTAATGTCCCAACAACTCCTAAGTTCTAAAGGACAGGACTGACAATCTAGTTTGGGGAAAATGTAGAATATTTCCAGAAAATGTCATCATAATATTTTCAGGCAAAAAGATGTAACCAGGAAAAAAATCATCCTGGGTTAAGTAAATAAAATGCAGAAAGAAAAATATGTTGTGTATTCACTTATTAGGAGGTCTCCTAAGAATCGGGGTTAAAGTTCCAAATGGCCATCTAATTGTGACCAAACCAGTCTTCCACTAGGAGGATTGGGTGGCAGTTATTTGAATTCTTGGGTCAGGACATCCTACTGAAATTTTAGAGCAACACATTCTATTCTTATTAAAATGTATTGCTCCTTGTTCTGAATTGATAGATGGTTACCATGTTCTTGGATCCACAGAGATGCTTCCTTCTGCATCAAATGACATAGTATACAGAGACCCACACTGTGATATTATGCACAGAGAGACTTTAAAACATCCAGCTGTAAATGGAATTACCCTAGGAAATTCTTCCTCTCTTCAGAGCTCTGGGAAGCCTGCAGGAGAGGAGGCAGGAAGAGTGTCATAAGTAGAGGGAATTGAGGATATAAGCAGAAGAATGCCCTGAGAATCAGGGATTCGTGATGCTGCTGCCAGACATGATGAGACCTGAAAATCTAGGGTCAGAGAGAAGAGGAAGTAGGATCTATCCTATCAGGGAAATAGAGAATGAGCATAGGAGTAGAAGGAGGGTGGGTGGGACTGGAAGTAGAAGAAGGAGGGGGCAGCAGAGGGGAAACAAAGTGAACAAATTGTAAAAATAAATACATAAGAAAAATTGTGATCAAGAGGCTCAAGTACAGAACTCTTCTGGACTGATTGCTTCTTTCTTATGGATGGTGATGGTGACAGGATGTGACAAGGAGGAACTCAGTTTTGTTTAAGGGACTTGGCACTGAGACTCTGATCATGTTTCAGTGAGAATATGAACAGCACATACTTCAATTGATGTATTTTAAAGATAAAATATTTTTAGTATGACACATGATAAGAATTTGAACCTGGGAGCAAAGAAACGGAGTGTAAAGTATATTATGTGAAATTACATAATCAATAAAAATAATACACTAACAACTTTTTCAATGACTTTTTAACATGGAGAAATGATTCCGCTAAAGGAGGACAGATTTTTGACAATGTATGGCATGCTTTCCAGAAACTCATTATGGAGCAAGGAATCCTGGCCATAAACAAGTGGTTACCCAGCTACCTCAGACCCCATGATGTCAGGTGGCACCTCTGTACAAGCAGTTCTGGCACTAACAATACTTTTGGAGAGTTTGTCTGGAGGACACAGATGCTATTGTGTCCTAGGCATATAACCAATTTCTTTGTCCTGAAGGCCCAGTTTTATCTTTAAACCCCAGGACCAGGAGGGTTCCTCACTGACCACTCAGTTGGACACAGCTACTGATCCAGCAATGTCAGCCAAGGCAAGCCTGTTCATAGAGGGTTGACAAAACTATTGTGGAACAGCACCAGCTTTCAAAATGTTTATTGCCCCTCAGTTCTCCTTTTACATACGCTAATCATTCTCTGTTACAGGTGTACCAGACTGAGTAATTGATTGGTTTCCTTCTTGTTTTTCTGCTCTTAAAGACTCAATACCCCAAGGAACACTAGACCTTGTCAGCCTATTATATCAGTAAAAATGTGAAGGTTCATAGAGTAAGTATGCCAGGAACTGCTCAGTTCAAGCTCACCACCTAGGAAATTTCAGATCCAAGACCACAGTAGGAGATCAGCTTGTCACTGGGTACATTCCTCTTAATCCCACATCACTTTGAAGCTTCCCTAGTTAGGAGGCTCTCCTAAATAATAAACATTACAGTTTAATTTCCTACTTGACATTGTCACAGAGGTAAACAGGAGTAAGTTGTGGGGCCTGGATAAAGGGATTAGATTAAGGCATGTTGGGTTTCCCTAGAAAAATTCACATGTGCCAAAGGATCAGAGATCTGGACACTGAGGAAAGTTTGTTCTTTCATCTCCATGGAAACCTCAAGCTTCTCTCAGGTGATGATTGGCTGAGATGGAGAATGATGACATGAAACAAGTGAGAGCTCATATGAAGTTCAGGAGCCAGTTATTAAAAGGGACAAGCAGACAGAGTGCTTGAGAGAAAGGGTCATCAGCCCTACCTACATGCCTCAATCTGGGCAGCTGAAAGCACACAACACAGAGATTACAGTTCCTGTGTCCAAGAATCTTAGTTCAGGAAAAGTGTAACATATTTCTTTCAAGTGGTCATTAATAAAGTCACAAGTATGTGACTCACATTGTCACAGATTCGATTATTATTTATTAAATGCACAGATATGTCCACAGTCAATGAATTACTTACTCTGAAAATGCTCTATGAACAAGGCAACTCATTGAACAAAAAGTGTTTATTTGAGAACTTACTTATATTTTTACAGAGAGCATTCATGATATCAAGTCACCAAGCACTCATCTTGTAGTCCTTCACCAGACCTGACAGCTTTTTATACTGAACCTTAAGCAGCAAGCAGAGAGAGAGAGACAGAGAGAGAGAGAGAGAGAGAGAGACTGACAAATACAGATAGAGAAAGAGCTAGAGAGACAGATTCAAAAATAGAGGTAGACCAAAAGAAACAAAGATAAAATGTGACATAGACTCCCTACTGTCTAGTTACTGTCATTGGCATATCAATCTCAAGGAACATCCTCCTATACTAACTCCAAAAGCAATCATATTTTTTTCAATATTTTATATTTTAATTTTTATTAATTTCACTTTATTCACTTTTAATCCCCAATTAACTACTCCCAACGCCACCTTCCCTCCACCTTCTCCACACATGCCCCTCTCCAAGTGCACTAATAGGGGAAGTCTTCCTCTCCTTCATTGTGATACTAGTCTATCAGATCTCATCAGTAGTGTCTGCCTTGCCTTCCTCTGTGGCCTGGTAAGGCTGCTCCCCCATCACAGTGAGGTGTTCGAAGAGCAGGCCAATAAGTTCTTGTCAGAGGCAGTCCCTGTTCCAATTACTGTGGAACCACCTTGGACACTGAAATGGAATGCGCTACATCTGTGCATGGATTCAAGGTTATCTCCATGCATGGTATTTGGTTAGAGTATGAGTCTTAGGAATGACCCCTGTGCTCATTTTTTTTTTTTTTTTGGTTCTGTTGCTCTCCTTGTGGAGCTCCTGTCCTCTTCAGATCTTACTATTTCCCCCTTCTTTCATTAGATTCCATGCACTTTGCCCAACAATTGGCAATATGTCTCAGCATCTGCTGTGATGGTCTGCAGGCCAGAGCCTTTCAAAGGCCCTCTGTGGCTGGCTCCTAACTTGTTCCCTGTTTTCTCTTTCTTCTGATGTCCATCATCTTTGCCTTTCAAGATGGGGATTGAGCATTTTAGCCAGAGTCCTTCCTCTTGATTAGTTTCTTTAGATCTAGAGATTTTAGTAGATTTATACTATATTATATGTCTATATGAGTGAATATATACCAATAACTAGTGTTTACCAGCTATGTCAGACCACATGAGCTTAGGTGGTACTTCTGAACAAGCAATGCTGGCACTAACACTACATTTGGAGACTTTGCCTGGAGGACCACTGAAGGAAACACTGCTGCTCTTGTGTCCTGAGCATAGGACTCAGACCCATTGTCTGTTCTCCATGTCCAGTTTTAACTATAAAACCCAGGACCAAGAGGGTTCCTCACTGACCACTGAGTAGGACAGAGCTGTTTATCTAGCCTGGTCATCCAAGACAACCCTCTTCATAGGGGGATGCCAACACTAGTGTGGAACAACACCAGCTCTCAAATAATATCTTCCCTCAGTTCTCCTTTTGCACTCACTGATCTTTCTTTGTTTCAGCCAAACCAGTCCCTGGAATTATCTGGTTCCCTTCTCTTTTTCTTGTTCTTAGCTGCGAAAAGCCGCACCTTAAAGATGGAGCTGGTTTCCGCCTTCCACCTTCCCGATGGTGAGTGCTCTCTGTCACGAACAACTCATTTGGCTAAGGCCGAGGATCTGGCTTGCTTCCATGTATGTGGACCTATCTGCATTGCCCACGTGGCACGCTGGGGTTGGCTACCCAGAGGCTATTCAAGCTGTGGGCTGGCTTTCCCCAGGGTCAGATGATTGTTCAAGGTTCCTGAATAAACTGCATTGAAAAAACAAGAAAAAAAAAAAGACTCAATACTCCATGGAACCCCAGGCTCAGCCTGCCTATTATATCAGTTAGAATGTGTAGGTACATTTAGTGAGTACAGGAGTACAGGAGTAACTGCTCAGTTATAAGTTCTAAGTTTGCTTCCCTTTTCCCTGTTCTTAAAGACTCAATACTCCAAGTAACCCTGGGGCGGTTTTCTATTATAGCAATAAAAATGTAAAGGTACATTTAGTGAGTATGCGAGTAACTGCTCAGTTCTAAGTCACAACCTAAGAAATTTCAGAACCAAAACCACAGTAGGAGACCACCTTGCCATTCATCACAATCCCCTTAATCCCACATTCTTTGAAGCTTGCCTAGTGAGGAATCTGTCCAATTAAATAAACATTAAAAGTTTCACAGGGGTAAACAGGAGTAAAGGTGTGGGATCAGGATAAAGGGATGAGATAAAGGCTTCTTGGGTTTCACAAGAAAAATCTCATGTTCAAATGATCAGAGATACTTGACACTGAGGAATGTGTGTTTAGTCATCTCTATGGATACCTCAAGATTCTCTCAGGTGCTGATTGGCTGAGACTGAGAATGAAGTCATGAAACAGGTTAAAGCCAGTAAGAGTTTCAGGAGTCAGTTATTAAAAGGGCCAAGTGGATAGACTGCTTGAGCAAATGGTTGATCAGCCCTACATGCCTCAATCTGGGCAGATGAAATCACACAACTCAGAGATGTCAGTTCCTATATCCAATATTCTTAGGTCAGGAAGTAAAGTCACATGTCCTTCACATGTGAGTTCCACAATATCACAGATTCCATTATTGTTGAATGCACAGATATGTTCTCAGTCAGCAAATTATTTAATGGGAAAATGTTCCCTGACAAAGGCAAATCTTTGAAAAAAAAAAGGTGTTTAATTGGGACCTTGCTTATATTATTTACAGAGAACATCCAGGATGCCATGTCAGCAAGCACTCATCAGACCTTCAGAAGAACTGATAGATTTTCATACTGAAACACAAGCAGTAAGCAGAGAGGGGGAGACTGAGAGAGACAGAGAAAGAGCTAGAGAGACAGACTCAGAAATATAGAGACCGAGTCCATATTTTCAAGGAACTCATTATGTAGCAGAGAATCCTAGCCATGAACTAGTGGTTAGACCTCTTGAGCTCAGGTGGCAACTTGAACAAGCAGTCCTCTCCTTAATACTATTTCTAAAGGGTTTGTCTGGAGGACACTGCTTCTCTTCTCTTCTAGGAATATAACAGGGACCCATTTCTCTGTCCTGAAGGCCCAGTTTAACTGTAAACCCCAGGACTAAGAGGGTTTCTCACTGACCACTGAATAGGACACAGATGGTGTTCCAGCCTGGTTAGCCAAGGCAACCCTGCTCATGGAGGGTTGACAACACTACAGTGGAACAGCACCAGCTGTCAATAATATCATGTAAGTCAGTTTTCTTCTCACCATTTTTTCTGTTTCAGCCAAACCAGTCCCAGGAACTGCTTGGTTTCCTTCTCTTTTCCTTGTTCTTAAAGACTCAATACCCCAGGGAACACTAGGCCTGGCCTGGCCTGCCTATTATCTCAATAAGAATGTGAAGGTACATTTAGTGAGTAACTGAGTAACTGCCTATTTCAAGTCAAAACTTAGAGAATTTCAGATCCAGAACCACAATAGGCGAGCACCTTGTCTTTCAGTACACTCCCTTTAACTACATATCACTTTGAAGATTCCCTACTTTGGAAGCTGTCCAATTTAATAAACATTAAATTTTAATTTCCTACCTTGCATTTTCACATAGTTAAACCGGAACAAAGGTGTGGGGCCTGGACAAAAAGACGAGATAAAGGCTTGTTTGGTTTCAAAAACAAAAGTTACCTGTGCACAGAATCAGAGGTACTGGACACTGAGGAATGTTTACTCATCTCCATGGAAACCTCAATATTCTCTCATGTGCTGATGGGCTGCGATGGAGAATGATGTCATGAGACAGGTTAAAGACAGTAAGAGTTTCAGGAGCCAGTTATTGAAAGGGCCAAGTGAACAGCCTGCTTGAGAGGAAGGCTGAGCAGCTCTACATGCATCAATCTGGGCAGATATGAACTGATTGGCCTGCTCTTTGAAAATCACACCCTGATGGAGGAGCGGCCACAGAAGAAGACAAGGCAGCCACTCCTGATGAGATCTGATAGACTAGGATAAAAAGTAAGGAGTGCAAGTCCTCCCTATCAGTGGAAATGGGGAGAGACATGTGTGGACCAGTGTTAGTGATAGTGGGGTTAGGAGGGGAGAAGGGAAGGGTGGGAGGGCTTTATGGTAGTATACAAAGTGAATAAAGTGTAATTGATTAAAATTAAAATTAAAAATATTAAAAAATAAAATTCCTTTGGTGTTATATTATAGGAGGGTGTGCTTAGAGGTTGATATCACAATATAAGTGAACAGATAGAATGCAGTAGTCTGTCTCTAGGTCTCTGTCAATTTATATCTTTATATTTTTTGGTCGTGGTCTTAATATTACTGAATCTGTTTCTCTAGCTTTTTCTCTCTCTTGCTTTCTCTGTCACCCGCTGCCTGCCGCTTGTAGTTAAGTATGAAAAGTACTCAGTTCTGCTAAAGGAGTACAGCAAGATGACTGCTTGCTGATGTGACATCCTGGATAGTCTCTGTAAAAATATAAGAAAGGTCCCAAATAAATGCTTTTTGTTCAAAGATTTGCCTTAGTCAGGGATTATTTTCCCAATAAGAAATTCACTGACTGAGGACATATCTTTGCATTTAACAAATAACAATGGAATCTGTCTTAATGTGAAACTCCCATGTCAAGGACTAGTGACTTTATTAAAGATCACTTGAAAGAAGTATGTGACACTTTTCCTGAACTAAAAGATCTTGGACACAGGCACTGACATCTCAGGGTTGCGTGCTTTCAGCTGCCCAGATTGATGCATGTAGTGCTGCTCAGCCTTCCTCTCAAGCAGGCTGTTCACTTGGTCCTTTTAATAAATGGCTGCTGAAACTCTTACTGTCTTTAACCTGTCTCATGACCTCATTCTCCATTTCAGCCCATCAGCACATGAGAGAATATTGAAGTTTCCTTGGAGATGAGTAAACATTCCTCAGTGTCCAGTACCTCTGATTCTGTGTACAGATAAAGTTTTCTTGTGAAACCAACAAGCCTTTATCTCATCTTTTTTCCAGATCCCACAACTTTATTCCTGTTTAACTCTGTGAAAAATGTAAGGTATGAAATGAAACTTTAATGTTTATTTAATTGGACAGCTTTCTAAGTAGGGAAGCTTCAAAGTGATGTGGAATTAATGAAATGTACTAAAAGACAAGGTGCTCTCCTACTGTGGTACTGGACCTAAAATTTTCTAAGTTTTGACTTGAAATAAGCAGTTACTCAGTTACTCACTAAATGTACCTTCACATTCTTTTTGCTATAATAGACAGGCTCCTGTCCTCTCCATATCTTATTATTTTTCCACTACTTTCATTAATTTCCATGCACTCTGACCAACAGTTGGCCATAAGTCTCAGCATCTGCTATGGTAGTCGGCAGGGCAGAGCTTTTTGAGGCCTTCTGTGGCAGGCACCTAACTTGTTCCTTGTTTTCTCCTTTTTCTGATGTCCATCTTCTTTGCCTTTCAAGATGGGAATTGAGGATTTTAGTCAGTGTCCTTTCTCTTAATTAGTTCCTTTAGATATACAGATTTTAGCAGGTTTCTCCTTAATTATATATCTATATAGTGGGTATATGCCGCATGTGTCTCTATGCTTCTGGGATAGCTCACTTATAGTTCCCAATATTTACCTCATTTTTTTTTATTGCTGAGTAATATTTCATTGTGCAGATTTACAATTTCTCTATCAGTTCTTTAGTTGGGGGGGCATTTGAGTTGTTTCCATGTTCTGGCTATTACAAATAAAGCTGCTACAAACATTGTTGAACAAATATCCTTATTGTGCCTCGTCTTGATATATGCCTAGGAGTGGTATAACTAGATCTTGAGAAAGTGCTATTCCTATTTGTCTCATAAAGCACAAGATTGATTTCCAGAGTGGTTGTACAGGTTTACATTTGACCAAGAGTGGTAAAACTTTAAATTTCCACAAGCAGTGGAGGAGGGTTCCCATTTCTCCACAACCTCTCCAGCATGTGTTGTCACTGAGGTTTTGAGCTTGGCGTGGTGAAGAACTCTCAGTGTCGTTTTGATTTGCATTTCCCTGATGACTAATAATGTTGAGCATTTCTGTAAGCATTCCTCTGCTATTTGATATTCCTCTATAGAGAATTCTCTGTTTAGCTCTCATCCCCATTTTTTCATTGGATTACTTGTTGCTTTTCAACTTCTTTAGTTCTTTATATATACTGGATATTAGCCCACTGTCACATAGAGGGTGGTGAAGATTTTTTCCCAATCTGTGGACATTCATTTTGTTTCCATGACAACTGTCTTTTGCTTCACAGAACTTTTTCAGTTTCATGAGGTCCCATTTACTGATTGTTGCTCTTAGAACTTGTGCTGCTGGTGTTCTGTTCAGGAAGTTGTCTCCTGTACCAATGAGTTCAATGGTATTCCTGACTTTTTCTTCTAACCGATTTAGTGTGTCTGGTTTTATGTTGAGGTCTTTGATGCACTTGGACTTTAGTTTTCTGCAGGCTGATAAATATGGTTCTATTTGTGTATTTATATATGTAGATATCCAGTTAGACCAGCACCATTTGTTGAAGATGCTATCTTTTTCCCATTGTATGGTTTTGGCATCTTCGTCAAAGGTCAGGTGTCCATACTGTGAGGGTTTATTTCTGGGTCTTCTATTTGGTTCCATTGATGCACAATTCTGTTTCTATGCCAGTAGCATGCAGCTTTCATTACTCTTCTTATATAACAAACCTTGAGATCAAGAGTGGAGATACCTCCAGATGACCTTTCATTGTAGAGGGTTGTTTTAGCAATTTTGGTATTCTTGTTTTTCCATATGAAGGTGAGAATTTTTCTTTCAAGTTCTGTAAAGAATTGTGAGCTATTTTGATAGGAATTGCATTGAATCTGTAGATGGGTTTTGGCAAGATGGCCATTTTAACTATGTTAATCCAGCCAAGACATGAGCATGGGAGATCTTTTTATCTTCTGATATCTTCTTCTAATTCTTTCTTCAGAGTCCTGAAATTTTTTACATACAAGTCTTTGACATGCTTGGTTAGGGTCATACCAGGTTACATTATATCTTTGACCAAATACAAGAACACATAAATATTTCATCTACTATGATCAAGTAATTTTCATGCCAGGTATGCAGGCTTGGTTTAATATATGGAAATCCATCAATGTGATCCACCATATTAACAAACTGAAAGAAAAATAAAAAAAAAAAACATGTTATAGTCTCCTTCAATGCGGAAAAAACATTTGACAAAGTCAAACATCCATTCATATTTAAAGTATTGGAGGGATCAGGGATACAAGTCACATATCTAAACATAGTAAAGACAATATATAGCAAGTGTATAGCCAACATCAAACTAAACTGAGAGAAACATAAAGCAATCCCACTAAAATCAGGAACAAGGCAAGGCTGCTCACTCTCTCCATATCTCTTAAACACAGTTCTGGAAGTCCTTGCTAGTACAATAAGAAATTTGAACAACTAGAGGAAATAGAAATCAGAAAGAAAGAAGTCAAAGTATCACTATTTGCAGATTTTATGATTTTGTATCTGATGAACTGTAAAATTCTACAAGTTAACTCCCACAGCTGGTGAACACCTTTAATAAAATGGCTGAAGGCAAATTTAACTAAAAAAAAAAAATCTGTAGCCCTCCTGTATAAAAAAGCCAAAAGGGCTGAGAAAGAAATTAGAAAAATTAATTATTATTATCGAACAAGGCCACAACTCCTACCCTTCCCAGACATTTCCTCATTGGGGACTCCACATGTAAATAGATGAGCTTCAAGTGGACATTGCAATTCAAATTACCAGGAAGTGAAAGAAGGTGGAGAGACTTCTATGCTAAAGAACATAGTTATCCTGATAGTTTGTCATTCAATACAATGATTAATGTTCTAGCAACTTCCAAGGAATAACAGTCCCGTGGGGAAAATTTGGAATATTTCCATAATGGAGTATTATTCAGCTAAGAAAATTACATCCTGATACATATTCAGGCAAAAGGATGGAAACAGGAAAAGTTTCTAGGGTTAGAAGGAGGAGTGTGGGTGGAACTGGATAAAGAAGAGGGAGGGGGCAGCAGACTGAATACAAAGTGAATATATTGTAATAAATAAATACATAAGAAAAAGTGTGATCAAGGAGAAATCACATAGAACTCTTCAGGACTGATGGCTTCTTCTTGGGGGTGGTGCCAGAGTGCAGCAAGGACGATCTCAGTTTTTTTAAATGGACTTGGCACTGAGACTATGATCATCTCCCAGTAAGAATATCACAAACATATACTTCAATTTATGTATTTTCCAGAAAATAAAACAAAAAAAAATGTGACACATGGGTAGGAATTTGAACCAGGGAGCAATGGAAAAGTAGTGTAATGTATGTTACATGAAATTCTCACATAATCAATAAAAAAGTTGAAAACTTTTATAATGACTTTTAACATGGAGAAAAGATTCCGCTAAAGGAGGGCATAGTCTGACTTTGTAAGGCATGTTTTCCAGGAATTCTTTATGTAGCAAAGAATACTAGGCATGAACTAGTGGTTACCCAGCTACCTCAGACCCCATGGGCTCAGGTAGCACTTCTGAACAGTAAGTCCTAGCACTAACACTACATTTAGAGGATTTTTCTGGAGGACACAGCTGTTCTTGTGTCCTAGGTTTATAACACGGACCCATTTCTCTGTCTTAAATGCCAAGTTTTAACTATAAACCCCAAGACCAGGAGGGTTCCTCACTGACCACTGAGTGCAACATAGTTGCTGATCCATCAAGATCAGTCAAGACAGTCCTGCTTATAGAGGTTTGGCAACACTAGTATAGAACAGCACCAGTTGTCAAATAATATCTTGTACCTCAGTTCTCCTTTTACACTGAACTTATAGTTCTCCTTTTGTCACTGATCTTTCTCTGTTTTAACAAAACCAGTCCCAGCTATTGAATAGTTTTCTTCTCTTTTCCCTGCTCTTAAAGACACAATAACCCAGGGAACCCTAGGCCATGCCAGCCTATCAATAAGGATGTGAAGGAACATTTAGTGAGTATGCAAGTAAATATTCAAAGTCATAACCTAGGAAATTTCATATCGAAGACAACAGGAGGAGTCAACCTTGTCATTCAGCACATTCCCCTTAATCCCACATCACATTGAAGCTTTCCTACGTTGGTAGCTGTCCTATTAAATAAACATTAAAGTTTCATTTCCTACCTGATATTGTCACAGAGGTAAATAGGAGTAAAGGTGAGGGATTTGCATAAAGGAGTGAGTTAAAGGCTTGTTGGGTTTCACAAGAACAAGTCATGTATGCGCAGGATAAGAGATACTAGACACTGAGGAATGTTTGTTTACTCATCTCTATGGACACCTCAAGATTCTCTCAGTTGCTGATTGGCTTAGATGTAGAATGATGTCATTCAACAGCTTAAAGAATGTAAGAGTTTCAGGAAGCAGTTATTAAAAAGGCAAAATTGGACGGCTTGCTTGAGAGAAAGGCTGAGCAGCACTACATGCCTCAATCTGTGCAGCTGAAAGTGTTAGTATTTTGGAACACAACCTGCTTCTGTGTTACCCAGCAACCTATGATGTCATCATGTGTCGCGCCAACCAGCCGGCCACACCTGGAAGGCTTGGTTACCTTGCACCTTAAAGGGCCAACCCCAACATGTGGTCTCTCTCATATACTCTTTCTTTTCCTCTCTTACTCTCTCTTACTTCTCTCTCTTACCCTCTTACTGTTTCTCTTTCTCTCTGTCTATCTTTTTCTCTCCTGGGGTGCCCTTTCCCTTTTCTCTGTTTCTTTCTCTCTCTCTTTCTCTCCCTCCCTCTCTCTCTCTCCATGTCCTTCTCCCCCTTTCCTCCTAATAAATCTCTCGCAGAGAATATCGGTTGACTACTGCTTCTTCTTAATTTTTAAAATTGGTGCATTGGCTAGGATTGGGATGCCCTAGCTTTGCTAGGAACCCTTTTGGACTCCAGACAGGATGGTTACAATCTATTTTCTCTGTGCTATGCCCAAAAACCGAGCCCCAGCATAAAACATCAGCATGCCCGGACAGCTGTGCTGCTTTCTTTTCTGATTTCTCCTTACTGGTTTTGTAAGACCTGGGGTCTCACAGCTCAGGAGTTCAAGATCATGCCCTTCCCAGAAACTCCCCCAGACCAAGACTCATTGCAAAAGCAAAAGGTTTATTAACCATTGCACAATGGGGTCACCCCTGCTAGTCAGCAAGAGTGGCACTGGGAGACAAAGGCCTTTAGGTTTTTAAAAGAAAAATTGTGGGAAATTTGAAGTTGAAGTTTTGGCAACTTAGGATTGGATGAGGAAGCTATAAAGTAAGATAATTGGTTAGTCTTAGGTGCTCAAGCTTGGCCAGTCCTGCCAAGTGTGGATGCAGCTACAATTGAAGGTGGGGGTGGTTAGCTCATCCTTGAAGATTAGGGGCTACAGACTTTTGGCTGGAGGTCAAAAGCTACTCAGAAGAAGTCTAGGTTCGTTGCTAAGAAATGCTATCTCAAGGACAAGGGTCTGGTCCTTCTTTTGCTGAGTGAAGGTCATTGCTTGCTTGCCCTTTTTTTATATCTGTCCTCACAGATAGGGTCACATTCCTTCACTCTCTGGAAAGGTACTAAGAGGCTTTAGCTTAACCTGGACCTAAAACTCAAAACTATAGGCTTTAGAAGAAATATAGGTTACAAAGTTAGCCAAACCCTTTCAGTTTCCTGGGCTGCTTCCACTCTCCCCAGGCTTGGGTCCCTGTCCTGTGGTGGGTTCCCATACTCCAATCCGGCTGCTCCACATGCTTCTCTCCTCCCCCCAGGCTGGTTTCCTTTTGCTTCTAGCCCAGTGCTTTCTTCTTTTAGCTTTCTTTTCCCAAGCTTTAAGAAAAAAAGTAAAATAAAATAAAATCTTTTCTCCCTGATTTCTGCACACTTTACTCTTATATTTTAAATTCCTTATCTAATGCTTTATATAATTTAGATAATTTTCTCATTGGGTTTGCATTTATAAGTCTTAATCATAATTAACTTTATCTTATATTTTAAACTAGGCCACAAGGAGCATCATTTCAAATTGGTATAGATTTTTATAAAAAAATCAAAGTTACATTTTACTATCTTATGATTCAACCCTGCTTCAAAATAAATTTTATATAATTAAAAAAATTCAGTTATAAATATCTATTCAAATTAAGTTGGTTTATGTGTTGCTCAAATATAATTTTAAAATTGCTTTATACTGTTCTGCTCAGGGGTTCATTGTTACCTACAAATTGTTTACCAATATTGTAAAATTAAGATCTATTAATTTTACAGGTATTTATCTATGTTAAAATTTGGTCAATTTGCAGCATCTCTATTACCAAAGTGTTAAAATATGCTTAGTTAATTTTAAATTTGGTTTATACTGTTCTGCTAAACTGTTGGTTTTAAATTTATAGTACAAGGGTTTGTTATTATGTACAAGTTGTTTACCAGTGTTCTAAATTGAGATCTATTAATTTTTAAAAATATATATTTATGTTAAAGCTGGGTCAATTTACTATATCTCTACTATCCAAATGTTAATATAAGCTTGGTCTTGTTCTCTTAAAATGATGCTCTAAATCTGTAGTGTAACCACAGACAATAAGCTATAAACTTTTATATATTAAATCATACAAAAACTCTCATGCTCTCACTCTAATAAATTATATTCATGACTTTTAAGGTTCTAACTTAGCAAGGACAAAACCTAAAGTCCTGGTTGATATTTACAGGTTAACAAATGCAAGCTAATAGTCATCTTATAGATACATATTTATAGTCCTGCAGATGCAAACATGGTCTCACTACAATTTTTAATAAACAGCTGAGGATGGTCATTGAGTCACCATATAGGAGTTGACAAAAATTGAGCCATCCCGAAAAGCTCTAAACCTAGTCCTACCTGTGTTTAGAAGCTGCTAGTGTTCCCACAAAAATGCGAGATATATGTATAGCCAAAAAGTCCATTCCACCAGATGATGTGCTCAAATGAAGCCACATAGATGCTGATCCTGCTGATGACACGCCAAAGATGGCTGTTGGCAAACTGGCCTCTGGAAGTCAAAATGCTCCCAAGCAGGCTTGTCCTCTCTGTGCAGCCATGAAGGTTCAACCAGCACAAGAGCACAGACACTTCCAGCCTTCTAGCTTGTTGGCCTGGCAGAGGACAGGTGACTCCTCAACTTAGCAACTTCCACAGCTCTCCCACAGGTCTGTTTTTGACCTCAGAATGAGGTCCCATGGACATATTGCCAACTTCTGTGTTGGAAGACTTCAGGTGCCTTCACGATTCTCTTTATATGCAGGAGACCAGGACTTAAGCCTAAGTACTAGAGCTGCTATTTTCAGGCCTACACAGAGACTTCAGGTGCCTTCTCAATTCTATTTATATACAGGAAAACCAGGCATTAAGTCTAAGTCCTAGAGCTGCTCCTTTCAGGCCTAGACACAGTCCAGACTCAAGAAACAGGCCTAAATGAAACCTTTAGCTAAAGTATAATAAATGTTCATAGCAGTTTCAATTATGTCTCATGTTAAATAAATACTAAGGTCGCTCTCAAAAAACATATTTGAGCGCTGTCTTAAGGTTAATAAATACAAGTTATACATGTTTGAGAGTCTCTAAAAATGTGTCTTACGGTTAGGGTTAGTAATGCAACTTATAAATGTTTGAGGGTCTAAAAAATGTTTTAAGGTTGGTAAATGCAAGTGATAAAGGTTACAAGGTCTAAGGTGATTTAAGGTATCTTAAACAGATAAAAAGGCTTAATATTTCCTCCTGTTGTTATGCTACTGTTATATTGACTGTCCAGACTTTTGACCTTTATCAATAGGGCTCTAATTTATTAATATGACTTTGATACAAAAACATTCCACGATACCACTATTCCACTATTATGGTCCTAAGCTCAAGATTGTAAGCCTCCATAATGTGTATGCTTATACTAAAAGTTAAGATTAAGTGAGTTTCCCTTTTACTTCATAAAAGGCTTTTGCCTTTTCAGAGTTCTCGTTAAAAAGTACTTATGCTGTTAACACATATGTAGGTCTACTGCCTTTTTCTCAAAGCACAGTACAATTGTGATACTAACATGTCTAAAGTTGTATCTCATTCTTAAAACTTCTTTTCCTGGCTACCAGACTGTTGTTTACTGCATGCAACCACTGACTAGATTGGTGAATTCATTCCATTTTATCAGCATCAACACCTCTCTTCATAGGGGAAGCTTGACCACAGAGCTCCTGCAACTTCCTACTTTTGAGACGGAGTGACCTCCTCTCAGCCATAACCTTAGTTGTCTAGGTTTGACCCTCTATGCTGACCTATATTTTAGGGCCACCCTCTGCCTTGGGCGGTACATACCCTCTTGCACATGGTTCCTTCTCCCCACTTGCTTGCCCTCTTGCCTGTTCATGGATCCCCTTTTGACCACTCATGGTCCCCCTCTCACCTGCTTATGGGCTCTCTCTCACTCACATGTGAGAAGACCTAGCACTAGGCAAACCATCATGCTTTGCCCATGCCACTGGGCACTGCAACCTGGTCCCTGGCCAAGAGCTGACAAGCTATTGGACAGGTAGCATCCCTCTTGCTTGGAGTCACACTTTCCCTTGGAACACCACTGGAAGGTCTTGAATTCTTTGCCCCCAATGGGAGATGCCCAGATGCCCACCCTCCAGATAGGATCTCCTCTGGAGAATTTTAAGTTTCTACACCTAGTGCCAGCTGGCACCAGGACCTCTAAGTTTACATGCTTCTGTAATTAAACCTCACCTCAATTGCAGATTGAAAACAAAGCCTTCTTTAAATATTGCCAGTGATTGGGTAAATAAAGGTTCTTCCAGGTAGACAGTGGTTCCCATGTACAAGCCTCATCGATCCAAACCTTTCAATGTATACCTACAGGATTTTTTCCCTACTCAACATTTATCTTTTGCCTATATATGTGTTTCACTGTCCTGCCAGACACAGATGTTTCCTATAGCCACAACATTGCCAAAGCAGCTACAGGTGTTCAACTCTGGCCTCAAGGACTTTCAACAAGCTGCAGGTGTTCATCTTTGACCTCACAGACTTCCATATGCTGGACCTGCACTTTCCCTCCCAGCCATGGATGTTCTTGCAGACCCTTTTTGGTTATGGTCACTGTATGGCCAGTGTTTCTCAGGAATTGCCACTGCTCACCTCAGTCTGTGATGTTGTGGGCCCACAGTTCAGTCTGGGACAGTGACCAGATCACATTGGCTTGTAGCTCTGGGACCAAGTGCCTGGTGGAACCAGGGTCTCTTCCACAGTTTAGCCAGGTGAGTTAAAGCTGATTGAATCCCCCACTGTGGGGTATCCTCTCACCTGAGAAACACAATCACTTGTGCTTTATGGCTGCAAGTTCTGCTTGCTGGTCACTGTGCCGATCCTGCTGTACTGCTGTTCATAATGAGAGTCCTCCTGGTGCTGCCATCTTGCACTGCCTCCACAGATTCCATTATTATTTATTGAATGCACAGATATGTCCTCCGTCGGTGAATTATTTTCTGTGAAAATGCTCCCTGACCTAGGCAAATCTTTGAACAAAAAGAATTTAATTGGGACATTGCTTATATTTTTACAGAGACCATCCATGATGTCACGTCAGCAAGCAATCATCTTGTTTTAGTCCTTCCCAAATCTGAGAGATTTCATTGAACCACAAGCAGCAGAAAGAGAGAGGGAGACTGAAAGTGACAGAGAGAGAACTAGAGAGACAGATTCAGAAATAGAGAGATGGAGACCAATAGAAACAAAAATGTAAAGTGACAGAGACCTAGAGACAGAGACTCCATTCTTTCTGGTAACTTTCTTCGGCATATCAACCTCAAAGTACATAATCCTTTAATATAAATTCAAAAGGAATTGTATTTTTTAATATTTTTTATTTAATTTTTATTAATTACACTTTATTCACTTTACTCCCCTGAAGCCCCCACCCCTTCTTTTCCCACCTTCCCTCCCCATTCTCCAAACATGCCCCTCCCCAAGCCCACTGATAGCGGAGGTCTTTCTCTACCTCCTTCTGATCTGAGTCATTTTTGATCTCTTCAGAAGTGGCTGCATTCTCTTTCTATGTGGCATGGTAAGGCTGCTCCCCTGTCATGGTGAGGTGATCAAAGAGAAGGCCAATCAGTTCATGTCAGAGGTAGTCCCTGTTCCCCTTACTATGGAACCCACTTGGACACTGAACTGCCATGGGCTACATCTGTGTAGAGGTTCTAGATTATCTCCATGCATGGTACTTAGTTTGAGTATGAATCTCAGAAAAGACCTCTGTGCTCAGATTTTTTGGTTATGTTATTCTTCTTGTGGAGCTCCTGTCCTCTCCAGATCTTGCTATTTCCCACTTCTTTAATTAGATTCCATGTACTCTGCCCAACAGTTGGGCATAAGTGTCAGCATGTACTTTGGATAGTCTTCAGGGCACAGCCTTTCAGAGGCCCTCTTTGGCAGGCTCCTAAATTGTTCCCTGTTTTTCCAGGCAACTTCTAAAAACTAAAGAACATGACTGACAATCTCCTTTGGAAAAAAATTTTGAATATTCCCATAACGGAGTATTATTCAGCTAAGAAAATGACATCATGATATTTCCAGGCAAATGGATGGAACCATAAAAAATCATTTGGGGTGAAGTAAGTAAAATGCATACAGAGACCCACAGTCTGATAATTGTGCAGAGAAAGAACTTAAAACACCCATGTCTAAATAGTATTTCCCTATGAAATTCTCCCTCACATCAGAGCTCTGAGAAGCCTGAAGGAGAGGAGGCAGGAAGAGTCATAAGTACAGGGAACTGAGGACACAAGGAGAACAATGCCCTGAAAATCAGGCCAAAGAGGAAGATGATGCAGCTAGCCTTAATGAGACCTGATGAGGTAGGTTCAGATAGAAGGATGAGGAGGACCTCACCTATCAGGGAAGTAGAGAAAGGGCCTAGGGGTAGAAGAGGAAGGGTGGATGGGACTAAAAAGCTGAGTAATATTCCAATTTTAAATGGACTACAATTTCTGTAACATTTTTTAATGGGGGGGGTGGGAGCTGGGTGGTTTCCAGTTTCTGGCTTTTACAAATAAAGCTGCTACAAACATGGTTGAACACATGTCCTTATTGTATACTTGAGACTCTTTTGGATATACGCCTGGAGGTGAGTGGCTGAACTAGTGACCAAGACCCATGATTTAGAGGGCACCACTGAATAAACAGTCCTGGCACTAGCACTATATTTTGAGATTTTTGTCAAAAGGACAAGAGCAGGAAACACAGCTATTCTTGTGTCCTAGATATACAACATAGACATATTTCTCTATACTGAATGCCTAGTTTTAATTGTAAACCCCAGGAGAAGAAGGGTTTCTCCCTGAGCACTGAGTAGGACACAGATGATGATCCAGCCAGGTTATCCAAGGCAAGCCTGCTCAAAGATGGCAACACTGTATATAACAGCACCAGCTGTCAAATAGTTTAATGCCCCTCACTTCTCCTTTTACATACACAGATCATTCTCTGATTCAGCCAAACCAGTCCCAGGAATTGTATGGTTTCCTTCTCTTTTCCCTGCTCTTAATGACTCAATACCACATGGAATGCTAGGCCCTGCCAACATCTACATCAATAAGAATATGAAGGTACATTTGGTGATTATACAAGTAACTGATAGTTCAAAGTCACAACCTAGGAAATTTCAGATCCAAGACCACAGTAGGAGATCACCTTGTCTTTGGGTACCTTCCCCTTAATCACACATCACTTTGAAGCTTCTCTACTAAGGAAGCTGTCCAATTAAATAAACATTAAAGTTTAATTTCTTACCTCACATTGTAACAGAGGTAAACAGGAGTAAAGGTGTGGGTCTGGATAAAGGGATGAGATAAAGGCTTCTAGGATTTCAGAAGAGGATTCACATATTCACAGGATCAGAGATACTGGACACTGAGGATATTATTGTGTTAACTCTTCTCCATGGAAACTTCAAGATTTTCTTAAGTGCTGATTGGCTGAGAGGGAGAATGCTTTCAGAAACAAGAAAAACAGTAGGAGTTTCAAGAGCCAGATATTTGAAGTGCCAAATGGAAAGCCTGCTTGAGAGAATGACTCAGTAACCCTACATGCCTTATTCTGGGTAGTTGAAAGCACAGAACCCTCAGATGACAGTTTCTGTGTCCAAAACTCTTAGTTCTGCAAAAGTGTCATATATTTTTTTCAAGTGGTCAATAATAAAGTCATGTGACTTTTCCATTATCAGAGATTCCATTATTGTTTGTTAAATGCACTGATATGTCCTCAATCAGTGAATTACTTACTGTGAAAATGCTCCCTGAACAAGGTGACTCTTTGAATAAAAAGCTTAGTAATATTCCAATTTTAGATCAAATACAATTTCTGTAACATTTTTTTTTTAATTGGGGGGAGGGATCAGGGTAGTTTCCAGTTTCTGGCTTTTACAAATAAAGCTGCTACAAACGTGGTTGAACAAATGTCCTTATTGTATACTTGAGACTCTTTTGGATATATGCCTGGAGGTGAATGGTTGAATATTGAAGAAGCACGAGTCTTAGTTGTCTGAGATAGCACCCAGATTGCATTTTTCTACATGTAGACATCCAGTTTTACCAGCACCATTTGTTGAAGATGCTATCTTTTTTCCATTGGATGGTTTTGGCATCTTGGTCAAAGATCAGGTGTCCATAAGTGTGTGGGTTTATAACTGGCTCTCCTATTCCGTTCCTTTGATCCACAATTCTGTTTCTCTGCCAGTACCATGCAGTTTTATTAATGTTGCTCTTTAATACAGCTTGAAAACAGGGATGGAGATACCTTCAGAAGATCTTTTATTGTAGAGGATTGTTTTAGCAAATCTGGGATTCTTGTTTTTCCATATGAAGTTGTGAATTTTTCTATAAAGATTGGTAAGACTTGTGTTGGAAATTTGAAGGTAACTGCATTGAATCTGTAGATGCTTTTGGTAAGATGGCCATGTTTAAAATGTTAATCCTGCCAAGCCATGAGCATGGTAGATCTTTCCATTTTCTGATATCTTCTTCTAATTCTTTCTTCAGAGACTTAAAATTTTTTTCATACAAGTTTTTGACTTGCTTGGTTACAGTCATACCAAGTCACATTATGTTTTTTGACAGAATACAATTACACATGAAAGATATCATCCACTATGACCAAGTAGAATTCATCCCAGGTGTGCAGGGGGTGGTTTAATATGCAGAAATCCTTCAATATGATCCAACATATAAAAAAAGAAAGAAAGAAACACATTATAATCTCTTTATATGCTGAAAAAGCATGTGCAGAAATCCAAAATCCATTCATTTTTGAAGTATTGGAGAAATAAGGGATACAGGCACATATCTAAATATAATAAAGGCAGTATACAACAAGCCTATAGCCAACTTCAAACTAAACTGAGAGAAATCAGTAGCTCTCCTGTATAGAAAAGATAAAAGGGCTGAGAAAAAGTTACGGAAACCAAAGGAATTAGGAGGCCATACCTCCTAATCATAACCAGATATTTCCAGACTGGGGACTCCACATATAAACAGATGGGCTTTGAGGGGACATTGCATTTCAAATCACCATTAAGTAGAAGAAGATGGATGGAATTCTAGGCTGAAAGAACATAGTTATCCTGAAAGTTTGTCGTTCAATATAATGTTTAAATTCCCAGCAAATTCCAATGACTAAAGAACAGGACTCACAATCTCCTTTGGGCAAAATGTAAAATATTTCCATAAAGGAGTATGATTCAGCTAAGAAAAGTACAAGATATTTTCAGGCAATGTGGTATATATGAAAGATTAGAGTCTCACAACAGTGTGATGCAGCCATGATCATTCAGGCCTTTACAGCCATTGAAGCAGGACATTCTCCCCAAGCATGGTTGGATACCATAAAAAGCTAAAATGATACGCTCAGGATGCGAGGCTAAGCACTGCACTCAGGGTCAGCCGCTTTGGACCCAGAGAAGAGCATGTCTGATTGCATGCGGGTTGATGCCCCAGGTCCCGCCTCTGAGAAAAAGGTATCGGTCGGGTCTGATGCTCTTTGGGTGGATGACACCTAAATGAACATCGGTACAAAGTCCCAATTTATTTCTAATATCAGAGATCAGACCTCTACTCTTGCCTGATGCGTCTAAAACAAAAAGGGGGAACTGTAGAGAGCTGCGGAATGCTATGCCTTAAAGATGGAGCTGGTTTCCGCCTTCCACCTTCCCGATGGTGAGTGCTCTCTGTCACGAACAACTCCACATTTGGCTAAGGCCGAGGATCTGGCTTGCTTCCATGTATGTGGACCTATCTGCATTGCCCCCGTGGCACACCTGGGTTGGCTACCCAGAGGCTATTTAAGCTGTGGGCTGGCTTTCCCCGGGGTCCGAGGATTGTTCAATGTTCCTGAATAAACAGCATTGAAAAAAAATTTACTTTGATACAAAGTGAATAAATTGTAATAAATGAAAAAAAAAAGAAAGACAAATGCATGATTTGTGAAAAAAAAAAAAGATATTTTCAGGCAAATGAATGAAACCAGGAAAAAACATCCTGGGTGAAATAACTGAAATACAGAAAGATAAATATGGCATGTATTCAATTATTAGGAGTTCTCCTAATAGTAGGGGATTACATACCAATAGAACATCTATTTTGATGAAACCAGTCTTCCACTAGAAGCATCTGATAGCAGTTAATTGAGTTCTTGGGCTCTGGTCACCAATGGAAACTGTCAAGCAAACCAGACTTTCATTATTAAAATATGTTGCTCTCTGCACTCAACTGATAAGTCAGTGCCATGTTTTCAATCCACAAAGATGTTTCCTTCTGCATCAAATGGATTGCATGCAGAGATCCACAGTCTGATATTATGCAGAAAGAGACCTTAAAACACTAAGCTCTAAATGGGATTTTCCTATGAAATTATACCTTTCCTCAGTTCTCTGATAAGCCTGCAGGAGGGCAGGCAGGAAGGAAGAGTGTCATAAGTAGAGGGAATTGAGGACTTAAGAAGTTCAATGCCCTGAGAATCAAGCCTCAGAAGAAGATGTTGCAAAAGCCTTGATGAGACCTGATAAACTAGGGTCAGATAGAAGAGGAGGACCTTGCCTATCAGGTAAATTAAAAAAAGAACATAAATATAGAGGAAGGAGGGGATGTGGGATTAGAAAGTGTAGAGGGATGGGGTAGCAGAGGGGATACAAAGTGAAACAATCTTAATGAATAAATACATAAGAAAAAGTGTGATCAAGGTGATAAATTATAGAGCTCTTCAGGATGGATGGTTTCTTCATGAGATTGTGCCAATGTACAGCAATAATGAACTCAGTTTTGTTTAAGAGATTTGGAACTGAGATTCTGATCATGTTGCAATGAGTATATGAACAACACTTCAACTGATGTATTAAAAAAATTAGTGTGACACATTGGTAGGAATTTGAACCTGGGAGCAATGGAAAAGGAGTGTAATATATGTAATATGAAATTCCCAGATAATCAATAAAAATAATATATTTACAAGTTGTATTTACAAGTTTTACAATGATACAAATTTCTCTAACTGGAATGCCCAGGTATAACCTGTAAACCCTAGGATGAGGCAGATTCCTCCCTGACCACTAAGTAGGTCATATCTGCCATCCATCTTGGTCAGCCAAGGCAACCCTGCCCATAGAGGGTTGGCAACACTAGTATGCAGCAGCACCAACTATCAAATACTTTATTGAGCCTCTATTATATTTTTCAATACACTGATCTATCTCTGTTTCAGCTAAACCAGTCTCAGGAATTGTCTGATTTGCATCTCTTTTCCCTGCTCTTAAAGACTCAATACCATAGGGTACCCTAGACCCTGCCAACATCTTGTATCAATAAGACTGTGAAGGTACATTTAGTGAGTATGGGAGTAACTGCTCAGTTCACAGTCACAACCTAGGAATTTTCAGATGCAAAACCACAATAGAGGACTATATTGTCACTCTGTACAGCTCATTAATTCCACATCACATTGAAGCTTTCCTATTTAGGAAGCTGTCCATTTCAATAAACATTAAAGTTGCATTTCCTATATGACATTGTCACAGAGGTAAATAGGATTAAAAGTATGTGATGTGGATAAAGGGATGAGATAAAGGCTTGCTGGGTTTCAAAAGAAAATGTCACTTGTGCACAGGATCAGAGAAACTGAACACTCAGTAAAGTTTGTTTACTCCTCTCCATGGAAACCTCAGGATTCTCTTAGGTGCTCATTCATTAAGAGGGCGAATGATGTCAAGAACCAGGTGAAAGCCAGTAAGAGTTTCAGGAGCCATTTATTAAAAGGGCCAAGTGGACAAGAAACTTGAAAGAAAGGCTGAGCAGCCCTACATGCCTCAATCTTGGCATCTGAAAGCCCACAAACCAGGGATGTCAGTCCCACTTATCCACGTGTCATATAATTGTTTCAAGTGATCATTAACAGAGTCATGTGTCTTTGACATTTGACTTTCATATCATCACAGATTCCACTACTCTTTATTAAATGCAAAGATATGTCCACCATCAGTGAATTACTTACTGTAAAAATGCTCTCTGAGCAAGGCAATTTTTTGAACAAAAAGAGTATAATTGGATCTTTGCTTGTATGTTCAAAGAGACCATCAAAGATATTGCATCAGCAAGCACACATCTTATTGTAGTCCTTCTGCAAAACTTAGAGATTTTCATACTGAAACACAAGTGGCAGGCAGAAAGAGGGAGACAGTGAGAGACAAAGATAGAATGAGCTAGACAGATACAGAAATACAGAGACTGAGACTGAAAGAAAGATATAAAGTGACAGACTAGGAGACAGAGACACCATTCTCTCTGGTCACTTTTATTAGAGGGACTTCTAGGCTAAAAGTACATAGTTTGTTATTTAATACAATGATTAAAATTCAAACAACTTCTAAGTTAAAAAGAACAGGACTGATGATCTCCTACGGGGAAAGTGTAGAATATTTCCATGAAGGAGTATTATTCAGCTAAGAAAATGACATCATGTATTTTTCAGGCAAATAGACGGAACAAGGAAAAATTGTCCTGGGTGAAGTAACTAAAATGCAGAAAGACAAACATGGTATATATTCACTTATTAGGAGGTCACCTAATAGTCAGGGATAAAGTTCCAATAGTCCATCTATTGTGAACAAACCAGGCTTAAGGTAGGGGTATTGGTTGTCAGTTTATAGAGTTGTGGGGCCAGAGTATCCTATGGCATTTTTCAAGCAACCCCAAGCTGTCACAATTAAAATATGTTGTTCTTTGCCCTCAACTGGTAGATCAATCAGTCCCATGTTCTTGTATCCACAGAGATACTTCCTTCTGCATTAAATTGGATTGCAAAGACCCACAGTCTGATATTATGTAGAGAGATACCTTAAAACACCCAGCTCTAAATGGGATTTCCGTATGAAATTCTCCCTCACATCAGAGCTCTGGGAAACCTCCAGGAGAAGGGGCAGGAAGAGTGTCATAAGTAGAGGCAATAGAGGACACAAGAAGAACGATGTCCTGAGAATCAGGACACAGAAGAAGATAATGCATCCAACCTTGATGAGACCTAATAGACTAGGTTCAGATAAAAGGCAGAAGAGGACTACAATAATATGACTCCTTGTTGACATGACACTTGTAAAAATGTCTGTAAAATATGAGTGAGGTCCCAATTAAGTGCTTTTTATTAAAAAAGTTGCATTTGTCAGGGAGTATTTTCACAGTAAGTAATTCACTGACTGAGGACATAACTGTGCATTTTACAAATCATAATGGAATCTGTGACAGTATGAAACTCACATGTCAAGGACACGGGACTTTATTAATGAACACTTGAAAGAAATATGTGACACTTTTCATGAACTAAGAGTCTTGGACACAGGAACTGTCATCTCTGGGTTGTGTGCTTTCAGCTGCCCAAATTGAGGCATGTGGGGCTGCTCAAGCAGGCTGGCCACTTGGCCTTTTTAATAACTGAATAGTGAAACTCTTACAGGGTTTCACCTGTTTGATGACATCAATCTCACTCTAAGTCAATCAGCAACTGAGAAAATATTGAGTTTTCCATGAAGATGATTAAACAAATTTTCCTCAGTGTCCAGTATCTCTGATCCTGTGTACATGTGAATTTTTCTGTGAAATGGAACAAGCCTTTATATCATCCCTTTATCCAGGAGCCTCACCTTTACTCCTGTTTACATCTATGAAAATATCAGGTAGGAAGTGAAAGTTTAATTATACTTTATTTAACTCGACAGATTCCTAAGTAGGGAAGCTTCAAAGTGATGGGGAATTAAGGGGATTGTGCTGAATGACAAAGTGGTCTCCTACTATGGTATTGGATCTGAAATTTCCTACATTGTGAATTTGAACTGAGCAGTTACTCCTGTACTCACTAAATGGACCTTCACATTTTTGTTGATATAATAGGCTGGTGGGATTTAGGGTTTCCTGAGGTATTGATTCTTTAATAACAGATAAAAGAGAAGGGAACCAGATAATTTCTTGGACTGGTTTGGCTGAAACAGAGAAAGATTGGTGTCTATTAAAGGAGGAATGAAGGGAAAGATGTTAAAAGACAGCTGGTGATATTCCACACTAATATTGACAACAATAATGAGCATGGTTGCCTTGGCTGACCTAGCTGGATGGGCAGCTGTATCCTAATCAGTGATTCAAGAACACATTTCCTAGTCCTGGGGTTTATAATTAAAATTGGGAAATCAGGACAGAGAATGGATCGGTGTTATATGCCTAGGGAACAAGAGCAGCTGTATTACATGCTGTGGTCCTCCAGAATACCCTCTAAAGGTAGTGTTAGTGCAAGTACTGCTGTTCAGAGGGGCCACCTGAGCTCATGGGGTCTGACATAGCTGGGTAACCACTAGTTCATGGCAAGGATTCTCTACTACATAATGAGTTCCTGGAAAGAATGTCTTACAAAATAAAATCCTGCCCTCCTTTAGTGGAATCCTTTCTCCATGTTAAAAGTCATTGTAAAAATTTTCAACATATTATTTTTATTGATCATGTGGGAATTTTATATTACATATATTACACACCTTTTCCATTGCTTCCAAGTTAAAATTCCTATCTATGTGTCACACAATTTTTTTAAATACATCAATTGAAGTAATTGTTATTCATATACTCATTGGAATATGATCATAGTCTTAGGGCCACGTACCTTAATGAAAATTGAGTTCATCACTGCTGCACACTGACATCATCCCAAGAAGAAACCATAACTCCCAAATGAGCTCTATTCTTTATCACTTTGATCACACTTTTTCTTATGTATTTATTCATTACGATTGGTTCACTTTGTATCCCCTCTGCTACCCCCTCCGTCTTCTCCTTCCATGCCACCCACCTTCTCCCTCTATCCCTATGTCCTTTTTTTAGTTCCCTGACAGGCAAGATCCTCCTCACCTTTCTGAATCCAGGATTCCAGGTCTCATCAAGGCTCTTTGCACCATCTTCCTCTGAGGCCTGATATTCAGAGTATTGTTCTCCTTCTGTCCTCATTTCCCTCTACTTATGACACTCTTCCTGGCTCCTCTCCTGAAGGCTTATCAAAGAACTGAGGGGAGGAAGAATTTCATCGGGAAATCCCATTTAGAGCTCAGTGTTGTAAGGTCTCTCTCTGCATAATGTCGGACTGTGGGTCTCTGTATGAAAACACATTTGATGAAGAAGGAAATATCTTTATGGATCCAATAACATGGCAATGATCAGTTGAAAGAGCAGCATATTTTAATAACAACAGCTTGGGTTGCTTTAAAATTTTTATATGATTCATTGGCCCAAAAGCACAATTCACTGCCCCGGAATCCCCAGGTAGAAGACTGGTTTGGTAAAATTAGATGGCCTATTGGAATTATATTTCCCACCTAATAAGTGAATACATACCATATTTGTCTTTCTGCATTTTAGTTACTTTACCCAGGAGGATTTTTCCTGGTTCAATATATTTGCCTGAAAATATCATTATGTCATTTTCTTAGCTGAATAATAGTCCATTACATAAATATTCCACATTTTCCCCAATTGAGATTGTCAGTTCTGTTCTTTAGAACTTGGAATTTGCTGGGACTTTAATCATTGTATGAAATAAAAAACTATCAGAATAACTATATTCTTTTAGCCTAGAAGTCCCTCCATCTTCTCCCACTTCCTGTTGATTTGAATTGCAATTTCTCCTTACAGCTCATCTACTTACATATCGAGGCCTCATTGAGAAAATGTCTGGGAACTGTGAGGAGGTATGGCCTTGTTAGATAATATAATTCGTATTGTAATTATATTGTAGAAGGGTGCTCTTTGAGGGTGACATGCCAATGAATGTGACCAGACAGAATGGTTCTCTGTCTCTGTCACATTATATCGTTGTTTCTGTAGGTTTGGTCTCTATTTCTGAATCTGTCTCTCTAGCTCTTTCTTTCTCTGTCTCACTCAGTTTTCCTCTCTCTGCCTGCTACTTGTAGTCCAGTATGAAAAGTTCTTAGATCTACTAAAGGACTACAACAATTTTTTGCTTCCTGATGTGAAATTCTGTCTAGTCTCTGTAAAAAATATTAGCATGGTCCCAATTAAATGCTTTTTGTTCAAAAATTTTCCTTAGTCAGAGAGCATTTTCCCAGTAAGTATTTCACTGACTGAGGATATACCTGTGCATTTAATGAATACTGTTGGAATTTGTAATAATATGAAAATCACATATCAAGGACACCGGACTTTACTAATGACCACTTGAAAGAAATATGTGACACTTTTCATGAACTAAGAGTCTTGGACAGAGGAACTGTCATCTCTGTGTTGTGTGTTTCCAGCTGCCCAGATTGAGGAATGTAGGGCTGCTCAGCTTGTCTCTCAAGCAGGCTGTCCACCTTGTCCCTTTTAATAACTGGCTCCTGAAACTCTTACTGGCTTCAACCTCTTTCAAGACATCATTCTCCCTCTCAGGCAATCAGCACATAATCATTGTGTTATCATAATAGCATTGAGATGTCATGATGAATTTTCAAGTCATGATGCCATTGTGATGTCATAAAAGCATTGTGGTGTTATCATACCAACAGATGTCCTAATATCATTGTGAAGTCTTAATGTTGTGAAGTCATATGGCTTTTTTATTTCAAAATTTCATTGTGACATCATAACACAATCATGTCTAAGTACCATTGCAAAGTCATAATATCATTGTGATGTCATATTAACAATGTAAAATCATAATATCATTGAGATGTCATATATATTATGACATATTATAATGTCATAATAGAATTGTGATGTCAAAATACCTTTGTGGTGTCACAATAGTATTGTGATTTCTTATCATTGTGATGTGGTAATAGCATTGAGATATCATAAGAGCATTGTGAAGTCATAGTACCATTGAGATGTCTTAATATCATTGGAAAGTCATACTGTTGTGAAATCATAATAGCATTGTACTGTCATAAGTTCAGTGTGATATATAACACGATCATGTTGTAAGAGAACTGTGATGTCATCAAGCATTGTTATATCATAATAGAATTGTGATGTAATAATAGCATTGTGAAATCCTAAAACAACTGGGATGTCATAACATTCTGATGTCATAATAGTATTATGATATCATAATACTTTTTGATGTTTTAATAGCATTTTTATTTCATATCATTGTAATGTCATAGCATTGAAATATCATAATAGCATTGTGATGTCATAATAGAATTGTGATGTCATATCATATGATGTCATAAAAGTATTAAATGTCACACCATTGTCCTGTCATAATACATTTTTGAAGTCATAATATGATTGTGATGTCATAATAGAATTGTGATATCATAATAGCATCGTGATGTCATAAACATTGTGAAATCATAATACCATTGATATATTATAACATTGTAATATCATAATAGCAGTGTTATGACAAAATACTTTTGTGAAGTAGTAATAGCATTGTGCTTTCATATCATGGTGATGTAGTAATAGCATTGTGATATAGTAATAGGATTCTGATGTCATAATATCATTATGATGTCAAAATTTCATTGTGAGGCATACTACAATCATCTTGTAATAGCAATGTGATGTCAGAATAGCATTAGGATATCATGATAAATTTTGAAATTATGAGGCCATTATGATGTCATAACACCTTTGATATGTCATCATATCATTGGGATGTCCTAATAACCTTGTGAAGTCATATTGTTGTGAAGTCATAATAGAATTTTGATGTCAAATTTACATTGTGATGTCAAACCACAATCATATCATAATACAATTGTGATTTCATAATAGCAATGGGATATCATGATGAAATTTGATGTCATAATGCCATTGTGATATCATAATGACATTGTAATATCATCATAGCATTGTGGCATCATCAATATAATGATTAAAGTCCCAGCAAGTTCCAATGACTAAAGAACCGGACTGACAATCTCCTTTGGTGAAAACATAGAATATTTCCATAGAGGAGTATCATTCAGCTAAGAAAATGACATCATGATAATTTCAGGCAAATGGATGGAACCAAGAGTAATCATCCTGTGTGAAGTAACTAAAATGCAGAAAGACAAATAGGGTATGTATTAACTTATTAGGAGTTCTCCTAATAGTGGGGGATTAAGTTTCAATAGGCTATCTATTGTGAACGAACCACTCTTCCACTAGGGCAATTGGATGGCAGTTATTTGAGTTATGGGGCCAGGGCATCCTATGGAAATTTTCAAGCAACAAAGGCTGTTGTTATTAAAATATGTTGCTCTCTGCCCTCAACTGATATATCATTGCCATGTTCTTGTATCCGCAGAGTTGCTTCCTTCTGCATTAAATTGGATTGCATACATAGACCCACAGTCTGATATTATGTAGAGAGAGACCTCAAAACACCAAGCTCTAAAAGGGATTTCCCTATGAAATTCTCCCTCCCTTCAGAGCTCTGGGAATCCTCTAGGAGAGGAGGGAATGAGAGTGTCTTAAATAGAAGGAATTGAGAACCCAAGGTGAACAATACCTGAGAATCAGCCCACAGAGGAAGATGATATAGCTAGCCTTGATGAGATCTGATGAGCTAGGGCAGATAGAAGGGGGACTTTAAATCCTCTGTGGACTGTAAATGCCCAGAACAGGAGGACTGCTCACTAACCACTGGGTAGGACACAGCTACCAATCCATCCAGGTCAGTGAAGGTAACACTGCTCATAGAAGTTTGGCAACACTAGTGTGGAACATCATTAGCTGTCAAATAGCTCATTGCCCCTCAGATCTCCTTTCACATTTCCATTTCTCTGTTTTGTCCAAATGAGTCCCATGAATTTCATGGTTTCCTTCTCATTACCTGCTCTTAAAGAATCAATACCCCCGGGAACTCTAGTCCCTGCAAGCCTATTTTATCAATAAGAAGCTGAAGGTACATTTAGTGACTATGCCAGTAACTGCTGAGTTGCTGTCACAACTTAGAAAATTTCAGATCTAAGACCATAGTAGGAGACCAGTTTTTCATTCTGTACATTTGCCTTAATCCCATATCACTTTGAATTTTCACTACATAGAAAGTTCCCTACATTAAAGTTTCATTTCCTACCTGACATTGTCACAGAGATAAACTGAATAAATGTGTGGGAACTGGATAAAGGGATGAGATAAAGGCTTGTTGAGATACACAAGAAAAAGTCACATGTGCCCATGATCAGAGATACAATATACTGAGGAAAGTTTGTTTAATCATCTACATGGAAAACTCAAGATTCTCTAAAGTGTTGATTGGTTAAGACAGTGAATAATATCATGAAACAGGTGAGAGCCAGTAAGAGTTTCAGGAGCCAGTTATTTAAAGGGACAAGTAGACAGCCTGCTTGAGAGAAAGGATCAGCAGCCCTACATGCCTCAAAATGGGCTGCTGAAAGCACACAACCCCCAGATGACAGTTCCTGTGTCCAGGACTCTTAGTTCAGCAAAACATTTCTTTCAAGTGGTCATTAATAGAGCCATGTGTCCTTGAAATGTGAGCTTCACATTGTCACAGATGCCATTATTAAGTGTTAAATGCAAAGATAAGTGCTCAGTCAGTGAATTACTTACTGTGAAAATGCTCCTTGATTAACTTACTTATATTATTTACAGAGACCATCCAGAATATCATGTCAGCAAGCAGTCATCTTGTTGTAGTACTTCAGAAGACCTGAGAGCTTTTCATACTGATCCCCAGCATCAGGCAGAGAGAGTGAGACAGAGAGAGAAAGAGAAAGAGCTAGAAAGACATATTAATAAATAGATCAAGACCAACAGAAAAAAGATATAAAGTGACAGAGACCAAGAGACAGAGACTGCATTCTCTCTGGCCACTTCCATTGGCATAGCAACCTCAAAACACAACCTCCTATATTATATTTCTATAGTGGGTATTAGTCAGTTAAGAAAATGACATCATGATACTTTCAGACAAATGATAGGATCCAAGAAATATCTTCCTGGCTGAAGTAAGTAAAATGCCGAAAGAAAAATATGGTATATATTCACTTATTAGAAGGTCTCCTAATAGTGGGAGATAAAGTTCCAATAGGCCATCTAACGTGACCAAACCAGGCTTCCACTAGGTGAATTGGGTGGCAATGAATTGATTTGTTGGGACAGAGCATCCTACCAAAATTTTGAAGCAACACAGGCTGTTGTTAATGAAATATGTTTCTCTCTGCCCTCAACTGATATATCAGTGCCATGTTCCTGTATCCACATAGATGGTTCCTTCTGCCTTATATGGGATTCCTTACAGAGATCCACTGTCCAATATTATGCAGAGTGAACTCTTAAAACACCCAGCTCTAAATGGGATGTCTCTATGAAATTCTTCCTCCCCTCAGAGCTCTGGGAATCCTGCACGAGAAGAGGCAGTAAAAGTGTCCTAAGTAGAGGGAATTGAGGACACAAGAAGAACAATGCCCTTCAAATCAGACTACAGAGAAAGATGATGCAGCTAGCACTGGTGAGACCTCCTGATAAGCTAGGGGAAGTTAGAAGAGGTGTCCCGCCCCGCGGGACCTAGTTATTCGTGGGGGCGAAGGGGGTCGTACCTGTAGGAGATGAGGGAGAGAGAGAAACAAGCACAAGTAGATGAATGCCTTTCAAGTGCTGATTTTATTGTGCAGTAGTTTTATTTTTATAGGGCAGTTCTGGCAGAGAGGGGGGTTTCGAGGAGGAGGAAATAACAGTGGAAAATCAACAAGACTATTGTAAGAAATCACTTGATTCATATGATTGTTACAGTGGAGGCTCACAAGGTTATACAGTCACTAAAAACAACATCTATGGTTTCAGACATCTGTTGTTTGTCCGGCAGGGCTATTAACCGAAAGGTATGATTCACAGACCTCTGTTGTTTGTCCGGCAGGATATTACAAATCAGAGTCTGGGGGCTTTGCCGGCTCCCGACATCTCCTCCCTTTTTATCTTTATAGAAGCAAGGGGACTTTTAAGACTCTCAATGAACATGTAAAGAATAATTTTGATCAGCCAATTTTTGTAGCCTATCTGGGTAACCCACATAAACAAGCCATGGAGGTTGCGTTCCCCCGAGAGACTTAAGGACATCATTACCTTTGTTGATAGGTCTATGCCATTTTTGGTGCAATGGGACAAAGCCCTCAGAGTGCAAAGGCCATAGACTAGTTGAATCAACAGAAAGCAGAGGCAAGAGTCCTTATAAAAACAGAGGCACAAACGGGGTCTGAGCCTGTTGGAAGGGCGGTGCTGGACACTTACCCATCATTGGATCGGCCTCCTCTAGGCGAGGTCGTCCTGTCTTAGGCGGGGCAAGACTTACCCACTCATTCCGTCTCTGACTTACCAGACCACTCACTTTGTGGAAATGTAACGCATTAATCCTCCCCAAAGACTTGTAAAAGAATTATGAGGGTGTACCCTAATGACTAGAAGGCAGCGGTTAAATCTGTCTTAGTTAACTAATGAAGAAATTTTATTTTTGGTCAGCCAATTGTGAGAGTCGTAAAAGTCCAAATTTAGCTACGAGGATGGCCCCAAAACTTCCATCTCGGGGCAAGGGAGAGCAGAGAGGAAAAATCTAGGGGGTGGGAGGCTGGGGCATCAGGTGGAAGCTTCATGGCAAATTCTTCTTTCCCAGCCAGGCGATGGTAGTGGACTTGGATGGGCTTGATTGCAGAATCCACCTGTCTTTTAATAAAACTTGAGAGACGATTAAAGGCCCAAGGGCCAAAGGTGAGGAGCAGAAACAGACCCATAAGGGGGCCCAAAAGACTGGGAAGAAGAGTGGAAAGCCAAGGAGAGGTGGCAAACCAATTTTGGTACCAAGACTCCTGTTGTTCTCGAGCCTGTTTACGCTCTTCCAGGTTCTTTTTGACCTTATCTAAGCTGTTTTGTACCAATCCAGTCTTGTCAGAATAAAAACAGCATTCTTCTTTAAGGGCGGCACAAAGGCCTCCCTCTTTTAAAAAAACTATGTCAAGGCTTCACCGGTTTTCAGGAACTACTTCGGAAAGGGAAGCCACAGAGTCTTTAAGATTTTGTACTCCTTCTCGGAGCTCACTCAAATCTTTATCAATGGTTGCTTGAAGCTGAGAAAAATGTTGTTGAGAAGTGACCATGGAAGCAATACCGGTTCCAGTCCCCACGGCACTTAAGCCCAAAAGCACAGTAAGAGTAATGGTCGTTATAGGTTCTCTTTTTTGAATAGGAATACCACCATCATAAAAGGACAGAAAGCTGTCAGGATCATGAATAAAAAACCGGAGAAGAATAACAACAATGATACAGTAGTCTCTTTTTTCTAAAAAATCCTTATTAGTAATAAAGGAAGTAAGTCCAGTAGAACAAGCAAAATAGGTATTATTGGGAGCCTTAGTGAATAAAAATGTTTGATTAATAATTGATGTCTGGTTGCAGATCATCTGTAATGGTCGTGGGGGAATCATATTGGGTCCCAGGAGGCAATGGCCAAAACCCGAGACTGAGCTAAGAGTAAGGCCTCCCTCAGGGGAAGCATGCCAAAGCAGGGACTTAGAGTCATTGGTGGGGATAGGATCACCCATTATTGCTATGCCTTCATAAAATGGAGGAGTGGGAGAAAAGCAGATCCAACATTCCTCATAGGCAGGGTTGCTGGTGTTACGAATTGCCTCTAAAGAAGCATTAACCAAAGAAATGATGAGATCTGCGGAACTCATATATCCCTCTGGGAGAGTAGGCTGAAAAACAGTTGCTCCAGAAAAGGGCGTCAGGGTAGAACTAGGGGTAGTAAAACTGGAAACAGCAGGAAGCTTAGGTTTTGCTGGTTGGAGGACAGGATTAGGTCCAACAGCAACAGGAGTTTTATGGGGAATGGTTTTAAGTAACTTAATTTTGAAGGTGAGCCCAATATGTGTTTTATAGGACCTAAGTCCCCATTCAAACCCCGGACCAGTCCAAGTTTGTTGCTTGGCCTGGGAAGTAAATTGAATTAGCAGGGGGTTACACCATCCTTTAGTAATAGGATCATTATTTTTACATGATAAGGGCAATGTCTGAGGATTGAGTTTGGAATAGGTGGAGGAAACACAGCCCAATGAAGGGCAAGCATAGGTAAGAGTCCTTTCTGGAGGGGTGTATTTTTGTTTAACAGTAATATAATCCCAATTGGAAGTGGGCTTCCAGTAGGTATCTCCAGTAGTCTCACAGTCCCATGAAGCACAAAAATAATCATTTGCCCATCCGCATTTATAGTTGAGAGATCGGTCCCTATGAGCCCCTGGACAGACATAAATACCATGCTGGTTTTGAAGAATCCTTCTATTAAGAGCATTTGCACAGCCAGGATTGGGAGGAAAATGCGGAGACTCAGGTGCTATACCTCCAGGCCGAGGCCAAAGAATCTCGGCAACACCCCAATCAGGGTGTGCACCAAGGGCAAGGGCACAAAGGTCCACTTCTAAATCGGGCCAATGAGGCTGAGTTCTGACCGAAGAACTAGAATTAACAATATCTCCGGCCCAGGTATAATTATAAATTATATAACCAGGTATAATTATAAATCTGATAAGGGGAGGGGGCACTTACCGCCAGCCAGACTGCTAGCAGGAGCGAAAGAGTAGCAAGGCTGAACATCCTTCTGTAATTAAACACAGTTAGATTTTTCCTCAGGGGTTTCCCTGGGGGGATTAATTAACTTTATTAATCTTTCAGGGAGCCATCTGGCATTTTGCTGCTTAGAGTCAAATATGCATGCATGTCCTTTTCCCCAAATTAATACGGGGTCCGGACCAGACCACTTGTAAGTCAATGGGTCTTTCCACATTGCTTGAGCATACGTATCCGATGTGGAAGGGTGCCAGAATCTGTCAGCTGCGGTCTTGCCATTATTATCAAGAGTAAGGAAATTTAAGACAAATAAAGTATGATTTAAAAGGGTTTTGTAGTTTCCTGTTGGTGGGTATAAAATTCCTCCAGAATGTTGTAATTTTTGAAGCATATTTTTAAGGGTTTGATGTGCTCTTTCTACAATGCCTTGGCCCTGTAGGTTGTAAGGGATCCCTGTGATATGTTTAATTTTTAATTGAGCACAAAATTGTTTAAAGTTGTTACTGGTATATCCAGGGCCATTGTCTGTCTTTATGATTTTAGGTAAGGGCATGCAGGCAGAACATGCAAGAATATGGCTTATAACATGTTTAGCAGCTTCTCCCGATTGGAGAGAGGCAAAAATGAATCCACTGAAGGTATCTATAGACACATGAATGTATTTTAATTTTCCGAAAGGGGAATAATGTGTAACATCCATCTGTCAGAGCTCTCCTGGTGTCAGACCTCGAGGGTTGACTCCTAGGTGAGGCTCGGGCAAAAATATTAAGCAATTTTGGCATTGGCAGACTATTTGTCTAGCCTGCTCCCTCGTAATAGAAAACATCTGACGAAGCATTTGGGCATTGAGATGGTGTAAGCGATGAGCTTCTTGGGCTTGTATCAGGGGGTCAGGTTGTTCAACAGATGTCATAAAAAGGGCTAACTTAGGCTGGGTGGCCTGGTCTACCAAGTCATTTCCCTCACTCAGGGGTCCTGGAAGGCCGGAGTGAGCTCGAATGTGTCCAATAAAAAAGGGTTCTAAGCATCTTAGTATTAAAGCTTGTAATTTGGCAAAAAGAGGAGAAGCATTGGTAGAAGGCCTAATATAAGGGATAGTCTCAAGTAGCGGAACAGAAGTAGCAACATAAGCACTATCAGTGTAAAGATTAAACGCTTGGCTTGCGAGAGTCTAGAAGACTTTTATGACTGCAACCAGCTCCACCAGTTGAGCGGATGAGAGATCTGTCTGAGATTGAAAAATCCGCCCCTGAATACTAAAAGCAGCAATTCCTGAAGAGGAGCCATCAGTAAAAACCAATGTAGCTCCGGGAATGGGAGAAGTCTTGGTTCGCGTTGGAAAAAAGACTGATTGTTTATGCAAAAACTGAATAAGTTTATCAGCGGGATAAGGACTATCAAGTCGTCCCTGAAAGGAAATGCTATTAACAGCCCAATCATCCGAAGTCTGAATTAACCACTGTACTTGAGAGGAATTATATGGTGTACAGACGATATCTGTGTCCTTTCCAAAAAGTTTGAGAGATGCCTCCCTTCCTAATTTGAAGACTTGAGCAACCAATGAGAGATATGTGGGAAGTATTTTAGAGGGGGACGCTGGGAGATGAATCCAGAACAGGGCTTAGTTTGCCATAAAAGTCCAGTAGGAGTAAAGGCTGTGGGGAGTATTAATAGCCAAAGCGACAGGTCTGGGGAAAAATATCCAACATTTTGATTTTGTATAGCTTTTTCAACTATACCTAAGGACTCAATGGCTTCTGGGGTGAGCTGTCGGGCGGACGCTGGGTCAGGATCCCCTTGCAAAATATCAAAGAGAGGTTTAAGTTCCCCAGTAGTAAGCTTTAAATAAGTCCTAAGCCAATTAATATCTCCCAGAAGCTTTTGGAAATCATTTAAAGTAGAAAGTGAATCTCGTCTAAGTTGTATCTTTTGAGACAGGATATTATTGGGAAGGAGTTCAAAACAGAGAAAGAGATAGGGAGGGTGAAGCTGCACTTTCTCGGTACTATTTGAAGTCCCAGTTGTTGGAGTGAAATAATTAGGTTCTGTCCAATAGCCTGTAGTTCGGTAGCATCGGGTCCTGCCAATAAAATATCATCCATATAGTGGATGAAATATATTTTGGGGTATTTTAGTCTAAAAGGGTCAATAGCTTGGGCAACATATTTTTGGCAAAGGGTGGGACTGTTGGCCATCCCTTGGGGCAGCACTCTCCACTGGAAGCGGGGTGACAGACCAATACAATTAACAACAGGAACGCTGAAAGCAAAGCGCTTACAGTCATCAGGATGGAGTGGAATACAAAAGAAACAATCTTTTAAATCAATAACCAATTTTGTATAGCCTTTAGGAATGGCAACTGGAGAGGGGAGTCCTGGTTGGAGTGCCCCCATTGGTACCATAGTCTTATTAATTTCTCTGAGGTCTTGGAGAATTCTCCATTTTTCCCCTTTTTTTTGAATAACAAATATGGGTGTATTCCACGGGGAAGTGGAGGGTACAATATGTCCAGCCAAAAGCTGTTCCTGCACCAACTGCATGGCTGCTGCTAATTTTTTCTGAGGAAGGGGCCATTGGTCAACCCAGACAGGGGAGTCACTTTTCCAAGTTATTTTATCTGCCTGGAGTGCAGGGGGAGCAATGGCCCTTAAGAAAAATGTGATTCATAACCAAGTCCTGTACGTGAAAATTTTGGAACCACCGAAATAGGTTTGGGTGGTCCTTGATTATTTTTTCCTAATCCTTTTCCTGGTATAAAGCCTTGTTTAAGCATTTGTTGGGTGACTGCCTCTGAGGGGCTAAACATGAGGACTCCCATTTGAGAAAGAATATCTCTCCCCCAGAGATTAACAGGGAGCCCAGGGACTATAAATGGACACACGTGTCTGCTGTTTCCTTCAGGGTCCTCCCAGGTCAGCAATTGGGAACTCTGTAGGGTATTAAGAGATTGACCTATGCCTTGTAGCTGAGTTAAAGTTGGCTGGGAGGGCCAGGAAGAAGGCCATGCTCTTTGAGAAATTACTGTGGAATCTGTTCCTGTATCCAAGAGGCCCTCAAATGTTTTTCCATTGAGTTTAAGTTTTAAAGTGGGTCGCTCTTGAGTCATTTGGTGAATCCAGAAAATGTCGAGGATCCGGGAGTAGATGGTCCTCGAGGAGGGCCTAAAGCGGGAGCGGTTAAATCTAGGGGTAGGGGGAGTGCTTGAGCCGATCGCTGTCCCTTAGTAATTGGGAGGGGTCCCCGCGTGCTGCTAGCCAAAATTTTTATTTCCCCAGTATAATCGTTATCAATTAAAGAGGGGAAGACATTAATGCCTTTTAATGTACTAGATGCCCTACCCAAAATTAAATAGTAAGTTTGTGGGGGAGGTGGCCCAAAAATTCCTGTGGAGATAATTTGTACCCCATCTTCAGGGGTTAGAATTGAGTCGGTGGAGGCACAGAGGTCCAATCCTGCGCTCCCGGGAGTGGCCCTGCGAAGGCAGGCTGTTGGTCTGGCGCTGGCTGCGTTAGGGTCTGATTGTGGCATGGCTGGCTTACCCCCGAGGCCGGCATGAAGTTGATAGGCTGAGGGACCCGGGGCTGGCCCCTCCTCATGTTTTCCTGTGGGGGAGGGAGAGGATTTCCTGCGGCATCCGTTTGGAGTGGCAGGCAGCGGCCCAATGTTTGCCCTGCCGACAACGTGGACAAACAGTAGTGGGCAAGGGAGGAGGAAGCCCTCCATTTTGTCCCGAAGGGGAAGAATTTTGTTGAGGGCATTGCCATGCAAAATGTCCCACTTGTCCACATTTAAAAAAAGGGAATTTTGAACTGGGGCCCTGTGCGGCTCCCATGACTAGACTTATGGCCTGAGACATCTTATGAGTAAAGGTGTCAACATCTGAGCAGATACGGATCATCTCAGGAAGGTCCTTATCAGAAAGGTCTTTATATTTGCCCCACAGGGCTGCCTTACAGGCAGAGTTAGCATTTTCGTAGGCCAGCTGTTTAAGGAGTTTAACTTTCTTTTCGTTCTATTTTATCAAATCCCAATGATCACTCCGCCGCCTCAAGGAGGCGCCCCACAAACTCTGAATAGTCCTCATTATTGCTTTGGATAATCTTTGTTAAGGGTGAAAGAACAGACCCCTTAACTGGAATTGCCCGCCATGCGGCAAGGGCAGCCCCATGGGCTTGAGCTAAGAGCCCGACAGGGAAAGCACACTGTACTTGTTCTGGAGCATATTTTTCCTGTCCTGTTAATTTATTAAATGTCCATTTTGCTGAGGCTTTGTCAGGATTTTTTAAATTGTTATTAGCCAGATTGCAGCAGCAGTCATACCAGTCAGCCTGCCATGAGAGAAATTGGCCTCTTGTGAGAACTGATTGGACAACAGTAAGCCACTCACTGGGTGTCAGGAAGCGGCCCCCAGCCATACTTTCAAGGAGGGAAACAGTAAAAGGAGCATTAGGGCCATAGGTGCGGACGGCTGAGTTAAGTTTTTCTAATTTTTTGAAGCGAAGGGGATGAAAGTCACCAGGCTCCTCGGAGGAGGATTTTGTTCTGGCTTTAGCGGAAGAACTAGCAGGGGCGCTAGAGGAGTTGGGAGCCTGGGGCTCCTCTTCGCCGTCACTTTCACTTTCGCTATTTTGTTCATCGGAGGCCTCATCGTCAAGGATTCTAATGCTAACATGATCAGGGTGCGTAGGCGTGGATTGATAAGGGCCAGAAATACAGCTTGCCTGCGAGCGAGTAGTAACAGGAAAAGTAAGTTGAGACGGGGTAGACAGAGGAAAAACTGGATTTATGAGCGAAGAGTTGAATGGAGGAGAATGCTCAGGAATAGCGGAGGCAGGATTGGATGTAGGGAGGACAGAACAGCGAGTTGTAAGTCACGAAAGTTGTTGTTGGAGATGGAGGATCTCCGTCAGGTTACGGACTTGGGCAGAAAGACGGGACCTGGTCTCGGAGAGGATATCTGTAGGCAGTGTAGGGAAGGATGGGAGGACAAAAGGAGCAGATGGCGGAGGTGTGGAGGCGAGTGGAGGGTCATCATCATTATGATATTGAGCGGCCTCGTCCTGGAGCGTAGCGGCATCTCCAGGATCTAGGGGTTCAGGATCTTGTGCAGAAGAGATGGGTGGGCCGAGGGATTTTAAAGATTCTTTGTGATTAGGCATTCCAGAGTATGGTGGCGGGACATCAGCAGTGGGAAGAGGCGGGTAAAGTCGAGGGAGGCTAGGAAGAGGAGAGGCATTAGCCAAAGAGAAGGAATCAGAAGCACGAGAGGGAGGACGAGAAGCGGCGGGTGAATTTTGCTTGGATGAAGAAAGACAATATTCAGCAACCGAAAGTAACTGTCATTTGCCAGCATCATTGTCGGCATCCTCAACAATATCTCTAATAATGCCCCAAAAGGAAAAGACTGTAGGGGAGAGTGATTGATCTCCTTCCTCAGTTAATTTTTGATTGAGCTCACATCCTACCTTTTGCCATTTTTTGGGATGAATGGTAGGGCCATCCAACATAAACCAAGGACAGGCCTTGTCAATGTAAATAAAGAAATTTATTAAATCTTTTTTCTTGACCCTAATTCCTCTCTCTCGAAGAGAGGCTTTAAGATCCTTAATGAAGGATGCCTCCTTAGACAAAGAATGCCCCATTTCGATAAGACGGAAGCGTAAAAACTCACCAGGTCATGCAGTCTTCTCCGGACCAGAAGAGTGTGACCAATCTATTGATGGCGCAGGCCTGCTCTTTTATCGAGGGTCCGTCAGGGTCGACCCATACTTCGAGCCCCACGTTGGGCGCCACTCTGTCCTGCCCCGCGGGACCTAGTTATTCGTGGGGGCGAAGGGGGTCGTACCTGTAGGAGATGAGGGAGAGAGAGAAACGAGCACAAGTAGACGAATGCCTTTCAAGTGCTGATTTTATTGTGCAGTAGTTTTATTTTTATAGGGCAGTTCTGGCAGGGAGGGGGGTTTCGAGGAGGAGGAAATAACAGTGGAAAATCAACAAGACTATTGTAAGAAATCACTTGATTCATGTGATTGTTACAGTGGAGGCTCACAAGGTTATACAGTCACTAAAAACAACATCTATGGTTTCAGACATCTGTTGTTTGTCCGGCAGGGCTATTAACCGAAAGGTATGATTCACAGACCTCTGTTGTTTGTCCGGCAGGGCTATTAACCGAAAGGTATGATTCACAGACCTCTGTTGTTTGTCCGGCAGGATATTACAAATCAGAGTCTGGGGGCTTTGCCAGCTCCCGACAAAGAGGGAGGAAGATGTTACCTATCAGGGGAATTTTAGAAATTACATAGGGGTAAAAGAAGGGTGTGTGGGACCAGAAGGAGAAGAGGGAGGGGACAGCAGAGGGGTACAAAGTGAACACTTTTTAGTGAATAAATACATAAGAAAAACTGTGATCAAGGTGATGAAGAATAGAGCTCTTTAGGACTCATGGCTTCTTTTTGGGGGTCTTGACAGAGTACTGCAAGGATGAACTCAGTTTTCTTTAAGAGACTTGGCACTGAGACTCTGATCATGTTACAATGAGTATATGAACAACACATACTTCAATTGATGTATTTTAAAGAAAAAAAATATTTTCATGTGACACATGGGAAAAAATTTGAAACTGGGAGCCATGACAAGGGAGTGTAATGTATAGTATATGAAATTCCCACATAATCAATAAAAATCATATGTTAACAACTTTTACAATGACTTTTAATATGGAGAAAAGATTCTGCTAAATGAGAGCAGAGTTTTACTTTGACAATCATGCTTTCAAGGAACTAATTATGTAGCAGAGAATCTTAGCCATAAACTAGTGGTTACCTAGCTACTTCAGACCCCTTGAGCTCAGGTGTCACCTCTGAACAATCCGTTCTGGCACTGACACTGAGTATAAAAGGCTTATCTGGTGGAACACAAATTGAGACAATGCAGCTCTTGTGTCCCAGCATGTAACACAGACCCATTTCTGTGTCCTGAAGGCTGGGTATTAACTGTAAACCCCAGAACTAGGAGTATTGCTCACTGACCACTCTGTAGTACATAGCTGAAAATCCATCCAGTTCAGTGAAGGCAATCCTGTTTATAGAAGGTTGGCAACACTAGCGTGGAATCACTCCAGCTGTCAAATACTTTATTTCTGATCTGTTCTCCTTTTCCATACACTGATCTTTCTCTGTTTCAGCAAACCAGGCCCAGGAATTGTTTGGTTACCTTCTCTTTTCCCTACTCTTAAAGATTCAGTACCACAGGGATACCTAGACTCTGCCACCTCTTATGTCAATAAGAATATGAAGGTCCATTTAGTGAGTATGGGAGTAACTGTTCAGTTCAAAGTCACAACCTAGGAAATTTCAGATCCAAGACAACAGTAGGAGACCATATTGTCATGCTGTACAGCTCTTTAATCCCACATCATGTTGAAGCTTCCCTATTTAGAAAGCTGTCCAATTAAATAAACATTAAATTTTCATTTCATACCTGACATTGTCACAGAGGTAAACAGGAATAAATGTTTGTGATGTGGATAAAGGGATAAGATAAAGGCTTGGTGGGTTTCACAAGAAAAAGTCACATGTGCACATGATCAGAGACTCTGGACACTTAGGAAACTTTGTTTACTCATCTCTATGGAAAACTCAAGATTCTCTCAGGTGCTAATTTCTTAAGAGGGAGAATGATATCATGAAACAGGTAAAAGCCAGTAACAGTTTCAGGAGCCAGTTATTAAAAGGGATAAGTGGACCTTGTTGTAGTCATTCAGCACAACTGAGAACATTTCATACTAAACCATACACAGCAGGCCGAGAGAGGGAGAAAGATAGAGACAAAGAGAGAAATAACTAGAGAGACAGATTTAGAAATAAAAAGACTGAAAAAAGATATAAAGTGACAGAAACTGAGAGACAGAGACGCCATTCTGTATGGTTGCATATCAAACTCAAATCACACCTTCCTATAATATAAATCCAATAAGAATTATACAATCTAAGATGTCCATACCTCCTAAAGGTTCCCAGATATTTCCTCACTGGGCATTCAAAATGTACATTGAGGAGCTGCTATGGGACATTGTGTTTCAAATCTCCAGGAAGTAATAGAAGATGCAGGGACTTATAGGCTAAAAGAACATAGTTATCCTGATAGTTTGTCATTCTATATAATAATAAAGTCCCAGCAACTTAAAAGTTCTAAAGACCAGGACTGACAATATCCTTTAAGAAAAATGTGGAATATTTGCATAATGGATATTTCTGCAGCTAAGAGAATAACATCATGATATTTTCAGGCAAATGGATGGAACCAGGAAAAATCATCCTGGGTGAAGTAAATAAAATGCAGAAAGACAAATATGTTATGAGGTCACTTATTAGAATTCGCCTAATGGTGGCAGGTAAAGTTCCAAAAGGCCATCTATTGTGACCAAACCAGTCTTCCACAAGGTAGATTGATGGTAGTTAATTGAGTTGTTAAGGGTACCCTAAGAACATATTCAAGAAAACTAGGCTTTTGTTATTAAAATATGCTGCTCTCTGCCCTTACCACATAGATCAGTGTAATGTTCATGGATTCACAGAAATGCTTCCTTCTGCAGCAAATGGGATTGCATACACTGACACAGAGTCTGATATTATTCAGAGACAGACCTTAAACACTGAGCTCTAAATGGTATTTCCTATGAAATTCTCTCTTCTCAGAGCTCTGAGAAGACTACAGGGTAGAAGGCATGAAGAGTGTCAAAAATTGAGGGAATTATGGACACAAGATGATTTCCCTGAAATCAGGCTGCACAGAAATACATTGCACCAAGCCTTCATTAGACCTGATAAACTAGGATCAGATAGAAGGGGAAGGAGGACCTCCCCTACAACATAACTAGAGGAAGGGCATAGAGGTAGAAGAAGGGGGTGGGTGGGACTTGAAGGAGAAGTGGGAGGGGCAACTGAAGGGATACAAAGTGTCCAAATGTTAATAAATAAATACATAAGAAAAACTGTGATCAACTCCTGCTGTTTAGCCCTTTGCAGAGATACTCTTAGATTCAAAATGACAATATTTTCCTAAGATTACCTTGTAAATTATTTTTCTTAATAATAGATGTTATGTCCTTCCTAATCTAAAGGTGGGATTAACATCATTTTTAGGTTTATGTAAAGAGAAATGTCACACTGCTCTGGAAACTGTCTTATCCTTTTAAACATGAGATATTTTCATGGGTAAAAAATATTAGTTATGCCTATGTAAAAAAGACACAAGAGGCTTAAAGATGGCAAAGTGCATGCTAACCTAGTTTAGTCTGAAAAACTCAAAAATTGTATTCATATGTTTAAAAAATAAAACTGTCCACCCCATATCAAAAAGAGGCCAAGCCAAAGAGTAGCCAAAACCAATGTAAAAATCCAGGTACAAGATGCCTAGGATATGCTTAACACTAAGGATAAGAGAGTTTATATGCTAATGCTAAGAAAGTTTATATAAAGTTCAGCTATAAAAGGAATAACTTCTCATTCTATGTAAACAAGGGGATAGGACAAATAGTTCCAACATATATAAAAATGTAGGACTTATGTTATGCTCATATTCTAAATTTAAAAAAGGAATTTATATAAAGTTTACTTAAAACATGCATTTTCTATTGCTCAAGGCAAACAGTTTTAGGAGGGAGTAACTATTGCCCAGCATTGTCTTCTAGGTTAACAAATAAACCCAGTCTCTGTTTGGTGATTTGGTTATACAGCTGCTTAGGATTAAGATAGTTGTCAGTAAATATTACTCTCACATACAACACTTTTTGACAAGGCCGAAGGATGGATCAGTTGGTGCCCAAAAAAAGGGACAATGAAAATGAAGGGCAACATGAGAAAGGCTGGTTTTTGGAGCTTCGGGTGCCTAAGAAAAAAATGTGCTTTGTGATGACTGCACATAGCAGGAACAAAGACAAGATAGGCAGGCAGTGAAATCATGGGGTAGAGAAATAGCAAGGAGATGCTAATGAGGAATATAAAGTCAATGCTAATAAAAGTGAGGAACTGGAAGAAACACCCTTATCCACTTTAGTTTGTAAATGAAGTAAGTCCCTGGTTCTCAGGTGAAGGTACCATCAATCTTGATAACTTGAAAAAAGGAATCTCACAAGCTAAAGAGTTACTTGGGAAAATTAGAACAGCCAAACAGACAGGAGAAAAAAAAGGACTTCTAAGGTTATTTCAAATGTTCATAAAGGAGCACAAATAGATTTGTGTAATTTGAGAGCAGAAAATAATTTAGGAGCTAGAAGGTGGGGATGAAATGGAGTCAGAGGAAAAAACTTCCAAGTCTCATACTTCAGACTGGCTTCCTGCACCCTCTGTCCCTATGGCTTTCCCTGCCCCATGTACAGAAGATACTGGACGAATGCAAGAGGATATTACTGTTCCCGAGAGAAAGTCCAATTATAAAGGGAACAAGTTCAGTTATTAAGGGAATTAGAGAAATTAAAATTACAAAATAACAACAACAACAATAATAATAATAATAATAAAATTGGATTGTTTGCACTGTTAAATATTAAAGTCTGGTTTTGACTTTTAAAATGTAATTGTACTTTATGAATGCTTTGTTTTAATATTACAAAAACAGGTTTAAAAATATATTTGAATGTGTAAAAATGCAGGTACTGCGGTTGTTTCTTGTCTTTGCATTTGTTTGTTTTTTTTTGTTTGTTTGTTTTGTTTTGTTTTGTTTTTGTCTGCTGGCTTCTGTTTTGGTTTCTGGTTTTGGTTTGCTTGTGAGGTCTGTGAAAGTTGGAGAGTTTCCAATCTGGTCGAGGGAATATGGAGGATGCTCCAATTCCTGGAGAGAGGCACCTAATGTTCTACTCCTTTGGGGACCAGGAGAGAGGGGCACTGGGACTGTGTGATAAGAGGGCTGCTGGAGACCACTCTCCATCTGGAAGCTGTGGAGAGGTCTATGAGGGCTCTGCTCCTTCTGAATCTATGTGTGTGGAGCAGACCCATGAGGGATCCACTCCTTCTCAAATCTGTGGAACTTGTGTCTTGTAGGAGATGGTCAAGTCCTGGTATTTGGGTATTCTGCTTACTCCAAGGTGACAATGTCAGATTTCTATGTTCCTTATGTATCTCTCTGTGTGTGTATGTTTATCTCAATATTTGGGTATTTTTAGACTTGAGACAATTTGAATCAACACCTCTGAGTTTGGCCCTGGAACATCGGAGATAAATACTATAAAATATTTTAAAAGTTATCAGGTATTTTAAAACAGTCTAACAAAGAACATAACATTTTCTTAACTTTTTCAGGAAATAAAAAAAAAGATCCTTGGTAATTTTATTATGTTTACAAAGCAAAAGCAAGCCATGCTGTTTAAGCCAATTAAACAAAAACTACAGTTTTAACAATATATTTACATAAAAAGTATAAAATTTGTTATTCTTTTTTCAAAAAAAAAAAGCTGGAGATTCTTCAATGCAAAATGTTTGCTTATGTTCTTTTACAGAAAAAAAAGGACTACAGTTCCATGTTACCCCAGGGTTATGCAGGTTTATATTCAGATCATTGTTAACCATTATATAAAGTATATGCCTAGATGCCAGTACCTAAATGATTTAATGCTGTTTTATTCTGACCTATACATTTGGTATGTCCAGAATATTCCATTTTTGCTGAGGGCTAAAGGGTAAGTTTAATTCTCTGTTTAATGTTAAATAAAACTTTTATCCTTTAATTTTTTGCTGTTAAGTTTTAATACAATATGGTAAGATTAATAAGATTAATTAGATTAATAATGCTAGCCCCTTTATAAATTAGGTTTAATTGAATATTTTATTTGAATTTATTTTAAAAAAGCAGACTTAAAGATATGCTAAAGATTATAGATGAGTACAAGATTGAGTTTTATCTAGTCTCTTTATTTAGGTTGTTTTTATTTTTTAAGGTTAAATCTAAAATTGGTAACTATAAGGTTTCCCTATGAAGATGTATCTAAAATTTGTTTCTAAAACATGTACTTAAAAAATATGCCAAAATTGAGATTATCGCATCCTGCTTTATACGATGAAGTTTTGACCAGATAATGAAGGTAAACAAAGAGTAACTCAAATATGCTGGCCCTCAGACTTGACAGAGATCTGATAAATATGGGCATTTTAACATATGTAAGCTTATTATGACAGACTCTAAATGGTTGAGGCACAAAAAAAATTTAATTCAGTTTTTACAGGTACAACCTATAGTTTTTCCATTTAAAACAAAATTAGCCTAATTATTGATACTTTTAACTGCATTTACTGATGCTTCAGTATCTGGTGTTGCTGCCTATGCTTATAAAAGAAAAAAAACAACAATATCTTTTCAGTTGTTTAACACATCTGCACAAAGAGCAGAGTTACCTGCAGTAATAAGCAGTCTTTGACATTTTTACAGATAGTGTATATGTAGCTCAATCTTTGCCTGGATTAGAGACTGCAGGTCAAATTCAGACATCTTCTCCTGCTGGAATTTTATTTTTACAAATTCAAACTTTGAATCAAAAACAAAACAAAACAAACAAACAAAAAAACAAAACAAACAAACAAACAAAAAAAACCTTTCCCTTTTTTATAGGATATTTGAGGGCTCATTTTAATTTGCCAGGACCCCTGTCTAAAGAAAATGCATTGACAGATAGTCACCAAAGTTTATTGTTCAGAGTTAAAAAGAACCCAGGATGCCCATAATATGCATCATCTTAACAGTCAAACCTTGAGACTTAAATATGGATTGACTAAGGAACAGGCCAGTAGTATAGTCAAGGGTTGCCGTACTTGTCCTCAATTTCAGTCTGTTCCTCTTTTGGGTGTCAATCCCAAAGGATTGATTCCAATGCAGACTTGGCAAATAGATATTACTCAAATTGCTGAATTTAAACAATTAAAATATGTACATATGTGACTAGATACCTATTCTGGATTTGTTTTTGCCACTCTTCAAATGGCAAAAGCTGCAAAAAAAAAAAAAAATGTTATTGCTCAATGTCTAAAGGCTTTCAATGTTCCATGAGTTCCTAAAGCAATGGAACAGGATATACTAACAAATCTTTTAAAAGATTTTGTCAACAGTTTCAAGCTTCTCATATAACTAAAATACCTTACAATCCTCTAGGAAAGGCATGGTAGAGCATGCCCCTGAAACAATTAAGATTTATTTGCAAAAAACAAAGAAAGGAGAGCCGCTCCCCTGGACACCTAAGGATCATCTTAATCATGTTGTTTTCATTCTGAATTTTTAAATATCAGAACGAAATACCAGGATAAACCTGGTAAATCTGCATCAGATAGATTTTGGCATACAGAAACCAGGAAAACTTTTGCTAAAGTAAAATAGAAGGATATTTTAAGAAATAATTTATGGTTATAACCTAGAACCTTTGCTCAGAGGAAGCTCCTGGTAGCTCAATAACCAATTAGTTTCTTATAGTAAGGGGAACAGGGACTATCTCTGACAAGAAATCAATGTCTGCCTCTTTGACCTCCCCACCCTCCAAGGGATGAGCAGTCCTGCTAGGCCATAAAGGAGGACGTTGCAGTCAGCCCTGAAGATACCTGATAAAACAGGGCCAGATGAAAGGGGAAGGTCCTCCCCAATCCATGGACTTAGAAAAGGGCAGGGAGAAGCTGAGGGAGCAATTGGGAGGGAATAAGGGAGCGGGATCTAGCTGGGATACAGAGTTAATAAAATCTAACTAATAATAATAAACAATAAAAAAAAGCAATGGCATGGACTGGACCCTGTACTCATATGGGGATGAGGATCTGTCTGTGTTTTTTTGCACAGGAAAATGATGAAGCTTGATAGATACTGGAACTTCTGATGTGAGAAATGGATGAGATGTTTTCTCCTAACAATGATAATGATGTTAATGAAAACCCCTCCAGTAAAGATGACTTTTTATTGGGTGTATATTCCTAATCTACTACATACAGGTTTCTGGGATAACCCAGAAGTCCTTGTTTATGTCAACAAGAGTGGTTGCTGGGTTTTCCTGCTTTTGAAGGAACAGAAGTAAAACAGAATCTTAACTTTTCAGAAATAGGTAGAGGTCATCCTCTTTGCTTTACCAGGAAGCTTACCATTCTCACCTTTCCAGATCAAAGGTCGGAATGCCTACTCTAAAGTTGGGGTGGCAGCTCAAGTCTCCCTTTGCAACCAGAGAAAGCAGAACATTGGCAGGATAATATTGTCCCTTTCTACTAGAGTTAAGAATGGCAGTCTTACATCTTCAACGAGTTACCCACCTTGTAAAAAAGGGGTTCAATGTACTTGTCCTCGATTGATGGTTCCATGGACAATATGCATGGGAGAAAACCCACCATCTACTTCTGGGCAATGACCCTTCATTTACAGTCAGGGACTGGACTGGTCTGTTGTTAAGGGTATTAAGAATTTGGCTTCTGGTAAAGGCAGTCAAAATTCCTTTTTTTTTAGAAAAAAGCTGGACTTTGGAGGACTTCAAATAAAAATTGGCAAACCTATGTATCGAAATTGGGGGCTGCATTGTGAAATATAGGGAAAACAAGTAGCTTTGCTAAATTAATCAAGTATACTTCTATTTTGGCATGTGTTAATCCTCCTTATTTACTGCTAATTGAAAATATTGTAGTAAGTCATTTTAAGAACAATGATATCTATTCTATTGAATGTATATATTACAATCTTACTAATTGTGTTAGTGCTGAAAATAATGCTCTTTCAGTATTAGTTGTTCAGCAACTAATGTGCTTTTGTTATGATTCCTGTTAGGGTTTCTGATTCTTGGTATGATGAGTCAGAATTTAATTGGACTCAGATTCAGAATTATCTTGGTGGTATTTGGTCTATCAAAACTTCTCATTGGACATGTTAACGATGAGAAAATAAGATCCATGACATAGAACCTCTAAGAAACCTAGGTTAGAATTGACCAATACAGCCTGGGATATATTTACTAGACCAAGGAGAAGCTTTTGATTCTTTGACTCTGTGTTTAATTGGGAACTGACACTTGCAGGCATGGTGGGGATTGGTTTTTTGGCATATGCCTGCCTTCCTTGTGTGTTACAGTTCCTTCTTCAAGAACTTCAATGCATGCAAGTACAGTTGCACGAACTTAAATCAAAGATCTCTAACAATCTCATTTGATATGGAAGTAAGTGAATAACATGTAAGAGTAAAATTGTGGTTTTTCCAACCTAAGGAGGCTCATAAAAATTGCATCTGAGACCTTGATGACGAGTAAGGAAAAATGCACATTTCCCCAACCTAAGTAAAGCTTTTCATAAAACAAAGAAGGGAGAAATGAAGGAAACTTGTAATTGGAATTCTGCCTCCTGGCCATAGCTGATGCAGGTCTTACTTAAGTTCCATGTCACAGAGACTGTCCTTGCAAGTAGTGTGTTCTGAGTCCGAGAAGTAGATAGCACACTCCCTGCAACCTTGAGAACCAAAGAGCGAACTTGGTGTAACCCTGTGTGAATTGCTGGGTTGAGTGAATTGTCTTTCCAGGAGGTACAGATATGTTGCTAATGTGAAAAAAAAAAAAAAAAAAAAAAACCTTTGTAACCTTTGCTTTATAAACTTTGTCATTTTTATTGTTTGTTATTATTATTTACATTTTATCAACTCTGCATCCCAGCTGTGGGATTCCCATTCCCCCATTCCCTCCCAATCCCACCCTCCCTTCCTCATCTTCTCTCTGCCCCTTTCCAAGTCCACTGACTGGAGAGGACCTCCTCCCCTTTCCTCTGGCCCTGTTTTATCAGGTATCTTCAGGGCTGGCTGCAAAGTCCTCCTCTGTAGCCTAGCAGAACTGCTCCTCCCTTGGGGAGTGGGGAGTCAAAGAGCCTGCCATTGAGTTCCTGTCAGAGATAGTCCCTGTTCCCCATACGATGGGAAACCAATTGGTTATTGAGCTTCCACAAGCTTCATTCGAGTAAAGGATCTAGATTATATCCATACATGGTCTTTGGTTGGAGAAACAATTTCAGAAAAAAACCCTGTTCCCAGTTATATTTGGTCCTTGTGGGGCTGCTATCCTTTCCCTGTCATATTAACTCCACTTCTACCAAAGGTTTGGTTATGAGTCTTAGTATCTGTTTTGAAACACTGCTTAGTAGGATCTTTCAGATGCCTTCTGCAGTAGACTTCTGTCATATGTCCCATGAACATTTCATTTTTCTTTCTAATTGAGAATTGATCATCTTACCTCATGTCTGCTTTCTTGTTTATTTCCTTTAGGTGTATAAACTTCATTATGTTTATTATATCTTGTAGGTCTATATAAGTGAGTATATATCATGTTTGTCTTTCTCCTTCTGGGATACTTCACTCAGAATGATCTTTTCTAGATCCCACCATTTGCCTGCAAATTTCATGATTTCCCCCTTTTTGATTGCTGAGTAGTATTCCATTGTGGAAAAATACCACAATTTCTGTATCCATTCCTCTGTTGATGGACATCTGGGTTTTTTCCAGGTTCTGTCTATTACAAATAAAGCTGCTACAAACACATTTGAGCAAATTTCCTGTGTGTACTTGAGCAAATTTTGAGTATATACCTAGCAGTGGTATAGGTGGGTCTTTAGGAAGCATTATTCCTAATTGTCTGAGTAAGCACCAGATTGACTTCCAAAGTGGTTGTACCAGTTTACATTCCCACCAGCAATGGAGGAGGGTTCCCCTTTCTCCACAACCTCTCCAGCATGTGTTGTCACTTGAGTTTTTCATCTTGGCCATTCTGATGGGTGTAAGGTGAAATCTCAGGGTTGTTTTGATTTGTATTTCTCTAATGGCTAATGACATTGAGCATTTCTTTAAGTGTTTCTCTGCCATTCGATATTCCTCTATCGAGAATTCTGTGTTTAGCTCTGTTCCCCATTTTTTAATTGGATTACTTGGTTTGTTGCTTTTCAGCTTTTTTAGTTCTTTATATATACTGGATATTAGCCCTCTGTCAGATAAAGGGTTGGTGAAGATTCTTTCCAAATGTGTAGGCAGGATTTTTGTTTTGATGATAGTGTCTTTTGCTTTATGCTTTATAAACTTTGATTGCATGTTCTGTGAACTGAGACTTGGAAAGGAATCTGTCTTTTCTCTATTTTTTGCAATTCTGTCCCCCCTATTTACACTCCCTCTTTCAGGTGGACCTTGTTAGACTAGCCCACAGGACTCTCAGGATACCTTCTCTTTTCCCTGCTCTTAAAGAACCAATACTCCAGGGAACCCTAGACCCTGCAACCTATGATATAATTAAGAATGTGAATGTCCATTTAGTAAATAAAACAATAACTGTTCAGTTCAAAGTCACAACCTAGAAAATTTCATATCCAAGAGCACAGAAAGAGACCCCCTTGTCATTCAGTACATTCCCCTTAATCTCATATTTCCAGACATTTCCTCACTGGGGAGAAAGAGCTAGAAAGACAGATTCAGAAATAGAGAGACCTAGACCAACAGAAAAAAAAGATATAATGTGACAGAGACTGAGAGACAGAGACTCCATTCTGTTTGGTCATTTTCTTTGGCATATCAACCTCATAGCACAACCTCCTATAATATAACTCCAATAAGAATTATATTTTCAGCTAAAAGATGGAGGTGTCAGGAGGACACTGTTTCTTAGGAGCTGGAAGCAGTGTTGGCACTGTGACCAAGAGACTGAACTCTGCGACCTAAAACACCAGTGTTTGTGATTGCCAGGTAAGAGGAAAGCATATGGTGTGGAAATCAACTGGATCCAGACTTCAGGTTACCCAATAAATACCTGGAAAATGTTTTGGGGATGAGCAGGCGCACCTGCTGCCCCAGATTTGAGGACACAGGTTCTGCAGCACCCCCCAGCTGCCATCCAGGACTGTGATTCACAGACTCTGGCACAGAATCAGGCTCTCATCCTCCAGACCAGAGTAGATACCTCAATTAAGGGTCCAGAGTGGAGTGCACAGCCTCTGACCCAAAGTTGGCCCAGATCAAGGACCCCAACCACCATATCCAACAGGGGAGCACAGCCTCTAGCCCAGAGTGACTCACCAACCCTCTATGCCTGAGCTGAGCTCTTAGTTGCCATCTCAGAGAGGTGTGCACAGCCTCTGGCCCAGAAAGGGACACACACTGCCAGCCCAGATTTGAGCACAGAGCAGAGCCCCCAGTCACCATCTGAGACAGAGAAAAACCGCTTCCAGCCAAGACTGAGATGCCCAGCCTCCAGACCAGAGTGGAGCTCGCAGTTGCTACCATAGAGAGGAGTGCACAGCCTTGGGCACAGAGCAGCACCCCCAGCCACCATCTCAAACTTGGGCACACGTTCTCCAGAGCATAGCTCTCAGCCTGTGGCCCAGAGACTTGCTGGGGGTATCTCTCAACTTCACAGACAGAACTGTGTGCCCCAGGGTACCAGACTGAGTTTCCGTGTTGGGAGAAAATCCGACAGCTAGGGAATCAGCAGGTTCTTCAAGAGGGCTGTAACTGGAAAACAGTGCAGCAGCTCACTAAATTCAGAATGAGAAACCAGCAGTGGGGCAGCTGTCTTGAGGACTTCTACAGGAGAAAGGAGAGCCCCCCTGACTAACAAAGACTACAACTACTACTTAGGTCTAAATGCCTGAGGTGAACAGTGGCAATTCCTGGGAAACATTGGCCATACAGTGACCATACCCAAAAATCACAGGAGGCCTCTTTCAGGAAAAATCATCTTCCTGCCAAGGGGATTCTCCCTGCTCCAGTATTACAGGAAGCAGCAGAAACTAACAGCCAACACCTAAAACAGCCCAATGAGTAGAGGTCATCATAAAAGCTTAGCCAACAAAAAACAGAACAACATGGCATCTCCAGAACCCAGCCATCCAGGAGCAAAGAGTCCTGGACACTCCAGCATAATTGAAATACAAGAAGATGCCCTTATATCTAAGCTGATGAAGAGGATAATATAGGAAACAAATAAAATAAGTAAAGAATAGGAGGAAGACAAAAATCAAACAGATTATGGCCATCTGTGAAGAAATATGGGAAGATACAGCCAAACAGTTTGTAGCCTTAGGAGAAGAAATAATTAAACCACTGAAAAAAATAAAAGAAACAGAGGAATGTTCAAACACTTGAAGAAACTAAAAGTAAGACAAGAAAATACAATCAGACAGGTGAAGGAAATAAACAAAACAACTCAAGATCTGAAGATAGAATTGGAAAACTTAAAGAAAACACAAATGGAGGAAGTCATGGAGAGGAAGAATTTAGGGAAGAAAACAGAAACTATAGAGGTAAGCATAACCAACAGAATACAAGAGATGGAAGAAAGAATCTCAGGTGTAGAGAAATACAATGGAAGAAATTGATGTATCCATCAAAAAAAAATGTTAAATCCAAAAAAATGCTGACACAGACCATCCAAGAAATCCAAGACAATATGAAAGTACAAAACCTAATTTTATAATAGGAATTGAGGAAAAAGAAGATTCCCTGCTCCACAGCCCAGAAAATATCTTCAACAAAATAATAGAAGAAAATTTCCCTAACTTAAGGGAGAGGCCTAAAGATTACAAGAGGCCTACAGAACACAAATAAATTAGAGCAGAAAAGAAAATTCTCCTGCCACATACTAATCAAAACAGTAAGTACACAAGACAAAGAAAAAATCCTGAAAGCTGCAAGGGAAAAAAGGCCAAGTAACATATAATGGCAAACCCATCAGAATCACACCTGACTTCTCAACGGAAAAAAAAATGAAAGCAAGATGGGCCTGGACTGACATAATGCAGAACCTAGGAGAACACAGATGTCAGCTCAGGCTATATATCCAGCAAAAATCTCAGTCATTATACATGGAGAAAACAAGATATTCAATGACAAAAACAAATTCAAACAATACCTACCCAGAAATCCAGCATTACAGAAGATACTAAAAGGAAAAATAAAACCCAGGAAAACTAACTACATTCAAGAAAACACAGGAAACAAATAACCTCACTACAGCAAAACCAAAAGTAGCCAAGCACACAAACAAACTACCACAGACAACAGCAAAATCAAAGCATCTAAAGGCCACTGGTCATTATTCTCCATTAACCTCAATGGACTCAACTCTACAATAAAAATCACATACTAACAGAATGGATGGATAAACAAGACCCAACAATCTGTTACATAGAAGAAACACACCTAAATCCCAAAGATTAACATTACCTGAGAGTAAAGGGCTGGAAGGCTGTTTTCCAAGAAAATGGAACCAAGAAGCATTCAGGAATAGCCATTCTACTATCTGATAAAATAGACTTACAACCAAAACTAATTAAAAGAGATGGAAAAGGACACTTAATATTCATCAAGGGAAAAATCCACAAAGAAAACATCACAATCCTGAACATCTATGCCCAAAATACAAGGGCACCCACATTTGTAAAAAAAAAAAAAAAAAAAAAAAAAATGATAAAATTTAAAATATACATAGATCCCCACACATTAATAGTGGAAGACTTCAACACCCCACTATCAAGAAAGGACAGGTCAACAAAACAGAAATTAAACAAAGAAACAATGACAGTAAGAGAAGTCATAAATCAAATGGACCTAACAAATGTCTACAGAACCTTTCAGCCAAACGCAAAAGAATTTACCTTCTTGTCAGCACCTCATGGAACATTCTCCAAAATAGACCTCAAAGTGGGTCACAAAACAAGTCTCAACACATACAAGAAGACTGAAATAATTCCATGTATCCTATCTGACCAACATAGTCTAAGGCTCGATCTCAACTACAACAGAAATAACAAAAAGCTTATGCACGCATGGAAAATGAACAAGTTACTACTCTATGACAGTTGGATCAGGGAAGAAATAAAGAAATCAAAGTTTTCCTAGAATTCCATGAAAATGAAGACACAACATACCCAAAATTATGGGGAAAAAATGGAAGCAGTGCCAAGAGGAATGTTGATAGCACTAAGTGCCTACAAGAAGAAATTAGAAATATTTCATGCTAGCACCCTAATGGCTCACCTGAAAGCTCTAGAAAAAAAAAAGAAGCAGACACAAAAGAGGAGTAAATGGCTGGAAATAATCAAACTCAGGGCTGAAAACAATCAATTAGAAACAAATAAAACTATTGAAAGAATCAATGAAACCAAGAGCTGGTTCTTTGAGAAAATCAACAAGATAGACAAACCCTTAACCAAACTAACTAAGTGGCAAAGAGACACTATCCAAATCAACAAAATCAGAAATCAAAAGGGGGACATAACAATAGACACTGAGGAAATCTAAATAATCATTAGGAGTTACTTCAAAAGTCTGTATGCCACAAAATTTGAAAATTTAAATAAAATGGACAATTTCTTGATCAATTTGACTTACCAAAGCTGAATCAGGACCAGGTAAATCAATTAAATAGTCCTATATCCCCTAAGGAAATAAAAGTGGTCATCAAAAGTCTCCCATCCAAAAAAAGCCCAGGACCAAATGGTTTCAGCACAGAATTCTACCAGACCTTCAAAGAAGAGCTAACACCAATATTCTTCAAACTATTTCACAAATTAGAAATGAAAGGAAAACTACCAAACTCATTCAAAGAAGTCACAGTCATGTTGGTGCCTAAACCTCACAAAGACCCAACAAAGAAAGAGACATTCAGGCCAATCTCCCTTACGAACATTGATGAAAAAATACTCAGCAAAATACTTGCAAACCAAATACAAGAACACATCAAGGATATCATCGATTATGACCATGTAGGCTTCATCCCAGGAAGGCAAGTTTGGTTCAATATATGAAAATCTATCAATGATAGCCCTGCAGACTATCAATGCAGATGTTGAGACTTACAGCCAAACTTTGGACAGAATGCAGGGAATCTTATGAAGGAAGTGGGAAGTGGTAAGATCTGGAGGACAGGAGCTCCACAAGGAGAACAATAGAACCAAAAAAAATTTGAACACAGAGGTTGTTCCTGAGACTCATACTCCAACCAAGTACCATGCATGGAGATAACCTAGAAACCCTATACAGATATAGCCCATGGCAGTTCAGTGTCCAAGTGGGTTCCATAGTAATGGGAACAGAGACTTCTTCTGACAGGAACTGATAGGCCTGCTCTTTGATTACCTCCCCTTGAGTGGGGAGCAGCCTTATCAGGCCACAGAGGAAGACAATGTATCCACTCCTGATGAGACCTAACAGACTAGGATCATAAGAAGGAAGAAACCCCTACTGGTGGACTTGGGGAGGGGCATGTGTAGAGAAGAGGGAGAAAGGGAAGAATTGGGAGGGAAGGTAGGGAAATAGATGGAGGGATACCAAGTAAATAAAGTGTAATTAAAAATAAAATTAAATTAAAATTAAAAAAAGAATTATATTTTGTAACAAGGCCATACCTCCATCCCAGATATTTCCTCTCTGGGGACTCCACATGTAAATAGATGTGCTTCAAGAAAACATTTCAATCCAAATCACCAGGATGTGGAAATAGGTGAAGGAAATTCTAGGCTAAGAACAAAGTTATACTGATAGTTTGTCTTTCAATACAAAGATTAAAGTCCCAGCAACTTCCAAGGACAAAAAACAGGACTGACAAACTTCTTTGGGATGAATGTGGAATAATTCCATAACGGAGTATTATTCATCTAAGAAAATGACATCACAATATTTTCAGGCAAAAGGACGGAACCAGGGAAAATAATCCTGGGTGAAGTTACTAAAATACCGAAAGATAAATATGGTATGTAGTCACTTATTAGGAGGTCTACTATTAGTGAGGGATAAAGTTCCAATAGGCCATCTATTGTTACTAACCGAGTGTTCCACTAGGGAGAACAGGGGGTCAATTAATTGAGTTGTTGTGCCAGTGCATCCTACAGAAAATTTCAAGCAATCCTGGCTATTATTATTGAAATATGTTCCTCTCTGCCCTCTAATAATAGATCAGTGCAATGTTCTAACATACACAGTGATGCTTCCTTCTGCATCAAATGAAATTGTATACAGAGACACACAGTCCAATATTATTCAGGGAGATACCTTAAAACACCCACCTCTACATGGGATTTCCCTAAGAAATTCTTCCTCAGCTCAGAACTCTGGGAAGCCTGCAGGAAAGTATGCAGGAAGAGTCCCATAAGTAGAGGGAACTGAAGTCACAAGGAGAAAAAAAATTCCCGAGAATCAGGCCTCAGAGTAAAGTGATGCAACCAGCCTGGTTGACACCTGATAAACTAGGGTCAGATAGAAGAGGGAGGATGATCTCCCTTATCAGGGAACTCGGGAAAGGGCATAGGGGTAGAAGAAGTGTGGGTGGTAATTGGAGGAGAAAAAGGGAGGGGACAACAGAGGGGAAACAAAGTGAACAAATTGTAATAAAGAAATAATAAGAAAAAGTATGATCAAGGTGATGAAGTACAGAGCTCTTCTTGACTGATGGCTTGTTTTTGGGGTTGGTGCCAGTGTGTAGCAAGGATGAACTCAGTTTTCTTTAAGAGACTTGGCACTGAGATTCTGATCATATTCCAATGAGTAGATGAACAACACATACTAGAATTGATGTATTTTAAAGAAAAAAATTAGTATGACGCATGGGTACAGATTTGAAGTTGCGACATTGGTGAAGGAGTGTAATGTATGTTATATCAAATTCCCACTTAAGCAATTAAAAAATGTGTGGACAACTTTTACAATGACTTTCAACATGGGAAAAGATTCTGCTAAAGAAGGACAGAGTTTGACTTTATAAGTCATGCTTTCCAGGAACTCATTAGGTAGCAGACAATCCTAGCCATGAATTAGGGGTTACACAGCTACCTCTGTTCCCAAGAACTCACCTGGCACCTCTGAAGAAGCTATCCTGGAACAAACACTACATTTAGAAGTTTTGTCTCATGGACCACAGCAGGGAACACAGCTTTTCTTGTGTCCAAGGCATATAACAGAGACGTATTTCTGTGTCTTGGGCCCAGGTAAACATAAACACCTGGATCAAGACAATTGCTCACTGACTACTGAGAATGACAGAGCTGACAATCCAGCAGGTCAGTCAAGGTAACAGTGCTCAAAGAGGGTTGACAACAATAGTGTGGAACATGACCAGCTGTCAAGAAGTTTACTGCGCCTTAGTTTTCTTTTTATATACACCTACCTTTCTCTTTTAGCAAACAAGTCCCAGGAATTTTCTGGATTCCTTCTCTTTTCCTTGCTCTTAAAAAATCTCAAAACCCCAGGAAATGCTAGACCCTGCCAGGCTATTTATATCAATAAGAAAGTGAAGGTCCATTTAGTAAGTACGTGAGTAACTGCCCAGTTCAAAGTCACAACCAAGGATATTTCAGATCCAATAACACAGTAGTAACTACCTTGTCATTTGGTACATTCCCTTTAATCCCACATCACTTTGAAGCTTCCCTACTTAGGAAGCTGTCCAATTAAAAAACATTGCAATTTCATTTCTGGACACTGAGAATGTTTGTTTACTCATCTCCATGGAAACCTCAAGAGTCTCTCAAGTGCTGATTGGCTGAGAGGGAGAATGATATCAAGAAACAAGTGAAAGCCAGTAAGAATTTCAGGAGCCAGTTATTTAAAGGGCCAAGTGGACAGACTGCTTGAGAGAAAAGATTGTTAGCCCTATATACCTCAATCTGGGCAGCTGAAAGCACATAACCCAGAAATGACAGTTCCTGTGTGCAAGACTCTTAGTTCAGGAAAAGTGTCACATATTTCTTTCAAGTGGTCATTAATAAACTTACTTGTCCTTGACATGTGAGTTTCACATTATCACAGAGTCCATTATTATTTGTTAAATACAGATATGTCCTCAGTCAGTGAATTACTTACTGGGAAAACACTCTCTGAATAAGGCAACTCTTTGAACACAAAGCATTTAATTGGGACCATTCAGGATATCAAGTCAGCAAGCACTCATCTTGTTGTAGTCTTTCAGCAGAACTGAGAGCTTTTCATATTGAAACACAGGTGGTAGGCAGAGAGAGGGAGACAGATAAAGAGCTAGAGAAAGTGATTCAGAAATAGGAAGATCTGGAGAGGACAGGAACTCCACAAGGAGAGCAAGAGAACCAAAAAATTTGAACACAGGGGTCTTCTTAGAGACTCATACTCCAACCAAGTACCATGCATGGTAAGGATAACCTAGAACCCCTGTAAAAATTTAACCCAAGGCAGTTTAGCATCCAAGTAATGGGAAGAGGGAATGCTTCTGACATAATCTGATTTGCCTGTTCTTTGATCACTTTCCCCTGAAGAGGGAGCAGCCTTACTAGGCCACAGAAAATAACAATGCAGCCACTCCTGATGAGATCTGATAGACTAAGAACAGAAGGAAGGAGAGGAGGACCTCCCCTATCAGTGGACTTGGGGAGGGGCATGGGTGAAGAAGGGGGAGGCAGGATGGGATCAAGAGGGGAAGAGGGAGGTGCTTATGGGGGATACAAAGTGAATAAAGTATAATTAATAAAAAATGAGTTTCAAAAGAAAAATAAATAGATGGAGATCAAAAGAAACAAAGATATAAAGTGACAGAGACTGAGAGACAAAGACTCCATTCTCTGTGGTCACTTTCATTGGCATATCAACCTCACAGCAAACCCTTTTATAATATAACTACAATAGGAATTATATTATCTAACAAAGCCATAACTCCAAACATCTCCCAGACATTTCTTTACTGGGGACTCCACATGTAAGTAAGGAGCTTCAAGAGGACATTACAATTAAAATCACCAGGAAGTGGAAGAATATGGAGGGACTTGTAGGATAAAAGAATATAGTAATACTGATAGTTACTTATGCAATATAATGAGTAAAATCCCAGCAACTTCCAAGGACAAAAGAACAGGACTGACAATCTTCTGTGTAAAATGTGAAATATCAACATAAGGGAGTATTATTCTGCTAAGAAAATAACATCATGATATTTTCAGCTAACTGGACAGAACCAGGAAAATTCATCCATGATATCATGTCATCAAGCAAGTTATCTCGTTGTACTCCTTCAGCAGAACTGAGAAATTTTCATACAGAACCACAAGTGGCAGGCAGAGAGTGGGAGACAGACAGAAACAGATAGAGAAAGAACTAGAGAGACACATTCAGAAATAGAGAGACTGAGACCAAAAGAAACAATGTTAGTATGTCACAGATACCAAGAGAAAAAGACTCCATTCTGTCTGGTCACTTTCATTGGTATATCAACCTTACAGCACACTCTCCTGTAATATAATTCCTATTAACAAGACCATATCTCCTAGGACTTACCAGACATTTCCTCACTGGGGACTAAAAATGTAAATAGATGAGCATCAATCGGACATTGCTATTCAAATCACCAGGAAGTGGAAGAAGATGGAGGAACTTCAAGGCTAAAATAACATAGTTATCCTGATAGTTTGTCATTCAATACAATGACTAATATCCCAGTAACTACTAAAGTCTACAGAAGAGGATTGACAATTTCCTTGAGGAAAAATGTGGATTAATCCATGACGAAGTATTATTCTGCTTTAAAAAAAAATGACTTTTTATTTTCAGGTAAAGGAGTTCTCCTAACACTGGGGGATAAAATTAGAATAAGCCTTCTCCTGTAAGTGAGCCAGTCTACCACTAGGAGATGGGTGGGCATTAATTGAGTTGTTGGGCTAGGGCATCCTATGGAAATTTTCAAGTAACCCAGGCCATTGTTTTTAGAATATATTTCTTGCTACCCTCAACTGATAGATGAGTACCATGTTCTTTGATCCACAAAGATGCTTCCTTCTTCATCAAAGGGGATTGTATACAGAGACGCACAGTCTGATATTATGCAGAGAGATACCTCAAAACACCCAGCTCTAACTGGGCATTCCCTATGAAATTCTCTCTCCCCTCAGAGCTCTGGAAAGCTACAGTAGAGAAGACTGGTAGAGTGACATAGGTACAGGCAATTGAGGACACAAAGAGTATAATGCCCAGAGAATAAGACAACAGAGGAAGATGGTATAGCCAGCCTTGATGAATATGGGTAAGCTAGTGTCACTTAGAAGGGGGAGGAGGACCTCAACTTCAGGAAATAGAGAAAGGTCATAGGGTTTGAAAAAAGAGGGTAGGTTGGACTGGATGGAGAAGATGGAGGGGGTAGCAGAGGGGATCAAATATTTACAAATCATAATAAATAAATACATAAGAAAGACTGTGATCAAGGAGATGAAGTACAGAGCTCTTCAGGGCTGATGGCTTCTTCTCAGGGTTGGTGTGGCATACCATAAAAACCTTGCCTAGGTATGGCAAGGATGAACTGAGTTTTCTTTAAGGGACTTGGCACTGAGATTCTGATCATGTTCCAATGAGAAGATGAACAAAACTTACTTAAGTTGATGTAATTTAAAGAAAAATAATATTTATTGTGACTCAATGGTAGGAATTTGAACCTGGGGAGTAATGGAAAAGGAGTGTAATGTATAATATATGAAATTCCACATAAGTAATAAAAACAATATATTGACAACATTTACAATGACTTTTGTCATGGAGGAAATATCCGATAGAGGAGGGCAGTGTTTGACTTTGTAAAGCAAGCTTTACAAGAACTCATTATATAATAGAGAATCCTAGCCATGAACTAGGGACTACCCAGCTACTTCAGACCCCATGAGCTCAGATGGCACCTCTGAACTAGCAGTCCTTGCACTAATACTACCTTCAGAGGATTTGATCAGAAAGACCACAGCAGGAAACACAGCTGCTCTTGGGTCTAGACATATATCACAGACCCATATCTCCATCCTATAGGCCCAGTTTTAACTGTAAACCCCAGGACCAGGAGAGTTCCTCACTGACCACTAAGTAGGACACAGCTCCCTATACAGCCAGGCCTCTCAAGGCAACCCTGCTCATAGAGAGTTGCCAACACTAGTGAGGAACAATACCAGCTGTCAAATAGTTTATTGCCCTTCAGTTTTCCTTTCACATACAGAAACCTTTCTCTGTTTCAGCCAAACCAGTCCCAGTGATTATCTGTTTTCTTTCTCTTTTCCCTGTTCTGAAAGATGCAGTAACCTAGGAAACCTTAGAAACTGCCAACCTATTGTATTAATAATAATGTGAATGTACACTTAGTGAGTATGTAAGTTCTCAGTTCAAAGACAGAACCCAGGAAAATTCAGACACCTTGTTATTTGTTAGTTTCCCCTTACCCACACATCACTTTGAAGATTCCCTACTTAGGTAGCTGTCTAACTAAATAAACATTAAAGTTTAATTTCCTACCTGGCATTGTCACAGAGTTAAACAAGAGTAAAAGTGTGCGATCTGGATGAAAGGATGAGATTAAGTCTTGTTGGGTTTCACAAAAAAATGTGACTTGTGTGAAGGATCAGAGATACTGGACACTGAGACAGTTTGTTCACTCATCTCCATGGAAATCTTACGATTCTCTCAGGTGCTGATTGGCTGAGAGGGAGACTGATGTCATGAAACAGGTGAAAGTCAGTGAGAGTTTCAGGAGCCAGTTATTAAAAGGGCAAATTGGACAGAGTGATTGAGAAAAAGACTGAGTAGCCCTACATGCTTTCAATCTGGGAAGCTGAAAGCACACAACCCAGAGAAGACAGTTCCTGAGTCCAAGACTCTTAATTCAGGAATAGTTTCCCATAATTCTTTAAAGTGGTCATTAATAAAGTCACAAGTCTTTGACATGTGATTTTCACATTATCACAGATTCCATTATTATTTGTTAAATGCACATATATGTCCTCCGTCAGTGAATTACTTCCTGAGAAAATGCTTCCTTGCTAAGACAATTCTTTGAACAAAAAGCATTTAATTGGGACCTTGCTTATATTTTTACAGAAACCATCCATGATGTCATTTCAGCAAGCTGCCATCTTGTTGTAGTCCTTTAGCAGATGTGAGAGGCTTTCATATTGATCCACAAGCAGCAGGCAGAGAGAGGGACACACACACAGAGATAGATAGAGCTAGAGAAAAATTCAGTAATTTCTCTCTGAATTGAGACCAAGACCAACACAAAGATAGAAAGTGACAGAGACCTAGTGACAGACATTCCTTTCTCTCTAGACACTTTCATTGGCATATCGACCTTAAAAAAACATCCTCCTATAAAATAACTCCAATAGGAATTGTATTATCTAACAAGGCTATACCTCCTAACACTTCCCAGGCACTTCCTTACTGAGATTCTACCTATAAATAGAGGAGTTTCAAGGGTACATTGTAATTCAAATCACCAGGAAGTAGAAGAAGATGGAGGAACTTCTAGGCTAAAAGAGCATAGTTATCCTGATATTTTGTCATTCAACACAATGAATAAATTCCCAGCAACTTTCAAGGCTAAAGAACAAGATGGATAATCTACTTTGAGGAAAACATGGAATATTTCCATAACAGATTATTCTTCAGCTAAGAAATTGACATCATATTTTTAGGCAAATGGAAGGAACCAGGAAAAATCATCCTGGGTGAAGTAACTAAAATGAATAAGACACATATGTTATGCATTCACTTATTAGAATGTCTGCTGATAGTGGGTGATAAAGTTCCAATAGGCCCAGTTTTAACTTTCAACCCCAGGACCAGGAGGCTTGCTCACTGACCACTAAGGAAGACATAGCTGCCGATCCAGCCAGGTCATCCAAGACAATCCATCTCATAGACAGTTGGCAACACTAATGTAGAACAGTACCAGATGTCAGAAAGTTTGCTACCTCTCAATTCCCCATTTAAATTCACTGATCATTTTCTCTTTCAGCCAATCCAACCCCAAGAATTATCTTGTTTCCTTCTGTTTTTTTCCTGCTCATAAAACACAGTACTCCAAGGAACCATAGACCCTGCCAGGATAGTCTATCAAAAAGAATGTGAAAGTACATTTAATGAGTACCTGAGTAACTGCACATTTCAAAGTCTCAACCTAGGGATTTTAAATCCAAGACCACAGTAGATCACTTTGACATTCCTTACATTCTCCTTAATCCCACATCACTTTGAAGCTATCCTACTTAAGAAGCTGTCCAATTAAATAAACATTAAAGTTTCATTTCCTACCTGACATTGTCACAGAGGTAAACAGGAGTAAAAGTGTGGGATCTGGATAAAGGGATGAGATAAAGGCTTGTTGGGCTTCACAGGAAGATTCACATGTGCACAGGATCAGAGATACTGGATTCTGAGGACAGTTTGTTCAGTCATCTCCTTGGAAACCTCAAGATTCTGTCAGGTGCTCATTGGCTGAGAGGGAGAATGATGTCATGAAACAGGTGAAAGCCAGTAGGAGTTTCAGAAGCCAGTTATTAAAAAGGCCAACTGGAGAGCCTGCTCAAGAAAAAGGCTGAGCAACCCTACATGCTTCAATCTGGGCAGCTGAAAGCACAAAACCCAGAGAAGACAGTTCCTGTGTCCAAGACACTTAGTTCAGCAAAAGTGTCACATATTTCTTTCATTTCTTTCAAAAGTGGTCATTAATAAAATCACATGATTTTACCATTATTACAGATTCCATTATTATTTGTTAAATGCCCAGATAAGTCCTCAGTCAGTGAAATACTTACTGTGAAAATGCTCACTGACCTAGGGAACTCTTTGAACCAAAAGCTGAGCAATTTTGTAGATAGACTACATTTTCTGTATCATTTTATAACTGGTGTGGGGGAGGCATCTGGGTGGTTTCCTGTTCCTGGATTTTACAAATTAAGTTGCTACAAACATGGTTGTGCAAATGTCCTTATTGTGTACTTGATCCTCTTTGGATATATACCTAGAGGTGCATAGCTGTATCTTGAGGAAAGGTTAAGGATGGAGGTATGGCTTTCTTAGATAATATAATTCCTTTGTTTCCCTATTTTTTTTCTCAGCCCTTTGATCTTTTGTATACAGGAAGGCTACTGATTTTTTTTTTTTTTTTTTTTACTTAATATTGTATCCAGCCACTTTTTTGAAGGTGTTTATCAGCTGAAGGAATTTCCTGGTAGAATTTTTGGAGTCTCTCAGCAAATACTGATTCTTTGACTTCTTCCTTTTATATTTTTACCCCTTTGATCTTCAATTGTCTTATTGCTCTATTATTCCCTCTTGATTAGTTTCCTTAGATGCACAGATTTTAGTATTTTTATCTTAAATTCTATGTCTTTTAAAGAGTATATACCATGTGTGTCTTTCTGCTTCTGGAATAGCTTACTCAGAATAATCTTTTCCAGTTCCCACTATTTACCTGCATAATTAATGATTTTCTTGTTTTGTTTTAATGCTGAGTAATATTCCATTTTTTAGATGTACCATAAAATCTGTATCCAATTTTTCATTCAGTGGGTTTCCAGGTTCTGGCTATTACTAATAAAGGCACTGCAAACATGGTTGAGCAAATGTCCTTGTTGTGTACTTGAGCCTCTTTTGGATATATGCCTAGAGGTGCATAGCTGAATCTTGAGGACACGCTATTCCTAGATATCTGAGAAAGCACCAGATTGATTTCCAGAGTCATTTAACAAGTTTACATTCCCACCAGCAGTGGAGGAGGGTTCACCTTTCTGCACAACCTTTCCAGCATGTGTTGTAAATTGAGTTTTTGATCTTGGCCCTTCTGACGATGTAAGGTGGAATCACAGGATCATTTTGATTAGCATTTCCCTGATGGCTAATGATGTTGGGCATTTCTTTAAGTGTTTCTCTGACATTCTATATTCCTCTATCGATAATTCTTTATTTGGCTCTGTTTCTCATTTTTTAATTGGACTACTACTTAGTTGCTTTTCTACTTCTTTAGTTCTTTGCAAAAACTGTGTAATAGCGAACTGTTACATAGAGGTAAACTGAAGATTCTTTCCCAATCTGTAGGCATTTGTTTTGTTTTGATGACAGTGTCCTTTGCTTTACAGAAGTTCAGTTTCTTGAGGTCCCATTTACTGCTTGTTACCCTTAGAGCCTGTGCTATCAGTGTTTTGTTCGGGAAGTTGTCTCCTATGTAAATGAGTTCAAGGCTCTTCCCCACTTTTTCTTCTAAATGATTTAATGAGTATGGTTTTATGTTGAGGTTTTCAATTAACTAGGACTTTAGTTTTGTGAAGGGTGATAAGTATGGATCTATTTGCATTTTGCTACATGTAGATCTCCAGTTAGACCAGCAACATTTGTTGAAGATGCTATCTTTTCTCCATTTTTTGGTTTTTGCATCTTTGTCAAAACTCAGGTGTCTATAAGTGTGTAGGTTTATATCTGGGTCTTCTCTATGGCTCCTTTGATCCACCATTCTATTTCTATGCCAGTACCAGACAGCTTTTATTACTGTTGCTCTATAGTACAGCTTGAAATCAGGGACAATGATACCTCCAGAAGATCTTTTATTGTGGAGGATTACTTTAGCAATTTTGGGATTATTGTTTTTCCATATGAAGGTGAGACTTTTTCTTTCAATATCTGTAAAGAATTGTGTTGGTAATTTGATGGGAATTGCATTGAATCTGTAGATTGCCTTGGTAAAATGGACATAATTACAGTGTTAATCATGCCAAGATATGAGCATGGGAAATATTTCTATTTACTGATATCATCTCATTCTTTTCTTCAGAGACTTGAAATCTTTTTCATACAATCATAGACTTGCTTTCATAGGATCACTTCAAGGTACTCTATGTCTTTCACCAAATACAAAAAAAAAAAAGAAAAAAGAAAAGAAAAGAAAAGAACACATCAAAGATATCATGCACTATAACCAAGTAGGCTTCATTGCAGATATGCAAGGGTGGTTCAATATACAGAAATACATCAATGTCATCCACCACATTAAAAAAAAAAAGAAGAAGAAAGAAAAAAACACATGATAATCTCTTTGGATGTTGAAAAAGCGTTTGTCAAAAGTCAACACCTCTGATTTTTGGTCCTGGACCATCGAGGTAAATTCTGTAAAACATTTTAAAATTTATCTGGTATTTTAAAAATGTAACACATGGGCAGTCTAACAAAGAACTTAAAACAATTTCTCAACTCTTTGGGGGAAATAAAAAAACCTTTGGTATTTATTTTATTAGGTTAACAACATAAAACCAAGCCATGTTGTTTAAGCCAATTAAACAGAAACTGCAGTTAGTACAATTTATTCACGTTAAAAAATATAAAATATGTGTTCTTCATTTTAAAAGACTGGAGATTCTTCAATGGAAAATGTTTGTTTATGCTCTTTTACACGATAAAAAGGACTAGAGTTCTATGTTAGCCCAGGATTATGCAGGACTATATTCAGATCATTGTTAGCCATTATATAAAATATATGCCTGGTTGCCAGTACCTAATTAAATGATTTAATGCTGTTTCTTTCTGGCCTATAATTTGGTATTGCCAGAGTTGTCTATTTTTGCTGAGGGCTACAGGATAAGTTCAGTTCTCTGTTTAATGTTAAATAAAACTTTTGTCCTTTAATTTTTTGCTGTTAAGTTTCAATACAGTACAATAGGATTAATAAGATTTGCTAGCCACTTTATTTAAATTAAAAGTTAATTTTAATTAAAATTAGTTAAAAGTTTTGCATTGCTTTTAGTTTAAAAAGAACAGATTTAAAGTTATGCTAACAATTATAGTTGAGTATAAGATTGAGTTTTACCTAGTCTCTTTGTTTAGTTATTTTATTGTTGTTTTGTTTTCTTTTTATTTGAGGTTAAACTAAAATTGGTCACCATAAATTTTCCCTATATAGATTGAACTAAAATTTGGTTCTAAAACATACATTTGAAAAATATGCCAAAGTTGAGATTACAACATCCTGTATTATAGGATGAAGTTTAGAGTAGATGATAAATGTAGACAAAGAGTAACTCAAATATGCTGGCCTTCAGACTTTTCAGAGATCTGATGAATATGGCCATTTTAATGTATGTAAGCTTATTATGACAGAGTCCAAACTGGCAAGCATCTATTAGTCAAAATGCTACGTTTTGAATTGATTGGCTATAGGATGGTCCCCAAAACAGTAATGACCTGGTATCCCTCCTTAGGGGAATGGGCCAGTTACCTAGCAACTGTATCTCTAGTGGGTGGGGAAAGAGTGCATTATGGCAGGTTCTTTCCCTCAGGGCATTACTGGACTTCACCCAGCTAGTTCAGGCCTTAAACTTTAATAAAGTCTGATTTTCAATATTTTAGTCTCTTATTTCCCCCCTTCCCATGATCATTTGAAGGCCCCATCTTGGGTCTTCCAGATATGACACCTTGTTTACTTTTTTACAATTGGATCTGTATACCATTAGTGTATTACTCCCATTTTTTTTTTCCATGAGAGCCATCAAGCAATTTAAAATACAAAGCTTAAAGACAAAAATCAAAATGAGTAGGGGTCCCTTCAGGGTGGATATAGGGGTAGTAAGCCAAAAATAACTATTATCCTTTGTCTCTAGTGTCTCTCTAGGCTTTTAGTCCAGTTGCTGCAATACTAGTTACCATTTCAGCTAAGCAGATGCCCAAGATAATAGCTAATGCCAGGGAGCCCCTTTTGACTTAGCATTTCAGCCTGCTAGGTGGGATTTGGGGCCAAAGATCCATCTTCTGGAGCTTCTTCAGTTCTGACAATGAACCATTGGCATTTGAGGCTAGGGAAGCTGAAATTCCAGTCAAAAGGGTGGCAGTGGGGCAGTCACAAGCATCTTGTTAGTTGATCCACCTGAAGAGGTAAGGAGTAATCATGTCAGTTTCCAGGAAGTCCAGATTTCAGCTTGCAGTCCATAGTTGGTCCTGGAACAGAGTCAAACAGGTGAAAATCTGCTGAGACAAATTCAGACTAGAGACAGAAGTTAACATTTGTCTATTAATTGGGAAAAGTGAGGAATCCCAAGACCAGGGAAAAATTCATCTGGAATCCGTTCGAGCTATGAAACTCATGAAGTTTTTGGTACAAAAAAGGAAATATATATAAAAAAAAAACTCAAAAAAGTAACATCATTAAATCTAATATAACAAAATTCTGAGTGTAAAAGGTAAAACTACATCCAATGGAATGAGCATAAGTTAGCTGTTTGTTTTGTAACCTTTTATAAACAACTTAAGTGAATCCACAGTCTGGAACTCTTAACACTTTTTCTGTGGGCACAGCTGTTAGTAATCAGCCGTCAATGGAGCTTGGCCATTTTTCATACACTCAGCATCTACTTTTAGCCCCCACTTCCATGTCACATTGGAAAGTTAGGCCGAAATACATAAATGGCTTTAGTGCTAAACCTGGATGCTTGGACTTTCCTTAACAATGCAACTAAAAGGAATATGTTTAAGATATTCCTGTGTCAAAGTCTACCCCAGAAATAGCAGATATTAAGAATACCATAGTAAAAGCTGTCGGGAGCCGTGCCTATGGCACCTGCTTTGATATTTAAATCTCCGCAGAGAGAGTGCTATTACCAGACCTTCTCTAAAGGCAGGGTAGAATTTGAAAGTCCATCTGCTTTTGTTTGTGACAGCAGGTAGGATAGCTTTTGAGGATCACACCTCTTCCTCAGGCTTCTCATGGAATTTAAACCATTGTTCTGAGATGTTTCTACTCTGGCTTAGAAACTCTATAATAAAAAGACAGGCTGACAGTTACTGCAGAAGAAGGCTGAAGATGATGCTCCAAGCATCCTGTCTCAACTCTTGTGTAAACAGGACACAAATAAACCAACTAGATACAATGTTGTGCCAGGGGAGGAGCCAGAAAACAGGGAATAGTTGGAGGAGAAGGGGCAAGGAGAAGCATGAGGAGAGCAGAGCTAGAGGAGAGAGCTTGCAGGACGTGGAGCATGAACCAGACCTAAGTTTCACAAAAAGCAAACATAATGTGGGAAATATAAATGTTAGAAAATGGAGGGCTGGAGGCTGAGGAGGAGACAGAGACTTGAGACTTGCTGCTTGCACTGCTTGCTGCAGCAGCCTGCCTTTTGCTGTGACTGTCGAGTCTGGACCTTTAAAAAAGTTTCCTGTATGCTGTGTGTTTGTTTTATTAATATTAATCCTCACTCCCATCTCAAGAACCATTCAACTCTGCTGGTTGGCTCTGGCAAAAAGCTATGACTTTTGGGTCATATATACACATTAAACAAATGTTTTCAACATGACAAGAAAAAGCTATCTCCAGAAGACAACCAAAGGAAATTAAAATCTCAAGTTGGTGACTTATAATAAGCAGTCAGTGCTCCATCAACTTATCAGAACTCTATTGATCAATGACAAAACTTTGAAATCTTATAACATAAGCACAACAGTAGCAAAGAGGGGGAGAAATCTAAAGTATCTCCCATTTTTAATATGCTTTAAAATATTTTTATCTCTTTATACTCATAATTATATACCTTAAAACACCTATTTAGACCTTCCAATCTTGCAATAATTAATCCTGAAACATTTTCCAAACCAAACAACACTCTCTAGATTTTTACAATCTAAACTTGTATATCCTCAGACCCTATATAAGCTCCATAATTTTATCCAGCTATATATCTGAAGACACAGACAACTGACATGAACCCTCTGAGCAAGGCAAACCTGTTTTCCTTTTTAAATAAGAGATCTAATACCTAGTAGTTCTAGCTAATGAACTGATCAATGAGCTAACAGTGGATCTAATTGTCTTTACTCTAGCTGCAAATATATTATTTGCTTAGCATAGCCATCAAATTGATCAGAGACTTGAGAGCAATAAATTATAAGCTAAATGAATATACCAATCCCTGTGCCAATCAAAATAACAGAGATGACTAGTTAGTCCATCCCCTAGGCAGTGTCCCTGGCTCCTCTGGTCTCACTGCATCCTGAACAGAGGTAGTCCAGCCAGGCACAGAAGGTGAGAGACTGCTTCTGTGAAAAAAAATTGACTTCACCTTGCCACTCACAATGTGAGACAATGACTCTCCAAGTGTCCATGCCTTTGTCCACAGTTTAGGCTGGGCCCTAGCAGTGGGCCAGTTGAAGCAGTATTGCCCAGTGTTTAGCATATAACAATCCAGAGTCTCAGTCATCTGTTATTGTGCCCAAATCTTCTCGTAGACCTTGGGGAGCTACTGTCTGGGTTTCGGGACTTTCTGTCACATTAAGCTTACACATGTTAGAATGCCATATTCATCAGATCTCTGACAAGCTTGAGGGCCAGCATATCTGAGTTATTTTTGTCTTTATCATCTGCTGTAAACTGTGTCCTATAAAACAGAATGCTATACTCTCTAGTTCTGGCATATTTCTGAGATGCATGTTCTAGAACTATCCTAGGTTTAACCAATAAAAAACCTAAACAAAGAGAATAGGGCTCAACTGTAGTATTTAGCATGACTTCAAATCTGCTCTTTCTGAACTAAAATCAAAGCAAACCTTTTAATCAGATACAGTTTATAAAGAGGCTAGCAAATCTTGTTGATACTACCACTTCGCATTAAAATTTAACAGTAAAAAGCTTTGCACTTAGCACTAATCAGAGGATTAAACATAACTCAGAGACCTAAACAAAGATGATCACAAACACATGGTACCACCCTCTTTATTTCTGGACCAGCATGGCAGCTGGCCACCTGTAACTGAACTCAGCTGAAAGCCCTAAATAAACATGGCAGCAAAACTAAAGCTTCATGTGCTCTCTATCCCTGAACCATCATGGTTGCTAGCCATCTGTTAGCACAGGCTGTGACTGACAATATCAAACATAGCCATTAGGCTTTGTTAGCTCCTATAACCAAAAGTCATAACATTGTGATCAAATAAGTTTTAGAACCAACTGCATAACAGAACAGTACAGAACAATTTTAAACTATACAAACTATTGTAGCCATAACAAAACTGTCAGGCAGAATATTTTCCCCTTAAAAGAGCATAAAAAACATTTTGCAATGAAGAATCACCAGCCTTTTAAATGAATTATACCGTATTTAAATACAGTTCTTTCTCAAATCATATTAACTCTCTGGTTTTTTATACTACATCCACTACCTTCTGCAACATTCTATATACCTTCAGGTTCCTAGCATCATTCTTCTGGGTTAACCAGACATTCTTACTTTAGACAAGCTGTTTATAAAATATCTCTTTGCTCTTTCTCTTACTTTTCAGACAACATAAAAACTCTCATCAAAATCTTTTCCAAACTGACATCCTGTTGGAGCACTGCGTTCACGATTTGTTTTTTTATAGGCAAAGCAAAAAGAAGTCCCTTAATACAAAAAGAAGTTCTGAAACTGCTAAACTCTTTTTCTAAAATTACTTCCCTGTAGCAGATATGATCCAAGGTCACCTAAACAAACTCTAAGGAACTTAGAACAAGTTTTGAGGAACTGGTTTAATTTCCTCTTTTCTCTGTGCAAGGTGAAGACCAAGGTGGTAACATGTTTTCCATAAACAAAGCACTTAACAACCAAACAGCTCTCCACAAGATACATTGTAAAAACTGCATTTTTTAAATTAGCTCAAAACATATGGCTTGGTTTCATTTAGTCAAATTAAAAAATACCAACATTTTTTTTTGTTCTCTCCAAAAGCACCAAGAAACTTTTAAATTTTCTGTTAGACTACCCAAGATCATAGTCTAAAATGCCTGATAAACTTTAAACATTTTCTAAAACCTGTTTTTGCAATATCAAAATAAAGTACCCCTTTTGTAGGAGAGAAGTCACAAAGCATAACCATGATTTTAAAAGTAAAAACCATCTTTTAAAACCAGAAATTACCAGTAAAAAAAATCCAATCTATAAGGCCAATAACAATTTAAAATAACCCATCCTTTTAATCCAGAAGGAAACGTGGCTATCAAGATGGTGGTCACAGGTCACATTTCATTTCATGAGACTTATTTCAAGATGGCAGAGTCACACCATGTGGCAACCTATCTTGTTACCTTCAAACATATGCATTTATAAACCTTATAAACACATAGGCACACATACATATTTTAAATAAGCTTCATGAGGCCTTTCAGAACAGAAGGTAGACACAAACAAATACTGTACAGAGACATTGAGACAAAAAAAAAATAATCACCAGCTGGGAAAATTTCCCATGACCAAAACTGATTTCTGGGGCCGGCCAAACATACTGATTCCTCATCTGCTACACCCCAGTGGGTACAGGAAGCATGGGCCCTGATGCCCCAGGAGACACCGGGATTGGGCTGTTGCTCCCAGGAACACCATGTGGTGCTCACTGGGACTAGGCAGTCTGGACCTCTGAGAACAGGCATTCCGGAGCTTACAGTGTGGAGGGGTGACTATGCCCTGTTCCAGAGCCTGGAGTACAAGGTCACCATACTCTGCCATGTTGGACAAGGACACCATGCTCCACCATTTTGGAAGTGTGTCTGGCAAAGGTCTAACAATTTTACTCCCAACAGACACAAAAAAACAAAACAGACTAGACATATTACTCACCAAAATACTAATGAAACTAGGGATGTTCCCTGAACTTTGGCATTTGAGACCACCAGTGTGTCCACCTTGATCACATCTTGCTACCCAGATACTGACACCTCGAGCTCTGAGGAATTTTCAGAATAGAGAACAGAAAGTACTGCACATACAAACACTGCACAGAAACATTTAGACACATATGCCCTGCATAAAAAAACCTCTGGGTCAGGTTCCTGGTCAGGGTCAGGGTCCAGGGATGAGCCACCAAAACAATGAAGACCCATCTGGTTAACATGACTGTTTATTGGATGTATGTTCTTAATCCACCTCTACAACATCCAGTTTCCTGGAATAGTCCAGAAGCCCTTGTTTTTGTCAGCAAGACATGTTTGTTGGGTTTTCCTGCTTTTGAAGGAACACAAGTGAAACAGACTCTTAACTTTCAAGAATAGGAAGAGGTCATCATCTTTGCTTTACAAGAGAGAACATTCATCAGGCTCCCCTGTCAGGGTCATAGTTCGGAATGCCTACTACTCTAAAGTTGGGGTGGCACCTCAAGTCTCCCTTTGCAAACAGGCAAAGTTGAATATTGGAGGATATTATTTTCCCTTCTTATGGCAGTTAAGAATGAGAGTCTTACATCTCCAATGAGTTACATACCTTTGAGAAAGGGGGTCATAGCACTTGTCCTCAACTGATGGTTCCTTGGACAAGATGCATCAAAGAAACACCCACCATCTACTCCTGGGACAATGACCCTGTATTTGCAGTCATAGACTGAACTGTTAACAGTATTGAGAACTTGGCTTCTGATAAAGGCAGTCAAAATTTCTTTGTTTTAGAAAAATCTTTTAGTGCTGGACTTTGGAGGACTTTAAATAAAAATTGGCAAACCTATGTATGGAAATTGGGGGCTGCCTTGGGATATATAGGCATTCTCTCTGGGAATGCAAGTACCTTTGCTAAATTAATCAAGTATACTTCTGTTTTGGCATGTGTTAATCCTCCTTATTGACTGCTACTAGGAAACATTGTAATAAGACATTTTAAGAACAATGATACCTATTCAAATGAATGTGTATATAACAATCTTACTAATTGTTATATAGTTACTCATTAATAATAGTTACTAATTGATAATAGTGCTATTTCAGTATTAGTTGTTAAGCAACCTGCTTTTGTTATGATTCATGTTCAGGTTTCTTGTTCTTTGTATGATGAAACAATTTAATTGGACTCAGGTTCAGAATCACCTTGGTGGTATTTGGTCTAGCAAGAACTTCTCATTGGGCATGATAACAATGGCAAATAAGATCCATGACATAGATTCTGCCAAGAAACCTAGGTTAGAATTAGCCAATACCAGCTGGGATATATTTACTAGCCTCCAGAGGTTTTTCTATCTTTTGACTCTATGCTTAATTGGGGACTGACATTGAAGGCCTGGTGGTTATGGGTTTGTTGGTGTGTGCCGGCCTTCCTTGTGTGTGCACTTGCATGCATTAAAGTTCCTTCTTCAAGAACTTTAATGTATGCAAGTACAGTGGCATGAATTTAAATTAAAGATCTCTAACAACCCCATTTTATATGGAGATAAGTCAATGATGTGTAAGATAAAATTGTTGTTTTTCTCAACATATGACAGAAGCTCAAAAAATTGCATCTGAGACCTGGATGACAAGTAAGGAAAAATGCACATTATGCCAACCTAAGACAGGCTCTCCACAAAACAAAGATGGAGGAACTGAAGTATGCTGGTAATGAGAATTCTGCTTCCTTGTCATGGCAGATGTGGGTCTATTCTAAGTCCCATGTCTCACAGACTGTCCTTGGTGGTCTCTGCAAGCCAGGTGTTCTGAGCCTGAGAAGTATATAGCAACCACCCTACAACCATGGGAACTAGAGAGAAAACTTGGTGTAACATTGAGCGAATTCCTGGATGCCTTGCCATGTGGCACAGATGTGTTGCTAATGTGAAAAAAAAATTGCTTGTACCCTTTTCTTTTAAGAGTTGTTTTCTTGTTCAGTAAACTGAGACGTGATCAGCAATCTGTCTTGTCTCCATTCTTCAAGTCTCTGTCCCCCTTTGCTCATTTACACTCCCTCTTTCAGGTGGACCCAGTTAGACTAGCCCACAGGACTGTCAGGTTACCTTCTCTTTTCCATGCTCTTCAAGACTCAATACCCCAGGGAACCCTAGACCATGCCTGCCTATTATATTAATAAGAATGTGAATGTATATTTAGTCAGTACACAAGTAACTGCTCAGTTTAAAGTCACAACTTAGGAAATTTCAGATCCAAGACAACCTTAGGAGACCACTTTGTCATTCTGTATGTTATCCTTAATTCAAAATCACTTTGAAGCTTCCCTATTTAGGAAGAACAACAATTAAACAAACATTAAAGTTTGATTTCCTATATTAAACAGGTAGACAGGAGTAAAGGTGTGGGATCTGGCTGAAGGGATGAGACAAAAGCTTGTAGATTTTCACAAGAAAGAGTCAAGTATGCACAGGAGAAGAGGTATTTGGACACTGAGGAAAGTTGTTTACCCATCTCCATGGATACCTCAAGATTCTCTCAGGTGCTGATTGGCCAAAAGGAGGAATGATAGCATGCAAAAGGTGAAAGCCAGTAAGAGTTTCAGGAGACAGTTATTAAAAGGGTCAAGTGGACAGCTTCCTTGAGAGAAAGGTTTAGAAGCCCTACATGCCTCAGTCTGGGTATCTGAAAGCAAACAACACAGAGATGACACTTCCTTTGTCCAAGACAAAAGTGTTCAGGAAAAGTCTCACATATTTATTTCAGATGGTAGTTAAAAATTCATGTGTGCTGGATACATCAGTTTCACATTATCACAGATTTCATTATTAGTTGTTAAATTCACAGATATATCTCAGTCAGTGAATTACTTACTGTGAAAATGATCACTGACAAAGGCAACTCTTTGAGCAAAAAGCATTTACTTTAGACCTTGCTTATATTTTTACACAGAACATCCATGATGTCATGTCAGCAAGCAGTCACCTACTTGTAGTGGTCCAGCAGAACTGAGAGATTTTCATACTAAACCAGAATCAGCATCCAGAAAGATGGATACTGAGTGACAAAGAGAGATAAGAGCTAGAGTGACAGATTCAGAAATATAGAGACAGAGACCAATAGAAACAAATATATAAAGTGACATAGACCAACAGACATAGACTCAATTGTAATGGTCATTTTCATTGGTATATCAACCTCAAAGCTCACCCTCCTATACTATAACTCCAATAGGAAATATATTATCTACCAAAGCCATACCTCCTAACAAGGATCAAACATTTCCTCACTGTGGACTCTACATGTAAATAGATTGGCTTTGAGGGGACATTGTAATTCAAATCACCAGGAAGTACAAGAAGATGAAGGGACTTCTAGGCTAAAGTAACATAGTTATCCTGATAGTTTGTCATGCAATACAATAAACAAATTCCCAGCAACTTCCAACTTCTAAAGAACAGGACTGGCAATATCCTCTGGAGAAAATATGGAATATTTCCATAATAGAGTATTAATCAGCTAAGAAAATGACATTATGATATTTTCAGGCAAATGGATGGAGCCAAAAAATATAATCCTGGGTGAAGCAACTAAATTGCATAAAAAAATATGGTATGTATTCACTTACTAATAGGTCTCCTTATAGTGAGGGATAAAATTCCAGTAGGCCATCTACTGTGACCAAACCAATCTTCGAAATGGGGAATTGGGTAGCAATTAATTGAATTGTTGGGCCAGGGCATCCTATGGAATATTTTCAAGCAACCCTAGACCTGGTTATTAAAATATGTTGTTCCCTGCCCTCAAATGATAAATCACTGCCATGTTCTTGAATCCAAAGAGATTATTCATTTTCCATCAAATGGAATTGCATACAGAGACCAACATTACGATATTATGCAGAGAGAGACCTTAAAACACCCAGGTCTAAATTGGATTTCTCTATGAAATTCTTCTTCCCCTCAGAGCTCTGTGAAGCCTGCAGGAGAGGATGCAGGAAGAGTGTCATAAGTAGAGGCAATTAAGGACACAAAAAGATTGATGTCCTGAGAATCAGACTTCAGAAGAAGATCATGCAGCCAGCCTTCATGTCACCTGATAAGCTAGGGTCAGAAGGAAAGGGAAGGAGGACCTCCCCTATGAGGGAAGCAGAGGAAGGGCATAGGGTTTGAAGAAGGAGGCTAGGTGGGACTGGGAGGAAAAGAAGGAGGAGTAGCAGAGGGGATACAAAGTGAACAAATAGTGAAAACTTAATACATAAGGAAAACTGATCAAGGGCATGAAGTATAGAGTTCTTCTGGACTGATGGCTTCTTCTTGGGGGTTGTGCCAGGGTCCGACACGGATGAACTCAGTTTTATCTAAGGGACTTAGCACCGAGACCATGATCATGTTCCAATGTGTATACACACAACACATACTTCTATCGATGTATTTTATAGGAAAAAAAATAGTTGGAAAAATGGGTAAGAAATTGAACCTGGGAGCAATGGAAAAGGAGTGTGATATATAGTGTATGAAATTCCCACACATAATCAATGAAAATAATATGTTGACAACTTTTACAATGTCATTTAAAATGGAGAAAAGATTCTGCTAAAGGAGGGAAGAGTTTGACTTTGTAAGGCATGATTTCCAGGAACTCATTATGTAACAGAGAATCCTAGCCATGAAGTAGTGCTTACCCAGCTACCTAAGACCACATGAGCTCAGGTGGCACCTATGAACAAGCAGTCCTGGCACTAACACTTATTTTAGACAACTTTTCTGTAGGACAATTGAAGGAAACACAGTGTGATTGCGTCCTAGGCATATAACACAGACACATTTCTCTCTCCCGAAGGCTCAGTTTTAAATATAAACCCCAGGACCATGAGGGTTTTCAATGATCAATGAGTAGTATACAGCTGCCCATCCAACCATGTCAGCAAAGGCAACTGTGTTCATAGAGGGTTGGCAACCTAAGTGTGGAACAGGAACAGTTTTTAAATGCTTTTTTGCCACTCATTTCTCCTTTTACACTCACAGATCTCTCTCTGTTTCAGCCAACCAGTCCCAGGAATTGTCAAGATTCTTTCTCTTTCACTGCTCTTAAAGACTCAGTACCTCAGGGAACCCTAAACCCTGCCAGCCTATTAGATCAATAAAAATGTGAAAGTAGAACTAGTAAGTGAACACTCCTCTGTTCAAGGTCACAATTAAGGATATTTCAGATCCAATACCCAAGTAGGTAACCACATTGTCATTCGGTACATTCCCCTTAATGACACACCACTTTAAAGTTTCCCTAAGTAGTAAGTTTTCTGATTATATAAATATTAAGGTTTCATTTCCTACATGACATTGTCACAGAGGTAAACAGCAGTAAGGTGCAGTAACAAGTGAGGTAAAGGTTTGTCGGGTTTCATAAGTAAAAGTCATGTGTGAAAGGATATGGACAATGAGGAAAGTTTATTTACTCATCTCCATGGAATCCTAACGATTTTCTCAGGTGCTGATTCTCTGTGAGGGAGAATGATGTCATGAAGCAGGTGAAAGTCAGTAATAGTTTAAGGAACCAGTCATTAAAAAGGCCAAGTGGACAGCTTAAGAGCAAAGCTGAGTATCCCTACATGATGTAAGCTTGTCAGTTCCTGAGTCCAAGATTATTAATTTAGTAAAAGGTCATATACTTCTATCAAGTAATCATTAAAAAATTCATGTGTCCCTGATATTGACTTTCACATTATCACAGATTCCATTATTAGTTGTTAAATGCACAGATATATCCTCAGTAAGTGAATTACTTTCTGTGAATATGCTCCTTAAACAATATGCTCCTTGAATCTTTGAACAAAAAGTGATTAATTGGAACCTTGCTTATATTTTTACAGAGACCATCCATGATCTCATGTCAGCAAGCAGTCATCTTGTATTCTTTCAGCAGATCTAAGAGCTTTTTCATAATGAAAAACAAGCTGCAAGCAGAGAGGGAGAGGCAGAGAGAAAGAGTGAGAGATGCTTCAGAAATAAAGATACTGATACCAACAGAAACAAATATAAAGTGACAGAGACCAAGAGACAGAGACTCCATTCTGTCTGGTCACTTTCATTGGTGTAACAACCTGAAAGCACACCCTCCCATAATATAACTCCAAAATGAATAATTTTATCTAACAAGGTCATACCTTCTAACACTTCCAAGACTGTTCCTTACGGGGGACTCCACATGTAAATAGATGAGCTTCAAGGGATATTGCAATTCAAATCACCAGGAACATGAAGAAGATGGAGGGACTTCTAGGCCAAAAGAACAAAATTATCCTGATAGTTTGTCATTCAATATAGTGATTAAAGTCCCAACAACTTCCAATTTCTAAAAAACAGGACTTAAAATATCCTTTGGGGAAAATATGATATATTCCCATAAATGAGTGTTATTCAACTAAGAAATTACATTGATATTAAGGAATATTTAAGGAACCAGAAAAAATCATCATGGGTGAAGTTCCTAAAATGCAGAAATATAAATATGGTATGTATTCACTTATTAAGAGGTCTCCTAATTGTAGGGGATAAAATTACAATAAGGCATCTGTTCTGACCAAACCAGTGTTCCAATAGGGGGACTGAGTGTCAGTTAACTGAGTAGTTAGGGCAGGGCACCTATGGAAATTTTTCAAGCAACCCGGCTGTTGTTATTAAAATATATTGCTCTCTTCCCTTAACTGATATATCAGCCATGTTCTTGTACACACAGAGATGCTTCCTTTTACATTATTTTTGTCCTGAAGACCCACTTTTAACTGTAAACCCCAGGACCAATGGGGTTCCTCACTGACCACTGAGGAGGACACAGTTGCAGATCCAGCCAGTTCAGCCAAGGCAACCTCATAGAGGGTTGGCAACACTAGTGTGAAACAGGACCAGCTGTCAAATAGTATATTGCCCCTCAGTTCTCCTTTTACACTCACCATTCTTTCTCTGTTTCACCTGAACCATTCCAGGAATTACCAGGTTTTCTTTTCTTTTCCCTGCTCTTAAAGACTCAATGCCATAGGGAACCCTAGACTCTGCCAGCCTATATCAATAAGAATGTGAAGGTACACTTAGTGAGAACTAGAGTAACTGCTCAGTTAAAAGTCACTATCTAGGAAATTTCAGATCCAAGACCACAGTCATTCAGTTCATTCCCCTTACTCCCACACCACTTTAAAGCTTCTCTACAGCTGGTGATAATCCACACTAGTTTTGGCAACATTCTATGAGCAGGGTTGCCTTGGCTAACCTGGCTCAATGGGCAGCTGTATCCTACTCAGTGATCAGTGAGCAAGTTTCCTGGTCTAGGGTTTATAGTTAAAAATGGGCCATTAGGAAAGAGAGATGGGTTGGTGTTATATGCCTAGGAAACAAGAGCAGCTGTGTTATCTGCTGTGGTCCTCTAGAAAACCCTCTAAATGTAGTGTTTTTTCCAGGACTGCTTGTTCAGGGATGCCATCTGAGCTCTTTGGGTCTGACATAGCTGGGTAACAACTAGTTCATGGCTATGATGCTTACATAAGGAGTTCCTGGAAAGAATGCCTTACAACATCAAACTCTGCCCTCCTTTAGTAGAATTATTTCTCCATGTTAAAAGTCATTGTAAAAGTTGTCAACATATTATGTTTATTGATTATGATGTGGGAATTTCATTATATATATATATATATATATACATACATATAAATTTAATGTGACACATAGGTATGAATTTGAACTTGGGAACAATGGGAAAGGATATTATATATATATATATAATATATTCAAATTCATACCTATGTGTCACATTAAATTTTTTTCTTTAAAATATATGTATTGAAGTAAGTGTTGTTCATATACTCATTAGAACATGATCAGAATCTCAGTACCAAGTCCCTTAAAGAATACTGAGTTCATCATTCCCACACACTGGCACCACCCCCAAGAAGATGCCATCAGTCCTGAAGAGCTCTATAATTCATTACATTGTTCACATTATTTCTTATGTATTTATTTATTATGAATTGTTCCCTTTGTAACCCTACTGCTGACCCTTCCTTCTTCTGCATCCAGTCCCACCAACCCAACTTCTTCCATCCCTATGCTCTTTTTTCTAGTTCCCTGATAGAGGGGGTACTCCTCACCCTTCTATCTGACCCTAACTAATCAGGTCTCATGATGGCTGACTGCATCATCTTCCTCTGAGGCCTGGTTGTCAGGGCATTGTTCTTCTTGTGTCCTCAATTGCCTCTACTTATAACATCCTACCTCTTCTCCTGTGGGCTTAGCAGAGAACTGAGGACAGGTAACATTTCATAGGGAAATCCCATTTAGAGATGGGTGTTTTAAAGCCTCAATTGTCACAATATCAGACTGTGGGACTGTGGGTCTATGTGTGCAATCTCACTTGATGCAAAAGCAAGCATCTTTGTGGATCCAAGAACATGGCACTTACCAATCATTTGAGGGCAGAGAACAACTTATTCTAATAAAAACAAAATGGGTTGCCTTAAAATTTCCATAGGTTGCCCTGGCCCCACAACTCAATTAACTCCCATCCAATACCCCTGGTGGAAGACTGGTTGGGTCACAATAGATGGCTTATTGGAATTTAATCTCCCAATATTAGGAGACCTTCTAATAAATGAAGAAGTGCCATATTTGTCTTTCTGCATTTTAGTTACTTCCTCCAGGATGATTTTTCCTGGTTCCATCCTATTGCCTGAAAATATCTTGTTGTCATTTTCTTAGGTGAATAATATTCTTGTTATGGAAATATTCCCTGTTTTCTCAAATGGAGATTGTCAGTCCTATTCTTTAGGCTTTCCAAGATGCTGGGACTTTGTTCATTGTATTGAATGACAAACTTTCAGGATAACAATGTTCTTTTAGCCTAGAATTCCTTCCATCTTCTTCTGCTTCCTGATGAATTGAATTACAATGCCCCCTTGAAGCCCATTTATTTACATTTGGAGTCTTCAGTGAGGAAATGTCTGTTTAGGGATAGGAAGTATGTCCTTGTCAGTTAATTCAGTTAATACAATTCATTTTGTATTGCTAATTTCTTTTTCAGCCCTTTTATCTTTCATATACAGGAGGGCTATTGATTTTTTTTTCTTTTTCGTTATTTTTTTTTTAATCTGGCCACTTTGCTAAAGGTGATTATCAGCTAAAGGAATTCCCTAGTAGAATTTTGGGATCACTCAGGTATCATATGATCTGCTGAGTCATACTTTGACTTTTTCCTTTCTGATTTGTAACCAATTGATCTACTTCATTTGTCTTATTGCTCTATCAAGGATTTCCAGAACTATGTTGAAGAGATATGAAGAGAGTGGGCAGCCTTGCCTTGTCCCTGATTTCAGTGGGATTGCTTTAAATTTCTCTTATTTTAGTTTGATGTTGGATATAGGTTTGCTTTATAAATATGTGCCTTGTATCCCTGATCTCTCCAATACTTTAAACATGAAGAGATGTTGGATTTTGTCAAATGATTTTTCAGCATCTAAGGAGATAATCATGTGATTTTTTCTTTCATTTTTTTTTTAATATGGTGGATCACTTTTATGGATTTCCTTATAGTGGACCACCCTTGCATACCTGGGATGAAGCCTACTTAGGTATAGTGTCTGATATCTTTGATGTGTTCTTGTATTCGGTCAAAGATATAAAGTACTATGGTATGACCCTGACCAAGTAAGTCAAAGATTATATGAAAAAAAATATCCAGTCTCTGAAGAAAGAATTAGAAGAAGATATCAGAAGATAGAAAGATCTCCCATGCTCCTGGCTTGGCAGGATTAACATAGTAAATATGGCAATCTTACCAAAAGCAATCTACAGATTCAATGCAATTCCCTTCAAATTAGCAACACAATTCTTTACAGAATTTGAAAGAAAAATTCTCAACATCATAGGGAAAAACAAGAAAACCAGAATTGCTAAAAAAAAAAAAAAATCCTCTACAACAAAAGATCTTCTGGATCTCAAGCTGTATTATAGAGCACCAGTAATAAAAACTTGTACAGGCATAGAAAACAAATGGAGGATAAATGGAAACAAAGAGTAGACCCAGAAATAAAACTACACACTTACGGACATATGAGTTTTGACAAAGATGCCAAACTATAGGATGGAAAAAAGATAGCATCTTCAACAAATGATGCTGGTCTAACTGGATGTCTACATGTAGAAAAATGCATTTAGATCCATAATTGTTACCCTGGACAAAATTAAAGTCCAAGTGGATCAAATATCTGAACATGAAAGCTGACACATTAAATTGATTAGAAGAAAAAGTGGGGAAGAGCCTTGAACTTATCAGCACAGGAAACAACTTCCTGAACAGGTCACCAACAGCACAAGCTCTAAATGCAACAATCAGTAAATGGTTGCTCATGAAACTGAAAAGCTTCTTTAAAGTAAAGTATACTTTCATCAAAACAAGGAATGCCTACAGATTGGGAAATAATCTTCACCAAGCCTCTATGTGACAGAGGGCTAACATCCAGTATCTATAAAAAACTAAAGAAATTGAAAAGCAACAAATCAAGTAATCCCATTAAAAAATCGAGAAAGGAGCTAAACAGAGAATTATGGATGGAGGAATATTGAAGGGAAGAGAAACACTTAAATGCTCAATGTCATTAGCCATCAGGGAAATGCAAATCAAAATTAGCCTGAAATTTCACCTTACACTCATCAGAATGGCCAAGATCAAAAACTCAAATGACAACACATGCTGATGAGATTGTGGAAAAAGGGGAACCCTCCTCCACTGTTGTTGTGAATTTAAACTTGTACAAGCACTCTGGAAGTTAATCTGGTGCTTTCTCAGACAAGTAGGAATAGTGCTTTCTCAAGATTAAGCTTTCCACCTCTAGGCATATATCCAAAAGTGGCTCAAGTACACAATAAGGACATTTGCTCAATTGTGTTTGTAGCAGCTTTATGTGTAATAGCTAGAACTTGGAAACAACCAAGACACAGCCTCTCCAACTAAAAAGTGGATACAGAAAGTTTGGTAAATGTACACAATGGAATATTACTCAGCCATAAAAAACAAGGAAATCATGAAATTTGCAGGTAAATAAATGGTAGGATATTGAAAAGATCATGCTAAGTGAGCTATTCTAGAAGCAGAAAGACCCACATTGTATATACTCACTAAGAGGCATAAAAAACTGTACCTCTAAAGAAACTAATCAAGAGGGAAGACTCTGGCTAAAGTGCTCAATCCCCATCACAAAGACAAAGAAGATGGACATCAGAAGAAGGAGAAAACAGAATAATTTAGGAGCCTGCAAGTGAGGGCCTCTGAAAGGCTCTGCCTGTAGACTATCAAAGCAGATGCTGAGACTTAGGACCAACTCTTATGAAAAGTGCATGGAATCGAAAAAAAAAAAGAAGTGGGAAATAGTAAGATCTGGAGAAGACAGGAGCTCCACAAGGTGAACAACTGAAACAAAAAAATCTGAGTACAGGGCCCATTCCTGAGAGTCATACTTAGTTCCCCTGCACATAGGTAGCCCATAGCAGTTTAGTGTCCAACGGTGTTTCATATTAATGGGAAGAGGGACTGCCTCTGAGATGAACTGATTGTTCTTTGAAAACCAAACCCTTATTGAGGAGCAGGGTTAGCAGGCCACAGAGGAAGACAAAGCAACCGCTCCTGATGAGATATGATAGACTAGGATCAGAAGAAAGGAGAGGAAGACCTACCCCATCAGTGGACTTGTGGAGGGGCATGCCTGGACAAAGAGGAGGAATTATGGGATTGAGAGGGGAGGAGGGAGGCATTTATGGGGGAATACAAAGTGAATAAGGTGCAACTCATAAAAATTAAAATAAAAGAAACATTCAAAAAATATAATTCCCTTTGGAGTTATATTATAGGAGGGCATGCTTGGAGGTTGATTTGCCAGTGAAGGCAACCAGACAGAATGGAGTTTCTGTTTGTTTCTTGGTCTCTGTCAATTTATATCTGTTTCTGTCAGTCTTGGTCTAAATATTTCTGAATCTTTTTCTTTAGCTCTTTCTTTCTCTTGCTCTCCCTGTCACCCTCTCTTTACCTGCAACTTGTGGTTCAGTATGAAAAGCTCTCAATTCTGCTGAAGGACTACAACAAGATGAATTCTTGCTGTTGTGACCTCAAGATGGTCTCTGTAAATGTATGAGCAAGGTCCCAATTAAATGCTTTTTGTTCAAAGATTTTCCTTGGTTAGGGAGCATTTTCACAGTAAGTATTTCACTGACTGAGGACATGTCTGTGGATTTAACAAAGAATAATGGAATCTGTGATAACATGAAAGTAACATGTCAAGTACACGTGACTTTATTAATGAACACTTGAAAGCAATATGTGACATTTTTCTTGAACTAAGTCTTGGACACAGGAACTGTCATCTCTGGGATGTGAGCTCTAACCTGCCCAAATTGAGGCATTTAGGACTGCTCAGCCTTTCTCTCAAGCAGGCTCTACACTTTGCCCTTTTAATAATTGGCTCCTGAAACTCTTACTGGCTTTTACTTTTTTCATGATATCATTCAGCATCTCAGCCAATCAGCGCCTGAGTGAATATTGAGATTTCCATAGAGATGAGTAAACAATCTTTCCTCAGTGTCCACAATCACTGATCCTGTGCACATGTGACTTTTTCTTGTGAAACCCAACAAACCTTTATATCATCCCTTTATCCAGATCCTGCACATTTATACATGTTTACCTCTGTGACAATGTCAAATAAGAAATATAAAATTACTGTTTATTTAATTGGACACCTTTTTAAGTAGGAAAGTTTCAAAGTCATGTTTCAAAGTTTCAAAGCTGAACTGGCCTTCAGCTCAGAGAAATGGGCCCATGTTATTTGCCTAGGACACAAGAGCAGCAGCGTTTCCTGCTGTTGTCCTCCAGAGAAACCCTAAAACCTAGTGTTAGTGTCAGGACTGCTTCTTCGAGGTGCCACCTGAACTCATGGAGTCTGAGGTAGTTGGATAACTACTAGTTTGTTGCTAGCATTCTCTGCTACACAATGAGTTCCTGGAAAGCAGCCCTTATAGAGTCAAACTTTACCCTCCTTTAACAGGATCATTTTTACATGTTAAATGTCATTGTAAAAGTTGGCAATATATTATTTTTATTGATTATGTTGGAATTTCATAAAATGTACATTACAATCCTTTCCCATTGCTCCCAGGTTCAAATACCTATTCCTGTGTCACAGTAAAATATTTTTTCTTTAAAATACATCAATTAAAGTAAGTGTTGTTCATATACTAATTTTAACATAATCAGAATCTCAGTGCCAAGTCTCTTAAAGAAAACTGAGTTGATCCTTGCCATACCCTGGCACCATGTGCAAGAAGAAGCCATAAATATTGAAGAGCTCTATTCTTCATCACCTTGATCACAGTTTTTCTTATGTATTTATTCATTGCAATGTGTTCACTTTTTATTTATTCTGCTGCTGTTCCATCTTTTCCTTCCTTTTCCAAACACCCTCTTTCTACCACTATGTAATTTCTAAATTTCCCCTGATAGTTGAGGTCCCCACCCCCTTCTAACTGACCCTAGCTTATCAGGAGACCTCATCAATGCTAGCTGCATCATCTTCCTTTGCAGCCTGATTCGCAGGGCATTGTTCTTCTTGTATCCTTAATTCCCTCTAATTAGGACACTGTTTCTGCCTTCTCCCTGCAGTATTCCCAGAGATCTGAGGGGAGGGAGAGTTTCATAGGGAAATCTCATTTAGAGCTGGGTGCTTTAAGGGCTTTCTCTGCATAATATTGGACTGTGGATATCTGCAAAGAATCCCATATGAGGCAGTAGAAACCATCTATGTGGATACAGGAACATGGCACTGATCTATCAGTTGAGGGCAGAGAGCAACATATTTCCTTAACAACAGCCTGTGTTGCTTCAAAATTTTGGTAGGATGCCATGGCCCAACAATTCAATTCACTGCCAACTGATGCCCCTAGTAGAAGGGTGGTATGGTCATAATAGATGTCCTATTGGAACTTTATCCCCCACTATTAGGAGACCTTCAAATAAGTGAATACATGCCATGTTTTTCTTTCTGCAGTTGAGTTACTTCAGCCAGGATGATATTTCCTGGTTCTTTTTATTTGCCTGAAAGTATCATGATGTCATTTTCTTAGATAAATAATACCCATTATAGAAATATTCCACATTTTCCCCAAAGGATATTGTAAGTTCAGTTCTTTAAAAATTGGAAGTTGCTGGGACTTTAATCATTGTATTGAATGACAAACTTCAGGATAACTATGTTCTTTTAGTCTAGAAGTCTCTCCATCTTCTTCTGCTTCTGGTGATTTGAATTCCAATGTTCACTTGAAGCTCATCTATTTACTTATTTAGTCCCCAGTGAGGAAATATCTGGGAAGGAATAGGAGTTATGGTCTTGTTAGATAATATAATTCGTATTGGAGTTTTATTATAGGAGGTTGTGCTTTAAAAATTATATGCCAATGAAAGTGGACAGAGAAAATGGAGTCTCTGTCTCTTGTTCTCTGTTACTTTATATCTTTGTTTCTATCAGTGTTGGTGTCTCTATTTTTGAATATGTCTTTCTAGCACTTTCTCTTTCTCTCTCTGTCTCCCTCTCTCTGCCTGCCACTTGGGGATCAGTATGAAAAGCTCACAGATCTGCTGAAGTACTACAACAAAATTACCGTTTGCTGCTATGACAGCCTCAATGGTCTCTGTAAATAATATAAGCAAGTTCCCAATTAAAAGCTCTTTGTTCTGAGAGTTGCCTTGCTCACTGAGCATTTTCACAGTAAGTAATTCACTGACTGAGGACTTATCTGTGCATTTAACAAATAGTAATGTAATCTGTGATAATGTAAAACTCCCATGGCAAGGACAATTGATTTTACTAATGACCGCATGAAAGAAATATGTGACATTTTTCCTGAACTAAGAGTCTTTTCCACAGGCACTGTTATTTCTGGGTTGTGTGCTTTCTGATTCCCAGATTGAGGCATGTAGGTCTGCTGAGCCTTTCTCTCAAGCAGGCTGTCTCCTTGGCCCTTTTAAATAACTGTCTCCTGAAACTCTCACTGGCTTTCACCTGTTTCATGACATAATTCTTCCTCTCAGCCAATCAACACCAGAGAGAATTTTGAGGTATCCAAAGAGATGAGAAAACAAACTTTCATCAGTGTCCTGTATCTCTGATCCTGGACACATGTAACTTTATCTCGTGTATCCCAACAAGCCTTTATCTCATCCTTTTTTCCAGATCCCACACATTTATTCCAGTTTACCTCTGTGACAATGTCAGGTAGGAAATTAAAATTTAGAGTATTATCATGCACATTTCTATGTATGGAACCTTCAAAGTGATGTGGGATTTAGGGGAATGTAAGAATGACAAGGTAGTCTCCTACTGTAGTCTTAAATCTGAAATTTCCTAGGTTGTGACTTTGAACTGAGCAGTTACTGGCATACTCACCAAATGTACCTTCATCTTCTTATTGATAAAATAGGCTGCCAGGGTCTAGGGTTCTCTGGAGAATTAACTCTTGAGGAGCAGGGAATGAGAAGGAAACCCAACATTTCCTGGGAATAGTTAGGCTAAAACAGGAAAGATCTGTGAATGTAAAAGGAGAACTGAGGGGCAATAAACTATTTGACAACTAACGATGTTCCACACTAGTGTTGCCAAACCTCTATGAAACCTCCAGGTTTCACTGACCTGGCTGGATTGGTAGCTGTGTTGTACTAAGTGGTCAGTGAGCATTCCTCCTCTTCCTGGGGTTTACAGTTTCAAACTGGGCCTTCAGGACATAGACATGGGGCTGTGTTATCTGCCTTGGACACAAGAGCATCTGAGTTTCCTTCAGTGTTCCTCCAGACAAACCCTCTAAACCTTGTGTTAGTACTAATACTGCTTCTTCAGAGGTGTCACCTGAGCTCATGGGGTCTGAGGTAGGTGTGTAACCACTAGTTCATGGCACAGATTATCTACTACATAATGAGTTCCTGGAAATCATGCCTTACAAAGTCAAACTCTGCCCTCCTTTTGCAGAATCTTTTTTCCATGTGAAAAGTATTTAAAATATAAAAATAATATGTCAATATATTATTTTTATTGCTTATACGCGAATTTAATATAATACACATTACACTCCTTTTTCACTGCTCTCAGGTTCATGTGTGACACTTATTTTTTTTCCTTTAAAATACAATTGAAGTATGTGTTATTGATCTATTCATTGGAACATGATCAGAGTCTCAGTGTCAAGTCCCTTAAAGAAACTGAATTCATATGTTCTGTACCCTGACACAACCCCCAAGAAGAAGCTTCATAACTCCTGAAAAGCTCTATACTTCATCACCCTGATCACAGTTCTTTTTTAATGTATTCATTTCTTTGTTCACTTTGTATCCCCTCTGCTGCTCCCTCCCTCTTCTCCTTCCATTCCCAGCTACCCTTCTTCTTCTACCCCTTTCTAAAATTCTCCTGATAGGTGAGGTCTTCTTCCGCCTTCTATCTGCCCTAGCTCATCAGGTCCCACCTAGGCTGGCTACATCATCTTCCTCTGCAAGCTGATTCTCAGGACATTGTTCACCTTGTGCTTATTCACTCTACTTATGACACTCTTCCTGCCTCCTCTCCTGCAGCCTTAGCAGAGAACTGAGGTAAGGTGGCATTACATAAGGAACTTCCATTCACAGCTGGGTGTTTAAGGTCTCTCTCTGCATAATATTAGAATGTGGGTCTCTCTATTCAATCCCATTTGATTCAGAAGGAAACATCTTTGTGGATCAAAGAACATGGCACTAATCTCTCAGATGAAGACAGAGAACAACATATTTATTTAACAGTCTTTGCTGCTTTAAAATTTCTGTATTATGCCCTGGACCAACAACTCATATAACTGCCATCCACTCCCCTAGTAGAAGACTGGTTTTGTCACAATAGATGGCCTATTGCAACTTAATCCCCCACTATTAGGAGACCTCTTAATAAGTGAATACATACCATATTTGACTTTCTGCATTTTAGGTACTTCACACAGGATTATTCTTCTTGGTTTTATCCATCTGCCTGAAAATATATTCCTGTCATTTTCTTAGCTGAATAATACTTCTCTAAGGAAATATTCTATATTTTCCCCAAATGAGATTGTCAGTCCTGTTCTTTAGTTGTTGGAATTTGCTGGGATTTTAATCATTGTATTGAATGACAAACTTTCAGGGAAAAAAAATGTTCTTTTAGCCTAGAAATCCCTCCATCTTCTTCTACTTCCTCGTGATTTGTATTGCAATGTCCCCTAAAAGCCCATCTATTTACACATGGAGTCCCCAGTGAGGAAATGTCTGGTTGGGATTTCTTTTGTTTCAATAATTTCTTTCTTGGCACTTTGGTCTCATAAAGCAGGGCTACTGATTATTTTTGAGATAATTTTGTATCCAGCCACTTTGCTAAAGGTGTTTATGAACTGAAGGAATTCCCTAGTAGAATTTTCAGGTCACTCAGGTATACTAACCTAGCATCTGCAAATAGTGATACTTTGACTTCTCCCTTTCCTATTTGTTTCCCCTTGAACTGCTTCTATTGTCTTACTGCTCTATCAAGGACTTCCAGAACTATGTTGACGAGATATGGAGAAAGCAGGCAGCCTGGCCTTGTTCCTGATTTCAGTGGGATTGCTGAAAGTTTCTCTCAGTTCAGTTTCATATTGGTTCTAGGCTTGCTTTATTTTGCCTTTACTATATTTAGATATATGCCTGGTATCCATGAAGTCTCCAATACTTTAAACATGAAGGGATATTTGATTTCATCAATGCTTTTTCAGCATCTAAGAAGATTTTCATGTGTTTTTTTCTTTCATTTTTTAATATGTTGGATCACCTTGATGGATTTTCATGTATTGAACCAACACTGCATACCTTTGATGAAGCCTACTTGGTCATAGTGGCTGATATGATACTTTGGCATGATCATAACCAAGCAAGTCAAAGATTGTATAAAAAAATTTTCTAGTCTCTCAAGAAAGAATTAGAAGCCAATATCAGAAGATGGAAAGATCTCCCATGCTCATGGCTTGGCAGGATCAACATGATAAAAATGGTCATCTTAAAAAAGCAATCTACAGATTCAATCAAATTACCAACACAATTGTTTACAGAACATGAAAGAAAAGTTCTGAACTTCATATGGAAAAACAGGAAACCGAGAATTGCTAAAACAATCATCTGCAATAAAACATCTTCTGGAGGTATCTCCATCCTTGATCTCAAGCACTACTATAAAATAACAGTAATAAAAATCACATGGTACTGGCATAGAAACAGAATGGTGGGACAATGGAACTGAATAGGAGAAACAGAAATAAATCCCCGCACTTCTGGACAAATGAGTTTGACAAAAATGCCAAAATCATATAATGGAAAAAATATAGCATCTTCAACAAACTGTGCTGGTATAAGTGGATGTCTACATGTAGAAAAATGCAAATAGATCCATACTTATCACCTTGTACAAAACTAAAGTCCAAGTGGCTCAAAGACCTCAACATAAAACCAGACATATTAAGTTGGTTAGAAGAAAAAGTGGTGAAGAGACTTGAACTCTTTGGCACAGGATACAGCATCCTGAACAGAACTCCAAGAGCACCGACTCTAAGAGCAACAATCAATAAATGGGTCCTCATGAAACTGAAAAACTTCTGTAAAGCAAAGAACACTGTCATCAAAACAAAACAAATGCCTACAAATTTGGAAAGAATCATTCACCAACCTTCCATCTCACAGAGGCCTAATATCTAGTATATAAAGAACTAAAGAAGCTGAAAAACAACAAACTAAGTAATGCAATTATAAAATGGAAAACAGAGCTAAACAGAGAATTCTCGATAGAGGAATATCAAATGGCAGAGAAAATCTGAAAGTAATGCTCTACATAATTAGCCATCAGGGAAATGAAAATCAAAATGTCCCTGATTTCATCTTATACCTATCAAAGTGGCCAAGATCAAAAACTCAAGTGACAACACATGCTGGAGAGGTTGTGGAGAAGGGGAACCCTACTCCACTGCTGGTGGCAATGTAAACTTGTACAACAACTCTGGACATCAATTTGGTATATTGGCGTATTCTCAGACAACAAGGAACACTGCTTCCTTAAGATCCAGTAATACCACTCCTAGGTATATATCCAAAAGAGGCTCAAGTACACAGTAAGGACATTTGTTCAACCATGTTTGTAGTTGCTTTATTTGTAATAGCCAGAACCTTGAAACAATCCAGATGCCTCACAACAGAAAAATGGATACAGAAATTATGGAACATCTACACAATTGGATATTATTCAGCAATAAAAAACAAAACAAAACATGAAATTTTATAGGTAAATGCTATTATGACATCACAATGCTATTATGACTTCAAAATGATATTATGATCTCAAAATTTACAATGATATGATATCACAATGGTATTATGGCATCACAATGATATTAATTCATAATACTATGATAACATCATAACGGTACTATTACATCAAAATGGCATTATGACATCAAAATTCATCATGACATCCCAATGCTCTTATGACATGATTGTGGTATAAAATCACAATGGAATTTTGTTCTCACAATGCTATTATGACATTACAATGGTTTTATGTTATCACAAAGTATGACAACTCAATGCTCTTATAGGTAAGTATCATGATGTCACAATGCTATCATGACATCACAGTGGTTATCAGCACATCACGGTGCTATTATGACCTGACAATTGCATGACATCTCATACTATTATGACATCACAATGATATTATGATGTAATATCACAATGCTTTGATGACATCAGAATGGGTTTTTTACCTCAAGTGGTATTATATCACATTGCTATATTGATATAACAATGGTATTAAGACATCATAGTGATATGACATGACAATACTATTATGATATCATAATGGCGTTATGAGTTCAAAATGCTATGCAATCACAATGATATTATGAATTCAAAATGGTATGACGATATCTCAATGTTAGTAGTACATCACAATGATATGAAATCACAGTGCTATTATGAAATAACAAAGGTATTATGACATCACAATGTTATGATATCCAATAGTATTATGATTTTAAAATGATGTTTTGATATCATAATGGTATTATGACATCACAATGCTATGATGATCTCACAATGCTATATGCTATCATAATTTTGAAGTCATAATAGCTTTGTGATGTCATAATACCATGGTAATGTGATAATACCTTTCTGATTTTATCATAGCATTGTGATGCCATAATACCATTGTAATATCATAATGCCATTGTAAAGTCGTACTAGTCTATTTAGTTCTTTGCATGATTGTGATGTCATAATACCATTGTGGTATCATCATAACAATGTGATGTCATAATTGCATAGTTATTCTTCATAGAATTATAATGTCATTATAGCATTGTGAAGTCATGACACCATTATGGTAGCATAATTGCATTGTGATGTCATTGTAGCATTGTGAAGACATAAGAGCATTTTGATGTCAAAATAGCATTGTGATATTGTAATAGCATATTAAAGCCATAAACCAAATGTAATGTCATTATAGTATTGTGATGTTATAATAGCAGTGTGATGTACTATTACCACTGTGAATTCATCTGGTTGAAAGTCATAATTAAATTGTGATGACATAATAGCATTTTAATGTCATGAAAGTGTGGTCATGTCATAATAACATTGGGATGTCATGATGAATTTGGATGTCAGAAATGCCATTGTGTTGTCATAATATCATTGTAATGTCGTAAAAGAATTGTGATGTCATATAGCATTTTATATGACATCACAATGGTGATATGACTTCACAATGCTATTATGTCATTACAATGATTGTGTTATGAAAGCACAAGGGAATTCGGCATCTCATTGCTATGATAACATAAGAATGCTATTTTTCACTATGGTGTTATGACTTCACAATGCTATTATGACATCACAATGCTATTATGAGATCACAATGGCATCATGACATCAAAATTCATTATGACATCCCATTGCTAATATGAAATCACAATGTAGTTATGACATGATTGTCATATAGCATCATAATGTAATTTTGACATAAAAAATCTATTATGACTTCACAACGGTTGACTTCAGAAAGATATGAAGACATCACAATGATATGATGATATCCCAAAGGTATTATGACATCATAATGCCCTCATAACATCAAAATTTATCATGACATCACAGTGCTATTATGATATCACAATGCTATTATGACTTCAAAATGGTATTCTGACATCAACATGCTTTTAATACAGTGGTATTACAACAAGATAGTGCTATGATATCACAACAAGAAATTTGACATTAAAATGCTAGTATGACTCCACAATGCTATTATTATTATTATTATTATTATTATTGTGGTATTAATATACCACAATACTCCTATGAAATCACAATGCAATCATGCTATCACAATGGCATTATGACATCAAAATTCCTCAGGACACCCCAGTGCTATTCTGACATCAAAATGAAACTACGACATGATTGCTTTATGACATCACAAGGAAATTTGACAATCACAATGCTATTGTAGCATCACAATTCTATCATGACATCACAAAGCTCTTAAAACATCACTATATTATTATAACATCACAATGCTATTATGATCTCAAAGTGTTATTATAATATTACAATCATATGAAATCTCAAAGTTATAACATAAAAATGCTATTATGGCTTAACAATGCTAATATGGTATCTCAATGCAATTATGACATTACAATGACATGAAATAAAAATGCTATTACAACCTCACAAAGGTATTAAGACATCATAATACTATTGATATCACAAATTTATGACATCCTGTCATTTTAGGATTTCACAATATTATTATGATATCACAATGCTCTTATGACATCACAATTCTATTATGATCTCACAATGTTTAATGCCATCACAATGCTCTTATGACATGATTGTGTTATGATATCACAATGGAATTATCACATTACATTGCTATTATGACTTCACAACAGTATGACTTTGAAATGATATTAAGACATCTCAGTGCTATTATGACATTACAATGCTCTTATGACACCAAAATGCTATTATGATATTTCAATGCTATAATGACATCACAATGATAGCAAATCACAATACTAAAATGACATCAAAAAGGCATTTTGACATCACAATTCTATTATAACATTACAATATTATGACATCTCAATGGTATGATTTCACAATGTTATTATGATATCACAATGCTATTATGACTTCGCAATTATACTTCAACATGATTGTTATGAAATCAAAATGAAATTTTGAAATTAAAAATATTATGACTTCAAAACAGTAAAACTTCATAATGATATTAGGCCACCCATTGCTTTGATGACATCACAGTGCAATTATGATATCATAATGACATCTTGACATGAAAATTCATCATGACATCCCAATGCTTTTATGGTATGAAAATGGTTAGTTGCTGATTGCCAGAGAGGGAGAATGATGTCTTTAAAGAGGTTGAAGCCAGTAACAGTCTCTGGAGCCAGTTACTAAAAGGGACAAGTGGACAGCCTGCTTGAGATAGAGGCTGAGCAGCCCTACATGCCTCAATCTGGGCAGCAGAAAGCACACAACACAGAGATGACAATTCCTGTGTCCAAGTCTCTTATTTCTTTAATCTGTCACATATTTCTTTTAAGTGGTCATTCGTAAAGTCCTGTGACTTTGACATGTGAATTTCATAGTGTCACAGAATCCAATATTGTTTATTAAATGCAAAGATATGTCCTCAGTCAGTGAATTACTTACTGGGAAAATGTTCCCTGACCAAGGCAAATTTTGAACAAAAAGAATTTCATTGGGACCTTGCTTTTATTTTTACAGAGACTATCCTGGATATTACATCAGCAAGCAGACAATTTGTTGTAGTCCTTCAGCGGAACTGAGAGCTTTTCATACTGGACCACAAATAGCAGGAAGAGAGAGGGAGACTGAGTGAGACAGAGAGAGAAAGGGCTAGAGAGACAGATTCAGAAATAGAGAGACTGAGACCTACAGAAATATAAAGTGACAAAAACAAAAAGACAGAGACCCATTCTGTCTGGTCACATTCATTGGCATATCAACCTCAAAACATACCCTCCTACAATATAAATCCAAAAGGAATTATATTATCCAACAAAGCCATGCCTCCTAATCCTTCCCAGACATTTCCTCACTAGAGACTCAACATGTAAATAGATAGCTTCAAGGGATATTGCAATTCAAATCACCAGGAAGAAGAAGATGGAGGGAATTCTAGGCTAAAAGAACACAGTTATCCTGATAGTTTGTCATTCAAGACAGTGAGTACAGCCCCAGCAAATTCCAAGTTCTAAAGAACAGGACTGATAATCCCCTTTCAGGATAATGTGGAATATTTCCAAAATGAAGAAAATAACATCATGATATTTTCAGGTAAATAGATGAAACCAGGAAAAATCATCTTGCTAAAGTAACTAAAATGCAGAAAGTCAAATATAGTATGTATTCACTTATTAGGATGTCTCCTAATTAGTGGGGCATAAAGGTCAAATACATCATTTAAATGAGATCAAACCAGTCTTCTGTTATGGGGATTCAGTAGCAGGAAATTAAGCCCTTAAGCCACGGCATCTTACAGAAATTTTCAAGCAACCCAGGCTTTTATTAAAATATGCTACTCTGTGCCATCAACTGATGGATCAGTGCCATGGTTTTGGATACACACAAAGATGCTTCCTTCTGTATCAAATGGAATTGCATACAGAGACCCACAGTCTGATATTATGCAGAGAGAGACCTTAAAACACCTATCTCTAAATGGGACTTCCCTATGAAATTGTCCCTCCATTAAGAGCTCTGGAAATCCTGCAGGAGAGGAGGTAGGAAGATTGTTATAAGTAGAAGGAATTGAGAACACAAGGAGAACAATTTCCTGAGAATGAGAATGTAAAGGAAGATGATGCATTCAGCTTTGATGAGACCTGGTAAGCTACGTTCAGATAGAAGTATAAGGATGACCTCCCCTATCAGAGATCTAGAGAAAGGTCAAGGGGTAGAAGAAGGAGGGAGGGTGGGACTGCAAGAAGAAGGGCAGGGGGCAATAGAGGAGATACAAATTGAACAATATATAATAAACAATTGTATAAGAAAAACTGTCATCAAGGTGATGAATTATAGACCTCTTCAGGACTGATGGATTTTTCTTTGGGGTGTTACCCGCATGCAGCAAGGGAGAACTCAGTTTTCTTTAAGGGACTTGGCACTGAGACTCTGATCATATTTCAATGAGTATATGAACAACACACACTTCAATTGATGTATTTTGAAGACAAAAAATATTTTTGTTTGACACATGGGTAGGAATTTGAACCTGGAATCATTAGAAAAGGAGTGTAATGTACAATATACAAAACTCCATATAATCAATAAAAATAATATGTTAACAACTTTTATAATGACTCTTTTTTTTAATTTTTCATCAATTTCACTATTCATTCTGCATCCCCCCATAAGCCCCTCCCTTCTCCCCTCCCAATCTCACCCTCCCTCCTCCCTCTACTTGCATGGAAAAAAGACAAAGGAAGGCAGAGTTTGACTTTGTAAGGCATGCTTTCTAGGAACTCATTATGTAGCAGAGAATCCTAGCCATGAACTAGTGGTTACCCACCTACCTCAGACCTCATGAGCTCAGGTGGCACTTCTGAACAAGCAGTCCTGGCACTAATACTATGTTTGGAGGATTTGCCTGAAGGACCACTGCAGGAAACACTTCTGCTCTTGTGTCTTAGGCATATTTCACAGACATATTTCTCTGTCCTGAAGGACTAGTTTGAACTGTAAACCAAGACAAGGAGAATTGCTCACTGACCACAAAGTAGGACACAGCTGCCAATCCAGCCAGGTCAGCCAAGTCAACCATGCTCATAGAAGGTTGGCAACCCTATTGAGAAACAGAGCTAGCTGTCAAATCCTTTATTGTCCCTAAGTTTTCCATTTACATGCAGATCTTTCTCTGTTGGAGCCAAACCAGTCCCAGGAATTATCTGGTTTCCTTCTCTTTTCCCTGCTGTAAAGACTCAATATCCCAGGGAACTCCAGTCCCAACCTGCCTATCATATCAATAAGAATGTGAAGGTACATTTAGGGAGTAGGCCAGTAAATGCTCAGTTCAAAGTCACAACCTAGGAAATTTCAGATACAAGGTCACAGTACGAGAGCACTCTGTCATTTGGTATATTCTCCTCAATCCCACATCACTGTGAAGCTTCCTACTTAGGAAGCTGTCCAATTAAATAAACAGTAATCTTTCATATCCTACCAGACATTGTCACAGAGGTAAAAAGGAGTAAAGGTGTGGGATCTGGATAAAGGAATAAAGATAAAGGCTTGCTGGGTTTCACAAGAAAAATTCACCTGTGTACATGATCAGAGATACTGAACACTAAGGAAATGTTGTTTACTCATCTCCACAGAAACCTCAAGATTCTCTCAGGTGCTGATAGGCTGAGATGGAAAATGATATCATGAAATAGGTTAAAGGCAGTAAGAGTTTCAGGGGCCAGGTATTAAAAGTGTCAAGTGGACATTGTGCTTGAAAGAAAGTCTGAGCAGCCCTACATGCTTCAATATGGGCAGCTGAAAGCACAGTACCCAGAGATGTCAGTTCCTGTGTAAAAGACTGTTAGGTCAGGAAAAGTGTCACATATTTCTTTCAATTGTTCATTAATAAAGTCATGTGTCCTTGACATGTGAGTTTCACATTATGACAGATTCCATTATTATTTCTTTTTTTAAATTTTTTATTTAACTTTTATTAATTACACTTTATTCCTTTTGTATCCCTCCATAAGCCCCTCCCTCCTCCCCTCCCGGTCCCACCTTCCCCCCTTTCTGCATGCATGCTTCTCCCCAAGTCCACTGATAGGGGAGGTCCTCCTCTCCTTCTTTCTGATCTTTGTTGTTGTTGTTGCTGTTATTGTTGTTGTTCTCAATGCAGTTTATTCAGGAACCTTGAACAATCTTCTGACCCTGGGGAAAGCCAGCCCACAACTTAAAATAACCTCTGGGTAGCCAACCCCAGCGTGCCTCGTGGGCAATGCAGATAGATCCACATACACGGAAGCCGGACAGGTCTGATGCTCTTTGGGTGGATGACACCTAAATGAACATTGGTACAAAGTTCCAATTTATTTCTAATATCAGAGATCAGACCTCTACTCTTGCCTGATGCGTCTAAAACAAAAAGGAGGAACTGTAGAGAGCTGCATAATGCCTCGCCTTGAAGATGGAGCTGATTTCCGCCTTCCACCTTCCCGATGGTGAGTGCTCTCTGTCACAAACAACTCCATTATTATTTCTTAAATGCACAGATATGTCCTCAGTCAGTGAATTAGTTACTTTGAAAATGCTCTCTGCCTGAGGTAACTCATTGAACAAAAAGCATTTAATTGGGACCTTGCTCATATTTTTACAGACACCATCTAGGATGTCACATCAGCAAGCAGTCATCTTACAGTTTTTCAGCAGAACTGAGAGGTTTTCACACTCAACCACAAGTGTTAGACAGAGGGAGGGAGATTGAGAGAGACAGAGAGAGAACAAGAGCTAGAGAAACAGATTCAGTAATAATAATACAGAGACCAACAGAAACAATGATGTAAGTTGACCTCAAGTGAGAGACAAAGACTCATTTCTGTTCGGTCATTTTTATTGGTATATCAACATCCAAACACAGCCTCCTATAATTTCAAAATGAATTATACATTTTAATATTTTTTATTTTAATTTTTATTAATTACTTTTTATTGACTTTGTATCCCCCATAATCCCCTCCACTTTCCCTCCCAATTCCACCATCCCTCCTCCTTGACCACTTATGCCCTTCCCTATATCCTCTTCCTCTGATTCTAGACTATCAGATCTCATCTTAAGTGGCAGCATTATCTACCTCTATGAACTGTTAAGGCGGCCCCCCCATCAGGGTGTGGCTTTCAAAGAGTAAGCCAATCAGTTCATGTCAGAGGCAGTCCCTGTTCCTACTACTAGGGATTTCACTTGAACACTGAACTTCCATGGGCTACATCCTTGAAGGGGTTCTCCATGCATCGTTTTTGGTTGGAATATGAGTCTCAGGAAAGATTGCTGTGCTCAGATTTTTTGGTTCTGTTGCTCTCCTGTGGAAGCTCCTGTCCTTTCCATATCTTACTATTTTCTACTTCTTTCATTAGGTTTTATGCACACCACACAACAGTTGGCCATAAGTTTCAGCATTTGATTTGATAGTCTGTAGGGCAGAGCCTTTCAGAGGCCCTCTGTGGCAGGTTCCTAATATGTTCCCTGTTTTCTCCTTTTCTGATGACGATGCTTTTTGTCTTTCTAGATAGGAATTGAACATTTTACACAGAGTCCTCAATCTTTATTAGTTTCTTTAGGTGTACAGATTTTAGTAGGTTTATCCTGTATTATATGTTTATATGTGTGGGTATATACCATGTGTGTCTTTGTTCTTACAGTTCCCACCATTTACCTACAAATTTAATTACTTTCTTGGTTTTTATTGCTGAGTAATATTCCATTGTGTAGATGTTCCAAAATTTCTGTATCCATTCTTCAGTTGGGGGGCATCTGGGTTTTTTCCAGGTTCTGGCTATTACAAATAAAGCTGCTACAAACATGGTTGGGCAAATGTCCTTATTGTGTATTTGAGCCTCTTTTGGATATATGCCTAGAAGTGATACAACTGGACCTTGAGGAAGCATGATTTCTAGTTGTCTGATAAAGCACCAGATTGATTTCTAGAGTGATTGTACAAGTTTACATGCCCACCAGCAGTGGTACAAGATTACTTTCATACCAGCAGTGCAGGAGGGTTCTCCTTCTCCACAACCACTCTAGCAGTTGTTGAAAGTTGAGTTTTTGATGTGGCCATTGTGATGGGTGTAAGGTGAAATCTCAGGATCATTTTTATTTGCATTTCCCTGGTGGTTAATGATGTTGAGCATTTCTTTCAGTGTTTCTCCGCCATTTTATATTCCTCTATCAAGAATTCTGTTTAGCTCTCTTTACCATTTTTTAAAGTGGATTACTTGTTTTGTTGCTTTTCAACATCTCTAGTTCTTTATATATAACGGATTATAGCCCTCTGTTGCACAGAGGTTAGGTGAAGATTCTTTCCCTATCTGTAGGCATTTGTTTTGTTTTGATGACTGTGTCTTTTGCTTTAAAGAAGATTTTCAATTTCATGACATCCCATTTACTGATTGTTGCTCTTAGAGCCTGTGCTTGTGTTGTTCTGTTGAGGAAGTTGTTTCCTGTGCCAATCAGATCAAGGGTTTTCCTTACTTTTTCTTGTAACCGATTTAATATGTCTGGTTCTATGTTGAGGTCTTTGATCCACTTGAAATTTAGTTTTGTGCAGGGTGATAATTATGGATCTATTTGCATTTTCTTTTTTTATTTTATTTTTTCATTAGTTACATTTTGTTTATTCTGTATCCCAGCTGTATCCCTCATTCTCTCCCCAATCCTACCCTCCCATTTCTACATGTAGACATCCATTTAGTCAAGCACCATTTGTTGAAGATGCTATCTTTTTTCCATTGTATGGGTTTGGCATCTTTGTAAAAGATCAGGTATCCATAAGTGTGAGGGTTTATTTCTGGGTCTTCAGTTAGGTTCCATTGTTCAACCATTCTATTTATATGCCTGTACTGTGCTGTTTTTATTATGGTTGCTCTATAGTACAGCTTGAGATCAGGAATGGAAATAATAGAAATACCTTCAGAAGATCTTTTATTTTGGATTGTTTTTTTAGCAATTCTGGGTTTCTTCTTTTTTCCATATGAATTTGAAAATTTTTTTTCAAGAACTCTAAAGAATTGTGTTGGTAATTTGATGGGAATTGCATTGAATATGTTGATTGCTTTTGGCAAAATGGCCATTTTTACAATGTTAATCCTGCCAAGCCAGGAGCATGGGAGATGTTTCCATTTTCTGATATCCTCTTCTAATTCTTTCTTCAGAGACTTGATTTTTTTTTTGTCATAGAAATCCTTGACTTGGTTGGTTAGGGTCATACCAAGGTACTTTATGTTTTTGACCAAATACCAAAACACATCAAAGATATCAGCTACTATGACCAAGTAGGCTTCATCCCAGGTATGCAGGGGTGGTTCAATATATAGAAATCCATCAAAGTGATCCACCATATTAAAAAAAATGAAAGAAAGAAAAAACACATGATAATCTCCTTAGATCTTGAAAAAGCATATGATGAAATCCAACCTTTAGTCATGTTTAAAGTATTGGAGAGATTAGGGATACAAGCATATATCTAAACATAGTAATATAAACAAGCCTATAGCCAACATCAAACTAAACTGAGAGAAACTTAAAGAAATCCCACTGAAATCAGGGACAAGGAAAGCTGTCTATTCTCTCCATAATTATCAACACATTACTGGAAACCCTTGCTAGAGCAATAAGACAATTGAAAGAGTTCAAGGGTAAACAAATCAGAAAAGAAGGAATCAAAGTATCAGTATTTGCAGATGATATGATAATATACCTGAGTGACTCCAAAAATTCTACCGGGGAACTTGTACACATGATAAACACCTTTGGAAATCTAGCTGGATACAAAATTAACTTAAAAAAAAAAAACAGTAGCCCTCCTGTATATAAAAGACAAATGTGCTCAGAAATAAATTATAGAAACAGAAGAAATTATATTATCTAACAAGGTCATACCTTCTAACCCTAACAAGACATTACTTCACTGGGGGCTCCACACATAAATAGATGCACTTTGAAGGGACATTGCAATTCAAATCACCAGGAAGTGGAAGAAGATGGAGGAACTTTTAGGCTAAAAGTACAATTTTATCCTGAAAGTTTATCATTCAATACAATGATGAAAGTCCTAGCAACTTCCAAGGACTAAAGAACAGGACTGACCATCTCCTTTGGGGAAAATGTGGAATATTTACACAGAGGAGTATTATTCAGCTAAGAAAATGACAAAAAGATATTTTCAGACAAATTGATAAAACCAAGAGTAATCATCCTGGGTGAAGTCACTAAAATTCAGAAAGGCAAATATGGTATGTATTTACTTATTAGGAGTTCTCCTAATAGTGGGGGATTAAATTCCAATAGGCCATCTATTGTGACAAAACCAGTCTTCCATTAGGGGGATTGGGTGGCGTGGCAGTTATATGAGTTGTTGGGCCAGGCCATAATACAGAAATTTTAAAGCAGCAAAGCCTGTTGTTCATTAAATGTGTTGCTCTCTGCCCTCAACTGATAGATCAGTACCATGTTCTAGGATCCCCAAAGATGTGTTCTTCTGAATAAAATGGGATTGCATAGAGAGACCCACATTTCCATATTATGTAGAGAAAGACCTTAAAACACCCAGCTGCAAATGGGATTTCCCTATGAAATGCTACCTTATCTCAATGCTCTAAGCCTGCAGCAAAGAAGGCAGGAAGAGTGTCATAAGTAGAGGGAATTGAAGACACAAGAGAACAATGCCCTGAGAATCAGAACTCAGAGAAAGATGATGGAGAGGGCCTTAAATGAGACCTGAAAAGCTAGGGTCAAATAGAAGGGTGAGGAGAACCTTGCCTAGTAGGGACTTAAAAAAGGGGCATAGCAATAGAGGAAGAAGTGTGGGTGGGACTGAAAGAAGAAGAGGGAGTCTGTAGAAGAGGTGATACAAAGTGAACCAATCATAATGAATAAATACATAAGAAAAGTGTGATCAATGACTGATGGCTTCTTCTTGGGATGGTGCCAGTGTGTGGCAATGATGAACTCAGTTTTCCAAGGATTTTGCACTGACATTCTTATCAACACAGCCTGGAATGTATTTACTAGCATTAGGAGGCCCTTTCCATCCTTTGACTCTGTGCTTAAGTGGGTACTGACTCTTGAGGGCATGGTATGTATGGGTTTTTTTTGACTGTGCCTCCCTATCTTGTGTGTTACAGTTCCTTCTTCAACATCTTCAATGCATGCAAATGCAGTTGCATGAATTTAAATTAAATGTGTCTTACAACCTCATTTGATATGGAAGTAAGTCAATGACATGTAAGAGTAAAATGCACTTTTGCCAACCTAAGTGAGACTCTCCATAAAACAAAGAAGGGAAAACTGAAGGAGTCTGGTAATTGGAATTCTGCATCTTGGCCATGGCAGATGCAGTTCTTATCTAAGTTCCATGTTTCAGAGACTGTCCTTTGTGCTCTCTGCAAGTGGGGTGTTCTAGGCCTGAGACTTAGACAGCAAACTCCCTGCAACCTTTAGGAAACAGAGACCAAATTTGCTGTAAACTTGATTGAATTGATGGATACCTTGCCAGGTGGAACAGACTGTTGCTACTGTGAAAAAAATTTTGCTTTTACCCTTTGCTTCATAAATGTTGTTTTCACATTCTGTAAACTGATACTTGAAAAAGAATCTGTCTTGTCTCTAATTTTTGAGTCTCTGTCTCCCTATTTACACTCCCTCTTTCAGGTGGACCCTGTTAGACTAGCCCACAAGACTCTCAGGATACCTTCTTTTTTCCCTGTTCTTAAAGTATCAGTACCCCAGGGAACCCTAGACCCTGCCAGCCTATTATATCAAGAAGAATGTGAAGGTACATTTAGTGAGTACCAGAGTAACTACTCAGTTCAAAGTCACAACCTAGGAAATTTAAGATCCAAGACCTTCTCATTCAGTATATTTTCCTTAATACCACATTACCAGACATTTACTCACTGGGGAGAAAGTCCTAGAGAGACAGATTCAGAAATAGAGAGACAGAGATAGACAGAAACAAATATATAAAATGACAGAGACTGAGAGACCAAGACTCCATTCTCTGTGATCACTTTCATTGTCATATCAACCTCACAGGAAACCCTTCTCTAATATAATGACAATAGGAATTATGTTATCTAACAATGGCATAATTCCTAACCCTTCCCAGACATTTCTTTAATGGGGACTCCACAGGTAAATAGAAGATCTTCAAGATGACATTACGATTCAAATCAGCAGGAAGTGAATGAAGATGCAGAAACTTTAGGCTAAAAGAATGTAGCTTTCCTGATAGTTTCTCATTCAATACAATGAGTAAAGTCCCAGCAAATTTCAACGACAAAAGAACAGGACTGACAATCTCCTTTGTGAAAAATATGGAGTATTTCCATAATAGAGTATTCAGCTAAGAAAATGACATCACGATATTTTCAGGCAAAAGGATGGAACCAGGAAAATTCATCCAGGGTGAAGTAACTAAAATGCAGAAAGACAAACATGGTATGTATTTACTTATTAGGAAATCTCCTAATAGTGGGGGATAATTTTCCAATAGGCCAACTATTGTGACCAAACCAGTCTTGTAATATGGAGATCAGATGTCAATGAATTGAATTGTTCAGCCAGGGCATCCAACAGAAATTTTCAAGCAACCCAGGCTGTTGTTATTAAAATATGTTGCTTGCTACCCTCAAATGATAGATCAAGGCATGTTCTTTCATACACAGAGACGCTTCCTTCTGCATCAAATGGGATTCTTAAAGAGACTCATAGTCTGATATTATGTGGAAAGAAACCTTTAAACACCCAGCTCTAAATGTGATTACCCTATGAAATTGTCCCTCCCCTAAGATCTCTGGGAAGCCTGCAGGAAAGTAGGCAGGAAGAGTGTCCTAAGCAGAGGGAATTCAGGCCACAAGGAGAACAATGCCCGGAGAATCAGGCTGCAGAGGAAGATAATACAGCTAGCATGTTTGAGACCTGATAACATAGGGTCAGATAGAAGGGCAAGGAGGACCTATCCTATCAGGAAACTAGAGAAAGGGCATAGGGGTAGAAAAAGCAGGGTGGGTGGGACTGTGAGGAGAAGAGGGAGGTGGCAGCAGAGGGAAACAAAGTGAACAAATCATAAAAAAATAAATACAAAATAAAAAGTGTGATCAAGGTGATGAAGTAAGTATAGAGCTCTTCAGGACTGATGGGTTCTTCTTATGGGTGGTGCCAGTGTACTGTGAGGATGAATTAAGTTTTCTTTAAGGGACTTGGCAGTGAGATTCTGATCATGTTTCAGTGAGTAAATGAACAACACATACTAGAATTAAAGTGTTTTAAAGAAAAAAAATAGTATGACTCATGGGTAGGAATTTGAAGCTGGGACAATAGAGAACGAGTGCAATGTATGTCATATCAAATTCCCACATAAGCAATATATGTTGACAACTTTTACAATGACTTTTAATAGGGAGAAAAGATTCTCCTAAATTTGGGCAGAGTTTACTTTCTAAGGCATGCTTTCCAGGAACTCATCATGTAGTAGAGAATCCTAGCCATGAATTAGTTTTTACCCAGCTACCTCTGACCCCATGAGTTCAAGTGGCACTTCTGAACAAGCTGTCGTGGAACAAAAAAATGACATGCAGAGGGTTTGTTTGGAGGATCATAGCAGGAAACACAGCTGCTCTTGTTTCCTAGGCATATAACAAAGACACATGTCTCTATCCTGAAGGCCTAGTAAACCCCAGGTTCAGGAGGATTGCTGATTGACAATTTTGTATATCACAGCTGCTGATACAGCCAATTCAGCCAAATCTACTCATAGATTTTTTCTGAACTAGTGTGGAATAGCAGCAGCTGTCAGAGTTCACTACCTTTGAGTTCTCATTTTATACTCACCAATCTTTCTCTCTTTCAGCCAACCAGTCCCAGGAATTGTCTGGTTTACTTCTCTTTTCCTTGCTCTTACAGACTCAATGCCTCAGGGAACCCAGGACCACAAGAACCTATTATATCAATAAGAATGTGAAGGTGCATTCAGTTCAAAGTCACAACCTAGGAAATTTCAGATCCAAGACCATAGAAGCAGACTTCCTTGTCGTTGATTACATTCCCCTTAATCCCACATCACTTTGAAGCTACCCTATGTAGGAAGCCATCCAATTAAATAAACATTACATTTTCATTTCCTACCTGACATTATAGGAGTTTATCAGGAGATTATCAGGAGTAAAGGTGTGGGATCTGGATAAACAGATGCTATAAAGGCTTGTTGTATTTCAGAAGAAAAAGTCACAGATGTACTGGATTAGAGTCACTGCAAAATAAGGAAAGTTTGTTTATTCATCTCCATGGAAACCTCAAGATTCTCTCAAATGCTGCAAGGGAGAATGATCTCATGCAGGAGGTGAAAGCCAGTAAGAATTTGAGGAACCAGTTATTAAAAGGGTCAAGTAGAGAGCATGCTTGAGAGGAATGGTGGTCAGCCCTATATGCCTCAATCTGGGCAGCTGAAACACACAACCCAGAAATGTCAGTTCCTGTGTCCAAGACTCCTAGTTCAGGAAAATTATCACATATTTCTTTCAAGTAGTTTTTAATAAAGTCATGTGTCCTTGACATGTGACTTTCATGCTATCACAGATTCCATTATTATTTGTTAAATGCATAGATATGTCCACATTCAGTGTATTACTTTCTGTGAAAATTGTCCCCTGCCTGAGGTAATTCTTTGAACAAAAGGTATTTAATTGGAAACTTGCTTTTATTTTTATTGAGAGCATCCAAGATATTTCATCAAGCAGTCATCTTGTTGTACTCCTTCAGCATAACTGAAAAGTTTTCATACTAAACCACAAACGCAGGCAAAGAGTGGGAGAAAGAGAAAGAAAGATCTAGAGATACAGATTCAGAAATAGTGAGACCAAGATCAACAGAAATAATAATAGAATGTCACAGAGACCAAGAGGCAAGGACTCCATTCTGTCTGGTCACTTTCATTGGCATATCAAATTCACAGCACACCCTCCTATAATATAATTCCTATTAACAAGACCATATCTGGGGGGGGGAGCCAAGATGGCAGCGCTGGGAAAACAGCGCGTCTGAGCAGCAGGACAGCACTTTCCATGCAGAGACCAGGAGACTGAACACGGGGACCTGAAACTACATCGATCGTGTTTCCCAGGTGAGGGGAGGCTCCCATGGCAGGGGAATCAGTCCGGTCCACTCACGGCTACCCAGCCAGAACCCGGAAGAAATCTCAGGTAACACAGGCTTTGGGTCTCCGGGCTGGAGCCACAAACGGGCGGGTCCCAGCCACTTTCCCAGCCTGATCCATGGGCACAAGGGTACCTGAGACTGGGAGTCCCAGTCGCGGGGGGACCCCACAGGGAAGCAGGGTTGCAGGTCTGATCGCAGGTCAGCCATTCTCTCCCCGGAAAGTCTCTGCCACCATCACAGCCAAGCTCCTGCCGCACTCAGAGAGCTTTGCACTCAGCTCAGCAGTACAGACAAGCTGTGCGCCCCAGTACAACAGGGACTGGGAACCCCTGTCCGAAGAGGACCCCACAGAGAAGGAAGAAACTGTGCTGCTGGGGTCACCTAGGGAAAGTCTAGCAGACTGAAGATTGCAAACAGACAGAACTGAGTGCCCCAAGACACCAGAGCAGTACTCACCCGCCACAGATTACCACAGCTGATCACTAAATTTACAGCAAGAAACCCAGAAGGAGGGCAGCTTCCCCCAGGACTTCTCCCCGTGAGAGGAGAACCCTCTTGACTAATCAGGACCACAGTTACCACCAAGGTCTCTAGGCCTGAGGTGAGCTGTAGCAACTCCTGAAAAACAGCAGACATTCAGGGACTATACCCAAAAAGCTGGGAAGGCTTCCTTCAGGAAAAAACATCGTCCTGCCAAAGGGATTCTCTCCACTACAAGAGTCCAGGAACAAAGAGAAACTAAATTCAAACAACTAAGCCCAATGGGTAGAGGACAGCGTAAAAGTTCAACCAACAAAAGCCAGAGCATTATGGCATCTCCAGAACCCAGTTATCCAGGGGCAAATAGCCCTAGACACCCCAGCATAAATGAAATTCAAGGAGATGACCTAACATCTATGCTCAAGAAGATGATAACAGAGGAAACAAATAAAATACGAAAAGAAATAGAAGAAGCTGAAGCCAAAAAGTATGTGGACTTTAGAGAGGAAATGCTTAAATCACTGAATGAAATAAAAGAAACAGTGGATTGTTCAAACAAACAGCTGAATGAATTGATGGAAAAACATGAAAATACAGTCAGACAGGGGAAGGAAACAAACAAAATAGCTCAAGACCTGAAGATAGAATTGGAAAAATTAAAAAAAAAAAACCACAAATGGAAGAAATTGTGGAGAGAAAGAACTTAGGGAAGAAAGCAAGAACTACAGAGGTTAGCATAACTAACAGGCTACAAGAAATGGAAGAAAGAATCTCAGGTGAGGAAGATACAATGGAAGAAATAGATGTATCTTTCAAAGAAAATGATAAATCTAAAAAATTCCTGACACAAACTGTCCAAGAAATTCAAGACAACATAAAAAGACAAAACCTAAGAATAATAGGAATAGAGGAAAATGAAGATTCCCTGCATCAAGGCCCAGAAAATATTTTCAACAGAATCATTGAAGAAAATTTCCCCAACTTAAAGGAGAGACCAATAAGAATACAAGAGGCCTATAGAACACCCAATAAATTAGACCAGAAAAGAAAATCCTCCCGCCACAAAATAATTAAAACTGTAAGTATACAGAACAAAGAAAAAAATACTAAAAGCTGCAAAAGAAAAAGGCCAAGTAAAATATAATGGCAAACCCATTAGAATCACACCTGGCTTTTCAACGAAGACTATGAAAGCCAGAAGGGCCTGGACAGATATCATGCAGACCCTAAGAGAACACAGATGTCAGCCCAGGCTACTATACCCTGCAAAACTCTCAGTCCTCATAGACGGAGAAAACAAGATATTCAATGACAAAAACAAATTTCAACAATACCTACAAACAAATCCAGCATTACAGAAGACACTGGAAGGGAAAATAAAACCCAAGAAAGCTAGCTACATTCAAGAAAACACAGGAAATAAATAACCTCACTTCAATAAAACAAAAAGCAACCAAGCACACAACCATATGACCACAGCCAACATCAAAGTCAAAGGATTTAAAAGCCACTGGACATTACCCTCTCTCAATATCAATGGACTTAATTCTCCAATAAAAAGACACAGACTAACAGAATGGATGCGTAAACAAAACCCTGCAATCTGTTGTATACAAGAAACACACCTAAGTCACAAAGAGAGACATTACCTGAGGGTAAAGGGATGGAAGCAAATGGACCCAAGAAGCAAGCAGGAGTAGCCATTCTAATATCTGATAAAATAGTCTTTCAACCAAAATCAATCAAAAGAGATGGGGAAGGACACTTCATACTCATCAAGGGAAAATTCCACCAAGAAGACATCATAATCCTGAACATCTATGCCCCAAATACAAGGGCACCAACATTTGTGAAAGAAACATTGATAAAACTTAAACCACACATAGATCCCCACACACTAATAGTGGGAGACTTCAACACTCCACTCTCAACAAAGGACAGGTTAACAAAACAGAAATTAAACAAAGAAACAATATCTCTAACAGAGGTCATGAATCAAATGGACCTAACAGACATTTACAGAACTTTACACCCAAACACAAAAGAATTTACCTTCTTCTCAGCACCTCATGGAACCTTCTCCAAAATAGACCACATAGTTGGTCACAAAGCAAGCCTCAACAAATACAGGAAAATTGAAATAATCAATTGTATCCTGTCGGATCACCATGGAATAAAGCTGGACCTCAGTAACAACAAGAATAGCAAAAAGCCTACACATACATGGAAACTGAACAACTTGCTACTAAAAGACAGCTGGGTCAGGGAAGAAATAAAGAAAGAAATTAAAACCTTCCTAGAACTCAATGAAAATGAAGACACAACATACCGAAACTTGTGGGACACAATGAAAGCAGTGCTAAGAGGAAAGTTCCTAGCACTAAGTGCCTTCAAGAAGAAATTTGAGACAGCACATTCAAGCAACTTAATGGCTCACTTAAAAACCCTAGAAAAAGAAGAAGCAGACACACCAAGAAGGAGCAGATGGCTAGAAATAATCAAACTCAGGGCTGAAATCAATAAATTAGAAACAAATAAAACAATTCAAAGAATCAATGAAACCAAGAGCTGTTTTTTTGAGAAAATCAACAAGATAGATAAACCCTTAGCCAAGCTAACTAAAAGGCAGAGAGACAACATCCAAATCAACAAAATCAGAAATGAAAAGGGGGACATAACTACAGACACTGAGGAAATCCAAGCAATCATTAGGACTTACTTCAAAAGTCTATATGGAACAAAATTTAAAAATTTAAATGAAATGGACAATTTTCTTGATCGATTCAGCTTACCAAAGCTAAATCAGGACCAGGTAAATCAATTAAATAGTCCTATATCCCCCAAGGAAATAGAAGCAGTCATTGAAATTCTCCCATCCAAAAAAAGGCCAGGACCTGATGGTTTCAGCGCAGAATTCTACCATACATTCAAAGAAGATATAACACCAATTCTCTTCAAACTATTCCACAAAATAGAAACAGAAGGAACATTACCACACTCATTCTATGAAGCCACAGTCACCTTGGTACCTAAACCTCACAAAGACTCAACAAAGAAAGAGAATTTCAGGCCAATCTCCCTTATGAACATTGATGCAAAAATACTCAACAAAATACTCGCGAACCGAATACAAGAACACATCAAAGATATCATCCACCATAACCAAGTAGGCTTCATCCCAGGTATGCAGGGATGGTTCAATATACGTAAATCCATCAATGTGATCCACCATATTAACAAATCAAAAGAAAAAAACCACATGATAATCTCCCCAGATGCTGAAAAAGCCTTTGACAAAATCCAACATCCATTCATGTTTAAAGTATTGGAGAGATCAGGGATACAAGGCACATATCTAAACATAGTAAAGGCGATATACAGCAAACCTATAGCCAACATCAAACTGAATGGAGAGAAACTTAAAGCAATCCCACTGAAATCAGGGACAAGACAAGGCTGCCCACTCTCTCCATATCTCTTCAACATAGTTCTGGAAGTCCTTGCTACAGTAATAAGACAGTTGAAGGAGATCAAGGGGATACAAATTGGAAAGGAAGAGGTCAAATTATCACTATTTGCAGATGATATGATAGTATATGTGAGTGACCCCAAAAACTCTACCAGGGAACTCCTACAGCTGATAAACACCTTCAGCAAAGTGACCGGATACAAAATTAACTCAAAAAATCAGTAGCCCTCCTGTATACAAAAGACAAAAGGGCTGAGAAAGAAATTAGAGAAACAACACCCTTCACAATAGCCACAAATGACATAAGGTACCTTAGAGTAACCCTAACCAAGGAAGTCAAAGACTTGTATAAAAAAAATTTCGAATCTCTGAAAAAAGAACTAGAAGAAGATATGAGAAGATGGAAAGATCTCCCATGCTCATGGCTTGGTAGGATTAACATAGTAAAAATGGCCATCTTACCAAAAGCAATCTACAGATTCAATACAATGCTCATCAAATTACCAACACAAATCTTTACAGCCCTGGAAAGAAAAATTCTCAACTTCATATGGGATAACAAGAAACCCAGAATTGCTAAACAATCCTCTACAATAAAAGATCTTCTGGAGGTATCTCCATCCCTGATCTTAAGTTGTACTATAGAGCAACAGTTTTAAAAACTGCATGGTACCGGCATAGAAACAGAACGGTGGATCAATGGAACCAAACAGAGGACCCAGAAATAAACCCACACACTTATGGACACCTGATCTTTGACAAAGATGCCAAAACCATACAATGGAAAAAGACAGCATCTTCAACAAATGGTGCTGGTCCAACTGGATGTCTACATGTAGAAAAATGAAAATAGATCCATACTTATCACCCTGCACAAAACTGAAGTCCAAGTAGATCAAAGACCTTAACATAAAACCAGACACATTAAATCGGCTTGAAATAAAAGTGGGGAATACCCTAGAACTCATTGGTACAGGGGCAAACTTCCTGAACAGAACTCCAACAGCACAGGCTGTAAGAGCAACAATCAATAAATGGGACCTCATGAAACTGAAAAGCTTCTGCAAAGCAAAGGACACCATCATCAAAACAAAGCGACCTCCTAGAGATTGGGAAAGAATCTTCACCAAACCTTTATCTGACAGAGGACTCATATCCAGTATATATAAAGAACTAAAGAAGCTGAAAAGCAGCAAACCAAGTATCCCACTTAAAAAATGGGGAACAGAGCTAAACAGAGAATTCTCTGTAGAGGAATACCGAATGGCAGAGAAGCACTTAAAGAAATGCTCAACCTCACTAGCCATTAGGGAAATGCAAATCAAAACAACCCTGAGATTTCACCTTACACCCATGAGAATGGCCAAGATCAAAAACTCAAGTGACAACACATGCTGGAGAGGTTGTGGAGAAAGGGGAGCCCTTTTCCACTGCTGGTGGGTATGTAAACTTGTTCAACCACTATGGAAATCAATCTGGCGCTTTCTCAGACAACTAGGAATAGCGCTTCCTCAAGATCCAGCCATACCATTACTGGGCATATATCCAAAAGAGGCTCAAGTACACAAAAAGGACATTTGCTCAAGCATGTTTGTAGAAGCTTTATTTGTAATAGCCAGAAGCTGGAAACAACCCAGATGCCCCTCAACTGGAGAATGGATGCAGAAATTGTGGTACATCTACACAATGGAATATTACTCAGCAATGAAAAATAAGGAAATCATGAAATTTGCAGGTAAATGGTGGGATCTGGAAAGGATCATCCTGAGTGAGTTGTCCCAGAAGCAAAAAGACACACATGGTATAATACTCACTCATATAGACATACAACATAGGACAAACCCACTAAAACCTGTGCATCTAAAGAAACTAAGCAAGAGAGAGGCCCCTAACTAAAATGTCCAATCCCCATCTGGAGAGGCAAAGAGGATGGACATCAGAAGAAGAAGAAAACAGGAAACAACCTAGGAACCTACCACAGACTGCCTCTGAAAGCCTCTGAATGCCTCTGCCCTACAGACTATCAAAGCAGATGCTAAGCCTGATGGGCAACTGTTGGGCAGAGTGAATGGAATTTTATGTAAGAACTGGGAAATAGTAAGAGCTGGAGAGGACAGGGTCTCCACAAGGAGAGCAACAGAACAAGAAAATTTGAACACAGGGAACTTCCCAGAGACTCATACTCCAACCAAGGACTATTCATAGAGATAACCCAGAACCCCTGCACAGATGTAGCCCAGGGCAGTTCAGAGTCCAATTGGGTTACATAGTAATGTGAAGAGGTACTGCCTCTGACATGAACTGACTGGCCTACTCTTTAGTCACCTCCTCCTGAGGGGGATCAGCCTTACCAGGCCATAGTAGAGGACAATGCAGCCACTTTTGATGTGAACTGATGGACTAAGATCAGAAAGGAGAGGAGAACCTCCCCTATCAGTGGACTTGGGGAGTGGCATGCAGGCAGAGGGAGGAGGGAGGGTGGGATTGGGAGGGGATGGAGGGGCTTATGGGGGGATGCAGAATGAATAAAGTGTAATTGATGACAAATTAAAAAAAAAGGGAAAAATAATTTAAGAACCTTAAATAACTTTTAAAAGTGGTGGAAAACATGGAGTTAGTCAATTTACATGGAGCACATCTCACCCCTGGGGGCAATGGTCTCCTGAACCTACTCAGACCTCGGACACCACCACTGCTAGTTCTAGAACTGATGCAGGATGTTCCAACGAGGGGGTTAAGGCTTCTCATAATATTTCCCATAAGCCCACACCTGTTTGTTTATATCCCCCATTTTTATTCATTATTAGTCAGATAAAGCCAAGTAATTGTTGTAATGATACTTGCTTTTTTGCTCAATGCTGTAATGCTAGTAAATTTACTAGCTGGTTACTTGCATGCCTCACTGGGTGCCTGTGCCCATTGATGCCCTCACGCTCTTCAGACAGTAAAGGGATCCTGGAATTACAGCTGCCATTGTTACTGCCATCTCATTGGTGGCTGTTGGAGCTACCACCACGGCATTAGTCATACTGGGAAGACTGCTCAGACCCTGAATAACCTTTTAGCCAATGTAGCTCATGCCTTAGATGTATAAAAAGGAATTAATGCTCAACTAAAAGGAGGTTTGATGGTGTTCAATCAGAGGATTGACCTCTACAGGAGCAAATTGATACCCTATGGCAAATCGCTCAACTTGGCTGTCAATGAAAGTATGCTGGACTTTGAGTCACTAGCATACAACATGAGAATTTTCCCTGTGCTGCAAATCTGTCTAAACAATTGTCTAGTTATATTTTACGTAATTGGACTGGAGAATTCGATACTACGATGGAGCAGCTGAGAGTGGCCATTGTCATGGTAAATTCTACCAGAGTGGACACAGGACTAGCCACAGGATTATCATCATGGATTGCTGCAGCCATGAATCATCTGAAGGAATGGGCGGGCATGGGAGCATTAGCAGGCCTTCTGGTGTTGGTCTCCTTGGTTTGCCTGTGGTATATATGCAAGATTAGAGTCTCACAACAGTGTAATGCAGCCATGACCATTCAGGCCTTACAGCCATTGAAGCAGGACAGTCTCCCCAAGCATGGTTGGCTACCATACAAAGCCAAAATGTTACGCTCAGGATGTGAGGCTAAGCACTGCACTCAGGGTCAGCCGCTTTGGACCCAGAGAAGAGCATGTCTGATTGCATGCGGGTTGATGCCCCAGGTCCCGCCTCTGAGAAAAAGGTATTGGACGGGTCTGATGCTCTTTGGGTGGATGACACCTAAATGAACATCGGTACAAAGTCCCAATTTATTTCTAATATCAGAGATCAAACCTCTACTCTTGCCTGATGCATCTAAAACGAAAAGGGGGAACTGTAGAGAGCTGCGTAATGCCGCGCCTGAAAGATGGAGCTGGTTTCCGCCTTCCACCTTCCCGATGGTGAGTGCTCTCTGTCACAAACAACTCCACATTTGGCTAAGGCCGAGGATCTGGCTTGCTTCCATGTATGTGGATCTATCTGCATTGCCCACGTGGCCTGCTGAGGTTGGCTACCCAGAGGCTATTTAAAGTGGGTTGGCTTTACCCAGGGTCAGATGATTGTTCAAGGTTCCTGAATAAACTGCATTGAAAAAATAAATAAATAAAAAATCCAAAAAAGACCATATCTCCTAGGCCTTACCAGACATTTCCTCAATAGGGACTACACATGTAAATAGATATGTTTCAAGGACATATTGCATTTCAAATCACCAGGAAGTGGAAGAAGATGGAGGAACTTCAAGGCTAAAAGAACACAGTTATTTTGATAGTTTGTCATTCAATACTATTATTAACATCCCAGCAACTCCTAAGGTCTAATGAAAAGAACTGACTAATTTCTTGGGGGAAAATATGGAATATTTCCATTACAGAATATTATTGACCTACGAAAATGACATCATGATATTTTCAGGCAAAAAGATATTACCAGGAAAATTCATCCTGGTTGAAGTAACTAAAATTAAGACAGACAAATATGATGTGTATTAACTTATTTGGAGGTCTCCAAATAGTTAGGGTTAAAGTTCCAATAGGCCATCTAATTGTGACCAAACCAGTCTTCCATTAGGAGAATTGGGTGGCAGTTATTTGAGTTGTTGTGTCAGTACATCCTATGGAAATTTCAAAGCAACACATTCTGTTGTTATTAAAATATATTGCTCTCTGCCCTGAACTGAGAGATAAGGACCATCTTCTTAGATCCATAGAGATGCTTCCTTCTGCATCAAATGGAATAGTATACAGAGACACACAGTCTGTTATTACTCAGAGACCTTAAAACACCCAGTTCTAAATGGGCTTTCCCTATGAAATTCTCCCTCCCCAAAGTCCTCTGGGAAGCCTGCAGAAGAGAAGATAGGAAGTGTGTTATAAGTAGAGGGAATTGAGGATATAAGCAGAAGAATGCCCTGAGAATCAGGTTGCTTAGGAAGATGATGCAGCCAGACTTGATGAGCCATAATAAACTAGGGTCAGAAAGAAGGGTGAGGAGGACCCATCCTGTCAAAGAAATAAAGAAAGTTCATAGGGGTATAAAAAGGAGTGTTGGAGGGACTGGAAGGAATGGAAGTAGAGGGCACCAGAGGGGAAACAATGTGAACAAACCATAATAAATAAATACATAAGAAAAACTGTGATCAAGATGATGAAGTATAGAGCTCTTTAAGACTGATGGTTTCTTCTGCATGATGACATGGTGTAGCAAGCTTGAATTCAGTTTTCTTTAAGGGACTTGGCACTGTGATTCTAATCATGTTTTTTTATTAATTACACTTTATTCATTTTGTATCCCCCCATAAGCCCCACCCACCTCCCCTCCCAATCCCATCCTTCCTCCCCTTTCTGCATGCATGCCCCTCCCCAAGTCCACTGATAGGGGAGTTCTTCCTCTCCTTCTTTCTGATCTTAGACTGATCATGTTTTAATGAGAATATAAACAATATATATTTCAATTGATGCTATTTTAAAGATTTAAAAATTTTAGTGATACACGTGAATAGGCATTTGAACCTGGGAGCAATAGAAAATGAGTAAAGTATATTATATGAAATTACATAATAAAAAATATGTTGACCACTGTACAATGACTTTTAACATGGAGAAATGATTCCTCTAAAGGAGGAAACATTTTTGACACTGTACAACATACTTTCCAGGAACTCATTATTAAGCAGAGAATCCTGGCCATGAACCAGTGGTTACCTAGCTACCTCGGACCCCATGAGCTTAGGTGGCGCCTCTAAACAAGCAGTCCTGTCACTAACAATACTTTAAGAGAGTTTGTCTGGAGGACACAGATGCTTGTGTCCTAGGCATATAAGAGACCAATTTCTCTGTCCTGAAGTCCCAGTTTTAATTGTAAACCCCAGGAACAGGATGGTTCCTCACTGACCACTCAGTAGGACACAGATGCTGATCCAGCCAGGTCAGCCAAGGCAAACCTGGTCATAGAGGGTTAGCGAAACTAGTGTGGAAGAGAACCAGTTTTCAAAAAGTTTATTGCCCCTCAGTTCTCCTTTGACATACACATGATCATTATCTGTTTGAGGAAAACCATTCCCAGGAATTGTCTGGTTGCTTTCTCTTTTTCCTGCTCTTAAAGACTCAATACCCCAAGGAACCCTAGACCCTGACAGGCTATTATAGCAATAAGAATGTGAAGGTTATATCGTGAGTATGCCAGGAACTGCTGTCACATCCTAAGAAATTTCAGATCCAAGACTACAATAGGAGATCACTTGTCATTGGATACATTCCCCTTAATCCCACATCACTTTGAAGCATCCCTACTTAGGAAGATGTCCAATTAAATAAACATTACAGTTTCATTTCCTGCCTGACTTTGTCACAGAGATAATCAGGAGTAAAGTGTGGGGTCTGGATAAAGGGAATAGATAAAGGCTTGTTGGGTTTTCCAAGAAAAAGTCACATGTGCACAGGATCGGAGATACTGGACACTGATGAAAATTTGTCTACTCATCTCCATGGACACCTCAAGATTCTCTCAGGTGATGATTGGCTGAGAAGAAGAATGATGTCATGATATATGAGAGAGCCAGTATGAGTTTCAGGAGCCAATTAGTCAAAAGGCCACGTGGACAGCCTGCTTGAGAGAAAGACTGAGCAGCCCTACATGCCTCAATCTGGGAAGCTGACAGCATACAACACAGAGATGACAGTTCCTGTGTCCAAGACTTAGTTCAAGAAAATGTCACATATTTCTTTCACGTGGTCATTAATAAAGTCACTTGTCCTTGACATGTTACTTTCACATTATCACAGATTCCATTATTATTTAGTAAATACACAGATATGTCCACAGTCATTGAATTACTTAGAGTGAAAATGCTCTCTGACAGAGCAACTCTTTGAACAAAAAGTCTTTATTTAGGGTCTTGCTCATAATTTTACAGAGACCATTCATGATGTCAAGTGAGCAAGCAGTCATCTTTTTGTAGTCCTCCACCAGAAATGATAGCTTTTCATACTGAACCTTAAGCAGCCGGAGGAAAGATGGAGACTAACAGACAGAGATAGGGAAAGTGCTAGAGAGACAGATTCAAAAATAAACTGGGACTGACAAAAACAAAGATATAATGTGACAGAGACTGAGAGAGACTCCATTTTGTCTAGTCACTCTCACTCTCATTGTCATATCAACCTCTAAGCACACCCTCCTAAGATAAATCCAAAAAGAATTATATTTTTTCAATATTTTTTTATTTTAGTTTTTATTAATTTCATTGTATTCACTTTGAATCCCCCTATAAACCACTTCCCAAACCACTTTCCCTCCTCTTTAACTTCACATGCCCCTTCCCATGACCACTGATAGGAAGTTCTTCCTCTACTTTCCTTGTGATCCTAGTCAATCAAATCTCATCAGGAGTGGCTGCATTGTCTTCCTCTGTGGCCCTGTAAGGCTGCTCCCCCATCAGGGTGAAATGCTCAAAGAGCAGGCCAATCAGTTCATGTTAGAGGCAGTCCCTGTTCCCATTATTATGCAATCACCTTGGATACTGAACTGTCATGAGCTACATCTGTGCAGGGGTTCTCCATACATGGGACTTGGTTGGATTATGAGTCTCAGGAAAGACTGCTGTGCTCAGATATTTTGGTTCTGTTGATCTCCTTGTGTAGCTCCTGTCTTCTCCAGATCTTACTACTTCCCATTTCTTTCATGAGATTCCATGCACTCTGCCAACAGTTGGCCATGAATCTCAACATCTGCTTTGATAGTCTGCAGGACAGAGCCTTTCAGAGGCCCTCTGTGGCAGGCTCCTAACTTGTTCCATGATTTCTCCTTCTTCTGATGTCTATCATCTTTGCCTTTCAGGATGGCATTTGAAGATTTTAGACAGAGCCCTCCCTCTTGATTAGTTTCTTAAGGTGTACAGATTTTAGTAGGTTAATCCTATATTATATATCTATGTGAGTGGGTATAAACTGTGAGTGTCTTTCTGCTTTTGGGATAGCTTTCTTCCAGTTCCCACCATTTATCTACAAATTTCATTATTTCTTTTTTTTTTTTTTTAATTTCTGGGTAATATTCCATTGTGTAGATGTACCAGAATTTCTGTATCTGTTCTTTAGTTGGGGGCATTTGGCTTGTTTCCACGTTCTGGCTATTACAAATAAAGTTGCTACAAGCATGGTTGAACAAATGTCCTTATTGTATACTTGAGCCTCTTTTGGATATATGCCTAGGAGTGGTATAACTGAATCTTGAGGAAGTGCTATTCCTATTTGTCTGAGAAAGTGCCAGATTGATTTTCAGAGTGGTTGTATAAGTTTACATTCCCACAAGCAGTGGAGCAGGGTTCCCCTTTCTCCACAACCTCTTCAGCAAGAGTTGTCACTTGAGTTTTTCATCTTGGCCATTCTGATGGGTTTAAGGTGAAATCTCAGGGTCATTTTGATTTGCATTTCCCTAATGGCTAATGATGTTGAGCATTTCTTTAAGTATTTCTCTGCCATTCGATATATTCCTTTATTGAGATTTCTCTGTTTAGCTCTGTTCCCCCCTTTTTTTACTATGCAGTTTCTTTAATTTTTTTATTAATTACACTTTATTCATTTTGTATCCCCCATAAGCCCTTCCCACCTCCCCTCCCGATCCCACCCTCCCTCTCCTTTCTGCATGCATGCCACTCCCGAAGTCCACTGATAGGAAAGGTTCTCTTCTCCTTTCTTATCTTAGTCTATCAGTTCTCATCAAAAGTGGCTGCATTGTCCTCTACTGTGGCCTGGTAAGGCTGTTCCCCCCTCAGGGGGAGGTGATCAAAGAGCAGGCTAATCAGATTATGTCAGAGGCAGTCCCTCTTCCCATTACTATGTAACCCACTTGGACACTGAACTGCCATGGGCTACATCTGTACAAGGGTTAGGGAACTTTCCAGAGACTCATACTCCAACCAAGGACTATTCATGGAGATAACCTAGAACCCCTGTTCCCCATTTTTTAATTGGACTTCTTGAGTTGTTGACTTTCTTTTTTTTCTTTTTTTTCTATCAGTTACATTTTATTAACTCTGTATCCCAGCCGTGTCCCGATCCCTCATTCCCTCCCAGTCCCTCCCTCCCTCCCTCATCTCCACCGTGCCCCTTTCCAAGTCCACTGATAAGGGGGACCTCCTCCCCATTCATCTGATCCTGTTTTATCAGGTATCTTCAGGACTGGCTGCAAAGCCCTCCTCTGTGGCCTAACAGGACTGCTCCTCCCTTCGGGGGTGGGGAGACCAAAGAGCCAGTCATTGAGTTCCTGTTAGAAATAGTCCCTGTTCCCCTCACTTTGGGAAACCAATTGGTTACTGAGCTACCACAGGCTACATCTGAGTGGAGGTTCTAGGTTATATCCATACATGGTCCTTGGTTGAATGTCAGTCTCAGAAAAGACCCTGTGCCCTGATATATTTGGTCCTTGTGGAGCTCCTATCCTTTCCCCATCAGACTAACTCCCCTTCTTTCTTATGATTCCCTGTACTCTGCCAAAGGTTTGGTCATGAGTCTTTGCTTTGAAAACACTGCTAGTTAGAGTCTTTCAGATGCGCTCAGTAGACTCCTGTCATAAGTTCAATGCACATCCCATCTGTCTTTCTAAATGAGGATTGATCATCTTACCCCATGTCCACTCAATTGATTATCTTTTTTAGGTGTATAGATTTCATTATGTTTATCATATCTTATAGGTCTATATAAGTGAGTATATCCCATGTTTGTCTTTCTCCTTCTGGGATATTTCACTCAGAATGATCTTTTCTAGATCCCACCATTTGCCTGCAAATTTCATGATTTCCTCCTTTTTGATTGCTGAGTAGTATTCCATTGTATAAAAATACCACAATTTCTGTACCCATTCCACCATTGATGGACATCTGGGTTGTTTCCAGGTTCTGGCTATTACAAATAGAGCTGCTATAAACATGGTTGAGCAAGTGTCCTTTTTGTGTACTTGAACAAACTTTGGGTATATACCTAGCAGTGGTATAGCTGGGTCTGGAGGAAGCACTATTCCTATTTGTTTTAGAAAGCGCCAGATAGCTTTCCATAGTGGTTGTACCAGTTTACATTCCCACCAGCAGTGGAGGAGGGTTCCCCTTTCTCCACAACCTCTCCAGCATGTGTTATCGCTTGAGTTTTTCATCTTGGCCATTCTGATGGGTGTAAGGTGATATCTCAGGGTCGTTTTGATTTGCATTTCCCTGATGGCTAATGAGGATGAGCATTTCTTTAAGTGTTTTTCTGCCATTCGATATTCCTCTGTTGAGAATTCTCTGTTTAGCTTTGTTCCCCATTTTTTAATTGGATTACTTGGATTGCTGCTTTTCAGCTTCTTTAGTTCTTTGTATATACTGGATATTAGTCCTCTGTCAGATAAAGGGTTAGTGAAGATTCTTTCCCAATCTGTACGCAGTCGTTTTGTTTTGATGACAGTATCCTTTGCTTTACAGAAGCTTTTCAGTTTCATGAGGTCCCATTTATTGATTGTTGCTCTTGGAGACTGTGCTGTTGGTGTTCTGTTCAGGAAGTTGTCTCCTGTGCCAATGAGTTCTAGGCTGTTCCCCACTTTTTTTCCAATTGATTTAGGGTATCTGGTTTTATGTTGAGGTCCTTGATCCACTTTGACTTTAGTTTTGTGCAGGATGATAAATATGGATCTATTTTCATTTTTCTGCATGTAGACATCCAGTTGGTCCAGTACCATTTGTTGAAGATGCTGTCTTTTTTCCATTGAATGGATTTGGCTTCTTTGTCGAATATCGAGTATTCATAGGTGTGTGGATTTATTTCTGGGTCTTCTATGCGGTTCCATTGAGCCTCCTTTCTGTTTCTATACCAATACCATGCAGTTTTTATTACTGTTGCCCTGTAGTACAGCTTGAGATCAGGAATGGAGATACCTCCAGATGATCTTTTGTTGTACAGGATCGTTTTGGAGATTCTGGGTTTTTTGTTTCTCCATATGAAGCTGAGAATCTTTTTCTCAAGGTCTGTAAAGAATTTTTTTTGAATCTGTAGATTGCTTTTGGCCATATGGCCATTTTCATAATGTTAATCCTACCAATCCATGAGCACGGGAGATCTTTCCATCTTCTGATATCTTCTTCGATTTCTTTCTTCAGAGACTTGAAGATTTTCTCAAACAGGTCTTTCACTTGCTTGGTTAGAGTCACACCAAGGTACTTTATGTTGTTGATTTTCAACTTCTTTTGTTCTTTATATATACTGGATATTAGCCCTTTGTTACATAGAAGGTTGGTGAAGATTCTTTCCCAATCTGTATGCATTCATTTTGTTTTGATGATAGTGTCCTTTGCTATACAGAAGCTTCTGAGTTTCATGAGGTACCATTTACTGATTGTTGCTCTTAGATCCTGGGCTGTTAGTGTTCTGTTCAGGAAGTTGTCTATTGTGCCAATGAGTTCAAGGCTCTTTCCCACTTTTTCTTCTATCCGATTTAATATGTTTGGTTTTTGTTGATGTCTTTGATTTACATGGACTTTAGTTTTGTTCAGGGTGATAAGAATGGATATAAGTGCATTTTTCTACATGTACACATCCAGTTAGTGCAGAACCATTTGTTGAAGATGATATCTTTTTCCATTGTATGGTTTTGACATCTTTGTCAAAAATCAGGTATCCATAGTGTGTGGGTATATGTCTGGGTATTCTAATTTTTTTCCATTGATCGACCATTCTGTTTCTATGACAGTACCACACAGTTTTTATAACTGTTGCTCTATGGTGCAGCTTGAGATCTGGGAAGGAGATATCTCGAAAAGATCTTTTATTTTAGAGGATTGTTTTAGCAATTATGGATTTTGTTTTTCCATATGAATTTGAGCATTTTTCTTTCAAGGTCTGTAAAGAGTTGTGGCGGTAATTAGATGGGAATTGCATTGTATCTGTAGATTGCTTTTGGCAAGATGACCATTTTTACAAAGTTAAGCCTTCCAAGCCATAACCATGGGAGATCTTTCCATCTTCTGATATCTTTTTCTAATTCTTTGTTTAGATTCTTGAATTTTTTTCTTACAAGCCTTTGACTTGCTTGCTTAGGGTTACACCATATTTCATTATGTCTTTGACCGAATACGCTAACACATCAACGATATTATCCACACTGTCCAGGTAGGCTTCATCCCAGGTATGTAGGGGTTCAATATACAGAAATCCATGATAATCCCCTTAGATACTGAAAAAAAAAAAAAAAACATTTGACAAAGTCAAACATCAGTTCATGTTTAAAGTATTGGAGTGATCAGGGATAAAAGCATATATCAAAATATGGTAAATTAAATATACAGCAAGCCTATAGCCAACATCAAACTAAACTGAGAGAAACTTAAAGCAATCCCATTGAAATCTGAGACAAGACAGTGTGCCCACTCTCTCCATATCTCTTCAATATATTTCTGGAAGTCCTTGCTAGAGCAATAAGCCAATTGTAGAAGATCAATGGGATAGAAATCAGAAATAAAGAAGTCAATGTATCACTATTTACAGGTGATATGATAGTATACATGACTGTCACCAAAAATTCTACCAGAGAACTCATACACCTATTAAACAACTTTGGAAATACTGCTGGATACAAAATTAATTTAAAAAAATCAGTAGCATTCCTTTATACAAAAGACAAAAGGGCTGAGAAAGAAATTAGGGAAACAAAAGAAATTATATTGTCTAACATGGCCATATCTCCTAAACCTTCCCAGACATTTCCTCACTGGGGACTCCACATATAAATAGTTGAGCTTCAAGGGGACATTGCAATTCAAATCACTAGAAATTAGAAGAAGTTAGAGGGACTTCTAGGCTAAAAGAACATAGTTATCCTGAGAATTTGTTATTCATTACAATGATTTAAGTCCTTGCAACGTCTGTGGACTAAAGAATAGGACTGACAATCTCATTTGGGGAAAATGTGGAATATTTCTGTCATGAAATATTATTCAGCAAAGAAAATGACATCATGATACTTTCAGGCAAATGGATGGAACCAGGAAAAATAATCCTGGGTGAAGTAAATAAAATGCAGAAAGACATGTATGGTATCTATTCACTTATTAGGAGGTCTCCTAATAGTGAGGAATAAAGTATCAAAAGGTCATCGATTGTGACCAAACTAGTCTTACACTAGGGGGATTGGGTGACAGTTAATTGAGATTTTGGACCAGGGTATCCTATGAAAATATTCAAGCGTCCCAGGCTGTTGTTATTAAAATATGTTGCTCTTTGTCCTCAATTGACACATCCATGCCATGTTCTTCTATCCAAAGATATGCATCTTTCTGCATCAAATGTGATTACATACAGAGACCCACAGTGTGATATAATGCAGAGACAAACATTAAAACACCCAGGTCTAAATGGGATTTCCCTATGAAATCCTCCCTCCCCTCTGAGCTCTGGGATCCCTGCAGGAGAGGACGCAAGAGGAATGACATGAGTAGTGGGAATTGAGGACACAAGAACAATGCCCTGATAATCAGGCCTAATAGGAAGATGATGCAACCAGCCTTGATGAGACATTATAAGGTAGAGTCAGATAGATAAAGGTGGAGGAACTCTTCTATGAGGGAAGTAGAAAAAGGTCACAGACATAGAAGAAGGGGGTTGGGTGTAATTGGAAGGAGAAGAAGGAGGATTCACCAGAGGAGATACATAGTAACCAAATTGTAATAAATAAATAACATAAGAAAAAGTGTGATCAAGGTGATGAAGTATAGAGCTCTTCGTGATAAATGTCTTCTTCTTGGGGGAGGATCCAGGGTGTGGCAAGAATGAACTCAGTTATCTTTAAGGGACTTGGCACTGAGACTATTATATACTCTTACAATGAGTATATAAACAACACAAACTTGAACTGATGTATTTTAAAGGAAAATAATTAGTGTGGTAAACAGTATAATTTTGAAGCTGGGACAATGGAAAATTAGTGTAATATATATTATATGAAATCCCACATAAACATAATATGTTCAAACTTTAATATGACATTTAACATTGAGAAAAGATTCAGCTTAAGAAGTGCATGACTTGTAAGGCATGCTTTCCAGGAACTCATTATGTAGCAGAGAATCCTAGCCATGAACTATAGTGTAGTTACCCAACGATGTCAGACCCCATGAACTCAGTTGGCACTTCTGAACAAAAAATCCTGACACTATCAGTATATTTGGAGCATTTGTGAGGACCACTGCAGGAAACACTTCTGCTCTTATGTCCTGGGCATATAACTCGAACCCTTTCTCTGTCCTGAAGTCTCAGTTTTAACTGTAAACCACAAGACCAAGAGGGTTTCTCACTGACAACTGAGTAGGAGAGAGTTGGTGATCTAACCTGGTCAGCCAAGACCATCCTGCTCATAGAGGGTTGGCAACACTAGTGTGGAACAACAGCACCAGCTGTCAAAAAAAATATCTTGCACCTCAGTTCTCATTCTTTTAACTTAATTTTATTTTTATTTTTATTAATTACACTTTTTTCACTTTATGTTCCCCTCTTCTCCTCCTGATCCCACCCGCTCACCCCTTTCTTTGTGCATGCCCCTCCCCACATCCACTAATGGGGGGTCCTCCTCTCCTTTCTGATCTTAGTCAATCAGATTTCATCAGGAGCGGCTACATTGTTATCTTCTGTGGCCTGGTAAGGCTGCTCTCCCATCAGGGGGAGGTGATATAATCTGATTGGCCTGCTCAGTTCTCCTTTTACACTCACCAAACTTTCTGTTTCAGCCGAACCAGTCCCAAGAACTGCCTGGTTTCCTTTTCTTTTCCTTGCTCTTAAAGACTCAATACCCCAGGTAATTGTAGGCCTGGCCTGCCTATTATATCAATAAGAATGTGAAGGTCCATTTAGTTAGTAGGCAAGTAACTGCTCATTTCAAGTCAAAATCTAGGAAATTTCAGATACAGTTCCAGAGTAGGAGAGCACCTTATCATTCAGTACATTCCTCTTAATTCCACATCACTTTGAAGCTTCCCTACTTAGGAAGATGTCCAATTAAATAAACATTACAGTTTCATTTTCTACCTGACTTTGTTACAGAGGTAAACAGGAGTAAAGTGTGGGGTCTGGATAAAGAGATTAGATAAAGGTTAGTTGGGCTTCCAAGAAAAAGTCACGTGCACAGGATCAGAGATACTGGACACTGAGGAAAGTTTGTTTACTCATTTCCATGGAAACCTCAAGATTCTCTCAGGTGATGATTGGCTGAGAGGAAAATGATGTCATGAAACAGGTGAAAGCCAGTAAGAGTTTCAGGAGTCAGTTACTATAAGGGCCAAGTGGACAGCCTGCTTGAGAGAAAGTCTAAGAATCCCTACATGCCTCAATCTGGGCAGCTGAAAGCACACAAAGGAGTGATGATAGTTCCTGTGTTGAAGACTCTTACTTCAGCAAAAGTGTCACATATTTCTTTCAAATGGTCATTAGTAAAGTCAGGTGCCCTTGACATATGACATTCCCATTATCACAGACTCTATTTTTATTCATTAAATGCACAGATATGTGCTCAGTCAGTGAACTATTTTCTGAGAAAATGCTCCATGACCAAGTGAAATCTTTGAACATGAAGCGTTTAATTGGGATCTTGCTTATATATTTACAGGTACCATCCAGGCTGCACAGGAATGTGTTGCAGCCAGCCTTGATAAGACCTGATTACCTAGGGTCATATAGAAGGGTGAGGAGGACCTCCCCTATCAGGGAAATAGAAAAAGGGAATAGGGATAGAATAAGGAGTGTGAGTGGGATTGAAAGGGTAACAGGGATGGGCAGCAGTGGAGATACAAAGTGAACAAATCATAATAAATAAATGCATAAAAAACTGTGGAAAAAGTAAAGAAGAATAGAGCTCTTCAGGATGGATGGCTTCTTCTTGGGGGTAGTGTCAGTGTGCAGAAGGATGAACTCATTTTTTTAAGGGACTTGGCACTGAAACTCTGATCATGTTCCAAAGAGTATATGAACAGCATTTATTTCAAGTGATGTATTTTAAAGAAAAAAATATTTTTAGTGTGACTTATAGTTAGGAATTTGAAACTGGGAGCAGTGGAAAAGGAATGTAATTTATGTAATATGAACCTCATACATAATCAATAAAACTAATATGCCAACAAATTTTACAATGACTTTTAACATGTAGAAAGGATTCCCTAAAGGAGGGCAGAATTTGACTTTGTAAGGCATTCTTTCCTGAAACTCATTATATAGTAGAGAATCATTGTCATGAAATAGTGGTTAACCAGCTATGTCAGGCATCATGAGCTCAAGTGGCATAGCAGAACAAGCAGTCCTGGCATTAACACTATGTTTAGAGTGTTTGTCTGGAGGACCACAGCAGGTAACACAGCTGCACTTGTATGGTAAGCATATATCACCAACCAATTTCTTTGTCCTGATGGCCAAGTTTTAATTTTAAACCCCAGTACCAGGAAAGGTGCTCATTGATTACTGAGTAGGATACAGCTACCCATCCACCCAGATCAGCCAAGGTAACCATGTTCATAGAGGGTTGCCAACACTAATGTAGAAAACCACCATATTATATCTTGCTGTTTAGTTATCCTTTTATAGACACCAATCTTTCTCAGTCAAACTACACCCAGGAATTATCTGCTTACCTTCTCTTTTTTTCTGCTTTTAAAGGATCAATACACCAGGGAACCCAGACATTGCCAGACCATTATATCAATAAGAATTTGAAGGTATATTTAGTGAGTATGTGATTAACTGTGCAGTTGAAAGTCATAACCTAGGAAATTTCAAATCCAATACCAGAGTAGGAGACCACCTTCTCATTCTGTACATTCTCCTTTATCCCACATCACTTTGAAGCTTCCATACTGAGGAAACTGCCCTATTAAATGAAATAAGATTTAATTATCATTTATCATTTATCATATTATCTCACATTGTCACAGAGATAAACAGGAGTAAAGGTGTGGGACCTAGAAAAAGGGATGAGATAAAGTTTTGTTGGGTCTCACAAGAAAAAGTCAAATGTCCCCAGGATCAAAGATACTAGAACACTGATGAAAGTTTGTTTACTCATCTCCATGGAAACCTCAAGATTCCCTCAGGTGCTGATTGGCTGAGAGAGAAAATGATGCCATGCAAAAGTGAGAGCCAGTAATAGTTTCAGGAGCCAGTTATTAAAAGTACTTGACATGTGACTTTCACTTTATCACAGGTTTGATTATTTTTTGTTAAATGCACAGATCTGTTCTCAGTCAGTGAATTACTACAGTGAAAACACAGCTTTCCCAAGGCAAATCTTTGAACAAAAAGTGTTTAATTAGAAGATTGCCTATATTTTTAGATACCATGCAGATGTCACATTAGCAAAAGTTCAACTAGTTATAGTCCTTCAGCAGAACTGAGAGCTTCTCATACTGGATCACAAGCAGCAGGGAGAAAGAGGGAGACTGAGAGAGACAGAGCAAGAAAGAGCTAGAGAGACAGACTCAGAAATAGAGAGACCCAGACTGAAAGAAACAAAGATATTAAGAGACAGAGACTGAGAGACAGAGACTCAATTATATCTGGTAACTTAATTGGCATATCAACCTTAAAGTACAGCTCCTATAATATAACTCCAAAATGAATTATATTTTTATCTTTTTAAAAAAATTATTATTTACTCTTTATTCACTTTGTATCTTCCCATAAACCCCCCTCTCCTCTCCCAATTTACCTTCCCTCCTTCTCTCCACACTCGCCCTTCCCCAAGTTCTCTGAAGGGGTAGTTCTTCTCTTTCCTTCTAATGCTAGTCTATCAGATCTCATCAGGAGTCTCTGCATTGTCTTCCTCTGTGGCCTGGTAAGACTGCTCCCTCATCAGGGTGTGGTTTTTAAATAGCAGGCCAATCAGTTCATGTCAGAGGCAATTGCTGTTACCATTACTATGGAAGCCCCATGTACACTGAACAGCCATGGGCTACATCTGTGCAGGGGTTCTAGTTTATCTCCTTGCATTCTATTTGGTTGGAGTATGATCTCAGGAAAGACCCTTTTGCTCAGATTTTTTGGTGCGATTGCTCTCCTTGTGTAGATTGAGTCCTCTCCAGATCTTATTACCCTCTTCTTTTGTTAGAATCCATGCATTTTGCCCAACATTTGGCCACAAGTCTCAGCATCTGTTTTGTTGATCTTCAGGGCAGAGCCTTTCAGAGGCCCTCTGTGGCAGGCTCCTAACTTGTTCCCTGTTTTCTCCTTCTTCTGATGTCCATCCTCTTTGATTTTCGGGTGGGGACTGAACATTTGAGCCAGAGTCCTCCCTCCGGATTAAAAACTTTAGGTGTATAGATTTTAGTAGGTATGTCCGGTATCATATAGGTATATGAGTGAGTGTGTGTCTTTCTGCTTCTGGGATAGGTCACTCAGGATGGTCCTTTCCAGGTCCTACCATTTACCTGCAAGTTTCATGATTTTGTTCTTTATTGCTGAGTAATATTCAATTGTGTAGATATACCACAATTTGTGCATCAGTTGCTCCACTGAGGGACATCTCGTTTGTTTCCAGGTTCTGGCTATTACAAATAAAGCTGCTACAAACATGGTTGAGCAAATGTCCTTACTGTGTACTTGAGCCACTTTTGGGTATATGCCTAGAAGTAGTATTGCTGGATCTTGAGAAAGAGCTATCCCTAGTTGTCTGAGGTAGCGCCAGATTGTTTTCCAGAGTGGTTGTACAAGTTCACATTCCCACCAGCAATGTAGGAGGGTTCCCATTTTCAATAACCACTCCAGCATGGGTTGTCACTTGAGTTTTTTTATCTTAGCCATTTTGATGGGTGTAAGGTGAAATTGTAGGGTCATTTTGATTTGCATTTCCTTCATGACTAAGGATGTTGAACATTTCTTTAAGTGTTTCTCTGCCATTTGATATTCCTCTATTTAGAATTTTCTGTTTAGTTCTGTACTCCATTTTTTTGTTGGATTACTTGATTTGTTGCTGTTTAACTTACTGAGTTCTTTATATAATGGATATTACTCCTCTGTCAGATATAGGGTTTATGAAGATCCTATCCCAATCTGTAGGCAGTCATTTTGTTTTGTTTTGTTTTTGTTTTTGATTTTTTTTGAAGACAGTATCCTATGCTTTACAGAAGTTTTTTCAGTTTCATGATGTCCCACTTATTGATTGTTGCTTGTATAGCCTGTGCTGTTGGTTTTCTGTTCAGGAAGTTGTCTCCTGTGTCAAAGAGTCCAAAGTTCTTCCCCACTTTTTCTTCTAAGCGGTTTAGTGTGTCTGGTTTTATATTGAGGTGTACTCCATTTTTTTAATTGGATTACTTGATTTGTTGATTTTCAATTTCTTTAGTTCTTTATATATACTGGATATTTGCCCTCTGTCACATAGAGGATTGGTGAAGATTCCTTCCCAATATGTAGGCAGTTGTTTTGTTTTAATGACTGTGCCTTTGCTTTACAGATTTTCAGTTTCATGATCTCCCATTTACTGATTGTTGCTCTTAGAACCTGTGCAGTTGGTGTTCTGTTCAGGAAGTTGTCTCTTGTGCCAATCAGTTCAAGGCTCTTCCCCACTTTTTTTTCTAACATATTTAATGTGTCTGGTTTTATGTTGAAATCTTTTTTTTTACTTCAACTACAGTTTTTTGCAGAGTGATAAGTATGGATCTATTTGCACTTTTTTACATGTAAACATCCAGTTCAAACAGCACCATTTATTGAAGATGCTATCTCTTTTCGAAACTTTTTATGCTTTCGGCATATTTGTCAGAACTCAGGTGTCCATAAATTTGTGGGTTTATTTTTTGTGTCTTCTCTTCAATTCAATGAAACCACCATTCTATTTTTATGCCAGTACCATGTAGGTTTTATTTCTGTTGTTCTATAGTACAGCTTGAGATCAGGGATGGAGATACCTCCAGAAGATCTTTTACTATAGAGGATTTTTTTTTTTTTAGCTATTTTGTGTTTCTTGTTTTTTCATATGAAGTTGAAAATTTTTCTTTCAAATTCTGTAAAGAATTGTGTTGGTTATTTGATGGGAAATGTATTGACACTGTAGATTGCTTTTGATAAGCTGACCATTTATTCAATGGTAAGACTGCCAAGCCTTGAGTATGGGAGATGTTTCCCTCTTCTGATATCTTCGAATTCTTACTTTAGAGACTTGAATTTTTTTATACAAATCTTTCAATTGCTTGGTTAGGGTCACTTCAAGATACTTTATGTCTTTGACCGAATACAAGAACACATCAAAGATATCATCCACTATGACCAAACAGGCTTCACCCCAGGTATGCATAAGTGGTTCAATATACAGAAAACCATCAATGTGATCTACCATATTAAAAAAAATAAAAGAAAAAAAACATGAAAATCATGTTAGATGCTTGAAAAACATTTGGCAAAATCCAACATCCATTCATGTTTAAAATTTTGGACAGATCAGGGATACAAGGCACATATCCAAAGACAGTAAAGGCAATATACAGCCAGCCTATAGCCCACATCAAACTAAAAGGAGAGAAACTTAATGCAATCCCACTGAAATCAGGGACAAGGCAATGCTGCCCATTTTCTCCATATCTCTTCAACATAGTTCTGGAAGTTCTTGCTAGAGCAATAAGAGAATTGAAGGAGATCAAGGAGATACAAATCAGAAAGGAAAGGTCAATGTATCACTATTTGCAGATGATATGATAGTACACCTGAGTGACCCCAAATATTCTAGAGGGAACTCCCACAGCTGATAAACCCCTTTAACACAGTGGCTGTATGCAAAAATTAACTCAAAAAATTTGGTAAACCTTCTGTATCCAAAAGATTAAAATGCTGAGAAATAAATTAATGAAACAAAAGAAATTACATCATCTAACAAGGCCATACCTCCTAACTGTAACTAGACATTTCCTCACTGAGGACTCCACATGTAAATAGATGGGCTTTTTGGGGACATTGCAATTCAATTCACCAGGAAGTAGAAGAAGATGGAGGGAATTGTAGGCTAAAAGAACATTGATGTCCTGAAAGTTTGTCATTCAATGCAATGATTAATGTCCCAGCAACTTTCAAAGACTAAAGCAGAGGACTGACAATTTCCTTTGGGGAAAACGTGGAATATTTTCATAATGGAGAATTTTTCAGCTAAGAAAATGACAACAAGATATTTTCAGGCAAATGGATGTAACCAGGAAAAATCATCCTGGCTGAAGTAACTAAAATGCAGAAAGACAAATTTGGTATGTATTCAATTATTTAGGAGGTCTCTTAATAGTGGGAGATAAAGTCCCAATAGGCCATCTATTGTGACCAAAGCAGTTTTCCCCTAGAGTGATTGGATGGCAGTTAATCAAGTTTTTGGGCCATGGCATCCTATGGAAATTGTCAAGGAACCTAGGCTGTTGTTGTACTCTGCCATCACGTGATATATCAGTACCAATTCTTGGATCCACAAAGATGCTTCCTTCTGCATTAAATGGAATCACATACAGAGACCTACAGTCCGATATTATGAATAGAGAGAAAGATTAAAACCTTAAAACACCCATCTCTAAATGGGATTTCCCTATGAAATTTTTCCACCCCTCAGATCTCTGCTAAGCCTGCAGGAGAGAAGGCCGGAAGACTGTCATAAGTAGGGGAAATAGAGGACACAAGAAGAACAATGCCCTGAATCAGGCCTCAGAGGAAGATGAAACAGTCAGCCCTCATGAGACCTGATTAGCTAGGGTCAGACAGAAGGGTGAGGAGAACATCCCCTATCAGGGAACTAGAAAAAGGGAATAGAGATAGAGGAAGGAGGGTGAGTGGGGATGGAAGAAGAAGAAGGGGGCAGCAGTGGGGATACAAGGTGAACAATTCATAAGAAAAACTGAACAATGTGATGAATTATAGAGCTTCTCAGGACTGATGGCTCCTTCTTGGAGTTGGTGCCAGTATGCAGCAAGGATGAACTCATTTTTTAAGGGACTTTGCACTGAAACTCTGATCATGTTTCAGTGAATATATGAACTACACTTACTTCCATTAATGTATTTTAAAGAAGAAAAAAAATCTTGGGGGTGGTGCCAGGGTGCAACATGGATTAACTCAGTTTTCTTTAAGGGACTTGGCATTGAGACTCTGATCATGTTCCAATGAATATGTGAACAGCACTTACTTCAATTGATGTAGTTCAAAGAAAAAAAAATTAATGTGACACATAGGTAGGAATTTGAACCTGGTGCAATGGAAAAGGAGTATAATATATAAATGTAATAAAATTCCCATATAATCAATAAAAATAATATATTGGCAACTTTTTTTAAAAATTATACTCTTTAATTATACTATATTTACTTTGTATCCCCCCTCTAGTGCCCTCTCTCCTCCCTTCACAACCTTCCCTTCTGCCCCCTTCTCTACACATTCCCCTCCCCAAGTCCACTGGTAGGGGAGGGTTTCTTTTTCTTCCTTCTGATCCATTGTGTAGATGTACCACAATTTCCCTGCAGCAGGACCGAGGCTGCATTGTCTTCCTCTGTGGCCTGGTAAGGCTGTTCTCCCCTCAGGGGGAGGTGATCAAAGAGTAGGCCAATCAGTTCATTTCAGAAGCAGTCCCTATTCCCATTACTATGGAAACCACTTAGACACTGAACTGCCATGGTCTATATCTGTGCAGGGGTTCTAGTTTATCTCCATGCATAGTATTTGGTTGGAGTATGAGTCTCAGGAAAGACTCCTGTGCTCAGATTTTTTGGTTCTGTTGCTCTCCTTGTGGACATCCTGTTCTCTCCAGATGTAACTATTATTTCACACTTCTTTCATAAGTCATGTAGGGATGCTAAGCTTTACTCTTAAGCAGGCTGTCCACTTGGCCCTTTTATAACTGGTTCCTGAAACTCTTCCTGGCTTTCACCTGTTTCATGACATCATTCTTCCTCTCAGCCAATTAGCACCTGAGGGAAGGTTGAGGATTCCAAGGAGATGAGTAAGCAAATTTTGCTCAGTGTCCAGTATGTTTGATCCTGTGCACACGTGACTTTTACTTACCAAACCCAACAAGCCTTTACCTCATCCTGATCCTGAATCTTTACTACTGTTTACCTCTGTGACAGTGTCATGTAGGAAATAAAACTTTGATGTTTATTTAATCAGACAACTTACTAAGTGGGGAAGCTTTAAAGTGGCTTGGCATTAAGAGGAATGTGCCTAAGGACAATGTGGTCTACTGGGATCTTAAATCTGAAATTTCATAAGTTGTGACTTTGAACTGAGCAATGTTCACTTACACACTAAATGTACATTCACAATTTTATTGATATAATAGGCTGGCAGTGTCCAGGGTTACCTGGGGTATTGAGTCTTTAAAAGCATGGAAAAGAGAAGGAATCTCGACAATTCCTGGGATTGGTTTGCTGAAACAGAGAAAGATCTATGAGTGTAAAAGGAGAAATGAGTGGCAAAAAAAACCTATTTGACAACTAATACAGTTCCACACTAGGGTTGTCGACCCTTTATGAGCACGGTTGCATTTGCTGACCTGGCTGGATGGGCAGCTGTGTCCTATTCATTGGTCCCTGAGGAAACCTCTTGTTCCTGGGGTTTATCGTTAAAATTGAGTCTTCAGGACAGAGAAATTGATCTATATTATATGCCTAGGACACAAGAGCGCTGTGTTTCCTTCAGTCGTCCTGCAGAGAAAACATCTAATCTTATTTTAGTGCCAGGACTTCTTGTTCAGAGGTGCCACTTGAGCTCATGGGGTCTCAGGTAGCTAGATAAGCACTAGTTCATGGCTTGGATTCTCTGCTAAATAATGAGTTCCTGGAAAGCATGCCTTACAAAGTCAAACTTTGCCCTCTTTTAATGGAATCTTTTCTCCATGTTAAATTTCACTGTAAAAGTTGTCAACATATTTTTTTTATTGATTATGTGGGAATTCCATACACTATACATTACATTCCTTTTCTTTTGCTCCTAGATTAAAATTCTTATCCATTTTTAAAAATATTTTTTTCTATAAAATAGTCAATTGAAGTATGTATTATGTATGTACACATTGGAACATGATCAGAGTCTCAATGCCAAATCCCTTAAAGAAAACTGAGTTCATCCTTGTTGCACCCTGCCACCACCCCACAAGAAGAAGCCACCAGTCCAGAAGAGTTCTATACTTCATCACCTTGATCACAGTTTTTCTTATGTATTAGGTTTTCAAAATTTGTTCACTTTTTATGCATTCTGCTGCCCCCTTCTTACCCTCCTTCCTGTCCTACTCACCTCCCTTGTTCAAACCCTATGCCCTTCCTCTACTTCCCTCATAATGGAGGTCCTCTTCTCCTTTATTTCTGGCCCTAGCTTATCAGGTCTCATGTCTGGTTGCATTAACTTCCTCTGAGGCCTGATTCTAAGCACATTGTTCTCTGTGTGTCCTCAATTGCCTCTACTTATGACACTCTTCCTCCTTCCTCTTCTGCAGGCTTAGCAGAACTCTGAAGGGAGGGAGAATCCCATTTAGAGCTGGGTGTTTTAAGGTCTGTCTGTTCATAATATTGGACTATGGGTCTCTGTATGCAATCTCACTTGATGGAAAATGAAGATTCTCTTTGGATTCACGAACATGACAGTGACTTATCATTTGAGGGCAGAGAACAACATATTTTAATAACCAGGTCCTGGGTTGCTTGAAAATTTCTGTAGGATGCCCTGGTCCAACAACTCAATTAAATGCCACCTAATCACCTCTTTGGAAGATTGGCTTGGTCACGGCAGATGGCCTATTGGAACTTTATCCCCCACTATAAGGAGACCTCTTAGTAAGTGAATATACACCATATTTTCGTTCTACATTTTAGTTGCTTCACCCAGTATTATTTTTCCTGGGACCATCCAGTTGCCTGAAAATGTCATGAGGTCATTTTCTTAGTTGAAGAATACTCTGTTATGGAAATATTCCACATTTTCTCCAAAGTATATTGCCAGTCCTGTTCTTTAGAAGTTGGAAGTTGCTGGGACTTTGTTCATTGTGTTGAATGACAAACTTTCAAGATAACACTTTTCTTTTAGCCTAGAAGTCCCTTCATCTTCTGCTACTTCCTTATGATTTAAATTAAAATGTCCCCTCGAAGCCCATCTATTTACATGTGAAGTCCTTAATGAGGAAATGTCTGATTCTAATTAGGAGGTATGGATTTGTTAGATAATGTATGCCCTATTGGAGTTATAGTATAGGAGGGTGTGAAGTTGATATGCCAATGAAAGTAACCATCACAATTGAGTCTCTATCTCTTGGTCTATGTCACTTTACACATTTGTTTCTATTGGTCTCTGTCTCTTGATTTATGAATCTGACTCTTTAGGTATTAACTCTCTCTTTCTCTCTCATTCTCCCTCTTCATGCATGACACTGTGGATTAGTATGAAAAGCTCTCAATTCTGTAACAAGTTTACTGCATGCTGACATGACATCATGAATGGTCTCTGTAAAAATATAAGTAAGGTCCCATTTAAACGCTCTTTGTACAAAGTGTTGCCTTGGACAGTGAGCATTTTCACAGTAAGTAATTCACTGACTGAGGACATATTTGTGCCTTTTACATATAATAATGCAATCTGTGATAATGTGAAACTCACATTTCGAGGACAAGTGACTTTATTAACGACCACTTGAAAGAAATATATGACATTTTTCCTGAACCACGGATCTTGGACATAGGAACTGTCATCTCTGGGTTGTGTGCTTTCAGCTTCCCAGATTGAGGCACGTACGGCAGCTCAACCTTTCTCTCAAGCAGGCTGTCCACTTGGATCTTTTAATAACTGGCTTTCACCTTTTGCATGGCATCATTCTCCCTCTCAGCCAATCAGCACCTGAGAGAATCTTGGGGTTTCCACAGAGATGAATAAACAAACTTTCCTCAGTGTCCAATATATCTGCTCCAGTAAATACTTGGCTTTTTCTTGTGAAACCCAACAAGCCTTTATCTCATTCCTTCATCCAATTCCCAAACCTTTACTCCTGTTTACCTCTGTTACAATCTATTATTGAAAATGAAAGTTTTATGTTTGTTTAATTGTAGTTCTTCCTAAGTATGGAAGCTTCCAAGTGATTTTGGATTAAGGGTAGTGTACTGAATGACAAGTAGACTCCTACTGTGGAATTGGATCTGAAATTTCCTAGGTTGTGACTTTGAACTTAGCAGTTACTGGTAGTCTGACTAAATGGACCTTCACATTCTTACTGATACAATAGGCTGGCAGGGTCTATAGTTCCCTGAGTTATTGAGTCTTTAAGAGCAGGGAAAAGAGAAGGTAACCTGAGAGTCCTGTGGGCTAGTCTAACAGGGTCCACCAGAAAGAGGTAGTGTAAATGGGGGGACAACAACATGAAGAATGGAGAAGACAGATTCCTGATAAAGTCTGTTTACTGAACTAGCAAACAATTCTTATAAAGCAAAGGGTACAAGCAAATTTTTTTTCACATTAGCAGCACATCTGTGCCACCTGGAAAGACATCCAGGAATTGACTCAAGGTTAAACCAAGTTTGCTCTCTGGTTCCCATGTTTGAAAGAGACCTTGCTTTATGCTTCTCAGGCTCAACACCTTGCTTGCAGAGACTGCCAAGGACATTTCTCTGAGACCAGAAACTTAGAATAGACCAACATCTGCCATGGCCAGGAGGCAGAATTCCAATTAACAAACTCCTTTTATTCTACCTTCTTTGTTTTATGGAGAGCCTGTCTTAAGTTGGGGTAATGTGCATTTTTCTTTGCTTGTTATCAAGGTCTCAGATGCAATTTTTGCAAGCCTCTGTCTTAGGATGGAAAAAACAAAATTTTTACTATTACAAGTCACTGACTTATTTCCATACCAAATGGCGTTGTTAGAGATCTTTAATTTAAAATCATGCAATTGCACTTGCATGCATTGAAGTTGTTGAAGAAGGAACTGTAACACACATGGAATGCAAGCACAGACCAACAAACTCATACCCACCATGCCTTCAAGTGTCAGTCCCCACTTTAGCACAGAGTAAAAGGATGGAGAGTGCCTTCTGTGCCAAGTAAAAATATCCCAGGTAGTATTGGCCAATTCTAACCTAGATTTCTTGGCAGAATCTAAGTCGTAGATTTTATTTCTCATGGTTAACATGTTCAATGAGATGTTTTTACTAGACCAAATACCAGCTAGGTGATTCTTAACCTAAGTCCAATTAAATTCTGTTTCAACTTACCAAGAATCAGAAATCCTAACAGGAATCATAACAAAAGCAGGTTGCTTAATAACTAATACTGAAAGAGTATTATTATTAGCACTACTGCAATTAGTATGATTGTAATATACACATTCAATTGAATAGGTATCATTGTTCTTAAATTGTCTTATTACAATGTTGCCAATTAGCAGTGAATAAGGAGGATTAACATATGGCAAAACAGAAGTATACTTGATTAATTTAGCAAAGCTACCTGCATCCCTACAGAGAATGTCTATATATACAAATACAGCCCTAATTTTCCATACATAGGTTTGCCAATTCTTATTTGAAGTCCTCCAAAATCTAGCACTAACAGGTTTTCTTTCTTTCTGTTTTTTTTTTTTTTTTTTTTTTTTTTTTTTTTTTTTTTTTGTGAACCATTTGTATGGTTTATTGCACGGAAGAAAAAAAAATCCTTCCATGAGATGTTAATTCTTTTTTTTTTTTTTTCAATGCAGTTTATTCAGGAACCTTGAACAATCCTCGGACCCTGGGGAAAGCCAGTCCACAGCTTAAATAGCCTCTGGGTAGCCAACCCAGGCGTGCCACGGGGGCAATGCAGATAGGTCCACATACATGGAAGCAAGCCAGATCCTCAGCCTTAGCCAAATGTGGAATTGTTCGTGACAGAGAGCACTCACCATCGGGAAGGTGGAAGGCGGAAACCAGCTCCATCTTTAAGGCATAGCATTCCGCAGCTCTCTACAGTTCCCCCTTTTCTTTCAAGAAAACACAGGAAATAAGTAAGCTCACTACAGTAAAACAAAAAGCAACCAAGGACACAACGTTATGACCACAGCCAACATCGAAATTAAATGATCTAACAACCACTGGTCATTAATCTTTCTCACCATTAATGGACTCAATTCTACAATAAAAAGACACACACTAACAGAATGGATGCTTAAACAAACCCATCAATCTGTTGCATACAAGAAACACACCTAAGTCACAAAGACAGACATTACCTGAGGTAAAGGGATGGAAGATGGCTTTCCAAGCAAATGGATGCAAGAAGCAAGTAGGAGTAGCCATTCTAATAACTGATAAAATAGAGCTTCAACCAAAATTAATCAAAAGAGATGGGGAAGGCCACTTCATGCTCATCAAGGGAAAATTATCCAGGAAGACATCACAATCCTGAAAATCTATTCCTCAAATGCAAGGGCACCTATATTTATAAAAGAAACATTGATAAAACTTAAACCACATATAGATCCCCACACATTAAAGGTAGGAGACTTCAACACCACACTATCAACAAAGGACAGGTCAACAAAACAGAAACTAAACAAAGAAACAATGTGTATGACAGAGGTCATAAATCAAATGGACCTTACAGACATTCACAGAACCTTACACCCAAACACAAAAGAATTTACCTTCTTCTGAGCACCTCATGGAACCTTCTTCAAAATAGACCATGTAGTTGGTCACAAAGTGAGCCTCAACAGATACAAGAAGATTGAAATACTCCCTTATATCCTCTCTGATCACCATGGAATAAAGCTGGACATTGACAACAATAGAAATAGCAAAAAGCCTACACACACATGGAAACTGAACAACTTGCTACTAAATGACAGGTAGATCAGGGAAGAAATGAAGAAAGAAATGAAAGGTTTCCTAGAAATAAATGAATATGAAGACACAACATACCGAAACTTGTGGGACACAATGAAAGCAATGCTAAGAGGAAAGTTCATAGCACTAAGTGACTTCAAGAAGAAATTTGAGACAGCTTATTCAAGCAACTTAATGACTCACTTAAAAACCCTAGAAAAAGAAGCAGCAGAAACACAAAAAGAAGTAGACAGTGGGCAATAATCAAACTCAGGGCTGAAATCAATCAATTGGAAACAAATAAAACAATTCAAAGAATCAATGAAACCAAGAGCTGGTTCCTTGTAAAAGTCAACAAAATCAACAAACCCTTAGCCAAGCTAACTAAAAGGCAGAGAGACAACATCCAAATCAATAAAACAAAAAATGAAAGGGGGACATAACTACACACACTGTGGAAATCCAAACAATCATTAGGACTTACTTCAAAAGTCTATATGCCACAAAATTTGAAAATCTAAATGAAATGGACAATTTTCTTGATTGATTTGACTTACCAAAGCTGAAATGAGACCAAATAAATCAATTAAATAGTCCTATATACTCCAAGGAAATAGAAGCACTCATTGAAAGTCTCCCATTCAAAAAAAAAAAAAAAAAAAAGCCCAGGACCACATGATTTTAGTGCAGAATTCTACCAGAACTTCAAAGAAGAGCTAACTCCAGTTCTCTTCAAAGTATTCCACAAAATAGAAACAGAAGGAACATTTCCAAACTCATTCTATGAAGCCACAGTCACCTTGTTACCTAAAACCTTAAAAAGACCCAAAAAATAAAAGAGAATTGCAGGCCAATCTCCCTTATGAATATTGTTGCAAAAGTACTCCACAAAATACTCACAAATCGAATTCAAGAACACATCAAAGATATCATCCAATATGAGCAAATAGGCTTCAACCAATATATGCAGTGGTGGTTCAATATACAGAAATCGATCAAACATAGTAAAGGCAATATACAGCAAGCCTACAGCCAACATCAAACTCAATGGAGAGAAACTTAAATTAATTTCAGGAACAAGACAAGGCTGCCCACTCCATATCTCTTCAACATAGTACTGGAAGTCCTAGCCAGAGCAATAAGACAACTAAAGGAGATCAAGGGGATCCAAATCAGAAAGGAAGAGGTCAAAGTGTCACTATTCGCAGATGATATGATAGTATACATGAGTGACCACAAAAATTCAACCAGAGAACTCCTTCAGCTGATAAACACCTTCAGCGAAGTGGCAGGATATAAAATCAACTCAAAAAAACTCAGAAGCCCTCCTATATACAAAATATAAAAGGGCTGAAAAAGAAATTAGGGAAACAACACCATTCACAATAGCCACTAATAACATAAAGTACCTTGGGGTGACACTAAACAAGCAAGTGAAAGAGCTGTTTGAGAAAAACTTCAAGTCTCTGAAGAAAGAAATCGAAGAAGATATCAGAAGATGGAAAGATCTCCTGTGCTCATGGATTGGTAGGATTAACATTGTGAAAATGGCCATACTGCCAAAAGCAATCTGCAAATTCAATGCAATTCCCATCAAAATACCAACTAAATTCTTTTCAGGCCTTGAAAAAAAGATTCTCAGCTTCATATGGAGAAACAGAAAACCCAGAATCTCCAAAACAACCCTGTACAACAACAGATCATCTGGAGGTATCTCCATCCCTGATCTCAAGCTGTACTACAGGGCAACAGTAATAAAAACTGCATGGTATTGGCATAGAAACAGAAAGGAGGATCAATGGAACCGCATAGAAGTCCCAGAAATAAACCCACACACCTATGAATACTCAATATTTGACAAAGAAGCCAAATCCATTCAATGGAAAAAAGACAGCATCTTCAACAAATGGTGCTGGTCCAACTGGATGTCTACATGCAGAAAAATAAAAATAGATCCACATACATCACCCTGCACAAAACTAAAGTCTAAATGGATCAAAGACCTCAACATAAAACTAGATACTCTGAATCTGTTAGAAGAAAAAGTGGGGAACAGCCTAGAACTCATTGGACAGGAGACAACTTCCTGAAGAGAACTGCAACAGCACAGGCTTTAAGAGCAACAATCAATAAATGGGACCTCATGAAACTGAAAAGCTTCTGTAAAGCAAAAGTCACCATCATCAAAACAAAACGACTGCCTGCAGATTGGGAAAGAATCTTCACCAAGCCTTTATCTGACAGAGGGCTAATATCCATTATATATAAAGCACTAAAGGAGCTGAAAAGCAACAAACCAAGTAATCCAATTTAAAAAAAATGGGGAACAGAGCTACACAGAGAATTCTCTGTAGAGGAATATTGAAAGGCAGAGAAACACTTAAAGAAATGCTCAACATCATTAGCCATTAGGGAAATGCAAATCAAAATGACCCTAAGATTTCACCTTACACCCATGAGAATGGCCAAGATCAAAAACTCAAGTGACAACACATGCTGGAGAGGTTGTGGAGAAAGGGGAACCCTCCTCCACTGCTGGTGGGAATGTAAACTGGTACACAAACTCTGGAAATCAATCTGGCACTTTCTCAGACAATTAGAAATAGTATTTCCTCAAGACCCAGCTATACCACTGCTAGCCATATACCCAAAATTTGCTCAAGTACACAATAAGGATATTTGCTCAACCATATATGTAGCAGCTTTATTTGTAATAGCCAGAACTTGGAAACAACCCAGATGTCCATCAATGGAGGAATGGGTACAGAAATTGTTGTATTTTTACAGAATGGAATACTACTCAGGAATCAAAAAAGAGGAAATCATGAAATTTGCAGGCAAATGGTGGGATCTAGAAAAGATCATTCTGAGTGAAGTATCCCAGAAGGAGAAAGACAAACATGGAATACGCTCACTTATATAGACCTAAAAGATATGATAAACATAATGAAATCTATACACCTAAAGAAGATAATCAAGAAAGCAGACATGGGGTATGATGATCCATCCTCATTTAGAAAGACAAATGGCATATGCATTGAACGTATGACAGGAGTCTACCGCAGAAAGCAACTGAAAGACTCTACCTAGCAGTGTTCCAAAGTAGATACTAAGACTCATAACAAAACCTTTGGCAGAGTTCAGGGAATCATATGAAAGAAGGGGAGTTTGATGTGGAAAGGATAGGAGCTCCACAAGGACCAAACATATCTGGGCACAGGGTCTTTTCTGAGATGGACACTCAACCAAAAACCATGAGAGGATAAAACCTAGAACCTCTGCTCAGATGTGACCCGTGAGAGCTCAGTAATCAACTGGTTTCCCACAGTAAGGGGAACAAGGACTATTTCTAACAGGAACTAAATGACTGGCTCTTTGACCTCCCCACCTCCCAAGGGAGGAGCAGTACTGTTAGGCCACAGAGGAAGACTTTGCAGCCAGTCCTGAAAATACCTGATTAAACGAAGTCATATGAAAGGAAAGGAGGTGCTCCCCTATCAGTGGACTTGGAAAGGGGCAGGGAGGAGATGAGGGAGGATAGGTGGGATTGGAAGGGGATGAGGAATACAGCTGGGATACAGAATTAACAAAATGTAACTAATGAGAAAAATAAAAAAAAATGCTGTCCACTTATATTACTACCAGAAAGTTGAATTGTCTTAACATTTCAATTGTTTGATATAAGAGAAAGAAAAGGTTAAAAATATAATCAGTAAAAATGAAAAAAAAAAAAGGAATATGCCCTTGTGTCTTATCTGATCACCATGGAATAAAGCTGAAACTCAACATCAACAGAAATAGAAAAAAGCCTCAAAACATATGGAAACTGAATAACTTACTACTAAATGAAAACTGGGTCAGGAATGAAAAAAAAGAAAGAAATTAAAGTCTTCCTACAATGAAGATGAAAATGAAAATGATGGCACAATTTACCCAAAGTTGTAGGACAGAATGAAAACTGTGCGAGAGGAAAGTTCATAGCACTAAATGCCTTCAAGAAGAGACAGCTGAGACAGCTCATTCAGGCAACTTAATGGCTCACCTAAAAACCCTAGAAAAAAAAAAAAAGAAGCAGACAGACCAAAGAGGAGTAGACAGCTTGAAATAATCAACCTCAGGGCTAATATCAATCCATTAGAAACAAATAAAACAATTCAAAGAATCAATGAAACCAAGAACTGGTTCTTTGAGAAAATCAACAAGATAGACAAACCCTTAGCCAAGCTAACAAAAAGGCAGAGAGACAACATCCAAATCAACAAAATCAGAAATGAAAAGGGGGACATAACTACAGACACTGAAGGAATCCAAATAATCATTAGGACTTACTTCAAAAGTCTGTATTCCACAAAATTTGAAAATCTATTAGAAATGGACAATTTTCTTGGTCTATTCCATTTACCAAAGCTAAATCAACACGAGGTAAATAATTAAATAGTTGTATATCCTCTAAGGAAATAGAAGTTGTCATCAAAAGTCTCTCATCAAAAAAATAAAAATAAAAATAAAAAGCTTAGGACCAAATGGTTTCAGCACAGAATTCTACCTGACCTTCAAAGAAGAGCTAACTCTAGTTCTCTTCAAACTATTCCACAAAATAGAAACAGAAGAAACATTACCAAACTGATTCTATGAAACCATAGTCACCTTGGTTTTTTAACCTCACAAAGACACAACAAAGAAAGAATTTCAGGCCAATCTCCCTTATGAACATTGATGCAAAAATACTCAACAAAATACTTGCAAAACAAATAAAGGAACACATCAAAGATATCATCCACTAGGACCAAGCAGGCATCATTCCAGGTATGCAGGGGTGGTTCAATATAAGGAAATCCATCAATGTGATCCACCATATTAACAAAGAAAGGAAAAGATTGCATGATAATCTCCTTAGATATTGAAAGAGCATTTGACAAAATCTAATATCATTCATGTTTAAAGTATTGGAGACATCAGGGATAGAAGGCACATATCTAAACATAGGAAAGAAATATACAGCAAACTCATAGCCAACATCAAACTGAATGGAGAGAAACTTAAAGCAATCCCACTGAAATCAGGGACAAGTCAATGCTGCCCACTCTCTCGGTATCTCTGCAACATAGTTCGGGAAGTCCTTGCTAGAGCAATAAGACAGTTGAAAGAGATCAAAAAGATACATATTGGAAAGGAAGAAGTCAAAGTATCACTATTTGCAGATGATATGATAGTATACCTGAAAGAACCCCAAAATTCTACCAGTGAATTCCTGAACCAGATAAACACCTTCAACAAAGTGGCTGGATACAAAATTAACTCAAAAAATCAACAGCCCTCCTGTATACAAAAGAAAAAATGGCTGAGAAGGAAATAAGGGAAAAAAAAAACACCCTTCAAAATAGCCACAAATGACATAAAATACCTTGGTGTAACCATAACCAAGGAAGTCAAAGACATGTATGAAAAAATTTTTCAGTCTCTAAAGAAAGAATTAGAAGAAGATATCAAACAATGGAAAGATCTCCCATGCTCATGGCTTGGCAGGATTAACAAACATAGTACAAATTTCCATCTTACGAAAAGCAATCTACAGATTCAATGCAATTCCCATCAAATTAATAATACAATTTTTTACAGACCTTGAAAGAAAAATATTCAATTTCATATGGAATAACAAGAAGCCCAGAATTGCTAAAACAATGCCCTACAAAAAAAAAAAAAAGAAAAAGATCTTCAGGAGGTATCTCCATCTGTGATGTGAAGCTGTACTATAGAGCAACAGTAAAAAAAAAAGTGCATGATATTGGCAAAGAAATAGAAAGATGGATCAATGGAACCGAACAAAAGAACCAGAAATAAACCCACATACTTATGGACACCTGATCTTTGACCAAGATGCCAAAATCATACAATGATAACAAGACAGCATCTTCAACAAATGGTGCTGGTATAACTGGATGACTACATGTAGAAAAATGCAAATAGATCCACAATTATCACCCTATACAAAACTAAAGTCCAAGTGGATCAAAGACCTCAACATAAAACCAGACACATTAAGTCAGTTAGAAGAAAATTTGGGGAAAACCCTAGAACTCATTGGTAGAGGAGACAACTTCCTGAACAGAACACCAAGAGAACAGGCTAGATCTAAGAGCAACAATCAGTAAATAGGACCTCATGAAACTGAAAAGCTTATGTAAAGCAAAGGACACTGTCATCAAAACAAAACGAATGCCTATAGATTGGGAGAGAAACTTCACCAACCCTATATCTAACAAAGGGCTAATATCCAGTATATATAAAGAAGTAAAAGAAGCTGAAAAGCAACAAACCAAGTAATCCAATTATAAAGTGGGGTACAGAGCTAAACAGGGAATTCTAGAGAGAGGAATATGGAATGTTAAAAAACACTTAAAGAAATGCTCAACCTCATTAGCCATTAGGGAAATGCAAATCAAAATGACCCTGAGATGTCACATTACACCCATCAGAATGGCCATGATCAAAATCTCACATGACCACACATGCTGAAGAGGTTGTAGAGAAAGGGGAACCCTCCTCCACAGCTGGTGGGAATGTAAAATTTTACAACCACTCTGGAAATCAATCTGGCACATTCTCAGACAACTAGGAATAATGCTTCCTCAAGATCCAGCCATACCACTCCAGCATATATACAAAAGAGCCTCAAATATACAATAAGTACATTTCCTCAACCATGTTTGTAGCAGCTTTATTTGTAATAGCAAGAAGTTGGAAACAACCTAGAAGCCCCTCAAATGAAGAATGGATACAGAAATTGTGGTACATCTACACAGTGGACTCAGCAATGAAAAACAAGGAAATCATGAAATTTGCAGTTAAATGGTGGGAAATGGAAAGGATCATCCTGAGTCAGCTGTCCCAGAAGCAGAAAGACACATACAGTGTATCCTCACTAATATAGACATATGATATATGATATACTCATATGATATAGGATAAACCTACTAAAATCTGTACATCCATAGAAATTAATCAAGAGGGAGGACTCTGACTAAAATGCTCAATCCCCATCCTGAAAAACAAAGAGGATGGAAATCAGAATTAGAAGAATTTGTCATTTTCTTACCTGAATATTACTTCATTATAGAAATATTCCACGTTTTCCCTAAAGGAGATTATCAGTCCTGGTCTTTCATCATTGGAAGTTGCTGGGATTTAATCATTGTATTGAATGACAAACTTTCAAGATAACAATGTTCTTTTAGCCTAATATTCCCTCCATCTTCTTCTACTTTCTGGTGATTTGAATTGCAATGTCCCCTTGAATTCCATCTATTTTCATGTGGAGTGCCCAGTGAGGAAATGTCTCGTTAGGTATAGGAGATATTGCCTTGTTAGATAATATAATTCCTTTTTTCCCCTTAATTTCTTTCTCAGCCCTTTTATCTGTTGTATACAGGAGGGATACTTGATTTTTTTGTGTTAATTTTGTATCCCGCCACTTTGGTGAAGGTGTTTGTCAGCTGTAGGAGTTCCCTGGTAGAATTTTGGGGTAACTCAGGTATCATATCATCTGCAAATAGAGATATTTGACTTCTTGCTTTCCATTTGTATCCCTTTGATCTCTTTCAATTGTCTTATTGATCTAGGAAGGACTTTTTTAATATGGTGCATCACTTGGATGTATTTCTGTATATTGTTCCACCCCTGCATACCTGGGATGAAGCCTACTTGGCCATAGTGGATGATATCTTTGATATCTTCTTGTACTCGGTCAAAGACATAAAGTACATTGGTGTGTCTCTAACCAAGAAAGTCAAAGACTTGTATGAAAAAAAAATTCACATCTCTGAAGAAAGAAGATATTAGAAGATTGAAAGATCTCCTATTCTCATGGCTTGGCAGGATTAACATTGTAAGAATGGTCATCTTAACAAAAGCAATCTACATTTTCAATGCAATTCCCATCAAATTACCAAAACAATTCTTTATAGACCTTGAAAGAAAAATTTTCAAATTCATATTTCCAGAAACCCAGAATTGCTAAAATAATCCACCACAAGAAAAGATCATCTGGAGGTAGTTCTATCCCTGATCTCAAGCTTTACTATAGAGCAAAACTAAGAAAAACTGCATGGTACTGGCATAGTAACAGAATGGTTGATCAATGGAACCAAATAGAAGACCCAAAACTAAACCCACACACTTCTGACTTTTGACAAACTTGCCAAAAACGTGTAATAGAAAAAAGATAGCATCTTCAACAAATCATGCTGGTCTAACTGGATGTCTAACTACATGTAGAAAAATGCAAATAAATCCATACTTATCAGCCTGCACAAAACAGTCCAAGTTAATCAAAGACCTCAGCATAAAATCAGGCACATTACATCAGTTAAAAGAAAAATTGGGGAAGAGCCTTGAACACGTTGGCAGAGGAGACAATTTCTTGAACTGAACACCGAGATCACAGAGTCTAAGAGCAACGATCAATAAATGGGACCTCATGAAAGCTTCTGTAAAGCACAGGACACTGTCATCAAAACAAAATCAGTGCCTACAGATTGGGAATCATCACCAAGCCTCTATGGACAGAAGGCTAATATCCAGTACATATAAAGAACTAAATCTGAAAAGTCAAAAATCAAAAGTTGTCCAATTAAAAACTGGGGAAAACAGAGCTAAAGAGAAAATTCTTGATATAGGTATATCGAAAGGCAGAAAAGCACTTTTAAAAAATGCTCAGCTTCAATAGTCCCCAGGGAAATGCAAATCAAAAGGACCCTTAGATTTCACCTTACATCCATCAAAATGGCTAAGATTAAAAACTCAAATGACAACACATACTGCAGATTCTTGACAAAGGGGAAACTTCCTCCCCTACTAGTGGGAATGTAAACTTAGTGTACAACCACTCTGGAGATCAATCTGCCACTTTCTCAGACAACTAGAAATACCATTGCCTCAAGATTCAGCTATACCATTCCTAGGCATATACCCAAGAGAGTCTCAAGGACACAATAAGGACATTTGATCAACTGTTTGTAGCAGCTTTATTTAATAGCCAGAAACTGGAAACAACCCAGATGTCCTCCAACTGAAGAATGGATAAAGAAATTGTGGTACATCTACACAATACAATATTACTCACCAATACAAAACAAGGAAATCATCAAATCTGAAGGTAAATGGTGGGAATTGGAAAAGATCATCCTGAGTGAGCTATTCCAGAAGCAGAAAGACACATATGGTATATACTCACTAACAGATATATAAGATAAACCTACTAAAATCTGTACACATAAAGAAACTAATCAAGAGGAAGGACTCTGGCTAAAATGCTTAATCCCCATCCTGAGAGTCAAAAAGGATGGTCATCAGAAGAAGGAGAAAAAAGGGAACAAGTTAGGAGCCTGCTACAGTGGGCATCTGAAAGGCTCTGCCCTGCAGACCGTCAAAGCAGATGCTGAGATTTATAGCCAACTGATGAGAAGAGTGCCTGGAATCTAATGAAAGAAGTGGGAAAGAGTAAGATCTGGAGAGTACAGGAGCTCCACAAGGAAAGCAAGAGAACCAAAAAATCTGAGCACAGGGGTCTTTCCTGAGACTCATACTCCAAACAAAAACCATGCATGGAGATAACCTAGAACCCCTGCCCAGATGAAGCCCATGGCAGTTCAGTGTCCAAGGGGATTCCATAGTAGTGGGAACAGGGACTGCCTCTGACATGAAATGATTACCCTGCTCTGTGATCACCTCAGCCTGAGGGGGAAACAGCCTTCCCAGGACACAAAGGAAGAGAATGTAGCCACTCCTGCTGATATTTGATAGACTAGGAAGAGAAGTAAGGAGAGAAAGACCACACCTAACATTGGACTTTGTGAGGGCCAAGCATGGAGAAGTAGGGAAGGTGGGGTGGGTATGGAGGACAGAGGTGTTTGTTGGGGGATACAAAGTGAATTATGTGTAATTAAGAAAAATTATAATAAAAAATATTGAAAAAATTAATTCCTTTTGGATTTATTATAGGAGGCTATTCTTTAATATTGATATGCCAATGATAATGACCAGACAGAATGGAGTCTTTGTCTCTCAGTCTCTGTGACTTTGTTTCAGTTGGTCTAGGTCTCTATTTCTGAATCTGTCTTGCTAGCTCTTTCTCCCTCTATATATGGCAGTCTCCCTCTCTCTGCCTGCCACTTCTGGTTCAGTATAAAAAGCTCTCAGTTCTGGTTAAGGACTAAAACAAGATGAGAGCTTGCTGACTTCACATCCTGAAGGGTTCTGTAAAAATATAAGCTAGGTCCCAATTAAATTCTTTTTGTTCAAAGATTTTCCTTCACTAGGGAGCGTTTTCTCAGTAAGTAATTGCATTTATCAAATAATAATGGAATCTATGATAATGTGAAAGTCACATGTCAAGGACAAGTGACATTATTAATTCCACTTGAAGAAAATATGTGAGCCTTTTTCTGAACTAAGAGTCTTGACATAGGAACTCTCATCTCTGTGTTGTGTGCTTTCAGCTGCCAAGATTGAGGCATATAGGGCTGAACACCCTGTCTCTCAAGCACACTGCCCTTTTAATAACTGATTCTGAAACACTTCTGACTTTCACCTGTTTCAGGACATCATTCTCCCTCAGCCAATTAGCAACTGAGAGAATCTTGAGTTTTCCATGGAGGTGCAACCTGAGCTCATGGAGTTTGAGATAGCTGGTCAACCACTAGTCCATGGCTAGGATTCTCTGCAATATAATGAGATCCTGGAAAGCATGCCTTACAAAGTCAAAATCTGCCTTCTTTAGTGGAATATTTTCTTCATTTTAAAAGTCATTGTAAAAGTTGTCAACATATTATTTTTATTGATTATGTAGTGTTGTAGGAGACTCTTAAATCTACTACTGATTTATCTTCTAGTAAAGCTTGCTGTTAATCTTAAACCGCTGTTTAAACAAATCACCACACAGAGACTGGGTTTTTAGTTAACCTAGAACACAATGCTGAGCAATATTTACTCCCTACTAAGCCTACAAGCCCTCAATTTCCTAGCATTTAGATTTCCCACATTATACTTGCTTTTTGTGAAATCTTAGGTCTGGTTCATGCTCCAAGTCCTCCAAGATCTTCCACTCTCTCTCCTCCTTGCTCTTCTCTTGTCCCTTCTCCTCCTTCTCCTCCCACTCCTCTCCCGCATTCTGGCTCCTCCCCTCTTTGCTGCCCTCTGGTTCCTCCCGGCTCAACATTTTGTCTAGTTGCTTTATTTTGTTCCTGTTTACACAAGAGTTGAGACAGGATGCTTAGAATGAGTATCACAACACAATATCCAGATTGAAACCAGAGAGTTGGGGATGCGGTGGGGGAGAAATCAGCATTTGAATGAACAAGGTTAAGTTCTGTACATTAAAAAAAAGCATTATACCAACAATGTGGGAATTTGGTATACTATACAGGAAACACCTTTTCCATTGCTCCCAATTTCAAATTCCCACCCATGTGTCATACTAACTTGTTTTAATACACCAATTCAAGTATGTGTTATTCACATATCCACTGGAACATGATGAGAGTCTTAGTGCCAAATCCCTTAAAGAAAACTGAGTTCATGATTGCAGAATCGTGGGACCACCCTAGAGAAGAAGCCATCAGTCCTGAAGAGATCTATATTTCATAACCTTGATCACAGTTTTCCTTATGCATTTATTAATTGTGATTTGTTTATACCATATCCCCTCTACTGCCCCCTCACTCATCTACTTCCAGTCCCAACTAGCCTCCTTCTACCCCTTTGCAGTTTTAAAAATTCTCCTGATAGTGGTGGTCCTCCTCAACTTCCTAATTGACCCTAGCTTATCAGGTATCACCCAGGCTGCCTACATCATCTTTCTCTGCAGCCTGATTCTCAGGGCATTTTTCTCTTTTTGTCCTTAATTCCCTGTATTTATGACAATATTCCTGCCTCCACTCCTACAGGATTTACAGAGCACTGAGGAAAGGGAGAATTTTATAGGGAAATCCCATTAAGACCTGGGTGTTTTAAGGCCTCTCTCTGCATAACAGTGGACTGTGGATCTCTGTATGCAATCCAATTTGATGCAGAAGGAAGCATCTCTGCAGATCCAAACTCATGGCAATGATCAATCAGTTGAGGGCAGAGAGCTGTATATTTAAATAACAACAGCCTGGTTTGCTTGAAATTTTCCTTAGGATGCCCTTGCCCAACAGCTCAATCCACTGCCACCCAATCTCCCTAGTAGAAGATTGGTTTGGTCACAATTAGATGGCCTATTGGAACTTTATTCCCGACTCTTAGGAGACCTCCAAATAGTTAATACATGCCATATTTGTTTTTCTGCATTTTAGTTACCTTATCCAGGATGATTTTTCCTGGTTACATCTATTTGCCTGAAAATAACATGATGTCATTTTACCATTGTGATGATGTAATAGCATTGAGGTATCATAATACCATTGTAATGTCATAGTAACTTTTTGTGGTCATAATAGCATTGTGATGTCATAATACCATTTTGATGTCATAACCGCATTTTGATATCATAATAGCATTGTGATGTCATAAGAGCATTATAATGTCATAATAGCATTGAGATGTCCTAATATCATTGGAAAGTCATACTGTTTTGAAGTCATAATGGTACTTTAATGTCATAATTCCATAGCAATGTCATACTGCAATCATGTCTTAATAGCATTGTGCTGTCATAAGAGTAATGTAATATCAATCTGATTTTTGATGTCATAAAAGCATTATGATGTCATAATAGCATTGTGAAATCATAACACCATTTTGATAGCATAGTACCATTCAGATGTCATTATAGCATTGAGATGTCCAAATACTAATGTAAATTCATACCATTGTGAATTCATAATAGTATTATAATGTCATAATTCCATTGTGATGTCATAACATAATCATATCATAGGAACATTGTATTGTCATAAAAGCAGTGTGTTGTCATAATAGCATTGTGATATCATACTAGCATTGTTATGTCATAATAGCATTGTGTTTTAATAAAAGTGTTTTAATGTCATAATAGCATTGTTAACTAATATCACCAATGTGATAGCATAATAACATTGTGATTTCATCATAGCATTGTGATGTCATAATAGAATTGTGATGTCATAATAGAATTGTGATGTCATCATAGAATTGTGATGTCATCATAGCATTGTGCTGTCATAATTCTATTGTGATAACAATACTTCATTGTGATTTCATAACACAATCATGTCTTAAAAATATTGTGGTGTCATAATAGAATTGTAATGTCATGATGAATTTTGTTGTCATAATATCATTGTCATATCATAAAACTTATTGCTGTCATTAAAGAATTATAAGATCTTAATAGCATTGTGAATGTATAAGACAATTTTGATGTTTTAATAGCATTTATGTCATAATAACATTTTGAGGTCATAATAGCATTTTGATGTCACAATAGCATTGATGTTTCAGACCACTTTAATGTCATAATACAATTTTGATGTTGTAATACATTTGTGAAGTCATAATAGCATTGTGATGTCATAATAGCATTGAGTGTCATAATACCATTGTATTGTCAAAATACCACTTTTCGGTCATAAGTGCATTGTGGTATAATAACATATTGAGGTCATAACACAATTGTGATGTCATACTAGCATTGTGATGCCATAATAGGAATTTGATGTCATAAAAGCATTGATATGTCATACCATTGCCATTTCACAATGACATTCTGATGTCATAATACCATTGTGGTATCATAACACTATTTTGAGTTCATAATAGGATTGTGATGTTATAATACCATTGTGATGTGATAATAACTTTCTGTTATAATATTTTGATGTGATGATAACTTTCTGATGTCATCATAACATTGTGATGTCATAATACCATTGTGAAGTCATAATAGCATTGTGATTATCATACTAGTCTGTTTAGGTCTTAATGTGATTGTGATGTCATAATAACTTTGTGATATCATCAGAACATTATTATGTCATAACAACATAGTTTTGTTGTCATAGCATTGTAATGTCATCATAATATTTTAACATCATAACACCGCTGTGATAGCATAATAGCATTGTGATGTCATCATAGCATTGTGATGATATAAGACCATTGTGATGTCATAATAATATAGTGAAATCAGATTACCATTGGAATGTCATAACTTTGTCATGTCATAATAGCTTTATAATATGAAAATACCATTGTGACATAGTAATAGCATTGAGATATCATAATTTCTTTGTGATGTCATAATAGCATTGTGATTTTGTAATACCACTGTTTTTAAAAGGCAAAACTTCCATCCATATCAAAAGGGCACAAACAAAATAAAGCCAAAACAAACGTCAAAACCCAGGTACAGGATGCCTACCCTAAACCTAAACATAACCCCTAACCTAAACCCTAACTTTAACCCTAACCCTAATCCAAACCCTAACCTTTTAAACATATGAAGTATAATTTTTGAGTCTTTAGTATTTAACTAGGCTGGTGTGTACTTTGCCAGCTGTAAGCCTCCTGTGTCTATCTTGCATTAGGCATGACCAACATTTATCCCATGTAAAAATATATCATGTTGAAAGGATAAGTCAGCTTCCAGAGCAGACATGTTAATTTAGTCAGCATTAAATTTTTTTTTGATATGGCAGATGTGTAGTTTCGATGTTTGTCACCCAGCCTAATTTTAGGTCCTTACAATGACAAACAGAACATATCTCTTAAGCCAAAATACCCTTTAGCACCAGTTGTTCTGTGGAAGTCCCACTTGCTGAGATTGGGTGGCCTTTTTAGAGAATTATGACATGATCTCTCTTCATATAAACCTAAAATTAATGTGAATTCCATCTTTAAAACAGTAAGGACATAACATCTATCATTAAGGAAAAAGAACTTACATGTTAACCTTAAGAAAAAATTTGTCATTTTGAATCTTGTAACTCAAAGTCTTTAAATGAAAATGAAGCAAAGGGACAAGAAAATTTTAAGTTTTGGGTCATTTGTTAACCTAAAACAAGCAAAACCCAGTTGGTTGTGTTTTGGAATTTAGTTGACATTTTAGTGAATTGGTGGACCCTTACCAGAAAGAGTTGACAAGTATCTTGCATCCAAAGAGCTTTGAATTTTAGCTGTTATCAATCTAATTTTTATTAGATTGATATTTATTAGATTGATATTTTATTAGATTGATATTTTTATCAATCTAATTTCCATTGTCTATAAATTTAGTATTCCATTCCTTGGTTGTTTTTCCCATTTTCTCCTTGCACTTTCTTGGAAAAGTCCTCCAGAAAAGCCACCACCCTGAACTATATTGCAAACATGACTATGACAAACAAAACAAAGTCAAAGTGGATTAAAACACTCTATGCCATGGCATTTATTTTTAACTTTAGGTGCAGTTTTAGGCCAAGCTCTATCTAGAGATCTGTGTGCCTCCATTTCCTTTATTTACAGACATGGCTGCTGAGTTTAGTGGAGCTGAGCCAGCCAAAGTATAAGGGAACCATGCTTGTGTATCCTCCTGTTAGAATGTAGCAGGAGCCAGTTTTGTTATGTTAAGTCTCAGGTCTGTCCACAATAGGCTGTCTTTTGCTTTAAGGCCTGTTTAAGAGTCTTTCTTACAGAAATAGTAATTGACGTGGGAGTTTTTAGTTTTAAGTTTGGGTTATTGGGATTGTATTACTGCGAGCTTATTACCCCCACCAAATTAGTTAAAGTAGGAATTAAAGGCTGTGGAAACTCAGATTTATTGTACAATTAGATTAGCTGGGTGCCATTTGTTGATAGTTATTAATATTTATTATTGAAATATTTTTTAGTTAAGCAGCAGTTCTTCCTAAACCACCTATATACCCAAATCACAACACAGACACTGGGATTTATTTAATTAACCTAGAACACAATGCTGGGCAATAGTTTTTCCATATAAACCTCCAAGACCTCATAGATTCCTACCTTTCAGATTTCACTCATTATGTGTGCTTTAGTCATATCTATTAATATTAACATTAATATTAATATTTACTATGGGTTTAGCTTCTAGCAAAGCTTGTTGTTAATCTTAAACAGCTGTATAACCAAATCACCACACAGAGACTGGCTTTTTAGTTAACCTAGAACACAATGCTGGGCAATATTACTCCCTCCAAGCCCTCAGTTTCCTAACATTTAGATTTACCACATTTTACTTGCTTTTTGTGAAATCTTAGGTTCTGGTTCATGCTTCATGTCCTCCAAGCTCTCTCCTCCAGTTCTGCTCTCTTTGCTCTCTTCTCACCCCTTCTCCTCCCACTCCTTTCCTGCTCTCTAGCTCCTCCCCTCTTTCCTGTCCTCTGGCTCCTCCCATTGCACAACATTGTATCTACTTGCTTTATTTTGTCCTGTTTACACCAGAGTTGAGACAGGAAACTTATAGTGAGTATCACAATGCAATATCCAGATTGAAACCATTACATTTTAAAAGAACATACCAACAAGAGAACAAATGGTAGCATGTTTACACAAACTTGAGACAAGTGATACATAAAATAAGCATCACACTGCAATTTTCAGATTGAAACCAGAGAGTGGGGGCCAGACATCATCATTTGAATGAACAATGGTAAATTTTATACATTCCAAAAGAACATTGTACCAACAATTTATTTACACACACACACACACACAAACACACACACACATATGTATCGAGACCACCTCGATCAACAAGGAAGGCATGGCACACGAACTCTTCTCCAAGTAGTTTATTCAGGAAATTCGAGCAATCTTCTTCTCCCAGGAGAGCCCTCCCCAGTAATAAGTACCCTGGAGCCAATCAATTCCAGGAAGCCACGTGGGAAGTGTGGATAGGTAGACGGCAGATCATCAGACACATCACAGCCAATAAGGAGTTGTTTATCATGAGAGCACTCGCCGTTGGGATGGCGGAAGGTGGAAACCAGTGCCCTCTTTAGGGCGTGGCACACGCAGCTCTCCACAGTTCCCCCTTTGTGTTTTAGAACAAAACAGGTGCGAGTAGAGGTCTGATCTCCGGCAACCAACTCAGGACCTTGTACGGACTCTGCATCAGGCCTCTCAGCCCAAACCGAGCCCAATCCATCCAGTACCATTTTTTTGGAGGCGGGAGGTAGAGAGGGAATTGATTGGGGAAGGGTGGTACAAACCGGCATGCTATCAGACATGCTCTCCATGAGATCACTATCAGTCAGTGAAACTCATGTGCAGTGCTCAGCTGTGCAGCCTGAACATGACGCTTTAAAATTTTATGGCGGCAAGCCATGCTTGAGAGGATTGTCCAGCTTCAATTGCTGTGAATGCATGGATGATCATGGCCTTGTCTCTATTGTGCGTAACCCTCATCCGACACAAAACCCACAGGCCCACCAGGGAGGCCAGCACCAGAAGGCACGCTACCGCCCCAATGCCCACCCACTCCTTGAGATGATTCATTGCAGAGAGGATCCACGATGTCCATCCTGTAGCCAATGAAAGATCGACTCTAGGGGAATTCACATTATAGCCAGTCTCAACTCCCGCATGGTAGTCTCAAAATCAGCAGACCAATTCCCTGTAAGATATTTCGACAAAGCTTTTGATAGATTAGAGCCAATTGCCAGAGTGTGTCAACTTGCTCTTGGACAAGATCCAGGGCATGAGTGACATTAGCAGAGAGGTTATTTAATGCCTCTGCAGTCTATACCTTGCTAGCCATGGCCACCGCAAAGACCGTAGCACCGACTGAAGCAATGGAAACAGCAGTAATAATGGCAGCCGTAATGCCAAAATCTCGCTTAATTCTAAACAAGGTCATGCTAGAAGGAGACAAATCAGTACCACTACCGTTGACTCCACATGACACCACTGATCAAATGGATTGGCAGACCAAACCATGGAAGGGTTTTGGTAAGTCCAATTATAGCCTTAAAAATGTCTCATTAATCTGGGTAGATATATAAGGGGAATAAGTAAAGTAATTTTTTACAGCCCAGGCAGGTTTAGTGGCCTGGCAACCAGTCCAATGGCCGCAGAGTATCATCCCTCCGGCTTGCACAATGAGGAGCCCAACGTGGTTGCGAAGGGATGGAAGTATTCCCTCGGGGCTGTGAAACAGGCCACCATCCACCAATCCAAGTACCAGTAGCTTTCCCAGGCTCAAAAGGATGATCCAGCCAAACAGCTGTTTGATTATAAAAGGAAATACAATCACTACCACTACTTATATTTAATACTACATAAAAACATAAAACTCCCTTTAACTTTACACTAAAATTTGTATTCACTGAACTGAGTTTGTCATCTTTGGGTAAAAAGGCTACCCCAGTCATCTATTGCTGGCAAAAAAGCGAGGGAAAACTTGCGCATTATGACGAATTGGAAGTGGATTCGGGAACACCGAAAGAATCCCCCATCGCTGTTCCATTCTGGCTTGGCTCTAGCAGAGGCTCACACTCATTAGTGCCAGTAGTATCTTCATGATGAACTTTTTTTGTCAAGTGTTCTGGCACCCACACAGGGTCCTGGCAGTCCTGGCAGACACACAAACAGACCCCCTCGTCCACGCTAAGACCGGGTCAGGTCCCTGCCACTCTCCAGTGATGACATCTTTCCATTTTACAAAGGCTCTATTAGCAGGAGAGTGCAACATGTGACTATCAGCAGCAGATTTTCCTGCCACATCCAGAATTAAAAAATTAAAGTAAATAAGGCAAGTGATAGTCTCTCTCTAGGGGTTTGGCCTTGGCCTATTACTGCTTTTTGTTTTTGCAGACATTCTTTAAGTGAGCACGTTCCACTATACCTTGTCCTTGTGGATTATAAGGGAGTCCATGATTAAAATGAACCTCCATTTGTTTACAGAAACTCATAAAACTCTGAGCCGTGTATGCCGGTTCATTATCTGTTTTTAGTTGTAGGGGACGACCCCACGCAGCCCATGCTTCCAGACAGTGGGTGATGATATTTCGAGCCTTTTCTCCACTTAAAGGCGTTGCATGGATAATGCCAGAGCAGGTATCCACAGACACACGGACATATTTCACTGTTCCAAAATCAGCAATATGTGTCACATCCATTTGCCATAAATTTAAAGGCAATAATCCTCGAGGATTAACCCCAAACCAGGGGGATGATGACAAATGACACAGTGAGGACAAGTTATAACAATCTGTCTGGCATCATTTCTGGACAACTTAAACTTTTGCTGTAAGGTCTTTGCATTGACATGAAACTTTTGATGAAACTGAGTAGCCAACTCAATAGCTGAGCCAAGGAAAATATATTCTGCTCTAGTCCAAGAATCCACTGTATTATTACCTGTAGCAAGAGGGCCAGGCAACCCTGTGTGTGCTCTAATATGCTGAATATAAAAATGGTGATTCCTACCAAGAATCAACTTCTGTAATTTTTGTAACTGCATGGACACAGAACTGGCCAATTTAATCAGACCTGCCACTTCCAGAACTTTTACAGCATTAACCACATAAGCTGAATCTGATAGCAAATTAAATGGAAAAGAACAATAGTTAAATACTTTTAAAACAATTTTAAGCTCAACTACTTGTGGAGACCCGGGAGCGAATTGAACAGAAACAGGGTCTTTACCTTCAATCATATAAACCCCAATGCCTGTTTTTGAACTATCAATAATAATATTAGGGGCTCCAGGTACAGGCTGACTGGAGGTGATCCTTGGAAATATAACAGGGTGTTCTTTGAAAAATGTCAATAGGGGGTGTTTGGGATAATGACTATCTATAAGTCCTGAAAATGAGCACCTCAAGATGGCCCAATCATCAATGGTGCCATAGAGGGCAGCCAGCTGAGAATTTGCATAAGGGACTACGATCGTGGATGGGATTGAACGAAAAAAATTCTAAACATTGGGAGACTCCCAAAAGGGCCATAGCTGCTACTGCAGAAGGATAATGCTCAATAGATTTAGCTGGGGAAATTTTTGGATGGATGCATAGTAATGGTCCCTCTTGCCACAGTACTCCTGATGGTTGATTAAAGGTGGGGAGAACACACAGAACAATTGGTAGATCTTCTCTCCAGAACTGCAAAAAGGCCTGCTGTAAACAGTTTTCAACCTTTTGTAACACTGCTCTGGCCTCACTGTTGAGCTGTCTAGGGCAGAGTCTCCAGCCAAAATGGCATATAAAGGTTTCAACTCATAATTTGGCAATCCTAAAAACCCACTAATTCAACTTATATCTCCTAATAACTTTTGAAAATCATTCAAAGTCTTTAACTGATCTGTCCTTAATACAAGTTTTTGAGGTATTACCCGTTCATAATCTATCCTGACTCCCAAATACTGTATAATTGAGCCCTTTTGTACTTTTTCAGGGGCAATTAGCAAATTTTTGTCTTGCAGAAATTTTACTAACCTCCTATAAGCTTTACCAAGTAGGCTTTCCTCTTTTGCAGCAAGAAGAATATCATCCATATAATGAACACACCGTATGGCTGGGAACCCCTGGCGCAGTGGTTTAATTACTGACCAACAAATAGTTGACACATAGTAGGGCTGTTTGCCATGCCCTGAGGTAATACTATCCACTCATACCATTGATCTGGTTCTTCATGATTACAGGAAGGAACAGTAAAGGCAAATCTTTCACTATCCTTTGAATTAAGAGGAATTGAAAAGAAACAGTCTTTAATATCAATAACTATGATGGGCCAGGAGGACGGCAAAGCCGACAACTAAGGCAGGCCTCTCTGAACTGGACCCATAATTTGCATTTGTTGATTAATAGCTCTGAGATCACGTAACAATCTCCATTTACCTGATTTTTTTCTTGATAACAAATATGGGCGTATTCCAAGGAGAGACAGAGGGTTTAATATGCTTTAGCTGCAACTGCTCGGCTACTAAACCTCTTGCCTCTTGCAGTTTTTCAGAGGAGAGTGGCCACTGAGGAACCCATACTGGCTCCTCAGTTTTCCAAGTAATGGGTATTCCTTCCCCAGTGACCCCTAGGAAAAACCCAATCCTTGTCTATGTTTCCTTGGGCGGACTGGTATAGGGCTCTTGTGCCCCTGTAGATGTTTTCCAATTCCAAAGCCAGGAACATAACCCATTTCCCTCATCATGTGTTGAGATGAGTCTAAATATTCATTACTCAACTTGAAACTCATTCCTTGTAACAAATCTCTTCCCCATAGAGATATGGGTAGTTCTAGAACATAGGGCTGTATCATACCCACATGTCCCTCTGGAACTCTCCACTCTAATTGTCTAGCACTGATCTCTGGTGATTTTGCATAGCCAAGACCTTGTAAGGTTTGTGAAGCTGTCTGAATAGGCCATCCTAAAGGCCAGTCCTTCTTTGTTATAATACTTTTATCCGCTCCTGTGTCTAGAAGCCCCAAGATATTTTTCCATCTATTTTTAACTCTAATGTTGGTCTTTGCTCCAAATCTAGTGATAAGAAAGTCAAGTCTGTTCCTGTAGAGCCAAAACCTCTTTCTCCTCTATCTATACTCCTAGCAGGATAGCAACCATGGAGGCTGGGCAACAAGATGAGCTATCCTGTCTCCTGGAGAGATAGCAATTACTCCTCGAGGAGAGGACACCATGATCTTTATAATTCCTGTATAATCAGGATCTATAACTCCTGGATGAACAATAAGTCCTCTTAAAATTGTAGATGATCTTCCTAGCAGGAGGCTGACAGTGTTAGGCTCCAGAGGTCCCTTAAGGTCTGAATCTATTAGCTGAATTCCCATCTGTGGAGTCAATACGAGTCAGGTGGCAGAACAGAGGTCCAATCCTGCGGAGCCAGAAGTGGCTCTCTGTGCTCCCGAGGATGACAGAGGGAGGGCCATCTCTCCTGTGTCTGCTCTTCCCGTGTCTGAGCACTCATGGCCCCATATATTTGGGGGCCCTGGGGTCAGGGGCCCGCTGTCTGTTTTTTGGATGAGCGCCACCATAACCCTGATTAAGGGGCTGTCCATTCATATCTTTTACAGAGCGGCACTCATTAGCCCAATGGTTCCCCTTTTTGTATCTTGGGCAGAGGCCAGGCTGATGGGAGCTTGGACCGCTTCCTTCTTTTCCTTTTCCTCTTTCAGGACACTCCCTCTTCAAATGCTACTTCCTACCACAACTGAAGCATGAACCTTGTTTCTCTCCTACCCCATGACAATTGCATTACAGCAGCTGCGAGACCCATATTGGTCAGAGGGCCTCCTAACTCTGGGCAAACTTTCATCCATGCCTCTATACCTTTGTTCTTATAAGGAGTTACGGCAGTTCTACATTCTTTAGTACATTGTTCATATACCAGCTGCTTTACCAGCAGCATAGCTCTATCAGGGTCCCCCCAGATAGTTCCAGCTGCTTCCACCATTCTTGCTACAAAATCTGAAAAAAGGTTCTGTAGGTCCTTGAATAATCTTAGTAAGGTTCCCAGCCACTTCTCCCTTATTAGGCAGGCTTTTCCATGCTTTGACAGATATCTGATTTATTTGGGTAACCTAGAGGGTAACCTGTCTGTTGGTTAGCAAATTGGCCTTGCCCTAGTAGCATGTCTCTATCTCAGGCCAGCTGGCCAACAGCTTGATTAGCTGCAGCTTGCTCCACTGCAAATTCTACCAAAAAGGCCCTCCAGTCAAGATATTGTCCTGGGCTCAAACAAGCTCTAGCCAAATCAGACCAGTCACTAGGTGTCATACAATATCATTCCAAGCTCTCTACCTGAGACCGTGTAAAGGCAGCAGAAACCCCATAAGTATGGACTGATTCTGCCAGGGTCTTAATCACCTTAAAATCCAGAGGCTCATGGACCCTATTTCCTTGTGGATCCTGAAACACAGGGCAGGCCAGTGTTAATTCAGCACGTACCTGGCACCAAACTTCCGGACAATTGGTCTGACTGGAACCCATGTTCCCTATGCCTCCCTCCAGTGGATTATATGGTGGGGGGGGGCGAGGGAGTCCTGATTTTATTCTCCTGCCCCTTTTCCGGGAGTTTTTTCTTTCTCTTTTCTTTAACCTTTGTTTATTCCAGTCTCGCTATAAGCTCCTCAATTTCCTTTTCGATATCTTCTGCCCCAGACTCCCTATCTGAACTAGAAGTTGAACCAGGGCTCTCAACCTCGGAAGATTTCTCCAACTTAGTTGACCTCTCCTCCTTCAATTGATCTAATGCTGCTTGCCCTTCCTCTATTGCTTGGAAACACCTCTGATCTTCCAGGCAACTTTGGACATGTTGCCACACAGGTATCACCCGGGCCTCAAAGTTCCTTTTGTCTTTGCTAGATCTAAGTCTTGTCCTAACTTCTCCCAACAAGAGATCATAAGATCCCCCGACACCACAAACCATGGGGCAGCCGTGTCACAGGCCTCTAAGAATCCCTCTAAGGTAGATACCTTTAGCTTGAGCTTCTTAGATAGAAGCAGCTACTGTAGAGCTAGAAAAATTGGGTGCAAATGAGAAGCGCCCATGTCTTACTTTCGGCTCACTACTTCGCAAGCTTATGCTTTCGGCTCGCTAATCCGCGAACTTGTTTTCACTCTGTCTGTCTACAGACAAGAGCAGCTAACCTTGGGAACTTACCAGTGCACTGCCCTGACTACAAGGAGTTCTGAGCCATTGAAGAAGGAGGAGGAGTCCCTGTATGGGCCACCACTTGTCGCGACCACCTTGACCAGCAAGGAAGGCACGGCACACGAACTCTTCTCCAAGTAGTTTATTCAGGAAATTCAAGCAATCTTCTTCTCGCAGGAGAGCCCTCCCCAGTAATAAGTACCCTGGAGCCAACCAATCTCAGGAAGCCATGTGGGAAGTGCGGATAGGTAGACGGCAGATCATCAGACACACCACAGCCAATAAGGAGTTGTTTATCACGAGAGCACTCACCTTCGGGATGGCAGAAGGCAGAAACCGGCGCCCTCTTTAGGGCACGGCACACGTAGCTCTCCACATATATGTATCTACTTATTACATATATATATATATTTACAATAAATATATATTGTATACATAATATTCTGCCTGCATGCCACAGGTTGTGACCCACTCGGTAGTTGCTGGGAATTGAAGAAGGACTTCTATAAGAGTAAATAATACTCTTAACCTCTGAGCTGCTTCTCCAGCCCTGGTCCCAATTTTCTCTAGTTCATATTGTGTAAATTATCATTGTCATAATAGCACTGTGATATCACAATAAGACTGTGATGTTATAATACCATAGTGAAATCATAATACCATTGTGTTGTCATAATACCCTTGTAAAATCATAAAACGTTGGGATGTCATAAAACTAATGCAATGACAAAATATATTGTGATGTCATAATTCCACTGTGATTTCATACCACAATCATGTCTAAATAGCATAATGCTGTCATAATAGCATTGGGATGTCATGATGAATTTTGATGTCATAATGCCATTGTGATATCATTATACATACTGATGACATAACAGCATCGTGATTTAATAATAGCAATGTGAGGTCAAAATAACATTGTGATGTCATATCATTGTAAATTCATAACACCATTGTGTAGTCATAATAGCACTATGATGTCATAATAACATTGAGAGGTCATTCCATTGCTATATCTTAATAGCTTTGTGATGTCATAAGAGCATTGTGATATCATAATAGCATTTTGATGTTCTAATACAATTGCAAAGCCACAACTAAATTATGATGTCATAATACAATTGGGATGTAATAATACCATTGGGATATCACTATAGTGTGAGTAATAATACCCTTGAAATGTCATAATAGCTTTGTGAAGTCATGAGACCATTGTGATGTCATAAAAGCATTGTGATGTAATAATACCATTTTGAGGTCATAATACCATTGTGATTTTAAAATTCCACTGTTATATTTTTCCATATGAGGTCATAATTGCATCGTGATATCATAATAGCACTGTGATGTCATAGTAGAATTGTGATGTTATAACTCCATTGTTATGTCATAATACCATTGCAACTAAATTATGGTATTGTGGCATCATCATAGTTTTTTGATGTTATAATAGCATTGTGATATGATAATACCATTGTGAATTCAGAATACCATTGGGATCTCATAATACCATTGGGATCTCATACAATTGTGATATTATAATATTAATGGGTATTATATTAGAGTAGGACCAGAAGGAAGGAGTGGAAGACCTACACTGTCAATGGACTTGGGGAGGGGCATGCTTGAAGGAGATGGAGGGAAGATGGGATTTTGGAGGGGAGGAAAGAGGTGATTATGGGGGGATACAAAGTGAATAAAGTGTAACTAATAAAAGTTAAAAAAAGAAGACATAAGTGTCATCAAATAATAACAGTAGCAATTCATCAAGACTCTAAAAAGAAAAATAAAAGGCTGTCTACCACAAATAATTAAATATTTATCTAGAAGTACTTTCGTAAAAAAGACATCTTTGTTATGGAAATTTTAGTGACACAATTAAAAAATAAAAATATTTGAAATTAAAAATTGGGGAACAGAGTTAAACAAAGAATTCCAGATAAAGGAATATTGAATGGCAGATAAACACTTAAAGAAATGCTCAATGCCATTAGCCATTAAGGAAATGCATATCAAAATGACCCTGAGATTTCACCTTACACCCATCAGAATGGCTAAGATAAAAAACTCAAGTGACAACACATGCTGGAGAGATTGTGGAGAAAGGAAAACCCTCTTCCACTCTAGGTGGGAATGTAAACTTGTACAACCACTCTGGAAATAAATCTTGTGTTTTCTCCAGACAACTAAGAATAGCACTTCCTCAAGATCCAGCTATCCACCTCTAGGCATATATCCAAAAAAGACTCAAGGACACAATTGATCAACCATGTTTCTAAGCAGCTTTATTTGTAATAGCCAGAACCTGGAAACAACCCAGACACCCCCAATTAAAAAATGGATACAGAAATTGTGGTACATCTACACAATGGAGCATTACTCAGTCATAAAAAAAAATAAAAGGAAATCATGTAAGTTGCAAATAAGTGGTGGGAACTGGAAAGGATCATCCTGAGTGAGCTATTCCAGAAGCAGAAAAACATACAGGATTATATACTTACTCATACAGACAAACACTATAGGATAAACATATCAAAATCTATACACCTAAATAAACTAATCAAGAGGAAGGACTCTGGCTAAAATGCTCAATTCCCATCCCGGAAGGCAAAGAGGATGGACATCTGAAGAAGAAGAAAAGAGCAAAGAAGTTAGGAGCCTGCCACAAAGGGCCTCCGAGAGGCTCTGCCCTGCAGACTATCAAAGCAGATGCTGACACTTATGGCCAAATGTTTGACAAGTGTATGAAATCTAATTAAAGAAGTGGGAAATAGTAAGATATGGAGAGGACAGAAGCTCCACAAGGAGATGAAAAGAACCAAAAAATCTGAGCACAGGGGTCTTTCCTGAGACTCATACTCCAAACAAAAACCACGCATGGAGAAAAGCTAGAACCCTTGCACAAATATAGCCCATGGAATTTCAGTGTCCAAAGTGCTTCCATAGTAGTGGGAACAGGGACTGCTTCTGACATGAACTGATTAGCCTGCTCTTTGATTACTTTCCCCTGATAGGTAAGCAGCCTAACCAGGCCACAGAAGATGACAATGAAACCAGTCCTGTTGAGATATGATAAACTAGGTTCAGAAAGAAGGAGAGGAAGAACTCACCTATCAGTGGACTTGAAGAGGGACATGTGTGGAGATAGGGAATGGAAGGTGGTACTGTGAGGGGAGGAGAGAGGAGTTTATGGGGGAGAAAAAGTGAATACACTGTAATTAATAAAAAATAAAATAAAATAAATGGGACACTTCCTGGTAGGGGAGGTCCTTCTCTGGCTTCTATCTGACCAAAGCTTATCAGTTCTCACCAAGGCTGACTGCATCATCTTTCTCTGCATCATGATTCGCAGGGCATTGTTCTCCATGTTTCCTCAATTACCTCTACTTATGATACTCTTTATAACTTCTCTCCTACAGAGTTCCCAGAACTCTGAAGGGAGGGAGAATTTCATAGGGAAATCCCATTTTGAGCTGGCTGTTTTAAGGTCTCTCTCTGCATAATATTAAACTGTGGGTATCTGTATGCAATCACATTTGAGGCAGAAGGAAGCATCTCTGTGGATAAAAGAACATGGCACTCATCTATCTGATGAGGGTAGAGAGCAACATATTTAAATAACAACAGCCAGGGTTGCTTGAAATTTTCCATAGGATACCTTGACCCAAAAACTCAACTCACTGCCATTCTATTCCCCTAGAGGAAGAGTGATTTGTTAAAAAGAAATAACCTTTTGAAACTTTATCCCCCATTATTTGGAGACCTCCTAATTAGTAAATACATACCATATTTGTCTTTTTGCATTTTAGTTACCTCATCCAGGATGATAATTCCTTTTTCCATCCATTTGCCTCAAAAAATCATGATATCATTATCTAAGCTTAAGAATATTCCATTATGGAAATGTTCCATGTTTTCCCAAAAGGAATTTTTCAGTCCTGTTCTTTAGTCTTTAAAAGTTGCTGGGAATTTAATCATTGTACTATATTACAAACTATTAGGATAACTAAATTCTTTTATCATATAAACCCCTCCATCTTCTACTTCCTAGTGATTTGAATTTCAATATTTCCCTGAAGCTTATTTATTTATATGTGGAATCCCCATTGAGTAAATTTCTAGGAAATGTTAGGATGTATGGACTTGTGAGATAATATAATTCCTAGAATTAGGAATTATATTCCTTGAAGATGATATGCCAATGAATGTGAGCAAGGAGAATGGAGTCTCTCTCTCTCTCTCTCTCAATCTCTGTCAATTTATATCTTTTTTTGTCTGTCTTCATCTCTGTATGAATGTGTTTCTCTAGCTCTTTCTCTCTGTGTCACCATCTCTCTGCCTGCCCCTTGTGGTTAAGTATGAAAAGCTCTCAGTTCTGCTAAAGGACTACAACAAGATGACTTCTTGCTGATGTGACATTATTCCCCATAAAATATGAGCAAGGTCCAAATAAAACTCTTTTTGTTCAAAGAGTTGCCTTGTTTCAGGGAGCATTTTCCAAGGAGGAACTTCACAGACTGAGGACATATCTGTGTGATAGTGACCAGAGAAAATGGAGTCTCCGTCTTTCAGTCTTTATCACTTTATATCTTTGTTTCTTTTTGGCTTGGTCTCTATATTTCTGAATCTGTCTCTGTAGTTCTTTCTCTGTCCATCTTTCTCAGTCTATCTTTTTATACCTGCTGCTTAGGGTTCAGTATGAAAAGCTCTCAGTTCTGCTGAAGGACTACATCAAGATGACTGCTTGCTGACATTACATGGTAGAAGGTCTCTGTAAAAATCTAAACAAGTAGCTATTTAACCTTTTTGCTCAAAGAGTTGCCTTGGTCAGGGAGAATTTTCACAGTAGGTAATTAACTGATGGAGGACATATCTATTCATTTAACAAATAAAAGTGTTATCTGTGATAATATGAAACTCACATGTCAGAGACACTTGACTTTATTAATGACCACTTGAAATAATTATGTAACACTTTTCCTGAACTAAGAGTCTGGGACACAGGAAGTGTAATCTCCTGTATGTGGGATCTGTGCTTTCAGCTGCCACTATTGAGGCATGTAGGAATGCTCAAACAGGCTGTCCACTTGGCCCTTTTAATAACTGGCTCCTGAAATTGTTATTGGCTTTCATGACATCACTCTCCCTCTAAGCTAAGCCAATCAGCACCTGAGAGAACCTTGAGGCTTCCATGGAGATGAGTTCATAAACTTTTCTTATTTTCAAGTGTCTCTGATCCTGTGTAAATGTGACTTTTTCTTGTGAAATACAACAAGCCTTTATCTCATCACTTAAAACACATCCCACACCTTTACTTCTTTTTACCTCTCTGACAATGTCAGGTAGGAAATGAAACATTAATGTTTATTTAACTATATTTTTCCTAAGTAGGGAAGCTTCAAAGTGATATGAAATTAAGTGGAATATACCAAATGACAAGGTGGTCTCCTACTGTGGTCTTGGAACTGAAATTTCCTAGGTTGTACCTTTGAACTCAGCAGTTACTTGTGTACTCACTAAATGTACCTTCACATTCTTACTTATATAATAGGATGGCAGGGTCAAGAGTTTCCTGTGGTATTGAGTCTTTAAGAGCAGGAAAAAGAGAAAGAAAGCAGACAATTCCTGGGAGCGGTTTGGCTGAAAGAGAGAAGGATCAAGGTATGTAAAAGGAATACTGAGGGGCAATAAACTAATTGACAGCTGGTGCTGTTCCACAATAGTGTTGCCAGCCTTCTATTAGCATGTTTTCCTTGTATAATCTGGCTGGATGGCTGGATTGGCAGATGTAGCCTACTCAGTGGTCAGTGAGGAACCCTCCTCATCCTGGGCTTTACAGTTAAAACTGAGCCTGTCTTATATGTGTAGACAAAAGAGCACCTGCTTTTTTTTTTCTGTGTTCCTCCAGACAAACCCTTTAAAGGTGTTAGTGCCAGAAGTACTTATTGAGAGGTGCCACATGAGCTCAAGGGGTCTGAAGTAACTGGGTAACCACTAGTTCATGGCTAGGGTTCTCTGCTACATATTGAGTTCCTGGAAAGACTGTCTGACAAATTAAATATCTGCCCTCCTTTAGCAGACTCTATTATCCATAATAAGTCATTGTAAAAGTTCTCAACATCTTATTTTTATTGATTATGTGGTAATTTGATATAACATTCATTACACTCCTTTTCCATTGCTCCCAGGTTCAAATTTCTACCCATGCGTCACACAAATTTTCCTTTAAAATACATCAATTGAAGTATGTGTTGTTCATATACTCATTGAAACATGATTAGAGTCTCAGTGCAGTGTCAAATCCTTAAGTAAAACTGAGCTCATCCTTGCTGCACTTTTGTACCACCACCAAGAAGAGCGATCAGTCCTGAAGATCTCTTTAATTTATCACCATCATGATGTCATACCACAATCAGTCATAATACCATTGTTATGTGATAATAGCATTGAGATGTCATAATACAACTGTTAATTAATAATACCATTGTGATATCATCATAGATTTGAGATGTCCTAATGTCAATTTAAAGTCATACCATAGTGAAGTCCTAATAGCATCATAATGTCATAATTCCATTGTGATGTCATAATCCAATTATGCTGTAAGAGCATTTTGATGACATCATAGCTTTGTGATGTCATCATAGAATTGTCAGTTCATATCATTGTGCTGTCATAATAGCATTGTGATGTATCCATAACATTATGACGTCATAATCATTGTGATATCATCATAGCATTGTTAACTCATAGCACCACTGGCATATTACATTGTAATGCCATAATAACATTTAGGTGTCATAATATCATTGTGATGTTATAATACCATTGAGATGAAATAATTGCCTTGTGATGTCATCATAGCATTCAGATTTCATAATAGCATTGCGATGTCATGTCATAAGAGCATTGTAATCGATGACAAGATGGCAGTGCCAGGAGAACAGGGCATCTGAGTAGCAGGACAACATTTCCTGTACAACTACCAAGAGACTGAACTCTGGGCCCTAAAACAATAGCAATTGTGTTTCCCAGGTGAGAGGAAACCTGCACAGCTTGGGAATCAGTTGGGACCACTCTCAGGTCACCCAGCCAGAACCCGGAAGAGATCCCAGGTTGCACAGGCACTAGTTCCCCAGAACAGAACCACACACATGCAAGTCCTGATCATCTTCCCAGGCTGATCTGTGGGCACAAAAACAACATAGACTGGGAGTCACTGTCATGAGAGAATCCACAGAGGAGGAAGGAAATGTTCTGACTTGGGTCATCTAGTCTTTCCCTGGAAAAAAGTCTCACAGACCAGCAGGTCCTAGCCGCCATCTCTGAGCTGTGCTCCAAACACAGGCACAGTTTCTGTGCTCCAGCTATCTGGCACAGACTAAGCTGGGTGCCCCAGGGCAAAAAAGAGACTGGTAGTCCCTGTTGCAAGATAATCCACAGGGAAGGAAGGAAACTGTACTGACTTAAATCACCCAGGCCTTTCCTGAAAAAGTCTCACAAAACAGCGGGTCCAAGAGGCCATCACTGCACTGGGCACCAGCAGCAGGCACAAACAGTTGCTGCGCACTAGCTCTCCAAATGTGTGCCCCAGGGCAACAGAGACTGGGAGTCACTGTCAGGAGAAATCCTCACATGGAACTAAGCAAAGAGGACAGACTTAGGCCACCCAGTATTGTCCTTGGAATAGGTCCCACAGACTGGCCCAACCCAGGGACCTACTGTGCACCAGATAGCCTACTGTTATCAGGAAAGCTGTACCCACCCACCACAGATTACCACTTTGGACTGGGACACAGAGCTCCAACCTCAGACTTAAAAAAGCCCGGAATCCCCGAGATCAACCCCCAGATAAGGCTCCAAGGGGCAACTAGTTATCCCTAACAAAACTGACCAAACCACGGGACACAGAGGTCACAGAAGCAGATCATTAAATTTACAGCAAAAAAACCCAGAAGCAAGGCAGCTGTCTTCAGGACTTCCCTGGGTGAGAGGAGAACCCTCTCAACTAAAAAAGACCACAGTTACCACTCAGGTCTCTGTCACTGAGGGGAGCAGCTGCAACTCCTGAAAAACACTAGCCATCCAGTGACTATACCCAAAAAGCTGAGAAGACTTCCTTCAAGAAAAAATAGCATTCTGCCAAGGGGATTCTCTCCACCAGAAGATTCACAGGAACCACAAGAAACTAACCCCAAACACCTAAGACCAATGGGTAGGCCAATGGGGTAGAGGCCATAGTAAAAGCTCAACCAACAAAAGACAGAGTAATATGGCATCTCCATAACCCACTTATTCAGGGGCAAGTAGCCCTGGACACCCCAGCATAACTGAAATCCAAGAAGATGACCTAACAAGTATACTCATGAAGATGATAATAGAGGAAACAAATAAAAAATGTAAAGACCTAGAGGAAGATAAACTCAAACAGAATATGGCCATCTGTAAAGAAATAGAGGAAGTTATATCCTAACAGTTTGTGGACTTTAAGAGGGAAATGCTTAAATCACTAAATGAAATAAAAGAAACAGAGCTTTGTTCAAACAAACAGCTGAAAAAATTGATGGAAAAATAGAAAAATAAAGTCAGACAGGTTAAGAAAATCAAAAAATGGCTCAAGAACTGAAGATAGAACTTAGAAAACACAAATGGAGGAAACTGTGGAAAGAACTTAATGAAGAAAACAGGAAATACAGAGGTTAACGTAACCAATAGACCACAAGAGATGGAAGAAACAACCTCAGGTGTGAAAGATACAATGCAGGAAACAGATGTATCTGTCAAAGAAAATGTTAAATCTAAGAAATTCTTGGCAAAGACCTTCCAAGAAATTCAAGACAACATAAAAAGACAAAACCGAAGAATAATACAAATAGAGGAAAAAGAAGATTCCCTGCTCCAAGGCCCAGAAAATATTTTCAACAAAATCATTGTAGAAAATTTCCCCAACTTAAAGGAGAGACCAATAAGAATACAAGAGGCCTACAGAACACTGAATAAATTAGACCAGAAAAGAAAATTCTCCCTTCACATAATAATCAAAACCGTAAGTATAGAGAACAAAGAAAAAATACTAAGAGTTGCAAGGGAAAAAGGCCAAGTAACATATAATGGCAAACCCATTAGAATCACACCTTACTTTTCAACAGAGACTATGAAAGCCAGAAGGGCCTGGACAGATCATGCAGACCCTAAGAGAACACAGATGTTAGCCCAGGCTACTATACCCCACAAAACTCTCAGTCCTCATAGATGGAGAAAACAAGATATACAATGACAAAAACAAATTTCAACAATACCTACAAACAAATCCAGCATTACAGAAGACACTAGAAGGTAAAAGACAACACACACACACACACAAAACCTAGATACTTTCAATTGCCTCACTACAGTAAAACAAAAACAACCAAGCACACAACCTTATAATCGCAGCCAACTTCAAAATTAAAGGTTCTAACAGCCACTGGTCATTAATCTCAACATCAATGGACTCAACTCTCCAATAAAAAGACACAGATTAACAGAATGGATGCATAAATAAAACCCAGAAATCTGTTGCATACAAGAAACACAGCTAAGTTACAAAGATAAACATTACCTGAGTGTAAAAGGTTGGAAGGTGGCTTTCCAAGCAAATGGATCCAAGAAGCACAGGAGTAGCCATTCTAATATCTAATAAAATAGACTTTCAACCTAAATTAATTAAAAGAGATGGGGATGGACCCTTCATAATCATCAAGGGAAAATTCCACCAGGAAAACATCACAATCCTGAACATCTATGGCCCCAAAACAAGGGCACCCATATTTGTAAAAGTAACATTGATAAAACTTAAACCACATAGAGATCCGCACATATTAATAGTGGGAGACTTCAACACCCCACTCTCAACAATGGACAGATGAACAAAAGAGAAATTAAACAAAGAATCAATGTCTCTGAAAGAGGTCATGAATCAAATGGACCTAACAGACATATATAGACCCTTACACCCAAAATCAAAAGAATTTACATTCTTCTCAACACCTCATAGAACCTTCTCCAAAATAAACAACATAGTTGGTCACAAAGCAAGCCTCAACAGATGCAAGAAGATTGAAATTATCCCTTGTATCCTGTCTGATCACTATGGAATAAAGCTGGACCTCAACAACAGCAGAAAAAGCAAAAAGCCTACACACACATGGTAACTGAACAATTTACTACAAAATGACAGCTGGGTCAGGGAAGAAATAAAGAAAGAAATTAAAGTCTTCCTAGAACTCAATGAAAAGATACAACATACCCAAAGTTGTGGGACAAAATGAAGGCAGTGCTAAGAGGAAAGTTCATAGCACTAAGTGTCTTCAAGAAGAAATTCGAGAAAGCTCTTTCAAGCAAGTTGATGGTTCACTTAAAAACCCTAGAAAAAGAAGCAGACACACCAAAAAAAAAAAAAGAGTAGATGGCTGGAAATAATCAGTCTCACGCTGAAATCAATCAATTAGAAACAAATAAAACAATTCAAAGTATCAATGAAAGCAAGAACTGGTTATTTGAGAAAATCAACAAGATAGACAATCCCTTAGCCAAGCTACCTAAAAGCCAGAGAGACACCATCCAAATCAACAAAATCAGAAATGAAATGGGGGACATTACCACAGACACTGAGAAAATCCAAACAATCATTAGGACTTATTTCAAAAGTCTATATGCCATAAAACTGGAAAATCTAAATGAAATACACAATATTCTTGATCAATTCCACTTACCAAAGCTGAATAAGGAGCAGGTAAATCAATTAAATAGCCCTATATCCCCCAAGGAAATAGAAGCAGTCATCAAAAGTCTCCCATCAAAACAAAAAAAAAGCCCAAGACCAGATGGTTTCAGTGCAGAATTCTACGAGACTTTCAAAGAAGAGCTAACTGTAGTTCTCTTTAAACTATTCCACAAAATAAAAAAACAGAAGGAACATTTCCAAACTCACTCTATGAAGCCACAGTCACCTTGGTACCTAAGCCTCACAAAAACCCAGCGAAGAGAGAATTTCAGGCCAATCTCCCTTATGAACATTGATGCAGAAATACTCAACAAAATACTTGCAAACCAAATACAGAACACATCAAAGATATCATCAAGAACACATCAAAAATATCATCCCCTATGGACCAAGTAGGCTTTATCCCAGGTATGCAGGGGTGGTTCAATATATGGAAATCCATCAATGTGATCCACCATATTAACAAACTGAAAAAAAAAAACAAAAAGAAAAAAAACACATGATAATCTCTCTAGATGCTGAAAAAGCATTTGACAAAATCCAACATCCATTTATGTTTAAAGTAATGGAGAGATCAGAGATACAAGGCACATATCTAAACATAGTAAAGGCAATATACAGCAAGCCTATAGCCAACATCAAACTGAATGGAGAGAAACTTAAAGCAATCCCACTGAAATCAGGGACAAGACAAGGCTGCCCGCTCTCTCCATATCTCAACACAGTGTTGGCAGTCCTTGCTAGAGTAATAAGACAATTGAAGGAGATCAAGTGGATTCAAATTGGAAAGGAAGAAGCCAAATTATCACTATTTGTGAATGATATGATAGTCTATGTTAATGTCCCCAAGAACTCAACCAGAAAACTCCTAAAGCTGATAAATACCTTCAGCAAAGTGCCCCGAATTCAAAATTAACTAAAAAAAAAAAAAAAAAATTAGTAGCCCTCCTGTATAGAAAAGACCAGAGGGCTGAGAAAGAAATTAGGGAAACAAAACCCTTCACAATAGTCACAAATGACATAAAGCACCTTGGAGTAACCCTAATCAAGGAAGTCAAAGGCTTGTATGAAAAAAATTCAAGTCTCTAAAGAAATAGAAGAAGATATCAGAAGGTGAAAAGATCTTCCATGCTCATGGCTTGGCAGGATTAACATAGTAAAAATAGCCATCGTACCAAAAGCAATCTACAGATTCAACGCAATTCCCATCAAATTACCAACACAATTCTTTACAGACCTGGAAAGAACAATTCTCAACTTTATATGGAATAACAAGAAAAACATAATTGCTAAAATAATCCTCTACAATAAAAGATCTTCTGGAGGTATCTCCATCGGTGATCTTAAGCTGCACTATAGAGCAACAGTTATAAAAACTGCATGATATTGGCACAAAAACAGAATGGTGGATCAATGGAACTGAAAAGGGGACCCAGATATAAATCCACACACTTATGGTCACCTGATCTTGGACAAAGATGCAAAAAACATACAATGGATAAAAAGATAGCATTTTCAACAAATTGAGCTGGTCTAACTGGATGTACACATGTAAAGAAATAAAAATAGATCTATACTTATCACCCTGCACAAAACTATAGTCTAAGTGGATCAAAGACCTCAACATTAAACCAGACACATTAAATCGGTTAGAAAAAAAAGTGGGGAATACCCTTGAACTCATTGGCACAGGAGACAACTTCCTGAACAGAACACCAACAGCACTGACAATCTGTAAATGGGACCTCATGAAACTGAAAAGCTTCTGTAAAGCAAAATAAATAAATAAACATCATCAAAACAAAATGATTGCCTACAGACTGGGAAAGAATATTGACCAACCCTTCATCTGGCAGAGGGCTAATACCCAGTATATATAAAGAACTAAAGAAGATGAAAAACAGCAGAGCAAGTAATCCAATTAAAAAATGGGGAACAGAGCTAAACAGAGAACTCTCCGTAGAGGAATATTGAATGGCAGAGAAACACTTAAAAAATGAAATGCTCAACATCATCAGCCATCATGGAAATACAAATCTAAATGACCCTGAGATTTAACTTTACACCCATCAGAATGGCCAAGATGAAAAACTCAAGTGACAACACATGATGGAGAGGTTGTGGAGAAAGGTGAACCCTCCTCCACTTCTTGTGGGAATGTAAACTTGTAAAACCACTCTGGAAATCAATCTGTCACTTTCTCAGACAACTAGGAATAGTGCTTCCTCAAGACCCACTTTACCACTCCTAGGCATATATCGAAAAGGGGCTCAAGGACACAATAAAGAAATTTGCTCAACCATGTTTGTAGCAGCTTCATTTGTAACCACCAGGAGCTGGAAACAGCCCAGATGCCCCTCAGCTAAAGAATGGATGCAGAAATTGTGGTACATCTACACAATGGAGTACTACTATGCAATAAAAAATATGGAAATCATGAAATTTGCAGGTAAATGGTGGGACCTGGAAAGGATCATCCTGAGTGAGCTGTCCCAGTATCAGAAAGACACACACGGTATATACTCACTCATATAGACATATAAGATAGGATAAACCTACTAAAACCTGTACATCTAAAGAAACTAATTAAGAGGAAGGACCCTGACTAAAATGATCAATCCACATCCTGTAAGGCAAAGAGGATAGACATCAGAAGAAGAAGAAAACCCGAAACAACCTATTAACCTGCCATAGAGGGCCTCTGAAAGGCTCTGCCCTGCATACAATCAAAGCAGACACTGAGACTTAAGCCAACTATTGGGCAAAGTGCAAGGAATCTTATGTAAGAAGTGGGAAATAGTAAGATCTGGAGAGGACAGGAACACAAAGAGAGAAACAGAACCAGAAAATTTGAACAAGACTCATACTCCAACCAATTACCAGGCATGGAGATATCCTAGAACCCCTGCACAGATGTAGTCCATGGCAGTGTAGTGTCCAAGTGAGTTACATAATAATGGGAAAAGGGACTGTCTCTGACATAATCTCATAGGCCTGTTCTTTGATCACCTCCCACCTGAGGGGATGGCAGCCTTACCAGGCCACAGAAGATGACAATGCAGCTACTCCTGTTGTGATCTGATAGACTTAGATCAGAAGGAAGGAGAAGAGGACCTCCCCTATCAGTGGACTTGGGGAGGAGCATGGGTGAAGAAGGGGGATGGAGAGTGGGGCCAGGAGGTGAGGATGGAGAGGCTTATGGGGGATACAAAGTGAAATAAACTGTAATTAATAAAAAATAAAATAAAATAAATGCTGGAAAATAAAAGAGCATTGTAATATGATAACAGCATTGTGAAGCCATAAGACCACTGTGATACATAAAAGCATTATGATGTAATCATAGCATTATGATGTCATAATACCACTGTGATATCATAATTCCATTGTAATGTCATCATTGCACTGTGAACTAATAACACATTGTGATCTCATAAGAGCATTTAGATGTCATACTATTGTGATATCATAATAGTATTTTGATAGCATACCATTTTGCTTTCAAAATAGCATTGTGATGTCATTATACAATCATGATGTCATAACAGCATTGTGATGTCACAATAGTATTGTTATGTCATATAAGAATTGTAAAGTCATTAACACCATTGTGATAGCACAATAGCATTGTAATTTCATCCTAGCTTTGAGATGTCCTAATATTATTAAAAAGTCATCCCTTTCTGAAGTCTTAATAACATTATAAGGTCATAATTCTTTTGTATTGTCACAACACAACCATGTCCTAATATAATATTGATGTCATCATAACATTGTATTGTCATAATAGAATTGTAATATCATAATAGCATTGTGATGTATTAATAGCATATTAATCTCATAAACCCATTTTAATATGACATCATTGTGATTTCATCATAACATTAGGATGTTATGATGAATTTTGATGTCATGATGCCATTCAAATGTCATCATTCATTTTGATTTTATCATACCAATTGTGATGCCTTAACTCTATTGTAATTTCATATTAGAATTTCAATGTCATAACAACATTATGTTTTCATATAATTGTGATGTCATAATTGCATTGTGATATCATAAAAACTTTATGATATTAAAATTGAGTTGTGATGTTATACCACAATCAGGTCATAATAGCTTTGTGATGTCAGAATAGCATTGGGATGTAATAATGAATATTGATTTCTTGATGCCATTGTGATTTTATAATAGAATTATGATGTCATCACAGCATTGTGATTTCCTGATATCATTGTGAAGTTATACCATGGTGAAGCCATAAGAGCATTTTGATGTCAGAATTCCTTTGTAATATGATACCACAATCATATCGTTATACCATTAAATCATAATAGCATAGTGATGTCATAATACCATTGTGATTTCATAAGAGTATTGTAGTATCATAATAGCCTTGTGGTCATAACATTGTTGCAATAGCATAACATTGTGAAGTCGTCATAGCATTGAGATGTCCTAATATCATTTTAAAGTCATACCTTTGTGTATTCATAATAACATTGTAATATACCATTGTGATATCAAAACATTGTAGTGTCATAATAGCATTGAAGTGATATATTATTGTGATATAATTATAGCATTTTGATGTCATAATACCACTTTGATGTTATAATACCATTGTGATGTCAAAACAGCATTGTGATGTCAAAATACCATTGTGATATGATAATATACATGTGATGTCAGGATATCATTGTGATGTCATAATTGCATTGTTATGTTATATTATTATCGTGATGTTGTGATTTCATTGTTACATCATACTATATGATGTCATATTAGCATTGTGAAATCATAATAGCACTGAGATTTCATGAAAATAGCACTGAGATTTCATGACACCATTGAGATTACATAACACTATTGAGATATCATAATACAATTGTGATGTCATAATACCATTGTGAAATCATAATATTGGGATGTATTGCCATTGTGATGTCATAATACTATTATGATGTCATATTAGCATTGTGATATCTTAATACCATTGTGAGGTCATATCATTGTTTTGTCATTATAGCATTGAGATATTGAGATATTGTATTGCCATTGTAATGTCATAAACCATTATGGTTTCATCATAACATTATGTTGTCCTAATACCATGTGATGTCATGCAATTGTGATGTCATAAGAGAATTGTGAAGTCATAACACGATTGTGAAATCTAATAGCAGTGTGATGTCATAATACCACTGTGATATCATAATAGCATTGAGGTTTTATATCATGGTAATATCATAATAGCATATCTTATTCTTTTTATTATTAGTTACATTTTATTAACTCTGTATCTGGAGAACTTAGAGAAAAGATCAGGAACTACATAGGTAAGGCTCACCAACAGAATACACGAAAAGGAAGAGAGAATCTCTAGTGCTGAAGATATTCTCACAGAAATTGATACTTCTCTCAAAGAAAAAGTAAAATCAGAAAAGTCCTAAACATAAAATATCCAAGAAATCAAGGACTCCATGAAAATGTGAAATCTAAGAATAATAGGAATCTATGAAAAAGAATACTCCAGGCTCCAAGGTCCAGAAAATATCTTCAAGAAAATCATAGAAGAAAAATTTCCCATCTTAAAGAGATACCCATAAATATACAAGAGGCCTACAGAATACCAAATATAGACCAGAAAAGAATTACATCACATCACATAGTGAAAACAATAAATCAAATGAACAAAGAAAAGATATTAAAAGCAACAAGAAAAAAGGCTAAAAAACATAAGAAGGTAGACCTACCAGAATCATACCAGAATTCTCACTAGAAACTATGAAAACCAGAAGGGCCTAGGAAGGAGTCATGCAGACTCTAAGGAGACCAAAGATGCCAACCCTGCAAAGCTTTCAATCAAACAGATGGAGAAATAATTACATTTTGATGTCAAAATGTTATTGTGATGTCATAATGTTATAATAGCATTGTGATGAAGTAATACCATTGTGACGTCATATTACCATTGTAATGTCATATCATTGTGATGCTATTATATAATTGGAAGTTTACCATTGTTATTTAGTAATTCCATTATATTTCATAAGAGAACTGTGATGTCATAATACCATTGTGACATTAAAATAGCATTTTAATGACATACTATTATGATGACATAAAATTGTGATGTCATAATACCATTGGGATATCATGACACCGTTACTATATCATACCATTATGATGTCATAAAAGCACTGAGATGTCATGAAAGAATTGTTATGAAATTATATCAATGTGATATCACAAAAGCATGTTGATTTCATAATGAAAGTGTGATATCATCATAAAAATATGATGTCATACCATTTTTATGTCATAATGCCATTGTGATATCATAACAGCATATCAGCATATCAATGATATCATCACAACACGTAGTGATGTGATGTCATAATACCTTTGTGATATCATAGTAGTACTGAGTTATCATACCATTTTGATGACATAATATGAGATTTCATAATAAAGTTGTGATGTCGTAAGAGAATTTTGATGTCATAATAACATTGAAATGTCATAAAAACTTTGTACTGTCATATTATTGTGTTGTCATGATTGCCTTGAAATGTCATACCATTGTAATAGCATTGTAGTATTGTGATGTGATTGTGTCAATGAGATTTCATAACAGCATTGTGATGTAATATAATTGTGCTGTCTAGATACCATTGTGATATCAAAATAACATTTTAATGTCATAATGCCATTCTAATGTCATAATACCACTATGATGTCATAATTGCCTTTTGAGATCATAATGCCATTGTGATGTCAAAATTCTATCATGATAACATACCACAGCCATTCAAAATACCATTGGGATGTTATAATAGAATTGTGATGTCATAATATCATTGTAATGTATTAATAGAATTGGGATGTTACCATTGTGATTTCATCATATCATTGTAATGTCATAATAGCATTGTGATGTTGTAATACAATTGTGCAGTCAAAACATCATTGTGATATCCTATCATTGTGATGTCAGATAGCATTGAGATCTCAGACTATTGTGATGTCAAAATATAATTATGATCTCATAATACCATTGTGATGGCATAATTCTATTGGAATGCCATAATGTGGATGTCGTAACAGCATTTAGATATCATAATACCATTGTAATATTATAATCCCATTGGATATCATACCACTGTGCTGTCAGAATAGCATTGTCATGTTATAAATGCATTGTTATGTTATAATTCCATTGTGATATCTTACAATATGATGTCATAATAGCCCTGTGATGTCATAATTCCATTGTGATATTGTATTATCATTGTGATGTTAAAATACCAATGTGAGAGCATAATAGCATTTTGAAATCATAAAGCCATTGTGATGTCAAAATTCCATTGAGATGCCATACAACAATCATTTCATTATAGCATTCTGATATCATAATAACAGTTATGTCAAAATACCACTTTATGTTACAATAGCACTGAGATGTCATGAAACCATTGTGATGACATGATACAATTGAGATGTCACAATAAAGTTGTGATGCCATAATATCATTGAGATGTCATAATAACATTGTGATCTCATAATACCACTTTGAAATCATAAGAGCATTGTAAATTAATAATACCATTATAATGTCATAACAACATTTTGATGTCATAATGCCATCAGGATGTCATAATAGCATTGTGTTGTCATCATAGCACTGTGATGTCATACCATTGTTGGTATGTTGCTTTTTAAAGTTATACACCTACCCTTGTTCATTCAAATCCTGATTTCTACCTCCCACTCTCTGGCTTCAATCCGAATATTGCATTGTGATACTTATTCTAAGCATCCTGTCTCAAATTTGAGTAAACAGGCCAGAATAAAGCCACAATGTTGAGTGATGGGAGGAGGCAGAGGGTGGGAAATGAGTAGAAGGAGCCAGACTGTAGGAAATAAGTGGAAGGAGATAGGGCAAGAGAGCAGAGCTTGGAGAGCAAACAGGAGGAGAGATCTTGGAACAGGGTTGAGAAAATGAACCAGAACTAAGACTTCACAAAAAGCAAGTAAAATGGGTGAAATCTAAATTTTTCTTATGTATTTATTTATTATGACTTGTTCACTTTGTATACTCTCTGCTGCCCCCTCAGTCTTTTCCTTCTAGTCCCACCCACCATCCTTCTTCTACCCCTATGCCTTTCTTTAATTATCCAGATAGGGGTGGTCCTCCATCTTCTTCTGCTTCCTGGTGAATTGAATCGCAATGTCCCCTTAAAGCACATCTGTTTACATGTGGATCCACAGTAAGGAAATGTCTGCTTAGGGTTAGGAGGTATGGCCTCCTTAGATAATATGATTCCTTTTATTTTCCTAATTTATTTATCACCCCTTTTATCTTTGTGTACAGGATGGCTACAGATTTTTTTAGTTATTTTTTTTTATCCATCCACTTTGCTGAAAGTGTTTAGCAGGTGTAAGAATTCACTGGTAGAATTTTGGGTTTCACTCAGATATCATATGATCTGCAAACAGTGATACTTTGACTTCTTCCTTCCCAATTTGTATCCCCTTGATCTCCTTCAATTGTCTTATTGCTCTAGCAAGGACTTCCAGAACTATGTTGAATAGATATGGAGAGAGTGGGCAGCTTGTCTTGTCCCTGATATCATTGGGATTTCTTTAATTTTCTCTCTGTTTAGTTTGATATTGGCTATGGGCTTGTTGTATATTGCCTTTACTATATCAAGATATGTACTTTGTATCCCTGACCTGTACAATACTTTAAACATGAAGGGATATTAGATTTCGTCAAATGATTTTTCAGCATTCAAAGAGATTATCATGTGTTTTTTTCTTCATATTTTAATATGGTGGATAACATCAATGGATTTCTGTATATTGAACCACCCCTGCATATATGGAATGAAGCCTACTTGGTCATAGTGGATGATATCCTTGATGTGTTCTGGTATTGGACAAAGACATAAAGTATGTTGTTATGACCCTAACCAAGCAAGTCAAAGTCTCTGAAGAAAGAATTAGAAGAAGATATCACAAGATGCAAAGATCTCCCTTGCTCATGGCTTGGCAAGCTTAACTTTGTTAAAAGGGCCATCTTACTAAAAGCAATCTACAGATTCAATGCAATTCCCATCAAATTACCAACACAATCCTTTACAAATTTTGAAAGAAAAATTCTCAACTTCATATGGAATAACAAGAAACCCAGAATTACTGAAACAATGCTCTACAATAAAAGATATTCATAAGGTATCTGCATCCCTGATCTCAAGCTGTATTATAGAGAAACAGAAATAAAAAGTTCATGGCACTGGCACAGAAACAAAATGTGGATCAATGGAACCAAACAGAAGACAAAGAAATAAACCCAAACACTTATGGACATGGAAGATTGAAAAAGATGCCAAAACCATATAATGGAAAAGATAGCATCTTCAACAAATGGTGCTGGTCTAATGCCTACAGGTAGAAAAATGCAAATAGTTTAATACTTATCAACCATCTCACAACTAAAGTCCAAGTGGATCAAAGAACTCAAAATAAAATCAGACACATTAAATCACCTAGAAAAATTGGGGAAGAGCCATTAGCACAGGAGACAACTTCCTGAACAGAACATCACCAGCACAGGCTCGAAGAGCAAGAATCAGTAAAGGGGACATCATGAAACTGAAAAGCTTCTGTAAAGCAAAGGACACTGTTGTCAAAACAAAATGAATGCCTACAGATTGGGAAAGGATCTTCACCAAGCCTCTATGTGACAGAGGGCTAATGTCCAGTATATATAAAGAACTAAAAAAGTTGAAAAGCAACAAGTCAAGAAATCCAATTAAAAAATGGGGAACCAAAAAAAATGGGGAACCAAGCTAAACATAGAATTCTTGACAGAGGAATATCGAATGTCAGAGACACACTTAAATAAATGCTCAACATCATTAGCCCTTACAGAAATGCAAATCAAAACAACCCTGATATTTCACCTTATACCTATCAAAATTCCCAAGATCAAAAACTCAAGTGACCAGCACATACTGAAGAGATTATGGACAAAGGGTAACCCTACTCCACTGCTGGTGGAAATGTAACTTTTACAACCACTCTGGAAATCAATCTGGTGCTTCCTCATAAAACCAGGAAGAGTGCTTATTCAAGATCCAGCTATACAATTCCTAGTCATATATCCAAAAGGGTTCAAGTACACAATAATACATTTGCTCAACCATGTTTGTAGCAGCTTAATTTGTAATAGCCAGAACCTGGAAAAAACCCAGATGCCCCCTCAACTGAAGAATGGTTACAAAAATTGTGGTAATTCTACAAAATAGAACATTAGTCAGGAAATTTGCAGATAAATGTTGATAACTAGAAAAGATCATCCTGAGTGAACTAACCCATAAGCAGAAAGACATATGTGGTATATACTTTCTCATATAGACATATAATATGAGATAAACCTACAAAAGTCTGTACACCTAAATAAACTAATCAAGAGGGAGGACTCTGGCTGAAATTTTCAATCCCCATCTTGAAATTCAAACAGGATGGACATCAAAAGAAGGAGAAAACGGGGAACAAGTTAGGAGCCTGCCATAAAGTGTCTCTACAAGGCACTGCTCTGCATACTGCCAAAGCAGATGTTGAGAATTATGGACAACTGTTGGGCAGAGTGCATGGAATCTAATAAAAGAAGTGGGAAATAGTAAGATCTGGAGAAGACAGGAGGTCCACAAGAGAGCAACAGTATGAAAAACTATGGGTACAGGGGTCTTTGCTGAGACTCATACTCCAACCAATACCTACATAGAAATAACCTACAAACCCTGCACAGATGTAGCCCTTGGCAGTTCAGTGTCAAAGAGGGTTCCTTAATAATGGGAACAGGGACTGCCTCTGATATGAACTGATTGGCCTGTTACTTAATCACCTTAGCTGATGGGGGAGCAGCCATACCAGGGCACAGAGGAAGACAAGGCAGCCACTCCTGATGTGATCTGAGAAAATAGGATCAGAAGGAAGGAGAGGAAGACCACCCCTATCAGTGGAATTGTGGAGGGGCATGGTGGAAAAAGGCAAAGGAAAGTGAGATCACAAGAGAAAGGAGGTAAAAGGATGCAAAGTAAATAAAGTTTTAATTAATAAAAATTAAAATTAAACATATTAAAACATTATATTTCCTTTTGGAGATATATTATAGGAGGGTGTGCTTTGAGGTTGGTATGTCCATGAATATGACCAGACAGAATGGAGTCTCTGTCTCTCAGTCTCTGTCACATTATATCGTTTTGCTGTTTGTCTTCATCTCTCTATTTCTTAATCAGTCTCTCTAGCTCTTTCTCTAGAGCTCTGTCTCTCTCTCTCTCTGCCTGTCCCTTATGGTTTAGTACAAAAATCTCCCAGTTCTTCTGAAGGACTGCAAGTTGTCTGATTTCTGACATGGCATCATGGACGGTCTCTGTAAATATATAAGCAAATTCTGTATTAAACTTATGTTTAATACACAAGTTTACGTATTTATGTTCAAAGATTTTCTTGGTCAGGGAGCATTTTAACAGATAGTAATTCACTGACTGAGAACATATCTGTGCATTTAGCAAATAATAGTGGAATTTGTGATGATGTGAAAGTCACCTGTCAAAGATATGTGACTTTATTAATGACCAGTTGAAAGAAATATGTGATACTTGCTGAAATAATCGTTTTGTTATCTTTGGGTTGTGTGCTTTCAGCTGCCCATATTTAAATATGTAGGGGTGCTCATATTTATCTCAAGCAAACTGTCCATTTGGCTCTTTTAATAACTGACTCCTGGTAATCTTACTGGCTTTAACCTGTTTAATGACAACATTCTTCCTCTCAGCCAATCAGGGCCTGTGAGAATATTGAGATTTCCATGGAGATGAATACACAAACATTTCTCAGTGTCCAGTATCTCTGATCCTGGGCACAAGTGACTTTTTCTTGTGAAACCCAACAAGTCTTCTATCTCATCCCTTTATTCAGGTCCTACACCTTTACTCCTGTTTAATTTGTGACAGTATCTGGTAGGAAATGAAACTTTAATTTTTGTTTAACTGGACACCTTCCTAAGTAGGGAAGCTTCAAAGTGATGTGGGATTAAGGTGAATGTGCTAAATTACAAGGTGGTCTTCTACTGTGATCTTGGATCTAAAATTTCCTGTTTTGACTTTGAACTAACCAGTTACTCCTGTACTCAATAAATGTACCTTTAGAATCTTATTGATAAAATGGGATGGCAGGGTCTAGACTTCCCTGGATTACTGAGTCTTTAAGAGCTGGAAATGTGAAAGAAACCATACAATTCCTGGGACTGTTTTGGGTGAAACAGAGAAAGATTGGTATATTTGAAAGAAATGAGAGGCAATAAACTCTTTGACAGCTGCTACTTTTCCACACAAGTGTTGGCAACCCTCTATGAGCAGGGTGGCCTTGGCTGACCAGTCTGAATCAACAGTTGTGTCCTACTCTGGGGTCAGTGAGGAACCTTCCTGGTCTTGTGGTTACAGTCAAAACTGGGAATACAGGACAGAGAAATGGGTTTGTGTTATATGCCTAGGACAAAAGAGCAGCTGTGTGTTCCTGCATATGTCCTCCAGACAAATGCTCAAAACTTACTATTAGTGCAAGGACTTCTTGTTTTAGGTGCCACCTGAGCTAATGGGGTCTGAGGCAGTTGGGTAACCATTAGTTCATGGCTAAAAACGTCTGCTACATAATGAGGTTCTGAAAGCATGCCTTACAAAGTCAAACTCTGCCCTCCTTTAGTAGAATCTTTGCTCCCTGTTAAAAGTCATTGCAGTAATTGTCAACATATTATTTTTATTGATTATGTGGGAATTTCATATAACATATATTACACTCCTTTTCCATTGCTCCCAGGTTGAAATTCCTGCCCATGTGTCACACTAAAATTTTATTTCTTTAAAACACATCAATTGAAGAATGTGTTTTTCATATACTCATTGAAACATGGTCAGATTCTCAGTACCAAGCGCCTTAAAAAAACTGATTTCATCTTTGTTACACCCTGCCACCACCCCCAAGAAGAAGCCATCAGTCCTGAAGAGCTCCATACTTTATCACCTTGATCACCAATTTTCTTATGTATTTGTTTATTATGATTTGTTCACTTTGTTTTCCCTCTGCTGCCCACTCCCTCCTCTCCTACCAGTCCCACTCACAGTTCTCCTATCCTTAGGTCATTTCTCTAGTTACATGATAGGGGAGGTCCTCATCCCCTTCTATCTGCCCTGACTGCAGCATCTTCCTCTAGACTCTGATTATTATGGTATTATTCTCCTTGTGTCCTAAATTGCCTCTACTTATGATACTCTTACTGCCTTCTCTCCTGCAAGCTCCCCAGAGATATGACAGAAGGGAGAATTTCATAGGAAAACCTCATTTAGATCTGAGTGTTTTAAGGTCTCTCTGCATAATATCAAACTGTGAGTCTCTTATGCAAGCACTTTTGATGCTGAAGGAAGCATCTCTGTGGAAGCAAGAACATTTGCATTGACTACCAGTTGAGGGCAGTGAGCAACATATTAAAAATACAACAGCCTCAGTTTTTTAAAAATTTCTGTGGGATGCCCTGGCCCTGAATTCAATTAACTGCCCCCTAAGACCCCTAGTGGAATACTAGTTTGTTGACAATAGATGGCCTATTTGAACTTTATACCTCACTATTAGGAGACCTTCTAATAAATGAATATATACAGCATTTGTATTACTGCATTTTATTTACTTCAACAAGAATGATTTTTCCTGGTTCCATCCATTTGCCTGAAAATGTCATTTTCATGTTGTCATTTTCTTAACTGAGTAATATTCTGTTATAGAAATATTCCACATTTTCCCCTAAGGAGATTGTCAGTCCTGTTCTTTAGTCCTTGGAATTTTCTGCGACTTTAATCATTGTATTGAATGAAAAACTATCAGGATAACTATGTTCTTTTAGCCTAGATGTACCTTCTATCTTTTTCACCTCCTTGTGATTTGAAGTTTAGTGTTTCCTTGTAGCTTAATATTTTACATGTTGAGTGTCCAGTGAAGAAATGTCTGCAAAGTGTTAAAGCATATGGCTTTGTTAGATAATGTAATTCCTTTTGGAGTTATATTTTAGGAGGGTGTGCTTTGAGGGTGATATGCCAATGAAAGTGACCAGACAGAATGGAGCCTCTGTCTTTCTGTCTCTGTCACTTATTTTCTTTGTTTTTGTTGTTCTCAGTCTCTCTATTTCTGAATCTGTCTCTCTATCTCTTTCCCCTTCAGCCTGCCACTTGTAGTTCAGTATGAAAAACTCTCAGATCTGTTGGAGGACTACAATATGACTGCTTGCTGACATGACATACATGGATGGTCTCTGTAAAAATATAAGAAAGCTCCAAATTAAATGTTTTTTATTCAAAGAGTTGCCTTTGTCAAGGAGCATTTTCCAAGTAATCAATTCACTGACTGAGGACATATCTGTGCACTTAACAATTAATAATGGAATCTGTGATAATGTGAAATTCATGTCAAGGATACATGACTTTACTAATGACCACTTGAAAACAATATGTGACATTTTTCCTGAACTAAGAGTCTTGGACACAGGAAATGTCATCTCTGTGTTGTGTGCTTTAAGCTGCCCAGATTGAGGCATGTAGATCTTCTAAGACTTTCTCTCAAGCATGCTGTCTACTTGGCCCTTATAACAACTGGCTCCTGAAACTCTTACTGGCTTTCACCTGTTTCATGACATCATTCTCTCTCTCAGCCAATCAGCAACTTAGAGAATTTTGAAAATTCTATGGAGATGAGTGAAGAAACTTTGCTCAGTGTCCAGTATCTCTGATTCTGTGCACATGTGACTTTTTTTTGTGAAAACATACAAGCCTTTATCTTAGCCCTTCATCCAGATCACACACCTTTACTCCTGTTTACCTCTGTGACAATGTCAGGTAAGAAATGAAACTTTTATTTCATTTCATGAAATGTTTATTTAATTTGACAGCTTCCTAGGTAGGAAAGCTTCTTAATGATGTGGGATTTAGGAGAATGTATTGAATGACACAGTCGTCTCCTACTGTGGTATTGAATTTGAAATTTCCTAGGTTGTGCTTTCCAACTGAGCAGTAACTCATGCACTTCACATTCTTACTGATATAATATTTTGACAGGGTCTAGAGAAGGAAACAAACAATTCCTGTGATTAGTTTGACTAAAATAGAGAAAAATCAGGGTATGTAAAATTAGATATGTGGGACAGTAAACTCTTTGACAGCTGGTGCTGTAGAAAACTACTGTTGCCAACCCTTTACAAGCAGGGATGCCTTGGCTGACATGGCTGGAATGGCAACTGTATCCTTTTCCATGGTCAGTGAGAAATCCTCCTGGTCCTGGGCTTTAGAGTAAAAACTGGTCCATCAGGACAGAGTAATGTGACCATGTTATATACATAGGTCACAATAGTAGCAGTGTTTCCTGCTGAGGACCTCCAGACAAACCCTCTAAACATAGTGTTAGTGCCAGGACTGCTTGTTCATAGATGCCACCAGAGCTCATGGGGTCTGAGGTACCTAGATAACTACCAGTTCATGGCTAGTATTCTCTGAAACATAATAAGTTCCTGGAAAGGATGCCTTATAACATCATACTCTGCCCTACTTTAGCGGAATCTTTTCTCCATGTTAAATTCATTGTAAAAGTTGTTAACATAGTAGTTTTATTGATTATGTGGAAATATCATATAACATACATTATATTCCTTTTCCATTGCTCCCAGGTTCAAATTCCTGCCTATGTGTCAGACTAAAAATTTGTTTTTCTGTAAAATATTTCAATTGAAGTATGTGTGGTTCATATACTTATTGGAACTTGATAAGATTCTCAGTGCCAAGGCCCTTAAAGAAAACTGAGTTTACCATTTCCACAACCTGGCACCACCCCTAAAAAGAAAACAATGATCCTGAAGAGCTCTATACTTCATTCCCTTAATCACAGTTTTTCTTATATATTTATTATATGTATTTATTTATTATGATGTATTCACTTTGTATCCCTTTTGCTGCAGTCACACTCCTCTCCTTCCATTTCCACCCAACATCTTCCTTTGACTAATATGCCCTTTCTCTAGTTCTCTGTTAAGAGAGGTCCTCCTCCCCCTTCTATCTGATTCTGCCTTGTAAGGTATCACCAAGGCTCCCTGCATCATATTCCTCTGTGGCCTGATTCTCAGGAAATTGTTCTCCTTGTGTCCTCAATTACCTCTACTTATGACACTTTTCTTGTGTCCTCTCCTGCAGGCTTCCCAGAACTCTGAGGAGAGGGAGAATTTCATAGGAAAATCGCATTTAGAGATGGATGTTTCAAGGTCTCTCTCTCTGCATAATATCAGACTGTGGGTCTATGTATGCAATCCCATTTGATGCAGAAGTAAACCTCTCTGGAGGCAAGAACATGGCACTGATCTATCAGTTGAGGGCAGAGAGTAATGTATCATAATTACAACAGCCTGGGTGCATGAAATTTTCCCTAGGGTGCTCTGGCTCAAAAAATCCATTAACTGCCACTCAATCCCCATAGTGGAAGACTGGTTTGGTCACAGTAGATAGTTTACTGGAACTTTATACCCCTAATAAGTTAATACATACCATATTTTCTTTCTGCTTTAGCAACTTTAGTTGCTTCACACAAGATTATATTTATTTGGTTCATCAATTTACCTGAATAAAAAAAAATGACAATTTTCTTAGCTGAAGAATAGTCTGTTATGGAAATATTCCACATTTTCCCCAAAGGAGAATATCAGTCCTCTTCTTTAGAACTTTGAACTTGCTGGGACTTTAATCTTTGTATTGAATGACAAACTATCAGGATAACTATGTTCTTTTAGTCTAGAAGTCCATCAATCTTCTTCCACTTCCTGGTGATTTGAATTGAAATGTCTACTTGAAGCTCATCTATTTAATATGTTGAGTCCCCAGTGAGGAAATGTGTGGTATGTGTTAGGAGGTATGGCCTTGTTAATAATTCCTAACAGAATTATTTTATAGAAGAGTGTGCTGTAACATTGATAAGCCAATGAAAGTGATCAGGCACAATGGAGTCTCTGTCTCTTGGTCAATGTCCCTTTATATATTTATTTCTGTTGGTCTCTGTCTCTCATTTCTGAATCTGTCTCTTAGCTCTTAGCTCTCTGTCTCTCTCAGTCTCCCTCTTTCGACCTACCACATGTAGTTTAGTTTGAAGTGCCTTCAGTTCAGCTGAAGGATTAAAACATGTTGTCTGCTTGCTGACGTGACATCATGGATGGCCTCTGTAAAAATATAAGGTCCCAATTAAATGCTTTTGTTCAGCGTTGCCTTGGTCAGGGAGCATTTCCATAGTAAGTAATTCACTGACTGAAGAGATATCTGTGCACTTAACAAATAGTAATGGTATCTGTGATAATGTGAAAGTCACATGTCCTAATTACCACTTGAAAGAAATATGTGACACTTTTCCTGAACTAAGAGTCTTGGACACAGGAACTGTCATCTCTGGGCTGTGCGCTTTCAGCAGCGCAGATTGAAACAGGTAGAGCTGCTTAGCCTGTCTATCAAGCAGGCTATCTATGCACTTAGCCCTTTTAATAACTGGCTACTGAAACTCTTACTGATTTTACCTTATGTATGGCATCATTTTCCCTCTTATCCAGTCAGCATCTGAGAGAATCTTGAGGTTTCCAAGGAGATGAATAAATGAAATTTCCTCAGTGTCCATTATCCCTGATCCTTGGCAGAAGTGACTTTTTCTTGTGAAACCCCACAAGCCTTTATCTCATACCTTTATCCAGATATCACACCTTTACTCCTGTTTACCTCTGTGACAATGTCAGGTAGAAAATGAAACTTTAATGTATATTTAATTGGACAGCTTCGTAAGTATGGAAGCTTCAAAGTGAAGTAGGATTAAAGGTAATGTACCAAATGACAAAGTGGTCTCTTACTGTGTTCTTGGATCTGAAATTTCTTAAGTTGTGACTTTGAACTGAGTAGTTATTGGCATACTGACTAAAAGTACCATTATATTCTTATTGATAAAATAGGCTGATAGGGTCTAGGTTTCCCTGTGATATTGAGTCACTAAGAGCAGGGAAAAGAGAATTTAACCTGACCAGTCCTGCAGACTAGTCAAACAGAGTCCACCTGAACAAGGAAGTGGAAATGAAGGGACAGAGACTGGAAGAATGGAGACAAGAGAGATTTCTGATTAAGTCTCAGTTCACAGAACTTTCAAACAACACATATAAAGCAAAGGGATCAAGCAAATTTCTTTTCACAGTAACAACACATCTGTACCATCTGGCAAGCATCCAGGAATTCACTCAAGGTTACACAAATTTTGCTTGCTGGTTCCCAAGGTTGCAGGGAGCTTGCTATCTACTTCTCAGGGTCAAAACACTCTATTTGCAGACACTGCCAAGGACTGTCTCTGAGACATGGAAATTACATAAAACCACATCTGCCTTGTGGCCAGAATGCAGAATTCCAATAACTGAATTCCTTCAGTTCCCTCTTCTTTGTTTTATGCAGAGCCTGTCTTAGGTTGGCAAAATGTGCATTTTTTCTTACTCGTCATCAAGGTGTAGAATGCAGTTTTTACGAGCCTTTGTCTTACATTGGAGAAACCACAATTTTGCTCTTACACATCACTGAGTCATTGTCTTACTTCCATATTAAAGAGGATTGTTAGTGATATTAAATATAATTTCATGCAACTGCACTTACATGCATTGAAGTTGTTGAAGAAGAAACTGTGATACACCAGGAAGGCAGGCACAGGCCAACAAACACATACCTGCCATGTTCGCAATTGTCAGTCCCCATTTAAACACAGAGTCAAAGGATCAAAAACACCTCCTGAGGCTAGTAAATATATCCCAGCCTATACTGGCAAATTATAACCTAGGTTTCTTGGCAGATTCTATGTCATGGATCTTATTTCTCATCATTGACATATCTAGATAATGAGAAGGTTTTGCTAATCCAAATACCAGCAAAGTGATTCTGAACCTGAGTCCAATTAAATTCTTTTTCACCATACCAAGAATCAGAAACCCCATCAGGAATCATAACAAAAACAAGTTGTTTAACTATTAATGCCACACCCACCCCAGTGTCGCCATAGTAGCATAAGCTACAGGGTGGGGGATATGATTTCCCCGGAAATAATGCCCCCTGGAAGGTCCCTGGCAAACTCATCCCACTTGGAAAAGAGACATGTTCTGAGATTTCTACGCTTCTTCAGTTGTGGCTCTAGGGCTGGAATAATGAATTCTTTGATCTTTCTCTGTGACACCTGAAACAGCAGATTGTTAAAGGCTTTAATAAAAATAAGTTTAAGGAAAGTAATGAATTAGATTTAGTATTAATAGGCATTAATAATAATAAAATAATAATAGGCTCCTTCTTAAGAAATAGTAGCATGAGAGGTGCAGCTGGCGGGAGTTTCCCCCTCCCTTTAGTATTGGCAGGCATCTGACTTAGCTCCTGACTTTCCTCTTCATTGGTTAGCAATAATGAAACTATATTTGAGGTTTCTTTTCCTTTGTTTGCTCTGATCAAAAAGTTTTTAGGCCAAGATTATTCGTGGGTACTGCTTTATGTTTGACTGCATTTTAAGTTAAACTGTAAACTTTATATTCTTGGTAAAAGTCTGAATGTTCTGGAAAGTATGCCAATGTTAAGGTGCCTTTTGTAAAATCATTATAAAAATACTAGCTTGATTTCAGTAAAGTTGCAGCAGAGTCAAAACCATCAAGGTGTCTCTGTCTGTCAATTCTTCGCCGAAACTGTGTCTTCCTGTCTAAAGCCTTGTTCTCCCACGGATGATGGGAGCCCGACTGGGCCGGTCCGTGGCAGGTGGCGCTCGAACAGAACAGGGACCTGGGACAGGTAACTTTCTCTTCTCTTTCTTTTCTTTATCAAGGCACGGTAAGGCTCTCGTTGGGATATTGCAGGTCCGCTGACAAGGAGGTCAGTTACAGACGAGTAATCAAACATGGGGCAGTCCGAATCAAAGCAAGAAAAAATGTTCCTTTCGGTTTCAAAGCATATGTTAGCAAGTCGAGGCTTTAGAGTTTCAGAAAAAGTCTTAAAGGACTTTCTTGATTTTATTAAGAAGGTCAGCTCTTGGTTTCCGGCGGAAGGCTCCCTGACCTTAGCTGATTGAAAAGGAGTGGGTAAAGACATGAGAAAATATGTACAAGAACATGGAGAAGGGGAACTCCCCAATCATGCTTATCCTCTTTGGCTACAAATGAGAGAATTATTAACTGATGAAACAGATTTTGAAGGTCTGGTTCATGAAACCTCGTCTCTGTCTCTAGATCAGACGAATGAGGTGAAACCTATTAATCAGCCCACTAAATCTTATGGAACAAAAAATAAGCCATCTTTAAAATTTGATTATATTAAACATGAATCCTCCTCCTCATCTAGTGAAAATGAAAATGATGATTCTTCTGATGGCGATGATCTGGAGGATGAGGCAGCTAAATATGAGCCCTTTGAGGAAAGGGATCATTTTCATGATCAAGACCCTCCTCTGGTGGCTCTGGCCTCTAAAAAGCAAAGAAGGGATAAAGTTAGCAGGAGGAGAAAACCTCTGGCACCTGTTGGTTTTCAGGGAGCGGTGGAAGAAGCTAAAAGAAAAGGAGATCTAACATTCACCTTCCCAGTAGTGGAAGGAATAGATGATAAAGAACCTATTTGGAAACCTCTCTTGTTAAAAATTTTAAAAGAGTTACAAACTGCAGTGAAGACTTTAGGGGTCTCCACTCCTTATACTTTGCAGGTGTTCGAGATGGTTGCAAGTAATTGGTTAACTCCACATGACTGGCATCAGACTGCAAAGGCTACCCTGAGTCCTGGAGACTATGTTCTCTGGAAAACTGAGTATGAGGATAGATCAAAAATTACTGTTACCCAATTTACAAAGAAAAAAGGGCCAAAACCTGGGCTGGATATGCTGCTGGGTATGGGAAAATATACTACTCCCCAATCTCAAGTAAAAATACTAAAAGAGATCTTGGAGGCAATTACATTAAATGCTGTCCAAGCATGGAAAAAGTTGCCACCTCCTGGAACCAAGGGAACTACTACTTTATCAGGAATTAAGCAGGCAAATGAGGAATCATATCAAGATTTTGTGTCTCGACTTAAGGAAGCAATTAATAGGATGGTACCTCCATCCGAAGGAACAGAAATGCTATTAAAGCAGTTAGCATGGGAAAATGCAAATTCCCTATGCCAGGATCTGATTAGGCCTCTGAAAGGGACGGGGACTATTCAAGATTACGTAAAAGCTTGTGTGGATGCCTCACCAGCAGTCGTGCAAGTCATGGCGTATGCTGCAGCTATGAAGGCTCAGACGTATAGCACCTATGTTAAGAAAACTTATGGAGGAGGGAAAAGAGACTCCTCCAAACCCACATGTTTTAAATGTGGAAGGACAGGGCACATACAAAAGATGTGTCGAGGAGAAGATAAACAGGAGAGGTCAAGGAAAGGTCCTACTCCTGGTATCTGTCCCCGATGTGAGAAGAGGAGACATTCGAAAAGCGAATGCAGATCCAAGTTCCATAAGGATGGAACTGCTCTGACAGAAATAAAGGAGAAAAAGTCAGAGAATGAGACAAAAAACTAAATGAGGGGCAACCTCTCAGCCCCGAAGCAAAAAGAGAGGAAGAAAATTGTGAATCAAAAGGTTCACTTAATCCTGAGGCTCCAGAATTTACTATTCATGATTTGCCTAGGGCCACTCCAGGAAGTGCTGGTCTGGATCTCTCAGTAAATAAAGATACAATCCTCTCATCATGGGATGGAGTATCTCTAATCTCCACCTCTGTTTTAGGGACTTTACCTCAAGGCACAGTTGGGTTAATTATTGGCCGAAGTTCAAATTACAAGAAGAATTTTGAGGTTTTGCCTGGGGTAGTAGAATCAGATTTTCAAGGAGAAATAAAAATAATGGTAAAGCCGTTAAAGGAAACTATACAGCTACATAAAGGACAAAGAATAGCTCAATTGTTGTTGTTGCCATATTTAAATTTACCAAATTTAATATTAAAACAGGAAAGACAGCAAGGTCAGTTTGGCTCCTCTGATGTCGTGGCCTGGATGCAAGACATAGGTGTGAAAGACCATTTATGACAGTTAAAATAAATGGGAAAAATCTGCAAGGCCTTATGGATACAGGGGCAGATAAAACTTGTGTAGCAGGGAAGGATTGGCCTTCCTCTTGGCCCTGTGAAAGGACTTCTTCCACTTTACTAGGGCTGGGGTTGGCATCTAATGTGGCTCAAAGTTCTTAGATGTTAAAGTGGGAACTAGAGGGAAAATCAGGAATGATTCAGCCCTATGTTATACCATCCTTGCCATTTTCATTATGGGGCAGAGATATGATGCAAAAGATGAATGTAAAATCGGTTACCTCAGATAATTTAAGAGATCAGCATTTTTCATAGGGGCACTGAGAGCTCACTTTATGCAGATAAAATTGATTGGAAGTCAGAAGAGCCTGTATGGCTCAATCAGTGGCCCCTAACGGAAGAAAAAATACAGGCTATAGAACAATTGGTAAAAGAACAGCTAGATAAGGGACATATAGAAGAGAGCAATAGTCCTTGGAATACTCCAATATTTGTTATTAAAAAGAAATCAGGAAAATGGAGACTTTTACAAGACCTTAGAGCTGTTAATGCTACAATGATTGATATGGGGGCATTACAACCTGGCCTCCTCTCTCCTGTAGCAGTCCTTAAGGGATGGGAGATAATAGTAATAGATTTGCAGGATTGTTTTTTCACAATTAAGTTACATCCAAAAGATTGTAAAAGATTTGCTTTTAGTGTTCCATCAGTAAATTTAAAACGTCCATATATGAGGTATCACTGGAAAGTTTTACGTCAAGGGATGAAAAATAGTCCAACTTTATGTCAAAAGTTTGTAGATAAAGCTTTAAAGGAAGTCAGAGAAAAATATAAAGATGCATATATCATTCATTATATGGATGATATATTGTTGGCCCATTTCTCCAGGGAAGTTATACAAGAGCTTCTCGCTTATACTATTGAGCAACTTACTAAATTTGGTTTAATTATAGCTCCAGATAAGGTTCAAAAGAATAGGCCATTAAGTTATTTGGGTCAATTAATTTATGATGATTATATAAGTTCTCAAAAGGTATCTATCAGGCTGGATAAGTTACAAACATTAAATGACTACCAAAAATTATTAGGCAATATTAATTGGGTTAGGCCTTATTTAAAATTGACCACAGGAGAACTGAGTCCTTTGTTTCAGTTGTTACAGGGGGACTCCAATCCAAAGTCTCCCAGGAATTTGACTCCTGAGGCTATTAAAGCCTTGGCTTTGGTGGAAGAACAATTAAATAAAGCAAAGGTTAAACAGATAGCTTATAATCAAGAATGGGACTTAATTATTTTCAAAACACCATATACTCTTACAGGATGTTTATGGCAAAATGGAATTTTAGAATGGGTGCATTTACCCCATACTCAAGCAAAAATGTTTGCTTCCTGTCCATATATGTGTTCCTTAATTATAAGCAAAGGAATGATGAGATCAAAAGAATTATTTGGAAAAGAAATGCATAATATAATTGTTCCATATAATAAAAAACAAACAGATATATTATTAATAGAAGATGAAGACTGGGGAATAGCGTTGCAGGGCTATTCAGGACAAATTAAATATCATTACCCCCGACATCCCTTAATAGAATTTTTTAAAGAAACAGAGGTAATTTTTCCAAAAAAAAATATGTTCTTTACAGCCTATAGATGACGCTCTTTGCATTTTCACAGATGGTTCCTCTAACGGAAGGTTTGCAGTTTATGTCTCAGGCAGAGAACCACTAGTAAGACAAGATGTACAGACTTCTGCTCAAAAGGCAGAGATTAAAGCGGTTATTTTGGCTTTTCAAACCTTCTCAGAAAAATTTAAACTTTATACAGATTCAAGATATGTACCTAGCCTTTTTCCCGTAATAGAAACTGCTCTTTTGTCGGGGCATTCTCAAATTATTCATTTGCTTCAGGATTTACAAATTTTAATTAAAAATAGGACAGAAAAAATTTTATAGGCCACATTAGAGGGCACTCAAAATTACCTGGTCCATTAAGTCAAGAAAACTATATGGCAGATGCCTTAACAAGAGGACTAGTAATGAATATATTAAAAGCTCAAGAGAGCCATGCTTTACATCATCAAAATGCATTAGCCCTTAAAAGGCTATTTCATATTGCAAGAGAACAGGCAAGACAAATTGTAAAAAATTGTGGTGATTGTCCTCAGGTGTACCATCCATTAAAAATGGGGATTAATCCTAGAGGACTTAAAGCTCTATCACTATGGCAGATGGATGTTACTCATGTTCCAGAGTTTGGAAAATTAGCATATGTCCACGTTACTGTGGACACATATTCTCATATGATATTTGCCTCAGCAAGAACAGGAGAGGCAATTAAGGACGTCATTCAACATCTAATCCAATGCTTTGCAACTATGGGATATCCAAAAAGAATAAAAACTGATAATGCTCCAGCATATACATCAAAAGCCCTTGCAGTAATCTTACAGAGCTGGAACATAGAGCATGTGACAGGTATTTTATATAATCCCCGAGGACAGGCAATTATTGAAAGAACACATCAAACATTAAAAAATCAAATTATCAGACTTAAACAAGCTCACACTTATTTCTCACCTGGTCATTTGCTGAGCCATTCATTGTTTGTATTAAACCATTTAAATACTGATGAGCAGGGCAACACTCCTGCTATGAAACATTAGTCTGGGCTTAAAAATGAACAACTTCCACAAGTATATTGGAAGGATTTGTTAACCGGATCCTGGAAGGGACCGGATGCTCTAATTTCCTCTGGAAGGGGATATGCATGTGTGTTTCCACAGGATGCCGACTTCCCCATCTGGATCCCAGATAGGCTCATCCAACCAACTAATATCAAGACGGCAACAAAAAAGACAAAAGCAAAAAAGGAGAAAAATGGAAGCGAAGCGGCAGAAGCTCTCATTGATGCCCAAGAAAATGACAACATGGACACAACTGAAACACCTGATGAGAGAAGCAGAGGAATTGGTGAAGGCTCAACAAAAGCCTAAAACCACTGAATTTATATTTCTGGCTGTATTGTCATTACTTATGTGTCAGAATGCTGTTGTGCATAGTAAAAGTTATTGGGCTTATGTACCAAAACCACCCCTTATACACCCTGTGGGTTGGATGGATCCAGATTATGTGAAAGTACTAACTAATGATACTGAACTTCTCGGTGGTTTCCAGGATTATGAAGGAAGAATAAATAACTCAGCTTATTTAAATTTTGAGGGCAGAACTGATTCGCTCCCCATTTGCATTGCCCATATGGTTGTTTGCCTATAAATTATCAAACTTTTCTTACAGATGCTCCTGATTTGACAGTTAAAGGCAAAAGAAAAAAATGATAAAAGATTAATGTGGGAGCTTCAAATTTCTACTTAATTATAATGTAACTTTTGAAAAGACTCCTTTTATGCCTCTCCTTCTTTGTGCAGAAAAATTTAGAGATAAAGATCAATTTTGGGAAAGTAGCCTTACAGGTGCCCCTAAATGGTTAGAATGTGGCTTCCCTCAGGCTACAGCTAAATATGTGCCTGTAGGGACCCATATGGAGGTTTGGGATTTTTCAATTGTTTCAGGTAATTATGATTATACTAAATATTTAAAAAATAATTCAGATAAGTTCAATGGATATATCTCTCCAGGATTGGGACAAAAAGTACAAAGATGGTTTTCATCTGGTTATGTGGAACCTATTTGGGTCTCTAGAGATCCTAAGACCAATGCTACAGTTTCACATCATGAGTTGTTTAGATTGGCAGCTAGTGCCAATATGATTTTACAAAAAAGGCCTAAAAGGAAAAATTCTGTGCCTTTGGCAACCAGGGCATGTGTTGCTTATCCTTTTGCTCTTCTTATGGGATATACTTCTCAAATTAATATAACTCATGTTAAAAATTCTTATAAAATTCATTGTGTAGCTTGCAGGGTTACTAATTGTATTGATTCTAGTTTGGATAAGAACATTGCTGTTATGATTTTAGTTAAGAGACCTGCTTATGTTATGCATCCTGTTGATTTACAGGTAGAAGAATGGTATGATAATACTGCTTTAAAGACTTTAGAAAAGCTAAGTGAATTGATTAGGCCTAAGAGATTTGCTGCAGTAGGGATTTCAGCATTAATTGCAATTTTGACCACCTTTGCTATTGCTACTACAGCGTTAGTTCAAGAGATACATACAGCAGATTTTATTAATGAGATGAATAAAAATATTTCTTTAGTCCTTTTAGAAAAATTTATTATAGATAAAAAGTTAGAATCCAAGATAAATGCATTGGAAGAAGCAGTTTTAGCCTTGGGACAAGATATGGTTAATATTAGGACGAGGATGGAAACTCGATGCCATGCTGCCTTCTCATATATTTGTGTTACACCTTTACCATACAATGCTTCTGACCAATGGGAAAAGGTAAAAAATCATTTACAAGGAGTTTAAAAAGATACGGATATTACTCATGATTTAGATAGTTTGCAAAAGAATATAGCAACTATTAGCAAGGCTCATTTGGATGAAGCAAGTTTGAGTTCTTTAGCTTCTAATTTAGAGTCAGGAATTAGAAATTTAAATCCTTTAAATTGGATTCATTATTTAATGATGATAGGAGCCCTGATTTTATTATTTTTATTGGTTGTGCTCCTGTTTCCTTGTCTTTTTAAATTACTGCTCCATTCCATCCGCACTGTAGAGCGAGATTTGTTTGAATTGCGTCTTAAAAACAAGAAAGGGGGAGATGCCACACCCATGCCAGTGTTGCCATAGTAGCATAAGCTACAGGGCGGGGGATATGATTTCCCCGGAAATAATGCCCCCTGGAAGGTCCCTGGCAAACTCATCCCACTTGGAAAAGAGACATGTTCTGAGATTTCTACGCTTCTTCAGTTGTGGCTCTGGGGCTGGAATAATGAATTCTTTGATCTTTCTCTGTGACACCTGAAACAGCACAACTAACTTTATAAAGATATTTATTATTAGTAGATTGTTAAAGGCTTTAATAAAAATAAGTTTAAGGAAAGTAATGAATTAGATTTAGTATTAATAGGCATTAAGAATAGTAAAATAATAATAGGCTCCTTCTTAAGAAATAGTAGCATGAGAGGTGCAGCTGGCGGGAGTTTCCCCCTCCCTTCAGTATCTTGTTCCTAAGGAAGATCATAAATCTTGGGCAGGACATATGGGAGGAGGGTTAACAAAGGTGTAGTTAGATTTTAATATAGAGAGGGACTTTGGCAGGCATCTGACTTAGCTCCTGACTTTCCTCTTCATTGGTTAGCAATAATGAAACTATCTTTGAGGTTTCTTTTCCTTTGTTTGCTCTGATCAAAAAGTGTTTAGGCCAAGATTATTTGTGGGTACTGCTTTATGTTTGACTGCATTTTAAGTTAAAATGTAAACTTTGTATTCTTGGTAAAAGTCTGAATGTTCTGGAAAGTATGCCAATTTTAAGGTACCTTTTGTAAAATCATTATAAAAATACTAGCTTGATTTCAGTAAAGTTGCAGCAGAGTCAAAACCATCAAGGTGTCTCTGTCTGTCAATTCTTCGCTGAAACTGTGTCTTCCTGTCTAAAGCCTTGTTCTCCCGCGGATGACGGGAGCCCAACTGGGCCGGTCCGTGGCAAATTAATACTGAAAGAGCATTATTATCAGTACAAACATAATTAGTAAGATTTTAATATAGAAATTCAATTGAATAGGTATCATTGTTCTTAAAATGTCTTATTACTGCAACGTTTCCAATTAGCAGTAAATAAGAAGGATTAACACATGCCAAAACAGAATTATACTTGAATACTTTAGCAAATCTACTTGCATTTCCAGAGAGGATGCCTATGTCCCAGTGAAGCTCCCAATTTCCATACATAGGTTTGCCAATTTTTTATTTGAAGTCTTCCAAAGTGCAGCACAGAAAGATTTTTCTAAAACAGAGGAATTTTGACTGGCTTTAACAGGAGCCAAGTTCTTAATACCCTTGAGGATGGACATGTCCAGCCAATGACTGTAAATGCAGGGTCATTGTCCCAGGAGTAGATGGTGGGCATTTCTCTGATGTATTTTGTCCAAGGAACCATAAGTAGAGGACAAGTTTGTTGATCATCTTTCTCACAGGTTGGGTAACTCATTGGAGATGTAAGACTATCATTCTTAACTCCCATAGGAAGGGACAATAATACCCCTCCAATGTTCCAGTTTGCCTGTTTGCAAAGGGAGTCTTGAGCTGCCACCCAAACTTTAGAGTAGTAGACATTCTGAACTATGACTCAGACAGGAGAGACTGGTAAGTAGTCCTGATGAATATTCTCTCTTGTAAAGCAAAGATGATGACCTCTTCCTATTCCTGTAACTTAAGAGTCTGTTTTACTTGTGTTCCTTCAAAAGCAGGAAAAAACAGCAAACGTGTTGTTGACAAAAACAAGGGTTTCTGGACTATTCCAGGAAACTGGATGTCTTAGAGGTGGATTAGGAAAATATGCCCAATAAACAGTCACCTTGACTGCAGGGGTCTTCGTTGACATCATTATCTTTGTCAGGAGAAAACTCCTCATCCACTTGTCTCACCAGAAACACTGGTAGCCATTGAATTGCACCATTTTCCAGTGGAAAAACACAGATCATCTTCTCCGTATGAATACAGGGTCGGGTCAATGCTATTAATTTGTTAAAGGATCCCTCCATTTTATTTAGCAAAAGTTTCCTTAGTTTCTGTATGCCAAAATCTATCTGATACAGACTTACCAAGCTTATTCAAATTTTAAAAATTCAGAATGAAAAGAACATGATTAATATGATTCTTAGGTGTCCAGGCGAGTAGCTCCCCTTTCTTTGCTTTTTGTTTTTTGTTTGTTTGTTTTTTCAAATAAATCCTAATTCTTTAGTGGACATACTCTACCATGTCTTGTCCTTGAGGACTGTAAGGTATTTTAGTTATATGAGAAACTTGAAATCATTGACAAAATCTTTTAAAAGATTTGTTAGTATATGATGTTCCATTGTCAGTTTTAAATTGCTTAGGAACTCCTACAACATTAAAAGCCTGTAGAAAATGAGTAATAACCTTCTTATAAATTTTCCTGGTTGAGGAGTGGCAAAAATAAATTCAGAAGAGGTATCTATGCATTCATGTTCATATTTTAATTGTTTAAATTCTGGAATAGGAGTAATATCCATTTGCCAAATCTGATTTGGAACCAATTCTTTAGATTGACTCCCAATTGAGGAAGATACTGAAAGTGAGGATAAGTAGTGCAAGCCTTGACTATACTACGGGCCTTTCCTTAGTCAATCCATATTTGAGCCTCAAGGTTTCATTAGTAAGCTGATACATCTTATGGAAATCCTGGGCTCTTTTTAACTGTGAACAATAAACTTTGGTGACTTTATCTGCCAATGCATTTCCTTTAGACAGGGGTCCTGACAACTTAGAATGAATCCTCAAATGTCCTATAAAAAAAAAAAGGAAAGTATATTTTAAACAAATTTTGAATTAAAAAGAATAAAATTCCAGCAGGAGAGATGTCTGAATTTGACTACCTAGAAAAAGACTGAGCTACATATGCACTATGTGTAAAAATGTCCAAAGACTGCTTATTAAAACTTTGTAACGCAGCCATTACTGCAGATAACTCTGCTATTTGTGTAGATGTGTTAGACACTTGTAAAGATACTGTTTTACTTTTATAAGCATAGGCAGCAACAGCACATAATGAGTCATCAGTAAATACCTTTAAAGTATTAAAAATTGGGGTAATTTTATTTATTTATTTTTTCAATGCAGTTTATTCAGGAACCTTGCACGATCATCTGACCCTAGGGAAAGCCAGCCCACAGCTTAAATAGCCTCTGGGTAGCCAACCCCAGCATGCTACATGGGCAATGCAGATAGGTCCACATACACGGAAGCAAGCCAGATTTTCAGCCTTAGCCAAATATGGAGTTATTCGTGACAGAGAGCACTCACCATCAGGAAGGTGGAAGGCAGAAACCAGCTCCATCTTTCAGGCACAGCATTATGCAGCTCTCTACAGTTCTCCCTTTATGTTTTAGATGCATCAGGCAAGAGTAGAGGTCTGATCTCTGATATTAGAAATAAATTGGGACTTTGTACCAATGTTCATTTAGGTGTCATCCACCCAAAGATCATCAGACCTGTCCGATACCTTTTTCTCAGAGGCGGGACCTGGGGCATCAACCTGCATGCAATCAGACATGCTCTTCTCTGGGTCAAAAGCGACTGACCCTGAGTGCAGTGCTTAGCCTTGCATCCTGAGCGTAACATTTTAGCTTTTTATGGTAGCCAACCATGCTAATTTTATTTTAAATGAAAACAAAAACAAAAACAAAAACAAAAAAACTATAGGTTGCACCTGTAAAAACAAAATTAATTTGTTTTTATTATTTTTTTTGTGCCTCAACAGGTTGGACTATGTCATAATAAACTTACAAATGTTAAAATGCCATATTTATCAGATCTCTGACAAGTCTGAGGACCAGCATATTTGAATTATTCTTTGTCTTCCTTTATCAACTGCTCTATACTTCATCCTATAAAACACAATGTTATAATCTCAATTTGGCATATTTTTCAAATGTTTGTTTTACAACCAAATTTTAGGTTGATCTATATAGGCAAAACTTGATGATTACCAATTTTAGATTTAACCTTAAAAAAAAATCCTAAACAAAGAGGCTAGTTAAAACTCAATCTTGTACTCAACTATAATCTTTAGCATAACTTTAAATTTGCTCTTTTTAAAATGAAATCAAAGCAAAACTTTTAATTAAATCTAATTTATAAAGGGGCTAGCAAATCTTATTAATCCTATCATGCTGTATTTAAACTTAACAGCAAAAAATTTAAAGGACAAAAGTTTTATTTAACATTAAATAGAGAACTAAACTTAGCCTATAGCCCTCAGTAAAAATAGACTATTCTGGCCATACCAAACCTATAGGCCAGAAAGAAACAGCATTAAATCATTTATTTAAGTACTGACAGCCTGGTATATATTTTATATAATGGCTAACAATGATCTGAATATAACCCTTCATGACCTTGGGCTCACATGAACTGTAGTCCTTTTTATTCCTGTAAAAGAGCATAAGCAAACATTTTGCATTGAAGATTCTCAAGCCTTTTAAAATGAAGAACATCATTTTTTATAGTTTTTTTACACGAATATGTTGTAATAACTGTAGTTTTTGTTTAAATGGATTGAACAGCATGGATTGGTTTTACTTCGTAAACTTAATAAAATAAATACGAAGGTTTATTATTCCTCCCAAATGGTTGAAAAACTGTATTGAGTTCTTTGTTAACCTGTCCAAGGGTTACTATTTTAAAAGACCTGATAACTTTTAAAATGTTTTAAAGAATTTAACTCTGATGATCCAGGACTAAACACAAAGGTGTTGATTCAAATAGTCTCATGTCTAAAAATATCCAAGTGTATAGATAAACATACAGAGAGAGAGAGAGATACATGAGGAACACAGAAAACTGACATTGTCACCTTGGAGTAACCAGAATTCCCAAATACCAAAACTTGACCAGTTGCTACTGGAAACAAGTCCTACAAATTCCAGAAGAAGTTCCTGGTAAGTATTCCTTACAAAGTCAAATTCTGCCCTCCTTTAGCGGAATCATTTCTCCATGTAAAACTCATTGAAAAAGTTGTCAAAATAGCATTTTTATTGCTTATGTGGGAATTTTATATAATATACATTACATTCCTTTTCAATTTTTCCCAGGTTCAAATTCCTACACATGTTCCAGTCTAATTTTTTTTTCTTTAAAACAAATCAATTGAAGTTAATCTAATATTGGCACATTATCAGAGTCTCAGTGTCAAGTCTCTTAGAGAAAAATGAGTTCATCCTTTCCACAACCTTGCATCACCCCTGATAAAAAGCCATCAGTCCTGAAGAGCTCTATCTTTCATCACCTTGATCACAGTTTTTCTTCTGTATTTATTCATTATGATTTGTTCACATTGTATTACCTCTGCTGTCCCCTCCCTCTTCTCTTTCCATTCCCACCCACTCTCATTCTCCTACCCCTATACCACTTCTAAAATTCCCCTGAGAGAGGAGGTCTTCCTTCCCCTTCTATCGGAATCTAGCTTATTAGTTCTCATCAAGGCTGGCAGCATCATCTTCCTCTGAGGCCTGATTTTCAGGCATTGTTCTCTTTGTGTCCTCAATTTCCTCTACTTATGACACTCTTACTGCCTACTGTCTTGCAGGCTTCCCAGAGGTCTGAGGGGAGGGAGAATTTCATAGGCAAATCCCATTTAGACCTGGGTGTTTTAAAGCCTCTCTCTGTATAATATCAGACTGTAGGTCTCTGTTTGTAATCACATTTGATGCAGAAGGAAGCATCTCTGAGGACACAAGAACACTGCACTGATTAATTAGTTGAGGGCAGAAAGCAACATATTTTACTAACGTTAAACAGCCTGGGTCACTTGAAAATTTCCATTAGATGTCCTGGCCCCAGGACTCAATTAACTGACACCCAATCTCTCTAGTGGAAAACTGGATTGGTCACAATAGATGGTCTATTGGAACTGTACCCTTAATTATTAGGACACTCCTTAATAAGTGAATACATCAAATATTTGTCTGTCTGCATTTTAATTACTTCACCCAGGATGATTTTTCCTGGTTCTACCCTTTTGCCTGAAAATATCATGATGTCATTTTCTTAGCTGAATAATTCTCCTTTATGAAAATATTCCTCATTTTTCCCAAAGGAGATTATGAGTCCTGTTCTTGGAAGTTTCTGGGACTTTAATCATTGTATTGAATAACAAACTATCATGATAACTATGTTCTTTTAGCCTAGAAGCCTCACAATCTTCTTCCACTTCCTGGTGTTTTGAATTGCAATGTCCCTTTGACGCTCATCTATTTACATATGCAGTCCCCAGAAAGGAAATGTCTGGGAAGGGATAGGCAATATGGCCTTGTTAGATAATATAATTCCTATTGGATTTATGTTATGGGAGGGTGTGCTTTGAGGTTGATATGCCAATGAAAGTGACTATACAGAATGGAGTCTCTGTCTCTCAGTCTCTCACTTTGTAACTTGTTTTCTGTTCTTGATCTCTCTCTATTTCTGAATCTGTCAGTCTAGACTTACAGTCTCTGTCTCAGTCTCCCTCTCTCTGCCTGCTGCTTGTGGTTCAGTATGAAAATCCCTCAGTTCAGCTGAAGGACTACAAGATTACTGCTTGAAGATGTAACATCATGGATGGACTCTGTATAAATATAAGCAAGGTCCCAGTTAAATGCATTTTGTTCGAAGAGTTACCCTGGCCAGGGAGTGTTTTCCCAGTAAGTAATTCACTGACTGAGGACATATATGTGCATTTAAGAAATAATAATGGAATCTGTGATAATGGGAAACCTGCATGTCATGGACACATGATGTTATTAGTGACCACTTGAAAGAAATATGTGACATTTTTCCTGAACTAAGATTCTTGGACACAGGAACTGTCATCTCTCAGTTGTGGGCTTTCAGCTGCTCAGATTGAGGCATGTAGGGTGCTCAGCCTTTCTCTCAAGCAGGCTGTCCACTTGGCCCTTTTACTAACTGGCTCCTGAAACTCTTACTGGATTTCACCTTTTGCATGGCATCATTCTCCCTCTCAGCCAATTAGTACCAGAGAGATTCTTGAGATTTCCTTGGATATGAGTAAACAAACTTTCCTCAGTGTCTAGTATCTCTGATTCTGTGCACACTTGACTCTTCTGAAACCCAACAAGCTTTTATCTCATCCCTTTATCCAGATTGCACACATTTACTCCTGTTTACCTCTGTGTCCAGGTCAGATAGGAATTGAATCTTTAATGTTTATTTAATTGGACAGCTTCCTAGGTAGTGCATCTTCAAAGTGATGAGGGGTAAAGGGAAAGGTAGCAAATGACAAGGTGGTCTCCTACTGTGGTCTTGGATCTGAAATTTCCTAGGTTGTGACTTTGAACTGAGCAGTTACTGGCGTACATTTGTACCTTCACATTATTTTTTATATAATAGGCTGGCAGGGTATGTTATTCATTGTTTAAGAGCATGGAAAAGAGTAGGTAACCTGACAGTCATTTGAGCTATTCTAACAGGGACCACCTGAAAGAGGGAGTATAATTGGGGGGACAGAGCCCTGAAGAATGGAGACAACACAGATTCCTGATCAAGTCTCAGTTTATTGGAGGAACAAACAACACTTATAAAGCAAAGGGTAAAAGGAAAAAAATTACAGTAACAACATATTTGTACCACCTGGCAAAGCAACCAGGAATTCACTCAAGGCTACACAAATTTTGTTCTCTGGTTTCCAAGGTTGCAGGGATCTTGCTATCTACTTCTCAGGCTCAGAACACAGTTTTCAGAGACCATCAAGGACTGTCTCTGAGGCATGGAATTTAGATAAGACCTGTAACTGCCATGGCCATGAAGCAGAATTTCAATTACCAGACTCCTTCATTTCCCCCTTCTTTATTTTATGGAGAGCTTGTCTTATGTTGGCAAATGTGCATTTTTCTTTACTCATCATCAAGCTCTCCAATATGATTTTTATGAGCCTCTGTCTTAAGTTGGAAAAAATCACAATTTTACTCTCACACGTCATTGATTTACTTCCATATCACATGTCATTAGAGATCATTAAGTTAAATTCATGAAATTTCAATTGCATGCTTTGAAGTTGTTGAAGAAGGAACTATAACACATAAGGAAGGTAGGCACTGGTGAAAAGTTCTACCTGCCAGGCCTGCAAATGTCAGTCCCCACTTAAGCACAGAGTCAAAGTATCAAAAACACCTCCTGAGGCTAGTAAATATATCACAGGCTGTATTGGCCAATTCTAAGCTAGGTTTCATGGCAGATTATACGTTATAGAGGGGGGTTGAAGGTGGGATTAGGAGAGGAGAAGGGAGAGCTTTATTGGGGGGATACATAAAGTAAATAAAGCATAATTAATAAAATTTTTAAAATGTCAAAATATTTTTCTTTAAAATACATCAGTTTTTAATGTATTTAATGTTTTTCTTTAAAATATATCAGTTGAAGTATATGTTGTTCATATACTCATTGGAACATGATCAGAGTCTCACTGCTAAGTCCCTGAAAGAAAACTTAGCTCATCCTTGCCGCTCCTGGGCAGCACCTCAAAGAAGAAGTCATCAGTCCTGAAGTAGCTCTATCCTTCATCACCTCAATTACAGTATTTTTTACATAATTATTCATTACAATTTGTTCACATTGTACCCCTTCTGTTACCCCTTCCCTCTTCTCCTTGCAGGAAACAAGCACCCTCCTTCTTCTAACCCTATGCCTTTTCTCTAGTTCCCTGATAGGGGAGGTCTCCTCCCCCTTTATCTGACCCTGCCTTATCAGATCTCATCAAGGCTGGCAGCAGCATCTTTCTCTGTGGCCTGATTTTCAAAGCAGTGTTTCTGTCCTCAAATTACTCAGGACACTCTTTATGCCTCCTCTCCTGCAGGCTTCCCAGAGCTCTGAAGGTAGAGAGAATTTCATAGGTAAATCCCATCTACAGCTGGTTGTTTTAAGGTCTCTCTCTGCATAGTATCAGACTGTGGGACTCTGTATATAATCTGATTTGATGCAGAAAAAGCATCTCTGTGGTTGTAAGAACATGGCAACTATCAATCAGTTGAGGACAAAGAGCAGCATATTTTAATAACAACAGCCTGGGTTGCTTGAAATTTTCCTTAGGATGCCCTTGCCCAACAGCTCAATTGACTCCACCCAATCTTCCTAGTAGAAGACTGTTTGGTCACAATTAGATGGCCTATTTGATCTTTATACTCCACTATTAGAAAATCTCCTAATAAGTGAATATATACCATATTTGTATTTCTGCCTTTTAGTTACTTTACCCAGGATTATTTTTCCGGGTTCCATTTATTTGCCTTAAAATATCATGATGTTATTTTCTTAACTGAATAATACCCTCTTTTGGAAATATTCTACAATTTCCTCAAAGGAAATTGTCAGTCCTGATCTTTAGTCCTTGCTAGTTGCTGGGACTTTAATCATTTATTAAATGACAAACTATCAGGATAACTATGTTCTTTTAGCCTAGATGTCCCTAGGAAGGTGTGCTTTGAGGTTGATATGCCAATGCAAGTGACCAGACAAAATGCTTTTCTGCCTCTCTGTCTCTGTCACTTTATATCTTTGTTTCTGTTGGTCTCCATCTCCCTATTTCTGAATCTGTCTCTCTAGATCTTTATCTCTCTGTCTCTCTCAGTCTCCCCCTCTCTGCTTGGTGCTAGTGGTTCAGAAGGAAAACAAATCAGTTCTGCTGAAGGACTACAACAAGTTGTCTGTTTGCTGATGTGACATCATGTAAAATATATATTTCTGTAAAAATATAAGCAAGGTCCTAATTAAACACTTTTTGTTCAAAGATTTTCCTTGGTCAGGGAATATTTTCCCAATAAGTAATTCACTGACTGAGAACATATCTGTGAATATAATAAATAATAATGGAATCTGTGATAATGGGAAACTCACATGTCAAGGACACGGGACTTTATTAATGAGCACTTGAAAGAAATATGTGACAGATTAAATGAACTAACAATCTTGGACACAGGAACTGTCATTTCTGGGTTGTGTGCTTTCAGAGGCCCAGATTGAGGCATGTAATACTGCTCAGCATTTCATGTAGGGCTGCTCAGCATTTCTCTCAATCAGGCTGCTCACTTGGCACTTTAATAACTGGCTCCAGAAATTTTTACTGTTTCATGACATTATTCACCCTCTCAGGCAATCAGCACCTACCTACATTGTTATATCGTAAAAGCATTCAGATATCATAATGAATTTGATGTCATGATGCAACTGTGATGTCATAATAGCATTGTGATGTGATCATAGCATTGAATGTCCTAATATCATTGTGAAGTCTTATTGTTGTGAAGTCACAATAGCTTTTTGATGTCAAAATTCTATTGTGCTCTCATACCACTATCCTGTTGTAACACCATTTCGAAATCATAATACCATGGTGATGTCATAATATCATTGTAATGTCATAATAGCATTGAGATGTCCTAATATCATTGTAAAGTCATACCGTTGTGATGTCATAATAGCATTGTAATGTCATAATTCCATTGTGATGTCATACTGCAAGCATGTTGTAATAACATTGTGATGTCATAAGAACAATTGGATGGAATGATGAGGTTTGATGTCATAATGCCATTGTGATATAATAATGGCCTTGTGATGTCATAGAATCATTGTGAAATCATAACACCATTTTGATAGCATAATTGCTTTCAGATGTCATAATAGCATTGTGATGTCCTAATAGAATAAAAATATCATGATGATATTGGGATGTTATAATAGCATAGGGAACTCATAATACCTTTGTGGTGTAATGACAACTCTTTGAAGTCATCATAGTTTGGTTATATCCTAATATTTTTGTGATGTTATAATACCATTGTGATGTTATAATTACATTTTAAAGTAATCATAGTATTGTGATATCCTAATAAGTTTGTGATGTCATATTACCAATGTGATATCATAATAGCATTGTGATGTCATAATTCTATTGTGATATCAATACTCCATTGTGATGTCATACCATAATCATATCTAAAAAGCATTGTGCTGTCATGATGAATGATAATAGCATTGTGATGTCATGATGAATTTTGTTGTAACAATACCATTGTGATATAATAATAACTTACTGATATCATCAGAACAATGGTAAGTGATAACAGCACTGTGAAGTTATAACACAATTGTGATGTTGTAATAGCATTTTGATGTCATAATTCTATTGGGATCACATAATAGCATTTGAGGTCATTATTTTTGAGGTAATAATAGCATTATGATATAATAGCATTGAGATTTCATACCATTTTTTTTCTTTTTCTTTTTTTTCAATGCAGTTTATTCAGGAACCTTGAACAATCCTTGGACCCTGGGGAAAGCCAGCCCACAGCTTAAATAGCCTCTGGATAGCCAACCCAGGCGTGCCACGTGGGCAATGCAGATAGGTCCACATACATGAAGTAAGCCAGATCCTCAGCCTTAGCAAAATGTGGAATTGTCCGTGACAGAGAGCACTCACCATCGGGAAGGTGGAAGGTGGAAAACAGCTCCATCTTTAAGGCATAGCATTCTGCAGCTCTCTACAGTTCCCCCTTTTTGTTTTAGATGCATCAGGCAAGAGTAGAGGTATGATCTCTGATATTAGAAATAAATTGGGACTTTGTACCGATGTTCATTTAGGTGTCACAGGATTATCATCATGGATTGCTGCAGCCATGAATTATCTGAAGGAATGGGCGGGCATGGGAGTGTTAGCAGGCTTTCTGGTGTTGGTGTCCTTGGTTTGCCTGTGGTATATATGCAAGATTAGAGTCTCACAACAGTGGGATGCAGCCATGATCATTCAGGCCTTTACAGCCATTGAAGCAGGACATTCTCCCCAAGCATGGTTGGATACCATAAAAAGCTAAAATGTTACGCTCAGGATGCGAGGCTAAGCACTGCACTCAGGGTCAGCCGCTTTGGACCCAGAGAAGAGCTTGTCTGATTTCATATCATTTTAATGTGATAATACCGTTGTGATGTCGTAATACCTTTTTGAATTAATAATAGCTTTGTGATGTCATATTACCTTTATGATTTCAAATTAACATTGTGATATCATAAGAGCTTTGAGATGTCATAAAACCATTGTGTTGTCTATACACCATTGTGATATCATATTAGCATAGTTATGTCATAACAGCATAGGTCATAATAGCATTGTAAAATCAACATAGAATTGTGATATCATAATAGCATACTGAGGACATAAGCTCAATGTTATGTCATCATAGCTTTGTGATGTCCTAATACCATTGTGTAGTCATCTGGTTGTGAAGTCATAATAGCATTTTTATTAGAGTTTTAATGTCATAATACCATTGGTATGTCATGTAATCTTGATGTCAAAATGCAATAATATCATTGTAACGTCATAATAGATTTGTGATATCATAACACCATTATGATAGCATAATAGCATTGTGAAGTCATCATAGCATCGTGATGTCCTAATAGCATTGAGATATCATAATAGCATTATGAATTCATAATATCATCGTAATTGCATCATAGCATTGTGAACTCATAACACCATTGTGATGTCATAATATATTTGTGATGTCATATCATTGTGATGTCGAAATACCATTTTGATGTGATAATACTTTTGTGATTTCATCACAGCATTATGATAACATAATAGCATTGTGATATAGCAACATTATGAAGTCTTAATAGCTTTATAATGTCATCATAGCATTGTGATGTAATAACAGCACTGTAATGTCATAATAGTATTGTGATATCAAAATAATTTGTGATATCATAATATCAGTGATATCAAAATGTCTTTGTGATATTATAAAACAATTATGTAGTATTAGCATTGTGACGTCAGAATAGCATTGGGTTGTCATGATGATTTTTGATGTAATAATGCCATTGTGATAGCATAATCGCATTTTGATGTCATCATACCATTGTGATTTCATAATACCATTGTGAAGTCATAATAGCATTTGTTGTCAAAATTTCATTGTGATGTCTTCTTAGCACAATCATGTTGTAATACCTCTGTGATGTCTCAATAGCATGGTGATGTCATAATACCCTTTTGAAGTCTTAATACTATTGTGATATCAACATAGCATTGTGATATCCTACTACTATTGTGATGTTATAACAGCATTATTATATCGTATTAGCATTATGATGTCATAATATCATTTTGATGTCATAATGCTATTGTGATGTCATAATACCATTGTGACATCATAACAGTATTTTGATGTAATAATAGAACTTTGATGGCATAAAGCCATTGTGATATCATAATACTATTGTGATGTCATAACACCTTTGTGATGTCTTGTATTTATGATGTCATAAAGCATTGAAATATCATATATTTGTCATACCATTGTGATGTCATAAGAGTATTGTGATCTTGTAATACCATTGTGAATGTCACAATACTATTGTGCTGTCATAACTGTAATGAAATGTCATATTAATTTGATGTCAAAATAGCATTTTGATCTCATTATATCATTGTGAAGTCATAATATCATCATGATATCATGATAAGAGTGTGATGTCATAATAGCATTTTGAGGTCATAATGCCATTGTAATTATATAATTCCTTTGTAATTTCATACCACAGTCATGTTGAAATAGCTTTGTGAGGCTATATTTCCATTAGGATATCATGACAAGTTCATATTTCCTAAAAACACTGTGATGCAATAAAAGCAATGAAATGTCATGACACTATTGTTATGACATAATACCATTGAGATGACATAATAAAATTGTAACATCATACCATTGTGATGTCATAATTGCATTTTGATGTCATGCTGTCTTTGTGATGTCATAATACCTTTGTGATGTCATAACAACATTGTGATGTCCTATAACTGTGATGTCAAAATAGCATTGAGATGTTAGACCATTGTGACGTCTTAAAAGCATTTTGATGTCATAATGTTTTTAAGATGTCACAATGTCATTGTGACATCAAAATTCTATTGTGATTACATACCACAAACATGTTGAAATACCATTTTTATGTCATACTAACATTGTAAGGTCAAAATGCCATTGGTGCATCATAATACCATTGGGATATTGCCACACTAACTCCAGAGTCTATGTGAGCATAGAAATGTGCTATATAAGCATAAAATTATGCTGCTAAGATGAGGAGACATATTTTCTACGGGAATCTGCTCCCTGGAAGTCACTGGATGTTCCCCCTGGACATCTATGCCAAAAAAACATACTCTGAAAATCCTGCTTTCTCAGATGAAGGATTGAATTAATGAGCCTTTTGTTTTTTTCTTGTGATTTTTGGAACAGCACAATTAACTATTTACGAAAATATATCTTTGATAGATTATTAAAAGCTTTAGCAAGAATAGAGTAAAATAAAAATAAATAATCAGATTTACTATTAGAAAGCATTATAAGAATAGAAAAGGAAATAATGGACTCCTACTTAGGGAAAAATAGCATAAGCAACTACAGCAGGCTTGAGCATGCCTCCCTTTAGCAACTTGTTTCTATGGAAGATTATAAATCTTTAGCAGGACATATGGGAGGATGATTGACCAAGGTGTATTTAGACTTTAATGTAGAAAAAACACTTTTACAGGTATTTGACTTGGCTCAGAGGACTATTACAGCTCCTAACTTTCCCCTTCACTAGTCAGTGATAATGAAACCACAGTTTGAGGTTTTTGTTTTTGTTTGCGTTGATCAGAAAGTTTCTAGGCCAAGATTTCTTGTGGGCACTGCTTTACACTTAACTGCACTTTTGAGTTAAAACATAAACTTTGTATCCTTGGTAAAAGTTTGAATGTTCTGGAAAGCACGCCAACTTTAAGGTGCTCCCTAATGAAATCACCATAAAATTAGTAGCCTGACTTCAGTAAAATTACAGCAACTATCTTGGTGTTGTCTCTGTCTGTCAACTCTCCTGAAACTGTGGCTTCCTGGTATCCCAAACTCTGATTCTACTGAGGATGCCTGGGAACCAGACTGGGCTGGTTCATGGCAGCATATCCTGACACCAATGTGATGTCATATCATTGTAATGTCATAATAGCACTGAGAGGTCATGACACAATTGTGATGACATAATACCATTGAGATATCAAATAAAGATATGATATCATAATACCACTGTGATGTGATTGTATCAATGAGATATCATAATAGCATTGTGATGTCATAGCATTTTTTTAATTAATTACACTTTATTAATTTTGTATCCCCCCATAAGCCTCTCCCTCCTCCCCTCCCGATCCTACTATCCCTCCCATTTCTGCATGCATGCCCCTCCCCAAGTCCACTGATAGGGGAGGTTCTCCTCTCCTTTCTGATCTTAGTCTATCAGTTCTTGTCAAAACTGGCTGCATTGTCCTCGTCTGTGGCCTGGTAGGGCTGCTCCCCCCCTCAGGGGGAGGTGATCAAAGAGCAGGCCAATCAGATTATGTCAGAGGCAGTCCCTCTTCCCATTACTAGGTAACCCACCTGGACAATGACCTGCCATGGGCTACATCTGCACAGGGGTTCCAGGTCATCTCCATGAATAGTCCTTGGTTGAAGTATGAGTCTCTGGGAAGTTCCCTGTGTTCAAATTTTCTTGTTCTGTTGCTCTCCTTGCTCCTCTCTTTTGCTCTCCTCTCCAGCTCCCACTATTTCCCACTTCCTACACAAAATTCCATTCACTCTACCCAAGAGTTGGCTATCAGGCTCAGTATCTGCTTTGTTAGTTTGCAGGGCAGAGGCTTTCAGAGGCCCTGTGTGGTATGTTCCTAGTTTGTTTCCTGATTACTTCTTCTGGCTTTCAGAAGCCCTCTGTAGCAGGTTTCTAGGTTGTTTCCTATTTTCTTCTTTCTCTGATGTCCATCCTCCCCACCCCTCAGGATGGGGATCGAAAACTCTAGCCGGGGTCCTCTCTCCTGCTTGGCCTCTCTAGATGCACAGATTCCAGCGGGTCTGTCCTACATTGCATGTCTTTATGAGTGAGCATATACCGTGTATGTCTTTTTGCTTCTGGGACAACTCACTCAGGATGATCCTTTCCAGGTCCCACCATTTACCTGCAAATTTCAGGATTTCCTTGTTTTTCATTGCTGAGTAATGTTGTGAGCCGCGTGGTCATCTCACCAGCAAGAATGCACGCTGACAACAGGATCCTTCTGCAGCAAGCTTTATTGCAGTCAAACGATGATAGGAGGAAGACCCTGAGGCCCGAAGTGGCGCTGTTTATATAAGCCCTGCTCACGCCAGAGTGGTGTGAGATGACATATCATCCCCTGATTGGCTGCTCACCCATCACCCCATATGACGCCCCAGGCTGGGCTCGTGACGATGGTTGCCCAATGGTCATAACGGTCATAACGGTCATGTGCTCTAGGACTTGTTTACCATTTTAGAACAGCGGAAGCCAGCGCCATGGCAACCAAACCCCGGCTCTCCACAGAGTAGTATTCCATTGTATAGATGTACCACAATTTCTGCATCCATTCTTCAGTTGAGGGGCATCTGGGTTGTTTCCAACTTCTGGCTATTATAAATAAAGCTACTACAAGCATGGTTGAATAAATGTCCTTTTTGTGTACTTGAGCCTCTTTTGGATATATGCCTAGGAGTGGTATGGCTGGATCTTGAGGAAGCACTATTGCTAGTTGTCTGAGAAAGCTCCAGATTGCTTTCAGAGTGGTTGTAACAGTTTACATTCCCACCAGTTTTTGATCTTGGCCATTCTCATGGGTGTAAGGTGTAAATCTCAGGGTTGTTTTAATTTGCATTTCCCTAATGGCTAAAGAGGTTGAGCATTTCTTTAAGTGCTTCTCTGCCATTCAATATTGCCTGTTGAGAATTCTCTGTTTAGCTCTGTTACCCATTTTTTAAGTGGATTACTTAGTTTGCTGCTTTTCAGCTTCTTTAGTTCTTTATAATACTGGATATGAGTCCTCTGTCAGATAAAGGGTTGGTGAAGATTCTTTCCCAATCTGTAGGCAGTCATTTTGTTTTGATGACAATGTCCTTTGCTTTACAGAAGCTTTTCAGTTTCATGAGGTCCCATTTATTGATTGTTGCTCTTAGATCCTGTGCTGTTGGTGTTCTGTTCAAGAAGTTTTCTCCTGTACCAATTAGTTCTAGGCTATTCCCACTTTTTTTTCTATCTGATTTAATGTGTCTTGTTTTATGTTGAGGTCTTTGATCCACTTGGACTTCAGTTTTGTGCAGGGTGATAAGCATGGGTCTATTTTAATTTTCCTACATGTAGACATCCATTGGACCAGCACCATTTGTTGAAGATGCTATCTTTTTTCCATTGTATGATTTTGGCGTCTTTGTCAAAGATCAGGTGTCCATAAGTGTGTGGGTTTATTTCTGGGTCCTCTGTTTGGTTCCATTGATCCACCATTCTGTTTCTATACCAGTACCATGCAGTTTTTAAAACTGTTGCTCTATAGTACAAGTTAAGATCAGGGATAGAGATACCTCCAGAAGATCTTTTTTTGTAGATGATTGTTTTAGCAATTCTGGGTTTCTTGTTATTCCATATGAAGTTGAGAATTTTTCTTTCCAGGTCTGTAAAGAATTGTGTTGGTAATTTGATGGGAATTGCATTGAATCTGTAGATTGCTGTTGGTAAAATAGCCATTTTTACTATGTTAATCCTGCCAAGCCATGAGCATGGGAGATCTTACCATCTTCTCATATCTTCTTCTAATTCTTTCTTCAGAGACTTGAATTTTTTTTCATACAAGTCTTTGACTTCCTTGGTTAGGGTTACTCCTAGGTACCTTATGTCATTTGTGGCTATTGTGAAGGGTGTTGTTTTCCTAATTTCTTCCTCAGCCCTTTTGTATACAGGAGTGCTACTGATTTTTTTGAGTTAATTTTGTATCCAGCCACTTTGCTGAAGGTGTTTATCAGCTGTAGGAGTTCCCTGGTGGAGTTTTTGGGGTCACTCACATATGCTATCATATCGTCTGTAAATAGTGATAATTTGACTTCTTCTTTTCCAATCTGTATCCCCTTGATCTCCTTCCACTGTCTTATTGTTCTAGCGAGGACTTCCAGCACTATGTTGAAGAGATATTGGGAGAGTGGGCAGCCTTGTCTTGTCCCTGATTTCAGTGGGATTGCTTTAAGTTTCTCTCCGTTTAGTTTGATGTTGGCTATAGGCTAGCTGTATATCACCTTTACTATGTTTAGATATGTGCCTTGTATCCCTGATCTCTCCAAGACTTTAAACATGAAAGGATGTTGGATTTTGTCAAAAGCTTTTTCAGCATCTAGGGAGATTGTCATATGGTTTTTTTTCTTTTAGTTTGTTAATATGTTGGATCACATTGATGGATTTCCATATATTGAACCAACCCTGCATACCTGGGATGAAGCCTATTTGGTCATAATGGATAATATCTTTGATATGTTCTTGGATTCGGTTTGCAAGTATTTTGTTAAGTATTTTTGCATCAATGTTCATAAGGGAGATTGGCCTGAAATTCTCTTTCTTTGTTGAGTCTTTGTGAGGTTTAGGTACCAAGATGACTGTGGCTTCATAGAATGAGTTTGTTAATGTTGCTTCTGTTTTGATTTTGTGGAATAGTTTGAAGAGAATTGGTGTTAGCTCTTCTTTGAGGTCTGGTAGAATTCTGCACTGAAGCCATCTGTTCATGGGCTTTTTTTGGAAGGGAGAATTTTGATGACCACTTCTATTTCTTTGGGGGATATAGGACTATTTAGTTGAATTACCTTGTCCTGGTTCAGCTTTGGTAAGTCAAATCAATCAAGAAAATTGTCCATTTCTTTTAGATGTTCAAATTTTGTGGCATATAGACTTTGCAAGTAAGTCCTGATGATTGTTTGGATTTCCTCAGTGTCTGTGGTAATGTTCCCCTTTTCATTTCTGATTTTGTTGATTTGGGTAGTGTCTCTCTGCCTTTTAGTTAGCTTGGCTAAAGGTTTGTTGATCTTGTTGATTTTCTCAAAAAACCAGCTCTTGGTTTCATTGATTCTTTGAATTGTTTTATTTGTTTCCAATTGATTGATTTCAGCCCTGAGCTTGATTATTTCCAGCCGTTTACTCATTCTTGGTGTGTCTGATTCTTCTTTTCTAGGGTTTTTAAGTGAGCCATTAAGTTGCTTGCATGAGCTGTCTCGAATTTCTTCTTGAAGGCACTTAGTGCTATGAACTTTCCTCTTAGCAGTGCTTTCAATTTGGCTCATAAGTTTGGGTATGTTGTGCCTTCATTTTCATTGAATTCTAGGAAGAATTTAATTTCTTTCTTTATTTCTTCTCTGACCCAGTTGTCATTTAGTAGCAAGTTGTCCAGTTTCCATGTGTGTGTAGGCCTTTTGCTATTTTTGTCATTGAGATCCAGTTTCAGTCCATGGTGATCAGACAGGATACAAGGGATTATTTCAATCTTCTTGTATCTGTTGAGTCTTGCTTTTTGACCAACTATTTGGTCTACTTTGTAGAAGGTTCCATGAGGTGCTGAGAAGAAGGTAAATTATTTTGTGTTTGGGTGTAAAGTTCTGTAATGTCTGTGAAGTGCATTTTGATTCATGACCTCTGTCAGATTTATTGTTTCTTTGTTTAATTTCTGTTTTGTTGACCTGTCCTGTGTTGAGATTGGTGTGTTGAAGTCTCCCAACTTTAATGTGTGGGGGTCTATGTGTGTTTTATGTTTTATTAAAGTTTCTTTTGCAAATGTGGGTTCCCTTGCATTTGGGGCATAGATGTTCACGATTGTGATATCTTCTGGGTGGATTTTTCCCTTGATGAGTATGAAGTGTCCTTCTCTCTATTGCTTGATTTTGGTTGAAAATATACTTTATTAGATATTAGGATGCCTACTCTTGCTTGTTTCTTGGGTCCATTTTCTTGGAACACCATCTTCCAGCCCTTTACTCTCAGGTAATGTCTATCTTTGTGATTTAGGTGTGTTTCTTGTATGCAATAGAGCGTTGTGTCTTGTTCATGCATCCATTCTATTAGTCTGTGTCTTTTTATTGGAGAATTGAGTCCATTGATGTTGAGGGAGATTAACAGTGGCTGTTAGATCCTTTGATATTGATGATGTCCATAGTAGTGTGTTGGGAGCCGCGTGATTGTCTCGCCGGCAGAAAAGCTCGCAGACTCAAGGAATCCTCCCACTACAGAATCTTTATTACAGTCACGCAATGGAAAAAGGAGAGGAGAGGGGCTGCCCGGCCACCTCGCGGGCGCGGGTGGTGTCCCGTGGGCCGCGGCCCCGGGTGGGGAAATGGGGAAGGAGGAGAGGGAAGAGGAGAGGAGAGGAGAGCGCGGGCCCCGAAGTGGCGCTGTTTATATAAGCCCGGGTCACACCTGAGTGACGTGTGAATACCTTGATTAGCTGCTTACTCTTTACCCTGCCTGATGACTTAGGCCCAGCATGCTCAGCCTGCTTACGCAATCCTTAGCGTGCTTACGCAATACGCGCATGCGTACTGGAGGTTTACAGTTTTGAGGGCGGGATGCCAGCGCCACCTAGTGGCGTCTGAGTCTCGGCTCTCCACATCCCCCTTTTGTTTTAAATAAATGAAAACTGCCTAAAAGCCTATATAAGCACGGTACAAGAGGGCCCTAAGCTCGATCAAGCGAACTCCTTCTTTGGGGAGTAAGCGATCAAGAGCTTTGCAATGGAAACGAGTCCTCTGGGTGCAGGGGCTAGGGGAGAAGATTTAAAAAGGAGGTGACACTCATTCCCATGCAATGGAATAGAATTCCAGGGAGTGCAAGAGCTGTCATCCTCCTATCTAGGTACCATAACCGCTTAGGCAAAGGCAACATTAACCTGGATCACTCATCGACTCAGTGCAATGGGTAAAACTCCTGAGGTACATCGACTGAGTGTCACAGTCTGTTTTAATTTCTAAACATGGATAACCAAATTTTGGGGAGATGATCCTTGTTCCAAGGCTGCTAGTACTTGCGCGATTGCGACCTAGTCACGTTTGTTTTGGGTATTGAGTTTGCAGAACAACCAGAGTAAAAACACTAAGCCACAACACAATGCTACACCAAACATTCCAACCCCCTCCCAATCTTAAAGTAAGAAAAGGCAGAAGAAACCCAGGGTAAAGCCAGTCTGTGGGCAATTAATCCACTCGAGTAGAATTAGTGGTCCTCCTCACCGCCCTTGGCTCTTTAAGCAGTAGCAGGTGTGTCTGTTGAAAGGTCATCTTCAGCTGTCACGAGCTTTCACGTGAGGCGCTCTGGTACCCAGAATGGATTGTTTTCTTCCTGTGGGAAAACACAGACAGCTCCCCTGGATCTTATTAAAATAGGATCTGGGCCTTTCCACTGACCGGTTAAGACATCCTTCCATTTAATCATTTCCTTGGGCCTATCAGGCCCTGAACAGTGGCGATCAGGAGCCGAATGGCCTTGACTGTCCAAATTTAAAAAATTGAGAGTGAAGAGTGCCAATGAAATGGTCACTCGTGGCACTGAGGGCAGAGCCTCCTGGACTCCTCCCTTTTGTTTTATTAAGTAGGATTTTAGGGTGCGGTGAGCACGTTTAATGATACCCTGACTTTAAGGGTTATATGGGAGACCGGTCAGATGGGTTATTTTTATCTGATGACAAAATGTCTAAACTTTTGAGAAGTATAGGCTGGCCCATTGTCAGTTTTTAGAATTTTGGGCTTTCCCCAGGCACTCCATGCCTCTAGGAAATGTTGAATAACATGGGCTGTCTTTTCTCCAGTCAAGGGAGAAGCAAACATGACTCCAGAGCAAGTATTAACAGAAACATGCAAATGTTGAAGTTTACCAAAAAATGAAATGTGGATAACATCCATCTGCCACACTTGTAGTGGACAGATTTCTCTAGGATTAATCCCAACATGAGGCATAGGTAAGAACTGACAGCAATTTTGACATTGGGTAACAATATCTCTAGCTTTTTTTTTTTTTTTAGTAATGTCAAATCGATTACGCAATGTCTCAGGTGTAACATGAAATCTTTTATGAAACTCCTTAGCCAATTTTAAATTTGAAAGGAGGGCAAATGCAATCATCTTTGTGGCTCGATCTGCCAGGTCGTTTCCATGGGACATGGGCCCTGGTAGACCGGAATGAGCCCTAATGTGTGTAATAAAAACAGGGGATCTTCTGGTAATTAAGGCAAATTGAATCTTTTGAAAAATTTTTGCAAGCTTGCTAGACGCTTTAATTAATATAGCAGGCTCTAAGATTTTAGTTGCATTTACCACATAACTAGAATTAGAAACAATATTTAAAGGACCTGGAAATTTTTTCAAAACTTCTAGCACTACTAAACATTCTACAATTTGAGGTGAGGTCTCATGATATTGCTTAGAAATAACTTTATTATTAACCACATAAGCTCCTACTCCTGTATTTGACCCATTTGTATAAACTACCAATCCATCCCGAAGTGGTTTCTGGGACGTTACATGCAGGAAGACTATCTCCTGAGTTAAAGCAAATTGTAAAATAGGATGTTTTGGGTAATGATTATCAATTGAACTACTAAAAGAGGTAACTAGCACCGCCCAAGCATCAGAGGTATCAGTTAGTACCTGAACTTGGTGAGCCGTATAAGGCACTATTAAAGACTTTGGCTCCTTCCCAAAGTATGTAATGGCTGTTTTTAACCCACAAAGTGTGAGTTGAGCGACTGCATCCAGATACCATTTAATAATTTTTGTAGGAGAAGCATTGGGATGAACCCACACTAAGGGTCCATCTTGCCACAATATAGCAGTTGGTAAATGTTTAGTTTTAATGACACACAGGTCAAAGGCCTTAGTTTTATCTACACGTTTTAATTGGGAATCCTGTAAAGCGTTTTCTACCACTTGCAGGGCGTGGCTTGCAGCCGCTGTTAAGGCTCTGGGTGAAGAAATATGAGCATCCCCTTCCAAAATATCAAATAGGGGCTTTAATTCAGCAGAAGGAATCTTTAAAAATGGCCTAAGCCAATTTATATCACCTAATAATTTTTGAAAATCATTTAAGGTATATAAATGATCCCATAGCTCCACCCTCTTTATCTCCGGACCAGTATGGCGGCTGGCCATGTGTAACTGAACTCAGCTGGAAATCCTAAACTTAGCTGGACACCCTAAACAAACATGGTGGCCAAACTACAGCTTTACGTGCCTTTTATTGCTGAATCATCATGGCGGCAGGCCATGTGTTAGCATTAGCAGGCTGCGGCTGACAACGCCAAGTATAGCCACTAGGTGTTGCTGATATAGTAAACACTGTGGAGCATCTATAATCCCCCACAACCAAAATTTTTTAGTGAATAAACAAGCTTTAAAATTAACTGCTTAACAGAACAATTTTAAACTGTAAAAATTATTTTAGCCATACCAAACCTATGAGCTAGAATTTTTTTTCTTAAAAGAGCATAAAAAACATTTTGTAATGAACAATCACCAGTCTTTTGAATGAATTATGGAGAGCACATGGGAGGCAGGGCCTCTTTTGCCTGAATCAAAGATGGCGCCGGCCACGTGGGGCAGGGCCTCCTTGTCCGAACTAAAGATGGCTCCGGCCACATGGAAACCGCTGATATACCCAAGGTCCCGCCCATTTTTCCCAAAGCCAAGATGGCTGCACCCAGTTGCCAGCCACGTGGAAGCCTCTGATGAAAGCCAAGATGGCTGCGCCCAGGCATTTAGCGGGAATTTTAATCTTATTGGATAAAGAGGCCTTTTTGTTGTTTTTTTTTCTTTTCCTTTTACCTTTTTTTTACCAGGGCGTCCTTTCCCTGACCTCTCACTTCCGTGGCTTTAACGTCCACAGAAGGGCCTTTTTTCTTAGAGATGTCTCTATTTCTATCCATTGGGGCCCCTAATCTCTTCTCACGTCCTGATTCTGGCATGCCGTCTCACATGTCCCCTACCCTTAGTCTTTTGCTAATCCTTTTTATTCCAAGGCAGCCCTCGAGTTTGCACGAGACCAAAAATAGGAGAGCTATGGCAGCAATCACAGCAGGGAAGGCCATAAGGGCTTCTGCTAGCCGAAATGAGAAACGGGATATATCAAGTTCGAACATGTCTTTCAGGACAAGCCTTAATGTTGCGGTTCTGAATTCCTCCCTGCTAACGGGGGCTCTCCTTACCCAGCACTGGCGGTAGCAAGCTCTCTGCTCCCGGGTTTCGGCACCAGATGTTGGGAGCCGCGTAATCGTCTCACAGGCAGAAACGCACGCGGACTCAAGGAATCCTCCGGCAACAGAATCTTTATTACAGTCACGCGATGGAAAAAGGAGAGGAGAGGGGCCGCCCGGCCACCTTGCGGGCGCGGGTAGTGTCCCGAGGGCCGCGCTGTTTATATAAGCCCGGGTTGCACCTGAGTGACGTGTGAATACCCTGATTGACTGCTTACTCTTTACCCCGCCTGATGACTTAGGCCCAGCATGCTCAGCGTGCTTACGCAATCCGCGCATGCGCACTGGAGGTTTACAGTTTTGAGGTTGGGATGTCAGCGCCACCTAGTGGCGTCTGAGTCTCGGCTCTCGACAGTAGTGTGTTTGTGTATTTGGCTAGTTTTTGTTTTGCTTTAGTGAGGTTATTTATTCCCTGTGACATCTTGAAAGTAGTTAGTTTTCTTGGGTTGTATTTTTCCTTCTACTATCTTCTGTAATGCTGGATTTGTGTTTAGGTATTGTTGATATTTGGTTTTATCGTTGAATATCTTGTTTTCTCCATCTATGAGGACTGAGAGTTTTGCTGGGTACAGTAGCCTAGGCTGACATCTGTGTTCTCTTAGGGTCTGCGTGATATCCATCCAGGATCTTTTCGCTTTCATAGTTTCTGTTGAAAGGTCGGGTGTGATTCTGATGGATTTCTGTTACTTGGCTTTTTTCCCTTGCAGATTTTGGTATTTTTTTCTTTGTTCTGTAAACTTACTATTTTGATTATTATGTGAAGGGAGGATTTTCCTTTCTGGTCTAATTCATTAGGTGTTTTGTAGGCCTCTTGTATTCTTATAGGCCTCCCCTTTAAGTTGGGGAAATTTACTTTAATGAGTTTGTTGAAAATATTTTCTGGGCCTTGGAGGAGGGAATCTTATTTTTCCTCTATTCCTATTATTCTTAGGTTTTGTCTTTTTATGTTGTCTTGGATTTCTTGGATGGTTTGTGTCAGGATTTTTTTAGAATTATTATTTTCTTTGAAGGATACATCTATTTCTTCCACTGTATCTTCCATACCTGAGATTCTTTCTTCCGTCTCTTGTAGTCTGTTGGTTATGCTCACCTCTGTAGTTCTTGTTTTCTTTCCTAGATTCTCCCTCTTCATGATATCCTTCATTTGTGTTTTCTTTAATTTTTCCAATTCTATCTTCAGATCTTGAAAAGTTTTGTTGATTTTCTCACCTGTCTGACTGTATTTTCCTGTTTTTCCTTCAATTCCTTGAGCTGTTTGCTTGAATGTTCCTCTGTTTATTTTATTTCTTTCAGTGACACAAACTGTTTGGCTGCATCTTCCTGTATTTCTTTATGGATGACCATAATCTGTTTTATTATATCTTCCTCTAATTCTTTACTCATTTCATTTATTTCTTTCATTAACCTTTTAATAAGCATAGATGTAAGGTCATCTTATTGAATTTCACTTATGTTAGGCTGTCCAGGGCTACTTGCCCCTGGATAACTGGGTTCTGGGGATGCCATATTGTCTTGCCTTTTGTTGGTTGTTCTTTTTCACTGGCCTCTACGCATCTCTTTGTCTCAGGTGTTGTCTGTTAATTTCTGGTACCTGCTGAGTCCTGGGGCATGGAGAATCCACTTGGCAGGGTTCTGAAGTTCTCCTCTGCTTTTTGGGTATGGTCAACTGAATGGTGGTGCTTCTCAGGAATTGTCACAGCTCCCTTCATGTGTATGGAACTGTATGGTAACTGTGGTATTCAGGAAGTCTCCTCGTATCAGGAGAGATCCTGGTGATAGCTGCCCTGATGCTGGCTTTATGGCTCTGAATTTAGTGAATTTAGTGAGCATTAGCTCACTAAATTGCTCTTAAGATGTTATTTTTGGTTGCATCCCTCTTGAAGAACCAGGGATTCCCACAGTTTTGTCAGTCTAGCTTGGGATAAGTGGTTGATTCTTTGCACAGTATCTGAGGGCTGCTGTAATGGTTCTCTGGCTTTTGAAGGTCTGAGGATGCAACTGTGTTTCCCAGTGCCCTGTGGGTACACAATAATGGTGGGTGAGCACAGCACTCATGACTGCAGTAGAAGGCTAGAACCTAGAGTCTGCATGAATCCAGAAAGTCTTTTGCAGCTGGGTGTCCTGAGCATTGGACCTGATGATTCCCCAGCTGTGAGGTTTCCTCCTGACAGGGACACCCAATCTTTGCTTTGGGGATAGCCTTTCTTTCTGTGATGGCAAGTAGAACCTGCAGGCACGATTGGGTGCCTAGGCATCTGCTGAAACTGGGTAACTTTTCCTGAGATCCTTTCGTGGTGATGGTGTCAGCTGAGTGCTCTGAGATCAGACCAGCTGTTCCTCTCACTGTGGGTTTGCACTTGACAGAGAAAGTCTGTGGTCCCCTGGGGCCCACAGTTCTATCTGGGGCAGCAAATTAGGCATGCAGGCAGGGCTCTGTGCCAGTGCCTGGATCCCTGTATGGCGCTGGGCTAGCTCCTTGGCACCCATGGAACTCGAGTCTTTTCCAGGGGATGTCTGGATTACCTAAGGTTGGTCCCAATTGTTTCCTGCACCATGGTGTTATTTCTTAACTAGAAATCTCAGTCTCTGATGTTGTGGTGTCCACAGTTCAATCTGGGACAATGATCAGGGCACGCTGGTGTTTGGCTCTGGGCTGGTGACCAAGCACCTGGCAGAACTGGGATCTCTTCTGTGGTTTAAGTGGGTGAGTTAAAACTGATTGAATCCCCCACCCTCAGGTATCCTCTCACCTGGGAAACACAATCACTTGTGTTTTATGGCCAGGAATTCTGACTGCTGGTCACTGTGCTGATTCTGCTGTGCTGCTGGTCAGAATGAGAGTTGTCCTGGTGGTACCATCTTGCCCTCCTTCTCTCATGATGTCATTTTCTTAGCTGAATAATACTTCGTTATGGAAATATTCCACATTTTCCCCAAGGGAGAATATCAGTCCTGCTCTTTAGTCTTTTAAGTTGTTGGTACTATATTCAATGTATTGAATGACAAAATACCAGGATAACTATGCTTGTTTATCCTAGAAGAACCTCCAACTTCTTCCACTTCCTAGTGATTTGAATTGCAATGTCTGCTTGAAGCTCATGTATTCATGTGTGGAGTCACTAGTAATGAAATATCTGGGAATGGTTAGGAGGTATGGCCTTGTTAGATAATATAATTCATATTAGAGTTATATTATAGGAGGGTGTGCTTTGACATTGATATGCAAATGATTGTGATCACACTGAATGGAGTATGTCTCTCAGTCTCTGTCACTTTATATCTTTGATCCTGTTGGTCTTAGTCTTACTATTTCTGAATCTGTCCCTCTAGGTTTTACTCTTTCTGTCTCTCTCAGTTTCCATTTTATCTGTCTGCCACTTGTGATTCAGTATGAAAATCTCAAAATTCTGCTGAAGGCTACAACAAGATAACTGCCTGCTTATGTGACATCAGGTATAATCTTTGTGAAAATATAAGCAAGGTCCCAATAAAACCCTTTTTGTTAAAAGATTTGCTTTGTTATTGCAGCAATTTCCCAGTAATTAATTCAATGGAATCTGGTATAATGTGATAGTCACATGTAAAGGACATGTGTCTTTATTAATGACCACTTGAAAGAAATATGTGACACTTTTCCTTAAATAAGAGTCTTGGACACATGAACTGACATCTCTGGGTTGTGTAGTTTCTGCTGCCATGATTGAGGCATGTAGCTTCTCAGCCTTTCTCTCAGGCAGGCTATCCACTTGGCCCTTTTTATGTCTGGCTTTTGAAACTCATACTGCCTTTGACTTATTGCATGACATCATTCTCCCTCTCAGCCAATCAGCACATGAGAAAATCTTGAAGTTTCCATGGAAATGAGTAAATAAACTTTTGTCAGTGTCCTGTATCTCTGAACCTGTTCACATGTGACTTTTTCTCTTGAAACCCAACATGCCTTTATCTCATCCCTTTATCCATATCCCACACCTTTACTCCTGTTTACCTCTGAGACAAGGTCAGGTAGGAAAAAGAAGTATAATGTTTTTCAGTAGGACACCATCCTAAGTACAAGAAGTTCAAAGTGATGTGGGATTAAGTGGAATGTATCAAATGACAAGGTGGTCTCCTACTGTGGTCTTGGATCTGAAATTTCCTAGGTTGTGACTTTCAACTGAGCAGTTACTCACATACTAATTAATGTCCCCTCATATTCTTATTGAATAATAGGCTGGCAGGGTCAAGGTTTCCCTGTGGTATTGATTCTTTAGAAACAGGGCAATGAGAAAAAAACAGAACAATTCCTGGGCCATGTTTGGCTGAAACAACAAAAGATTTGTATATGTAATTTGAGAACTGTGGGGCAATTAACTATTTTATAGCTGGTGCTGTTCCACATTAGTGTTGCCAACCTTCTAAGAGCTGGGTTGCCTTTGCTGACCTGGCTGGATCTGCAGCTGTGTGCTACTCAGTAGTCAGTGAAAAATCCTCCTGGTCCTAAGGTTTTGCAGTTAAATCTGGGTCTTCAGGAAAGAGAAATTGGTCCATGTTATATGCCTAAGATACAAGAGCAGCAGTGTTTCTTGCTGTGGACCTCAAGACATAACCTCTAAACATAGTGTTGGAGCCAGGACTGCATGTTCAGAGGTGCAACCTGAGGTCCTGGTATCTGAGCTAGCTGAATAAAAACTAGTTCATGGCTAAGTTATTCTGCTACATAATGAGTTCATGGAAAGCATGCCTTACAAAGTTAAAATCTGCCCTCCTTTAGCAGTATCTGTTCTCCCTGTTAAAAGTCATTGTAAAAGTTGTCAGCATATTATTTTTTATTGATTATGTGGGAATTTTAAATAATATACATAACACTCATTTTCCATTGCTCCCAGGTTCAAATTCCTACCCATGTGTCACACTAATTTTTTTCTTTAAAATTCAAGAATTGAATTATGTGTTGTTCATATACTCATTTGATCATGATCAGCGTCTCAGTGCCAAGTCCCTTAAAGAAAACTGAGTTCATACTCACCTCACCATGGCACCACTACCAAGAAGAAGCTGTTTGGCCTGAAGAGCTCTATACTTCATCACCTTGTTCACAGATTTTTTTATGTATTTATTTATTATGATTTAGTCAGTTTGTATCCCCACTGCTGCCCTCTCCTTCTCCTTCCAGTCCTACCCACCCTCCTCCTATGCCCTTTCTCTGGTTTCATGACAGGGGAGGTCCTCCTCCCTCTTCTATCTGATCCTAGCTTATCCGGTCTCATCAAGGTTGGCTGCATCATCTTCCTCTGCAGTCTGATTCTCAGGGCATTGTTCTCCTTGTGTCCTCAATTCCCTCTATAACACTCTTCCTGCAGGCTTCCCAGAGCTCTGAGGGGAGGGAGAATTTCATAGGGAAATCCCATTTAGACCTGTGTTTTTTTTTTTAAGGTCTTTATGTACATATTAATCAGACTGTGGTTATTTATATGGAATCACATTTGATGCAGAAGGAAGTATCTCTGTGAATGCAAGAACATAGCACTGATCTATCAGTTGAGGGCAGAGAGCGGCACATTTAATAACAGCTTGGGTTGTTTGAAAATTTTGTTAGGACTCGTAGGCCCCACAACTTAATTAACTGACACCAATCCCCCTTGTGGAAGACTGGTTTTGTCACCACAGATTGACTATTGGAACTTACTTCCCCACTGTTAGGTACCTCCTCATAAGTGAAAGCATAACATATTTCTCTTTTTGCATTTTACTGATTACACACAGGTTGATTTTTCCTAGTCCTACCCATTTGCCAAAAATATTATGATGTTGTTTTCTTAACTGAAGAATAATCCTTTATGGAAATATTCCACATTTTTTCAAATGAATATGGCAAATTATTTATTATGGCAATCCTGTTCTTTATATCTTGGAAATTGCTGGGACTTTAATTATTGTATTGAATGATAAACTATCATGATAACTGTTTTTTTAGCCTAGAATTCCCTCCATGTTCTTCCACTTTCTCGTGATTTGATTGAAGCTCATCTATTCAGTGCCCAGTTGAGCAAATGTCTGGGAAGTTTTGGGAGTAATGGCCTTGTTAGATCATATAATTTTTATTGCAGTTATATTATAGGACAGTGTGCTTTAAGGTTATATGCCAATGAAAATGAGCAGACAGACTGGAGTCTCTGTCTCTTGTTCTGTGTCACTTTATATATTTATATTTTGTAGGTCTTGGTCTCTCCATTTCTGAATCTGTCTCTCTAGCTCTTTCTCTCTTTCCCTCTCTGTCTCCCTCTGTTAGCCTTAAGCTTGTGCTTCAGTTTGAAAAGCTCTCAGTTCTGCTGATGGAGTATAACAAGATGGTGTTGTGCCCAAATCGTGGTACCACAAATGATCACCACCAAGAGCCAAGTCCATAGTAAATCACATGAGGATCTTTTTATTAGATATCATTACAAGCTGCAGTTGGGGTCTCATCACCTAACACCAAAGTAGTGAGGGCCAAAAGCCCCTTGCTGAGGATAGTTGGGTGATTTAAAGATTCTGGTCCCTCCCAGCATGCCCAAGGCAGGAGCAATTCCTGCTTGACAAACATTTATTCATCAAAATGCTGAATTTTTAATTAATTGAGTATTTGAAATTCCCCAAACCATTAATAATCTGGTGTCCCTCTCTAGGCGGATGGGCCAGTTTCTAACAACTAGTGGATGGGGAAATGTGGGTTCTTCCAATCAGAGCATTACTGGACCCCACCCAGCTTGCTCAGTCCTTAATCTTTAATAATAACTTCTGATTTTTAATCTTTTAGTCTCTCATTTCCCCCTTCATTTGAAGACCCAATCTTTGTTCTTCCAGATATGACCCTTTGTATTTCATAGATTTACCTTTCTACACTGGGATCTGAGTACCATTAGTGTATTACAATCAAATATAAATATTTTTTTCATGGGAACCTTCAAGAAATTTAAAATACAAGGCCAAAAGATAAAAATCAAAATTAGTAGGGATCCCTTCAGGGAGGATATAGGGGTAGTATGTGAAGGGGAATTATTATCCTTTCTCTTTAGGTTTTCTCTAGGCCTTTAGCCCAGTTGCTGCAATATTAGTTGCCATTTCAGCTTAGCAGATGTCCAAGATAATAGCTAATGTCAGGGAGCCACTTTTGACATAGCCTTTCAGCCTGCTAGGTGGGATTTTGGGATGAGGGTCTCCTCTTCTGAAATTGCTTCAGTTTTAAAAAAGGACCATTGGCATCAGAGACTAGAAAGGTTGAAATGACAGTCAAAGGCTGGGCAACGGGGCAGTCCTCAGAAGGATCTGGCTAGTTGATCCACCCAAAGAGGCCAGGAATAATTGTGTCAGTTTCCAAGAAATCCAGATTTCAGCTTGCACTCCATAGCTGATCCTGGAACAGAGACAAACAGGTGCAAATCTACTGAGACAAATTTAAACTGGAGACAGAAGTTTAAATTTGTCTATTAAATGGGAAAAGTGAGGAATCCAAAGACAAGAGAAAAATTCCTCTTGGATCCACTTGAGCTATGCTCGATACAGGTAATATAACTTTTTGATTTCCATAAACTCATGTGAATTTTTTGGTACACAAAAGGAAATGTATATTTAAAAAAAAAAACTCAGAAAAATAACATATCAACAAACATTCTGAGAGTAACAGGTAAATTTGCATCCCACTGAATGAGTATCAGTTAGATGTTTATTTTATAACCTTTATAAACAACTTAAGTGTGTCCACAATTTAACACTTCTTCTGTGGGCACAGCTGTTGGTAATCAGCCATTAATGGAACTAGGCCATCTTTCATACACTCAGTATCTACCATTAGCTCCCATCTCCATGTTCACACTGGAAAGTTAGGCAAAAATACACTCATGGGTTTATTGCTAAACCCTGGATGCTTGGACTTTCCTTAACAAAGCAAAGAGAAGAAATATGTTTAAGATGTTCCTAAATCCTGTCTACCTCAGAATGGCAGATATACTATAGAATACTATAGTAAAGGCTATGGCTTTTGGGTCAGATATACACATCAAACAGATGTTTTTAGTATAAGAAAAGCATCTTTAAATCTATGTTTAGAAAGCTACCAAAGAAAATTAAAATCTCAAACTGGTGACTGAAAAAAAAAAAAAGAAAAAACTGTTATTGCTCCATTAACTTATCAGAACTCTATTGATCATTACCAAAACTCTGAACTTCTGAAATCTTATAATTACAACAGTAGAAAGGAGGTAGAATCTAAAGTATCTCGCATTTTTAATATGTTTTAAATTATTTTTATATCTTTATAACTCATATTTATATAACTTAAAATGTTAAACTCCTTATCTTTTTATCCAGCCATATATCTTAAGACACAGGCAATTGACATGAATTTTGTGAGCAATGCAAACCAGTTTTTCTTTTTAGATATGAGATCTAGTGCCCAGAATTTCTAGCTAGCTAATGAATTGACCAAAGAGATGAGTGGTTCTAACTGTCTGCTCTTTAGCTGCAAAGCTACCATTAGCTTAGCATAGCCATCAAATTGATCAGAGACCCGAGCAGGATAAATTATATATACCAATCTATGTGCCAATCACAATGACAGAGATGACTAATTAGTCCATCACCTAGGAAGTGTCCCTGGCTCCTGTGGCCTTATGGAATCATGAGCAGAGGCAGTCCAGCCATTTGGAACAGAAGATGAAAGGCTGCTTCTGTGAAAATAGGAACATGAGTATTGACCTAAACTTGCCTCTCGCAATTTGAAACAATGGATCTCCAGGTGTCCAAAGTTTAGGCTGGGCTTATCAGTGGTCCAGTTGAGGCAGTATTACTCAGTGGTTAGCATATCACAATCCAGAGTTTCTATCATCTGTTGATTTTAAATGCAAAGCCAAATCTCGGAGACCTTGGGGGAGCTACTGCCATGATTTTGGGACTCTCTGTCACAATAAAATTACACATGCTAAAATGCCAAATTTATCAGGGCTCTGACCAAGCTTGAGGGCCAGCATTTCTGAGTTACTCTGTGTCTATTTTATCAACTGCTCTAAACTGTCCTGTAAAACAGAATGCTATACTCTCTAATTCTGGCATATTCCTTAGATGCATGTTTTAGAACTATGTATTTTAAGTAGATCTACGTAGACAAACTTTGTGATTACCCATCCTAGGCTTAGCCTTAAAAAACCTAAACAAAGACACTAGATAAAGCTCAACATCTTAACCAACTGGAGTTGTTAGTGTAACTTTAAATCTGCTCTTTCTGAACTAAAATCAGAACAAATCATTTAATCAGATAAAATTTATAGAGAGGCTAGCAAATTTTGCATTAAAATTGAACAATAAAAAGCTTAAAGGACAAAAGTTGAATTTAGCACTAAACAGGAAACTGAATACAGCTGACAGCCCTAAACAAGATTGCTCCAAAACTATGATGGTTCTACTCCCTTTATCATTGAACCAAGAGATAACCAAGCTATGCCTGTGTTAGCCACCTGTTGCCACAGGGTGTGGCTGGAAAAATAAAACATAGCAATTAGGTGCTGATAATGATATAGCAAACACTGTAGAGCATCCGCAATCCCCAATAACCAAAAGTTCTAACAATGTAACAAAACAAACCCTAGAACCAACCACATAACATAACAGTACATAACAATTTAAAACTATATGAAATATTCTGGCCACACCAAACCTATCAGCCAGAATTCTTCCCCCTTAAAAGAGCATAAGAAAACATTTTCCAATGCAGAATCTCCAGACAAGCTATTCTTTTCTTTAATATATTTTGCTCTCTCTCTTGCATTTTAGAAAACATAAAAACTCTCATCAAAATCCTATCTATTCTGTCTTGATCCTGCTGCAGCCCAGCGTCCACAATTTGTTTTTTATAGGCAAAGCAAAAACAGTCATATTAATACAAAAGAAGTTCTGAAACTGCTAAACTCTTTGTCTAAAATTACTTTTGTGTAGCAGATATGGTCCAAGGTTACATAAACATACTGTAAGGTATGTAGAACACACTGTAAGGAACTTGGTGAAATTTCCTCTTTTCTCTGTCTCAAGGTGAGGGCCAGGGTAGAAACATATTTTTCAATAAACAAAGAAACTTAATAAACAAACAGCTCTCCACAAGATACATTGTAAAAACTGCAATTTTTTTTTCAATTCCTGCATCCATATGGTGTGGTTTCGTTTAGTAAAACTAATAAAATAAATACCAATTGTTTTCTCCCCAAAATGATTGAGAAACTATTTCAAATTTTTTGTTATACTACCCAAGATCATTGTCTAAAATATCTGAAAAACTTTAAATGTTTTAAAGCCTTAAACATTTAAACACTTTCTAAAACCTGCTTTTGCAATATCAAAATAAAGTACCCCTTTTGTAGAAGAGAAGTCTCAAGGCATAGCCATAATTTTAAAAGTCAAAACCAGATTTTAAAACCAGAATTTACCAATGCAAACAGTTTAATTTTTAAAACCAACACCCACATAAAATAACTATTTAATCTAGAATAAAATGAAAATTATTTGACTAAGGTTCCTCCTCCTCCTTTTATTTTTTGATCCAAACCATGTGGACATCAATATTACATTATAGTGCACATGACAATCTCAACATGGCAGTCTCATTATAGCCCACATGGCAACTTCAAGATGGCGGTGAGGCACATCACATACCACGTGGCAACCTATATTGTTGCTATTTAAACAGACATGTTTATAGACCTCATAAGCACATAGGGACATATATACATTTTAAATAAATATGAATTTAACCGTTAAATATACCCAATTATTTTTTATCATATTGACCATAACCTACAAAGCATAGGATTAGTCAAAAACAAATATGATGGCCATATATACATTTAAACAGAAAGTCAAAACTTTACATACTTTCTCTAGCATTTTCATTTTAAGTACTTTCTTTTTACACTCAGCAGCTGCTCGATAACCAGAAACACAGAGACAAAAGAAGAGATTCCACCAGTACTTCCTGTCTCTGTGGTAGTGACCTACTTTCTAGGCCTATCAAACAGATTTGGGACCCCATGTCCCTCACAGTGCTATTGGGGAGCACTGCCCCACTGGGATCTAGAATGTCTCCTAAGATCCCCCATGGCCTTGGTATGCCAATATGTCAGCCAGTGCACTGTGACACAACGGATCCCTGGCCACTCACTGTATATTACCTTGAGATCTCAAAAATATATAGAACAACAGAAGAGAGACATAGAACTTGGCCAAAAAATATACACTTACCTGGGCTTCCAATCCTCCAGCTCACGAGTCATGCAAGGGCTTGGGGATCCAGGAGAGCCCCCAAATTATGTTGTGCCCATATTATGATACCCCAAAAGACCAGCACCAGAAGCTGGGTCCGTTTCAAACCACATGAGATTCTTTTTATTATAAATCATTACAAGCTACAGCTTGGGCTCATACCACCCACTCCAAAGCAGTGAGAGCCGAGAGCCCCATGCTCAGGATAGCTGGGTGATTTAAAGATTCTGGTCCCTCTCAGCATGTTCAAGGCAGGGGTGATTCCTTCCTGGCAATCATCTATTGGTCAAAATGCTGCATTTTGAATTAATTGGCTATAGGAAGGTGCCAAAACCATTAATGAGCTGTGTCCCGCCCTAGAGTGATGGACCATTTTCCTAGCAACTGTATCTCTAGTGAGTTGGGAAAGAATGCACTAAGATGGGTTCTTCCCCTTAGAGCATTAATGGACCTTACACAGCTAGTTCGGGCCTTAAACTTTAATAATAATAATTGATTCATCTCTCAATGACTGCTTGCTGAAGTAATATCATGGATGGTCTCTGTAAAAATACAAGCAAGGTCACAATTAAAAGCTTTTTGTTCAAAGATTTCCCTTGCACAAAGAGCATTTTCCAAGAAGTAATTCACTTATTAAGGATATATCTGTGCATTTTACAAATAATAATGGAATTTGTGATAATGTGAAGGTCACATGTCAAGGACACATGAATTTATTAATTAACACTTGAAAGAGATATGTGACACTTTTCCTGAACTAAGAGTCTTGGACACAGGGATTGTCATCTCTGGTTTGTGTGCATTCAACTGCCACTGGTTTGTGTGCATTCAACTGCCAGATTGAGGCATGTAGGGCTGTTCAGCCTTTCTCTCAGGCAGGCTGTCTACTTGTCCCTTTTAATAACTGGCTCCTGAAACTCTTATTGGCTTTCACCTTTTTCATGACATCATTCTGCCTGTCAGCCAATCACCACCTGACAGAATCTTGAGGTTTCCATGGAGGTGAATAAAGAAACTTCCCTCAGAGTCCAGTATCACTGACCATATGCACACATGATTTTTCCTTGTGAAACTCAACAAGCCTTTATTTCATCCCTTTATCCAGGAGCCAGACCTTTACTCCTGTTTACCTTATGAGAATGTCAGATAGGAAATGAAACTTTAGTGTTTATTTAATTGGACAAATTCTGAAGTAGAGAAGCTTAAAAGTAATATAGGAATAAGGGGAATGTACCAAATGACAAGGTGGTCTCCTATTATTGTCTTGGATCTGAAATTTCCTAGGTTGTGAATTTGAACTGACCAGTTACCCATGTACTCACTAAATGTACCTTCACATTCTTATGATATAATAGGTAGGCAGGGTCTAGGATTCTCTGGGATATTGATACTTTAAGAGCAGGGAAAAGAGAAGGAACCCTTACAATTCCTGAGTCAGTTTTGGCTGAAATTGAGAAATATCAGTGAGTGTAAAAAGAGTAATGAGGGGAATAAAGATTTGACAGAAGGAACTATTAAATACTAGTGTTGGCAAACCTCAGTAAGCATGGTTGCTTTGCCTGACCTGGCTGGATTGGCAGCTATGTCCTACTCAGTGGTCAGTGAGGAACCCTACTTGTCCTGGGGTTTAAAGTTAAAAATGTGCCTTCAGAACAGAGATTTGCGTCCGTGTTATATACCAATGACCCAAGAGAAGCTGTGTTTTCTGTTCTTGTCCTCCAGACAAATCCTCTAAAAGTAGTGTCAGTGCCAGGACTGATGGTACCATCTGAGCTAATGCTGTCTGAGGTAGCGGGGTAACCACTAGTTTATGTCTAGGATTCTCTGCTACCTAATGAGCTTTTAGAAAGCATGCCTTACAAAGTCAACCTCTGCCATCATTTAGCAGAGCTTTTTTCCATGTTAAAAGTCATTGTAAATGTTGTTGACATATTAGTTTTATTGACTATGTGAAAATATCATGTAATATACATTACACTCCTTTTCTATTGCTCCCAGATTCAAACTCCTACCCATGTGTAACATTAAATTCTTTATTCTTTAAAATACATCAATTGAAGTATGTATTTTTCTTATATTCATTGGAACATAATCAGAGTCTCAGTGTCAAGTCCCTTAAATAAAACTGAATTCATCCTTGCTGCACCCTTGCACCACCCCCAAGAAGAAGCCATCAGTCCTGAAGAGCTTTATACTTGAACACCTTGATCACAGTTTTTCTTATATCTTTATTTATTACTATTTTTTCATTTCTATCCCCTCTGCTGCCCCCTCCCCTTTCCTTCCAGTCCCACCCAGGCTCCTTCATCTACCCCTATGCCCTTTCTCTAGTTCCATGATAAGGAAGGCCCTCCTCCCCTTCTATCTGAACCTACCTTATCAATTGTCATCAGGCTGGCTGCATCATCATCTGGGGCCTGATTTTCAGGCCATTGTTCTCCTTGTGGCCTCAATTGCCTCTCCTTATGACACTCTTCCTTTCTCCTCTCTGGCAGGCTTTCTAGAGCTCCCAGAGGAAGGAGAATTTCATAGGGAAATCCCATTTAGATCTTTGTGTTTGAAAGTCTCTCTCTGCATAATATCAGATGGACTGTGGGTCTCTGTATGCAATCTCATTTGATGCAGAACGAAGCATCACTTTGGAAGCAAGAACATGACATTGATCTATCCATTGAGGGCAGAGAGCAACATATTATAAAAACAACAGCCTGGGTTGATTACAAATTCAAAAGGATGTCTTGGCCCAACAACCCACTTAGCTGCCATTCAACCCCACTGCTGGAAGATTGGTTTGGTCACAATAGATGGCTTATTGGAACTTAACCTCCCACTATAAGGAGATCTCCTAATAAGTGAATACATACCATATTCATCTTGCTCCATTTCACTTACTTCACACAGGATGATTTTTTTCCTGGTTTCATCTATTTGCCTGAAAAGATCTTGTTGTCATTTTCTTAGCTGAATAACACTCCATTTTGATATATTTCACATTTTCCATAAAGGAGATTGTCAGTCCTGTCTTTGGAATTTTCTGGGACTTTAATCATTGTATTGAATGACAAACTTTAAGAATAATAATTTACTTTAGGATAAAATTATGCCCATCTTCTTCCACTTCTTGGTGATTTGAATTGCAATGTCTCCTCGAAGCCCATTTATTTACAAGTGGAGTCCCCAGTGAGGAAATGTCTGGTTAGGGTTATCAGGTATGGGCTTGTTAGATAATATAATTACTTTTGTTTCCCTAATATCCTTCTCAGGCCTTTAGTCTTTTGTATACCAGAGGGCTATTGATTTTTTTTCAGTTAATTTTGTATCAAGTCACTTTGCTAAAGGTGTTTATCAGCTGTAGGAGTTCCCTGGTAGAATTTTTGGGGTCACTCAGGTATACTATCATATCATATGTAAATAATGATACTTTGACTTCTTAGTTTGTGATTTGTATACTTTGTTCCCCTTCAATTATCTTATTGCTCTAACAAGGACTTCCAGAACTATGTTGAAGAGATATGGAAAGAGTGCGCAGCCAATCAGCACATAAAAGAATCTTGGGGTTTCCATGGAGATGAGTAAACAAACTTTCTCTGATCCTGTGCACACTTGACATTTTCTTCTGAATCCCAACAACCCTTAACTCATTTCTTCATGGAGATTCTGCACATTCAGGGCTGTTTACCTCTGTGACAATCTCCGGTAAGAAAGGAAAGTTTAATGGTTTTTTAATTGGACAGCTTCCTAAGTAGGAAAGTTTCAAAGTGATGTGGGATTAAGGGGATGTATAGAATGACAATTGAGTCTCACACTGTAGTGTTTCATCTGAAATTTCCTAGGTTGTGACTTTGAACTGAGCAGTTACTGGTATATTCAATGAATGTACCTTTAACTTTTTATTGATATAAATGCTGACAGGGTCTACAGTTTCCTGGGATATTGAGTCTTTAAGAACAGGTAAAAGAAAAGGAAACCAGACAATTCCCAGACTGGTCTAGCTGAAACAATGACAATCGGTGAGTGGAAAAGGAGAACTTAGGGGCAATAAATTATTTGGAAGTTGATACTGTTCCTCTATGAGCAGGGTTGCCTTGGCTGACCTTCCTGGATAGGCATCCATGTCCTAGTCTTGGATCAGTGGGGAACTTTCCTGTTCCTGAGGTTTGCACTGCAAACTGGGCCTTCAGCAAAGAGAAATGGTTCCTTGTTATATTCCCAGGACACAAGAGGAGCAGTATTTCTTGCTTTTGTCTTCCAGAGAAAGACTCTAAACCTAGTGTTAGTGTCAGGGCTGCTTGTTCAGAGGTGCCAACTGAGGGGTCTGAGGTAGTTGGGTAACCAACAGTTCATGGCTAAGATGCTGTCCTCCACTATGAGTTTCTGGAAAACAGGCCTTATAGAGTCAAACTCTGTCCTCCTTTTTCTCCATGTTAAAAGTCATTGTCAACATAGTATTTTTTATGCGGGACTTTTATATAATGTACATTTTAATCCTATTCCATTGCTCCCAGGTTCAAATTTCTACCCATGTTTCACACTAAAATTTGTTTTTCCTTAAAATACATCAATTGAAGTATGTGTTGTTCATATACTCATTAGAACATGATCAGAGTCTCCCTTAAAGAAAACAGAGTTCATCCTTGCCACACCCTGGCACCACCCCCAAGAAGAAGCCATCAGTCCTGAAGATCTCTATAATTCATCACCTTGATCATAGTTTTTCTTATGCATTTATTTACTAGGATTTATTCCCTTTGTATTCCCCTTCCTCCCCCTCCCTATTCTACTTCCGGTCCCACCCACCCTCATTCTTCTACCCTATGCCCTTTCTCTAGTTCTCTGATTTGGAAGGACTTTCTCCCCTTCTATCTGACTATAGCTTATCAGGTCTCATCAAGGCTGGGTGTATCCTCTTCCTGTGTGGTCTGATTATCAGGGCATTTTTCTCCTTGTGTCCTCAATTCCCTATACTTATGACACTCCTCTTGCCTCTTCTCATGCAGGCTTCCCAGAGCTCTCAAGGTAGGGAGACTTTCATAGTGAAATCCCATTTAGAGGTAGGTGTTTTAAGGTCTATCTCTGCCTAATTTTGAACTGTGGGTCTATGTATGCAATCCCATTTGATGTAGAATAAAGCATCTTTGTGGATCCATGAACACTGCATTAATCTGTTAGTTGAAGGAAGAGAGCAATGTATTTTAATAACAATAGCCTGGGTTGCTTGAAAATGTTTTCTTGTGTGTACTAGCCAGCAACTCAATTAGCTGCCATCCATACACCTTCGTGGAAGACTGGCTTGGTCACAATAGATGGACATTTGGAACTATATCCCCCTGAAATAAGAGACCTCCTACTATGTGACTACATACCATATTTGTCTTTCTGTACTTTAGTTAATTCACCCATGATGATTTTTCTTGGTTCCATCCATTTGCCTGAAAATATCATGATGACATTTTCTTAGCTGAATAATACTCCATTATGGAAATTTTAAACATTTTCCCTAAATGAAATTGTCAGTTCTGTTCTTTAGAACTTGGAATTTGCTGGGACTTTAATCAATTTATTGAATGAAAAATTATCAGGATAACTACATTTTGTTAGCCTACAAGTTGATTATCTTCTTCCATTTCCTGGTGATTTGAATTGCAATGTCACCTTGAAGCTCATCATTTTGAATCCCTAGTGAGAAATTGTCTGGAAAGCGTTAGGAGTTATGAACTTCTTAGATAATATAATTCCTATTGGATTTTTATTATAGGAGGGTGTACTTTGAGTTTGATATGCCAATGAAAGTGACCATACAAAATGGAGTCTCTGTCTCTAGGTCTCTGTCACTTTATACCTTTTTTTGTTGTTGTTTTGTTTTGTTTTGTTTTGGTCTAGGTCTATCCATTTCTGAATCTGTCCTTCTAGCTATTTCTCTCTCTGTCTCTGTCTCCCTTCCTCTGCCTGCTGCTTGTGGTTCAGTTTAAAAAGCTCTTAGTTCGGTTGAAGGATTACAACAAGGATTACAACATGCTTGCTGACATGACATCTTGGATGGTCTCTGTAAAAATATAAGCAATGTCCTAATTAAAAGTTTTTTTGATCAAAGAATTGCCTTGGTCAAGAAGCATTTTCCAGTAAGTAATTCACTGACTGAAGACATATCTGTGCATTTAACAAATAATAATGGAATCTGTGATTACTTAAAAGTCACATGTCAAGGAAACATGACTTTAGTAATGACCACTTAAAAGAAATATGTAACACTTTTGCTGAACTAAGTGTCTTGGACACAGGAATCGTCACCTGTTCCTTATGTTATTTTAGCTGCCCAGATGGAGGCATGCAGGGCTGCTCAGCCTTTCTCTCAATCAGGCTTTCCATTTAGCCCTTTTGCTAACTGGCTCCTGAAAATCTTTCTGGTTTTCACCAGTTTCATGACATAATTCTCAATCTCAGCCAATCAACTCCTCAGAAATTCTTGTGTATCCCATGGAGATGACTACACAAACTTTCCTCAGTGTCCAGTATCTCTGACCCGGTTCACACCTGACATTTCCTTGTGAAACCCGAAAAGCCTTTATCTCATCACTTTATGCAGATCCTACACATTTACTCCTGTTTACCTCTGTGACAATCTCAAGTAGGAAAAAAAGAATTTTATTGTTTATTTAACTGGACAGCTTCCTATGTAGGGAAGATTCAAAATGATGTGGGTTTAAGGGGAATGTACTGAATGACAAGGTGATCTTCTGTGGTCTTGGATCTGGATTTTCCTTGGTGTGGCTTTGAACTGCGCATTTACTGGTGTATTCACTAAATGTACCTTTACATTCTTACTGATATAATAGACTGGCAGAATCTAGGGTTCCCTATGTTATTGATTCTTTAAGAGTAGGGAAAAGAGAAGGAAACCAGACAATTCCTGGGCCTGATTTGGCTGAAACAGAGAAAGATCAATGTATGTAAAATTATAAATGAGGGGCAATATACTCTTTGAAAGCTGGTGTTGTCCAAAACTACTGTTGTCAACCCTCTATGAAGAGGGATGCCTTGACTGACCTGCCTGGATTTGCAGCTGTGTCCTTCTCCATGGTTAGTGAGAAATCGTCCTGGTCCTGGGGTTTAGAGTTAAAACTAGGCCATAGGACAGAGAATTGGGTTGGTGTTATAGGCCTAGGACACAAGAGGAGCTGTGTTTCCTGCTGTTGTCTCCAGAAAAACCCTCTAAATGTAATGTTTGTAACAGGACTAGTTCAGAAATTCCACCTGCACTCATGGGGTCTGATGTGGCTCAGTAAACACTAGTTCATGGCTCTGATTCTCTGATACATATTGAGTTCCTGAAAAGCATGCCTTACACAGTCAAACTTTGCCCTCCTTTTGTGGAATCATTTTTTTCCATGTTAATACTCATTATAAAAATTGTTAACATAGTATTTTCATTGATTATGTGGTATTTTCACATAACATACATTACCTTCCTTTTCCGTGGCTTCAAGTTTCAAATTCCTACCCATGTGTCACACTAAAAATTTGTTTTTCTATAAAATATTTCAATTGAATTATGGGTTGTTATATACTCATTGGAATTTGATCAGCCATGGCCCTTAAAGAAAACTGAGTTCATCCTTGCCACACCCTGACACCACCAAAAAATGGAAGCCATCAGTTCTGAAGAGTTTTATACTTCATCACCTTGATCACAAATTTTCTTATGTATTTATTTGTTTTGTTCACTTTGTATCACCTCTGCTGGTCCATACAGAATGGAGTCATCTGTATGACTGAGTCATCTCAGTCTCTGCCACTTTATATTTTTGTTTCTGTCTGTGTTGTTTTCTCAATTTCTCAATCACTTTCTCTACCTCTTTTTCTCTCTGTCTGTCATTCTCCCTCTCTCTCCATTGCCATTTGTGTTTCAGTAGGAGAAGATCTCTGATCTGATGAAGGACTGCAAGAAGATGACTGCATGCAGACCTGACATCCTGGATAGTCTGTAGAACTATAAGCAAGGTCCCAATTAAATGCTTTTTATTCAAAGTGTTGTCTTGGTAGTGAACATATTTCCTGTAAGCAATTCACTGCCTAAGGACATATCTGTGCATTTAACAGATTATAATTTAATCTGTGATAATGTAAAACTCACATGTCAAGGAAACGTGACTTTACTAATGACCATTTAAAAGGAATATGTGACACTTTTCCTGAACAAAGAGTCTTGGACACTGGAACTTACATCTGTGTGTTGTGCTTTCAGGTGCCCAGTTTGAGGAATGTAGGGCTGCTCAGGCTTTCTCTCAAGAAGGCTGTCTACTTGGCCCTTTTAATAACTGGCTCCAGAAACTCTTACTGGCTTTAACCTTTTGCATGGCATCATTTCCATCTAAGCCAATCAGCACCTGAGAGAACCTTGAGGTTTCCATGGAGATGATTAAACAAACTTTCCACAGCGTCCAATATCTCTGATAATGTGCATATGTGACTTTTTCTTGTGATACCCATCAAGCCTTTATCTCATCTCTTTTTCCAGATCTCACACCTTTATTCCTGTTTATCTCTGTGACAATATCAGGTAGGAAATGAAACTTTAGTATTTATTTAATTGGACAGCTTCCTAAGTAGGCAAGCTTCAACATGATGTGGGATGAAAGAGAAAGTGCTGAATTACAAAGTGATCTCCTACTGTGATGTTGGATCTGAAATTTCCTAGGTTGTGACTTTGAACTGAGCAGTTACTGACTTACTGCCTAAATGTACCTTCACAATCATATTGATATAACAGGCTGTCAAGGTCTAGGGTTTCCTGAGCTATTGAATATTAAGAGCAGAGGAAAGAGAAGGAAACCAGATAATTGCTTGGACTGGTTTGCCTAAAAAAGTGAAATATCTGTAAGTGAAAAAGGAGAACTTAGGGGCAATAAATGATTTGACAGCTGGTACTCTTCCATATCAGTGTTGCCAACCCTATATGATCAAGGTTGCCTTGGCTAATCTGACAGGATCAGCAGCTGAGCCCTACCCAGTTGTCAGTGAGTAACCCTCTTGTTCATGTGGTTTACAGTTATTCCTGGGTTTTCAGGATAGAAAAATAGGTCTGTATTATGCGCATAGGACACAAGAGCAGCTGTGTTTCCTTCTGTGGTTCTTGAGACAATCCCTCTAAACATACTGTTAGTGCTTGTTCAGAGGTGTCACCTGAGCTCATGGGGTCTGAGGTAGCTGGGTAACCATAGGTTCATGGCTGAGAGTCTCTGCTACATTGAGTTCCTGGGGAGCATGCCATAAAAATTCAAACAAAAGCCCTTCTTTAGAGGAATCTTTTCTCCATGTTAAAAGTCACTGTAAAAGTTTTCAACAAATTATTTTACTGAATATGTGGGAATTTCATATAACAAATATTATAATTCTTTTTTATTGCTCCCAGCTTTAAATGCGTCACCCTAATTTTTTTTCTTTAAAATACATCAATTGATGTATGTGCTGTTCATATACTCATAGGAACATGATCAGATTCTCATAGCCAAGTCCTTTAAAGACAACTGAGTTCATCCTAACTATACCCTGGTACCACCCCCAAGAAGAAGCTGTAAGTCCTGAAATGCTCTATACTTCATCATCTTGATCAGTTTTTCTTAGGTATTTATTTATTTGGATTTGTTCTCTTTGTATCCCCTCTCCTGGCCCCTCTCTCATCTACTTCCAGTTCTACCCTCTTTCTTCTACCCTTATGCCTTTCTCTAATTACCTCTTTCTATCTGACCCCAGCTTATCAGGTCTCATTAAGATTGGCTTCATCATTTTCTCCTGCGGCCTGATTCTCTGGGCACTGTTCTCCTGTGACCTAAATTCCCTCTACCTATAACAGTCTTTCTGCCTCCTCTCCTGGAGGCTTCCAGAGCTCTGACGTGAGGGAGAATTTCATAGTGAAATCCCATTTAGAGCTGGGTGTTTTAAGGTCTCTCTCTGCATAATATTGGATTGTGAGTGTCTGTATGGAATCCCATTTGAGGAAGAAGGAAGCATCACTGTAGATACATAAACATGGGACTGATCTATAGGTCGAAGGCAGAGAGCAACATATTTAAATAACAACAGCCTAGGTTGCTTGAAAATGTCCTTAAGATGCCCTGGCCTCACAACTCAACTAACTGTTACCCAATCAACCAAGTTTAAGACTGGTTTGTTCACAATAGATGGCCTTTGGAACTTTATCCTCCACTATTAGGAGACCTCCTAATAAGTGAATACAGTCCATATTTTCTTTCTCCATTTTAGTTACTTCATCCAGGATGATTTTTCCTGGTTTCATCCATTTGCCTGAAACTATCATGATGTCACTTTCTTAGCAGAATAATACTCTATTATGGAAATATTCCATAATTTCCCCAATGGAGATTGTCAGCCCTGTTCTTTAGAGCTTGGACGTTTCTGGGACTTTAATCATTGTATTGAATCATTGTATTGAACAAACTATGTTCTTTTAGCCTAGAAGTCCCTCCATCTTCTATCACTTCCTCGTGATTTCAATTGCAATATCTACTTGAAACTCATCTATTTACATGTTTAGTCCCCACTGAGGAAATTTCTTGGGAGGGTTAGGAGGTATGGCCTAGATAAATAATATAATTTCTATTAGAGTTATAATATAGGAGGGTATGTTTTGAGGTTGATATGCCAGTGAAATTGAGCAGAAAGAATGGAGTCTCTGTCTCTCGGTCACTTTATATATATTTTTTTCTGTCAGTCTCAGTCTCTCTATTTTCTATATCTGTCTCTCTAGCTCATTGTATCTTTCCTTTCACTCTCTCTCTCTCTCTCTCTCTCTCTCTCTCTCTCTCTCTCTCTGCCTGACAGTGTGGTTCAGTATGAAAAGCGCTTAGTTCTGCTGAGGGACTAAAAAAAAGATGTGTGCTTGCTGATGTGTCATCCTTGATGTTCTCTTTAAACATATAAGCATGGTCCCAATTATAAGCTTTTGGTTCAAAGAGTTGCTCTCCACATGGAGCAGTTTTACAATAAGTAATTCACTGAGGACATGTCTTTGCATTTAATAAATAATAATGGAGTCTGTGATTATGTGAAAAATCACGTGTCTAGAATGCGTGACTGTATTAATGACCACTTGAAAGAAATATGTGACATTTTTCCTGAACTAAGAGTCTTAGACACAGGAACTGTTATCTCTGGGTTGTGTGCTTTCAGCTGGTAGTGTGCTTTCCAGACTAACACATATAGGGCGTCTCAGCCTTTCTCTCAGGCAGGCTGTCCACTTGGCCCTTTAATAACTGGCTCCAAAAACTCTAACTGGCTTTCCCCTGTTTCATGACATCATTCTACTTTTTAACAAATCAGCATCTGAGAGAATCTTGAGGTTTCCATGAAAATGAGCAAACAATCTTTTGTCAGTGTCCAGTATCTCTGATCCTATGCACAGGTGACCTCTTCTTGTGAAACCCAACAGGCCTTTATCTCACCCCTTTATCCACATCGTACACCTTTACTCCTGTTTACCTCTGTGCCAATGTCAAATAGTAAAAGAATCTTTAATGTTTATTTAATTGGACAGCTTTTAAATAGAGAAGTTCAAAGTGACATGGGATTAAAGAGCTGTATGAAATGAGAACTCCTACTGTTGTCTTGAATCTGAAATTTCCTAGGTTTTAATTTTGAACTTGGCAGTTACTACCATAATCACTAAATGTACCTTCACATTCTTATTGATATAATAGGCTGGAAGGATCTAGAATTGTCTGTGGTACTGAGTCTTTAAGAGCAGGGAAAAGATAAGGAAACCATATAATTCCTGGGCCTGATTTAGCTGAAACAAAGAAAGATTAGTGTATGTAAAATGAGAACTGAGGGGTAATAAACTCTTTGACAGCTAGTGCTGTTTTACACTAGTGTTGCCAATACAGTATGAGCAGGGTTGCCTTGGCTGACCAGGCTGAATTGGCAGCTATATCCTACTCAGTGGTCAGTGAAGAACCTTCCTGGTCCTGGAGTTTAGAGTTAAAACTGGGCCATGAGGACAGAAAATATGTCTGTGTTATATGCCTAGGACACAAGAGCAGCTGTGTTTCCTTTTATGATCCTCCAGAAAAACTGTATGGATAGTACCAGGACTGCTTGTTCAGAGGTGCCACCTGACCTCTTGGTGTCTGAGATAGCTAGGTAAACACTAGTTAATGGCTTACAAAGTCAGAATCTGCCCTCCTCTAGTGGAATCTTTTCTCCATGTAAAAGTAGTCAACATATTAGTTTTCTTATTTGGATATTTCATATAATGTATATTATACTACTTTTCCCTTTCTCCAGGTTCAAATTCCTACCCATGAGTGACAAAAAATTAAATACATCAATTGAAGAATGTGTTATTCATATACTCATTGAAACATAATTAGAGTCTCAGTGCCAGGTCCCTTACAGAAAACTGAGTTCATCACCTTGGGGTGCCACCACCCCAAGAAGAAGACATCAGTCCTGAAGAACTCTATACCTCATCACCTTGATCACAGTTTTTCTTATTTTTTTATTATGCTTTGTTTACATTGTATCCCCTCTGCTGCCCTCTCATTCATCTTCTTCCAGTCCCACTAAGTCTCCTTCTTCTCCACCTTTACAATTTCTAAATTTTCCCTGATAGTTGTGGTCTTCCTCCTGCTTCTATCTGATCCTAGCTATCAGGTCTCATCATCTTCCTCTGTGACGGGATTCTCAGGGCTTTGTTCTCCTTGTGTCCTCAATTCCCTTTACTGATGACACTCTTCCTGCCTTCTTTCCTGTAGGCTTCCCAGAGCTCTGAAGGAAGGGAGAATTTCATAGGGAAATCCCATTAATAGCTGCTGTTGTAAGGTCTCTCTCTGCATAATATCAGACTGTGGGTCTCTGTATGCAATTTGATTTGATGAAGAAGGAAGCATCTTTGTGGATCTAAGAACTTGGCAATGATATATCAGTTAAGGGCAGAGAGCAGCATATTTTAATAACAACAGATTGGGTTCCTTGAATATTTCCATAGGATGCCCTTGACCCTTGTTGATAGTTATTAATATTTACTATTGAAATAATTTTAGTTAAGCAGCGGTTATTCCTAAACCAGTTCTATACCCAAATCACAATACAGAGACCACGATTTATTTAATTAACCTAGAGCACAATGCTGGGCAATAGTTATTCCATCCTAAACCTCCAAGACCACATAGATTCCTACCATTTAGATTTCACTCATTATAATTGCTTTTGGTGATATCTTAGGTATGGTCCATCTCTACATGTGGTTCCAAGACCTCTCCTGATTCTCCAATTTTCCTCCCCTGCTTCCTTCCTCTTCCACCCATTGTGGACCAGGATGTCCCACCCTATCCTCTCCATTGCTCAGCATTGTAGCTGGTTGTTTTATTGAAAATACAGAGAACAAATGGTGGCATGTTTACAGAAACTTGAGACAGGTGATGCACAGAATAAGCCATCACATTTCAATTTCTGGATGGAAACCAAAGAGTGGGGGACAGATATAAGCATTTGAATGAACAAAGGTAATATGTATATATTCCAAAAAGACATTGTACCAACAATTTATTTACTTATTTATTTTATATATAAATATATATAATACTGTATATAAATATATAAAATACTATATATATATATACAGATTTCTGCCTGCATGCTGAAAGAGGGCACCAGATCTTATTATAAATGTTTGTGAGCCACCTTGGTGTTTCTGGGAATTAAAGAAGGACATCTGTAAGAGTAACATGTTCTTTATTACTCAGAGGTAATGTTCTTTACCTCTGAGCTGCATCTCTAGCCATGTCCCCAAATTTCTTTAGTTCATATTCATTAAATTTTCAGTGTCATAGTAACATTGTGTCATAATAACTCTGAGATGTTACAATAGCATGGTGAAATCATAAGTCCATTTGGAAGTCACAATAATAATGTGAGCTCATAATATCATTGTGATGTCATAATACCATTGTGAAATCATAAAATAATTAGGATGTCATGATATTAATTGTAATAATAACATTGTGATTTAATAATAATATGATTATGTCATAAAATCTTTGTAATGTCATATCATTGTAATATCATAATAGCATTGGGATCTCATGACACCAGTGTGATATTATCACCAATGTGATATTATAATAATATTGGGATGTCATAAGGCCAATATGGCATCATGGCATAGTAATCTCATACTATTGTGATGTCATAATAGCATTGTGATATCATCATAATATTGTGATGTCATAATACCATTTGATGATATAATAGAACTGTGATGTAATCATAGCATTGTTTGAATTAATAGTATCGGGATGTCCTCATGGCATTGTGATGTCCTCATAGTATTGAAATGTAATAATATCATTGTGAAGTCATAATACCATTGTAAAGTCATAACATAATTGTAATGTCATAATACAATTGGGCTTAATAATACCACTTGGATATCATACCACTGTGATGTCATAATATCACTGGAATGCCATAATAGCATTGTGAAGTAAGGATACCTTTGTGATAGCATAAAAGCATTGTGATGCCATAATACCATTGTGAGGTCATAAAACATTGTGATGATAAATTAGCATTGTGATGTCATTATACATTTATGATGTCAAAATTCCATTGTACCGTATGATATCATCATTGCATTGGGATGTCATAATAACATGGTGATATCATAAAAGCATTGTGTGTCAAAATTCCATTGTGATGTCATACCACAACATGTCATAATAATATTGTGATATGATAATAGCATTGTGCTGTCATAATAGCATTGTGCTTTCATAATAGCATTATGAAGATATAATAAAATTTTGATGTCATAATAGCAGTGTGATAATATCATTTTGATGTAAAAAATTCCATTGTGTTGTCATACCACAATCATGTTGAAATAGAATTTTTGTGTAATAAAAGGATTGTGATGTCATAATATTTTGATAGCATAATAGCATTGTTATGTCATTATACCATTATGATGTCTTAATAACATTGTAATGTCATAGTAGCATTGTGAAGTCATAATACCATTGTGATAGAATAATAGCATTGTGTTGTCATCATAGTACTGTGATGTAATAATAGAATTAGGATGTCAAAATAGCTTTGTCGTGTCCTAATACAATGTGATATCATATCATTGTGAAGTTATAATAGCATTTAGATGTCATATGATTGTGATGTCATAAAAGCTTTTTTTATGTCATAATAGCTTTGTGTTGTCATAATAGCATTGTTACTTCATAATACCATTAAGATGTCATAACACCATTGTGATTTCATAAAACCACTGTGATGTCATATCATTGCAATGTCATAATAGCTTTTAGGTGTCATACATTTGTGTTGTCATAATAGTATTTTTAGGTCATAATAGCATTGTGATGTCCTAATATTTTTGTAAAGTCATATAGTTGCGAAGACATAATAGAATTGTAATGTCATTATTCCATTGTGATATTGTAACCCAATCATGTCATAATAGCATTGTGATGTCACCATAACATTGTTAATTCATAACTACATTGTGAAGTCATAATAGCATTTTGAGGTCAAAATTCCATTGTGATATCATACAATAATCATGATGTTATAGCATTGTGATGTCTTAATAACACGTTGATGTCATAATACCAGTGTGAAGTGATAATACTCTTGTGATGTTATAATAGCATTGGGATGTCATGATGAATTTTGATGTCATTATGGCTTTGTGATGTCCTAATAACATTGTGATGTCATCATCGCATTGTGATATTTTAATATCATTGTGAAGTCATTCTGCTGGGAAGTCATAATATCATTTTGATATCAAAAATCCATTGTGATATCATATGCCATTTATGTCTTAATACCATTATGAATTCATAATACTATTTCACGATGATAATAGCATTGTGATGTCATAATACAATTGTGAAATCATAATATAATTTAAATGTCATAAAAGTATTGTTATATCATAATTGCATTTTGATGTCATAATGAAACTGTGATGTTAAAATTCCATTGTGATGTCATCATAACAATGTATATTTCCATTTCAGTATATTTCCATTAGTCATAATAGAATTCATAATAGAAGTCATAATAGAATTGTGATATCATAATACCATTTGACTATTATGACAAACTTTTTATGTCATAATACCACTGTGATGTCATAAGTGCACTATGATGTCATGACACCATTGTTATGGCATAATACCATTGAGATGTCATAATAAAGTTGTAATATACTTTAATATATTACATATTATAATATTTTATAATATGTCATAATATACTTGAGATGTCATAATATTGTTAAGTCATAATACCATTGTAAATTAATAATACCATTGTGATGTCATGATAACAATTTGAAGTCATGATATAAATATGATATCATAAAAGCATATTTAGGTCATAACCCTATTATGATGTCATAATAGCATTGTGATGTCATCATAGCATTGTGTTGTTGTCACATCCTTGTTGTTATAATGTTCTTTTGAAATGTATACACATTATCCTTGTTTATTCAAATGCTGATTTCTGCCACCCACTCTCTGGTTTCCATCTGGATAGTTCATTGTGATACTTATTCTAATCATCCTGTCTCAACTTTATGTAAACAGGCCAGAATAAAGCAACTAGCCATATGTGGAGAGATAGGCAGAAGAGATATCTAGGCACTTAACAAATAATAATGGAATCTGTGATAATGTAAAACTCATATATCAAGGACATGTGAATTTATTAATGACCACTTGAAAGAAATATATGACACTTTTCCAGAACTAAGAATCTTGGACACAGGAACTCTCATCTCTGGGTTTTGTGCTTTCAGCTGCCCATATTGAGGCATATAGGACTGCTCATCCTTTCTCTTAAGCAAGTTCCTTTGCCCTCTTAATAAGTGGCTCCTGAAACCCTTACTGAATTTCACCTATTTCATGACATTATTCTCCCTCTCAGCCAATCAGCACCTGAGATAATCTTGAGGTTTCCATGGAGATGAATGAACAAACATTCTTCAATGTCCAGAATCTCTGATCCTGTGCATACTTGACTTTTTCTTGTAATCCCCAAGAAATATTCCCTCCCTTTATCCAGACCACATAGCTTTACTCCTTTGTGACAATGCCAGGTAGGAAATGAAACTTTAATGTTTATTTAATTGTACATCTTCCTAAGTAGGGAAACTTCAAAGTAATGAGGAAAGAAGAGGAATATAACAAATGACAAGATGGTCTACTACTATGATCGTGAATCTGAAATTTCCTACGTTGTGACTTTGAACCAACCAGTTACAGGCGAACTGACTAAATATACCATCACATTCTTATTGATATAATAGGCTGGCATGGTCTAGGTTGTCTTAGGTTATTGATTTTTTTAAGATCATGGAAAGTAAAGAAAACCAGACAATTCCTGGGACTGGTTTGGCTGGAAGAGAGAACATTCAGTGAGTGTAAAAGGAGAACTGAGGGGCAATAAATTCTTTGACAGCTGTTGCTTTTCGACACTTGTTTTACCAACCCACTATGAACATGGTTTACTTGGCTGACCAAGGTCAATTGGCAGCTGTGTCCTTCTCAGTGGTCAGTGAGGAAGTGTCCTGGTCCTGGGGTTTTCATTTAAAAAATGTTCCTTCATAACAGAAAATGGGTCCCTGTTGTATACCTAGAACAGAAGAAAGTTGTGTTTCCTGTTTGGTCCTCCAGACAAACCCTCTAAATGTAGTGTTCATGCCATGACTGCTTATTCAGAGGTTCTACCTGAGCTAATAGGGTCTGAGGTAGCTAGATAACCACTACTTACTTCATAGCTAGATTCTCTGCTACATAACGAGTTCCTGAAAAACATGCTTTACAAAGTCAAACTCTGCCCTTTTAGCAGAATCTTTTCTCCATGTTGATGTCATTATTAAAGTTGTCAACATATTTTACTGCAATTGTGAAATTTCATATAATATACATTACACTCCTTTCCATTGTTCCCAGGTACAAATTTCTTCCCATGGATCTCAATAAATTATTTCTTCTTTAAAATATATCAATCAAATTATGTGTTGATCATATAGTCAGTAGAACATGATCAGACTCTCCATGCCATGTCCCTTAAAGAAAAATGAGGTTATCCTTGCTGTACCCTGGTACCAACTCCAAGAAAAAGCCATAAATCCTGAAGAGCTCTATACTTCATCACCTTGGTCACAGTTTTTCTTATATATTTATTTTTATGATTTATTCATTTTGAATCCTGTCTGCTGCCCACTCCCCTTCTCCTTCCAGCCCCTCCCCACCAGCCTCCTTCAACTACCCCTATGCCATTCTCAGGTTCCTTGTAGGGGAGGCCCTCCTCACTCTTCTATCTGAAACTAGCTTATCAGGTCTTATCAAGGCTGGCTGCATCATCTTCCTGTGTGGCCTGAATCTCACAGCATTTTTCTCCATGTGTCTTTAATTCTCTGTAGTTATGACACTCTTCCTGCCTCCTCTCCTGCATGCTGCCAGAGCTCTGGAGGAGGGAAAATTTCATAGGGAAATCGCATTTAGGGCTGGGTGTTTTAACGTTTCTCTCTCTGCATAATATCATAATGTGGGTCTCTGTATATAATCACAATTGATGCTAAAGGAAGCATCTTTGTGAATATAAGAACATGATATTCATCTATCAGTTGAGGGGAGGGAACAACATATTTTAAAAACAACCACCTGGATTGCTTGAACATTTCTAGGATGACCTGGTCCAACAACTCAATTCACTACCACCAAATTCCCCTTGTGCTAGAGTGGTTTAATAACAATAGACAGCCTTTTGGAACTTTATTTCCAACTATTATGAGACCTCCTAATTAGTAAATATATACCATATTTGTCTTTCTGCATTTTAGTTATTCACCCAGGATGATTTTTCTTGGTTACATCCATTTGCCTCAAACTGTTCATGATATCATTCTCTTAGATGAATAAGACTCCATTATGGAAATATTCCACATTTTTCCCAAAGGAGATTTTCAGTCCTGTTCTTTAGTCCTTGGAATTTTCTGGGATTTTAATCATTCTATTGAATGACAAACTATCAGGATAACTATGTTCTTTTAGCCTAGAACTCCCTCCATTTTCTTCCATTCCTGGTGATTTGAATTGTAATGTCCCCTTGAAGTTCATCTATTTACATGTTTAGTCCCCAGTGAGAAAATGTCTGGGAAGTGTTTTGAGATATGGCACTGTTGGATAATATAATTCCTATTGGAGTTATATTTTAGAAGGGAATGCTGTAAGGTTGATATGTCAATGAAAGTGATCAGACATAATGGAGTCTGTGTCTCTCAGTATCTGTCACTTTATATCTTTTTTTCTGTTGGTCTTGTTCTATTTCTAAATCTGTCTTTCTAGCTCTTTTTCTATCACTCTCATTCTGCCTTTCTCTACCTGCTGCTTGTGGATCAGTATGAAAAGCTCTCATTTCTGCTGAAGGACTACCATAAGATGAGTGATTGCTGATGTGATATTATGCAGAGTCTAGTAAAAATGTAAGCAAGGACCCAATTAAATGATATTTATTCAAAGAATTGCTTTACTCAAGGAGCATTTTTACAATAATTCACTGACTGAGGACATATCTGTGCTTTTAACAATTAATAATGGAATCTGTGATAATGTAAAACTCATGTGTGAAGGACATGTGAATTTATTAATGAACAATTGAAAGAAATATTTTACACTTTTCCTAAACTAAGAGTCTTGGACACAAGAATTGTCATCTCTGTGATGGGTGCTTTTAGCTGCCTAGATTGAGGTATGTAGGGCCTTTCTCTCAAGGAAGCTGTCCACCAGGCCTTTTAAAATCTGGCTCCTGAAACTCTTACCGGCTTTTTATTTACCTTTTGCATGGCATCATTCTCCCTCTCAGCCGATCAGCACCTGAGAGAATCTTCAGTTTTCCATGGAGATGAGCAAACAAACTTTGACAGAGTCCAGGATCTCTGATCCTGTGCACAAGTGATTTTTTTTTCTTGTGAAAGTTAACAAGCCTTTATCTCATCCCTTTATCCAGATCCCACACCTTTACTCCTCATTACCTCTGTGACAATGTCAGGTAGGAAATGAAACTTTAATGTTCATTTAATTGGACTACTCCCTAAGTAGGGAATCTTCAAAGTGATGTGGGACAAAGGGGAATATACCGAATAAGAAGGTGGTCTCCGAGGGTGGGACAAAATGGTGGCGCTGGGAGTACTCTCATTCTGACCATCAGCACAGCAGGATCAGCACAGTGACCAGCAATCAGAACTCGTGGCCATAAAACACAGTGATTGTTTTTCCCAGGTGAGAGGATACCCCACTATGGGAGATTCAATCAGCTTTTAACTCACCCAGCTAAACCAAGGAAGAGATCCCGGCTCCACCAGATGCTTGGCTGCTGGCTGCCAGCCCCAGCCCTAGCCCAGAGCCTCAAGCCAGTGTCTTTGGTCACGGTCCCAGACTGAACCGTGTGCACCACACTATCAGAGACTAGAATTTTCATTCAAGAGATAACCCCACGGAGCAGGAAACAATTGGGAACATTGTGACCGACCTTAAGTCACCCAGACATCCCCTGGAAAAGACTCGGGTTCCACAGGCACCCTAGGAGCCAGCCAGGAGCCAGAGCCAGGGACCCAGGCTCAGGGACAGAGCCCTGCCTGCACACCTGATTTGCCACCTGAGATAAAACTGTGGGCACCAGGGCCCCAGCAAATGAGTTTCACTGTCCAGTGCAAACACACAGGGAAGGAAATGGCTGGTCCGATCTCAGAGCACTCAGCTGACACCCCCACCCTCAAAAGGTCTCTGGAAAATTACCCAGTTTAGGAGGACCAGGTTCCCAAAGGCCCGAAAGACAGACACAGGCAGTTTTTGCGACCAGCCAGCTGGCAGAGGCTGAGCAGTGTGCACCAGGGCAAAAAAAAAAAAAAAAGAGAGACTGGGAGTCCCTGTCTCCAGAGAATTCACAGGGAAGGAAGGAAACTGTACTGACTTAAATCACCCAATCCTTTCTTGGAAAAAGACTAGCAGACCAGCGGGGCTGACCCGCCATCACTCAGCTGTGCTCCAGACATAGGCACAAACAGTTGCTGAGCACCAGATGTCCAACTGGGTCACAACAGCTGATCATTAAATTTAAAGCAAGAAACCCAGAAACAGGGCAGCTGTCCTCAGGTCTTCCCTGGGTGAGAGGAGAACCCTCTTGACTAACAAAGACCACAGTTACCACTCAGGTCTATATCCCTGAGGTAAGCAGCAGCAACTCCTGAAAAAACACCAGCTATCCAGGGACTATAACCAAAAAGATGAGAAGACATCCTTCAGGAAAATCGAGCTTTCTGCAAAGGGGATTTTCTCCACCACAGGATCCCCAGGAACCACCAGAAAATAACCCCAAACACCTAAGATAGAACAATGGGTAGAGGCCAGCATAAAACCTCAAGGCACAAAAGACAGAGCAATATGGCATCTCCAGAACCCAGTTACCCAGGGGCAAGTAGCCATGGAAACACCAGCATAACTGAATTCCAAGAAGATGACCTAACAACTATGCTCAAGAAGATGATAACAGAGGAAACAGATAAGATACATAAAGACATAGAAGAAGATAAACTCAAACAGAATATTGCCATCCATAAAGAAATAGAGGAAGCTACAGCCAAACAGTTTATGGCCTTTAGAAAGGAAATGCTTAAAGCACTGAATGAAATAAAAGAAACAGAGTTGAAGGAACAAAAAAAAAAAAAAAACAAAAAAAAAACAGGAAAGTACAATTAGACAGGTGAAGGAAGTAAACAAAACAACTCAAGACCTTAAGATAGAATTGGAAAAATTAAAGAAAACACAAATGGAGGAAATAATGGAGATGAAGAACCTAGGGAAGAAAACAGGAACTACAGAGGTAAGCATAACCAACAGACTACAAGAGATGGAAGAAAGAATCTCAGGTGTAGAAGATACAATGGAAGAAATCAATGTATCTGTCAAAGAAAATGATAAATCCGAAAAAATCCTGACACAGACCATCCAAGAAATCCAAGACAATATGCAAAGACAAAACCTAAGAATAATAGGTATAGAGGAAAAAGAAGACTCCCTTCTCCAAGGCCCAGAAAATATTTTCAACAAAATCATTGAAGAAAATTTCCCCAAGCTAAAGGAGAGGCCAATTAGAATACATGAGGCCTACAGAACACCCAACAATTTGACCAGAAAAGAAAATCCTCCTGCCACATAATAATCAAAACAGTAAGTATACAGAACAAAGAAAAAAATATTAAAAGCTGCAAGGGAAAAACGCCAAGTAACATATAATGGCAAACCCATTAGAATCACACCTGACTTTTCAACAGAGACTATGAAAGCCAGAAGGGCCTGGACGGATATCATGCAGACCCTAAGAGAACACAGATGTCAGCCCAGGCTACTATTCCCTGCAAAGGCACAACATACCCAAATTTATGGGACACATTGAAAACAGTGCTCAGAAGAAAATTTATAGCACTAAATGCCTGCAAGAAGAAATTCGTAACATCACATACAAACAACTTAATGGCCCAACTGAAAACCCTAGAAAAAAAAAAGAAGCAAATACACCCAAGAGGAGCAGACGGCTGGAAATAATCAAACTAAGGGCTGAAATCAATCAACTAGAAACAAATAAAACTATCCAAAGAATCAATGAAACAAAAAGCTGGTTCTTTGAGAAAATCAACAAGATAGACAAACCCTTAGCCAAACTAATTAAAAAGCAGAGAGAAACTATCCAGATCAGCAAAATCAGAAATGAAAATGGGGACATAACCACAGACATTGAGGAAATCCAAACAATTATTAGGTCATACTACAAAAGCCTATATGCCACAAAATTTGAGAATCTAAATGAAATGGATAATTTTCTTGACAGATTCCATCTACCAAAACTAAGTCAAGATCAGGTAGAAAGACTGAATAGCCCTATATCTCCCAATGAAATCAAAGCAGTCATTAACAGTCTCCCCTCCAAAAAAAGCCCTGGATCAGATGGCTTCAGCGCAGAATTCTACAAGACCTTCAAAGAAGTGCTAACTCCAATTCTCCTCAAGCTATTCCACAAAATAGAAACAGAAGGAACACTACCAAACTCATTCTATGAAGCCACATTCACCTTAATACCTAAACCACACAAAGACCCAACAAAAAAAGAGAACATTAGGCCTATCTCTCTTATGAACATTGACACAAAAATACTCAATAAAATACTTGCAACCCGAATCCAAGAACACATCAAAGATATCATCCACCATGACCAAGTAGGCTTCATCCCAGGCATGCAAGGGTGGTTCAACATACGGAAATCCATCAATGTAATCCACTACATAAACAAACTGAAGGAGAAAAACCACATGATAATCTCCTTAGATGCCGAAAAAGCATTTGACAAAGTCCAACACCCATTCATGTTTAAAGTCTTGGAGAGATCAGGGATACAAGGCACATACCTAATCATAGTAAAGGCAATATACAGCAAGCCTATAGCTAACATCAAATTCAATGGAGAGAAACTTAAATCAATCCCACTGAAATCAGGGGCAAGACAAGGCTGTCCATTGTCCCCATATCTCTTCAACATAGTACTTGAAGTCCTAGCCAGAGCAATAAGACAACTAAAGGAGATCAAGGGGATACAAATTGGAAAGGAAGAGGTCTAAGTGTCACTATTTGCAGATGATATGATAGTATACATGAGCGACCCCAAAAATTCAACCAGAGAACTCCTTCAGCTGATAAACACCTTCAGCAAAGTGGCAGGATACAAAATCAACTCAAAAAAATCAGAAGCCCTCCTATATACCAAAGACAAAAAGGATGAGAAAGAAATTAGGTAAACAACACCCTTCACAATAGCCACTAATAACATAAAGTACCTTGGTGTGACTCTAACCAAGCAAGTGAAAGACCTGTTTGAGAAAAACTTCAAGTCTCTGAAGAAAGAAATCGAAGAAGATATCAGAAGATGGAAAGATCTCCCGTGATCATGGATTGGTAGGATTAACATTGTGAAAATGGCCATACTGCCAAAAGCAATCTACATACTCAATGCAATTCCCATCAAAATACCAGCTCAATTCTTTACAGACCTTGAAAAAAAAGATTCTCAGCTTCATATGGAGAAACAAAAAACCCAGAATCTCCAAAACGATCCTGTACGACAACAAATCATCTGGAGGTATCTCCATTCCTGATCTCAAGCTGTACTACAGGGCAACAGTAATAAAAACTGCATGGTATTGGCATAGAAACAGAAAGGAGGCTCAATGGAACCGCATAGAAGACCCAGAAATAAATCCACACACCTATGAATACTCGATATTCGACAAAGAAGCCAATTCCATTCAATGGAAAAAAGACAGCATTTTCAACAAATGGTGCTAAACCAACTGGATGTCTACATGCAGAAAAATGAAAATAGATCCATATTGATCACCCTGCACAAAACTAAAGTCAAAGTGGATCAAGGACCTCAACATAAATTCAGATACCCTAAATCAATTGGAAAAAAAAGTGGGGAACAGCCTATAACTCATTGGCACAGGAGACAACTTCCTGAACAGAACACCAACAGCACAGGCTCTAAGAGCAGCAATCAATAAATGGGACCTCATGAAACTGAAAAGTTTCTGTAAAGCAAAGGATACCATCATCAAAACAAAATGACTGCCTACAGATTGGGAAAGAATCTTCACTAACCCTTTATCTGACAGAGGACTAATATCCAGTATATACAAAGAACTAAAGAAGCTGAAAAGCAGCAATCCAAGTAATCCAATTAAAAAATGGGGAACAGAGCTAAACAGAGAATTCTCAACAGAGGAATATCGAATGGCAGAAAAACACTTAAAGAAATGCTCATCCTCATTAGCCATCAGGGAAATGCAAATCAAAACGACCCTGAGATATCACACCCATCAGAATGGCCAAGATGAAAAACTCAAGCGATAACACATGCTGGAGAGGTTGTGGAGAAAGGGGAACCCTCCTCCACTGCTGGTGGGAATGTAAACTGGTACAACCACTCTGGAAAGCTATCTGGCGCTTTCTAAGACAAATAGGAATAGTGCTTCCTCCAGACCCAGCTATACTACTGCTAGGTATATACCCAAAGTTTGTTCAAGTACACAAAAAGGACACTAGATCAACCATGTTTATAGCAGCTCTATTTGTAATAGCCAGAACCTGGAAACAACCCAGATGTCCATCAACGGTGGAATGGGTACAGAAATTGTGGTATTTTTATACAATGGAATACTACTCAGCAATCAAAAAGGAGGAAATCATGAAATTTGCAGGCAAATGGTGGGATCTAGAAAAGATCATTCTGAGTGAAATATCCCAGAAGGAGAAAGACAAACATGGGATATACTCACTTATATAGACCTATAAGATATGATAAACATAATGAAATCTATACACCTAAAAAAGATAATCAATTGAGTGGACATGGGGTAAGATGATCAATCCTCATTTAGAAAGACAGATGGGATGTGCATTGAACGTATGACAGGAGTCTAGTGAGCGCATCTGAAAGACTCTAACTAGCAGTGTTTTCAAAGCAAAGACTCATGACCAAACCTTTGGCAGAGTACAGGGAATCATAAGAAAGAAGGGGAGTTAGTCTGATGGGGAAAGGATAGGAGCTCCACAAGGACCAAATATATCTGGGCACAGGGTCTTTTCTGAGACTGACATTCAACCAAGGACCATGTATGGATATAACCTAGAACCTCCACTCAGATGTAGCCTGTGGTAGCTCAGTAACCAATTGGTTTCCCAAAGTGAGGGGAACAGGGACTATTTCTAACAGGAACTCAATGACTGGCTCTTTGGTCTCCCCACCCCCAAGGGGAGGAGGAGTCCTGTTAGGCCACAGAGGAGGGCTTTGCAGCCAGTCCTGAAGATACCTGATAAAACAGGATCAGATGAATGGGGAGGAGGTCCCCCCCCATCAGTGGACTTGTAAAGGGGCACGGTGGAGATGAGAGAGGGAGGGAGGGACTGGGAGGGAATGAGGGATCAGGACACGGCTGGGATACAGAGTTAATAAAATGTAACTGATAAAAAAAAAAAAGAAAGATTCTCAGGTGTAGAAGATACAATGGAAGAAATTGAAGTATCTGTCACAGAAAATGTTAAATCCAAAAAATTCCTGACACAGACTGTCCAAGAAATCCAAGACAATATGAAAAGGCAAAACCTAAGAATAATAGGTATAGAGGAAAAAGAAGACCCCCTTCTCCAAGACCCAGAAAATATTTTCAACAAAACCATTCAAGAAAATTTCCCCAAGTTAAAGAAGAGGCCAATAAAAATACATAAGGCCTACAGAACACCCAACAAATTTGACCAGAAACGAAAATCCTCCCTTCACATCATAATCAAAACAGTAAGTATACAGATCAAAGAAAAAAATACTAAAAGCCACAAGGGAAAAAGGCCAAGTAACATATAATGACCCATTACAATCACACCTGACTTTTCAAGAGAGAATATGAAAGCCAGAAGGGCCTGGACAGATATAATGCAGACCCTAAGAGAACAGAGATGTCAGCCCAGGCGACTCTATCCTGCAAAGCTATCAGTCCTCATAGATGGAGAAAACAAGATATTCAATGACAAAAACAAATTTCAACAATACCTACACACAAATCCGGCACTGCAGAAGACACTGGAAGGGAAAATAAATCCCCCAAAAATTAGCTTCTTTCAAGAAAACACAGGAAATAATTAACCTTACTACAGTAAAACAAAAAGCAACCAAGCACACAACCTGATGACCACAGCCAACATCAAAATCAAGGGATCTAACAGCCACTGGTCAATAATCTCTCTCAACATCAATGGACTCAACTCTCCAATAAAAAGACACAGATTAACAAAATGGATACATGAACAAAACCCAGCAATCTGTTGCATATGGGAAACACACCTAAGGCACAAAGATAGATATTACCTGAGGGTAAAGGGTTGGAAGACAACTTTCTAAGCAAATGGACACAAGAAGCAAGCAGGAGTAGCCATTCTAATATCTGATAAAATAGACTTTCAACCAAAATTAATAAGAAGAGATGGGGAAGGACACTTCATACTCATCAAAGGAAAATTTCACCAGGAAGACATTACAATCCAGAACATCTATGCCCCAAATACAAGAGCACCCACATTTGTTAAAGAAACATTGATAAAATTTAAACCACATATAGATCCCCACACACTGATAATGGGAGACTTAAACACCCCACTCTCAACAAAGGACAGGTCAACAAAACAGGAATTAAACACAGAAACAATGTCTCTGAGAGGTCATTAATCAAATGGACCTAACAGACATTTACAGAATTTTACACCCAAACACAAAAGAATTTACCTTCTTCTCAGCAACTCATGGAACCTTCTCACTAATATAAACATAAAACATAGGATAAACCCACTAAAATCTGTACATCTAAACAAACCAAGCAAAAGAGAGGACCCTAACTAAAACGCTCAATCCCCATCCTGAAAGGCAAAGAGGATGGACATCAGAAGAAGAAAACAGGAAACAACCTAGGAACCTGCCACAGAGGGTCTCTGAAAGCCTCTGCCCTGCAGACTATCAAAGTAGATGCTGAGCCGGATGGCCAACTGGTGGGCAGAGTGAATGGAATTTTACGTAAGAAGAGGGAAAAAACAAGAGCTGGAGAGGACAGAAACTCCACAAGGAGAGCAACAGAACAAGAAAATTTGAACACAGGGAACTTCTCAGAGACTCGTACTCCAACCAAGGACTTTTCATGGAGATAACCTAGAACCACCGCATAGATGTAGCCCATGGCAGTTTAGTGTCCAAGTGGGTTACATAGTGATGGGAAGATGGACTGCCTCTGACATAAACTGATTGGCCTGCTCTTTGGTCACCTCCCTCTGAGGGGGGAGCAGCCTTACCAGGCCACAGGAAGATAATGCAGCCATTCCTGATGTGATCTGTTAGACTAAGATCAGAAGGAAGGAGAGGAGGACCTCCCCTATCAGTGGACTTGGGGAGGAGCATACATACAGAAAGGGGAGGAAGTGTGAGATCGGGAGGGGAGGAGGGAGTGTCTTATGGGGGGATACAAAATGAATAAAGTGCAATTAAATAATAATAATAATAATAATAATAATAATAATAATAATAATAAAATCTTTAAAAATAAGAAGGTGGTCTCCAACTATGGTATTGAATCTGAAATTTCCTAGGTTGTGACTTTGAACTGAGCAGTTATTAGTGTAACTCTGTAAATGAATCTTCACATTCTTATGGATATAATAAGCAGGTAGAGTCTAGGGTTCGCTGCAGTACTGAGTCTGAAAGAACAGGAAAAAGAGAAGGAAACCAGATTAATTCCTGGGACTGATTTAGCTGTAACAGAGAAAGATGGGTTTCTGTACAAGGAAAACTGAAGGGCAAGATGTTATATGACAGCTGGGGTGCTATTTCACACTAGTGTTGTCAACCCTCTATGAACAGGGTTGCCTTGGCTGACCTAGCTGGATGGGCAGTTTTATCTTGATACTCAGTGATCAGTGAGAAAGCTTCCTGGTCCTGGGGTTTAATGTTAAAACTGGGGCATCAGGACAGAGAAATGGGTGGGAGTTATATGCCTAGGATACAAACACAGCTGCATTACCTACGGTGGTTCTCCAGACAAGCCCTCTAAATGTAGTGATAGAGAAGGATCTCCTTGTTCAGAAATGCCAACTTGAGCTCAGGGGGTCAGACATAGCTGGGCAATGACTATTTCAAGGCAAGGATTCTCTGCTACATAACGAGTTCCTGGAAAGCACGCCTGACAAAGTCAAATTATGCCCTCCTTTAGTGAAATAATTTCTCCATGTTAAAAGTGATTGTAAAAGGTGTCAACATATTATTTTTATTGATTATGTGGGAATTTCATATTGCATATATTACACTGTTTTCTATTGTTCCCAGGTTCAAATTCCTACCTTGTGCCACACTATTTTTTTCTGTAAAATATATCAATTGCAATAAGTGTTGTACATATATTCATTGGAAATAATTAGAGTCACAGTACTAAGTCCCTTAAAGAAAACTGAGTTCATCCTTCCTGAACACTGGCACCACCCCCAAGAAGAAGCCATCAGTCCTGGAGAGCTCTATACTTCATCTGAGGGGAGGGATAATTTCATAGGAAAATCCCATTTAGAGTTTGGTGTTTTAAGGACTCTTTCTGCATAGTATCGGACTGTGGGTCTCTCTACGAAATCCCATTTGATGCAGAAGGAAACATCTTTGCAGATTCAAGAACATGGCATTGATCTATCAGTTGAGGTCAGAGAGCAGCATATCTTAAGAATAACAGCCTGGATTGCTTGAAAAATTCAGTAGGATGCCCTGGCCCAACAATTCAATTAACTGCCATCCAATCCCCCTATGGAAGACTGGTTTGGTTACAAGAGATGTCTTGGAACTTAATCCCATACTATTAGGAGACCTCCTAATTAGTAAATACATACCATATTTGTCTTTCTGCATTTTAGTTGCTTCACCCAGAATGATTTTTCCTGGTTCCATCTATTTGCCTGAAAAGATCTTGTCATTGTCTTAGCTGAATAATATTCCTTTGTGGATATATTCCATGTTTTCTCCCAAGGAGATTGTCAGTCCTGTTTTTTAGTCCTTGGAATTTCCTGGGACTTTAATCATTGTATTGAATAACAAACTTTCAGGACAAAAATATTCTTTTAGCCTAGAATTCCCTCCATCTTCTCCTACCTCCTTGTGATTTGAATTGCCATGTCCCCTAGAATTCCCTCCATCTTCTCCTACCTCCCTAATTTCTTTCAGCCCTTTTATCTTTGGAATACAGGAGTGTTACTGATTATTTTTTTTAGTTAAAATTTTATCCAGCCATTTTGTTGAAGGCGTTTATCAGCTGTAGGAGTTCCCTAGTAGAATTTTTGGTTTCACTCAGATATATTATCATTTCATCTGCAAATAGTGTTACTTTGGCTTCTTCCTTTCTGATTTGTATCCCTTTGATCTCCTTCAATTTTCTTATTGCTCTATCAAGGACTTCCAGAACTATGTTGCAGAGATATGGAGAGAGTGGGCAGCCTTGCCCCTGATTTCATTGGGATTGCTTTAAGTTTCTCTCAGTTTTAATTTGATGTTGGCTACAGTGATATGCCTTGAATTCCTGATCTCTAATAGATGTTGGATTTTGTAAATGATTTTTCAGCATCTAAGGAGATCATCATGTTTTTTTTTTTTATTTTTTTAATATGGTGGATCACAATGATGGATTTCCATATACTAAACCACCCCTTCAAACCTGGGATGAAACCTACTTGGTCATAGAGGATGAAATCTTTTATGTATTTGGTATGACCCTAAAAAACAAGCAAGTCAAAGACTTGGATGAAAAAATTTTCAAGGCTCTGAAGAAAGAATTAGAAGGAGATATCAGAAAATGGAAAGATCTCCCATGCTCATGGCTTGGCAGGCTTAACATAGTAAAAATGGCTATCTTACCAAAAGCAATCTACAGATTTAATGCAGTTCCCATCAAAATACCAACAGACTTCTCTACAAACTTTGAAAGAAAAGTTCTCAACTTCATATGTAAAACATGAAACCCAGAATTTAAAAAACAATCCTTTATAATAAAAGATCTTCTGGAGTAACTCCATCCTTGATCTCAATGTAGATTAAAAAGCAATAATAATAAAAACTGCATGGTACTGATATAGAAACAGAATGGAGAATCAATGGACCTGAATAGAAGACCCAGAAATAAATCCATTCACTTATGGACACCTGAGTTTTGACAAAGATGCCAAAACCATAAAATGGAAAAAAAAAAGAAAGATAGCATTTTCAACAAATGATGCTGGTCTAGCAGGATGTCTACATATAGAAGAATGCAAATAGATCCATACTGATCACACTGCACAAAACTAAAGTCCAAGTGGATCAAAGACCTCAACATAAAACCATATGCATTAAATATGTCAGAAGAAAAAGTGGAGAACACGGACAATACAGGCTCTACAAACAACAATCAGTAAATGGGACTTCATGAAACTGAAAATCTTCTGTAAAGCAAAGGACACTGTCATCAAAACAAAATGAATGCCTACAGAATGGGAAAGAATCTTCACCAAGCCTCTATGGGAAAGAAGGCTAATATCCACTGTAAATAAGGAATGGATGAGAAATACTTAAAGAAATGCTCAACATCATTAGCCATCAGGGAAATGCAAATCAAAATTACCCTGAGATTTCACTTTCCCACCCATCAGAATAGCGAAGATGAAAAACTAAAGTGACAACACATTCTGGAAATGTTGTGGAGAAGAGGAACCCTCCTCCACTTCTGGTGGGAATGTAACCTTGTAAAACCACTCTGGAAATTATTCTTGTGTTTTTTCAGACAACTAGGTACAGTGCTTCCTCAAGATTCAGCTATACCACTCCTAGGCATATAGCCAAAAGAGGTTCAAGTACACAATAATAACTTTTTCCCAACCATGTTTGTAGCAGCTTTATTTGTAATAGCCAGAACTTGGAAAGAAACAGATACCCCCCCAACTGAAGAATGGATACAAAAATTGTGTTACAGCTCTACAATGCCATACTACTCCCCAATAAAAAACAAGAAAATAATGAAATTTTCAGGTAAATGGTGGGAACTGGAAGAGAGCTATCGCAGAAGCAGAAAGACACACATAGAATATACCCGCTCATATAGACATATAATATATGATAAAACTACTAAAACTGTACACCTAAATAAACTACTGAAGGGGGAGGACTCTGGCTAAAATGACCAATCCCCATGCCAAAAAGCAAAGACGATGGACATCAAAAAAAGTGAAAACACGGAACAAGTGAGGTGCCTGCCACAGAGGGCCTCTGAAAGGCTCTGCCCTAAGACTATCAAAGCAGATGCTGAGACTTATGTCCAAATGTTGGACAAAGTGCATGGAATCTATTGAAAGAAGTGGGAAATAGTAAGATATCTGATAGACTAGGATCAGAAGGAAGAGAGGAAGAGCTATCACTGTACTTGTGACGAGGCATGTGTGGACAAGAGGGAGGAAGGGTGAAATTGGGAGGGAGGTGGGAGAGGTTATGGGGGTATACAAAGTGTTGTATTATAGGAGGTTGAGCTTAGAGGTTATTACACCAATAAAAGTGACTAGACAGAAAGAAGTCTATGTCTCTTGGGGTCTGTCAATTTATATCTTTGTTTTGTTCTTTCTCAGTCTTAATATTTCTGAATATGTTTCTCTAGCTTTTTCTCTCTCTCGTCACCCTTTCTGTGCCTGCCACTTTTGGTTAAGTATGAAAAACTCTATGTTCTGCTGAAGGACGACAACAAGATGACTGCTTCTGATTTGACATGTTGGATGGTCTCTGTAAAAATATAAACAAAGTCCAATTAACCCCTTTTTGTTCAAAAAGTTGCCTTGGTCAGAGAGCATTTTTAAAGCATTTTCACTGACTGAGGACATGTCTGTGCAGTTAACAAATAATAATGGAATCTCTTATAATATGAAACTCCCATGTCAAGGACTAGTGACTTTATTAATGACTACTTAAAAGAAATATGTGACACGTTTCCTGAACTAGAGTCTTGGATAAAGGAAGTGACATCTCTGTGTTGTGTGCTTTCAGCAGCCCAGATTGAGTCATGTAGGTCTGCTCAGCCTTTCACACAGGCGGGCTCTCCACTTGGCCCTTTTAATAACTGGCTCCTGAAACTCTTACTGGCTCTCATCTGTTTCATGACATCATTCTCCCTCTCAGCCAATCATCACCTGAGAGAATCTTGAGGTTTCCATGGAGATGAGTAAACAAAATTTCCTCAGTGTCCAGTACCTCTGGTCCTGTGTACATGTGACTTTTGCTTGTGAAACCCAACTAGCCTTTACCTCATCTCTTTATCCAGATCCCACACCTTTATTCCTCTTTACCTCTGTGACAATGTCAGGTTAGAAATGAAACTTTAATGTTTATTCATTGAGCAGCATCCTTAGTAGGGAAGCTTCAAAAAATGTGGGATTAAGGGAAAATGTACCAAATGACACGGTGGTCTCCTACTGTGGTCTTGGTTCTGACATTTCCTAGGTTTGACTTAGAACTGAGTAGTTACTCTCATACTCAATAAATGTACCTTCACATTTTTTATTGATATTAATAGGCAAACCAACCCTAGGGTTATTTGGGGTATTGAGTATTTAAGAACAGGGAAAAGAGAAGCAAACCTGACATTTCCTAGGAATGGTTAGGCTGAAACTGAGAAAGTTTGGTGAATGTAAAACAAGAATTGAGGGCAAGATATTTTTTGACAGCTGGTGCTGTTAAACAGTAGTATTGCCAACCCTCTGTTATCAGGGTTGCCTTGGCTGACCTGGCTGAATTAGCAGCTGTGTCATAACAGTGGTCAGTGAAGAACGCACTTGGTAATAAGTTATACATTTAATACTAAGCCTTTAGGACAGAAAAATGGGTCCATGTTAAATGCCTCAGACACAAGAACAGCTGTGTCCTCCAGACAAACACTCCAATAGTGCGAGGACTGATCATTCAGAGGTGCCACCTGAGCTCATGGAGTCTGAGGTAGTTGGGAAACCACTAATTCATGGTTAGGAGACTCTGCTACATAATACATTCCTGGAAAGCATGCCTTACAAAGTCAAAGTCTGCCCATCTTTTGAGGAATCTTTTCTCCAGATTAAAATTCATTGTAAAAGTTGTCAACATATCATTTTTATTTATTATGTGGGAAATTAATATAATATACATTACACTTCTTTTCCATTGCTCCCAGGCTCAAATTCCTACCTTTGTGTCACACTAAATTTTTTCACTTTAAAATAAATCAATACAAGTATGTGTTGTTTATATACTCATTGGAACATGATCAGGGTATCAGTACCAAGTCTCTTAAAGAAAATTGAGTTCTTTCTTGCCACTTCCAGACAATACCCCCAAGAAGAATACTTTAGTTCTGTAGAGCTCTCTGCTTCCTGACATTGATCACAGTTTTTCTTATGAAATTATTATTAAAATGTTTTTACATTGTATCCTCTCTGCTGCTCCCTTCCTCCTCTCCTTCCTTTCCACCTAGCCTCCTTCTTCTACTACCCCTTTAAATTTCTACTTCCATAGTAGTAGAGATACTCCTCCCTCTTCTGTCTGACCATAGCTTATGATGCTGTATACATCATCTTCCTCTGTGGCCTGATTCTCAGGGCATTGTTCTACTTGTGTCCTCAATTCCCTCTATTTATGACACTCTTCCTGCTTCCTCTCCTGCAGGCTTAGCAGAGCTCTGAGGGAAGGGAGAATTTCATTAAGAAATCTCATTCAGTGCAGTGTGTTTTAAGGTCTCTCTCTGTCTAATATTGGACTGTGGGTCTCTGTATGCAATCCCATTTGATGCAGAAGGAAGCGTATATGTGGATCCAAGAACATGACACTGATCTATCAGTTGAGGGCAGAGAGCAATGTATTTTAAAAACAACAGCCTGGATGACTTGAAAAAGTAATTAGGATACCCTGAACTCAAAACTCATTTAACTGCCATCCAAAACCCCTAGTTGAAGCCTGGTTTGGTCTCAATAGATGGCCTATTAGAACTTTATCAGCCAGCATTAGAAGAACTCATAATAAGTGAATACATAACATATATGTCTTTTGGCATTTTAGTTACTTTACACAAGATGATTTTTCCTGCTTATATCATTTGCCTGAAAATGTCTTGTTGTAATTTTCTTAGCTGAATAATACTCCATTAAAGAAATTTTCCATGTTTTCCCTGAAGGAGATTGTCAGTCCTGTTCTTTAGTCTTTGTAAGTTGCTGGGACTTTAGTCATTGTATTGAATGACAAATTTTCAGAATAAGACTATTCTTTTAGCTTAGAATTTTCTCCTAATTTCTGGCTATATGATTTGCAATGTCCTCTCAAAGCCCATCTATTTATATGAGGAGTCCTCAGTGAGAAAATGTCTGGATAGGGTTAGGAGATGTGGCCATGTTAGATAATATAATTATTTTTGTTTCCCTAATTTCTTTCAGCCCTTTTATCTTTTGTATACAGGAGGGTTACTGATTTTTTTTTTGAGTTAATTTTGTATCTGGCCACATTGCTGAAGGTATTTACCAGCTGTGGGAGTTCCCTGGTAGAATTTGGGGGTCACTCAGGTATCATATCTGCAAAGAGTGATACTTTGACTTCTTCCTTTCTGATTTGAATTCCTTTATCCCCTTCAATTGTTTTCTTTTTTTAGCAAGAACTTCCAGAACTATGTTGAAGAGATATGGAGAGAGTGGTCAGTCTTGTCTTGTCCCTGATTTCAGTGGGAATGCTAAGTTTCTCTGCATTTAGTTTGATGTTGTCTATAAGCTTTATGTATATTACCCATACTATATTTAGATATGGGCCTTTTATTCCTGATCTCTCCAATAATTTAAACATGAATGGAAATTGAATTTTTCTAATGTTTTTTATGTATCTAAAGAGATTATCATGTGTTTATTCTTTTATTTTTTCAATATGGTTTATCACATTGATGGATTTCTATATATTGAACCATTCCTGCATACCTTGGATAAAGCCTACTTGGTCATTGTGGATGATATTTGATGTGTTTCTGTATTTGGTCAAAGGCATAAAGTATCTTGGTATGACCCCAACCAAGGAAGTCAAAGACTTGTATGTAAGCTCAGTCTCCAAGTGGGTTACATAGTAATGTAACTGCCTCTGACATAATAGGGACTGCCTCTGACATAATCTGACAGGCCTGCTCTTTGATCACCTCCCCCTGGGGGGGGGGAGCAGCCTTACCAGGCCATAGTAGAGGACAATGCAGCCACTTTTGATGTGAACTGATGGACTAAGATCAGAAAGGAGAGGAGAACCTCCCCTATCAGTGGACTTGAGGAGTGGCATGCATGCAGAAAGGAGAGGGAGGGTGGGATCGGGAGGGGAGGAGGGAGGGGCTTATGGGGGGATGCAGAATGAATAAAGTGTAATTGATGAAAAATTAAAAAAAAGAAAAGATAATTTAAGAACCTTAAATGACTTTCAAAAGTGGAGGAAAACATGGAGTTAGTCAATTTACATGGAGCACGTCTCGCCCCTGGGGGCAATGGTCTCCTAAACCTACTCAGACCTCGGACACCACCACTGCTAGTTCTAGAACTGATGCAGGATGTTCCAACGAGGGGTTAAGGCTTCTCATAATATTTCCTATAAGTCCACACTTGTTTGTTTATAACCCCCATTTTTATTCATTGTTAGCCAGATAGAGCCAAGTAATTGTGGTAATGATACTTGCTTTTTTGCCCAATGCCGGAATGCTAGGGAATTTAGGTACACCCTGGTTACTCGCATGCCTCACTGGGTGCCTGTGCCCGTTGATGCCCCTCACGCTATGACTCTCTTCAGACAGAAAAGGGATCTTGGAATTACAGCCGCCATTGTTACTGTCATCTCAATGGGCTGTTGGAGCTACCACCGCGGCATTAGCCATGAGTCATACTATGCAGACTGCTCAGACCCTAAATAATCTTTTAGCCAATGTAGCTCATGAAAAAAGAATTAATGCTCAACTAAAAGGAGACTTGATGGTGTTCAATCAGAGGATTGACCTCATGCAGGAGCAAATTGATACCCTATGGCAAATCGCTCAACTTGGCTGTCAATGGAAATATGCTGGACTTTGTGTCACTAGCATACAATATGAGAATTTTTCCCATGCTGCAAATTTGACTAAACAATTGTCTAGCTATATTTTAGGTAATTGGACTGAAGAATTCAATACTATGATGGAGCAGCTGAGAGTGGCCATTGTTAAGGCAAATTCTACCAGAGTGGATGCAGGACTAGCCACAGGATTATCATCATGGATTACTGCAGCCATGAATCACCTGAAGGAATGGGCAGGCATGGGAGCATTAGCAGGCCTTCTGGTGTTGGTCTCCTTGGTTTGCCTGTGGTGTATATTCAAGATTAGAGTCTCACAACAGCGTAATGCTGGCATGATCATTCAGGCCTTTACAGCCATTGAAGCAGGACAGTCTCCCAAGCATGGTTGACTACCATAAAAAGCTAAAATGTTATGGTCAGGATGCAAGGCTAAGCACTGCACTCAGGGTCATCTGCTTTTGACCCTGGGAAGAGCATGTCTGATTCCATGTGGGTTGATGCCCCAGGTCCCGCCTCTGAGAAAAAGGTATTGGACGGGTGTGATGCTCTTTGGGTGGATGACACCTAAATGAACATCGGTACAAAGTCCCAATTTATTTCTAATATCAGAGATCAGACCTCTACTCTTGCCTGATGCATCTAAAACAAAAAGGGGGAACTGTAGAGAGTTGCGTAATGCTATGCCTTAAAGATGGAGCTGGTTTCTGCCTTCCACCTTCCCGATGGTGAGTGCTCTCTGTCACAAACAACTCCATATTTGGCTAAGGCTGAGGATCTGGCTTGCTTCCCTGTATGTGGACCTATCTGCATTGTCCACGAGGCATGCTGGGGTTGGCTACCCAGAGGTTATTTTAAGCTGTGGCCTGGCTTTCCCCAGGGTCAGAAGATTGTTCAAGGTTCCTGAATAAACTGCATTGAGAAGAAAAAAAATAAGTCTCTGAAGAAAGAATTAGAAGGAGATATCAGAAGATGGAAAGATCTCCGATGCTCAAGGTTTGGCATGCTTAACATAGTAAAAATGGCCATCTTACCAAAAGCAATCTATAGATACAATGCAGGTTCAATCAAATTACCAACACAATTTTTACAGACCTTGAAAAAAAGTTCTCAATTTCATATGGAAAAACAAAAACCCAGAAGTGCTCAAACAATCCTCTATAATAAAATATGTTCAGGAGGTATCACCATTTCTGATCTCAAGCTGTACTATAAAGCAACAGTAATAAAAACTGCATGGTACTGGCATAGAAACAGAATGGTATATTAATGGAACTGAAGAGAAGAGCAAGAAATAAACCCATACACTTATAGACAACTGAGTTTTGACAAAGATGCCAAAATCATACAATGGAAAAAAGATAGAATCTTCAACAAATGGTACTGGTTCAACTGGAGTCTACATGTAGAAAAATGGAAATAGATCCATACTTATCATCTTGTACAACACTAAAGTCCAAGTGGATCAAAGGCCTCATAATAAAATCAGACACATTAAATTGGTTAAAATAAAAAGTGGGAAAGAGCATTTAACTCATTGGCTTAGGGGACAAGTTCCTGAACAAAATAACAACACAGGCTCTAAGAGGAAAAATCAATAAAAGGAATCTCATGAAACTTAAAAATTCCTGTAAAGGACACAGTCATCAAAACAAAACAAATGCCTACAGATTGGGAAAAACTTTTCACCAAACCTCTATATGACACAAGGCTAATATCCAATATACATAAAGAACTAAAGAAGTTGAAAAGTAACAAATCAAGCAATCCAATTAAAAAGTGGGGAACAGAACTCAACAGAGGAATATCAATAGAGGAAAATCAAATGAGAAAAAATTAAAAAAAGGTTCAACATCATTAGCTACCAGTAAAAGGCAATTCAAAATGGTCCTGCGATTTCACTGTACACCCATCACAATGGCCAAGATAAAAATTTCAAGTGACAAAACATGTTGGAGAGATTGTGGAGAAAGGGGAACCTTCCTCCCCTGTTGGTGGGAATGTAATCTTGTACAACCACTCTGGAAATAATCTGATGCTTAATCAAACAACTAGGAATAGCGCTTCCTCAAGATCCAGCTCTATCACTCCTTGGCATATACCCAAAGAGGCTCAAGTACACAGTAAGGACATTTGCTCAACTATATTTGTAGCAGATTTATTTGTAATAGCCAGAACCTGGAAACAATCCAAATGACCCCACTGAAAAATGGAAACAAAAATTGTGGTACATCTACACAAAGGAATATTACTCAGCAATAAAAAAAAAGGAAATCATGAAATTTGCAGTTCAAATTTGGGAACTGGAAATGATCATCCTGAGTGAACAACCCAGAAACAGAAAGGCACACATGGTATATACTCACTCATATAAACATGTAATACTGGATAACCCTACTAAAATCTGTACACCTAAAGAAACTACTCAAGAGGGAGGACTCTAGCTAAAATGCTCAATCCCCATCCCAAAAGACAAAGAGGATGGACATCAGAAGAAGGAGAAAGCAGGGAACAATTTCGGAACCTGCCACAGACAGAGGGCCTCTGAAAGGCTCTGCCTTATAGACTATCAAAGCAGATGCTGAGAATTTGGCCAACTATTTGGCAGTGTATGGTATCTAATGAAAGAAGTGGGAAATAGTAAGATCTGGAGAGGCCAGAAGCTCCACTAGGAGAACAACATAACCAAAAATTCTGAGCAAAGGGGTCTTTCCTGAGACTCATACTCCAACCAAGTAAAGATAACCTAGAGCCCCTGTACATAAGTAGCCCATGTCAATTCAGTGTTTAAGTGGATTCCATAGCATGCATAGAGGTACTGCCTCTTACCTGAACTGATTGGCCTTCTCTTTGATCACCTCACACTTATGGGGAACAGCTTTACCAGGCCATAAGGAAGGTAATGAAGCCCCTCCTGATGAGATCTGATAGACTACTATCAGAAGGAAAGAGAGGGGGAACTCCCCTATTAGTTGACTTGGGGAGGGGTATGCATGGACAAGTTGGAGGAAATGTGGGAATGGGGGGAGTGGCTATGGTGGTATACAAGTTGAATAAAGTGTAGTTGATAAAAATTAAAATTAAAAATATTAAAAAATATAATTCCTTTTGGATTTCTATTATAGATGGGCATAATCTGAGGTTGTTATGGTAATAAAAGTTATAAAAAAGATGGAGTCTCTGTCTCTTGGCCTCTGTCAGTTTGTATCTTTGTTTTTGTTCGTCTTGGTCTCTTTATTTCTGAATCTGTGTCTCTAGATCTTTTTTTCTGTGTGTCTTTTTGTCTCCCCTTCTCTGCCTGCTGCTTGTGGTTCAGAATGGAAAGCTCTCAGTTCTGCTGGAAGAGTAAAACAAGATGAATGCTTGCTGACTTGAAATCCTGGATGGTCTGTGTAAAAATATAAGAAAGGTCCCATTTAAAAGCCTTTTGTATATTAAGGTTAGGGAGCATTTCCCCAGTAAATATTTCCATGACAGAGGGCATATCTGTACATTTAACAAATAATAATGGAATCTGTGATAATGTAAAGTGACCACTTAAAAGAAACTTATGTTACACTTTTCCTAAACTAAGATTTTTGGTCATTTCTGGGTGTGTGATGACAACATGGTCTCCTACTGTGGTCTTGGCTCTGAAATTCTCTAGGTTTTGAATTTGAACTGAGCCACTACTGGCATACTGACTAATGGACCTTAACATTCTTACTGATATAATAGACTGGCAATGTCTAGGGTTCCCTGGGGTATTGAATCTTTAAGAGCAGGGAAAAGAGAAGGAAACCTGACAATTCCTGGGACTCATGTGGCTGAAACAGAGAAAGGTCTGTGAATGTAAAAGGAAAACTGAGGGGCAATAAGCTATTTTACTGCTAATGATGTTCCACACTAGTGATGCCAAACCTCTAAAAGCAGGCTGGATTTGTAGCTGTGTCCTACTCAGTGGTCAGTGAGCAATACTCCTGGTCCTGGGATTTACAGTTAAAACTGGGCCTTCGGGACAGTGAAATGGGTCATTGTTATATGCCTAGGACATAAGAGCCGCTGTGTTTCCTGCTGGGGTCCTCCAGACAATACATCTGATTGTTGTGTTAGGGCCATTACTGCTTGTTAAGAGGTACCCCCTGATATCATGGGATCTGAGGTAGCTAAGTAACAAGTGTTCATGGCTAGAGTTCTCTGCTACATAATGAGATCCTTGAAAGCATACCTTACAAACTCAAACTCTGCCTTCCTTTAGTGGAATGTTTTTTTTTCCATGTTAAAAGTCATTGTTAAAGTTGTCAGCATATTATTTTTATTGACTATGTGGTAATTACACTTTGTCATTGCTCCTAGGTTCAAATTCCTACCCATATGTCACACTAGAAATTTTTCTTAATACATCAATTGAAGTATGTGTTATTCATATACTTACTGGAACATGATCAGAGTATCAGTGCCAAATCCCTTTAAAAAAAAAACTGAGTTCATCATTGCTGCACCCTGGCAGCAAGAAGAAGCAATCAGTTTTGAAGAGCTTTATACTTCACCACCTTGATAACAGTTTATCTTATGTATTTATTTATTACAATTTGTTCACTTTGTATCACCACTGCTGCCCACTCCCTCTTCTCCTTCCAGGACCACTGCCACTCCTTGTTCTACCTCTATGCCCTTTCTTTAGTTCCCTGATAGGGTAGGTCCTCCTCCCCTTTCTATTGGACCCTAGTTCATCAGGTCTTATCAAGGCTGGCTGCATCATCTTTCTCTGCTCCTGATTCTCAGGGCATTTTTCTCTGTGTGTCTTCAATTCCCTCTATTTATGACAATCTTCCTTCCTCCTCTATGGCAGACTTCCCAGAGATCTGAGGGGAGGCAGAATTTCATAGGGAAATCCCATTTAGATCTGGGTGTTTTAAGGTCTTTCTGTCTTCATAATATCATTTGATGCAGAAGGAAGCATACCTGTGGATACAAGAACATGGCACTGATCTATCAGTAGAGGGCAGAAAGCCATGTATTTTAATAATAACATCCTGGGTTGCTTAAAAATTTTCATAGGATGCCCTGGGCCAACAATTAAATTAACTGCCATCTAAGCATTCTAGTGGAAGATTGGTTGTCACAATAGATGGTGTATTGGAACTTTATCCTCACTATAAGGAGACCTGCTAATAAGTGAATACATAACATATTTGTCTTTCTACTGTTATTTACTTTACCCAGGATGATTTTTCTGTTTCCATCCATTTGCCTGAAAATATCATGATGTAATTTTCTTATCTGAATAATACTCCTTTTCGGAAATGTTCCACATTTTCCCTAAAGGAGATTGAAAGTTCTGTTCTTTAGTCCTTGGAAGTTGCTGGGACTTAAATCACTGTATTGAATGACAAATTAGTAGGATGACTATGTTCTTTTAGCCTATAATTCTCTCTATCTTCTTCCACTTCCTGGTGGTTTGAATTGCAATGTTTCCTTGAAGATCACCTGTTAACATTGGGAGTCCAAAGTGAGGAAATGTCTGAGAAGTGTTAGGAGGTATGGCCTTGTTAGATAATATAATACCTATAGGAGTTATATTAAAGAAAGATGTTCTTGATGTTGATATGCCAATGATTGTAACCAGACAGAATGGAGTCTCTGTCTCTTGGTCTCTTTCACTTTATATCTTTGTTTCTGTTTTTATTGGTCTCACTATTTTTGTATATTTCTCTCTGGCACTTTCTCTCTCAGTCCCCCTCTCTCTGCTTGCCACTTGTGGATTAGTATGAAAAGCTCTCAGTTTTGCTGAAGGACTATAACAAGTTGTCTGCTTGCTGATGTGACATCCTGGATGGTCTCTGTAAAAATATAAGCAAGTTCCCAATTAAAAATGTTTTGCTCAAAGAATTGCCTTGGTCAAGGAGCATTTTTCCAAGTAAATAATTCACTGACTGAGGAAATGTTTGTGCATTTAACAAATAATAATAGAATCTGTGATAATGTGAAAGTCACATGTCAAGGGCACATGACTTTATTGAGAACCTCTTAAAGAAATATGTGATACTTTTCTTGAACTACAATTATTGGACACAGGAACTGTTGTCTCTGGGTTGTGTGCGTTCATCTGCCCAGATTGGTGCATGTAGGGTGGTCAGCCATTTTCTCAAGAAGCCTGTCCCCTTGGCACTTTTAATAACTCACTCTGGAACCTCTTACTGGCTTTCAACTGTTTCTTGACATCATTCTGCCTCTCAGCCAATCAGCATCTAACCATTGTGATATCAAAATAGCATCAGGATGTCATCATAGCATTGGATGTCCTAATATCACTGTGAAGTCTTACAGTTGTGAAGTCAAAATAGTTTTTGATGTCAAAATTCCATTGTGATGTCATACCAAAATCATGTTGTAATACCATTGCAAAGTCATAATAGCATGGTGATGTCATAATACCATTGTGATTTCATAATAGCATTGTGTTGTCATCATAGCACTGTGATGTTTAAGACCATTCTGAAGCGATTATGCAACTGTGATATCATAATACAATTGTGATGTCATATAATTGTGAAGACATAATAACATTGTGACGTCATAATAGTATTTTGATGTTATTGTAGTATTGTTATATCATAATGCCATTCTAATATCATGACACCAAAGTTATGTCATAATACCATTGTGATATCATATAATTGTGATGTTATAATAGTATGTGGATGTTATACTATTGTGATGTCATAATTCCATTGGGCTATCATGATAACATTGTGATTTTTAATAGCATTTGGATGTCATACCATTGTGATATCAAAATACCATTGTGATGTTGTAATATCATTGTGATGTTATAAGAGCGTTGTGATGATGTAATAGTATTTTTATGTCATAATAACATTGTCATGTCAAAATTCCATTGATACCATACAACAATCATGTTGTAATAGCATTTTGGTGCCATAATAACATTGTGATGTTACAATAACATAGGGATATCATGACAATATTGTGATGCCATCAAAGCATTGTGATGTCATAATTCCATTGTGATTCATGCTATCATTGTGATCTATAAATATCATAGTGATATCATAATAGCATTTTGAGGTTATAATGCCATTATGATGTCAAAATTCCATTGTGATGTCACAATACCAAACTGAAGCCATTATACCGTTGTAATGTCAGCAAACCATATGCTTAGGGTTAGTGTAAGGGTTAAGGTTATTGTTAGGGTTAGGGATTAGTTTTATAGCTAGGATTAAGCATCGTGTACCTGGGTTTTGACAATTTTTTTCGCTATCTTTTGTTTGTGCCCTTTTTGATATGGGATGGTCAGTTTTGCCTTTTAAAATATGAAATATAATTTTTGAGTTTTTAGTATTTAACTAGGCTGGTTTGTACTTTGCCATCTGTAAACCTCCTGTCTCTATCTTGCATTAGGCATGACCAATGTTTATCCCCCATGTAACTATCTCATGTTGAAAGGATAAGTCAGCTTCCAGGGTGGTGTGATATGTTAATTTAGTCAGCATGTAAAAGGTTTTTTGAAAAGGCAGGCATGCACTTTGCATGATTTTCTCCCAGCCTAATTTAGGTCCTTACACTGACAAACAGAACATATCTCTTAAGCCAAAATAACCTTTGGCACCAGTTGGTCTGTGGAAGTCCCACTTTCTGAGATTGGATGGACTTTTTAGAGCATTGTGACATTATTTCTCCTCATATAAACCTAAAATTGATGTGAATTCAATCTTTAAAACAGTAAGGACATAACATCTATCATTAAGAAAAAAGAACTTACATGGTAACCTTAAGGAAAATTTTGACATTTTGAATCTTAGACTATCTCTGCAAGTGGCTAAACATCAGGATTTGCCATCCTAGCTTTTATTATATAAATTAGACTGATTAGGAACTCAGAGATCTGCCTGTTTCTTTTTACTTTATATTGGGATTAAAGGCATGTGTCTTCATCAACTTGTTCAAATATTTTTTCCTCAAATCAATGTAATTGTAACTCAAAGTCTTTAACTGAAAATTAAGCAAAGAGACAAGAAAATTTTAAGTTTTGGGTCAGTTATGCTGTAACAAACAAAGCCCAGTTAGTTGTTTTTTGGAATTTAGTTGAAGTTTTAGTGAATAGATGGACCCTTATCAGAAAGAGTTTACAAGTATCTTTCAGCCAGAGAGCTTTGAATTTTAGCCGTTATCAATCTAATTTTTATTAGGAAGAGTGCCCTTTCTATTGTCTGTAACTTAATATTCCATTCCTTGGTTATTTTCCCCATTTCCTCCTTTCACTTTCTTGGAGCAGTCCTCCAGGAGAGCCACCACCATTAAATACATTGTAAGTAGATCCATTACTATGACAACCAAAACAAATCCAAAGTGGATCAAAACACCCACTGCTATTGAAATTTTTTTTTTTTTAATTTTAGATGCAGTTTTAGGCCTAAAAGTCTAGAAGTCTGTGTTCCTGCATTTCTTTCTTTCAAGACATGGCTGCTGAGTTGAGCTGAGCTGAGCCAGCCACAGTAAAAGGGAGCCATGCTTGCTTATCCTCCTGTTAGACTTTAGCAGCAGCCAGTTTTGTTATGTTAAGTCTCAGGTCTATCCACAATAGGCTGTCTTTTGCTCCTGGGCCTGTTTAAGAGTCTCTCTTAAAGAGACAGTAATTGACCTAAGAATTTTTAGGTTTTAAGTTTCGGTTATAGGGGTTGGATTGCTGAGAGCTTATTCCCCCCAACCAAATGATGTTAAAGTATGATTCAAAAGCTATGGATACTTAGAATAGTTGGTGGTCATTTATTGTACAGTTAGATAAGCTGTGTGCCATTTGTTGATACTTATTAATATTTACTATTGAAATATCTTTTATTTAAGCAGCGGTCATTCCTAAACTAGCTGTATACCCCAATCATGACTGGGATTTATTTAATTAACCTAGAGCACAATGCTGGGCAATAGTTATTTCATTCTAAACCTCCAAGACTGCATAGATTTCTAATATTCAGATTTCTCTCATTATATGTGCTTTAGTTATATCTTTGGTATGGTCCATCTTTACATGTGGTTCCAAGACCTCTCCTCCTGATAATCTACTTCCCCTCCACTGCTTCCTTCCTCTACCTCACAACTATGGACCAGGATGTACCACCCTATCCTCTCCATTGCTCAGCATTGTATCTGGTTGTTTTATTGAAAATACAGAGAACAAATGGTGGCATGTTTACAAAAACTTGAGACAAGAGATTCATAGAACAAGCATCATAGTGTAATTTCTGGATTGAAACCTGAGAGTGGGGGACAGAAATAAGCATTTGAATGAACAAGGGTAAATTGTATACATTCCAAAAGAACTTTGTACCAACAATTTATTTGCTTATTTATTATATATATATATATATATATTGTATATATTATATATATTATATAGAGAATGTTCTGCCTGCATGCTGAATGATGGCACCAGAATTCATTATAGATGGTTGTGAGCCACCCTGTGGTTGCTGGAAATTGAAGAAGGATATCTCCAAAAGTAACCAATGCTTTTAACTTCTGAGCCTCCTCTCCAGCCCTGGTCTCAGTTTTCTTTAGTTCATATTCCTTAAATTTTTGGTTTCATAATAGCATTGTGATATCATAATAACATTGTGATATTATAATACCATGGTGAAATGAGAATACCTTTGTGATGTCATAATACTAATGTGATGTCATAATAACATTGTGATGTCATAATACCTTTGTGAAATCATAAAACCATTGGGATGTTAGATACTCATGTGATGTAATAATACCATGTAATGTCTTAATAAAATTCTAAAGTCATACCATAATCATGTCTTAAGAGTATAGTGCTGTCTTAAAAGCATTGGTTTGTCATAATGAGTTTTGATGTCATAATGCCATTTTGATATCATCATACCATATTGATGACATAATACCTTTGTGATTTCATAATAGCAATGTGATGTCATATTATTGTGAAGTCATAACACCATTATGTAGTCATATTAGCACTGGGATGTCATAATCTTTTGATGTCTTAATAGCATTGAGATATAATAATAGCATTATGATATCATAATACCAATGAGATATTATCATAGCATTGTGACTCATAACACCATTCAGATGTCATAACACCTTTGCAATGTGTCATAATAGCATCTTGTTGTCACAATATCATTGTTATGTCAAAATTCCATTGTGATGTCATCCCACAATCCTGTTGTAATACCATTGGGTTATCATAATAACATTGGAATTTTATGATGAAGTTTGATGTCATGAAGGCATTGTGATGTCATAATACATTGTGATGTTTTAATAGCACTGTGAAGTCATTCCGTTGTGAAGTCATAACAGCATTTCTATGTCAAATTTACACTATGATGCCATACCACAAAAATGTCATAATACCATTGTAATGTTATAAAATCATTGTAAGGTCATCAGAACTTTTTGAGGTCATAATTCCATTGTGATGACATAGTAGCATTGTAAATTCATAACAGCATTGTAAAGTCAAAACACCATAGCATAATAGCATTGTGATATCAATAACATACTGAAATCATAATACCATTGGGAGGTTATAACAGTGTGATGTCATAATAGTATTGTGATGAGAAATACCTTTGGTATGTACTAATAGCTTTGTGATTTCATACCATTGGAATGTCGTAATAGCATTGAAATAGCATAATAGCATTATGAATTAGTAATAGCATTGTGATGTCCTCATAGCATTGTGAACTCATAACACCATTGGAATGTTATAATACCATTGTGATGTCATAATACCATTGTGATGTCATAATACCATTGTGATATGATAAAACCTTGGTGATATCATAGCATTGTGATATCATAATAGTATTGTAATATCGTATCATTGTGATGTTATGATGGCACTGTAATGTTATAATAACATTGGTGTATCATAAAACCATTGGTATGTCATGACACTATTTCAATATCATCATAGCATGCTACCCTTATACTATTTTGATTTCATTATACCATTGTAAAAAATTAGCATTGTGAAGTCATAATAGCATTTTGATATCAAAATTCCATTGTGATGACATACAATAATCATGACATAAAACCATTGTGCTATCATAATAGCATGGTGATGTCATAATATCATTGTGAAATCAAAATACCATTGTAAGGTCATAATACCATTGTGACCTCATCATAGCATTGTGAACTCATAACACCATGGTGATGTCATAACACCATTGTAATATCATAATTCTGTTGTGATGTCATAAAAAATCATGTCATAAGAGCATTGTGATATAGTCATAATAGAGTTGTGACCTCTTAATATCATTCTGTTGTCAAAATTAAATTCAATTGTGATGTCATACCACAATCATGTCATAATACAATTATGATGTCTTAATAGCATAGTGATATCATAATACAATTGTGATATCAGAATATTATTGTAATGTCATAATAGTGAATAATAGCATAATAGTATGGTGAAGTCATAGCAACATTGTGATAAATAATAGAATTGTGATGTCATTATAGCATTCTGTTAACATACCATGGTGATGAAATAATTGCTTTGTGATGTCTTCATAACATTGAGATTTCCTAATATCATTGTAAAGTCATACCGTTGTGAAGTCATAATAGCATTTTAATGTCACAATTGCATTGTGAAGTCATACTACATTCGTCTCCTAATGAAATATGATGTCATAAAGAATAGTGAGGTCATAATAGCATTGCTTTGTCATAATAGCATATTGATCTTATGAACCCATTTTGATGTTATAATAACCTATTGATGTAATAATGTTATTGTGAGGTCATAAAACCATTGTGATGTCATCAAAGCATTGGGATGTTTTGATAAATTTCAATGTCATGATGCCATTCTGATGTCAAAAAACATTGTTAAGTCATCATAGTAATGTGATGCCATCATGCTATTGTGATGTCATAACACCATTGCAATTTCATAATAGGATTGTGATGTCATAATAGCATTGTGACATATCTTTGTGTTGTCATAATATCATTGTATTTTCATAATAGCATTGTAATATAATGGCATTGTGATTATATAATACCATTGTGTTATAATGTACTTAGGTGACTCATACTCAGTTATGGAAATATTCCACATTTTCCCTAAAGGAGATTGTTAGTCCTGTTCTTTAGTCTTTTGAAGTTTCTGGGACTTTAATCACTGTATTGAATGACAAACTTTTAGCTTAGAAATCTCTCTATCTTCTTCCACTTCCTGATGATTTGAATTGCAATGTCCTCTTGAAGCTTATATAGTTACATGTTTAATCCCCAGTGAGGAAAATTCTGGGAAGTGTTAGGAGGTATGCTCTTCTTAGATAATATAATTCCTTTTGGAGTTATATTTTAGAAAGTTGTGCTGTGAGGTTGATGTGCCAATGAAAGTGACCAAACAAAATGGAGTCTGTGTCTCTAGGTATCTGTCATTTTACATCTTTTTTTCTGTTGGTCTTAGTCTCTCTAATTCTGAATCTGTCTCTATAGCTCTTTCTCTCTGTTTCTCTCTGTCTCCCTCTTTCTATCTGCTGCTTGTGGTTCAATACGAAAGCTCTCAATTCTGCTGAAGGCTACAAGAAGATGACTGATTACCACCATGAAATCAGGGATGTTCTTTGTAAAAATATAGGCAAGGTCCCAGTTAAATGATCATTGTTCAAAGATTTGCCTTGGTAAGGGAGCATTTTCACAGTAAGTAATTCACTGGGTTAGGACATACCTGTGCATTAAACAAATAATAATGGAATCTGTGATAGTGTGAAAGTCAAATGTCAAAGACACATGAATTTATTCATGACCACTTGAAAGAAATATGTGACATATTAACTGAACTAAGAGACTTGGACACAGGAACTGACATCACTGCATTGTGTGCTTTCAGCTTCCCATATTTAGGCATGTAGGGCTGCTCAGCCTTTCTCTCAAGCAGACTATCCTCTTGGCCCTGTTAATAACTGGCTCCTCGAACTCCTACTGGCTTTCACCTGTTTCTTGATATCATTCACTATTCAGCCAATCAGCACCTGAGAGAATATTGAGATTTCAATGGAGATGAGTAAACAAACTTTCCTCAGTTTCCAGTATCTTGGACCCTATACACTAGTGAATTTTTTCTTCTGAAACATATCTAGTCTTTATCTCAACCCTTTATCCAGATCCCATACCTTTACTCCCATTTAACTCTGTGACAATGTCAGGTATGAAATGAAACTTTAATGTTTATTTAATTGGACAACTTTCTAATTAGGAAAGCTTCAAAGTGATGAAGAGATGCAGGATTAAGGGAAATGTGCCAAATGACAAAGTGGCACATTTTGACACAAAATGACCACACCTCATACTGTGGTCTTGGATCTGAAATTTCCTAGGTTGTGGCTTTGATCAGAGTAGTTACTACTGTCCTCACTAAATATACCTTCACATTCTTATTAATATAAGAGGCTGACAGTGTCTAGGGTTTCCTGTGGTATTGAGACTTTAAGAGCAGGTAAAAGAGAAGGAAACCAGACAATTAATGGACCTTGTTTGGTGGAAACAGAGAAATATTGGCATATATAAATGGAGAAGAGAAAGGCAATAAAATATTTGACAGCTGGTGCTGTTTCACTCTACTGTTGCCAAACTTCTATGAGCAGGGTTGCCTAGGCTGACCTGGCTGGATCGGCAGGTATGTCCTACTGAGTGGTCATTGAGGAACCCTGCTAATCCTGGGGTTTACAGTTAAACCTGGGTATTCTGGAGAGAGAAATGATTGCATGTTACATGCCTAGGGCACAAGAGTAGCTGTGTTTCCTACAACTGTCCTCCAGACAAACCTTCTAAACATATTGTTAATGCCAGGATTGTTTGTTCAGAGGTGTAACCTGAGCTCATAGGTCCTGAGGCAGCTGTGTAAGCACTAGTTCATGGCTAGGATTCTTTGCTACATAATGAGTTCCGGGAAAGCATGTCTTACAATGTCAAAAATCTGTTCTCAGGGCATTATCTTTGTGTCCTCAATTCCCTCTGCTTATGACGCTCACCCTGCCTCCACCCCTGCAGGTTCCAGAGCTCTGATAAGAGGGAGAATTTCATAGGGAAATCCCATTTAGAGATGTGGGTTTTAAGGTCTCTCTGTGCATAATATTGGACTGTGGGTCTTTTTATGCAATCCCATCTCTTTGGCTCAAAGAAAATGGCACTGATCCATCCTTTCAGAGCACAGAGCAACACATTTTAATAACAACATCCAGCATGGCTTGAAATTTTCCATAGGATCCCCTGACCCAACAACTCAATTAATTGCCACCTAATACTCATTTGGAAGACTGGTTTGGTCACAATAGATGGACTATTAGAACTTTAGCCCCCGCTATTAGGAGACCTCCTAATAAGTGAATACATACCATATTTCTCTTTCTATATTTTAGTTACTTAACCCAGGATGATTTTTCCTGGTTCCACCCATTTGCCTGAAAATAACATGATGTCATTTTCTTAGATGAATACTTTGTTATGGTAATATTTCACATTTTTCATAAAGGAGTTTGTCCGTCCTGTTCTTTAGAATGTGGAAGTTGCTGGGACTTTAATCATTGTATTGAATGCCAAACTATCAGGATAACTATGTACTCTGAGACTTAAGTCTTCTACCACTTCCTGGTAATTTGAATTGCAATGTCACCTTGAAGCTCATGTATTTACATGTTTAGTCCCCAGTAAGCAAAATTCAGGGAAGTGTTAAAATGTTTGGCCTTGTTAGATAATATATTTCCTTATTAGAGTTATATTATAGAAGGATGTGCTGTGAGGTTGATTGCCAATGAAAGTGACCAGACAGAACAGAGTCTCTGTCTCTCAGTCTCTGTCACTTTCTATCTTCTTTTCTGTTGGTGTTGGCCTCTCTTTTTTTGACTCTGTCTCTCTAGCTCTTTCTCTCTGTCTTACTCTCTCTGCATACCATCTGTGGTTCTGTATAAACTTTCAGTTCTGCTTAAGGTCTACAAGAAGACTGCATGCTAACTTGACGTCCTGGATGGTCTTTGTAAAAATAAAAGAAAAATCCCAATTAAACGATTTTTGTTCAAAGATTTGCCTTGTTCAGGAAACATTTTTCTAGTAACTAACTCAATGATTGAGGACATATCTGTGCATTTAACAAACAATAATGGATTCTGTGATAGCATGAAAGTCACAGGTCAAGGACACTTGACTTTATTAATGACCACTTTAAAGAAATATGTGACATTTTTCCTGAAGTAAAAGTCTTGGACTCAGGAACCATCATCTTTATGTTGTGTGCTTTCAGCTGCCCAGATTAAGGCATGTAGAGCTGCTCAGCCTTTCTCTCCAGCAGACTGTCCACTTGGCACTTTTAATAACTGCTTCCTGAAACTCTTACTGGCTTTCCTATTTCATGACATCAAACTGCCTCTGAGCCAATCAGCACCTGATTGAATCTTGAGGTTTCCATGGAGGTGAGTAAACAAACTTTCCTCAGAGTCCAGTATATCTGATTCTGTGCACTAATGACATTTCCATGTGAAACCCAATGAGCTTTCATCCAGGAGCCACATCTTTACTCCTGTTTACCTTGTGAGAATGTCAGGTAGGAAATGAAACTTTTGTGTTTATTTATTTGGACAGCTTCTGAAGTACAGAAGCTTCATAGTGATGTGGGATTAAGAGGAATGTACCAAATAACAGAGTGGTCTCGAACTGTGGTACTGGATCTGAAATTTCCTAAGTTGTGACTTTGAACTTAGCAGTTTTTCCTGTACTCACTAAATGTACCTGAACATTCTTATTGATAAAATAGGCAGCTGGGGTGTTAGGTTCCCTAGGATATTGAGTCTTTAAGAGACAGGAAAAGAGAAGGAAACCTAACAATTCCAGAGACTGTTTTGGCAAAAACAGAGAAATATCAGTGAGTGTAAAATGGATAACTGAAGGGCAGTAAATTATTTGACAGCTGTTGCTGTTCAAAACTAGAGTTGGGAAAACTCAATGAGCATGTTAGCTTTGGCTGACCTGGCTGGAAAGGCAGCCATGTCCTACTCAGTGGTCAGTGAGGAACCCTCCTCCTTCTGTGATTTACAGTTAAAAATGTGTCTTCAGGACAGAGAAATGGGTCCCTGTAATATGCCAATGACACAAGACAAGCTGTGTTCCCTTCTCTTGTCCTCCAAACAAACTCTTTAATTGTAGTGAGTGTGCCAGGACTGCTTATTCAGAGGTGCCCCCTGAGAACATGTGGTCTGAGGATAACCACTAGTTCACGGCTAGGAGTCTCTGCTACATAATGAGTTTCTGGAAAGCATGCCTTATAAAGTCAAACTCTGCCCTCAATTAGCGGAATATTTTCTTCATGTTAAAGTCATTGTAAAAGTTGTCAACATACTAGTTTTATTGATTATGTGGTAATATCATATAATATACATTTCACTCCTTTGCCATTTCTCCCAGGTTCAAATTCCTACCAATGTGACACTCTAAATCTTTTTTTCTTTAAAATACATCAATTGAAGTATGTCTTGTTCATATACTCATTGGAATAACATCAGAATCTCAGTGCCAAGTCCCTTAAGAAAAACTGAGTTCATCCTTGCTGCATCCTGTTACCACCCTCAAGAAGAAGCCATCAGTCCTGAAGAGCTCTATACTTCATTCCCATGATCATAGTTTTTCTTATGTATTAATTTATTATGATTTTTTCACTTTATATCTCCTCTACTGCCCCCTCCCAATTCTCCTTCCAGTCGCAACCACCCTCCTTCTTCTACCCTTATGCCCTTTCTTTAGTTACCTGACAGAGGAGGTCCTCCTTCCCCTTCTATCTGAGCTTCACTTATCAAGGCTGGCTGCATCTTCTTACTCTGTGGCCTGAATCTCAGGGCATTGTTCTCCTTGTGTCCTCAATTACCTCTACTTGTGACACTTTTCCTGCCTCCTCTCCTGCAGGTTTCCCAGGACTCTGAGGGGAGGGAGAATCTCATATTGAAATTCCATTTAGAGATGTGGATTTTCAGGTCTTTCTGTAGATAATATCAGACTGTGTTTATCTATATGCAATTCCATTTGATGCAGAAGGAAGCATATCTGTGGATAGAAGAACATTGCACTGATCTATCAGATGAGGGCAGAGTACAACATATTTTAATAACAACAGCCTAGGTTGCTTGACAATTTCCATAGAATGCCCTGGCCCAACAGCAAAATTAACATCCAATACCCCTACTGGAAGAGTGTTTGCTTTTTACAAGGGCTGGCCTATTGGAACTTAATCCCCCATTATTTGGAGACCTCTTCATAGTGAATAATTACCATAGTTGCCTTTCTTCATTTTAGGGACTTTACACAGGATGATTTTTCCTGGTCCCTTCTTTTTGCTTGAAAATATCTTGTTCTTATTTTCTTAGGTGAATAATACTCCATTATGAAAATATTCCATGTTTTCACAGAAGGAGATTTTCAGTCTTATTCTTTAGTCTTTGGAAGTTACTGTAACTTTAATGATTTTACTGAATGAAAAACTTTCAGGATAACCATGTTCTTTCAGTCTAGAATTCCCTCCATCTTCTTCTACCTCCTGGTGATTTGAATTGCAATGTGCAATTAAAGCCCAACTATTTACATGTGAAGTCCCCAGTGAGGAAATGTCTGGTTAGGGTTAGGAGGTATGGCCTTGTTAGATAATATAATTCTTTTTGTTTCCCTAATTTCTTTTTCAGGTCTTTTGTATACTTGAGAGCTACTAATTTTTTTTGAGTTAATTTAGTATCCACCCACTTTGCTGAAGGTGTTTATCAGCAGTAGGAATTCCCTGTTAGAATTTTTTGGTCACCCAGGTATACTATCATATCATCTGCAAAGAATGATACTTTGATTTCTTCCTTTGTGATTTGTATCCCATTGATCTCCTTCAATTGTCTTACTGCTCTAGCAAGGACTTCCAGAACTGTGTTGAAGAGACATGGAGAGAGCGGGTAGCCTTGCCTTTTCCCTGATTTCAGTGGAATTGCTTTAAGTTACTCTCCATTCAGTTTGATGTTTACTATAAGCTTGCTGTATATTGCCTTCATTATATTTAGATATGGGCCTTGCATCCTTGATCTGTCCAATACTTTAAACATGAATGGAGGTTGGTTTTTGCCAAATGCTTTTCAGCATATAAGGAGATTATCATGTGGTCTTTTTTTTCTTTCATTTTTTAATGTGGTGTATCACATTAATGGATTTCTATACATTGAACCACTCCTGAATAACTGGGATGAAGCCTACTTGGTCATAGTGGATGATATCTCTGATCTGTTCTTGTATTTGGTCAAAGACATAAAGTACCTTGGTAGGATCCTAAACAAGTAAGTCAAAGATTTGTATGAAAAAAAATTCAAGACTCTCAAGAAAGAATTAGAAGAAGATATCAGAAGATGGAACTAGCTTCTATGCTCATGGCTTGGTATGCTTAACATAGTAAAAATGGCCATCTTAACAAAAGCAATGTACAGATTCAATGCAATTCCCATCAAATTACCAACACAATTGTTTACATTTTTCTTGAAAGAAAAATGATCAACTTCATATGAAAAAACATGAAACCCAGAATTGCTAAAACAATCCTCTACAATAAAAGATCTTCTGGAGGTATTTCCATCCCTTATCTCAAGCTGTAGAAATATTAACAGCAACAGTAATAATAACTGCTTGGTATTGTCTTAGAAACAGAATGGTGAATCCATGGAACTGAGTAGCAGACCCAAAAATAAAACTACACACTTACAAACATCTGAGTTTGACAAAAATGCCAAAACCACGCAATGGAAAAAAAAAAGATAGCATATTCAACAAGTGGTGCTGACCTACCTGGATGTCTACATGTAGAATAATGCAAATACATCTATACTTATCACCTTGCACAAAACTAAAGTGTAAGTAGACCAAAGACCTCAACATAAAACCAGACACATTAAATCAGTTAGAAGAAAAAGTGGGGAAGAACCTTGAACTCATTGGCACAGGAGACAACTTCCTGAACAGAACACCAACCAATAGCACAGGCTGTAAGAGCAACAATCAATAAATAGAACCTCATGAAACTCAAAACCTTCTGTAAAGCAAAGGACACTGTCATCAAGACAAAATGAACACCTACAAATTAGGAAAGAATCTTCACAAAGCCTCTATGTGACATAGGACAAATATCCAGAATATATAAATAACTAAACAAATTGAAAAGCAAAAAAATAAAGTAATCTAGTTAAAAAATGGGGAACAGAACTAAATAGAAATTCTCGATAGAGGAATATCAAAAGACAAAGAAAGACTTAAAGAAATGTTTAACGTCATTAGCCATCAGGGAAATACATAGCAAAACAACCCTGAGATTGCAACCCTTATCCCCATCAGAATGGCAGCTATCAAAAACTCAAGTGACAACACATGCTGGAGAGATTGTGTACAAAGGGGAACCCTCTAACACTGCTGGTGGGAATGTAAACTGGTAAACCACTCTTGAAAAATCTGGTGCTTTCTCAGACAACTAGGAATAGTGCTTCCTCAAGAATCAGCTATACACCTCTAGGCATATATCCAAAAGAGGCTCAAGTACACAATAAGGACTTTTCTCAATGATGTTTATAGCAGCCTTATTTGTAATAGCCAGAACCTGGAAACAACCCAGAAGCCCTACAGCTGAAAAATGGATACAGAAATTGTGGTGCTTCTACAGAAAAGAAAAAGGAAATCATGAAATATGCAAGTCAATTGTGAGATCTGGAAAGGATCATCCTGAGTGAGCTATCCCAGAAGCAGGAAGCCACACACAGTATATACTCACTCATGTAGACATATAATATTGGATAAACCTACTAAAATCTTTTCACCTAAAGAAATTAATCATGAGGGAGGACTGTGGCTAAATGCTCAATCCCCATCATAAAAGCCAAACAGGATGGACTTCAGAAGGAGAAAACAGGTAACCAGTTAGGAGCCTGCCACAGTGGGCCTCTCAAAGACACTTCCCTGCAGACTATCAAAGCAGATACTAAGATTTATGGCCAACTGTTGGACAAAGTACATGGAATCTAATGAAAGAAGTAGGAAATAGTAAGATATGGAGAGGACAGACGCTTCACAAGGAGAGCAACAGAACCAAAAACTCTGAGCACAGGTATTTCCTAAGACTCATACTCCAACCAAGTACATTTATGGAAATAACCTAGAACCCCTGCACATATGTAGCCCATGGCATTTCAGTGTCTGAAGTGCTTCCATAGATATGGGAACAGGAACTGCCTATGACTTGACCTGATTGGCCTACTCTTTGATCACCACATGCTGATGAGGAAGCTGCTTTACCAGGCCATAGGTGAAGACAATGCAGCCACACCTGATGAGATCTGTTAGCCTAGGATCAGAAGAAAAGAGAGGAAGACCTCCACTATCAGTGGGCTTGGGGAGGGGCATATGTGGAGAAGGGGAAGGAAAGCTGGAAAAGAGAAAAGGAAATGAGGAACTATGAGGAAACAAACTTTCCTTAGTGTCCATTGTCTTCGATCTTGTGCACATGTGACTTTTTCTTGTGAAACAAGCATTTATCTCATCCCATTATTCAGATCCCACACCTTTACTCCTGTTTACCACTGTGGCTATATGAGGTAGACAATGAAACTTTAATATTGTTTAACTGGACTGTTTCCTAAGTAAGGAAGTTACAAAGGAATTTGGGATTAAGGGGAATATAAGGAATAACAAGGTGGTCTCCTGATGTGGTATTGCATCTCAAGTTTCCTAGGTTGTGACTTTGAACTGAGCCACTACTGGTGTACTCAATAAATGTACCTTCACATTCTTGTTGATATAATAGACGGCAGGGTCCAGGGTTATCTGGGATATTGAGTCTTTAAGAACAGGTAAAAAGAAGGAAAATAGACAATTCCTATTAATCCTTTGGATTAAACAGAGAAACATTGGTGAGTATGAAAGGAGAACTGAAGGGCAATAACCTATTTGATAGCTGGTCCTGTTCCACACTAGTGTTTGCAACTCTTTATGAGCAGGGCTGCCTTGGATGACCTGGCTGGATCGGCAACTGTGTACTATTCTGTGGTTAGTGAGGAACCATCGTTGTCCTGCAGTTTTCAGTTCTAACTGGTCCTTCAGTACAGAGAAATGGGTCCATGTTATATTCCTAGAACATAAGAGCAGCTGTGTTTCTTGCTGTGTCTTCCTGACAAACTCTCTAAATGTAGTGTTATTGCCAGGACTGCCTATTCAGAAGTGACACCTGGGCTCATGCTCTCTGAGGTAGCTTGGTAAGCATTTGTTCTTGGCTAGGATTCTCTGCAACATGATTTCCTACAAAGCATGTCTTACAAAGGCAACCTCTGCCCTCCTGTAGCAGAATCTTTTCTCCATGTTAAAAGTCATTGTAAAAGTTGTCAACATATTATTTTTATTGTGTATGTGGGAATTTCATACCCATGTGTCACACTATTTTTTTCCTTTAAAATAAAACAATTATAGTATGTGTTATTCATCTATCCATTAGAACATGATCAGAGTCTCAGTGCCATATCTCTTAAAGAAAACTGAGTTCATCCTTTCCGCACCCTGGTATCACTCCCATGAAGAAGCCATCAGTTCTAAAGATCTCTATACTCATCACCTTGATCACAATTTTTCTTATATATTTTTATTACTATTTGTTCATTTTGTATCCCCTCTTCTTCTTCCAGTCCAACCCAGCCTCCTTCATCTACCCCATGCCCTGTCTAAAATTCCCCTGATTGTGAGGTCCTCCTCCCCATTCTAACTGACCCTAGCTTATCAGGTGTCATCAAGGCTGGCTGCATTATCTACCTCTGCATTATGATTCTCAGGGTAATGTTTTCCTTGTGTCCTCAATTCCCTCTATTTTTGACACTCTTTCTTTCTCCTCTCCTGCAGGCTTAGCGGAGCTCTGAGGGGAGGCAGAATTTCATAGGGAACTCACATTTAGATATGAGATTTTTAAGATTTTTCTGTGCATAATATCACACTTTGGGTCTTTTTATGCAATCACATTTGATGTAATCACTTTGATTACAAGAACATTGCTCTGATCATACATTTCTGGGCAGGGAGCAAAATATTTCAATAAAAACAGCATCTGTTTCCTAAAAATTTCCATAATATGCTCTGGCCCAAGAAATCAATTCACTGCCACTCAATATATCTAGTGAGTGACTGGTTTACTCACAATAGATGTCTTAATGGAACTTTATCCCCCACTACTAGGAGACCTCCTAAAAAGTGAATATATATCATATTTGTCTTTCTGCATTTTAGTAACTTCACCAATGATTACTTTTCCTGGTTCCATCCATTTGCTTAAAAATATCATGATGTCATTTTCTTAGCTGAAGAATACTGTGTTGTGGAAATATTCCACACTTTCCCCAAAGGAGAGTGTCAGTCCTGTTCTTTAGACTTGGGAATTTGCTGGGACTTTAATCACTGTATTGAATGACAAACTATCAGGTTATTTTATTTTAGTCTAGAAGTCCCTCCATCTTCCACTTCTTTGTGATATGAAATGTAATGTCCCTTTGAAGCTCATCTAATTACATATGGAATCCCCAATGAGGAAATGCCTGGGAAATGTTAGGCAGTATGACCTTGTTAGATATTATAATTCCTATTGACATCATTATAGAAGGGTGTGCTGTGAGGTTGATATGCCAATGAAAGTGACCAGAAAGAATGGAGTCTGTCTCTCATATATTTGTTTTTGTCATTCTCGGTCTCTTTGTGAATCTTTCAATCTAGTTTTTTCTCTCTTTGTCTGCATTTCTCTGCCTGATGCTTGTGGATCATTATGAAAAGCTCTCAGTTCTACTGAAGGGCTACAAGAAGATGACTGCTTGCTGACATGATATCCTGGTGTTTTCTATAAAAATATAAGCAAGGACTCAATAAAACGCTTTTGTTCAAAAAGTTGCCTTTTTCAGCAAGCATTTTCCCATTAAGTAATTTACTTATTGAGAACATATCTGTGCATTTAACAAATTATAATGGTATCAGTGATAATGTGAATGTCACATGTCAAGGACATATGGCTTTATTAGTGACCCCTTGAAAGAAAAATATAACACTTTTCCTGCACTAAGAGTTTTGGACACAGGAACTGTCATTACTGGGTTGTGTGATTTCAGCTACCCAGATTGAGGCATGTAGGGTTGCTAAGCCTTTCTTTCAAGCAGGCTGTCCACTTAGCACTTTTAATGACTGGCTTCTGAAACTCTTACTGGCTTTCACCTGTTTTATGACATCATTCTCCCTCTCAGGCAACCAGCACCTGAGAGAATGTAGAGGTTTCAATGGAGATAAGTAAACAAACTTTCCTCAGTGTCCAGTATCGCTGATCCTGTGCACACATGGTTTTTCTAGTGAAACCCAATAAACCTTTATTTTATCTCTTTATCCAGACCCCACACCTTTACTTTTGTTTACCTCTGTGAAAAATACAGGTAGAAAATGAAACTTTAATGTTTATTTAACTGGACAGTTTTCTAAGAAGGGAAGTTTCAAAGTGATGTGGGATTAAGGGGAATGTACCAAATGAAAAGGTAGTCTCCTACTATGGTCTTGGATCTGAAATTTCCTAGGTTGTGACTTGGAACTGAGCAGTTACTTGCTTCCTCACTAAATGTACCTTCACATTCTTATTGATATAATCGGCTGACAGAGTCAAGGGTACCTTTGGGTATTGATTCTTTAAGAGCAGGGAAATGAGAAGGAAACTAGACAATTTCTGGGACTTCTTTCACTGAAACAGAGAAGATTGCTGTATATAAAAAAAGAACTGTGTGGCAATAAACTATTTCACAGCTGGTGCTGTTCCACACAAGTGTTGACAACCTTGTATGAGCAGGGTTGCCTTGGTTGACCTGACTCGTTCAGCAGCTGTGTCCTACTCAGTGGTCACTGAGCAATACTTCTGGTCTTGGTGTTTACTGTTAAAACTGGGCCTTCAGGACAGAGAAATGCGTCCTTGTTATAGGCCTACTATAGCAGAGCAACTGTGTTTCTCCTGTGGTCCACCAGACAAAACCTCTAAACATACTTTAGTCCCAGGACTGTTTGTTCAGAGATGTCGTAGGGTCTGAGTTAGTTGTATAACCACTACTTCATGGGTAGGATTCTCTGCAAAATAATGAATTCCTGGAAAGCATGCCTTACAATGTCAAACTCTACCCTCCTTTAGTGGAATCTTTTTTCCATCTTAAAAGTCATTGCAAAGTTTTCAACATATTATTTTTATTGCTTATGGGGGAATTTCATATAAAATACATTGTATTCTTTTTCCATTGCTCCAAGCTTGAAAATCCTACCCATGTGTCATACTATTTTTTTCTTTAAAATACATCAATTTTAGCATGGGTGGCTAATATATGCATTGGAACATGATCAGATTCTCAGTGCCAAGGCCCTTAAAGAAAACTGAGTTCATCCTTGTCATACCGTGCCTCCAAACCCAAGAAAAAGCCATCAGACCTGAATAGCAATATACTTCATCACCTTTATCACAGTTTTTCTTATGTATTTATTTATTACATTTTATTCAATCTGAATCCCCTTTGCTGCCCCCTCCCTCTTCAGCTTCCATTCTCACCCAGTGTCCTTCATCTACCCCTATGCCCTTTCTCCAGTTTCCTAGAGGGCAGTCCTACTCCCCCTTCTAACTAGCTTATCAGGCCTCATCAAGGCTCAAGGCTGGCTGCATTATTTTAATCTTTGCCTGAACCTCAGGGCCTTTTTCTTCTTGTGTCCTGAATTATCTGTACTGATGACACTCTTCCTGCCTCCTCTCCTGCAGGCTTCCCATAGATCTGAGGGGAGCAAAATTTTCAGGACACATCCCATTTAGAGCTAGGTGTTTTAAGGTCTCTCTGCATAATACTGGACTCTGGGTCTCTATACAATTCCATTTAATGCAGAAGGAATTATTGCTTTGGATGCAAGAACATGTCACTATCTATCAGTTGAGGACAGAGAGCAACATATTTTAATAACAACAATCTCCGGTTGATTGAAATTTTCCATAGGATTCCCTGGCCCAACAACTCATTAACTGATACCAAATCTCCCTAGTGGTAGACTGGGTTGGTCACAACAGATGGCCTATTGGAACTTTATTCCCTCTATTAGGAGACCTGAACTGATTGGTCTGCTATTTGACCTCCTCAAGCTGATCCGGGAACAGCTTTACCAGGCCACAGAGGAAGACTATGCAGCCATTCCAGATTAAATCTGATAGATTAAGATCAGAAAGAAGAAGGGGAAGGTAGACCCTATCAGTGTCCTTGGGGAGGGGCATGCGTGGAATGGCGAAAAGAAGGTGGGATTGGGAGGGGGGAAGGGAAGGGTTTATGGGGAGATAAAAGTGAATAAAGGGTAATTACTAAAAACTAAACTAAAATACTAAAAAATATAATTCCTTTTGATGTTATATTATAGAAGGGTGTTTTTGGAGGTTCATATGCCAATAAAAGTGACCAGTCTCAATATTTCTGAATCTATTTCTCTAGCTCTTTCTCTCTCTTTCTCTGTCTCCCTCTCTCTTCCTGCCACTTATGGATCAGTATGGAAAACTCTCAGTTCTAGTGAAGGATTATAACAACATGACTGCTTGATGATGTGAAAACATGGATGGTCTGTGTAAAAATACAAGCACAGTCCCAAAGTGCTTTTTGTTCAAAGAGTTGCCATGCTCAAAGAGCATTTTCCCATTAAGTAATTCACTGGCTGAGGACATATCGGTGCATTAAACAAAAAATAACGAAATCTGTGATAAGTGAAACTCACATTTCAAGGACACGTGACTTTATTAATGACCCCGTAAAAGAAATATTTGACTTTTTCTGAACTAAGAGTCCTAGACACAGAAACTGTCATGTTTGGGTTGGGTGCTTTCAGATGCCCAGATTAAGGCATCTAGGGAAACAGCCTTTCTTTCAAGCACATTGTCCAATTTGCCCTTTTAAAACTGGCTCCTAAAACTCTTACTGGCTTTCACCTGTTTCACCTGATATCATTCTACCCCTACTGCCAATCATCACATGAGAATATCTTGAGGTTTCCATGGAGATGACGAAACAAGATTCCCTCGATGTCCAGTATCTCTGATTCTGTGCACATGTGACTTTTTCTTGTGAAACCCAGCAAGTCTTTATCTATTCCCTTCATCAAGATTGCACAGTTTACTCCTGTTTACCTCTGTGACAATTTCAGGTAGGAAATGAAACATTAATGTTTATTGAATTTGACAGCTTCTTCTGATATTAGGACTCCTGCTATTTAGCTATTGTGGAGATAGTCTAAGACTCAGAATGACAAAATTTTCCTTAAGAAAACATGTAAGTTCTTTTTTCTTAATGATAGATATCATGTCCTTACTGTTTTAAAGATTGAATTGACATCACTTTTAGGTTTATATGAGGAGATATCATGTCACAATACTTTAAAAAAGGTCAGCCAATCTCAGAAAGTGGGAATTCTCACAGAAAAATTGGCTTAAGAGATATGTTCTGTTGGTCAGTGTAAGGACCTGAAATTAGGCTGGGAGACAATCATGCAAAGTGCACGCCTGCCATGTCAAAAAACCTTTTACATGCTGACTAAATTAACATATCACACCACCCTGGAAGCTGACTTATCCTTTCAACATGAGATAGTTACATGGGGGATAAACATTGGTCATGCCTAATGCAAGATAGACACAGGAAGTTTACAGCTGGCAAAGTACATACCAGCCTAGTTAAGTACTAAAAACTCAAAAATTATATTTCATATTTTAAAAGGCAAAACTGACCATCCCATATCAAAAAGGGCACAAACAAAAGATAGCCAAAAAAATGTCAAAACCCAGGTACACGATGCTTAACCCTAGCTATAAAACTAATCCCTAACCCTAACAATAACCTTCACCCTAACAGTAACCCTAAGCATATGGTATGCTGACATCACAATGGTATAATGGCTTCAATATGGTATTTTGACATCACAATGGAATTTTGACATCATAATGGCATTATAACCTCAAAATGCTATTATGATATCACTATGGCATTTATAAATCACAATGATAGTATGAATCACAATGGAATTATGACATCACAATGCTTTGATGGCATCACAATAGTGTCATAATATCCCAATGTTATTATAACATCACAATGTTATTATGGCACCAAAATGCTATTACGACATGATTTTCATATGACATTACAATGGAATTTTGGCATCACAAAGCTATTATAGCACCACAATGCTGTTAAGACATCACAATTCTATTACGACATGATTGTCATACGACATCACACTGAAATTTTGACATCACAATGCTATTTTGACAGCACAGTGCTATTATGACATCTCATTTATATTATATGATTGTTGTTTGACATAACAATGGAATTTTCATACCACAATTTATTATGACCTCAAAATGCTATTATTATATCACAATGGTATTTTGACACCATAACTATATTATGACATCACAATGCTATTATGACATCATATGGTACTGTATCACAAAGAAATTAGAATATCAAAATAATACTATAACATAACAATGTAATTATGGGATCACAGTGCTATTATTACAGCACAATTATATGACATGCAATGGTATTATGATTTCATAATAGTTTTATGACATCACAATGGTATTATGACATCACGGTGGTATTATGGCTTCACAATGGTAATAGAACATCACAATGCTAGTATGACAACACAAAGTTGTCATGATATCACAACGCTTTTGTGACATCTCAATGCTATTATGACACCATAATGCTCTTCTGACATAATTGTGGTATGTCATCACAAGGGAATTTTAACATCACCATGGCATTATGACCTAAAAATACTATTACATCATCACAATTCTCTTATAGCATCATGATTGTATTATGATTTCACAATGGTAATATGACTATCACAGTACTATAACCTCATTACAATTGTATCATGATATCACAATGGTATTATGACATCACAATAGTATGACAAGCAAATACTATTATAACATCACAATGGTATCACGATATCACAAAGGTTTTATGATATAACATTTGTTTTCTGATATCCCAATGTCATTATGATATCCCAATCCTATTGTAACATCACAATACTATTATGACAACACAATGCTATTATGTCTTCACAATGATAAGACATCAAAATTGTATTATGACATCACAGTTACATAATTGCTTCACAATGGTGTTACAACATCACAGTGCTATAATGCCAACACAATGACATTATGACAACAAAATGTATTATGACATCACAATGGTATTTTGACTTCACAATGGTATTATGACATCACAACTTTATTATTACATCTCAATGGTTTTATGTCATCACAATTGTGTTATGATATCTCAGTGCTGTTATGACATCACGATAGTATTATGATATCTCAAATATATTATATCAAAACTATATCACAACTTTATTATGACATCTTGATATGATGTCATCACAATGTTATCATTATATCTCAATGCTATTATGATAAAACAATTGTATTATGACATCAAAATGATGTCATGATATCCCAATGGTATTATGACACACCAATGGTATTATACTGTCACAATGCTATTATGATATCTCAATGCTATTACATCACAAAGGTATTTTGACATCAGAAGGCTATTATGACATCACAATGTTATGACATACCGATGGTATTATGATTTCACAAATGTTATTATGACATCACAATGCTATTTTGACTTCAGAAAGTTACTATGACATCTAAATTATTTCATCATATCAGAAAAATATGACATCACAATGCTATTATATCATCCTGCTACTATGTTATCACAATGCTATTATCAAATCACAATTGTATTATGACAATACAATGCTATGTTGACAACACAATGGTATTATGACTTCAAAATGGTATTATGACATCACCATGCTAATAGGACATTACAGTGGTATGACTGTTCTATGACATCACATGGAATTTGGACATCGAAATGCTATTATGACTTCAAAATGATATGATTTCACAATGGTATGATGACATCACAATTGTATTACTATATCAAAATTCTATTATGACTGCAAAAAGTTATTATGACATCACAATATTAATTTGCCTTCACTATGCTATTACAACATCACAATGGTAGGAAATCAGAATACTATTATGACATAATAAGTTGTTTTTTTTATCATTTACATTTTATTAACTCTGTATCCCAGTCGTGTCCCGATCCCTCATTCTCTCCCAGTCCCTCTCTCCCTCTCTCATCTCCACCTTGCCCCTTTCCAAGTCCACTGATAGGGGGGACCTCCTCCCCATTCATCTGATCCTGTTTTATCAGGTATCTTCAGGACTGGCTGCAAAGCCCTCCTCTGTGGCCTAACAGGACTGCTCCTCCCTTCGGGGGTGGAGAGACCAAAGAGCCAGTCATTGAGTTCCTGTTAGAAATAGTCTCTGTTCCCCTCACTTTGGGAAACCAATTGGTTACTGAGCTACCACTGGCTATATCTGAGTGGAGGTTCTAGGTTATATCCATACATGGTCCTTGGTTGAATGTCAGTCTCAGAAAAGACCCTGTGCCCAGATATATTTGGTCCTTGTTTAGCTCCCATCCTTTCCCCATCAGACTAACTCCCCTTCTTTCTTATGATTCCCTGTACTCTGCCAAAGGTTTGATCATGAGTCTTTGCTTTGAAAACACTGCTAGTTAGAGTCTTTCAGATGTGCTCAGTAGACTCCTGTCATACGTTCAATGCACATCCCATCTGTCTTTCTAAATGATGATTGATCATCTTACCCCATGTCCTCTCAATTGATTATCTTTTTTAGGTGTATAGATTTCATTATGTTTATCATATCTTATAGGTCTATATAAGTGAGTATATCCCATGTTTGTCTTTCTCCTTCTGGGATATTTCACTCAGAATGATCTTTTCTAGATCCCACCATTTGCCTGCAAATTTCATGATTTCCTCCTTTTTGATTACTGAGTAGTATTCCATTGTATAAAAATACCACAATTTCTGTACCCATTCCACCGTTGATGGACATCTGGGTTGTTTCCAGGTTCAGGCTATTACAAATAGAGCTGCTATAAACATGATTGAGCAAGTGTCCTTTTTGTGTACTTGAACAAACTTTGGGTATATACCTAGCAGTGGTATAGCTGGGTCTGGAGGAAGCACTATTCCTATTTGTCTTAGAAAGCGCCAGATAGCTTTCCAGAGTGGTTGTACCAGTTTACATTCCCACCAGCAGTGGAGGAGGGTTCCCCTTTCTCCATAACCTCTCCAGCATGTGTTATTGCTTGAGTTTTTCATCTTGGCCATACTGATGGGTGTAAGGTGATATCTCAGGGTCGCTTTGATTTGCATTTTCCTGATGGCTAATGAGGATGAGCATTTCTTTAAGTGTTTTTCTGCCATTCGATATTCCTCTGTCGAGAATTCTCTGTTTAGCTCTGTTCCCCAGTTTTTAATTGGATTACTTGGATTGCTGCTTTTCAGCTTCTTTAGTTCTTTGTATATACTGGATATTAGTCCTCTGTCAGAAAAAGGGTTGGTGAAGATTCTTTCCCATTCTGTAGGCAGTCGTTTTGTTTTGATGACGGTATCCTTTGCTTTACAGAAACTTTTCAGTTTCATGTGGTCCCATTTATCGATTGTTGCTCTTAGAGCCTGTGCTGTTGGTGTTCTGTTCAAGAAGTTGTCTCCTGTGCCAATGAGTTCTAGGCTGTTCCCCACTTTTTTTCCAATTGATTTAGGGTATCTGGTTTTATGTTGAGGTCTTTGATCCACTTTGACTTTAGTTTTGTGCAGGGTGATAAATATGGATCTATTTTCATTTTTCTGCATGTAGACATCCAGTTGGTCCAGCACCATTTGTTGAAGATGCTGTCTTTTTTCCATTGAATGGAATTGGCTTCTTTGTCGAATATCGAGTATTCATAAGTGTGTGGATTTATTTCTGGGTCTTCTATGCGGTTCCATTGAGCCTCCTTTCTGTTTCTCTGCCAATACCATGCAGTTTTTATTACTGTTGCCCTGTAGTACAGCTTGAGATCAGGAATGGAGATACCTCCAGATGATCTGTTGTCGTACAGGATTGTTTTGGAGATTCTGTGTTTTTTGTTTCTGCATATGAAGCTGAGAATCTTTTTTTCAAGGTCTGTAAAGAATTGAGTTGGTATTTTGATGGGAATTGCATTGAATCTGTAGATTGCTTTTGGCACTATGGCCATTTTCACAATGTTAATCCTACCAATCCATGAGCATGGGAGATCTTTCCATCTTCTGATATCTTCTTCAATTTCTTTCTTCAGAGACTTGAAGTTTTTCTCAAACAGGTCTTTCACTTGCTTGGTTAGAGTCACACCAAGGTACTTTATGTTATTAGTGGCTATTGTGAAGGGTGTTGTTTCCCTAATTTCTTTCTCATCCTTTTTGTCTTTGGTATATAGGAGGGCTTCTGATTTTTTTGAGTTGATTTTGTATCCTGCCACTTTGCTGAAGGTGTTTATCAGCTGAAGGAGTTCTCTGGTTGAATTTTTGGGGTCGCTCATCTATACTATCATATCATCTGGAAATAGTGACACTTTGACCTCTTCCTTTCCGATTTGTATCCCCTTGATCCCCTTTAGTTGTCTTATTGCTCTGGCTAGGACTTCAAGTACTATTTTGAAGAGATATGGGGACAATGGACAGCCTTGTCTTGTCCCTGATTTCAGTGGGATTGATTTAAGTTTCTCTCCATTGAGTTTGATGTTAGCTATAGGCTTGCTATATATTGCCTTTACTATGTATGTTTAGGTATATGCCTTGTATCCCTGATCTCTCCAAGACTTTAAACATGAATGGGTGTTGGACTTTGTCAAATGCTTTTTCGGGATCTAAGGAGATCATCATGTGGTTTTTCTCCTTCAGTTTGTTTATGTAGTGGATTACATTGATGAATTTCCATATGTTGAACCACCCTTGCATGCCTGGGATGAAGCCTACTTGGTCATGGTGGATGATATCTTTGATGTGTTCTTGGATTCGGGTTGCAAGTATTTTATTGAGTATTTTTGCGTCAATATTCTTAAGAGAGATAGGTCTGAATTCTCTTTTTTTTTTGGGTCTTTGTGTGGTTTAGGTATGAAGGTGACGGTGGCTTCACAGAATGAGTTTGGTAGTGTTCCTTCTGTTTCTATTTTGTGGAATAGCTTGAGGAGAATTGGAGTTAGCACTTCTTTGAAGGTCTTGTAGAATTCTGCGCTGAAGCCATCTGGTCCAGGGCTTTTTTTGGAGGGGAGACTGTTAATGACTGCTTCGATTTCCCTGGGAGATATAGGGCTATTCAGTCTTTCTACCTGATCTTGACTTAGTTTTGGTAGATGGAATCTTTCAAGAAAATTATCCATTTCATTTAGATTCTCAAATTTTGTGGCATATAGGCTTTTGTAGTATGACCTAATAATTGTTTGGATTTCCTCAATGTCTGTGGTTATGTCCCCATTTTCATTTCTGATTTTGCTGATCTGGATAGTTTCTCTCTGCTTTTTAGTTAGTTTGGCTAAGGGTTTGTCTATCTTGTTGATTTTCTCAAAGAACCAGCTTTTTGTTTCATTGATTCTTTGGATAGTTTTATTTGTTTCTAGTTGATTGATTTCAGCCCTTAGTTTGATTATTTCCAGCCGCCTGCTCCTCTTGGGTGTATCTGCTTCTTTTTTTTTCTAGGGTTTTCAGTTGGGCCATTAAGTTGTTTGTATGTGATGTTACGAATTTCTTCTTGCAGGCACTTAGTGCTATAAATTTTCCTCTGAGCACTGCTTTCAATGTGTCCCATAAATTTGGGTATGTTGTGCCTTCCTTTTCATTAAATTCTAGGAAGTCTTTAATTTCTTTCTTTATTTCTTCCTTAACCCAGCTGTCATTGAGTAGTAAGTTGTTCAGTTTCCATGTGCGTGTCGGCATTTTTTTGTTTCTGTTGTTGTTGATGCCTAGCTTTAGTCCATGGTGGTCAGATAGTATACAAGGGATTATTTCAATCCTTTTGTATCTGTTGAGGCTTGCTTTGTGACCCACTATATGGTTTATTTTGGAAAAGGTTCCATGTGGTGCTGAAAAGAAGGTGTACTCTTTTGAGTTTGGGTGAAATGATCTGTAGACATCTATTAGGTCCATTTGATTTAGGGATTCTGTGAGTGCTTTTATTTCCCTATTTGGTGTCTGTCTAGTTGATCTGTCCCTTGGTAAGAGTGGAGTGTTGAAGTCTCCCACTATTATGGTATTAGGATCAATGTATGATTTAAGCTTTAATAATGTTTCATTTACGAATGTTGGTGCTCTTGTATTTGGAGCATAGATATTCAAGATTGTGATGTCCTCTTGGTGGATTTTTCCATTGATGAGAATATAGTGGCCCTCCTTATCTTTTTTGATTAACTTAGGTTGAAAGTCTATTTTATTAGATATTAGGATGGCTACTCCAGCTTGTTTTCTGGAACCATTTGCTTGAAAAACAGTTTTCCAGCCATTTACTCTGAGGTAGTGTTTGTCTTTGTTGCATAAGTGTGTTTCTTGGATGCAACAGAATGTTGGATCCTGTTTCCTTTACCATTCTGTTAGCCTGTCTTTTTATTGGTGAGTTGAGTCCATTGATATTGATAGATAATAGTGACCAATGCATGTTAGTTCCTTTTGTAATGGAGTCGATGATCTAATCCTGTTTCATTGCTTGTTTTCTTTTCATTTTTGTTGGGACATTATCTGTATGCCTTGTTTTCTTGGGTGAATTTGTTTTCATTGGATTGGAGTTTTCCTTCTAGTATCTTCTGTCGGGATGGTTTGCTGTGTAGATATTGTGTAAATTTAGTTTTGTCATGGCATATTTTGTTTTCTCCATCTATGTTTAATTGAAAGCTTTGCAGGGTATAGAAGTCTGGGTTGACATTTGTGATCTCTTAAAGTCTCCATGATACTTGCCCAGGCCCTTCTGGCTTTCATAGTTTCTGATGAGAAGTCCGGTGTGATTCTGATAGGTCTACCTTCATATGTTACTTGGCCTTTTTCCCTTGCTGCTTTTAATATCTTTTCTTTGTTCTGTAGATTTAGTGTTTTGACTATGATATGACCTGATGTGTTTCTTTTCTGGTCTAGTCTATTTGGAGTTCTGTAGGCCTCTTGTATATTTATGGACATCTCTTTCTTTAAGTTGGGAAAATTTTATTCTATGATTTTCTTGAAAATATTTCTGGACCTTGGAGTCTGGAGTCTTCTTTTTCTTGAATTCCTATTATTCTTAGATTTTGTCTTTTCATAGCATCCTTGATTTCTTGGATAGTTTGTGATTGGAACTTTTCTGATTTTACTTTTTCTTTGAGAGAAGTATCCATTTCTGCAAGTGTGTCTTCAGTTCCAGAGATTCTCTCTTCCATCTCTTGTATTCTGTTGGTGATGCTTACTTTTGTGGTTCCTGATCTTTTCTCCAAGTTCTCCAGCTCAAGGGTTTTCTCATTTTGTGTTTTCTTTATTGATTCTAATTCTGTTTTCATGCCTTGCACCATTTCTTTCATGTGTTTGAATTTGGATTCCTGTCTCTCTACGATGGCCTCTATTTCTTTTTTCATTTCCTTCTTATATGCCACTAATTTTTCCTCTACTTGTGTATCTATTTGTTTGGCTATGTTTGCCTGTGTTTCTTTAAGGATATTGTCTATGTCTTCTTTCTTTGCTTCCAATTGACTGGCCCTCTCTTTGAAAGAATTGTTCATTTCCTCCTTATGAGCCTCAAATAATTGGGCAAGCATGGCTTTAAAATCATTTTCCTGTGCTTCTGCTGAATTGGTGTATCCATCGATTTTGGGGTTTGCTGGTGAAGTCATGATGTCCTGATTTATGTTGGAAGTGTTCTTTCGCCTACCTCTGGACATTGGCTTATCTGAAACCTTCCCTGTTTGTTTTTGGATTCTGCAGATCAGACTGGTGCTGTCTCTCTCTGGTGTCTGGAGAGTTCTTCAGGAAGCTGAGCACTCTCAGCGTGTGCTGAGGACTAGCTGTACCTGTGGGAGGAAAGTACACAGGCGCAAACGGGGCAAATGCAAGTGTGTGTGTGCGCGCGCGCGCGCGCGCGTGTGTGTGTGTGTGTGTGTGTCTGTGTGTGTAAGTGTGCATGGATGAGTTTCTCGAGGGACATAGTGATGGCTAATGTTGAACCCTTGAGTGTGTGGGAGGGGCTCTGCACTGTATATATCGCAGGTGCTAATGATGATCGAAGCGCAATTTCTGGCATTAACTGACTTAGCTCCTCAATCAGGCCCACAGCGCAGGAACTTCAATGTCCCTAGTGCCCCTCTGTTTCCCAAAGTGGGTATGTGGGTGGGAGGAGGGTTTGATGCCTGGCTTCTGATTTAGAAGGACCCAGGATTTGGGGAACTGCAGATTCTCAAGGGTGCCCTCACTTACAGGCAGGTGTCTTGGCAGAGATCTTGGTATCCGGGGCTCTCTGCTCTCTGGTTTGGCCCTGCTTCTTTGATGTGTTCCACCAGTTCTGTGCTGCTGTCACTGCCAGGTTCTGAGGTCTTGCTTCAGCTGGAGATTTCAGGATGGTCACTTCAGCAGGGATGGGGTAACCAGGCTCTCTGTTCTCTGGTTTGGCCCTGGTTAGTCTTAAACTGGAGGGCTGTGGTGCCCCGCCATTTCAGTGCTGCTCCCCTGCCACCGCTGTAACTGGAGACTTGGTTGCTAGTCCCAATGCTTTCTGGGAAGTCCTGGGATCTCTTCGTTGTGCTCTCCAAGCTTGGGAGGCCCAGTGCCTGGTGTGTCCAGGCTGTATGACGTTTCTGCCTGGTTTTGGTGAGTATATAGCATATTCTCTGTCACTGTGGGATTGGGCGGGCCGTACTGTCGGGGATGGCGATCCTGCGGAGCTAGTATGGTGTCTAGCAGATTCGTGCCGTGGGAGGATGGTTCAGCCGCTGCTCGAATCTGGGGCTCCGGGGCATGTACTGCTGGCTTTTGTCTGCCCCTAAAGTGCTTGGGGCTCCGTCTCAGCTGCTGTATACCCCAGGCAGTTAGGTCTGTGCTGAGAAAGATGAGTCCGCTGTGCCGCTGTGCCGAGGAGGAAGGAGGTCTTGGGGAAGGGAGTGCCGCAAGAACAAAGGATCGTTTCTCTCCTTCCCCAAGCAAGTCTCAGGGTGACCGGAGGCCAAAGTTTTCACCACCTGCGATGTTCCCTGGTGTTCAGAAAGCCTCGCTGTGGTTTTCCTGGGTTGGGGGTCTTTCCATTCTCCAACTCAGAAGATCAGGTATCCCACCGCTCAGAAACTGTGTGTGCTAGTCACCATCTTGGCTCCGAACCCAAAGCAAACAAATAAGTTTTGACACCACAATGCTATTATGACATCACAATGCTAGCAAAACATCACAATGCTATGATAACATTATAATGCTATTATGACATCACAATGGTATTAGGACTTCACAAGGGTATTATGACATCACCATTTTATTATGACTTCACAAAGTTATTATGACATGATTTTGTTATGACATCACTATTTAATTTTGACATCAAAAACTATTATGACTTCACAATGGTAAGACTTCACAATGATATTAGGATTTCCAATGCTATGATCATATCCTAATGATATTATGATATAACAATTGTTAGGTGCTGATTGGCTGAGAGGGAGAATGGTATCATGAAACAGGTGAAAGCCAGTAAGTGTTTCTGGAGCCAGTTATTAAAAGAGCCAAGTGGACAGCCTGCTTGAGAGAAAGGTTGATCAGCCCTTTACATGCTTCAAAAAGGGCAGCTGAAAGCACATAACCTAGAGATGACAGTTCATGTGTCCAAGTATCTTAATTCAGGAAAAGTATCACATATTTCTTTAAGAGTACATTAATAAAGTCATGTTTCCTTGAGATGTGATTTTCACATTATAATAGATTCCATTGTTTGTTAAATGCACACATATACCCTCAGTCAGTGATTACTTACTGGGAAAATGCTCCCTGATTAAGGCAATTCTTTGAACAAAACCTTTTTATTGGGACCTTGCTTATATTTTTACAGAGACCATCCAGAATGTCACATCACCAAGAGGTCATCTTGTAGTCCTGCAACAAAACTGTCAGCTCTCATACTGAACCACATGCAGCAAGCAGAGAGAGGGGAACAGAGAGACAAAGAGAGAAAGAACTATAGAGAGAGAATCAGAAATAGAGAGACCTATACCAACAGAAACAAAGATATAACGTGAAATTAACCAAAAGACAGAGATTCCATTCTGTCTGGTCACAATCATTGCATATCAACCTCAAAGCACACCCTTCTATAATATAACCCCAATAGTTATTATATCATCTAACAAGGCCATACCTCCTAACGCTTCCTACACATTACCTCACTTGGGACTCCATATATTAATAGATGATCTTCAAGGGAACATTTCAACTCAAACCGCTAGGAAGTGGAAGAAGATGGAAGGAATTTTAGGATAAAAGAACAGAGTTATCCTAAGAGTTTGTCATTCAATACAATGATTAAAGTCCCAACAACTTCCATGGACTAAAGAACAGGACTAACAATATCCTCTGGGGAAAATGTTGAATGTTTCCATAATGGAGTATTCTTCAGCTAAGAAAATGATGTCATGATATTTTCAGGCAAATGGATGGAACTAGGAAAAATCATCCTGAGTGAAGTAAATAAATGTAGAAAGACAAATACGGTATTTATTCACTTATTAGGAGGTCTTTCTATACAGGGAGATAAAGTTACATAAAGGCCATCTATTCTGAAAAACCAGTCTTCCACTGGTGCGTTTAGGTGGCAGTTAATTGAGTTGTTGGGCCAGGGCATCCTACAGAAATTTTCAAGCAACCCAAGCTGTTGTTATTAAAATAATTTGCTCTCTTCCCTCAACTGATAGATCAGTGCCATGTTCTTGTATCCATAGAGATGCTTCCTTCTGCATCAAATGGATTGCATAGAGACCCACAGTTTGATATTATGCACAGAGAGAACTTAAAACACCCTGTTCTAAATCGGATTTCTCTATGGAAACTCTCCCTCCCCTAAGAGCTCTAGGAAGCCTGTAGTAGAGGAGGCAGAAAGAGTGTCATAAATAGAGGGATTTAAGGCCACAAGGAGAACAATGCCCCAAGAATCACACTGTAGAGGAAGATTATGCAGCCAGGCTTTATCAGACATGGTAACCTAGGGTCAGAGAGAAGGGGAAGGAACACCTACCCTAGGGGACTAAAGCAAGGGCATAGGGGTAGAAAAAGGAGAGTCTGTGGGCCTGGAAGGAGAAGAGGGAGTGGGCAGCAGTGGTGATTCAAAGTGAATGAATTATAATAAATAAATACATAAAAAAACTGTGATGAAGGTAATGAAGTATAAAGCTCTTCAGGACTGATGGCTTCTTCTCTGGGATGGCGCCAGTGTGCAGCAAGGATGAACTCAGTGTTCTTTAAGGGACTTGGCACTGAGACTTTGATTATATTCCAATGAGTATATGAGCAACACTTACTTCAATTTATGTATTTCAAAGAAAAACAAAATTTTAGTGTGACACATGAGTAGAAATTTGAACCTGGGAGCAATGGAACAGGAGTGTAGTATATAATATATGAATTTCTCATATAATCAATAAAAATGATATGTTAACAACGTTTACAATGAATTTTAACCTGGAAAAAAGATTCTGCTAAAGGAGGACAGAATTTAACTTTGTAAGGCATGCTTTCCAGGAACTCATTATGTAGCAAAGAATCCTAGCCATTAACAAGTGCTTACTCAGCTACCTCAGATCCCATGAGCTCGGGTGGCACCACTGAACAATCAGCCATGGCATTAACACTACATTCAGATGGATTGTCTAGAAGAACACAGCAGGAAACACAGCTGCTCTTATGTCATAGGCCTATAACAAGGACCCATTTCTCTGTCCTGAATGTCCAGTTTTAGTTATAAATCCCAGGACCATGATGATTGGACACTGACCACTAAGTAGGTCATAGCTATCAATCCACCCAGATAAGTGAAGACAACTCTTTTTTTAGAGGTGGAACATTTTTAGTGGTCAAAAAGTTTATTACCCCTCAATTTTCCTTTTACATTCAGAGAACTTTTTCTGTTTCAGCCAAATGAGTCCCAGGAATTGTCAGGTTTCCTTCTCTTTCCCCTTTTCTTAAGGACTCAATACCCAAGGGAATCCTAGACCCTGCCATCCAAATATATCAATAAGAACATGAAGGTCCGTTTAGTCAGTATGCCAGTAACTGCTCAGTTCAAAGTCACAACCTAGGAAATTTCAGAGCCAAGACCACAGTAGGAGACCACCTTGTCATTAATTATATTCCACCTTAATCCCACATAACTATGAAGCTTCCAATTTAGGCAGCTGTCTAATTAAATAAACATTAAAGTTTCATTTCCTACCTGAAATTGTCACAGAGGTAAAAAGGATTAAATGTGTGGGATCTGGATAAAGGGATGATAAAGGCTTTATGGTTTCACAAAGAAGGAGTCAGATGTGCACAGGATCAGAGATACTGGACAATGAGGAAATTTTTGTTTACTCATATCCATGGAAACCTCAGATTCTCTCAAGTGCTGATTGGCTGAGAGGAGAAAAATATGATGAAACAGTTTTAAGCCACTAAGAGTTTCATGAGCCATTTATTAAAAGTGCCAAGTGGACAGCCTGCATGTGAGAAAGGCTTAACAGCCCTACATGCCTCAATATGAGCAGCTGAAAGCACACAACCCAAAGATGACAGTTCCTATATCCATGAATCTTAGTTCAAGAAAAGTGTCATATATTTCTTTCAAGTGGTCATTAATAATGTCAGGTGTTCTTTTCATGTGACATTTACATTGTCACAGATTACATTATAATTTGATAAATGCACAGATATGTCCTCTGTCATGGAAATATTTACTGGGAAAATCCTCCCTGACAAAGGCAGCTCTTTTAACATAAGGCATATTATTTGGACCTTGCTTATAGTTTTACACAGACTATTCATAATGTTATGTCAGCAAGTAATCATCTTGTTGTAGTCCATCAGCAGAACTAAGAGCTTTTCTTCATGAATCACAGGTGGCAGACGAAGAAAGGGAGACTAAAAGAAACCAGGGGGAGAAAGAGCTAGAGAGACAGTTTCAGAAATAGAGAGAACAAGACCAACAAAACAAAGATACAAACTGACGGAGACTAAGAGACAGAGACTCCATCTCTTTGGTCACTTTCATTGCCATATCAACTTCAATGTATGCCGTTCTTTAATAGAAATCCAAAAGCAATTATGTATTTTTAATATTTTTTAATTTCAATTTTTATCATTACACTTTATTCACCTTGTATACCCCAATAACCCCTCTTCCATCCAATTCCCACATTCCCTCCCACTTTTCCATGCATGCCCCTCCCCAAGTCCACTGGTAGGGGAGGTCTTCCTCTCTTTCCTTCTGATCCTAGGCTATCAGATCTCATCAGGAGGGGATGCATTCCCTTCCTTTGTTGCCTGGTAAAGCTGCTCCCGTATCAGGGTGAGGTGATCAAAGAGCAGACCAAACAGTTCATGTCAGAGGCTGTCCCTCTTCCCAATGCTATGGAATCTGCTTAGACACTGAACTGCCATAGGCTACATCTTTGCAGGCAATCTAGGTTATCTTCATGCATGGCACATGGTTAGAGTATGACTCTCAGAAAAATACCCTGTGCACATATCTTTTGGTTCTACTGCTTTCCTTGTGAAGCTCCAGGCCTGTCCAGATCTTACTATTTCCCACTTCTTTCATTAGATTCCATTCCCTTCTCCCAATAGTAGGCCATAAGTGTTAGCGTCTGCTTTGATGGTCTGCAGGGCAGAGGCTTTCCAAGGCCTTCTGTGGCAGGCCCTAACTTGTTCCCTGTTTTCTCCTTCTTCTGATGTCCAACCTTTTTGTCTTTTGGGATAGGGTTTGAGCATTTTAGCCAGAGTCCTTCCTCTTGAGTTGTTTCTTCAGGTGTACAGATTTTAGTAGGTTTACCCTATATTATATGTCTATATGAGTGAGTATATACCATGTGTGTCTTTCTGCTTCTGTGTAGCTAACTCATGATGATCTTTTTCAGATCACACCACTGATCTGCATATTTAATGATTTCCTTGTTTTTTTTTTATTGCTGAGTATATTCCATTTTGTGGATCTACCACAATTTCTGTATCCATTTTTCAGTTGGTGGGTATATGGATTTTTTCCAGTTTCTGGCTATTATAAATAAAGCTATTATAAATAAATGGTTGAAAAAATGTCCTTACTGTGTAATTGAGTATATGGGTATATGCTTGGGCATATGCCTAGGAGTGGTAGAGCTGGATCTTGAGGAAAAGCTTTTCCTAGTTGTCTAAGAGAGGAACAGATTGATTTCCAGAGTGGTTGTACAAGTTTGCATTCCCACCAGCAGTGGAGCAATTCCCCTTTCTCCACAACCTCTCCAGCATGTTTTGTCACTTGAGTTTTTGATATTGGCCTTTCTGATGGATGTAAGGTGAAATTTCAGTGTTGTTTTGAAATGCTTTTCCCAGATGGCTAATGATGTTGAGCATTTCTTTAAGTATTTTTCTTTCATTTGATATTCCTCTATCAAGAATTCTCTGTTTAGTTCTGTTCCCCATTTTTTATTGAATTACTTGATTTGTTGCTTTTCAACTCATATATATATATATATATATATATATATATATATATATATATATATTTGATATAAGCCCTCAAGAACAAGTGTGTTTCACATAGACTTCATGAAGATTCTTTCCCAATCTGTAGCCATTCTTTTTGTTTTCATGACAGTGTCCTTTACTTTACAGGAATTGTTCAGTTTCGTGAGGTCCCTTTCACTGATTTTTTTTTACTCTTAGAGCCTCTGCTATCGCTGTTCTTTTCAGGAACTTGTCCCCTGTGTAAATGACTTCCATGCCCTTCACCACCTTTCCTTCTTACTGATTTAATGTGTCTGGTTTAATGTTGAGGTTTTGATACCCTTGGATTTTATTTTTTTGCAGGGTGATAAGTATGGATATATTTGCATTTTTCTACATGGAGACTCCTGGTTACCAGAGGCAACCCCTCTCATAGGTGGTTGGCAACAGGATCAGCACTAATACTCATTAGTTTATTGCTCCTCAGTTCTCCTATTATGCTCATCGATCATACTCTCTTTAAGCCAAAACAGTTCCAGGAATTATCTGGTTGCCTTCTCTTCACCATGCTCTTAAAGACTCAATAGTCCAGGGAACCCATGGCCCTGTCAGCCTATTATATCAATAAGAAAGTGAAGGTACATTTACTGAGTATGACAGTAATGGCTCACTTTAAAGTCCCAACCTAGGAAATTTCAGATCCAAGTAGGAGACTACCATGTCATTCATTACATTCCCTTAACCCCTCATCACTTTGAAGTTTCCCTCCTTAGGAAGCTGTCTAATTAAATAAACATTAACATTTAATTTCCCATCTGACATTTTTACAGAGGTAAACATAAGTAAACGTGTGAGATCTGGATATAGGGATGAGATAAAGGCTTGCTGGGTTTCATAAGAAAAAGTCACATATGCACAGTGTCAGAGATATGGGACACTGAGGAGAGTTTGTTTACTCATCTCATAGAAATATCAAGACTCTTTCAGGTGCTGATTGGCTGATAGGGAGAATGATGTCATGTAGCAGGTGAAAGCCAGTAAGAGTTTTAGGATCCAGTAATTAAAAGGGCCAAGTAGACAGAGTGCTTGAAATGCTGAACATCCTTACATGATTCAATCTTGGCAGCTGAAAGCTGCCCAGGGATGACAGTTCCTGTGTCCAAGACTTTTAGTTCAAGAACACTATCATGTATTTCTTTCACATAGCCATTAATAGTCACTTGTCCTTTATAGGTAATTTTCACGTTATGACAGATTCTATTTTCATTTCTTAAATTCACAGATATGTCCTCAGTTAGTGATTTCCTAACTGGGAAAATGTCTGTGGTCAAGGCAAATATTTGAACAAAAAGCTTTTAATTGGGAACTTCAATATATTTTTAAAGAGACCATCCATGAGGCAGCCAGGAATTTTCATCTTTGTCTAGTTCTTCAGTAGAATTGAGAGCTTTTCATACTAAACCACATGCTGGAGGCAGAGAAGGAAACAGAGACAGACAGACAGACAGAGAAAAAGGTAGAGAAAAAGATTCAGAAATAGAGTCTGAGACTGAAAGAAACAAAGATATAAAGTGACATAGACCAAGAGACAGAGACTCCATTCTGTCTGGTCACTTTCATTGGCATATGAAACTAAAAGCCCACCCTCCTATAATATAACTCCATCTGAAAATATATTATCTAACAAGGCCATACCTCCTAACTTCCCAGAAATATTCTTACTGGGGACACAACATGTAAATAGATGAGCTTAAAGTGGACATTAGAATTCAAATCACCAGAAAATAGAAGAAATTTGAGGGAAATCTAGGCTTAAAGAATATTGTCATCCTGAGAGTTTTTCATTCAATACAATGATTAAAGTCCCAGCAACTTATAATGTTTAAAGAACAGGACTGTTGGTATTTATTATATATATATATATAATAAATATATATAATAAATATATAATATATAATAAATATATAATATATAATATATATAATAAATATATAATATATAAATATAAATATATATATATATATATATAAATGAGTACAGCTTACCCTTGTTCATTCAAGTACTGATTTTTCTCCCATCCCACCCTCAACTCTTTGGTTTCAATCTGCATATTGCATTGTGATACTCATTCTAAGCATCCTATCTCAACTCTTGTGTAAACAGGACAAAATAAAGCAACTAGACACAATGTTGAGCAGCGAGGAGTCGGAGGACAGGAAAGAGTTGAGGATCCAGAGGCAATAGATGAGTGGGAGGAAGAAGGGCAAGAGGAGAACTGGGAGAGCAGTGCTAGAGGAGTGATCTTGGAGGATAAAGAGCATGAACCAGACCTAAGAGTTCATAAAAAGTAAGTATAATGTGGGAAATAACAAATGTTAGGAAACTGAGGACTTGGACATTTAGGGGGAAATAAATATTGCCCAGAATTGTGTTCTAGGTTAAGTAAAAACCCAGTCTCTGTGGTGATTTGGTTATATAGCTTTTTAAGATTAGTAGCCTGCTCTTTGATTACCTCCCCCTGGGGGGGAGCAGCCTTAACAGGCCATAGTAGAGGACAATGAAGCCACTTTTGATGTGAACTGATGGACTAAGATCAGAAAGGAGAAGAGAACCTCCCCTATCAGTGGACTTGGGGAGTGGCATGCATGCAGAGAGAGGAGGGAGGGTGGGATTGGTAGGGGAGGAGGGAGGGGCTTATGGGGGGATGCAGAATGAATAAAGTATAATTGATGAAAAATTAAAAAAAAGAAAAAAAAACAGAGATAGACAATTATTTTGTAAGATGGTAGATTAGATTATAAAAATATTTGATGCATACATTTTTGGAAAAATTTGGCTTGAGTGTGCATATTAGATTTGTTTAATAGAAATGCTATGACTGTACTGTCCAACAAAGAAAGATTAGTAGCAAGCTTTACTAGAAGATTAAACCCATAGTATATATTAATAACAACCTACAACAAATGTCACCCAACTAATCCAAGAATCCACACCCTTTAAATCATACTTAAACATAATTTGGAAAGGGGAATAAACTCCCAGTAATAAAACCCAAACTTAAAACCTCAAAACACGCAGGTCAATTACTGGCTCTTTAAGAGAGACTCTTAAACCCACCCAGGAGCAAAAGACAGCCTCCTGTGGGCAAACCTGAGACTTCCATAACAAAGACAGCTCCACAGCCCTGGCAGGAAAGAAAGGAACTGGAGATAGGCAGACCTTTAGACAGAGATTGGCCTAAACAGCGTCTGAAATAAAAAAAAAAAATTGCCATGGTAGAGGGTATTTTAATCTCTTTTGGCTTCATTTTGGCTGTTATATTCATGGATCTGGTTGCAATGGTGGTGGTTCTTCTCCATGCCTTCTCCAAGAAAGTTCAAGGAGAAAACGGGGAAAAAGCCAAGGATTGGGGTACTAAGTTACAGATAATAGTATTCATCCAAATAATTAGGTTAATAATGGCTAAAATCCAAAGCTCTCTGGCTGCAAGATACTTGTTAGCTCTTTTTGGTAAGGATCTGCCAATTCACTAAAACATCAACAAAAAATAACCAACTGGGCTTTGTTTGTTACAGTGTAAATTGGCACAACTGATTCCAAACTTAAAAATTTCTTGTCTCTTTGTTTGCTTTTCATTTAAAGGTTTTGAGTTAAAAATATACTGATTTGAAACTATATATATATCTGAACAAGTTATTGAAGGCACATCCCTTTCTTCCCAACACAAAGTAAAAAACAAAAAACAAACAAACAAACAAAAAAAAAAAACAGGCAGATCTCTGAGTTCTGGATCAAGCTTATTTACATAATAATAATAAAAAAAAAAAGAATGGCAACTCCTGCTGTTTAGCCATTTGCAGAGATTAGTCTAAGATTCAAAATGACAAAATTTTCCTGAAGGTTACCATGTAAATTCTTTTTTCTTAATAATAGATGTTATGTCCTTACTGCTCTAAAGGTTGGATTCACATCATTTTTAGGTTTATGTAAAGAGAGATAAGGTAACACTGCTCTGAAAACTGCCTTATCCTTTTAAATGTGAGACATTTTCATAGGGGAATAGTGTTGGTTGTGCCTATGTAAAAAAGACACAAGAGGCTTAAAGATGGCAAAACACATGCCAACCTAGTTTAGTACTAAAAACTCAAAAATTATATTCATATGTTTAAAAAACAAAAATATCCATCCCATATCACAAAGAGGGCAAGTCAAAGAATAGCCAAAACCAAAGTAAAAACCCAGGCACAAGATGTCTAGGATATACTTAAATGCTAAGGGTAAGAGAGTTTATATGCTAATGCTAAGAGAGTTTTTATAAAGTTTGGCTATAAAGGCATAACTGTCCAGTCTGTATAAAAAAGGGGCAAGCCAAAAAATAGGCACTATCAATGTAAAGCCAAGGTACACGATTCCTAGGATATGCTTAAATGCTAAAGCCCAGGTAAAAGATGCTTGGGGTATACTTATCAATGCTAAGGCCCAGGTAAGAGATGCCTAGGGTATGCTTACATGCTAAAGGTAAGAGGGAGTTTAAATACAGTTTCGTTATAAAGGCATAACTACCCATTCTATCTATAAATGCGGATAGGACAAATAGCTACAACATATAAAAAAATCTAGAACTAAACCTCAGAACAGATATGTGGAGAGCCGGGGTTTGGTTGCCATGACGCTGGCTTCCACCCTCAAAACTAGTAAACTGTTATGACCATTGGGCAACTGTCGTCATGAGCCCAGCCCAGGGCGCCATATGGGGTGATGGGTGAGCAGCCAATCAGGGGATGATACGTCATCTCACACCATGGGTGAGCAGCCAATCAGGCAATGATACGTCATCTCACACTACTCTGGTGCGAGCGGGGCTTATATAAATAGAGCCACTTCGGGGCTCGGGGTCTTCCTCCTTTCATCGTTTGACTGCAATAAAGCTTGCTGCAGAAGGATCCTGTTGTCTGCGTGCATTCTTGCTGTCGAGACGATTACGCGGCTCGAAACACAGATACAAGATACATATCATATGCTTATATTCTAAATTGAACAGGATTTTATATAAAGTTTACTTAAAACATGTGCTTTCTATTGCTCAAGTCAATCAGCTTGTCTCACTATTGGGAGGCTTCTCTAGGAAAATAGGTAGCAGCTTGGCCTAATATAACAGGCATGCTAGAGCCCAAAAAGATATTTTAATCTATCCAACCTTGTTTTGATTTCACCGTGATAATGATTGTATGTTCAATAATATGATACCTTATATTGCTGATCCCTTTACATGGGAACAACTCAGAAACTGAGAGATATGTTTTCAGCCAAGAACTTCAACAATACTTGGCCAATAAATCCTTGGCTATAATATTCTCAAAATGTATTATGCTAACCTTTTAATTTGCATAGATAAAATTGGCTTACAGTTTAGTTTCATCCTGCACATCTCATATATTTATAATTTTAGAACTCTATAATGCTTGTGAGAAATTATGTTTGCAGTACAAAAGAACTGGATATCAGAGATGCTGGATCAAACCAGAAGGATTCATTCTTCAGCATGCTGCGACATTGACACATCTGTTCCAGCATCTTACATGTTCCAGCATTCTGCTTGTTCACGCCTCAACTGCTTCAATTGCTGTATTCTGAAAAAAGCCTGCTCCCAAAAGAACTTTGAAGAAAGATACTAATTTTAACTGGTGCAGTATTTTAGACTGTTCCAAAGAGGACTTTTATTAAGCCTGAAATTTCTCAACATTCAAATGCTATTAAACCACAAATGTTATTGCTTGCTTAATTAACCATTTTTATTTGGGCCCCCTACAGGATTTCTACGTGTCCAAAATGTCAGCTAGAAGAAACTCATGAGAACCGTGTCTAATTTCCTTTAAAGAGGGTAGCATATGTTTTTGGTTGTTTGCTATGGCAATGAAATTTTATTTTCATTGGGAGATGTTTATTATTAATGGTCATAATCAAAGTAAAACAAGGAATATACAGGGGTATTTTATAGTAATAGAAAAAAGGGTAGATTATTGAATCTACTCAACTTAAGGTTTTGTTTGTTATTCCAAAATAAGGTAAATTTTAACTCCAGTATAGGATTTTGCATATTGATGCAAAAATAAGTATTTTTAATACATTGGTATAAGTTTACGATATTGATAGAAAGTCAAGGTTACTTCCAATTCTTTTAAACTATGATTAAAAGGTGGTTAGGATATTAGGTATGCAAGTTAATTGTTAGTTACTCAACTCATACACATGTCAGACACTAGTCTAAATGATCACAGGAGTATACATCCTAGGTTTAACAGATTGATATGGTTTTGTATACAAATCGTTTACATAAAGATAGGTAGTCTTCAAAAACTTCAGAGACTTACAGAATATGGCATTTAAAATGGTCTTATTATTTTAAAGATTCTTTGACAATGAGACAAGTCATTTCCTGGCAGCACCCCGCCTACCTGAAAGAAGATAATGAGCATCGAAGAACCTCCATAAGGAGACGTCTTCAAATGTGGCAAAGAAGCCACTTCGGTAAAGAAAATACCCTCTCTTCATAACAGACAAATTCAGCCTAAAATGGGCAAGCTTAAATGCAGGACAGGTCAACTGCTGAACTATTCTAAGAGAGGGTAAGCAAGTCTTAAATAGTTCCTCCTTCATGTGTATGTCTGTCAAATATTCTGAGCCAGAAGGCTGATGATGATGCTTCAAAGTTATAGGGAGTTATGGGTAACTGTTAGCAGCAAACTGTCTGTGTCAATTTTTATTTTTTGGAAGCTGCTAGCATGCACTTCTTATTTACCGTCATAACTAATTTTATTTCTTCTCAAGTCTCTCATGGGGTTGAAGACCAAAGAGTTACAGTACCACATTTAAGCTTAAGTGGTTTAGAAGTTAAGAAATCTTTTCATATAGGTAATACCAGTAAGGATAAAAGTTAATTTAGGTATAGAACTTCAAACTTGTCAAGATAGATAGGATAATCAGATATTTTCTCCTAAAATACACTCTCCATGTGCTAAATTAAAATCTGCATGCTCCCAGAATGTTCCTACAACACCTTTTACTCAGACTTTGCACATGTAGGTTTTACCTAACAGTTTTCATAATTTCATAACTATTAATGTATTGAAAGAAAAGGAGCCTTTTATTGGAGTTGAAGGGGGAAATGTTGGTATGTTTTTTTGTTTGTTTGTTTTTTAATGTATACATCTTACTCTTGTTCATTCAAATAATGATTTCTCCCCCACCCCACCCTCAACTCTCTGGTTTCAATCTAGATATTGCATTGTGATACTCATTCTAAGCATCCTGTCTCAACTCTTGTGTAAACAGGACAAAATAAAGCAACTAGACACAATGTTGAGCAGGGAGGAGTCAGAGGACAGGAAAGAGGGGAGGAGCCAGAAGGCAGTAGATGAGTTGGAGGAGCAGGGTGAGAGGAGAACTGGGAGAGCAGTGCTGGAGGAGAGATATTGGAGGACATGGAACATGAACCAGACCTAAGATTTCATAAAAAGCGAGTATAATATGGGAAATCTAAAGTTAGGAAACTGAGGGCTTGGAGGTTTAGGAGGGAGTAAATATTGCCCAGCATTGTGTTCTAGGTTAAGTAAAAACCCAGTCTCTGTGTGGTTATTTGGTTATACAGTTGTTTAAGATTAGCAGCAAGCTTTACTAGAAAATAAACCAATAGTAAATATTAATAACTTCCTACAACACAGGACTGACAATCTCCTTTGGGGAAAATGTGGAATATTTCCAGAACTGAGTATTATTCAGGTAAGAAAATTTTTTTTTATGTCTTGATGTTTTATTAATTAATTAATTAATTTATTTATTTATTTATTTTTCAATGCAGGTTATTCAGGAACCATGAACAATCCTCGGACCCTGGGGAAAGCCAGCCCACAGCTTAAATAGCCTCTGGGTAGCCAACCCAGGTGTGCCACGTGTGCAATGCAGATAGGTCCACATACTTGGAAGCGAGCCAGATCGTCAGCCTTAGCCAAATGTGGAATTGTTCGTGACAGAGAGCACTCACCATCAGGAAGGTGGAAGGCGGAAACCAGCTCCATCTTTAAGGCATAGCATTCCGCAGCTCTCTACAGTTCCCCCTTTTTGTTTTAGACGCATCAGGCAAGAGTAGAGGTCTGATCTCTGATATTAGAAATAAATTGGGACTTTGTACTGATGTTCATTTAGGTGTCATCCACCCAAAGAGCATCAGACCCGTCCGATACCTTTTTCTCAGAGGCGGGACCTGGGGCATCAACCCGCATGCAATCAGACATGCTCTTCTCTGGGTCGAAAGCTGCTGACCCTGAGTGCAGTGCTTAGCCTCGCATCCTGAGCGTATCATTTTAGCTTTTTATGATATCTCAGGTAAGAAAATTACATCATGATATTTTCAGGCAAATGGATGGAACCAGAAAAAAATCATCCTGAGTGAAGTAGTTAAAATGCAAAAACAAAAAAACAAACAAAAATCACAAGTAAGGTATTGTTGGGAGCCATGCCACTGGCTGCTGCTTTGATATTTAAATCTCAGCTGAGAGACTGCTTTTACGAGACCTTCACTAAGTCAGGGAAGAATTTGCAAGCCCATCTCCTTTTCTTTGTGACAGCAGGTGGGGTAGCTTGTGAAGATCACACCTCTTATTTCACCTCCTTGTGTGAATTTAACCTATTGTTCTGAGATGTTTTTACTCTGGCTTAAAAACTCTCTACAATAAAAAAAGTCAGATTTGCTGCTTGGGGCTGCTTGCTGCTTGCAGCTGCTGCTGCTAAAGCTTGTGCTTGTGGCTTGCTGCTTGCTGCTGTGGCTGTTGAGTCTGGAACCTCTTAAAAAATTCTCCTATGTACTGTGTGTGGTTTTTCTTTATTATTATTAATTTTAATCCTCACTACCAACCCAAGAACCATTCAACATTGCTGGCAGGCTCCAGCACGGTATGTATTCCCTTATTAGGAGGTCTCCTAATATTGGGGGATATAGTTCTAATAGGCAATCTATTCTTACAAAACAAGTCTTCCAGTAGGGGGATTGGATGGCATTTAATTGGTTTGTTGGGCCAGGTCATCCTATGGAAAATTTCAAGTAACCCAGGCTGTTGTTAATGAAATTTATTGCTCTGTTCCCTCAACTGATAAATTGGTGCCATATTTTTGTATCCACAGAGATGATTCCTTCTTCATCACCTGGGATTGCATACACAGACCCATAGTCTGATATTATGCAGAGAGAAAGACTTTAGTACACACCCAGCACTGAAAGGAATTTCCTTATGAAACTCTCCCTTCTTACAGAGCTCTGGGAAGCATGCAGGAGAGGAGGCAGGAAGAGTGTCATAAGTAGAGTTATTTGCAAACACAAGAAGAGCAATGCCTTGAGAATAAAATTGCAGAGGAACATGATGCAGCCAGCCTTGATGAGACTTGATGAGCTAGGGTCAGATAGAAAGGGGAGGAGATCCTTTCCTATCAGTTAACTAGAGAAAGGGCATAGCAGTAGAAATACGTTGGTGGGTGTCACTGGAAGGAGAAAGAGAAGGGGAAGCAGAAGGGATACATATTGAATAAATCATAATAAAGAAATACAATAGAAAAACTGTTATTAAGAGAATGAAGTATAGAGCTCTTCAGGACTGATGGCTTCTTCGAGGGGGTGGTTCCAGAGTGAGGCCAGAATGAACTCAGTTTTCTTTAAGGGACTTGGCACTGAGGTTCTCTTCATGTTCCAATGAGTATATGAGCAACACATAGTTGAATGGAAGTATTGTAAAGCAAATTTTTAGTGTGACATATGGGTAGTAATTTGAACCTGAGAACAATGGAAAATGTGTATATATGATTTCCACATAAGCAATAAAAATATCATATTCACAACTTTTACAAAGACATTAATCATGGAGAAAAGATTCCACTTAAGGAGGGCAGAGTTCTGCTTTGAAAGGTTTGCTTTCCAGGACCTCATTATGTAGTAGAGAATCCTAGCCATGGATTAGTGGTTACCCAGATACCTCCAACCCCATGATTTCTGGTGGCATGTCTGAACAAGCAGTCCTGGCACTAACACAACTTTAGAGGGTTTGTCTGGAGGACCATAGAAGGAAACACAGCTGCTCTTATGTCCTAGGTATATGCCATAGTCTCAAGTCTCTCTCCTGAATGCCCAGTCTTAACTGAAAACCCAGGAACATGAGGATTGCTCACTGACCACTGAGTAGGACATAGCTACTAATCCATCAAGGACAGCAAAGGTAACCCTGCTTTTATAGGTTTGACACCACTTGTGTGGAACAACTTTAACTGGGAAATAATTTATTGCCCCTCAGTTTTCCTTTTACATTCACAGATTTATCTCTGTTTAAGCCAAACAAGTCCCAGAAATGGTCAGGTTTTATTCCCTTTTCCCTGCTCTTAAAGACTCAATACCCTAGGGAACCCTAGAAAATGGCAGTCTTTTATATCAATAAGAATGTGAAGATACATTCACTGAGTATGCTGGTAACTGCTCAGTTCAAAGTCACAACTTAGGAAATTTCAGATCCAAAACCATAGTAGGAAACCACCTTGTCTTTCATTACATTCTCTGTAATCCCACATCACTTTGAAGTTTCCTACTTAGGAAGCTGTCCAATTGAATAAACATAAAAGTTTCATTTCCTACCTGACATTGTCACAGAGGTAAACAGGAGTAAATGTGTGGGATCTGGATAAAGGGATGAGATAAAGGCTTTTTGGGTTCCTCAAGAAAAGTCAGGTGTGCACAGGATCAGAGACATTGGACACTGATAATTTTTATCTGCAGGGAAAACCTCCCCAAGTTTGTGTACTCATCTCCATGGAAACCACAAGATTCTCTCAGGTGCTGAATGGCTGAGAGGAACAATGATGTCATGAAACAGATGAGAGCCAGCAAGAGTTTCAGGAGCCAGTTATTAAAATGGTCAAGAGGACAGCATGCTTGAGAGAAAGGCTGAGCAGCCCTACATGCCTCAATCTGGGCAGATGAAAGCACTCAACCCAGAGATGACAGTTCCTGTGTCCAACACTCTTAGTTCAGGAAAAATGTCACATATTTCTTTCAAGTGGTCATTAATAAAGTCATGTCTTATTGACATGTGACTTCCAGGTTATAACAGATTCTATTATTAGTCATTAAATGCACATCTATGTCCTAAGTCAGTGAATTACTTACTGGGAAAATGCTCACTGACCAATGCAACTCTTTGAACAAAAAGTATTTAATTGGGACTCTGCTTATATTATTTACAGAGACTATCTAGGATATAAGTCAGCAAGAATTCATCCTGTTGAAGTCCTTCAGCAGAACTGAGAGATTTTCATTCTGAACCACAAGAGGCAGCAGAGAGAGGGAGACTGAGCGAAACAGAGAAAATGCTAGAAAGACAGATTCAGAAATAGAGACCAAGACTGACAGAAACAAAGATATAAAATTACAGAGACCTAGAGACAGAGACTCTATTTTGTCTGCTCACTTTCATTAGCATATCAACCTCAAAACACACCCTTCTGTAATATAACTTCAAGAGGAATTATATTATCTAACAAGACCATTCTTCCTATCCCTTCCCAGACATTTCCTCACTGGGGTCTAAACAAGAAAATAATGAGCTTCAAGTGGACATTGTAATTCAAATCCCCATTAAGCAAAAGATGGACTGCTAGGCTAAAAGAATTTTGTTATCCTGATGCTTTCTCATTCAATTCAAAGACTAAATTTCGAGCATCTTCCAATTTCTAAAGAACAGGATAGACAATCTCCTTTGGAGAAGATGTGGAAAATTTCTTTAAACTAGTATTATTCAGCTAAGAAAATGACATCATGTTATTTTCAATCAAATAGATAGAACCAGGAAAAATCACCCTGCGTAAAATAACTGAAATGCAGAAAGACAAATATGCTATGTATTAAATTATTAAGAGGTCTCCTAATTGTGGGGGATAAAGTTCCAATAGCCCATCTATTGTGAAAAAAACAATCTTCCACTAGAGAGATTTGATGGCAGTTAATTGAGTTGTTGGGCCAGGGAATCCTATAGAAATTTTCAAACAACCCAGGGTGATGTTACAAAAAAATATGTTGCTCTCTGCCTTTAAGTGATATATCAGAGCCATGTTCTTGTATCCACAGAGATGGTTTCTTCTGCCTCAAATGAGATTCCTTGTAGAGACCATGTTGTATGTGACTATTAATATTTACTATTGATTTATCTTCTGGTAAAGCTGCTGTAAATCCTAAACAGCTGTATACCTAAATCACCACACAGAGATGGGATTTATTTAGTTAACCTAGAACACAATGCTGGGCAATAATTACTCCATCCTAAACCTCAAACCCTCATACTTTCCTAACATTTAGACTTCACCATATTATACATTCTTTTAGTGATATATTATGTCCAGTTCATCTCTCCATGTTGTTGATCCAAGATCTGTCCTCCAGCTTTTTTTCCTAGCTCTCCTCTGGGTCCCTTCTCTTCCCACTTATTTCTTGCCCTATGACTTCTGCCCTCTTTCCTGTCCTCTGGCTCCTCCCTTCATTCAACATTGTGGCTAGTTGTTTTATTTTGGCCTGTTTACACACAGTTGAGACAGGATGCTTAGAATAAGTATCACAATGTAATATCTGGATTGAAACCAGAGAGTAGGTTTGGGAAATCAGCATTTGAATAAACAATGGTAAGGTGTATATATTTCAAAAGAACATTATGCCAACATTTCCCCCTTAAGTCCAATAAAAGGCTCATTTTCTTTCAATACAATAACAATTATGAAAACTGTTAGTTAAAACCTACATGTGCAATGTTCAGTCCACATGTATTTAGCAAGTTAGGAAAAAGTATCTGATCATCTTATCTATTTTGACAAGTTAAAAGTTCTACACCTAAATTAACTTTTATCCTTATTGGTATTAATTATAAGAAATGGTTTCTTAACTTCTAAACAACTTAAGCTTAATTGTGGCACTGTAATTATTTGGTCTTCAACCCCATCAGAGATTTGAGAAGGAATAAAATTTGGCATTAGAGTAAATAGGAAGTACCTGTTGGTAGCCTCCAAAAAAAATAATAAAATAAAATAAAATGACAGAAACTGTTTGCTGCCTGAACAGTCAGCCCTAATTCTCTGTAACATTGGAGTATAATTTTCAGCCTTCTGGTTCAGAATATTTTAAAAGACATATATATGTGAAATAAGAACTACTTAGGATTTGCTTACCTTGTCTTGGCAGAGTTCAGCAGTCGAGTTTTCCTGCAATTAAGCTTGCCTATTTTTAGCAGAATATATCGGTCATGAAGGAAGAGTATTTCCTTACCCGTGTGGCTTGTTTGCCACATTTGTAGCCATCTCCATATGGAGAATCTTTAATGCTCATTATCTTCTTTGATGTAGGTGGGGTGCTGTCAGAAGATGATTTGTCTCATTATCAAAGAATCTTTAAAATAATAAAAATATTTTTAAATGCCATATTCTGTAGGTTTCTGAAGTTTTCGAAGACTACCTATCTTTTTATTACCGGTCTGTCTACAAAATCATATCTATCTCTTAAACCTAGGATGTATACTCCTGTGATAAATTATATTAGTGTCTGACATGACTATGAGTTGAATTACTAGCACTTAACTTGCATACCTAATATCCTAACCAGTTTTTAATAGCAGTTTAAAAGTATTGGAAGTAACCTTGACTTATACTAAGCAATATAGTAATGCTTATACCAATGTATCAAAAATACTTATTTTGCATCAATATACAAATCCTATACCAGAGTTTAAATTAACCTTATTTGAAAATAACAGATAAACCCAAAGTTGAGTAGATTCAATAATCTACCTTTTTTTTTCCTATTCCTATATGATATACTTGTATATTCCTTGTTTCTCTTTGAATAAGTTCATTAATAATAAACATCTCCCAATGACAATAAAATTTCATAGCCATAGCAAATAACCAAAAAATACACAACTCCCTTTAAGGAAAATTGAACATTGTTCTTATGGATTTCTTCCAGCTGACATTTTGGATATGTAGAAATCCTGTAGGATGCCCAAATAAAATTAGAAAAAAAAAATGGTTCATTAAGCAAGCAATAACATTTGTGGTCTAGTCTTTGAATGTTAAGAAATTTCAGGCTTAATAAAAGTGCTCTTTAGAACAGTCTAAAGTACTGGACCAATTAAGATTAGTAGCTTTCTTCAATTTCTTTTGGGAGCAGGCTTTGATGAGAAACAGCAATTGAAGCATTGAGGCAGGAACAAGCAGAATGCTGGAACATACAAGACGCTAGAACAGATGTATCAATTTCTCAGCATGTTGAAGTATGATTCTGTTAGGTTTAATCCAACATCCCTGGTGTCCAGTTCTTTTATTCTGCAAACATATAACTTCTCACAAACATTATAGTGTTCTGAAATTATGAATGTATGAGATATGCAGGATAAAACTAAACTGTAAGCCAATTTCATCTATCAAATTAAAAGATTAACATAATACATTTTGAGGATATTATAGCCAAGGATTTATTAGTAAAGTAGTGTTGGAGTTCTGGAGACATATTTTATGTCTTAGTTTTATAGTTATTACTATGTAAATAGATCAGAGCAATATAAATTACCGTTTTTATTGAAAATAAAATCATTATCATGTTGAAATCAAAACAAGGTTGGGTAGATTAAAATATTTTGGGGGCTCTTGTGAGCCTGTGGTATTAGGCCAAGCTGCTACCTATTTCCCTAGTGAAGCCTCCCTCTAGAGAGACAAGCTGGTTGCATTGAGCAATAGAAAATGCAGGTTTTAAGTAAACTTTATATAAACTCCTTTTTAATTTACAATATAAGCACATCATAGGTATCTTGTACCTATTTTGAGGTTTAGCCCTATATTTTTAGCCCTATATTTTTATATATGTTGTAGCTATTTGTCCTATCCTCTTTTTTATATATAGAATGAGCAGTTATGCCTTTATAGCCAAACTTTATTTATACTACCTCTTACCTTTAGAATTTAAGCATATCCTAGGCCTTTTGTACCTTGGCTTTATATTAATAGTAGCTATTTTTTGGCTTGCCACTTTTTTACACAGGAAGGGCAGTTATGCCTTTATAGCTGAACTTTATGTAAACTCTCTTAGCATTAGCATTTAAGTGTATCCCTTGGCATCTTGTAGTTCAGTTTTTACTTTGGTTTTGGCTATCTTTGGCTTGACCCCTTTTTTATGGAATGGACAGTTTTGTTTTTAAACATATGAATAAAATTTTTGAGTTTTTAGGACTAAATTAGGTTGGCATTTAAGTTGCAATATTTAAGTCTCTTGTGTATTTTTTTAAATAGCATGATCAACATTTTCCCCCATGAAAATATCTCAGGTTTAAAATGATAAGGCAGTTTCCAGAGCAGTGCGACATTATCTCTCTTTACATAAACCTAAAAATGATGTGAATTCAACCTTTAGACCACTAAGGACATAACATCTATTATTAAGAAAAAAGAATTTATATGGTAACTTAAATGTGACCATTTGAATCTTAGACTATCTGTGTAAGTGGCTAAACAGCAGGAGTTAACATTTTGGCTTTTATTTTACAAATTAGCTTGATCCGGACCTCAAAGACATGCCTGTTTTTTGTTTGTTTGTTTGTTTGTTTGTTTGTTTTCTACTTTGTGTTGGAAAGGCATGTGCCTTCACCAACTTGCTCATATATATATTTGAGTCAGTATCATTGTAACTCAAATCCTTTAAATGAAAATAAGGCAAAAATACAAGAACATTTTAAGTTTGGGGTCAGTTGTTTGGATTTACGCTGTACCAAACAAAGCCCAGTTGGATATTTTAGTTGATGTTTCAGTAAATTGGCAGACCCTTGCCAGACAGAGCTGACAAATATTTTGCAGCCAGAGAGCTTTGAATTTTAGCTGTTATTAATCTAATTCCTAGAAAGAGTGCCCTTTCTCTTGTCTGTAACCCAGTATTCCAATCCTTGGTTTTTTTTTTGTTTCTTTTTTTTGTTTGTTTGTTTGTTTTTCTCCATTTTCTCCTTCAACTTTCAAAGAGAAGGCATGGAGAAGAACCAACATCATTAAACATATTGCAACCAGACCCATGAATATGACAGCCAAAATGAAGCCAAAAGGGATTGAAACACCCCCTACCATGGCAATTTTTTATTTTAGGTGCAGTTTAGGCCAAACTCTGACTAGAGGTTTGAATGCCTCCAGTTCCTTTCTTTCCTGCCATACTGTGGAGCCAAGCCAGTTGAAATAGCCACAGTGTAAAGGAGACATGCTTGTTTACCTCTATTTAAACTGCAGCAGCAGCCAGTTTTGTGAAGTCTCAGGTCTGCCCACAGGAGGCTGTATTTTGCTCCTGAGCTTATTTAAAAGTCTCTCTTGAAGAGACAGTAATTGACCTGAGAGATTTTAGGTTTTATAACTGGTAGCTCATTCCTCCCAACAAATTATGATTACATATGATTGAAGGGGTGTGGCTACCTAGATTAATTGGGTGCCATTTTTGTAGGTGATGATTAATATTTACTAATAATTATCATTTATTAATGCTGCGGTTAATCATAAAGAGCTGTATACCCAAATCACCACACAGATATGGGGTTTATTTATAAACCTAGAACACAATGCTGGGCAATAGTTACTCAATCCTAATCCTCCAAGCCCTCATACTTTCATATCATTTAGATTTCACCACATTACACTTGCTTTTAGAGATATTATTAGGTCCAGCCCATCTCTCCACATTGTCATTCCAAGCTCTGTCCTCCATCTCTCTCTCCTAGATCTCCTCTTGTCCCTTCTCCTCCCACTCATTTCCTGCCCTCTGACTCCTGCCCTTTTTCTGTCCTCTGGCTCATTCATTTGTACAACATTATGGTTAGTTGTTTTATTTTGGCTTGTTTACACACAGTTGAGACATGATGCGTAGAATAAGTATCACAATGCAATATCTAAATTGAAACCAGAGAGTGGGGGGTGAAGAAATCAGCATTTGAATAAATAAGAGTAAGGTGTATACATTTCAAAAGAACATTATACCAACAAGACCCACAGTCTGATATCATGCAGAGAGAGACCTTAAAACACTCAGTTCTATATGGGATTTCCCTATGAAATTCTCATTTCTCTCAGTGCTCTGTGAAGAATGCAGGAAAAGAAACATGAGGAGTGTCATAAGTAGAGGGAATTGAGGGCACAAGGGAACAATGTCCTGAGAATCAGGCTGCAGAGAAAAATGATGTAGCTAGCCTTGATGAGACCGGATAAGCAGTTTAAAAAACATCTCAGAAATAACAGTTCCTGTGTCCAAGAATCTTAGTTCAGGAAAAGTGTCACATATTTCTTTCAAGTGGTCATTAATAAAGTCACTTGTCTTGGGCATGTGACTTTCATATCATTACAGATTCAATTATTATTGTTAAATGCATAGTTATGTCCTCAGTCAGTGAATAACTTACTGGAAAAATGTTCCCTGACCAAGGCAAATCTTTGAACAAAAAGAGTTTAATTAGGATCTTGCTTATATTTTTACAGATCCCATCCAGGAATTCATGACAGCAAGCAGTCATCCTGTTGTAGTCCTCCAGCAGAACTGACAGCTTTTCATACTGAACCACAAGTGGCAGACAGAAGAGGAAAGGGTTAGAGAGACAGACAGATAGAGAAAGAGAGAGAGCAAGATGGACAGAAACAAAGACATAAAGTGTCAGAGACCTAGAGACAGAGATTCCCTTCTGTCTGGTCACTTTCATTGGCATATCAACCTCAAAGAACACCCTCCTATAATAAAACACCAAATGGAATTATATTATCTAACAAGGCCATACCTCCTAACCCCACCCAGACATTTCCTCACTGGGATTCAACATGTAAATAGATGAGCTTTAAGGAGACATTGCTATTCAAATCACCATGAAGTGAAAGAAGATAGAGGCCCTTCTAGGCTACAAGACCATAGTTATCCTGAAAGTTTGTCATTCAGTACAATGATTAAAATCCCAGCAACTTCCAAGGACTAAAAAACAGGACTGAAAATCTTAGGGTAAAATGTGGAATATTTCTATAAAGGAGTATCATTCAGCTAAGAAAATGAAATCATGATATTTTCAGGCAAATGGATGGAACCAGGAAAAAATCATCCTGGGTTAAGTAAATAATATTCAGACTAAAAAATATGATATGTATTCACTTATTAGGAGGTCTCCTAATAGTGAGTGATAAAGTTAAAATAGACCATGTATTGTGACCAAACCAGTCTTCCACTAGGAGGATTGGGTGGCAGTTGATTGGGTTGTTGGGCCAGGGCAACCTATGGAAATTTCCAAGCAACCCAGGCTGTTGTTATTAAAATATGTTGGTCTCTGCTTACACCTGATAGATCAGTGCCATGTTCTTGGATCCACAAAGATGCTTCCTTCTGCATTCAAATGGGATTGTATATAGAGACCCACAGTCCAATATTATGCAGAGAGAGAGATCTTAAAACACCCACCTCTAAATGGGATTTTCTTATGAAATTCTCACTAAACTCAGAGCTCTGGGAAGCATGCAGGAGAGGAGGTAGGAAGAGTGTTATAAGAAGAGGGAATTGAGGACACAAGGAGAAAAATGACCTTGGAATCCGGAAGCAAAGAAAGATAATGCAGTCAGCCTTGTTGAGACCTGAGAAACTAGGTTCAGATAGAAGGGGGAGGATGACCTTCCCTATCAGGAAACTACAGAAACAGCATAACGGTAGAAGAAGGGATTGGGTGGGAATAGAAGGAGAAGAGGGAGTGAGCAGCAGAGTGATACAAAGTGAACAAATCTTAATAAGTAAATGCATAAGAAAATCTGTGAACAAGGTGATGAACTATAGAGTTCTTAAGGACTGATGGCTTCTTCTTGTGGGTTGTGCCAGCATGCAGTAAAGATGAACTCCATTTTTTTAAGGGACTTGACACTGAGACTCTGATCATATTCAAATAAGTAGATGAACAACTCATATTTCAATTGATGTATTGTAAAGAAAAAAAATAGTGTGACACATGGGTAGTAATTTGAACCTGTGAGCAATGGAAAAGGCGTGTAATGTATATATTATATGAAATTCCCACATAATCAGTAAAAATAATATTTAGACCAATTTTACAGTGACTTTTAACATGGAGAAAAATATTCTAGTAATGGAGGGCAGAGAATGACTCTGTTAGGCATGCTTTCCTGAAACTCATTATGTAGCAGAGAATCTCAGCCATGAACTAGTGTTTACCTAACTATCTCATTCCCCATGAGCTCAGGTGTCACCACTGAACTAGCAGTCCTGGCAATAACAATATGTTTAGATGGCTTGTATGAAGGACCACAGCAGAAAATACAGCTGCTCTTGTATCCTAGACATTTACCATGGACCATTTATCTGCCCTGAAGGAACATTTTGAAATGAAAACCCTAGAACCAGGAGGGTTCCCCACTGACACAGAATAGGACACAGCTGCCAATCCAGCCATGTCAGACAAGGCAACCCTACTCATAGAGGGTTGCCAACACTATTGTGGAACAGCAGCAGTTGTTAAATAGTGTATTGCCCCTCAGTTCTCTTTTACATACGTGATCTTTCTCTTTATCAGGTAAACAAATCCCAGGAATTTTCTGGTTTCATTCTCTTTTCCCTGCTCTTAAAGACTCAATACCCATGGAATGCTAGACTTGGCCAGCCTATTATATCAATAAGAACGTGAAGGTAAATTTGGTGAATACATGAGTAACTGCTCAGTTCAAAGTCACCACCTAGGAAATTTCAGAACCAAGACAACAGGAGGAGACTAGCTTGTCTTTTGGTACATTCCCCTTAATCCTATATCACTTTGAACCTCTCCTACTAAGGAAGCTGTCCAATTTAATAAACATTAATGTTTCATTTTCCACCTAACATTGTCACAGAGGTAAACAAGAGTTAATGTGTGAGATCTGCATAAAGGTATGAGATAAAGGTGTGTTGGGTTTCACAAGAAAAAGTCATGAGTGCACAGAATCAGAGGTACTGGACACTGAGGAAATGTTGTTTACTCATCTCCCTGGTGAAAGACAGTGAGAGTTTCAGGAGCCAGTTTTTAAAAGTTCCAAGTGGACAACAAGCTTGAGAGAAAGGGCGAGCAGCCCTGCATTCCTCAGTCTGGGGATCTGATAGCACACAACCCAGTCATAACAGTTCCTGTCCAAGATTCCTAGTTCAGGAATAATGTCACATATTTCTATCAAAAGGTCATTAATAATTTTACCTGGTATGACAGCAAAATAGAATTTTGACATCACAATGGTATTATGATGTCACCATGCTATCATGACATTACAATGCAGTGATGACCTCAGTATGCTATTATGATATCACATTGATATTATGACATCAGAATGGAATCATAACATCACAGTAAAAATATAACATAAAATGCAATTATGACATCACAATGCTATCATGACATCACATTATTATCATATAACAATCATATAATGACATCACAATGCTATTACAACATCATTGTGGCATGATATCACAATGGAATTTTTATTTCACAATGTCATTATGACCTCAAAATACTATTATATTTTCACAATGTTTTTATGACATCAAAATGATATCATGATATATGATATCACAATCATATGACAACAAAATGCTATGATGACATCCCAATGGTATTATCACATCACCATAGTATGATGACATAACAATGTTGTCATGATATCCCAATGGTATATGACATCCCAATGTATTATAAAATTAAAATGCTATTATGACATCACAATGCTATTATATCTTCAAAATGATATGACATCACAATGGTGGTATGACATCACATTAGTATAATGGCTTCATAATGATATGTTGTAGGTGATGATTGTTATTTATCATTGGTTTTTATTTTAATAATGTTTTCTGTATAAACAGCTGTATAACAAATTCACCACAAAGAGACTGGGTTCATTTAGTTAACATAGCACAAAATGGTGATCAAAAGTTACTGCCATCCAAAATCTTCAAGCCCTGTTAGTTTCCTAACATTTAGATTTTAGCCATTTTACTTGCATTTGTGAAGTCTTAGGTCTGGTTCATTCTCTCCACACTGTTCCAAGATCTGTCCTCCCTCTCTCCTCTCCAAGCTCTGCTCCATGGCCTTCTTTCCTCCTACTCATTTTCTGCCCTCTGGCTCTTCCTATTGCTCAATATTGTGGCAAGTTGCTTTATTCAGGCCTGTTTACACTAAGTGGAGACAGGCTGCATAAGTATCACAATGAACTATCCAGATTGAAATCAGAGAGTGAGGGATAGTAATCAGCATTTGAATGAACAAGGGTAAATTGTATACATTTCAAAGAACAACAATGTCATGACAAATCACAATACTATGATATCACAATGCTAGTATGATATCACAATGGGGTTTTGACCTCATTATGCCATTATGACATCACATGAATATTATAATGTCAAAATTGCTATTGTGACATCACAATGGTATTATTAATTCTCATTGCTATTATGACTTCACAATGGTGTTATGAGATCTCAATGCTATTGTGACAATCACATTGATATTATCACATCACAATGATATTTGGACATCACAACTTTATTATGACTCTCAATGGTTTTATGTCAGCACAATGGTATTATGACATAACAACGGTGTCATGATATCACAATGGTAATATGACAGCACCGTTCTATTCTGATTTCACACTGTCATTATGACATCACAGTGGAATTTTGAAATCACAATTCCATTATGACCTAAAAATTCTATTATGATATCACAATGGCATTTTAACATCATAAGGAAAGTATGAGATCACAATTGTATTATTACATCACAATGCTAATCTGATATTATTGTGGAGTGACATCACAATGGATTTTGACATCACAAAGGCATTATGACCTGAAAAATAGTATTATGTCATCACATTGCCCATAGGACATCCAAATGTGATTTTGCTATTATGGCATAATAATGTTATTATGACATCACAATGATACAATGACCTGACAATGGTATGATATAACAAAGGTGTTATTTCACAATGATATGATATCACATTGCTCATGACATATCAATGCTATTATGACATCACAATATTTTGACTTCAAAATGCTATTATAATATCACAATGTTATTATGACATCACAGTTTTATTATGACATCACAATAGTATGACAATGAAATGCTACTTCCACATGATTGTGGTATGACATCACAATGGAATTTTGACATTAAAATAGCATTATGACATCAAAATGCTATTATGACATCACAAAGTTATTACAAAATAACAATGCTATTACAACATGATTGTTTTATGACATCATTATGCTATTATGACTTCACAATTGTGTGACATCATAGTGCTATTATGACATCATAATGCTAATATGGCATCTCAATGGTATTAAAACATCACAATGGTTTTATATCACCACAAAGGTATGGCATCACAATGCTAATATGACATCACAATACAATGCTAACATAATATATCAATGGTATTATGACATCACAATGGTATGTCATATCAAAGGTATCATGATAACCCAATGATATGATATCCCAATAATTTTATGACAACTCATTTATATTATGTTATCACAACTGTATTAAAACATCACAAATTTTTATGACATCATAATGGTGTTATGTCATCTCAATTGTGTCATGACATCTCAGTACTATTATGACTTCACAATGCTATTCGGATATCACACTGCTATTATGATATCATATGGTATGATATCACAATTGAATTATAACATCACAAAAAATATAATACAATAATAATATAATACAATGCAATTTTGACATCTCAATGCTATCCTGACATCAAAAGAGTCTTATAATATGACAATGGAATTATGATATCGCAATGCTGTTTTGACAACATCATAATGGTATTGTAATGTCATAGTGGTATTATATCAAAATGCTATAATGACATCATGATGGAATGTCACCTAAATGGTATTATGACATCACAATGGTTTATTATACTTCACAATTATATGACATTACAATGTTATTATGACATCACAAGTGTACTAAGATATCACGATGCTATAATCCCATCACAAAGATATGACATCACAATACTATTATGACATCACAATGTTATTATTATATCACAGTGGTATTATATCATCACAATAGTAATATGACATCAAATTCTATAATTACATCACAAACATATGACATCGTGATGCTATTATGACATCACAAAGATATGATATCACTAAGATCTTATGACATCACAATGTTAAGACATCCCAATGGCAGTATGAACTCACAATGATCTTATGACATCACAGTGGTATTATGTCATCACAATGCTATGATGACTTTACAATGGTATTAGGACATTACTATGGTATTTTGACATCACACTGATACTACAATGTTACAGTGCTATTATGCCTTCATAAAGGTATGACTTCACAATGGTATTAGGATATTATTTCTTCACAATCCTATTATGACATGAGAATGCTATTATGACATCACAATGGTATTATAGATTCACTATGATATTATGACATCACAATGCTATAATGACATCAAAATAGTATGACATCTCAATGCTATTTTGAAAATGCAATGATATGATATCAAAATGTTATTATGACATCACAATTTTATTATGGTGTCACAAAGGTATGGCTTCACAATGTTATTAGGTCATCACAGTGATATGGTGAAATTAAAATGTTTTATGACATCACAATTTTATTATGATATTACAGTAGTACTATGACATCACAATTCTACTTTGACATAACAGTGCTATTATAACATCACAATGCTATTATGACATTTCAATTCTCTTATGCCTTAAAAATGATATGACATCACAATGTTATTATGAACTCACAGTGCTATGATGACATAACAGTGGTATCAAATACCAATGGTATTATGATTTCATAATGGTGTCATGACCTCTCAGTGTTATGATTTCACAGGGCTGTTATGACATCATAATGCTTTCATGACTTCACAATTCTGTTATGACATAACAATCAAGTATGCACAGGATCAGAGATACTGGACACTGAGGAAACTTTGTTTACTCATTTCCATGGAAACCTCAAGAATCTCTCAAGTGCTGATTGGCTGAGATGGAGAATGGCGTCATGCAAAAGGTGAAAGCCAGTAAGAGTTTCAGGAGCCAGTTATTAAAAGCGTCAAGTGGACACCCTGCCTGAGGAAAAGGCTGAGCAGCCCTACATGCCTCAATCTGGGTAGCTGAAAGCATACAACCCAGAAATGACAGTTCCTGTGTGCAAAATCTTTTAGTTCAGGAAACTTGTCACATATTTCCTTCAAGTGGTCATTAATAAAGTCACATGTGACTTTCATATTATGACAGATTCCATTTTTTTTTGCTAAATTCAGAGATATGTTCTTAGACTGTGAACTAATTACTGTGAAAATGCTCCCTGACCAAGGCAAATCATTGAACAGAAAGAGTTTAATTGGGTCCTTGCTTATATTTTTACAGAGACCATCGTGGATGTCACATCAGTCAACAGTCATCTTTTTGTAGTCCTTCAGCAGTACTGAGAGTTTTTCATACTAAACCACAAGTGCAAGGCAGAGAGGGAGAGTGAGAGAGAGAGAAAGAGAGAAAAAGCTAGAGAGAGATTCAGAAATGGAGAGACAAAATAACAGAAGCAAAGATAAAAATTGAGTCTGAGAGACAGAGACTCCATTCTCTTTGGTCACTTTCATTGGCATATCAACCTCAAGGCACACCCTCCTATATTATAACTCCAATAGGAATTATATTATCTTACAAGGCCATATCTCCTAACCCCTTCCAGACATTTACTCAATGTGGGGTAAATACATAAATAAGATGAGCGTCAAGGGGATATTGCAATTCATATCAACATGAAGTGGAAGAAGATTGAGAGACTTCTAGCCTAAAAGAAGATAGTTACCCTGAGAGTTTCTCATTAAATACAATGATTAAAGTCCTAGCAAATTTTAAGGGCTAAAGAACAAGACTGACAATTTTCTTTGGGGAAATGTGTAATATTTATATAATGGAGTATTATTCAGCTAAGAAAATGACATTATGATATTCAGGCAAATGGATGGAAGGAGGAAAATAATCCTAGCTGATGTCACTAAAATGTAGAAATAGAAATGAGGTATGTATGTATTTACTTATTAGGAGGTCTCCTAATACTGGGGGAAAAAGTTCAAATAGGCTGTTTGGAATAGTCTACCCAGACTTCCACTAGGAGGAATGGGTGACACTGAAAAGAGCTGTTGGGTCAGGGCATGCTACAGAAATGTTCTAGCAACCCAGTCTGTTGTTATTAAAACATGTTGCTCTTGGCCCTCAACTGACAGATCGGTGTCATGTTTTTTTGATCCAGAGATACCTCTTTCTCCATCAAATGAGATTGTGTACAGAGAACCACAGTCTGATATTATACAAAGAGAGACCTTAAAACACCCAGCTCTAAATGGGGTTTCCCTATGAAATTCTCTCTCCCCTCAGAGCTCTGGGAAGCCTGCAGGAGATGAGGGAAGAAGAGTGTTATAAGTAGAGGGAATTGAGGACATAATGAGAACATTGCCCTGAGAATGAAGCTGCATAGGAAGATGATGCAGCCAGCCTTGATGAGACCTGGTAAATTAGGGTCAGAGAGAATGTGGAGGAGAATCGCCCCAATCAGGGAAATAGAGAAATGGTATAGAGGTAGAAGAAGGAGGGGAAGAGTGAGGGGCCAACTGTATGCATACAATGTGACAAAATCATAATAAATAAATAAATACATAAGAAAAACTGTGTTCATGGTGATAAAGTATAGAGATCTTTGGTACTGATGGCTTCTTGGGTGGTTGTGCCATGTTGAGGCAAGGATGAACTCAGTTTTCTTTAAATGACTTGGTCCTGAGACTCTGATCATGTTCCAATGAGTATATCATTTGATGTAAATAAAGAAAAGAAAAAAAATAGTGTAACACGTGTAATATTTAAACCTGAAAGCAATGGAAATGGAGTGTAATGTATGTGACATAAAATTCCCACATAATCAATAAAAATAATATCTTGAAAACTTTTACACTGACTTTAACATGGAGAAAGATTCCACTAACAGAGAGCAGAGTTTGACTTTGCAAGGCATGCTTTTCAGGAACTGATTATGTAGCAGAGAATCCTAGCCATGAACTAGTGATTAACCAGCTACCTCAGACACAATGAGCTCGGGTGGTACCTCTGAACAAGCAGTCCTGGCACTAATACTATATTTTGAGGGTTTGTCTGGAGGACACAGCTGCTCCTGTGTCCGAGGCCTGTAACATGGACCCATTTCTTTTTCCTGAAGGCCCAGTTTCAACTGGAAACACCAGTACCAAGAGGATTCTTCACTGACCACTGCTAGGAAACAGTTGCTGACCCAGCCAGGTCAGCCAAGGCAACCCTGCTAATAGAGGGTTGGCAACACTAGTGTTTAACAGCACCAGCTATCAAAAAATATCTTGCCCTCAATTCTTTTTTTAAACTCACCAATCTCTGTTTCAGCCAGTCCCAGGAATTGTCTGGTTTCCTTCTCTTTTTCCTATTCTTAAAGACTCTTTGTCAAACTCAGGTGTTGTTAAGTGTGTGGTTTTATTTCTTGGTCTGCTATTGGGTCCATTGATCCACCATTCTGTTTCTATGCCAGTACCATGCAGTTTTTATTACTGTTGCTCTATAGTACAGCTTGAGATCTGGGATGGAGATATTTCCCTACGATCTTTTATTGTAGGGGATTGTTTTAGCAAGTCTGGATTTTTGTTTTTCCATATGAAGTTGAGAATTTTTCTTTCAAGTTCTATAAAGAATTGTATTGGTAATTTTATGGGAATTGAATTGTTCTGTAGATTACCTATGGTAAGATGGCCATTTTTACTATGTTAATCCAACCAAGCCATGAGAATGGGAGATCTTTCCATCTTCTGATATCTTCTAATTCTTTATTCAGAGACTTGAAATTTTTATGATACAAGTCTTTGATTTTCTTGGTTAGGGTCATATCAAGGTACTTTATCTATGAACGAATACAAGAACACATCAAAAATATCAGCCACTATGACCAAGTAGACTTCATCCCAGGTATGCAGGGCTGGTTCAATATATGTGTATCCATCAATGTGTTCCAACATATAATAAAAAAATGAATGAAAAAATAACACATGATAATATCCTTAGATGCTGAAAAAGCATTTGTGAAAATCCAAACTCCATTCATGTTTAAAGTGTAGGAGAGCTCACGGATACAAGGCACATATCTAACTATAGTAAAGGCAATAGAGCAAGCCTATAGCCAATATCAAACTAAATAGAGAAACATAAAGCAATCCCACTGAAACCTGGGACACGGCAAGGCTGTCCTTTCCATATCTCTTCAACATAGATCTGGAAATCCTTCCTAGAGCAATAAGACAATTTAAGGAGATCAAGAAGATAGAAATTGGAAAGGAAGAAGTCAAAGTATCACTATTTGCATATCATATGATAGTACACCTGAGTGACCCCAAAAATTCGACCAGGGAACACCTACACCTGATAAACACCTTCAAAACTGTGGCTGGATACAAAGTTAACTCTTAAAAAATCAGTAGCCTTCCTGTATAGAAAAGTGGTGAAACAAAAAGAATTATATTATCTAACAAGGCCATACCTCCTAACACTTCCTGGACATTTCCTCACAGAGGACTCCACATGTAAATTTACAGGCTTCAAGGGAACAGTGCAATTAAAATCACCAGGAAGTATAAGATGATTGAGGGAATTCTAGGCTAAAAGTAAATTGCTATCCTTAAAGTTTGTCACTCAATACAATAATTAAAGTCTCAGAAAATTCCAAAGACTAAAGAACAGGACTGACAATCTCCTTCAGGGAAAACATGGAATATTTCCATAACAGAGTATTATTCAGCTAAGAAAATGACATCATGATATTTTCAGGCAAATGGATAGAATCAGGAAAAATTATCCTAGGAGAAGTAACTAAAATGCAAAAAGTCAAGTCATTTATTAGGAGATCTCCTAATAGTGGGGGATAAAATTCCAATTGGCCATCTATTGTGACCAACCACTAGGGGGACTGGGTGGCAGTTAAATGAGTTGAGAGCCCAGGGCATCCGAAGGAAAACTTCAAGCAACCCAGGCTGTTGTTATTAAAATATGCTGCTCTCTACCCTTAAATGATAGATCAGTGCCATCTTCTTGATCCACAGAAATGTTTCCTTCTGCATCAAAAGGGATTGCTTATTGAGATCCACAGTCTGATATTATGCAGAGAGAGACCTTAAAACAGTTAGCTATAAATGGATTTCCCTATGAAATGCTTCTCCCCTCAAAGCTCTGGGAATCCTTCATAAGGGAAGGCAAGAAGAGTGTCATAAACAGGGGGAATTGAGGAAACAAGGACAACAATAACCCAAGAATCAGAATGCAGAGGTAGATGATGCAGCCCTCCTTGATGACACCTGATAAATTAAGATCAGTTAGAATGGTGAGAAGGACCTCCCTTATGAACAGAATTTTAGAAAGGGCAAAAAGGTAGAGGAAGTAAGGTGGGTGAGAATGGAAGGAGAAGAGGGAGGGGAAAAAAGAGGGAATACAATGTGAACAATTAATGATAAATAAATACATTAAAAAACTGTGATCAAGGGGATGAAGTATAGAGCTTTTCAAGACCTGTGGCTTCCTTTTGGTGTTAGTCCCATAGTGTGGCAAAGATGAGCTCAGTTTTCTTTAAGGGACTTGGCACTGAGACTCTAATCATTTTCCAATATGATTTTGAAAAACATATATTTGAATTGATGTATTTTAAACAAAAAAATTTCAGAGTTACATATAAGTATGAATATGAATCTGGGAGCAATGGAAAAGTAGAGAAATGTATATTATATCAAATTCCAACATAAGTAGAACAATAATATAAAGATAGGTAATCTTCAAAAACTTCAGAGACTTACAGAATATGGCATTTAAAAATATTTTTTAAAATATTTTGAAGATGCAAGACCACAGTAGGAGACCACCTTTTTATTTGGTACATTCCCCTTAATCGCACATCACTTTGAAGAATCCCTACTTAGGAAGTTGTGCAATTAAATAAACATTAAAGTTTCATTTCCTACTTGACATTGTCATAGAGGTAAACAGAAGTAAAGGAGTGGCATCTGGATACAGGGATGAGATAAAGGCTTGTTTCAAAAGAAAAAGGCAAGTGTGTACAGGATCAGAGATACAGGACACTGAGAAATGTTTACTCATCTCCATGAAAACCTCAAGATTCTCTCAGGTGCTGATTGGCTGAGAGGCAGAATGATGTCACTAAACAGGTGAAAACCTGTAAGAGTTTCAGAAGTAATTAAAAGAGACAAGTGGACAGCTTGCTTGATAAAAAGTTGCAGCAGCCCTACATTCCTCAATCTAGACAGCTGAGCGCCCACAACCCAGAGATGAAAGATCCCGTAACCAAGTCTCTTAGTTCAGGATCAGTGCCACATAGTTCTTTCAAGTATTCATTAAAAAGTTACACTTGATCTGTGAGTTTCACCTTATCATAGATTCCATTAATATTTGATAATGCACATATATGTCCTCGGTCAGTGAACTAATTATTAGAAAAATGCTCCCTTGTCAAGGCAACTCTCTGAACAAAAAAATGTATAATTGGCACCATGCTTACATTTTTACAGCTACCATCCAGGACTTCACATCAGGAAGCAGTCTTCTTGTTTTAGTCCTTCAGCAGAACTGATAGCTTTTCTTACTGAACCACAAGCAGTAGACAAGAGAGGGACACAGACAGAGACAGAAAAAAAAGGTAGACAAACAGATTCAGAAATAGGGAAACAAAGTCCAACTAAACAAAGATATACAGTGACAGAGACTGAGAGATAGAGACTCCATTCTGTCTGGTCAATTTCATTGGCATATCAATCTCAAAGCACAGCCTCTTATAATATAACTCCAGTAGTAATTATATTATTTAACAAGGAGAAACCTGCTAACATTTCCAAGACATTTCCTCACTGGGGAGTAAACATGAAAATAGATGAGCTTCAAGAGGACATTTCAATTCAAATCACCAGGAAGTGGAATAGATGGAGGGAATTCTAGGCTAAAAGAACATAGTTCTACTGATAATTTGTTATTCAATACAATGATTAAAGTCTCAGCAATGTCCAAGGTCTAAAGAATAGGACTGACAATGTCCTTTGGGGAAAACATGGAAGATTTCCATAATAGAGTAATTAAGCTAAGAAAAATGAAATGATATTTTTAGGCAAATGGATGGAACTAGGACAGATCATCCTGGGTGAAGTAACTAAAATGAAGAAAGACAAATACAGTATGTATTCACTTATTAGAAGGTCTCCTAATAGTGGGGGATAAAATTCCATTAGGCCATCTTTTGAGAACAAAACAGTCTTCCATTAGGGGGATTGGGTTGCAGTGAATTGAGTTGTTGGGCCATAGAATCCTTTGGAAATTTTCAAGCTACACATACTGTTGTTATCAAATACATAGATCTCTGGCCTCAGCTGATAGATCTGTGCCGTGTTCTTTTATCCACTGAGATGTTTGCTTCTGTATCAAATGGGATTGCATACAGAAACCCATAGTCTGATATTATGCACAGAGAGACTTTAAAGCATCCAGATCTAAATGGGCTTTCCCTATTAAATTCTCCCGTCCTTCAGAGCTCTGGGAAGCCTGCAGGAAAGGAGGCAGGAAGAGTGTCATAAGTAGAGGGAATTGAGGACACAAGGAGAATAATGCCTTGAAAATCAGGCCAGAAAGGATGATGATGCAGCCGGCCTTGTTTGATACCTAATAAGTTAAGGTCATATAAAAGGGGGAGGAGGACCCCCCATTAGGGAACTAGAGAAAGGGCCTATGGGTAGAAGAAGGAGGGTTGGTAGGACTGGATGGAGAAGAGGGAGGAGGCAGCAGAAGGAAAACATTGAACAAATCATGATAAGTAAATACATAAGAAAAACTGTGATCAAGGTGATGAAGTATACAGCTCTTCAGGATTGATGGCTTTTTCTTGGCTGTTGTGCCTGGGGTGACAAGGATGAACTCAGTGTTCTTTCAGGGAATTGGCACTGAGACTGATCATGTTCTAATCAGTATATCAAAGACAAATACTTCAACTGATATATTTTAGAAAAACATTTTCAGTTTGTCACATGGGTCGGTATTGAATGTTGGAGCAATAGAAAAAGAGTGTAATTAAAATTATATGAAATTACCAAATAATCAATAAAAAATGATATGTTGACAACTTTTTCAATGACCTTTAACATGGAGAAAAGTTTCTGCTAAGGGGGGAAGAGTTTGATTCCATAAGGCATGCTTTCCTTTAGCTCATTATTTAGCAAGAATCCTAGCCATGAACTTGTGTTACCCAGCTTCCTCAGACTGCATGAGCTCAGGTGGCTCCTCAGAACAAGCAGTCCTGCAACTAACACTATGTTTAGAGGGTTAGTATGGAGGACACACATAGGAAACACAGCTGCTCTTGTGTTTTAGTCATATGGCATAAACCGATTTCACTGTCCTGAAGGCCTAGTTTTAACTGTAAACCCCAGGAACAGGAGGGTTCCTCACTGACCACTGAGTAGGACAGTGCTGCAGATCCACTCAGATGAGCAAAGGCAACCCTGTTCATAAAGGGTTAGTAATCCTAGTGTGGAAGAGAACCAGTTGAGAAAATGTTAATTGTCCCTCACTTCTCCTTTTGCATACACTGATCTTTTACTGTTTTTGCCAAACAATCTCAGGAATTGTCTGGTTTCGTTGTCTTTCACCTTTTCTTAGAATCAATTTTCCAGGGATCCCTAGACCCTGCCAGCCAATTATATCGAAAAGAATGTGAAGGTGCATTTAGTGAGCACACCAGAAACTGGTCAGTTCAAAGTCAAAAACTAGAAAATTTCAGATCCAAGACCACAGTAGGAGACCATCTTGTCATTGTGTACATAACCCTTAATCCCACATAACTGTGAAGCTTCCCTGTTTAGGAAGCTGCCCAATTAAATAAACATTAAAGTTTCATTTCCTGCCTGATATATTCACAGATGTAAACAGGAGTAAATGTGTGGGATCTGGATAAAGGGATGAGAAAAAGGCTTGTGTTTCACAAGAAAAAAAAATGCGCTGTGCACAGGATAAGAGATACAGGACACAGAGGAAAGTTTGTTTACTCATCTACAAGGAAACCTCCAGCTTCTCTCACATACTGATTGGCTGAGAGGCAGAATGATGTCATGAAACAGATGAAAGCCAGTTATTAAAAGGGCCAAGTGGACAACCTGCTTGAGAGAAAGGTTGAGCAGCCCTACATGCCTCTTTTAGGGCAGCTGAAAGCACACAACCCAGAGATTTCAGTTCCTGTGTCCAAGTTTCTAAGTTCAGAAAAAGTATCACATATTTCTTTCAAGTATTCATTAATAAAATCACGTGCCCTTGCCCTGTGAGTTCTATATTATCACTGGTTGCATTATAGTTTGTTAAAAGCACAGATATGTCCTCAGTCACTGAATTATTTACTGTGAAAATGCTGCCTTACAAAGTCAAATCTTTGAACAAAGAGCATTTAATTGGGTCCTTCCTTATATTGATACAAAGACTATACCTGATGTAATGTCAGTAAGCATTCATCTTGTTGTAGGCTTTCAGCAGAACTGAGAGCTTTTCTTACTGAAACACAAGCAGCAGGCAGAGGAAGAGACCAAGAGAGACAGAGAGAAACATCTATAGCAAAATATTCAGAAATAGTGAGACCAAGACCAACAGAAACAGAGATAAAAAAGTGACAGAGACCAAGAGACACAGACTCCATTTTGTCTGGTCACTTTCATTGGCATATCAACCTCAAAGTACACTCTCCTATAATATAACTCGAATAGGAATTACATTATCTGATGAGGCCATATCTCCTAAGCCTTCCCAGACTTTTCCTTACTGGGGATTCCACATGTAAATAGATGAGCTTCAAAGGAACATTACAATTCAAATCACCAGGAAGTGGAAGAAGATGGAGAGACTCTAGGATAAAAGAACATAGTTATTCTGATAGTTTGCCATGCAATACAATGATTAAAGACCCAATTACTTCAAATTTCCAAAGAACAGGTCTGACAACCTTCTTTGGGGAAAATAGTGGGGATAAAGTTCCAATAAGCCATCTATTGTGAACAAAGCAGTCTTAAACTAGGGGATTTGGGTGGCAGTCAATTGAGTTGTGAGGTCAGGGCATCCACCGGAAATTTTCAAGCAAACCCAGCTGTTGTTATTAAGATATGTTGCTCTTTCCCCTCAACTGATAGATCAGTGCCATGTTCTTTTATCCACAGAAATGTTTCCTATTGGTATTGCATTCAGAGATCCACAGTCAAATATTATGCACAGACAGACCTTAAAATACCCAGATATAAATGGTATTGCCCTATGAAATTCTCCCTTCTCTCATGGCTCTGAGAAGCCTGTAGGAGAGGAGGCATAAAGAGTGTCATAAGTAGAGGTAATTAAGGACACAAGGAAAACAATATCCTGAGAATCAGGCTGCAAAAGATGATGATGAAGCCAACATTGATGAGCCCTGATAAGCTAGGTTCAGATAGAAGGGGGAGTAGGACAACCCCTATCTTGGTAATTAGAGAAAGGCCTAGGTGTAGAAAAAGGATGGTTGTTGGGACTGCAAGGGGAAGACTGAAGGGGTAGCAGAGGGAATACAAAGTGAACAAATTATAATAAATAAATACATAAGAAAAACTGTGATCAAAGGGATGAAGTATAGAGCTCTTCAAGATTTATGGCTTCTTTGTGGGGGTGGTGTCAGGGTGTGGCAATGATGAACTCAGTTATTTTTAAGGGACTTGGCCCTGAGAATCTGATTATGTTCCTCACACCACTGAGTATGACATAGCTTGCTGAAAGAAGGGCTGAGCAGCCCTACATTCCTCAATCAGGGCAGCTGGTAGCACACAACACAAAGATGACAGTTCCTGTGTCCAAGACTCTTTCAGTAATATTGTCATATATTTCTTTCAAGAGGTCATTAATAAAGTCATTTGGCATGACAGACGAATTGAATTTTGACATCACAAGGTATTATGACATCACAATGCTATCATGACATCACATTGTTATCATATCACATTCATATTACATCATAATTCTATTATCACATTATTGTGACATGATATCACAAAGGAATATTGACTTCACAGGGGCATTATGACCTCAAAATACTATACTATCACAATGCTTTTATGACATCCCAATGATATCATGATACCACAATGATATTATGACTTCACAATAGTGTGACATCACAATGCTATCAATGATATCAGAATGGTATTATAACATCACCATGGTATGATGACATAACCATGTTATCATTATATCCCAATGGTATTATGACATCCCAATGCTATTATGGCATCACAATTCTATTCTATCTTCACAATTATATGACATCACAATGGTGTTTTGCCATCACAATGGTATAATGGCTTCACAATGATATGTTGTAGGTGATGATTAATATTTACTATTGATTTATCTTCTTTTAATGTCTGCTGTTAATTCATAAACAGCTGTATAACCAATTCACCACACAAAGACTGCGTTCGTTTACTTAACTTAGAACACAAGGCTGGTCAATAGTTACTCCCTCCTAAAATTTCAAGCTCTCATAGTTTCCTAACATTTAGATTTTACCCATTATACTTACTTTTTGTGAAATCTTAGATCTGGATCATTCTCTCCCTGCTGTTCCAAGATCTCTCCTCCCGCTCTACTCTCCAATCTCTGCTCCCTCACCCTCTCTCCTCCCGCTCATTTCCTGCTCTCTGGCTCCTCCCATTGAACAACATTGTGGCTAGTTGCTTTATTCAGGCCTGTTTACACAAAGTTGAGACGAAATACTTAGAATAATTATCACAATGCAATATCTGGATTGTGAAGAGAAAGTGAGGTGTAAAAATAAGCATTTGAATGATAAGGTGTATCAAGGATAAGGTGTATACATTTCTAATAACATTATAACAACAATGGTATGACTATCACAATGCTATTATGATATAACAATGGAGTTATGACCTCAATATGCTATTATGATATTACATTGATATTATGACATCAAAATTCTATTATGATGTCACAATGATATTATTAATTCACAATGCTATGGTGACTTAACAATGATATTATGAAATCTCAATGCTATTATGACATCCCATTGATATTATGACATCACAATGCTATAATGACATCTCAATGATATTATGAGATCACAAGTACATTATGATGTCACAACTTTGTCATGACATCCCAACTGTATCATGTCATCACAGTTGTGTCATGAAATTTCAGTGCTTAACTAAAAGATATTTCAATAGTAAATATTAATAGCTATCAACAAATGGCACCCAGCTATTCTAACTGTACAATAAATGACCACCAACTAATCTAAGTATCCATACCCTTTAAATCAGACTTTAACATAATTTGGAGAGGTGAATGAGCTCATAGTAATTAAACCCCTATAACCCAAACTTAAAACCTAAAAACTTCCAGGTCAATTACTGTTTCTTTAAGAGAGACTCTTAAACAGCCTATTATGGACAGACCTGAGACTTAACAAAACAAAACTAGCTGCCACTACAGTTCTAACAAGAGGATACACAAGCATTGCTCCCTTAAACTGTGGCTGGCTCAGCTCAGCTAAACTCAGCAGCCATGTCTGGAAAGAAAGAAATGGAGGCTCACAGACCTCTAGACAAAGCTTGGCCTAAAACTGTATCCAAAAAAATAAATAAATAAATAAAAACCATGGCAGAGGATTTTTAATCCACTTTGACTTTGTTTTGGTTGTCATAGTCATGGATTTGGTTGAAATGTATTTAATGGTGGTGGCTCTTCTGGAGGACTTCTCCAAGTAAGTGCAAGGAGGAAATGGAAAAAACAACCAAGGACTGGAATAGTAAGTTACAGACAATAGAAAGGGCACTCTTCCTAATAAAAATTAGATTAATAATGGCTAAAATTCAAATCTGTCTGGCTGCAAGATACTTGTCAGATCTTTCTGGTCAGGGTCCACCAATTCACTAAAACATTGACTAAATTCCAAAAAACAACCAACTGGGCTTTGCTTATTACAGCATAACAACTGACCCAGAACTTAAAATTTTCTTGTATCTTTGCTTAATTTTCATTTAAAAGCTTTGAGTTACACTTACATTGATTTGAAAAAAAAAATTGAACAAGTTGATGAAGGCACATGCCTTTAATCCTAACACAAAGTAAAAAGAAATAGGCAGATCTGTGAGTCCCTGATCAGCCTAATTTACACAATGAAAGCCAGGATGGCAACTCCTGCTGTTCAACCACTTGAAGAGACAGTCTAAGATTCAAAATGACAAAATTTTCCATTAGGTTACCATATAAGTTCTTTTTTCTCAATAGAGACGAATCTGCTAGATTCTAGCAGAATACTAGCTCTGCAGGATCGCCATCACTGATAGTATGGCCCGCCCAATCCCACAGTGACAGATAATATGCTATATACTCACCAAAACCAGGCAAAAAGGTCATACAACCTGGACACACCAGGCGTTAGGCCTCCCAAGCTTGAAGAGCAAAGTGAAGAGACCCCAGGACTTCCCAGAAAGCATTAGGATTAGCGACCCAGTCTCCAGTTACAGCTGGACTCAGTGTCAGAGCAGCACTGAGCTGATGGGGCACAATAGCCCTCCAATTTAAGACTAACCAGGGCCAAACCAGAGAACAGAGAGCCTGGTTACCCCATCCCTCCTGATGTGACCAGCTGCAGCAAGACCTCAGAACCTGGCAGTGACAGCAGCACAGAACTGGCGGAGCACATCAAAGAAGCAGGGCCAAACCAGAGAGCAGAGAGCCCCGGATACCAATATCTCTGCCAAGTGACCTGCCTGTAAGTGAGTGCACACTTGAAAATCTGCAGTTCCCCAGATCCTGGGTCCTTCTAAAACAGAAGCCAGGCATCGAATTTCCTCCCACCCACATACCCACTTTGGGAAACAGAGGGGCACTAGGGACATTGAAGTTCCTGCTCTGTGGGTCTAATTGGGGAGTTAAGGCAGTTAATGCCAGAAATTGTGTTGAGATCATCATTAGCGCCTGCTACATATACAGTGCAGAGCCCTTCCCACACACTCAAGGGTTCAACATTAGCCATCACTCTGTCCCTCGAGACACACGTCCACGCACACTTACACACACACACACACACACACAGACATATGTGTGCGCACACACACGCTTGCATTTGCCCCTTTTGCGCCTGCATACTTTCCTCCCAAAAGGTACAGCTAGTCCTCAGCACACGCTGAGAGTTCTCAGCCTCCTAAAGAATTCTCCAGACTCCAGAGAGAGACAGCACCCCTCTGATATGCAGAATCCAAAAACCAACAGGGAAGGTTTCAGATAAGCCAATGGCCAGGGGTAGGCGAAAGAACACTTCCAACATAAATCAGGACATCATGACTTCACCAGCAAACCCCAAAATCGGTGGATACTCCAATTCAGCAGAAGCACAGGAAAATGATTTTAAAGCCATGCTTGCCCAATTATTTGAGGCTCATAAGGAGGAAATGAACAAGTCTTTCAAAGAGATGGCCAGTCAATTGGAGGCAAAGAAAGAAAAAATAGATAATATCCTTAAAGAAACACAGGCAAACATAGACAAACAAATAGATACACAAGTAGAGGAAAAATTAGTGGCATATAAAAAGGAAATGAACAAAGAAATAGAGTCCATCATAGAGAGACAGGAATCCAAATTCAAACACATGAAAGAAATGGTGCAAGGCATGAAAACAGAATTAGAATCAATAAAGAAAACACAAACTAAGAAAACCCCTGAGCTGGAGAACTTGGAGAAAAGATCAGGAAGCACAAAAGTAAGCATCACCAACAGAATACAAGAGATGGAAGAGAGAATCTCTGGAGCTGAAGACACACTTGCAGAAACAGATACTTCACTCAAAGAAAAAGTAAAATCAGAAAAGTTCCAATCACAAACTATCCAAGAAATCAAGAATGCTATGAAAAGACAAAAATCTAAGAATAATAGGAATTCATGAAAAAAAAAGACTCCAGGCTCCAAGGTCCAGAAAATATTTTCAAGAAAATCATAGAAGAAAATTTTCCCAACTTAAAGAAAGAGATGTCCATAAATATACAAGAGGCCTACAGAACTCCAAATAGACTAGACCAGAAAAGAAACACATCAGGTCACATCATAGTCAAAACACTAAATCTACAGAACAAAGAAAAGATATTAAAAGCAGCAAGGGAAAAAGGCCAAGTAACATATGAAGGTAGACCTATCAGAATCACACCAGACTTCTCATCAGAAACTATGAAAGCCAGAAGGGCCTGGGCAAGTATTATGGAGACTATAAGAGATCACAAATGTCAACCCAGACTACTATACCCTGTAAACCTTTCAATCAACATAGATGGAGAAAACAAAATATGCCATGACAAAACTAAATTTACACAATATCTACACAGCAAACCAATCTTACAGAAGATACTAGAAGGAAAACTCCAATCCAATGAAAACAAATTCACCCAAGAAAACAGGGCATACAGATAATGTCCCAACAAAAATGAAAAGAAAACAAGCAATGAATCAGGGTTAGTTCACCAATTCCATTGCAAAAGGAACTAACATGCATTGGTCACTACTATCTATCAATATCAAAGGACTCAACTCACAAATAAAAAGAAACAGGTTAACAGAATGGTTAAGGAAACAGGATCCAACATTCTGTTGCATTCAAGAAACACACCTATGCAACAAAGATAAACAGTACCTCAGAGTAAAGGGCTGGAAAACTGTTTTTCAAGCAAATGGTTCCAGAAAACAAGCTGGAGTAGCCATCCTAATATCTAATAAAATAGACTTTCAACCCAAGTTAATCAAAAAAGATGAGGAGGGCCACTATATTCTCATCAAAGAAAAAATCCACCAAGAGGACATCACAATCTTGAATATCTATGCCCCAAATACAAGAGCACCAACATTCGTAAAAGAAACATTATTAAAGCTTAAATCATACATTGATCCTAATATCTTAATAGTGGGAGACTTCAACACTCCACTCTCACCAAGGGACAGATCAACTAGACAGACACCAAATAGGGAAATAAAAGCACTCACAGAATCTCTAAATCAAATGGACCTAATAGACGTCTACAGATCATTTCACCCAAACTCAAAAGAGTACACCTTCTTTTCAGCACCTTATGGAACCTTTTCCAAAATAGACCATATAGTGGGTCACAAAGCAAGCCTCAACAGATACAAAAGGATTGAAATAATCCCTTGTATACTATCTGACCACCATGGACTAAAGCTAGACATCAACAACAACAGAAACAACAAAAAGCTGACATGTACATGGAAACTGAACAACTTACTACTCAATGACAGCTGGGTTAAGGAAGAAATAAAGAAAGAAATTAAAGACTTCCTAGAATTCAATGAAAAGGAAGGCACAACATACCCAAATTAATGGGACACATTGAAAGCAGTGCTCAGAGGAAAATTTATAGCACTAAATGCCTGCAAGAAGAAATTTGTAACATCATATACAAACAACTTAATGGCCCAACTGAAAACCCTAGAAAAAAAGGAAGCAGATGCACCCAATAGGAGCAAACGGCTGGAAATAATCAAACTAAGGGCTGAAATCAATCAACTAGAAAGAAATAAAACTATCCAAAGAATCAATGAAACAAAAAGCTGGTTCTTTGAGAAAATCAACAAGATAGACAAACCCTTAGCCAAACTAACTAAAAAGCAGAGAGAAACTATCCAAATCAGCAAAATCAGAAATGAAAATGGGGACATAACCACAGACACTGAGGAAATCCAAACAATTATTAGGTCATACTACAAAAGCCTATATGCCACAAAATTTGAAAATCTAAATGAAATGGATAATTTTCTTGACAGATTCCATGTACCAAAACTAAGTCAAGATCAGGTAGAAAGACTGAATAGCCCTATATCTCCAAGGGAAATCGAAGCAGTCATTAACAGTCTCCCCTCCAAAAAAAGCCCTGGACCAGATGGCTTCAGCGCAGAATTCTACAAGACCTTCAAAGAAGTGCTAACTCCAATTCTCCTCAAGCTATTCCACAAAATAGAAAGAGAAGGAACACTACCAAACTCATTCTGTGAAGCCACAGTCACCTTCATACCTAAACCACACAAAGACCCAACAAAAAAGAGAACTTCAGACCTATCTCTCTTATGAACATTGACGCAAAAATATTCAATAAAATACTTGCAAACCGAATCCAAGAACATATCAAAGATATCATCCACCATGACCAAGTAGGCTTCATCCCAGGCATGCAAGGGTGGTTCAACATATGGAAATTCATCAATGTAATCCACTACATAAACAAACTGAAGGAGAAAAACCACATGATGATCTCCTTAGATCCCGAAAAAGCATTTGACAAAGTCCAACACTCATTCATGTTTAAAGTCTTGGAGAGATCAGGGATACAAGGCACATACCTAAACATAGTAAAGGCAATATACAGCAAGCCTATAGCTAACATCAAACTCAATGGAGAGAAACTTAAATCAATCCCACTGAAATCAGGGACAAGACAAGGCTGCCCATTCTCCCCATATCTCTTCAACATAGTACTTGAAGTCCTAGCCAGAGCAATAAGACAACTAAAGGAGATCAAGGGGATACAAATTGGACAGGAAGAGGTAAAAATGTCACTATTTGCAGATGATATGATAGTATACATGAGCAACCCAAAAAATTCAACCAGAGAACTCCTTCAGCTGATAAACACCTTCAGCAAAGTGGCAGGATACAAAATCAACTCAAAAAAATCAGAAGCCCTCCTATATACCAAAGACAAAAAGGCTGAGAAAGAAATTAGGGAAACAACACCCTTCACAATAGCCACTAATAACATAAAGTACCTTGGTGTGACTCTAACCAAGCAAGTGAAAGACCTGTTTGAGAAAAACTTCAAGTCTCTGAAGAAAGAAATGGAAGAAGATATCAGAAGATGGAAAGATCTCCCGTGCTCATGGATTGGTAGGATTAACATTGTAAAAATGGCCATACTGCCAAAAGCAATCTGGAGATTCAATGCAATTCCCATCAAAATACCAACTCAATTATTTACAGACCTTGAAAAAAAATTCTCAGCTTCATATGGAGAAACAAAACCCAGAATCTCCAAAACGATCCTGTACAACAACAGATCATCTGCAGTTATCTCCATCCCTGATCTCAAGCAGGGTAAAAGTAATAAAAACTGCATGGTATTGGCATAGAAACAGAAAGTAGGATCAATGGAACCGCATAGAAGTCCCAGAAATAAACCCACACACCTATGAATACTCAATATTTGACAAAGAAGCCAAATCCATTCAATGGAAAAAAGACAGCATCTTCAACAAATGGTGCTGGTCCAACTGGATGTCTACATGCAGAAAAATGAAAATAGATCCATATTGATCACCCTGCACAAAACTAAAGTCAAAGTGGATCAAGGACCTCAACATAAATTCAGATACCCTAAATCAATTGGAAAAAAAAGTGGGGAACAGCCTAGAACTCATTGGCACAGGAGACAACTTCCTGAACAGAACACCAACAGCACAGGCTCTAAGAGCAACAATCAATAAATGGGACCTCATGAAACTGAAAAGTTTCTGTAAAGCAAATGATACCGTCATCAAAACAAAACGACTGCCTACAGAATGGGAAAGAATCTTCAGTAACCCTTTATCTGACAGAGGACTAATATCCAGTATATACAAAGAACTAAAGAAGCTGAAAAGCAGCAATCCAAGTAATCCAATTAAAAACTGGGGAACAGAGCTAAACAGAGAATTCTCGACAGAGGAATATCGAATGGCAGAAAAACACTTAAAGAAATGCTCATCCTCATTAGCCATCAGGGAAATGCAAATCAAAGCGACCCTGAGATATCAACTTACACCCATCAGAATGGCCAAGATGAAAAACTCAACTGACAACACATGCTGGAGAGGTTGTGGAGAAAGGGGAACCCTTCTCCACTGCTGGTGGGAATGTAAACTGGAACAACCACTCTGGAAAGCTATCTGGCGCTTTCTAAGACAATTAGGAATAGTGCTTCCTCAAGACCCAGCTATACCACTGCTAGGTATATACCCAAAGTTCATTCAAGTACACAAAAGGGATAATTGTTCAACCATGTTTATAGCATCTTTATTTGTAATAGCCAGAACCTGGAAACAACCCAGATGTCCATCAACAAAGGAATGGGTACAGAAATTGTGGTATTTTTACACAATGGAATACTACTCAGCAATCAAAAAAGGAAGAAATCATGAAATTTGCAGGCAAATGGTGGGATCTAGAAAAGATCATTCTGAGTGAAATATCCCAGAAGGTGACAGACAAACATGGTATATACTCACTTATATAGACCTATAAGATATGATAAACATAATGAAATCTATACACCTAAAAAAGATAATCAATTGAGCAGACATGGGGTAAGATGATCAATCTTCGTTTAGAAAGACAGATGGGATGTGCATTGAACTTATGACAGGAGTCTACTGAGCACATCTGAAAGACTCTAACTAGCAGTGCAGTGTTTTCAAAGCAGACTCATGACCAAACCTTTGGCAGAGTACAGGGAATCATAAGAAAGAAAGGGAGTTAGTCTGATAGGGAAAGGATAGGAGCTCAACAAGGATGAAATATATCTGGGCACAGGTCTTTTCTGAGACTGACATTCAACCAAGGACCATGTATGGATATAACCTAGAACCTCCACTCAGATGTAGCCTGTGGTAGCTCAGTAACCAATTGGTTTCCCAAAGTTAGGAGAACAAGAACTATTTCTAACACGAACTCAATGACTGGCTCTTTGGTCTCCCCACCCCCAAAGAAAGGAGCAGTCCTGTTAGGCTACAGAGGAGGGCTTTGCAGCCAGTTTTGATAAAACAGGATCAGATGAATGGGGAGGAAGTCCCCCCCTATCAGTGGACTTGGAAAGAGGCAGGGTGGAGATGAGGGAGGGAGGGAGGGACTGGGAGGGAATGAGGGATTGGGACACGGCTGGGATACAGAGTTAATAAAATGTAACTGATAAAAAAAATAAAAAATAAAATAAAAAAATAAAAATAAATAAAAATAAAAAAATGATAGATGTTATGTTCTTATTGTTTTAAAGATTGAATTCACATCAGTTTTAGGTTTATATGAGAGATCATGTCAAAATGCTTTAAGAAGGCCAGCTAATCTCAGAAAGTGGGACTTCCACAAAAGAACTGGTGCCAAAGGTCATTTTGGCTTAAGAGATATGCTCTGTTTGTCAGTGTAAGTACCTGAAATTAGGCTGGGAGAAAATCATGCAAAGTGCATGCCTGACATATCAAAAAAACTTTTAAATGCTGAATAAATTAACATGTCACACTGCTCTGGAAGCTGACATATCTTTTCAATACTAGATATTTTTTATGGGGGATAAATAATGGTCATTCCTAATGCAAAATAGACACAGGAGGTTTACAGCTGGCAAAGTTCACACCAGCCTAGTTAATTACTAAAACCTCAAAAATTATACTTCATATGTTTAAAAAGCAAAACTGTCCATCCAATATCAAAATGGAAAAAAAAAAGTCAAAACAAATGTCAAAAGCCAGGTACAGGATGTCTAATTTTAAGGCTAAACCTAACCACTAACCCTAACACTATGCTATGCTAACATCACCATGGTATAATGGTTTCAAAATAGTATAATGACATCACAATGGAATTTTCACATCACAGTGCTTTGATGATATCACAATACTTTCATGATATCTCAATGTTATTATGATATCACATTTTTATTATGATACCAAAATGTTATTATAACGTGATTGTCATATGACATCACATTGGAATTTTGATATAACAAAGCTAGTATGACAGCACAGTACTATTATGACATCGCAATTGTATTATGACAATGACAGTTTTATGCCATATCAATGGAATTTTGACATCACATTTTTATAATGACCTCAAAATGCTATTATGATATTACATACTATATCATAATGATAGTATGACATTACAATAGAACTATGACATCTCAATGCTATTATGACATCATAGGGTGTTAGAACATCAAAAAATAATATAATTTAACAATGCAGTTATGACATCACAATGCTATTATGACAGCACAATGGTATGCTATCCAATGGTATTATGATTTCACAATGGTTTTATGACATCACAATGCTATTATGACATCACAAATGTAATATGACATCACAACTTTATTATGACACCTCAATGGTTTTATGTCATCACAATGGTGTCATGACCTCTCAGTGCTATTATGACATCACAATGGTATTAAGACATCACAATGGTGTCATGATATCCCAACGGTATTATGACACACCAATGGTATTAAAACATCAAAAGGCTATTATGACATAACAGTGGTATTTCGACATGATTATTATATGTAATCACAATAGAATTTTGATGTCATAATGGCATTATGACCTCAAAAAAGTTATTATGACATCACAAAGGTCTGACAGCTCAATACTATTTTGACATCACAATGATAGGATATAACAATAGTGTTATGACAACACAATGGTATTTTGAAACTAAAATGTTATTTGGAAATCAAAATAGTATGATATTCCAATATAATTATGACATAACAATGGTATTTTGACATCACAATGACATTATGAGATCATAATGGTATGGCTTCACAATTTTATGATATCTCAATGCTATTATGACATCAGAATGATAGGATATCATAATGGTGTTATGATATCACAATAGTATTATGATATCACAATGGCTTTATGCCATTAAAATGCTATTATTACATCAAATAGCTATTATGACATTACAATGGTATTATGATACCTTATTGATACAATCACATCAAAATGGAATTATGATATCACAACTTTATTTTGACATCTCAATTATATTATGTCATCACAGTGGTGTCAAGACATAAGTGCTTTTATGATATCACAATGGTATTATCAAATAAAAACAGTGTCATGAAATCCCAATGGGATTATGATATCACACTACTATTATGATATCACAATAGTATGACATTCAAATGCTTTTATAAGATTGAATGGCATTATTGCATGACAGTGCTATTATGACATCTAATGAAATTATTACATGACAATGGTAAGACATCCCAATACTATAATTTTCTCCCAAAGATATGATATCACAATTTTATTGCAACATCTCAATGGTGTTATGACTTCACAATGTTATTATGACAATTCTATTATGAAAACACAATGCTATTATGACATCTCAATGCTATTATCTCAATGACCTCAAAATGCTGTTATGATATTACAAAGGTATTGTAACTTCACAATGGTCTTATGACATATCCATGAAATCATGATAGCACCATGTTATAACAACTAAATGCTATTATGATATCACAATGTTATGATGACATCACAATGGTATTATGATATCACAATTTTATTGTGACATCACAGAGGTATGATTATGACATCACAATAGTGTTATGAGTTCACAATGCTCTGATACAATAACAATGATACTATAAATTCACAATGCTATTATGATATCTCAATGCTGTTTGGACATCACAATGATATAAAATCACAGTGCTATTACAAAATCACAAAAGTATTATGACATCACAATGTTATGAAATCCCAATGATATTATGACTTCACAATGTTATTAAAACATCATAATGCTATTAAGACATCGCAAGGCTTTTATGCTATCATAATGGTGTTATGACATCACAATTCTATTATGACATTACAATGATATTATGACTTCATAATGGATTTTTACATCAAAATTCATTATGACATAAGCTCACTTTCTTGACATTACAATGCTATTATGACATAATGATCCTATTATGAATTTAAAAATGGATGACTTCATAATAGTATTAGGACTTCACAATGCTATGATGACATCACAATGCTATGATGACATCATATTGGGTTTTATGTACTCAAAATTTTATGATGATATCACAATGCTATGTTCACATCAAATTGCTATTATGATATCACTATGGTATTATGACATCACACTGCTATTTTGACATCACAATTGTATGATAATGTAAATTTGGTATGACATCACAATGGAATTTTAACATCAAAAACTATTATGACTTCACAACGGTAAGAATTTACAATGATATTAGGACATCCAATGCTCTGATGACATCTCAATGCTTTTATGATGTCACAGTGGTTTGGTGCTACTTGGCTGACAGGGAGAATGAAGTCATGAAACAGGTGAAAGCCAGTAAGAGGTTCTTCATCCAATTATTAAAAGGGCCAAGTGGGTATTATGGATTTAGCTCAGTGGTAGAGTGCTTGCCCACTAAGTGCAAAGCCCTGGGTTTGGTCCTCATCTCTGGAAAAAAAGGAAAATAAAAAAAGACCAAACAAAACAAAAAACAAGGTAATTAAAAGGGCCAAGTGGACAGCCTGCTTAAGATAAAGGCTGAGGAGCCCTAAAAGCCTCAATCTTGGTAGCTGAAAGCACACAGCTCAGAGATGAGAGTTCCTATGTCTAAGACTCTTAGTTCAGTTAATCTGTCACATATTTCTTTCCAGTGGTCATTAATAAAATTCTGTGTCCTTGACCTGTGTCTTTAATATTATCACAGATTCCAATATTATTTATTAAATGAGGTCCTCAGTCAGTGAATTACTTACTGTGAAAACACTCCCAGAACAAGGCAAATCTTTGAACAAAAAGTTTTTAATTAAAAGCTTGCTTATATTTTTACAAAGATTATCCATGATGTCACATCAGCACGCAGACAAGATGTTGTAGTCCTTCAGCAGAACTGAGAGCTTTTCATTCTGAACCACCAGCAGTAGGCAGAGAGAAGGAGACTGAGAGAGACAGAGAGAGAAAGAACTAGAGAGACAGATTCAGAAATAGAGAGATGGAGACCTACATAAACAACAAATATATAAAGTGACAGAGACAGACATTCTGTCTCTGTCACTTTCATTGGCATATCAACCTCAGAGCACACCCTTCCTGTCATATAACGCCAATATGAATTACATTATCTAACAAAGCTATACCTCCTAATACTTCCCAGAAATTTCCTCACTGGAAACTAAACATGTAAAGAGATGAATTTCAAGGAGACATTGCAATTCAAATCATCATGAAGTGGTAGAAGATGCAGGGACTTCTAGGTTAAAAGAACACAGTTATCCTGAATGTTTGTCATTCAATACAATGAATAAAGTCCCAGCAACTTGCAAGGACTAAAAAACAGGCCTGATATTCTCCTTTGGAGAAAATGTGGAATATTGCCAAAACAGAATATTATTCAGTTAAGAAAATGACATCACGATATTTTGAGGCAAATATATGAAAGCAGGAAAAAAAATCATTCTGGGTAAATGAACTAAAATGCAGAAAGACAAATATGGTATATATTCACTTATTAGGAGGTCTCCTAATAGTGGGAGGTAAAGTTCCAATAGTCCATGTAATTATGACCAAACCAGTCTTCTACAATGGGTGGGTGAGTGCCAGTGAACTGAGTTATTGAGTAATGGCATCTTACAGAAATTAAAAAAAATAAAAGAAAAAGAAAAAGAAACCCAGGCTGTTGTTATTAAAATATGGTGCTCTATACTCTCAACTGATTGATCATTTCCATCTTCTTGGATAGACAGAGATGTTTCCTTCTGCATCAGATCAGGTTGCATAAAGAGACCCACAGTCGGATATTATGAAAAGAGAAACCTTAAATCTCCCAGCTCTAAATGGGATTTCCCAATGAAATTCTCCTTCCCCTCAGCACTTTTGGAAGCCTGCAGGAGAGGAGGCAGGAAGAGTGTAATTGCCAAAGACTGACCCTCAGTCAGGAGCCACTGACCCTGAGCTGGGAGCCAGATAATCCCACCCTTAGAATAACATTGACTCAAGACAACAGGAATAGATTAGCACAGAAAGGGCCTTCTGATGGAATTTGCAAGATAATCGCTCCCAGACAGATGTACTAACAACCCCTGCCTTTGCCTCTGCCTTTGCCTCCGCCTTTGAGCTGAAGTCAATTCAAATTCCAGCTCAAAATCCTCCCTCCTAACAGCTCAACATCCCCCCCCCCACCAATTCCCTCCTTTCCTTTCTTTATACTCTGTACCTTGAATTACAATAAACAGACCTTGACAAGACTTTGCTTGGTCTCCCTTCTCTTTCTTGCCCATTTTGCCTTTCAGGTAGAGTCCCTCTCAGACCCTGAAAATAACTAGGTCCCACGGGTCGGGGCAGAATGGCACCCAGTGTGGGGCTCGAGAAACGGACCTTCTACCAGATGGAAAGTTAAAGAGACCCGGGTCTTTTTTTTTTTTTTTCAATGCAGTTTATTCAGGAACCTTGAACAATCATCTGACCCTGGGTAAAGCCAGCCCACTTTAAATAGCCTCTGGGTAGCCAACCTCAGCATGCCACGTGGGCAATGCAGATAGGTCCCCATACATGGAAGCAAGCCAGATCCTCAGCCTTAGCCAAATGTGGAGTTGTTTGTGACAGAGAGCACTCACCATCGGGAAGGTGGAAGGTGGAAACCAGCTCCTTCTTTCAGGCGCGGCATTATGCAGCTCTCTACAGTTCCCCCTTTTTGTTTTAGACGCATCAGGCAAGAGTAAAGGTTTGATCTCTGATATTGGAAATAAATTGGGACTTTGTACCAATGTTCATTGTAGGTGATACAGTCATTTGATGTTGACCCTGGGTTCCTCAACAGAGAAAACTGAGCAGACCATAATAAGGAATCCAATAAGCAGCATTCCTTCATGGCCTCTGCTCTGCTTTTGTGTCTGAGTTCCTTATCTCTTTGAATGCCAGCCCTGACTTCCCTCAGTGATGGACTGTTACCTGAAAGTGTAAGAAGGATAAAATTTCCCATCCTTTTTAAGTTGCTTTTGGTCATGATGTTTTATCATAGAAATAGAAATCCTATATAAGACACACCTCCTCAAAACAAACAAACAAACAAAAACAAAACAAAAAGACACACCTCCTCTTTACCCTAGTTTTTATCTCCATTCCATTGACTACAAGTTTCCTTCCCTTCCCTAGTTTCCTTTATATACAGCCACTACAATTGTGTTCATGTTTATACAATTATGTTTAAAATATAAGATTTATAAATCAGAAGAAAAAAAAAAAAAGAGAGACCCCGGGTCGACCAGCTTCCGCGGCACGTCAGAAGGGAAAGTCTCAGTCCGCCGCTCAGACATTGTATGCTCTCGCCACTCATGAGAGAAAGACACAAAGTAAGAAGTTCATTTTCATCTCATACAAAATGGGCCAGAAGTTGTCTAAAGAGGCAATGTTTCAAGATTTAAAAGCCTCTCTCAGGGAAAGAGGAGTCAGAGTTAAGAAAAAAGATCTCATTTGATTCTTTCTTTTTATTTTGGAAGCCTGCTCATGGTTTGTTATAGACGGTCCAAAAATTAATCCAAAGAAATGGGACAAAGTGGGAGCTTCCTTAAATACACTTTTTAAAGAAAAGGGACCCGCTATGGTGCCTGTTCAAGCCTTCAGTTATTGGAACCTTATTAGGGATATTATCAATTCTTCAGATTCCAGTAAAATTGTCTCCTTAGCCGAAGACTTTATAAAACCCCTCTCCTTTGCCTCCTCGGTTTCATCATTACAGTCTCAAGGGACAAAAAGGAGTCCAAAGACTTCTTCATCATGCCCCTCCGTTGTTATCTCAATTCCCCTGCCTGAAGAACAAAGTAATCATCCTAAGGTCCACAAGTCTTTATTATCCCCCGCTACCCAAATGCAATGAGGACCTCTTCCCTCCTGTTGAAAAAAAACCCTTGCCTTCCCAGTTTTTCCAAAGAGTAACTCCGATCAGTTAAATCCTTCAGAGGAAAGCGATCTTGAGAAAGAGGCTGCCAGATACCTTAACACTGACCAGCCTTCTGCCCCCTTTTGCTAATCCGCCACCTTATCCCACTACCCCAAATTTTTGTGCACCTGCCTGCCGCCCCTTCAAAGGTTCTTCCCTCCTATCCTTACTTAACAGCACACCTTATTCAGATGGGAAGAGAACAGGCCAAAAAGGATTTTGGCAAAGACCCAGATATTTTAATTGTACCCTAGGTCTCTTGGCTAATTCAAAATAACGACGATGGGCTATTAGCTGTATATCCTTTCAGGGAAAAATTGACAATCATTATCCACCTAATAAATTATTACAATTTTTATATAATATGCCAGTTATTTTTCCCCGGAATACTAAAAGCTTTCCAATTGCTAATGCCAGTCTGGTTTTTACTGATGGCTCCTCTAACGGCCAAGGAAAGGTTGCTCAGATCTCTACTTGCTACAGGTCCTCTCAGTTAGAATTACAAGCGATTATTGAGGTTTTTAAAACCCTGCCTGATATTTCTTTCAATTTATATATAGATCATATCTTGCCCATTCTGTTCCCCAGTTAAAATTTGTTCCATTTATAAAACCTACTACTAATGCGGCTTCTTTATTTTCTATTCTTCAAAAGCTCATTCATGACCGCAATTGTCCATTCTTTATTGGCCATATAGGGCTCATTTAGGATTACCAGGCCCCCTATCACAGGGCAATAATTTTGTGGATCAAGTGACCCACTTTATAAGGTTGACTCAGGACTCTGTGTTAGGTCCATTGGCTCAAGCCCAACAGGTACACAATCTTCATCATCTTAACTCCCAAACACTTAGATTAAAGTACAAAATAAATAGAGAACAGGCCAGACAAATAGTTCTGGACTGTAGAGGTGACCTTTCTCCCAGAAGTCCACTTGGGAGTTAATCCCGGAGGTCTCGTCCCTGGAGAAATATGGCAAATAGATGTCACCCATATTAATATGTTTGGCAAGTTAAAATTTGTTCACGGTACCATTGATACCTTTAGTGGCTTTATTTTCACCTCTCTACAAACAGGGAAGGCCAAAAAAAAATATTATTATTCATGTTCTGGCCAGTCTTGTAATCCTACCTCAGCCAAAAATTATTAAGACAGACAATGGGTCTGAATATACCAGCACTGGCTTTCAACAATTTTGCATGCAACTTGGCATAAAACATATTACTGGCATTCCCTATAACCCACAGGGACAGGGAATTGTTAAAAGGGCTCATCACACCCTTAAAAACATGCTTACAAAATTACAAACAAATGGAGCAATCTTATATCTCCTCCCAGGAAATAAAAAAATTTACTTAATCATGCATTCTTTATCATAAATTTCCTTACCCTGGATAAGGAAGGAAAATCTGCAGCAGATCACTTGTGGCATCCTCAAACCTTTCAAAATTATGCTCAAGTCCTCAGGAAGGACCCTTTAACATCACGGTGGCAGGGCTGGGACCCAGTCCTCATTTGGGGAAGGAGATCTGCCTGTGTTTATGACACCAGTGCAGGAAATGAACGATGGTTGCCAGAGCAATTAGTTAAACAATTTAATCCACCCAGAGATGACTCTGAGAAGGCTCCTAATTGTGTTTTATCTCAGAAAAAGATGCTTCTTTTATGGCTGCTGTTGAGCTTCTGTACCTCGACATTTGGTTCTTCTATATATCAGATTTATAATTATACCTGGATAGTCATCAATCAAGCTGGCTACACCGAATGGAGCCACTCCACAACTGCCGCAAGTATCCCTTGGCCCACTATAACACCTGAACTTTGCAAATTGGCCTTGGGGGCCAGTGCATCTTGGGGAACACCAGATAAATTCATGCCACTAGAATATGCTCCCAATGATGGCAGTAAGGATGTAGGTTGTCATAGCCCTATAGGCAGAGCTGCTCTACAAACCAACACGGGCGGGATCTATGTCTGCCCTGGAAACCACCTAACCAGAAAAATTAACTCTAAGTGTGGCTTCCAGGAGGCTTTTTACTGTGCATCATGGAGTTGTGAAACTACTGGGGATACTTATTGGAAACCCTCAAAAAAAAAAAAAAAAAAGTCAGCTGGCCAAATACTAAATGATTTTCCCATTGCCAGCTTTCCTCTGAGTCAAAAGGCTGGTACAACCCCTTGATATTTCCTTTTCTGGACAAGGGCAAAGATAAAGACTGGACATCCCGAGGATTTGAGTGGGGGATTCGACTGTATCAGGATCTCTTCCTCCAGGACCCAGGCCTCACCTTCAGAATAAAATTAACTAAAACCCTTCCCTCTGCTACTCGAGTGGGTATAGGGCCTAACCCCATACTCCATCCGTCATTTAAAAAGGAGCCCCCACCAGCTCGAGGGATAATTTCCTCCCTGACTCCTGGCAGTTCCCTTTCTAGTCTTTTTCAACCTATGCTTCCGGCGGGCCCTCCCCCCTCAGCAGAATTGATTGTAACTATGGTTAACGGCTCTTGACAGGCCTTACATGACTCCAATTCTAGCCTGGCTGATGATTGCTGGATTTGTTATCATTCTGGATTTGTTATCATTTCAGTAAGGAGTGGCTCTTTTTGGAGAGGTCCGAGTTACTAATGAAACATCCTTCTTACGGTGGCAGCCCAAATCCCAGGAAGGAATGAAACTTGCCCAAGTTTCTGGGACGGGTCTCTTGCTTACTGGGCCCCCCATATACTTTTTCCCTCAGCCCTCATTCCCGTCTGCAATAAGACTGTTGTTATTTTAAATAATACCTTCACTTATCTCTATGCACTTAATGATACCTATCTTGCATGTTCATCTGGGTTGACTCCTTATATTGTTTCTGATACCTTTCTTAAAAATAAGGATTACTGTGTGCTTGTTCAGCTCTTTCCCGGCCTTACACTCACTCCATTCACCAGAAGCATTCCTGAGATTTTGGGAGCAGGACTACCTTCCGTCCAGAGTCAAAAGGGAACCTGTCACTGCAGTCATCATCCCCGTGCCTGCTCCTGAGTCTGGGAGTAGCCAGAGCAGGTACTTGGATCACTTCGATCGCTTCACTGGTTATATCCCAACAACAGTATCAACTCAGCACAGCCATTGATCGTGATATTCAGGAGCTTCAAAGTTCTCTAGCCTATATTAAAGAGTCTGTCTCCTCCCTTGCTGAAGTAGTTTTACAAAATAGACGAGGCTTAGATTTAGTGTTCCTCCAGCAGGTGGGATTGTGTGCAGCCCTCAAGGAAAAATGCTGCTTTTATGCAGAAAAAAAAATGGCTTGGTAGAAAATAGTCTTCAAAAGGTACGAGAAAGTTTAGAAAAGAGACAGCGAGATAGGGAAAAAAAGCAAGGCTTGGTACCAAAAATGGTTTTCTGCCTCCCCTTTATTAACCATTCTTTTGCCCAGCATTTTGGGACCCCTTGTTGGCCTTTTGCTCCTTGTTTCATTCGGTCCCTGGTCCTTGAAAAAACTAACTGACTTTGTTAAAAATCAGGTCGATTTGGCCACCAGACATCCAGTGTCTGTACATTATTTCTGACTAAATGTGACAGAGCTCAATCAAGGGGAGTCACCACACTCCCCTTTGGTGGGCCTTGACTTTTCTCAGCTGGCTCCAAAGACGCCTTCGGGCATTCTCCCCAGGTGGCTGCGGAGTCATTGATGACGGGATTAGCATGATGCCGGGTCCAGAGGCAACATCATACAGGCTGGTGCTTCTGCCAGAGATGGGGATAATGAAAGAATCAGACTAACTTTGTAACCTATGTTTCTTTTAATTGCCTTATAACTTATATTTGCAAGTTTTAGGCCCATGTTAATTAAAGCCTCTTAGTGCTTCTCCAGAGAACCGAGGAATGTAAAAGTTCCTGACATTAGCCATCTGTGAGGGCAGAGATAAGGAAGAGAACAAGCAGAGATTTCTACTAAATGGAGAAAAAATCACCGCCAGTGAGATGGGCTTTGTTTGGAAACTGGGCCAAATGGCCCCAATTCTTCTCCTGACCTTTGATCCAAAGCCTGTAACCCCCACTCCTCAGAACAGACATGGGATGAGTTAATCAGCCCCCTACATTTAACTGTGGATGGCAGGAAATTCCAAACTGACTTGAAGATCAGATATTTATGACAGGGCTGACTAGACCTAAGGGTGATCAGAACTAACCAATTATTTTAAATGTTAGACACTTCATCCAATCCTAACTTGCCAAGAAGTCAACCCCAGGAGATTCCCGCCTTGTGTCTTTTAAAAACCTAAGCTCTTTGTCTCCCGGACCACTCCTAGCTGATCAGCAGGGGTTGACCCCATTGCAATGGTTAAGAAGAGTGAGTCTCTTGCGTTTTTGCATCGATGGATGATTAGTTTCCTGAATTCTCTTTATACCTTCTTATATTTAGGCTCTTGCTGGGCCTAACAATAGCATGTCTTGGGGGCGTACTCTCTGCAGGAGTGCCAAGAATAGATGCAGCCCATGTAACCTAAGACAGGCGTGCGACCCAAAAAATCGATAATGGTGCTGGACCTGGGGGCAACATCATGTAGCCTAAGACAGATGCTTTGCCCAAAGAAATAAAATAGGGGGAGATGCCAAAGACTGACCCTGAGTCAGGAGCCACTGACCCTGAGCTGGGAGCCAGAGAATCCCTCCCTTAGAACAACATTGACACAAGATGACAGGAATAGATTAGCACAGAAAGGGCTTTCTGAGGGAGTTTGCAAGATAATAGCTCCCAGATAGATGCACTAACAACCCCCGCCTTTGCCTCCACCTTTGAGCTGGAGTCAATTCAAATTCCAGCTCAAAATCCTCCCTCCTAACAGCTCAACTTCCTCCTCCCAATTCCTTCCTTTCCTTCATTTAAAGTACCTTGGATTACAATAAACAGACCTTGACAAGACTTTGTTTGGTCTCCCTTCTCTTTCTTGCCCGTTTTGCCTTTCAGGTAGAGTCATTCTCAGACCCTGCAACTAACTCGGTTCCAGGGGTCGGAGCATGTAATAATTAGAGGGAATTGAGGAAAAAAAGAGACAAATCCTTGAAAATCAGGCCACAGAGGAAGATGATGCAGCCAGTCTAGATAAGATCTGAAAAGCTCGGTAGAGAGAGAAGGGGAAGAAGGGGAAGAAGGACCTCAACTATGAGGTGAATTTTAGAAATTGCCTCTATAAAGAAACTATAGAAAGGCCATAGGGGTAGAAGAAGGAGGGTGGTTGGGACTGGAAGGAGAAGAGGGAGGGGGCAACAGAGGGGATACAAAGTGAACAAATCATAATAAATAAATACATAAGAAAAATTGTGATCAAGGTGATAAATTATACAGCTCTTCAGGACTGATGGCTTTTCTTGGGGGTGGTGCCAGGGTGAACTAGTGATTTTCAAACTACCACAACCTCATGATCTCAGGTGGCACCTCTGAACAAGCAGTCCAGGCATTAACACTACCTTTAGATAGTCTGGACCACGCAGGAAACACAGCTGCTCTTGTGTACTAGGCATATAATACAGACTTATTTCTCTATCTTCAAGGTCCAGTTTAATCTGTACATCCCAGGACAAGGAGGGTTCCTCACTGACCACTGAATAGGACACAGCTGCTGATCCAGCCTGGTCATCAAAGGCAACCCTTCTCGTAGATGGTTGGCAACACTAGTAAGCATCAGCACCAATTGTCAAATAGTTTATTGCTTCTCAGTTCTCCTGTTACAAACACTGAACTTTCTCTGTTTAAGCCAAATCAGTTCCAGGAATTATCTGGTTTCCTTCTCTTTACCATGCTTTTAAAGACTCAATAGCCCAGGGAACCCAAAGCTTTGCAAGTCTATTATATTATTAAGAATGTGAAGGTACAGTTAGTGAGTATGCCAGTCACTGCTCAGTTCAAAGACATAACCTAGAAAATTTCAGATCCAATAGCACAGTAGGAGACCACCTTGTCATTTGGTACATTCCCCTTAATCCCACATCACTTTGAAGCTTCCCTACTTAGGAAGCTGTCCAATTAAATAAAGATTAAAGTTTCATTTCCTACCTGATATTGTACAAACAGGAGTAAAATTGTAGGATCTGCACAAAGGGATGAGATAAAGGCTTGTTGGGTTTCACAAGAAAATGTCACTTTTGTACACGATCAGAGATACTGGACACTCAGGAAAGTTTGTTTAATCATCTCCATGGAAACTTCAAGATTAGCTCAGGAGTTAATTTCTGAGAGAGAGAATGATGTCATGAAAGAGGTGAGAGCCCATAAGAGTTTCGGGGGCCAGTTATTAATATGGTCAAGTGGACAGAGTGCTTGAGAGAAATGCTGAGCAGCCCTACATCAGTTCCTGTGAGTAAGACTCTTAGTTCAGAAAATGTCACATATTTCTTTCAATTGGTATAAAGTCATGAATCCTTGACATGTGACTTTCACATTTTCACTGATTCCATTATTAATTGTTAAATGCAGAGATATGTCCTCAGTCAGTGAATAACTTACTAGAGAAATGCTCCCTGACCATGGCAAATCATTGAACAAAGAGCATTTAATTGGAACTCTGGTTATATTATTTACAGAGACTATCCTGGATGTCATGTCAGCAAGTTGTCATCCTGTTGGAGTCCTTCAGCAGAACTGAGAGATTTTCATACTGAACCATAAGAGGCAGGCAGAGAGATGGAGACTGGGAGAAACAGAGAAAAACCTAGAGAGACAGATTCAGAAATAGAGATGGAGACTTACAGACACAAAGATATAAAGTGACACAGACCTAGAGATAGACTCAATTCTCTCTGGTCACTTTCATTGACATATCAATTTCAAAGCACAAACTCCTATAATATAATTCCAATAGGAATTATAATACAACTCCAATAAGAATTATGTTATCTAACAAGGCCAATGTGCCCGGCTAGCTCAGTCGGTAGAGCATGAGACTCTTAATCTCAGGGTCGTGGGTTCGAGCCCCACGTTGGGCGCAGATGATTTTTTTGAGGGAAATTTAACAAGGCCATACTTCCTATCCCTTCAAGGACATTTCCTCACTGGGGACTAAACAAATAAATAGATGAGCTTCAAGTGGACATTGTAATTCAATGTCAACCAGGAAGTGGAAGAAGATAGAGGGACTTCTATGCTAAAAGAATACATTTATCCTCATACTTTCTCATTCAATACAGTGAATAAAGTCCCAGCAACTTCCAATTATTAAAGAACAGGACAGACAATCTCCTTTGGGGAAAATGTGGAATATTTCCATAATGGAGTATTATTCAGCTAAGAAAATGCCACCATGATATTTTCAGGCAAATGAATGGAACCAGGAAATATCCTGGGTGAAGTAACTAAAATGCCGAAAGAAAAATATGGTATTTATTCACTTATTAGGAGGTCTCCTAATATTTGGGGATAAAGTTCTATAGGCCATCTATTGTGAATAAACCAATCTTGCACTAGAGCAATTGTATGGCAGTGAATTGAATTGTTAGGCCAGGGCATCCTACAGAAATTTTTAAGCAACCCAGGCTGTTGTTAATAAAATATGTTGCTCTCTGCCCTCACTTGATAGATTGGTGCAGTGTTCTCATATCCACAGAGAGGGTTCCTTCTGCCTCAAATGGGATACCTTGCAGAGACCCTGTTATATGTGACAATTAATATTTACTATTGATTGATCTTCTGTTAAAGCTGCTGTCAGTCCTAAACAGCTGTATACCCAAGTCACCACACAGAAACTGGGTTAATTAGTTAACCTAGAACACAATGCTGGGCAATAGTTACTCCTCATAGTTTCCTAACATTTATATTTCACTACATTATACTTGCTTTTAGTGATATATTAGGTCCAGTTCATCTCTCCATGTTCCCATTCCAAGACCTTTCCTCCAGCTCTCTCTCCTAGCTCTCCTCTGGCGCCTTCTCCTCCCCACTAATTTCCTGCCCTCTCTCTCCTCTCTTATTTCAAGTCCTCCCTTTGCACAACATTGTGGCAAGTTGTTTTATTTTGGCCTGTTTACACACAGTTGAGACAGGATGCTTAGAATAAGTATTACAATGTAATATCCAGATTTAAACCAAAGAGTGGGGATACAAATCAGCATTTGAATGAACAAGTGTAAGGTGTATACATAAAAATAAAATATGCCAACAAGGCCCACAGTTCAATATTATGCAAAGTGAGACCTTAAAACACCCAGCTCTAAATGCGATTTCCCTATGAAATTCTCCCTCCTCTCAGAGCTCAGGGAAGCCTGCAGGATAGGAGGCAGGAAAAGTGTCATAAGTAAAGGCAATTGAGGACACAGGAGAATAAAACCCTGAGAATCAGGCTGCAGAGAAACATGGTGCACCTAGACTTGTTGAGAACTGATTAGCTATTCAGAGTCCAAAAGATTAAAAATTAGCAGCTATTATTAATTATGGCCTGAACTATGTGGGTGGAGAAGTCCAGCCATGCCCTGAGGGAAAGAACCTGTCTTTCTGTATTCTATCCCCACTCACTAGAGATACAGTTGGTAGGAAAATGGCCCATCCCCAGAGGGAGGGACATGAGGTCATTAATGGTTGGGGACCTTCCTATAGCCAATCAATTCAAAATGTAGCATTTTGACCAATACATGCTTGCCAGGCAGGAATTGCCCCTGCCTTGGGCATGCTGGGAGGAACCAGAATCTTTAAATCACCCAACTAACCTGAGCCCAGGGCACTCAAATCTCACCACTTTGGTGGTGGGGGGTGTGGGCCCAAGCTGCAGCTTGTAATTTACAATAAAAAGAACCCCCTGTATTTATAGCGGAGTCTAGTTATTTCTTATCTTTTGGGATTTGTGAACTGGGCAGAACACTATGGTCAGTGACAGGGGAAGAAGACCTCAACTATCAGGGGAATTTTAGATATTTCATAGCTGTAGAAGAAAGAGAGTGAGCGGGAATGGAAGGAGAAGAGGGCAACAAAGGGGATACAAAGTGAACACTTCCTAATAAATAAAAACATAAGAAAAACTGTGATCATAGTGATGAAGTATAGAGCTCTTCAGGACTGATGGCTTATTCTTGAGGGTAGTGCCACGGTATAGCAAGGATGAACTCAGTTTACTTTGAGGGACTTTGCACTGAGATTCTGATCATGTTCCATTGTGTATATGAACAACACATACTTCAACTGAGGTATTTTAAAGGAAAATAAATTGTAATGTGACACATGGGTAGGAATTTGAATCTAGGAGCAATGGAAAATTAGTGTAATGTACTTTATATGAAATTCCCACATAATCAGTAAAAATAATATGTTGACAGCTTTTACAATGACTTTTAACATGGAGAAAAGTTTCTGTTTAAGGGGAACAGAATTTGACTCTGTAAACATGATTCCAGGAACTTATTAATAGAGATTCCTAGCAATGAGCTAGTCCAACTACCTCAGACCCCATGAGCTCAGGTGGAACATCTGAAAAAGCAGTCCTTACCCAAACACTATGTTTAGAGGGTTGGTGAGGAGGACCATAGCAGGAAACACTGTTGCTCTTGTGTCTAGGGCATATAACATGGACCCATTTCTCTGAGCTGAAGGTTCAGTTTGAACTGGAAACCTCAGGACCAGGATGGTTTCTCACTGAACGAATAGGACACAGCTGGCTATCCAGGAAGGTCAATCAAGGCAACCCTGCTCATAGAAGGTGTGGAAAAGTACCAGCTTTCAAATACTTCATTGCCCCTAAGTTTTCCCTTTATACTCAGTGATTTTTACTGTTTCAGCCAAACCAGTCCCAGGAATTTTCTGATTTCCTTTCTTTTCCCTGCTTTTAAAGACTCAATACCCCAAAAAACCATAGACCCTGCCAGCCTATTATGTCAATAAGAATTGTGAAGGTACATTTAGTGAATGCAGGAATAAACCGTTCAGTTCAAAGTCACAACCTAGGAAATTTCAGATCTAAGACCACAGTAGGAGACAACTTTCTCTTTTGGTACATTCCCCTTAATTACACATCACTTCAAAGCTTTCCTACTTGAGAAGCTGTCCAGTTAAATAAACATTAATGTTTCGATTTTTACCAGACATTGTCACAGAGGTAAACAGGAGTTAAGGTGTGGGATTTGCAAAAAGGGGTGAGATAAAGGCTTGCTGGGTTTCACAAGAAAAAGTTGCCAGTGCAGAGGATCAGAGATACTGGACACTGAGGAAAGATTGTTTACCCACCTACAAGGAAATCTCAAGATTCCCTCAGGTGCTGATTGGCTGAGAGATAGAATGCTGTCATGAAAGAATTTAAAGCCAGTAAGAGTTTCAGGAGCCTGTTATTATAAGGGCCAAGAGGAAAGCCTGCTTGAGAGAAAATCTGAACAACCCTACATGCCTCAAATGGTGTAGCTTAAAGCATACGTCTCAGAAATGACAGTTCCTGTGTCCAAGATGCTTAGTTCAGGAAAAGTGTCACATATTTCTCTCAAGTGGTCATTAATGAAACACTTGTCCTACACATGTGAGTTTCCCATTATCATATATACCATTATTATTGTTTAAATGCACTGATATGTCCTCAGTCAGTGAATTACTTACTGGAAAAAAAAAATGTTCCTTGACCAAGAAAAAACTTTGAACAGAAAGTGTTTAATAGGGACTTTGCTTCTATTTTTACAGAGAACATCCAGGAAGTCACCTTAGAAAGCAATCACCTTGTTGTGGTCCTCCAGCAGAGCTGAGAGCTTTTCATACTGATTCACAAATGGCAGGCAGAAGGGAAAGTACTAGAGAGACAGACAGAGAAAGAGAGAGAGAGCTAGGCCAAAAGAAACAAAGATATAAAGTGACAGAGACTGAGAGACAGACTCCATTCTGTCTGGTCACTTTCATTGGCATATTAACCTCAAAGCACACCCTTGTATAATAAAGCACCCAAAGGAATTACATTATCTAATAAGGCCATACCTCCTAAACTTTCTCAGATATTTCCTCACTGGAACTCAACATGTAAATAGTTGAGCTTTAAGAAGACATTGCAATTCAAATCACCAGGAAGTGAAAAAATATAAAGGTACGCCTATGCTAAAAGAAAATATTTATCCTGAAAGTTTGTCATTCAATACAATGATTAAAGACCCAGCAACTTCCCAGCAATAAAGAACAGGAAATATTATCTCCTTTGGGAAAAATGTTCTGGCTATTACAAATTAAGCTGCTACAAACATGGTTGAGCAAATGTATTATTGTGTACTTGAGCCTTTTTTGGATTATGACTAGGAGTTGCATAGCCGGATCTTGAATAAGCAATCTTCCTGGTTTTATGAGCAAACACCAGATTGATTTCCAGAGTGGTTGTACAAGTTTACATTTCCACCAGCAGTGGAGTAGGGTTTCCCTTTGACCACAACCTCTTCAGCATGTGCTGTCACTTGAGTTTTTGATCTTGGCCATTCTGATGGGTATAAGGTGAAATCTCAGGGTCGTTTTGATTTGCATTTCCTTGATGACTAATGAAGTTGAACATTTCTTTAAGTGCTTCTCTGCCACTCGATATTCCTCTATGAAGAATTCTATGTTTAGTTTGGTTCCCCATTTTTTAATTGGATTTCTTGACTGTTGCTTTTCAACTTTTTTTTAGTTTTTTATATGTACTGGACATTAGCCCTCTGTCACATAGAGGCTTGGTGAAGATTCTTTCTCAATCTGTAGGCATTCATTTTGTTTTGATGACAGTGACCTTTGCTTTATAGAAGCTTTCCAGTTTCATGATGTCCCATTTGTTTACTGATTCTTGCTCTTAGAGCCTGTGCTGGTGATGTTCTATTCAGTTGTCTCCTGTGCCAATGGCTCTTCCCCAATTTTTCTTCTAAGTGATTTAATGTGTCTGATTTTATTTTGAGTTCTTTGATCCACTTAGACTCTAGTTGTGTGCTGATTGATAAGTATGAAACTCTTTGCATTTTTCTACCTATAGACATCCAGTTTGACCAGCACCATTTGTTGAAGATGCTATCTTTTTTCCATTATATGGTTCTGGCATTTTTTTTAATCTTAGGTGTCCATAAGTGTTTGGGTTTATTTCTGTGTCTTCTGATTGGTTCCATTGATCCACATTTTGTTTCTGTGCCAGTACCATGCACTTTTTTATTACTGTTGCTCTATAATACAGCTTGAGATCAGGGACGGAGATACCTTCTGAATATCTTTTATTGTAGAGCATTGTTTCAGTAATTCTGGGCTTCTTGTTATTCCATATGAAGTTGAGAATTTTTCTTTCAAAATTTGTAAAGGATTGTGTTGGTAATTTGATGGGAATTGCATTGAATCTGTAGATTGCTTATATTAAGATGGCCATTTTAACAAACTTAAGCTTGCCAAGCCATGTACAAGGGAGATCTTTGCATCTTGTGATATCTTCTTCTAATTCCTTCTTCAGAGACTTTGACTTGCTTGGTTAGGGTCATAACAATGTAATTTATGTCTTTGACTGAATACCAGAACACATCAAAGATATCATCCACTGTGACCAAATAGGCTTCATTCCACATAATCAGAGGTGGTTCAATAAACAGAAATCCATGGATGTTATCCACCATATTTAAAAAAAATGAAAAAAAAAAAAACCCACATGACAATCTCTTTGAATGCCGAAAAAGCATTTGACGAAATCCAATATCTCTTCATGTTTAAAGTAATGGATAGGTCAGGGATACAAAGCACATATCTAGATATAGTAAAGGCAACATACATCAAGCCTATAGCCAACATCAAACTATACAGAGAGAAAATTAAAGCAATCCCAATGAAATCAGGGACAAGAGAAGGCTGCCCTCTCAATCCATATCTATTCAACATAGTTCTGGAAGTCCTTACTAGAGCAATAAGACAATTGAAGGAGATCAAGGGGATACAAATTGGGAAGGAAGAAGTCAAAGTATCACTGTTTGCAGATCATATGAAACCTAGGTAAAACCCAAAATTCTATCAGTGAATTCTTACACCTGCTAAACACTGTCAGCAAAGTGGATGGATAAAAAAATTAACTAAAAAAAAATCAGTAGCCATTCTGTATACTAAAGATAAAAGGGGCGATTAAAGAAATTAGGGAAATAAAAGGAATCATATTATCTAAGAAGGCCATACCTCCTAACCCTAAGCAGACATTTCCTCACTGTGGATCCACATATAAACAGATATACTTTGAGGGGACATTGCGATTCAATTCACCAGGAAGCAGAAGAAGATGGAGGACCACCCCTATCTGGATAATTAAAGAAAGGCATAGGGGTAGAAGAAGGATGGTGGTTGGGACTAGAAGGAAAAGACTGAGGGGGCAGCAGAGAGTATACAAAGTGAACAAGTCATAATAAATAAATACATAAGAAAAATTTAGATTTTACCCATTATACTTGCTTTTTGTGAAGTCTTAGTTCTGGTTCATTTTCTCAACCCTGTTCCAAGATCTCTCTTCCTGTTTGCTCTCCAAGCTCTGCTCTCTTGCCCTATCTCCTTCCACTTATTTCCTACAGTCTGGCTCCTTCCACTCATTTCCAGCCCACTGGCTCCTCCCATCACTCAACATTGTGGCTTTATTCTGGCCTGTTTACACAAAGTTGAGACAGGATGCTTAAAATAAGTATCACAATGCAATATTTGGATTGAAGCCAGAGAGTAGGAGGTAGAAATCAGGATTTGAATGAACAAGGGTAGGTGTATAATTTTAAAAAGCAACATACCAACAATGGTATGACATCACGGTACTATGATGACAACACAATGCTATTATGACATCATGATGGCATTATGACATCAAAATGTTGTTATGACATCATAATGGTATTATTCATTTACAATGCTCTTATGATTTCAAAGTGGTATTATGAGAGATCACAATGCTATTATGACATCTCAATGATATCATGCCATCACAACGGTGTCATGACTTCTCAGTGCTATTGTAACATAACAGTGGTATTTTGACATAACTGTTATTATGATATCAGAATGCTCTTACGAAATGATTGTTGTATGGCATCTCAATGGAATTTTGACATCACAATGGCTTTATGATTTCAAAATGCTAGTATGCTCTCACGTTGGTATGTTAACATCACAATAATAATATGATTCACAATAGAATTATGACATCACAGGGCTATTATGACATTATATTGTAAGATATCACAATGGAATTATAACATAACAATGCATTTATAAAATCACAATGCTATTCTGAGAGCACAGTGGTATGATATCCAATGGGATTATGATATTGCAATGGTAATGATATCTAAATGCTATTACGACATCCAAATAGTATGACATTCCAATAGAATTATGACATCACAATGGTATTATGAGATCATAATTATAGTATGACATCACAATAGTTTGATATCTCAATGCTATCTGACATTACAATGATAGGATATCACAATGATGTTATGACTGCACAATTGTATATGACATCACAATGCTATTATGAACTTACAATGATGAAATCACAATGGTAACATCCCAATTCTATTATTACATTACAGTGATATTATGACATCACAATTCTATTATAATATCACAATGGTATTTTTAATGACTGTGGCATATAATCACAATAGAATTTTGACATCACAATGGCATTATGATCTCAAAAGGCAATTATGACATCACAGTGTTATTATGACATTACAATGGCATTATGACATTAAAATGTTATTTTGATATCACAATGGTATCTAGACATCACAATTATATTACATCACAATGCTGTTATGAAATCTCATTGACACAATCACATCACAATATTATAATGGTATTACAATGGTATGACATTTCAAGGCAATTATGACAACACTATAATATGACAGCACAAAGTTGTATGACATTTCAATGTTATTATGACATCAAAATTCTATTAGGACATCACAACTTTATTATGGCATGTCATATTATGTCATCAAAATGGTATGATATCTCAGTAGTATTATGATATCACAAAGGTATTATGACATCACATCACTAAATGACAACACAATGCCATTATGATATCACAATGGCATATGACATAAAAATAGTATGACATATTTTTATGATGATATTACACTTTCATTATGACATGAAAATAATATTGTGATATTACATTGATATAATTTCATAACTGTTTCATGACATCTCAGTGCTTTTATGACATCACAATGGTATAATATAATTATGGTACCATGATATCCCAATGGTATTATGACATCACAATATTATGACATTATAATAGTATGTCATTAAAATGCTATTATAATGTCACAATGGTATTATGACATCACAGTTCTCTTATGACATAATGAAATTACTACATAACAATGGTAATACATCCTAATTCTATAATAGCCTCACAATGATATGACATCACAATGTTATTATGGAATCACAATGGTATTACGCCATCACAATGCTATTATAACATTATGATATCACAATAACATTTTGACATCAAAATGCAATTATTTCTCCATCTGTTTGATTGAAATCTTTACAGGTTTGGCATCTTTGGTCTCTTAGAGTCTGCATGACTCCTTCCTAGGCCCTTTTGGCTTTCACAGTTTCTAATGAGAATTCTGGTATGATTCTGGTGGGTCTACCTTCATATGTTACTTAGCCTTTTCCCTTGTTGCATTTAATATTTTTTCTTTGTTCTTTGGATTTAGTGTTTTCACTATGTGATGTAATGAAATTCTTTTCTGGTCTAGTGTATTTGGTGTTCTGTAGGCCTATTGTATATTTATGGATATCTCTTTAAGATGGGAAAATTTTCTTCTATGATTTTCTTGAATTTTTTCTGGACCTTGGAGCCTGGAGTATTCTTTTTCATAGATTTCTATTATTCTTAGATTTCAATATTTCATGGAGTCCTTGATTTCTTGGATATTTTGTTTTTGGGATTTTTCTGATTTTATTTTTTTCTTTGAGAGAAGTATCAATTTTTGTGAGAATATCTTCAGCACTAGAGATTCTCTCTTCCATTTTGTGTATTCTGTTGGTGAGGCTTACCTTTGTGGTTCCTGGTCTTTTCTCTAAGTTCTCCAGATACAGAGTTAATAAAAATGTAACTAATAATAAAAAGAATAAGATACGCTATTATGATATTACCATGATATAAGACCTCAATGCTATTATGATATTACCATGATATAAGACCTCAATGCTATTATATTACCATGATATAAAACCTCAATGCTATTATGATATCACAGTGGTATTATGACATCACACTACTATTATGATTTCACAGTGGTGTTATGACTTCACAATTCTATTATGACATCACAATTGTATGACATCACAATGGTATTAGGACAAAATAATGCTATTATGAAACCATAATGGTATGATGACATCACAATTGCATGACATCTCAATGCTATTATGACAACAAAATGATATGACCTCACAATGGTATTAAGATATCACAATGCTAATATGATATCACAATATATTATGACATCACAACAGCAATACATCCCAACTTTATGATTTCACAATGGTATTATGACATCACAATTTTATTATGACATCTCAATGGTGTTATGACATCTCAATGGTGTTATGTAATCTCAATGATGTCATAACATCTGAGTGCTATTATGATTTCACAATGCTAATATGACATCATATGGTATGATATAACAATGAAATTACATCACAATAATAATATAACATAATAATGCAATTATGATATCACAATGATATTCTGACATCACATGTATATTATCATATTACAATGATATTATGACATCACAATGCTGTTTTGACATCACAATGGAATTATAACATCAAAGTGGCATTATGACAACAAAATACTATAATTTTATCACAATGGTATATTACCTCAATGCTATTATGACATCACAATGTTTTGAGATTACAATGGTTTTATGACTACACAATGATAAGATATCACAGGTGCTATTATGATATCATAAATCTATTATGGCATTCACAGTTGTATGATATCATTATGAAATTATGACTTCACAATGGTATTCTGACTTAAGAATGTTATTGTGACATCACAGAGGTATTATGAGATCATAATGCTATGATGACATCACAAGGGTATTATGACTTCACAATGTTATTATGACATCAACATGTTATTTTCACATCACACTGATATTATTACATCACACTACTATTATGAGTTCATAACAGTATGACCGGTATGACTTCACAATGGTATTAGGACATCACAATGATTTGATGACATTACAAAGCTGTTATGATCTCACAATTTTAGTATGATATCCCAATGTGGTTATGACATCACAATGATATGACCTCACAATGTTATTATGACATCAGAATGCTATTATGAAATCACAATGGTGTTATGACATCACAATGTTATGATGACATCACAATCTTATTATGCTATCACAACAATGTTATTACTTTGCAATGCTATTATAATATTAAAATGCTATTATGACATCACGATTGCATCATGATATCAAAAATCATGATATCTCAATGCTATTGTGACATCCAATGCTATTACATGATTATAATATATCACATCACAATGTAATTATGACATCATAATACTGTTATGACATCACAGTGATATTATGACCATAAAAAAGTACTATGACATCTCAATGGTATGAGACATTTCAATGCTATTATGATATCATAAGCTATTATGACATCATAATTTTACTATGACATCACAATTGTATTCTGATGCTGTATTGTATTAATGACATCACAATGGTAATATAACATCACAATCCTATTAAGGAATTATAATTATGTTATGACATCATAGTGCTATTATGACATCTCAATTTTATTACAATATGATTATTTGTTATGATATTCCAATGGAGTTATGACATTTTAGTGTTATTATGACTTCATAACAGGATGACTTTATAATGATATTAGGACATCTCAATTCTATGATGATATCAAAAGACTATTATTCCATAACAATGGTGTTAGGACTTCACAATGTTATTATGACATTACAATATTATGACCTCAAAATGTTTTAGAACTTCACAATGTTATTCTGACATCAAAATGGTATTATGACATCACAATTCTGCCATGTCATCACAATGGTGTTGTGACATTACAAAGGTGTCATGAGCACTGATGACATCACAATGCTATTATGACATCACCAAGGTAGTATGACATCACCAAGCTATTATGACCTGAAAATATTATTTTGACATCCCAAAGGTATTATTACTTCACAATACTATTATGACATCTCAAAGCTATTATGATATCACAATGGTATATTACAATGCTATTATGAATACACAAAGGTATGACTTTACAATGATTTTAGGATGTCTCAATGCTATGACAACTTCACAATGTTATGCTATTGCAACAATGTTATGACCACAAGGCTTTTATGACACTACAATGCCCTTATGAAATCACAATGGTATTATGACATCACTATGCTATTATGATTTAATGGTATTACGATATGATTGTGGTATCATATTACGTTGGAATTCTGACATCAAAATGCTCTTATGGCTTCACAATGGTATAACTTCACAATGATATTAGGAAATCACAATGCTGTGATGACATCATAATTCTATGAAATCACAATGGCATCAAGAAATCAATATTCTTCATGACATCCCAATGTTATGATGAAATCACAATGCTATTATCACATTCAAGTGGGTTTATGAGATTAATATGCTATTAATACATCACAATGCTATTATGATATCACAATTTTATTATGACAATACAATGTTATCATGACATCACTATTATATTAGGACATGGTTGTGTTATGACAATACAATGGAATTATGACATTATAATGATATTATGAATTCAGAAAGGGATGACATAAGCTAGGTATCCATAAGCTAGGATGAAATTACAATGTTATTGTGCTATCACAATAGTGTTATGACTTTACAATGCTTATATGACATAACAATGGTATTGTGACATCACAATGCTGTTATGACATCATAATGGAATAATGACATCACAGTGCTATTTTGACAGCAAAATGGTATTATGCCATCAAAATACTATTATCATATCACAATAGTATACATCTAAATGCTCTTATGAGATCACAATGTGTTATTAGTTCACAGTACAATGATGACATTACAATGGCATTATGATATCACAATGGTATTATAACATCATAATGCTATGATAAAATCATAATGCTTTTACGTATCTAAGTGGTCTTATGGCTTCACAATGCTGTTATTATATTATGAAGCTCTTTTATTTTCTAGCATTTATTTTATTTTTTATTAATTACAATTTATTTCACTTTGTATTCCCCCATAAGCCTCTCCCTCCTCCCCTCCCAGCCCTATCCTCCCTTCCCCTTCTTCACCTATGCCCCTCCCCAAGTCTCCTGATATGGGAGCACCGCCTCTCCTTCCTTCTGATCTTAGTCTATCAGATCACATCAGGAGTAGCTACATTGTCATCTTCTGTGTCCTGGTAAGTCTGCCTTCCCCTCAGGGAGAGGTGACCAAGGAGCAGACCAATCAGTTTATGTCAGAGGCAGTTCCTCTTCCCATAACTATGTAACCCTCTTGGACACTGAACTTCCATGGACTACATCTGTGCAGGGGTTCTAGTTTATCTCCATGAGTAGTCCTTGGTTGGACTATGAGTCTTTGGGAAGCTCCCTGTGTTCAAATTTTCTGGTTCTGTTGCTCTCTTTGTGGGGTTCCTGTCCTCTCCAGATCTTACTATTTCCCACTTCTTACATAGGATTCCCTGCACTTTGCCCAACAGTTGGCCTTAAGTCTCAGTGTCTGCTTTGATAGTCTGCAGGGCAGAACCTTTCAGAGGCCCTCTGTGGCAGGTTAATAGGTTGTTTCCTATTTTCTTCTTCTGATGATGATGACTATCGTCTTTGCCTTTCAGGATGGGGATTGATCAATTTAGTCAGGGTCCTCCTTCTTAATTAGTTTTATTAGATGTTCAGGTTTTAGTAGGTTTATCCTATTTTATATGTCTATATGAGTAAGTATATACCCTGTATGTCTTTATGCTTCTGGCACAGCTCACTCAGGATGATCCTTTCCAGGTCCCACCATTTACTGGAAATTTCATGATTTCCTTATTTTTCTTTGCATAGTAGTACTCCATTGTGTAGATATACCACAATTTCTGTATCCATTCTTCAGCTGAGGGGCATCTGGGCTGTTTCCAACTTCTGAATTTTACAAAAAACACTGCTACTAACATTGAGTAAATGTCTTTCTTGTGAACTTGAGCCACTTTTTGATATATGCCTAGGAGTGGGATGGCTGGATCTTGAGGAAGCCTTAATCTGAGAAAGCGCCAGAATGCTTTCCAGAGTGGTTGTACAAGTTTACATTCCCACCAGCAGTGGAGGAGGGTTCACCTTTCTATACAACCTCTCCAGCATGAGATGTCACTTGAGTTTTTCATCTTGGCCATTCTGATTGGTGTAAGGTGACATCTCAGGGTCGTTTTGATTTGCATTTCCCTGATGGCTAATGAGGTTGAGCATTTCTTTAAGCATTTCTCTGCCAATCGATATTCCTTTACAGAGAGTTCTCTGTTTAGATCTGTTCCCCATTTTTTAATTAGATTACTTGGTTTGCTGTTTTTCATCTTCTTTAGTTCTTTATATATACTGAATATTAGCCCTCTGTCAGTTAAAGGGTTGGTGAATATTCTTTCACAGTCTGTAGGCAGTTGTTTTGTTTTGATGATGGTTTCCTTTGCTTTACAGAAGCTTTTCAATTTCATGAGGTTCCATTTACTGATTGTTACTCTTAGAGTCTGTGCTGTTGGTGTTCTGTTCAGGAAGTTGTCTACTGTGCCAATGAGTTCAAGCTTATTCCCCACTTTTTTTCCCAACTGATTTAATCTGTCCAGTTTAATGTTGAGGTCTTTGATATACTTGGACTATAGTTTTGTGCAGGGTGATATGTATAGGTCTATTTTCATTTCTTTACATGTAGACATCCAGTTAGACCAACACCATTTGTTGAAGATGCTATCTTTTAATCCATTGTATGGTTTTGCATATTGGTTAAAGATCAGGTGTCCATAAGTGTGTGGGTTTATTTCTGAGTCCCCTGTTCAGTTCCATTGATCCACCATTCTGTTTCTGTGTCAGTACTATGCAGTTTTAATAACTGTTGTTCTATAATACAGCTTAAGATCACAGAGGGAGATACCTCCAGAATATCTTTTATTGTAGAGGATAATTTTAGCAATGCTGTTTTTCTTGATATTCCATATGAAGTTGAGAATTTTTCTTTCCAGGTCTATAAAGAATTGTGTTGGTAATTGATGGGAATTGCATTGAATCTGTAGATTGCCTTTGGTAAGATGGTCATTTTTCCTATGTTAATCCTGCCAAGCCATGAATATGGGAGATTTTTTCACCTTCTGATATCTTCTTTTATTTCTTTCTTTAGAGACTTGAAATTTTTTTTCATAAAAGCCTTTGACTTCCTTGGTTAGGGTTACTCCAAGGTACTTTATGTCATTTGTGGCTATTGTGAAGGGTTTCATTTCCCTAATTTGTTTCTCAGCCCTTTTGTCTTTTGTATACAGGAGTGCTACTGCTTTTTTTGAGTTAATTTTGTACTGGGTCACTTTGCTGCAGGTGTTTATCAGCTGTAGGAGTTCCCTGGTAGAGTTTTTGGGGTCACCCATGTATACTATCATATCATCTGCAAATAGTGATAATTTGACTTCTTCCTTTCAAATTTGTATCCCCTTGATCTCCTTCAACTGTCTTATCGCTCTAGCAAGGACTTCCAGCACTATGTTGAAGAGATATGGAGAGAGTGGGCAGCCTTGTCTTGTCCCTGATTTTAGTGGGATTGCTTTAAATTTCTCTCCGTTCAGTTTGATGTTGGCTATAGGCTTGCTGTATATCACCTTTACTATTTTCAGATATGTGCCTTGGATCCCTGATCTCTCCAATACTTTAAACATGAATGGATGTTGGATTTTGTCAAACGCTTTTTCAGCATCTAGGGAGATTATCATGTGTTTTTTTTTTTCTTTCAGTTTGTTAATATGGTGGATTACATTGATGGATTTCCATATATTGAACTACCCCTGCATACCTTGGATGAAGCCTACTTGGTCATAGTGGATGATATCTTTGATGTGTTCTTCTATTCGGTTTGCAAGTATTTTGTTGAGTTTTTTTGCATCAATGTTCATAAGGCAGATTGGCCTGAAATTCTCTTTCTTTGTTGGGTCTCTGTGAGGTTTAGGTACCAAGGTGACTGTGGCTTCATAGAATGAGTTTTGTAATGTTCCTTCTGTTTCTATTTTGTGAAATACTTTGAAGAGAATTGGAGTTAGCACTTCTTTGAAGGTCTGGTAGAATTCTGCACTGAAACCATATGGTCCTGGGCTTTTTTTTTTTTTTTTTTTTTTTTTTTGGATGGGAGACTTTCGATGACTGTTTTTATATCCTTGGGGGATATAGGACTATTTAATTGATTTACCTGCTCCTGGTTCAGCTTTGGTAAGTTGAATCGATCCAGAAAATTGTCTATTTCATTTAGATTTTCAAATTTTGTGGCATATAGACTTTTGAAGTAAGTCCTAATGATTGCTTGGATTTCCTCAGTGTCTGTGGTTATGTCCCCCATTTCATTTCTGATTTTGTTGACTTGGATGGTCTTTCACTGCCTTTTAATTAGTGTGGCCAAGGGTTTGTCTATCTTGTTTATTTTCTCAAAGAACTAGCTCTTGGTTTTATTGATTCTTTGAATTGTTTTATTTGTTTCTAATTGATTGATTTCAGCCCTGAGTTTGATTATTTCCAGCCATCTACTCTTTTTTTGGTGTGTCTGCTTCTTTTTTTCTAGGGCTTTTAAGTGAGCCATCAAGTTGTTTGAATTCGCTGTCATGAATTTCTTCTTGAAGGCACTTAGTGCTATGAACTTCCCTCTTATCACTGCCTTCATTGTGTCCCACAAGTTTGGGTATGTTGTGTCTTCATTTTCATTGAGTTCTAGGATAATTTTGATTTCTTTATTTCTTCCCTGACCCAGCTGTCATTTAGTAGCAAGTTGTTCAGGTTCCATGTGTGTGTAGGCTTTTTGCTATTTCTGTTGTTGTTGAGGTCCAGCTTTATTCCATGGTGATCAGACAGGATACAAAGGAATTATTTCAATCTTCTTGTATCTTTTGAGGCTTGCTTTGTGACCAACTATGTGGTCTATTTTGGAGAAGGTTCCATGAGGTGCTGAGAAGAAGGAAAATTCTTTTGAGTTTAGGTTTATGATTCTATAAATGTCTGTTAGGTCCATTTGATTCATGACCTACCTCAGAGACATTGACTCTTTGTTTAATTTCTGTTTTGTTGACCTGTCATTTGTTGAGATTGGGGTATTGAATTCTCACACTATTAATGTGTGGGGATCTGTATGTGGTTTAAATTTTATCAATGTTTCTTTTGCAAATATGGGTGCCTTTGTGTTTGGGCCATAGATGTTCAGGATTCTAATGTCTTTTTGGTGGAATTTTCCCTTGATGAGTATGAAGTGTCCTTCTCCATCTCTTTTAATTAATTTTGGTTGAAAGTCTATTTTGTCAGATATTACAATGGCTACTCCTACTTTCTTCTTGGGTCCATTTGCTTGGAAAGCTGTCTTCCAACCCTTTCCCCTCAGGTAATATCTATATTTATGCCTTAGGTGTGTTTCTTGTATGCACCAGATTTCTGCGTTTTGTTTATGCATCCATTCTGTTAGTCTGTGTCTTTTTATTGGAGAGTTGAGTCCATTGATGTTGTGAGAGATTAATGACCAGTGGCTGTTAGATCCTTTGATTTTGATGTTGTCTGCAGTCATAAGGTTGTGTGCTTGGTTGTTTTTTGTTTTACCTTCGTGAGGTTAATTATTTCCTGTGTTTTCTTGAAAGTAGATAGTTTTCTTGTATTTTCCCTTCTAGTGTCTTCTGTAATGCTGGATTTATGTGTAGGTTAAATTTTGTTTGTTTGTTTGTTTGTTTTTTCATTGAATATCTTGTTTTCTCCATCTATGAAGACTGAGAGTTTTGCGGGGTATAGCAGCCTGGGCTGAAATCTGTGTTTTCTTAGGGTCTCCATGATATCTGTCCAGGCCCTTCTGGCTTTCATAGATTCTGCTGAAAAGTCATGTGTGATTCTAATGGGTGTGGCATTATATGTTACTTGGCCTTTTTCCTTAACAGCCTTTAGTATCTTTTCTTTATTTTGTATACTTATGGTTTTGATTATTATGTGGAAGAAGGATTTTCTTTTCTAGTCTAATTTATTCGGTGTTCTGTAGGTCTCTTGTATTCTTATTGGCCTCTCCTTTAAGTTGTGGCAATTTTTTTCAATGATTTTGTTGAATCTATTTTCTGGCCTTGGAGCAGAGAATCTTCTTTTTCCTCTATTCCTATTATTCTTATGTTTTGTCTTTTTATGTTATCTTGAATTTCTTTTAAGGTCTGTGTCAAGAATTTTTTAGATTTGACATTTTGTTTGACAGATACATCTATTTCTTTCATTGTATCTTCCACACCTGAGATTCTTTCTTCCATCTCTTGTAGTCTATTGATTATGCTAACCTCTGTAGTTCCTGTTTTCTTCCCTAAGTTCTTTCTCTCCACAATTTCCTCCATTTTTTTCTTTAGTTTTCCAATTCTATCTTCAGATCTTGAGCCATTTTGCTGATTTCCTTCATCTGTCTGACTGTATTTTCCTGTTTTTCCATCAATTCTTTCAGCTGTTTGTTTGAGCAAAGCTCTGTTTCTTTGATTTCATTCAGTGATTTAAGCATTTCCCTTCTAAAGGCCACAGACTATTTGGCTATAACTTCCTCTATTTCTTTACAGATGGACATATTCTGTTTGAGTTTATCTTCTTGTAGGTCTTTACCTATTTTGTTTCCTCTGTTATTATCTTCAGGAGCATAGTTTTTAGGTCATCTTCTTGGATTTCAGTTATGCTGGGGTGTCCAGGGATACTTGCCCCTTGATATCTGGGTTATGGAGATGCCATATTACTCTGTATTTTCTTGGTTGAGCTTTTACACTGGACTCTACCCATTGGGCTACCCATTGGTCTTAGGTTTTGGTGTTAGTTTCTGGTGGAGAGAATCCCCTTGGCAGAAGCTGTGTTTTTTTTTTTTTTTTTTTTTTTTCTTGAAGGAAGTCTTCACAGCTTTTTGTGTATAGTCACTAGATGGCTGGCGTTTTTCAGGAGCTGCCGCTGCTCCCCTCAGGGAAAGAGACCTGAGTGGAACCTGTGGTCATTTTTAGTCCAGTGCGTTCCCCTCTCACCCAGAGAATTCCTGAAGACAGCTGCCCTGCTTCTGGGTTTCTTGGGGTAATTTAATGATCTGCTGCTGTGTACTGTGTTTCCAGTGGTTTGTTCAGTTTTGTTAGGGATAACTAGTTGCCCCTTGGAGCCTTATCTGGTGGTTGATCTCGGGGATTCCATGCTTTTGTAAGTCTGAGCTTGGAGCTCTGTGTCCCAGTCCAAAGCGGTAATCTGTGGTGGGTGGGTACAGCTTTCCTGGTAATAGAAGGCTATCTGGTGCACAACAGGTCCCTAGGTTGGGCAGGTTTGTGGGACCTATTGCAGGGATAATACTGGGTGGCCTAAGTCTGTTCTCTTTGCTTAGTTCTCTGTGAGGATTTCTCCTGATAGTGACTCCTAGTCTCTGTTGCCCTGGGGCACACATTTGGAGAGCTATTGCACAGCAACTGTTTGTGCCTGCTGCTGGAGCCCACTGCATTGACGGCCACTTGTACCCGCTGGTCTGTAAGACATTTTCCAGGAAAGGACTGGGTAATTTAAGTCAGTACAGTTTCCTTCTTTCCCTGTGGGTTCTCTCATGACAGGGACTCCTAGTCACTTTTTTGCCCTGGGGCACACTGCTCAGTCTGTGCCAGATAGCTGGAGCACAGAAACTGTGCCTGTGTCTGGAGCACAACTCAGAGATGGCGGCTAGGACCCGCCGGTCTGTGAGACTTTTTCCAGGGAAAGACTAGGTGACCCAAGTCAGAACTATTTCCTTCCTTCCCTATAGATTCTCTCGTGACAAGGACTCCTGGTCTATGTTGGTTTTGTGCCCACAGATCAGCCTGGGAATATGATCAGGACTCCCAGGCATGTGGCTCTGGTCTGGGGACCTAGCGCCTGTGAAACCCGGGATCTCTTCTAGGTCCTGGCTGGTGACCTGAGACTGGTCCCAACTGATTCCCATGCCGTGGGTTTTTCCTCTCACCTGGGAAACACGATTGCTGTTGTTTTAGAGCCCAGAGTTCAGTCTCTTGGTAGCTGTAGAGGAAATGTTGTCCTGCTCCTCAGGTACCCTGTTCTCCTGGCGCTGCCATCTTGTCATCGATTACAATTTCTCTTATGACATCGCAATGCTATTATGACATCTGAATGCTATGATGAGATCACAAGGGAAATATTTCATCACAATGGTATTATAACATCACAATGGTATTATGACACCTCAATGGTGTTATGGCATTACAATGCCATATGCCCATGGTGCTATGAGTTAACAATGTTATGATGACTTCACAATGTTATTATGACATCATAATGATATGAACACATCACAATGCTATTATGACAGCACAATGATATGATCTGACAATGCTATTATGACATCACAAACCTACGATGACATCACAATGCTCTTATGGCATAAATGTGTTATGACATCTCAATGGAATTAAGATATTATGATGCTATTATGACTTCACTATGGTATGACTTTAAATTGATATTAGGACATCTCAAATCTATGATGATATCACAATGGTATTATGAATTAACAGTTGTATTATGACATCTCAATGCTATTTTGACATAACAATTGTATTATGACTGATTGTGGTATGACATCACATACCACAATGATGATTAAAGTGATAAATTAAAGAGATCTTCAGGACTGATCACTTCTTCTTGGTGGTAGTACAAAAGTGCAGCAAGGATGAGCTCAGTTTTATTTACGGATTTGGCACTGAGACTCTGATCATGTTTCAACGAGTATATGAACAACACATATTTCAATTGTTGTATTTTAAAGGAAAATTTGTGTGACACATGGGTAGAAATTTGAACCTGGGAGCAATGGAAAAGGAGTGTAATGAATGTTATATGAAATTACCACATAATCAATAAAAATGATATGTTGAGAACTTTTACAGTGACTTATCATGGATAAAAGAGTCTGCTAAAGGTGGGCAGAGATTTAATTTGTCAGACATGCTTTTCAGAAACTCAATATGTAGCAGAAAATCCTAGCCATGAACTAGTGGTTACCGCTACTTCAGACCCCCTGAGGTCATATGGCACCTCTTAACAAGTACTTCTGGCACTAACACTACCTTAAGAGGGTTTGTCTGGAGGAACACAGAAAAAACAAACAAACAAACAAACAAACAAACAGAAAACAGCTGCTCTTTTGTCCTATGCATAAAAGACAGGGTCAGTTTTAACTGTAAAGCCCAGGATGAGGAGGGTTCCTCACTGAACACTGAGTAGGCTACATCTGCCAATCCAGCCAGATTATAAAAGGCAAACATGCAAATAGAGGGTTGGCAACACTATTGTGGAACAGCACCAGCTGTCAATTAGTTTATTGCCCCTCAGTTCTCCTTTTACATGCATCAATCTTTCTCTCTTTCAGCCAAACCAATCCCAGAAATTCTCTACTTTCTTTTTCTTTTTCCTCCTCTTAAAGACTCAATACCACAGGAAACTCTAGACCCTGCTAGCCTATTATATAAGTAAGAATGTGAAGATACATTTAGTGAGTACACAAGGAACTGCTCAATTCAAAGTTACAACCTAGGAAATTTCAGTTCCAAGACCACAGTAGAAGACCATCTGGTCATTTGGTACATTCCACTTAATCTCACATCACTTTGAAGCTTCCCTACTTAGGAAAAATATAGTTAAATAAACATTAATGTTTCATTTCCTACCTGGCATTATCAGAGAGGTAAAAAGAAGTAAAGGTGTGGGATGTGTTTTAAGTGATGAGATAAAGACTTGTTGGGTTTCACAAGAAAAAGTCATGTGTACACAGGATCAGAGACACTTGAAACTAAAGAAAGTTCATGTACTCATCTCCATGGAAGCCTCAAGGTTCTCTCAGGTGCTGATTGGCTGAGAGGGAGAATGATGTTATGAAAGCCAATAACAGTTTCAGGAGCCAGTTATTACAAGGGCCAAGTGGATAGCCTGTTTGAGCATTCCTACATGCCTCAATAATGGCAGCTGAAAGCACAGAACCCAGAGATTACACTTCCTGTGTCCCAGACTCTTAGTTCAGGAAAAGTGTCACATAATTTTTTCAAGTGGTCATTAATACTGTCATGTGTCTTTGATATGTGAGTTTCATATTATCACAGACAACACTTTTATTTCTTAAATGCATAGATATGTCCTCCATCAGTTAATTACCTAGAATGAAAATGCTCCCTCACCAACGCAACTCTCTGAGCAAAAAGGTTAATTAGCTACTTGTTTAGATTTTTACAGAGACCATCCACCATGTAAGGTCAGCAAGCAGTCATCTTGATGTAGTCCTTCAGCAGACTGAGAGCTTTTCATACTGAACTCAAAGCAGCAGGTAGAAAAAGGGAGACTGAGAAAGATGGACAGAGAAAGAACTACAGAGACAGATTCAGAAATAGAGAGACCAAGACCAAAAGAAACAACGATATAAAGTGATAAAGACTGAGAGACAGAGACTCCATTTTCTCTGGTCACTATCACACAGATATGTCCTCAGTCTGTGAAGTTCTGCCTTGGAAAATGCTCCCTGACCAAGGCAACTCTTTGAATAAAAAGAGTTGGGACCGTGCTCATATTTTTATCGGGAATAATGTCACATCAGGAAGCAGTCATCTTGTTCTAGTCCTTTAGCCAAAATGGACTACTTAACCACAAAGGGCAGGCAGAGAGACAGCGACACAGAGAGAAAGAGCTAGAGAAACACATTCATACAGAGACGAAGACTGACAAAAAAGATATAAATTGACAGAGATTGAGAGAGAGACTCCATTCTGTCTGCTCACAGTCATTGGCATATCATCCTCAAGGCATACCTTCCTATAATATAATTCCAGGAATTATGTTATTCCACAAGTCCATATATCCTAACACTTCCTAGAGATTTACTCAAAGGGGACTCCACATATAAATAAATAAGCTTCAGGGAAACATTGCAATTCAAATCATCAGGAAGTAGAAGACGGAGGGGTTTATATGCTAAAAGAATATAGTTATCCTGATAGTTTGTAATATAGTAAAATGATTAAAGTCCCAGCAACTTCTAAAGACTAAAGAACAGGACTGAAAAATTCCTTTTGGGAAAACAGGAGACGTTTCCATAATGGAATGTTCTTAAGCTAAAATACCTATATCATGATTTTTTCAGGCAAATGGATGGAAACAGGAATTATCATCCTGGTTAAAGTAACTAAAATGCAAAAAGACAAATATGGTATGTATTTACTAATTAGGAGGTCTCCAAATAATGGGGGATAAAGTTTCAAAGGCTATTTATTCTCAATAAACCAGTCTCCCACTAGGGGAATAGGATGGCAATGAGTTGAGTTTTTGGGTCAAGGTATCTGGAAATTTCAAGCAACCCTGGCTGTTGTTATTTAAATATGTTGCTCTCTGCCCTCATCTGATAGATGAGTGCCATGTTCTCTTATCCACAGAGATGCTTCCTTCTGCCTCAAATGTGATTGCATACAGAGACCCACAGTCTAATATTATGCAGAGAGAGACCTTAAAACATCCAGCTCAAAATGGGATTTCTCTATGAAATTCTCCCTCTGTTCAGAGTTCTGGGAAGTCTGTAGGACAGGAGTTATAGAGTGTCATAAGTAGAGGTAATTGAGGACACATGGAGAACAATGCCCTGAGAATCAGGCCACAGAGAAAGATGATGCAGTCAGCCTTGGTGAGAACTGATAACCTTTGGTCAGATAGAAGCCAGAGAAGGACCTCTCCTATCAGGAAAAAGTATCACATTTTTTTAAATTTTTATTAATTACAGTATATTCACTTTGTCTCCCCCATAAACTCCTCTCTCCTCTCCTTGAAGTACCACCTTCCCTTTCCCATCTCCACACATGCCTCTCTTCAAGTTCACTGATAGGGGAGTTCTTCTTTCTGAACCTAGTTTATCATATTTCAACAGGACTGGTTTCATTGTCATTTTCTGTGGCCCGGTTAGGCTGCTTACCTCTCAGGGGAAGGTAATCAAAGAGCAGGCTAATCAGTTCATGTCAGAAGCAGTCCCTGTTCCCACTACTATGGAAGCACTTTGGACACTGAAATTCCATGAGCTATATTTGTGCAGGGGTTCTAGGTTATCTCGATGCATGCTTTTTGTTTGGAGTCTGAGTTTTTTTGGTTGTTTTGCTCTCCTTGTGGAGCTTCTGTCCTCTCCATATCTTACTATTTCCCACTTCTTTAATTAGATTCAATACACTTGTCAAACATTTGGCCATAAGTGTCAGCATCTGCTTTGATAGTCTGCAGGACAGAGCCTTTCAGAGGCCCTTTGTGGCAGGCTCCTAACTTCTTTGCTCTTTTCTTCTTCTTCAGATGTCCATCCTCTTTGCCTTCCAGGATGGGAATTGAGCATTTTGGCCAGAGTCCTCCCTCTTGATTAGTTTACTTAGGTGTACAGATTTTAGTATGTTTATCCTATAGTGTTTGTCTGTATGAGTAAGTATATATAGTGTATGTCTTTCTGCTTCTGGGATAGCTCACTCAGGATCCTTTCCAGTTCCCACCAGTTATTTGCAACTTACATGATTTCCTTTCTTTTTTTTATTGCTGAGTAATATTCCATTGTGTAGATGTACCACAATTTCTGTATCCATTTTTCAAATTGGGGGCATCTGGGTTGTTTCCAGGTTCTGGCTATTACAAATAAAGCTGCTAAGAAACATGTTTGATCAAATGTTGTTATTCTGTCCTTGAGTCTCTTTTTGATATATGCCTAGAGGTAGATAGCTCAATCATGAGGAAGTACTATTCCTAGTTGTCTAAGAAAGCACAAGATTCATTTCCAGAGTGGTTGTACAAATTTACATTCCCACCAGCATTGGAGGAGGGTTTTCCTTTCTCCACAATTTCTCCAGCATATGATGTCACTTGAGATTTTTATCTTAGCCATTCTGATGGGCATTAGATGAAATCTCAGGGTCATTTTGATATGTATTTCCCTAATGGCTAATGACATTGAACATTTCTTTAAGTGTTTATCTGCCATTAGATATTCCTTTATCTAGAATTCTCTGTTTAGCTCTGTTCCCCATTTTTTAAATTTCAAATATTTTTATTTTTAATTGTGTCACTAAAATTTCTATAACCAAGAAGTCTTTTTACAAATGTACTCCTACATAAATATTTAATTATTTGTGGTAGACTGTCTATTATTTTTCTTTTTAGAGTCTTGGTGAATTGCTACCATTATTGTTTGATTACCCTTATGTCTTCTTTTTTTAACTTTTATTAGTTACAGTTTATTCACTTTGTATCCCCCCATAATCCCCTCTTTCCTCCCCTCGTAAATCCCACCTTCCCTCCCTCTCCTTCAAGCATGCCTCTCCCCAAGTCCACTGATAGTGGAGATCCTCCACTCCTTCCTTCTGATCCTAGTTTATTATAATACCCAATAATATTATAATATCACAATTGTATGAGATCCCAATGATATTATGAAATCCCAATGGTATTCTGAATTCACAATGGGATTATCATATCACAATGCTATTATGACATCACAAAACTATGATGATTCCACAATACCATCATTTAGTTATAATGGTATTATGAAATCACAGTGGAGTTATAACATCACAATTCTACTATGACATTACAGTGCTATTATGAAATCACAATGCAATTATGACCTCATACAGAAAAATATCACAATGGAATTTGTGATATTTGAAATCACAATGGTATTATGACCTCAAAATGGTATTATTACATCATAATGCTTTTATGATATCACAATGGTCTCATGACCTCACAATGCTCTTATGACATTTCAATGGTATTATGACTCACAGTATAATCATATCCCCATGGTATTATTACAACCCAATTGTATTATGACATCATAATTTTGGTGTGGCTTTGCAATTGTATTAGGACATCAAAATGCTACGATGATATCACAATGCTCTTAATAGCTCACAAAGCTATTAAGATATGGCAATGGAATGACCTCTCAATGTTATTATGACATCTCAATGCTATTATTGACTATACAATGGTGTTATGAATTTACAATGATATGACATCACAATACTATTTTGACATCACATTGCTATTATGAAATCACAATGCTGTTATGTCATCAGTATGTATAATGATGTCATAATAGCATTATGACATCAAAATTCATCATGATATTCCAATGCTATTATGACAGCATTATGCTATTTAGACAGGATTGTGGTATGATATCACAGTGGAATTATGACATCACAATGGCATTATGTCATTGCATTAGTTTCATGACATCCCAATGGTTTTATGATTTTACAATGGTATTATGACAACACAATGGTATTATGATTTCACCATGGTATTATAACATCAAAGTCTTATTATGATATCACAATGGTGGAAATGATAAAAATATCAATCTAATAAAATATCAATCTAATAAATATTAATCTAATAACAGCTAAAATCCAAAGCTCTCTGGATACAAGATACTTGTCAGCTCTTTATGATAAGGGTTCACCAATTCACTAAAACTTCAACTAAATTCCAAAAAACAACCAACTGGGCTTTGCTTGTTTTAGGTTAACAACTGACCAAAAACTTAAAATTTTCTTGTCTCTTTGCTTAATTTTCATTTAAAGACTTTGAATTACAAGATTCAAAATGACAAAATTTTTCTTAAGGTTAACATGTAAGTTCTTTTTCCTTAATGATAGATGTTATGTCCTTACTGTTTTATAGATGGAATTCACATTAATTTTAGGTTTATATGAGGAGAGATCATGTCATAATTCTCTAAAAATATCAGCAAGTGGGACTTCCACAGACCAACTGGTGCTAAATGGCATTTTGGCTTAAGAGATATGTTCTGTTTGTCATTGTAAGGACCTAAAATTAGGCTGGGTGACAAACATGGAAACTGCACATCTGCCATGTCAAAAAAAATTTTTAATACTGACTAAATTAACATGTCAAACTGCTCTGGAAGCTGACTTATCCTTTCAACATGAGATAATTTCACATGGGATAAATGTTGGTCATGCCTAATGCAAAATAAACACAGGAGGCTTACAGCTGGCAAAGTACACACCAGCCTAGTTAAATACTAAAGACTCAAATATTATACTTCATATGTTTAAAAGGTTAGGGTTTAGGGTCAGAGTTAGGGCAATGGTTAGGGTTAGGGGTTAGGTTTAGGTTTAGGTTAGGCATCCTGTACCTGGGTTTTGACAGTTGATTTGGCTTTATTTGGTTTGTACCCTTTTGTATGGATGGAAGTTTGGCCTTTTAAAAACAGTGGTATTACAAAATCACAATGCTATTATGACATCACAATGAAATTATGATATCTCAATTCTATTACTACATCACAAAGGTATTTTGGTATCACAAAGCTATTATGACAAGACAAAGTTATGACATTCCAATGGTAATATGATTTCACAATATTATTATGACATCACAATGGTCTTATATGATCACAATGCTATGATGATATCACAATGCTATTATGCTATCACAGATGTGTTATGACATTAAAATATTATGACATTACAATGCTATGACAACATAACTATGTTGTTATGACATAATAATGTTCTGATGACATCACAAAATTATTATGACATCACAATCACATTAAGACCTAAATAGACTAGTATGACATCACAATGCTATTATGACTTCACAATGGTATTATGACATCACAATGCTATGATGAAATCAGAACGTTATCATCACATCAAAATATTATAACAAAGTTATCATCACATCACAATGGTATTAAAACATCACAATCCTATTATAAGCTCAAAATAGTGTTATGATATCACAATGGTATTATGACATAAGAATGTCATTGTGAAATGGCAACAGTATGCCATCTCAATACTTTTATGACAATAAATTGCTATTATGACATCAAATGCTAGTATGACATCACAATGGTGTTATGACCTCAATATGCTATTATGATATCACAATGCACTTATGATCGAAAAATGGTATTATGACAATACAATGGTATTATGACACTCAATGCTATTATGACACTCAATGCTATTATGACATCAAATGTTATTATGACCTCAAAAATGTATTACAACATCAAAATTGTATTATGACATTAAAATGGTCTGAAATCTCAATGCTATTTTGACATCAAAATGCTATTATGACCTCAAAATATTATTATGACACCACAGTGCTATTACAACATCAAAATTGTCTCATAGTTTCACATTGCTATTAAGATCTTACAATGCTTTAGTGACAGCAATAAATTTTATGATATCACAATGTTATTATGACAACAAAATTCATCATAACATTACAAAGCTATTATGACACCACAATACTTTTAAGACACGACTGTGGTATGACATCACATTGAAGTGTTGATATTACAATAGAGTTATGACATCACAATGCTATGCTGACATCACATTGCTACTATGACATCACAATAGTATTAGGATATCACAATGTTATGATGATTTTAAAAGGTTGCCATGATTTCACAAAGGTATTATGACATCCCTTTGCTATTATAAAATCCCAATGCTATCATGACATGCCAATTCTATTATGACATCACAATGCTATGATGATATCACAATGTTATTATGCTATCACATTGGTGATATTAGTTAACAATGCTATTATGACATTAAAACACTTTTATTACAACACAACGCTATTATGACAACACATTGCTATTATGACAACACAATGTTCTTATGATATGATTGTGTTATGACATCACAATGGAATTATGACATTACAATACTATTATGAATTCATAATGGTATGAATTTACATTTGTATTTGGACATCTCAATGCTATAATGACATCTGAATGGTATTATGCTATCACAATGGTGTTATGATTTCACAATGCTATTATGACATCATAATTTTTATGACATCAAAATTCATATTGATATTACATTGCTCTTACGACAGCACAATGCTAGTAAGACATGATTGCAGTATGACGTTGCTATGGAATTATGATATTACAATGTTTTTATGACTTCAAAACAGTATGACTTTACAATGATACGAGGACATCTCAATGCTATTATGACATTATAATGCCCTTATGACATCACAATGCTATTATGACCACAAAAAGTTACTATGATATCACAATGATATTATATCTCAATGCTATTACATCATCACAATGGTAGAAAATTACAATGCTATTATAACATCACAAATAGATCTTGACATCAAAATAATATAATGTCATTAAAATATTATGACTTCCCAATGGTATGATGATTTTACAATGATATTTGACATCACCATGCTATTATGACTTCGCAATGGTATTACAAAACGATTGTGGTATGACATCACAATGGAATTTTGACATCAAAAAGCTATTATGACCTCAAAAATGGTAAGACCTCACAATGATATTAGGATATCCAATGCTATGATGACATTGCAATGCTGTTATGACATCACAATTACATCACAACATCAAAATTCATAACGACATCCACATATCTTATTATATCACAATGGTAAGGTGCTGATTGGCTGAGAGGGAAAATGATGTCATGAAACAGTTGAAAGCCAGACAGAGTTTCCAGAGCCAGTTATTAAAAGGGCCAGGTGTATAGCCTGCTTGAGAGAAAGGCCGAGCAGTGCTTCATACCTCAATCTTGGCAGGTGAAAGGACACAACCCAGAGATGACAGTTCCTGTGTCCAAAATCCTTAGTTCAGTTAATGTGTGCCACATTTCTTTCAAGTTTTCATTAATAAAGTCCTATGTCCTTGACATGTGAGTTTTCCATTATCAGAGATTCCATTATTATTTATTAAATGCACAGATATATTCTCAGTCAGTGAATTACTTACTGGGAAAAATGCTTCCTGACAAAGGCAACTCTTTGAACAAAAAGCATTTAATTGGGACCTTGCTTATATTTTTACAGATATTATCCATGATGCCACATCAGTAAGCAGACAACTTGTAGATGTCCTTCAGCAGAACTGAGAGCTTTTTCTACTGAACCACCAGCAGCACGTAGAGAGAGGGAGACTGAGAGAAACAGAGAGAGAGAAAGTGCTAGAGAGACAGATTAAGAAATAGAGAAACACAGACCTACAGAAACAAATATATAAAATGGCAGAGACAAAGAGACAGAAACCCATTCTGTCTGGTCACTTACATTAGCATATCAACCTCAAAGCACACCTTCCTAGGGACTTCTAGGCTAAAATAACATAGTTATCCTGATAGTTTGTCATCCAATGCAATGATTAAAGTCCAAGCAACTTGCAAGCAATAAAGATCAGGACTGACAATCTCCTTTGAAGAAATTGTGGAATATTTCCAACATAAAGTATTATTTAGTTAAGAAAATGACATCATGATATTTTCAAGCAAATAGATGGAACCAGGAAAAATCATCCTGGATAAGGTAACTAAAATGCAGAAAGACAAATATGGCATGTGTTCACTTATTAAGAGTTCACTTACTAAGACTGGGGGATAAAGTTCCAATAGGCCATCTAATTGTGACTAAACCCATCTTCTACTAGGGAGATTGGGTGGCAGTGAATTGAACTGTTGGGCAAGGGCATCCTAAGGAAAATTTCAAGCAAACCAGGCTGTTGTTATTAAAATATACAGCTCTCTGACCTCAACTGATTGATCATTGCCATGTGTTTGGATCCGCAGAGATGCTTCCTTCTGCATTGAATCGGATTGCATACAGAGACCCACAGTCCAATATTATGCAGAGAAAGGCCTTAAAACACCCAGGTCTTAATGGGATTTCCCTATGAAATTCTCCCTCTCCTCAGTGCTCTGTAAATCCTATAGGAGTGGAGGAAGGAAGATTGACATAAATATAGAGAATTAAGGACAAAAGGAGAACAATGCCCTGAGAATCAGGCTGCAGAAAAAAGATGATGCAGGCAGCCTGGGTGATACCTGATAATCTAGGGTCAATTAGGAGGTGGAGGAGGACCTCCACTATCAGGAGACTTTTAGAAATTGCAAAGGGGTAGAAGGAGGCTAGGTGGGACTGGAAGTAGATGAGTGAGGGGGCAGTAGAGGTGATATGGTGTAAACAAATCACAATAAATAAATGGATAAGGAAACTGTGATCATGGTTATGAAATATAGATCTCTTCAGGACTGATGGCTTCTTCTTGGGGGTTGTGCCATGATTCTGCATGCATGAACCTAGTTTTCTTTAAGGGACTTGGCACTGAGACTCTGATCATGTTCCAGTGGGTATATGAATAACACATACTTGAACTGGTGTATTTAAAAAAAAATAGTGTAACACATGGGTGGGAATGTGAAATTGGGAGCAATTGAAAAGGTGTTTCCTATATAGTATACCAAATTCCCACATTGTTGGTATTTTTTTTAATGTATAGACCTTAACCTTGTTCATTCAGATGCTGATTTCTCCCCCACCACACCTCCAATTCTCTGGTTTCAATTGGATATTGTGTTGTGATACTCATTCTAAGCATCTTGTCTCAACTCTTGTGTAAACAGGAACAAATAAAGCAACTAGACACAATGTTGAGCAGGGAGGTGTCAGAGGACAGCAAAGAGGGGAGGAGCCAGAATGCAGGAGAGGAGTAAGAGGAGAAGGAGGAGAAGGGGCAAGAGAAGAGCAAGGAGGAGAGATCTTAGAGGACTTGGAGCATGAACCAGACCTAAGATTTCACAAAAAGCAAGTATAATGTGGGAAATCTAAATGTTAGGAAATTGAGGGCATGGAGGCTTAGGAGGGAGCAAATATTGCTCAGCATTGTTTTCTAAGTTAACTAAAAACCCAGTCTCTGTATTTGGTTGAACAGCTGTTAAAGATTAACAGCAAGCTTTACTAGAAGATGAACCAATAGTAAATATTAATAGTCTCCTACAACACCACATAATCAATAAAAATATGTTGACAACTTTTACAATGACTTAAAATGAAGAAAATATTCCACTAAAGAAGGCAGATTTTGACTTTTTAAGGCATGCTTTCCAGGATCTCATTATATTGCAGAGAAACCTAGCCCTGAACTAGTGGTTGGCAAGCTACCTCAAACCCCATGAGCTCAGGTGGCACCTCCATGGAAAACTCAAGATTCTCTCAGGTGCTAATTGGCTGAGAGGGAGAATGATGTCCTGAAACAGGTGAAAGCCAGGAAATGTTTCAGGACCAGTTATTAAAAGGGCCATGTGTTTGAGAGACAGAGTATTCAGCTCTACATGCCTTAATCTGGGCAGCTGAAAGCACACAAGACAGAGATTAGAGTTCCTATGTCCAAGACTCTTAGTTCAAAAAAAGGCTCACATATTTCTTTCAAGTGGAATTAATAATGTCACTTGTCCCTGACATGTGACTTACACATTATCACAGATTCCATTATTATTTGATAGATGCAAAGATATGTCCTTAGTCAGTGAATTACTTACTGGGAAAACACTCCCTAGCCAAGGCAAATCTTTGAACAAAAAGAGTTTAATTGGGACCTAGCTTATATTTTTACAGAAACCCTTCAGGATGTCAAGTCAGCAAGCTCTCATCTTGTTTTAGTCCTTCACCAGAACTGAGAGCTTTTTATACTGAACCAGAAGTGGCAGGCAGAGAGAGGGAGACTGACATATATAGAGGGAGAAAGAGCTAGCGAGACAGATTCAGAAATAGAGAGCTAGACCAACTGAAACAAAGTCACAGAGATTGAGAGACAGAGACTCCATTCTGTCTGGTCACTTTCATTGGCATATCAATCTCAAAGGACAGCCTCCTATAATAAATCCAAAAGGAATTTTTTTCAATATTTTTTATTTTAATTTTTCTTAATTATACTTTGCTCACTTTGTATCCCCCAACAAATGCCTCCATCTTTCCCTACCCATCCCACCTTCCCTACTCCTTCTCCACGAATGGCCCTCCCAAAGTCCACTGTTAGGTGTGGTCTTCCTCTCCTTACTTCTGTTCCTAGTCTATCAAATATCAGCAGGAGTGGCTACATTCTCTTGCTCTGTGGCCTGGGAAGGCTGCTCTCCCCTCAGGGTGAGGTTATCAAAGAACAGGCTAATCATTTCATGTCAGAGGCAGTCCCTGTTCCCATTACTATGGAATCCCCTTGGACACTGAACTGCCATGGGCTTCATCTGTGCAGGGGTTCTAGGTTATCTCCATGCATGGCTTTTGTTTGGAGTATGAGTCTCAGGAAAGACCCCTGTGCTCAGATTTTTTGGTTCTGTTACTTTCCTTGTGGAGCTCCTGTCCTCTCCAGATCTTACTATTTCTCACTTCTTTCATTAGATTCCAGGCACTCTGCTCAACAGTTGGCTATAAATCTCAGCATCTGCTTTGGCAGTCTGCAGGGCAGAGCCTTTCAGATGCCTACTGTAGCAGGCTCCTAACTCATTCCCTTTTTTCTCCTACTTCTGATGACCATCCTCTTTAACTTTCAGGATGGGGATTATGCTTTTTAGCCAGAGTCCTCCCTCTTGATTAGTTTCTTTATGTTTACAGATTTTAGTAGGTTTATCTTGTATATCGGTTAGTGAGTATACACCATATGTGTCTTTCTGATTCTGAGAATAGCTCACTCAGGATGATTGTTTCCAATTCCTAACATTTACCTGCAAATTTGATGATTTCCTTGGTTTTTTGTTTGTTTGTTTGTTTTGTTTTGTTTGTTTTGGTTTTTCTGAGTAATATTCTATTGTGTTGATGTACCACAATTTCTTTATCCATTCTTCAGTTGGGGGGCATCTGGATTGTTTCCAGTTCCTGGCTATTACACATAAAGCTGCTAAAAACATGGTTAAGCAAATGTCCTTATTGTGTCCTTGTGACTTATGCCTAGGAATGGTATAGCTGAATCTTGAGGCAGTACTATTTCTAGTTGTCTGAGAAAGTAGAAGATTTATTTCCAGAGGGTTGTACAAGTTTACATTCCCACTAGTAGGGGAGGAAGTTTCCCCTTTGTCAACAGTCTCTGCAGCATGTGTTGTCATTTGATATTTTGATCTTAGTCATTCTGATGGGTGTAAGGTGAAATCTCAGGTTCCTTTTGATTTGCATTTCCCTGGTGACTATTGAAGCTGAGCATTTTTTTAAAAGTGTTTCTCTGCCTTTCGATATACCTATATCAAGAATTTTCTGTTTAGTTCTGTTGCCCAGTTTTTAATTGGATAACTTCATTTGTGACTTTTAAAATTTAGTTCTTTATATGTACTGGATATTAGCCCTCTGTCACATAGAGGCTTGGTGAAGATTCCTGTTGCGACCCGCGTAAACATCTCACCAGCAAGAACGTACGCGGACAACAGGATCCTTCTGCAGCAGGCTTTATTACACTCAAGCGATGAAAGGAGGAAGACCCCGAGCCCCGAAGTGGCGCTGTTTATATAAGCCCTGCTCACACCAGAGTGGTGTGAGATGATGTATCATTCCCTGATTGGATGCTCACCCATGGTGTGAGATGACGTATCATGCCCTGATTGGCTGCTCACCCATCACCCCATATGATGCCCCGGGCTGGGCTCGTGACTTGGCACACTATTGCCGAACGGTCATGCGCTCTAGGACTTGTTTACCAGTTTTGAGGGTGGAAGCCAGCACTATAGTGACCAAACTCCGGCTCTCCACATCTCCCCCATTTATATTTTGTTTGAACAGTAAGCTTGCTACTGTCAATATAGCATTATGCCAGAAAGCCAATGTCTGAGCCTGGTGGAAGGCAATGCTTCAGCCGTTGCCCGTCATTGGAGCAACCTCCTCACTGTGAGGCTGTCCTGTCTTAGGTCGGTGAAGACTTATTTGCACTCTTCCGTCACTGACTTTCCAGCTCATTTGGCAAGAGAAAAATTGTGATTTACACCCATCCCCGTGCAATGGGAAACAGATCCCCAGGGAGTGCAAGGGCTGTAAATCCAGATTGTGGCATGTGCCTGCAAAGACAGAGGCAACCTTGTCAAGCATTAATTTTTCAGCATGGATAACCAAATATCAGGGGAGGTGGCTTGCTCCAGAGTGGCTAGCGCCTGTGCGATCACCACCTTGTCACATTTTTGTTGGGTTTTGAGTTTGCAGAACAACCAGAGGACAAATATTAAACCACAGCACAGGGCAGCACCAAACATCCCAATACCCACCCATTCCTTAAAATAAGAAAAGGCGGAATAAACCCAGAATAATAAGCCATCTGTGAGTGATAAATCCACTCGAGTAGAATTAATGGTCACCACTGCCGCCCTTAGCTCTTCAAACATTTCTTCAAATCCTTCTGACCAATTTCCTGCAAGATATAGGAACAATTTCCTGGACAAATTAGCGGCTCGGGTAAGATCTTCATATTGTACACTGGTAATACAGAGTGCTCCTCTTTTTCTTTCACACCCTAATTGAGCCAATTGAGATAAAATATCTATTCTTTCTTCCACAAGATCCAGACGCTGGTTAAGAACCATCAATCCGCATTTTAATTGTGCGCTAGCAGATGCATGAAGGTTTATGGCTTCAGCCATACCTGCCGACAATTGATTTACTGTCAAATAAGGCAGGCCTAAATCTTTATTGGACGAGAAAAAATTATGAATTAGGTCTGACTGGCATAGGCTTCGGGAATGCAGACAAAATGGCCCAACGTTGTACCCCCACAATACTAGGAACCCGATTTAGAAGGATCCAAGCAAGAACTGGAATTAGTTGCAGGTATATTCATTGAAAGATTATCTTCAGCTGCCACGAGGTTTCGTGTGAGGCGCTCTAGTACCCAGAATGGATTGTTTTCTTCCTGTGGGAAAACAGAGACAGCTCCCCTGGATCTTATTAAGATAGGATCTGGGCCTTTACATTAACCAGTCAAGACATCCTTCCATTTGACCATTTCTTTAGGCCTATCAGGCTCTACAGGGCACGGCTTGCAGCCGGTGTTAAGGCTCTGGGTGAAGAAATATGAGCATCCCCTTTCAAAATATCAAATAGGGTTTTTAATTCAGCAGAAGGAATCTTTAAAAACAGCCTAAGCCAATTTATATCACCTAATAATTTTTAAAAATCATTTAAGGTATGTAAATGGTCCCTGCAAATTTCTATTTTTTGAGGAACTATTTTGTCCAGGTAAATGACCATTCCCAAAAAGGAACCTACCTCTGAAATCTAGACCTTTTCAGTGGCAATATAAAATCCCCATTGCTGCAGGGTTTTTTGCAACAAAGTATATGCATCTTGCAAAATGGCTAAGTCCTCATGGCACAAGAGAATATCATTCATATAATGAATCAGCAACAAGGAAGGAAATTGCTGTCTAACTGGTTCAAGAGCCATCTGCACATACAATTGACACATGGTGGGGCTATTAGCCATGCCTTGAGGTAAAACCCTCCATTGATATCTTTCTGGTTTATGATGATTAACTGAGGGTAATGTAAAGGCAAATCTTTGTCTGACTTGTGGGCACAATGGAATGGAGAAAAAACAATCCCTGATATCTATTATTATAATTGCTAAGGCAGGGCTGAAAGCAGAGGCAAGCCTCATTGCACTGTTCGAAATAATCACAGCTGTGCATTAATAGCCCTCAAATCATGGAGAAGTCTTCATTTTCCTGATTTCTTTTTTATAACAAAAATGGGTGTATTCCATGGAGAGGCAGAGGGCTCCAAATGACCAAGCTGAGTTTGTTCTTCCACTAATTGAGTGGCAGCCTCTAACTTTTCAGAGGAAAGGGGACATTGAGGAACCCATACGGCCTCCTCTGTGAGCCAGGATATGGGCATAGAACCCTCAATGGCAGCTAATGAAAACTCAAGCCCTGTCTTCCTTTATTATTTTCTTGTGAAATTGGGTCTATTCTCCCTTGTTCTTTCTTGCCAAGACCTTTTCCTTCCTTATACCCCATCCTTTTCATAATATCAACCGCTTGTTGAGAATACTCATTGGTCAATGCCAATCCTAAATCCTGCAAAATATCTCTTCCACAGAGATTGACAGGGAGAGGAAGAACATATGGTATGAAGCTTCCTGTTTGACCTTCTGGTGCCTGCCACATCAAAAAAGTGAACTAACCGCAGGGCCGGCCTCATATCCCAACCCTTGTAAGGAGTGGGATGATTGTGTAACAGGCCACGCCTTAGGCCACCAGGTGGAAGAGATAATGCTTTTATCAGCCCCTGTGTCCAAAATACCAGTAAAACTTTTCCCTTCTATTTATAGTTGTAGGGTAGGTCTAGTTTTAAGATCAACTACCAGATGAGCAAAATCTGTTCCTGTGGAACCAAGCCGTCTTGCGCCCCTTGGTGTTTTGGTAGATGGAAAACAGTCATGAAGGCTTGGGAGGAGAACCAATTGAGCAATCCTATATCCAGGAGAAATAGAAAATATGCCTTGAGGGCAGGAACAAAGCACCTGGAGCTGTCCCGTAAAATCTTGATCTAATACTCCAGGATGGACCATAAGTCCTTTTAGAGTGAGAGAGGAGCGACCCAAAATAAGACCAACACTTCCTTCAGGCAGGGGGCCTTCAACTCCACTGGGACAGGTCGCACCCCCATGTGTGGCATTAATAAGAATTGGGAGGTAGAACGAAGGTCCAACCCTGCTGATCCTCTTGTTGCTCTACAGCTGGATAAACCCTCCTGTTGCCTACCTGTGTCCCATATCTTTTGGGGCCCTGAGACCTGGGGCCCTGATGTCCATTTTTTTGAACATTTTTATCCCTGTCCTCAGAGGGGGTGTCATGCTGTATAAGTTTTCCCTGAATATCTCTGACTGAGCGGCATTCATTAGCCCAGTGATTGCCTTTTCTACACTTAGGGCAAAGTCCAGGAACTTTCTTTTGTGCAGACATACGACAGTCTCTTTTTAAATGACCCATTTTGCCACAATTAAAACAAACTTTATTGTTTCCAGAACTTGGGTGGTTCTTGTTTTGTGATATGGCTGCCGCCAGGCCGACATTGGTAAGCGGGCCTCCGAGTCCTCGGCAAACTTTTATCCAATCTGTTAGTCCTTTGCTCTTTCTGGGGATAATGACTGCCTTGCATTCTGGTGAAGCATTCTCATACACCAGTTGCTCTATCATTGGTTGGACCCTTTCCGGGTCTCCAAATATTCTGCCTGTTGCGTCTGTCATTCTGGCCACAAATTCTGGGAATGACTCCTGAGGACCCTGGATAATTTTTGTTAAATGGCTTTCGGTCCCACCCTTCTTTGAAAGGGCCTTCCATGTTTTAATTGCAGCAGCAGAAATCTGGCCATATGCTCCCCAATCATAATTTGTCTGTCGCTGAACATGTGGACCTTGTCCTGTTAGTAGGTCAAAGGTCCAATTTTGTTGATTGTCCTCTGCATTAACATTAGCCCTAGCCTGGGACTGACAGGCATCATGCCATAAAGCTTTCCATTCCAAATACACTCCCATATTGGGAGGGCAGCTTTTACTACAGTCTGCCAATCATTTGTGGTCACTGCTGTAGAGTCCAGCCTCTCAAGCTGCATGATTGTAAAATTAGCATCCACCCCGTACTTGTTAACTGATTCTGCCAGTTCTTTGACTAGGGGGTAGTCTATAGGTGCGTAGACACGGCCTCCCTCCATGTCTTCGAATACTGGAAAAGTCTGAAAATTTTTATGTTTTGTTGAAATTCTTTTGTTGAAAAGAAGGAGTCAGGGCAGTACCTCCCAATATAGGGAGGAGGAGGAGCACTAGGGACAACAGGAGCAGCCGACCGAGAAAGTGCATGCTTCCTGTTTCTCAGTAGTGGCCGCTCATCCAGGTGGTATTGTTCTTCCTCATAGCGGGCTGCTTCCTCCTCTATATCTGACTCCTTGGAGGGACTTAACTCCTCCGACTCAGAGTTGCCAATTTCTAAAGCCTCTAGTTCTTTTGTCGGATAGAGAGGCTCCTTTTTAGATTTTTTCTTCTCCTTATCATGTTTCTCTCCCAGGGTGTCTTTTCCCTTGCCTTTCGCTCCTGTGGCTTTACCATCTGTGGAAGGGTCTTTATCCCTAGGGACATCTTTAGAGACATCCTTTTCCTTTTTTGTAAGAGCTCTTAACCTTTTATCCCGTTCTGTTTCTGACATGCTGTCTTGTATCTCCTCCAACACTTCCTGACCAGCCTTAATAGAGGAACGACAGTTTTCATTTTCCAAGCAAGATTTAACCAAAAGCCACAGTGATCTAGTACCTGCTCTTAGCTTTCCGTTAATCTCTTCCCTTTCAAGATCGCCCTCAAGCTTGTACAAAACCAAAAGAAGAAGGACGAGGGCAACAGTCACAACAGGGAAAGCAATAAGGGCTTCTGCTAGCTGAGGTGAAAGATGAGATAAATCAAGACCAAACATACCTCTCAGAACTTACCTCGATGCTGCAGTTCTGAATCCTCCCCATGAATGGGGGTCTCCTCGGCACCGGCAATGGCAAGTTCCTGGCGTCCCGGGTTTCGGCACCAGATGTTGCAACCCACGTAATCGTCTCACCAGCAAGAACGTATGCGAACAACAGGATCCTTCTACAGCAACTTTATTACACTCAAGCGATGAAAGGAGGAAGACCCCGAGCCCCGAAGTGGCGCTGTTTATATAAGCCCTGCTCGCACCAGAGTGGTGTGAGATGACGTATCATTCCCTGATTGGATGCTCACCCATGGTATGAGATGACGTATCATGCCCTGATTGGCTGCTCACCCATCACCCCATATGACTCTCCGGGCTGGGCTCGTGACTTGGTGCGCTATTGCCGAATGGTCATGCGCTCTAGGACTTGTTTACCAGTTTTGAGGGTGGAAGCCAGCGCCATGGCAACCAAACCCCCGGCTCTCCACAGATTCCCAATCTGTAGGCACTCATTTTGTTTTGATGACAGTGTCCTTTGCTTTACAGTAGCTTTCATAAGGTCCCATTTATTGATAGTTGCTCTTAGACTCTGTGACCTTGGTATTCTGTTCAAGAAGTTGTCTCCTCTGCAAAGAGTTCAAGGATCTTCCACACTTTTTCTTCTAACCAATTTAATGTGCCTGATTTTATGTTGAGGTCTTTGATCCACTTGGACTGTTTTGTGCAGACTGTAAGTATGGATCTATTTGCATTTTTCTACATGTAGTTAGACACCAAGTTAGACCAGCACCATTTGTTGAAGATGCTATCTTTTTTCCATTTCAGGTTTTTGGCAACTTTGTCAAAAGTCAGAAGTGTGTGCGTTTAGTTTTGGGTCTTCTATTTGGTTCCATTGATCAATCATTCTGTTACTATGCCAGTACTATGCAGTTTTTCTTACTTTTGCTCCATAGTAAAGCTTGAGATCAGGGATGGAGCTACTCCCAGAGGATCTTTTCTTTTAGTGGATTGTTTTAGCAATTCTGGGTTTCTGGAGATATGAATTTGAAAATTTTTCTTTAAAGTTCTGTAAGAATTGTGTTGGTAATTTGACGGGAATTGCATTGAAAATGTAGATTGCTTTTGTTAAGATGACCATTTTTACAATTTTCATCCTGCCAAGCCATGAGAATAGGAGATCTTTCAATCTTCTGATATCTTCTTTCTTCAGAGACATGAAATTTTTTTCATAAAAGTCTTTGACTTGCTTGGTTAGGGTCACACCAAGGTACTTTATGTCTTTGACAAAGTATAAGAAAACATCAAAGATATCATCCACTATGAACAAGTAGGCTTCATCCCAGGTATGCAGGGGTGGAACAATATACAGAAATATATCAATGTGATGCATCTTTTTAAAAAACAAATATGAAAGGAAAAAAACACTTGATAATTTCCTTAGATTCTGAAAAATCATTTACAAAATCCAACATTCTTTCATATTTAAAGTATTGGAGAGATCAGAGATACAAGATACATATCAAAATATACTAAAGACAATATACACAAAGTCTATAGCCAACATCAAACTAAACAGAGAGAATATTAAAGCAATTTCACTGAAATCAGGGACAAGGCAAGGCTGCTCACTCTCTTTTCATCTCTTCAACATAGTTCTGGATGTCCTTCCTAGAGCAATAAGACAATTGAAGGAGATCAAGGGGATACAAATAGGAAAGGAAGAAGTCAAATATCTCTATTTGCAGATGATGATATGATACCTGAGTTACCCAAAAATTCTGCCAGGAAACTCCTACAGCTGACAAACACCTTCACTGAAGTGGCTGGATACAAAATTAACACAAAAAAATTAAGTATCCCTCCTGTCTACAAAAGATAAAAGAGCTGAAAAAGAAATTAGGGGAAAAAAAGGAATTACATTATCTAACAAGGCCATATCTCCAATCTCTAACCAGACATTTCCTCACTGGGAACTCCACATGTAAAAAGATGGGCTTCAAGGGGACATTGTAATTCAAATTACCAGAAAGTAGAAGAAGATGGAGGGAATATTAAGATAAAAGAACATTGTTATCCTGAAAGTTTGTCATTCAATACAATGATTAAATCCCAGCAACTTCCAATGACCAAAGAACAGGAATGACAATCTTCTTCAGGGAAAATGTGGAATATTTCCATAATGGAGTATTATTCAGAAAAGAAAATAACAAATTCTTCTTTTTCTGATGTCCATCCTCTTTGCTTTTTGGGATGGGGATTGAGCATTTTCGTCAGAGTCCTCCCTGTTGATTAATTTCAATGGATGTACAGATTTTAGTAGGTTTATCCTATATCATATGTCTATATGAGTGAGCATATACCCTATGTGTCTTTCTGCTTCTGGGAGAGCTCATGCAGGATGATCCTTTCCAGGTCCTACCATTTACCTGCAAATTTCATGATTTCCTTGTTTTTCATTGCTGAGTCCATTTATGTAGATGTACCACAATTTCTGTATCCATTCTTCATCTGAGGGCATAGATATTCAGGATTGTGGTGTCTTCCTGGTGGAATTTTCCCTTGAAGAGTATGAAGTTCCCATTTCTTTTAAATAATTTTGGTTGAAAGTCTATTTTATCAGATATTAGAATGGCTACTCCTGCTTTCTTCTTGGGCCCATTTGCTTGGAAAGCCATCTTCCAGCCCTTTACCCTCAGGTAATGTTTATATTTGCTCAGGTAATGTTTATATTTGTGACTTATGTATGCAAAAGATTGCCAAGTGTTGTTTATGCATACATTCTGTTAGAGTGTGTCTTTTTATTGGAGAATTGAGTCCAGTGATGTTGAAAGAGATTAATGACAAGTGGCTGTTAGAGCCTTTGTTTTGATGCTGGCCATGATAGTTAGTTTGTGTGCTTGGTTGCTTTTTGTTTTACTATAGTGAGGTTACTTATTTCATGTGTTTTCTTGAAAGTAGCTAGCTTTCTTGGGTTGTATTTTTCCCTTCTAGTGTCTTCTGTAATGCTGGATTTGTGTGTAGGTATTGTTGAAATTTGTTTTGTCATTGAATATCTTCTTTTCTCTGTCTATGAGGACTGAGAGTTTTGCTGGGTATAGTAACCTGGGCTGACATCTGTATTCTCTTAGGGCCTGCATATTCATCCAGGCCCTTCTGGCTTTCTTGGTCTCTGTTGAGAAGTCAGGTGTCATTCTGATGGGTTTGCCATTATGTGTTTCTTGGCCTTTTCTCTTTGCAGCTATTAGTATTTTTTTCTTTGTTCACTATACTTACTATTCTGATCATGTTGTGGCGGGAAGAATTTCTTTTTTGGACTAATTTATTGGGCGTTCTATATACCTCTTGTTTATTGGCCTCTCCTTTAATTTGGGGAAATTTTTTTTAATGATTCTTTTGAAAATATTTTCTGGGTCTTGGAGTAGGCAATCTTCTTTTTCCTCTATTCCTATTATTCTTAAGTTTTTGTGTTTTTTTTTCTTTTTATGAAGTCTTGAATTTCTTGGATGCTCTGTGTCAGATATTTTTAGTTTTAATATTTTATTTGACAAAGAGCTCGATTGTTTCCATTGTATCTTTCACACCTGAGATTCTTTCTTCCATTTCTTGTAGTCTATTGCTTATGCTTAACTCTGCAGTTCTTGTTTTCTTCCCTATGTTCTTTCTCTCCACAATTTCCTTTGCTTGTGTTTTCTTTAATTTCAACAAAACAAGAGGAACACTATAGGAATTTGCATGTCATCCTTGTTTAAGAACCATGCTAATCTTGTCTGTATTGTTACAATTTCAGTATATGTGCTGCCAAAACTAGTTCCACATAATTCCTTCAGGTGGTCATTAATAAATCACATGTCCTTGACTTGTGACTTTCACATTTTCACAGATTCCATTATTATTTGTTAAATACACAGATATGTCCAAATTCAGTGAATTACTTACTGTGAAAACCCTCCCTAAACAAGGCAAATCTCTGAACAAAAAGCATTTAATTGGGAAATTGCTTATGTTTTTAAAAAGACCATTGATTGTGTCACATCAGCAAGCAATCATCTTGTTGTAGTCCTTCACTAAAACTTAGAGCTTTTCATAATTAACCACATGTGGTAGGCAGAGAGAGGGAGACTGAGAGAAACAGAGAAAAATCTAGAGAGACAGATTCAGAAATATACGAAGACGGACAGAAACAAAGATATAAAGTGAAAGAGACCTAGAGACAGAGACTCTATTCTCTCTGGTCACTTTCTTTGGCATATCAATCTCAAAGCAAACTCTCCCATCATATAAATCCAAAAGGAATTATATTTTTAAATATTTTTATTTTAATTATTATTAGTTACTCTTTATTCACTTTGTATTCCACCATAACACTCCTACTCTCCCAATCCATCCTTCCCTCCCCCTTCTTCACACATGCCCCTTCATGTGTGGGGAGGACATCCTCTCAGTCCTTCTGATCCTAGTCTATCATATCTCATCTGAAGTGGCTGCATTCTCTTTCTCTGCGGACTGGCATGCCTACTCCCCCATGAGGGTGAGGCTATTACAAATAAATCTGTTACAAACATGGTTGAGCAAATGTCTTTATTGTGTACATGAGCCACTTTTGGATATATGTCTAAGAGTGGTATAGCTGAATTTTGAGGCAGTGCTATTCCTAATTGTCTGATAAAGTGTCAGCTTGATTTCCAGAGAGGATGTACAAGTTTACATTCTCAGTAGCAGGGGAGGAATTTTCTCCTTTGTCAACAATCTCTGCAGCATGTGTTGTCATTTGAGTTTTTGATCTTTGCCATTCTGATGGGTGTAAAGTGAAATCTCAGGGTTGTTTTGATTTGCATTTCTCTGATGGTTAATGAGCTGTAACTTTTCTTTAAATATTTCTCTGCCATTCAATATTCTTCTATTGAGTATTCTCTCTTTAACTCAGTTCCCTGTTTTTTAATTGGATAACTTGATTTGTTGCTTTTTAATTTCTTTGTTCTTTATATGTACTGGATATTAGCCCTCTGTCACATAGAGGCTTGATGAATGTTCTTTCTCAATCTATAGACATTTGTTTTGTTTTGATGACAGTGTCCTTTGCTTTACAGAAAATTTTCATTTACATGAGCTCCCTATTATCAATTGTTGCTCTTAGAGCCTGTGCTATTGGTCTTCTGTTTAGGAAGTTGTTCCCTCTGCTAATGAGTTCAAGGCTCTTCCCCACTTTTTCTTCTAACTGATTAGTGGAGCTGGTTTTATGTTGAGGTCTTTGATCCACTTGGACTTTAGTTCTGTGCAGGCTGATATTTATGAATCTATTTGCATTTTTCTACATGTAAATATCCAGTTAGACAAGCACCATTTGTTGAAGATATTATCTTTTTGCATTGTATGTTTTTGGCATCTTTGTCAAAGATCAGGTGTCCATAAGTGTGTGTGTTCATTTCTGGTTCTTCTGTTCTGTTCCATTGATCCATCATTCTGTTTCTATGCCAGTACTATGCAGTTTTTATTACTGTTTCTCGACAGTACAGCTTAAGATCATGGCTTAAGATCATGGAGGGATCTACCGCCAAAAGACCTTTAATTGTAGAACGTTGTGTTAGCAATTCTGGGCTTCTTGTTTTTTGATAGGAAGTTGAGCATTTTTCTTTCAAGGTATTTAAAGAATTCTGTTGGTAATTAGATGGGAATTGCATTGAATCTGTAGATTGCTTTTGGTAAAGTGGCCATTTTTTCAATAATAATCCTGCCAACCCATGACCATGGGAGATTTTTAATCTTCAGATATCATCTTTAATTCTTTCTTCAGAGTCTTGATTTTTTTTTCATACAAGTCTTTGACTTGCTTGATTAGGGATATACCAGGGTATTTATGTCTTTGAACAAATATAAGAACATATCAAAGATGTCATCCACTATGACCAAATAGGCTTTATCCCAGGTATGCAGAGGTGGTTAAGTATACAGAAACCCATCAATGTGATCACCATATTAAAAAAAATGAAAGAAAAAAAAAACACATGATACTTAGATGCTGAAAAAGCATTTTACAAAATCCATTATCTCTTCATATTTAAAATATTGCAAAGATCAGTGATACAAAGTACATATCTAAATATACTAAAGGCAATATACAGCAAACCTATAAACAAAATCAAACTAAACTGAGAGAAACTGAAAGCAATTCTACTGAAATCAGCTACAAGGCCAGGCTGTCCACTCTCTCCATATCTATTCAATGTAGTTCGGGAAGTCTTTGCTAGAGCAATAAAACAATTGAAGGAGATCAAGGGTATACAAATTTGGAAGTAAGAAGTCAAAAGTATCACTTTTCCAATGATAGCTAATTGACCCCCAAAATTCTTCATTTGAACTCCTACAGCTGATAAACACCATTGGAAAAGTGACTGGATCCAAAATTAACTTTAAAAAATCAATAGCCCTCTTGTATACAAAAGACAAAAATGGCTGAAAAAGAAATTAGGAAACAAAAAAAAAAAAGATATTATCTAATAAGGCCATACACCTAACCCTTCCCAGACATTTCCTCACTGGGGACTAAACATTTTAAAAGATGAGTTTCAAGCAGATTTGCAATTCAAATTACCAGGAAGAGGAAGAAGATGAAGGGACTTCTAGGCTGAAAGAACATAGTTATCCTGATAATTTGTTATTCAATACAATGATTAAAGTCACAACAACTTCCAAGGACTAAAGAACAGGACTGTCAAATTCCTCTGGGGAAAATGTGTACTATTTCCATAACGGAGTATTATTCAGCTAAGAAAATGAGATCATGATATTTTCAGGCAAATTGTTAGAACTAGGAAAAATCATCCTGGATGAAGTTACTAAAATGCAGAAACACAAATATGGTATGTATTCACTTATTAGGAGGTGTCCTAACAGTGTGTGAGAAAGTTCAAGAGCCATCTATTGTGAACAAATAAGTCTTTTACTAGGGGAATTGGGTGTCAGTTAATAGAGTTGTTGGGCCAGGGTATCCTACAGAATTTTTCAAGCAACTAAGGCTATTGTTATTAAATTATGTTGCTCTCTGCCCTCAACTGATAGATCAGTGCCATGTCTTTGTATCCACAGAGATGCTTTCTACTTCATCCAATGTGATTTTATACAGAGACCCAAATTTTGATATTATGCAGAGAGAGACCTTAAAACACCAATCTCTAAATGGGATTTTCCTCTGAAATTCTAAGTTCCCTCAGTTCTCTGCTAATCCTGCAGGAGAGAAGGCACAGAGAGGGTCCTAAGTAGAGGGATTGATGACACAAGGAGAAAAATGTTCTGAGAAGCAGGCCAAGGAGGAAGATGATACAGTCAGCTTTGGTGATACCTGATAAGCTAGGTTGAGATAGAGGGGTGAGGAGGTCCTCCCCTGTCAGGGAACTAGAGAAAGGGCATAGAGGTAGAAGGAGCATGGGTGGGAATGGAAGGAGAAGACGGAGGTGGCAAGAGAGGAGATACATCGTGAACAAATCATAATAAATAAACACATTTAAAAAACCTGTGATCAAGGTGATGAAGTATAGAGCTCTTCTGGACTGATGGCTTCTCCTTGGGGGTGTGCCAGCATGAAGCAAGGTTGAACTCATTTTTCTTTAAGGGACTTGGCACTGAAACTCTGATCATGTTCCAATGAGTATAAAAAAATGTATACTTCCATTGATGTATTTTAAAGAAAAAAAATTAGTGTGACACATGGGTAGAAATTTGAACCTGGGAACAATGGAAAAGGAGTGTAATGTACATTACATGAAATTCCCACATAATCAATAAAAACAATATGTTGAAAACTTTTACACTGACTTTTAACATGGAGAAATAATGCTGCTAATGGAGGGTAGGGCAACGCTGCTCATAGAGGTCTGCAACACTCCTGTGGAACAGAACCAGCTCTCAAATAGTTTATCTCCCCTCATTTTTACTTTTACACTCACAGATTTTCCTTTTTTTAACCAAATCAGTCCCAGGAATTGTCTGGTTTCTGAAGGAGTGTGGTAATTGGAATCCTGCCTCCTGGTCTTGGCAGATGCTCGTCTTATCTAAGTTCTATGTCTCAGAGATTGTCCTTGGTGGTCTATGCAAGCGGACTGTTCTATGTCTGAGAAATAGATAGCAAGCTCCCTGAAACCTTCGGAACCAGACCACAAACTTTGTGTAACCTTGAGAGAATTTCTTGATTCCTTGCCAGGTGGTACAGATATATTGCTACTGTGAAAAAAATTGCTTGTACCCTTTGCTTTATATGTGTTATTTGCTCATTCACTAAACTGAGACTTGGTCAGGAATCTGTCTTATCTCCATTCTTCATGTCTCTGTCCCCTATTTACACTCCCTCTTTCAGGTGGACCCTTTTCTGTTGGTGTAATGTTCTTTTGAAATGTATACACCTTGCCCTTTTTCATTCAAATGCTGATTTCTCTCCCTCAGTCTCTGGGTTCAATCTGGATTTTGCATTGTGATAAACAGATCAAAATAAAACAACTAGCCACTATGTTTTACAAAGGGAGGAGCCAGAGGACAGGAAAGAGGGGAAGAGCCTGGGGCAGGAAATGAGTGGGAGAAAAGGGAGAGTTTGGAGAGAGAGAGCTGGAGGACAGATCTTGGAACTATGTGGAGATGGACTCGACATAATATTTCACAAAAAGCAAGTATAATCAGTAAAATGTAAATATTAAGAAACTATGAGGGCTTGGAGGTTTAGGAGTGAGTAACTATTGCCCAGCATTGTGTTCTAGGTTAACTAAATAAACCCAGTTTCTGTGTGGTGATTTGGTTATAGAGCTGTTTAGGATTAACAGCAGCTTTATCAGAAGATAAATCAATAGTAAATATCAATAGTCCCTTACAACAAATGGTGCCCAAGTAATCTAAGTATCCACACACCTTAAATCATACTTTATTATAATTTGGTCAGAGGATTAAGCTCCCAGTGAAAAAACCCAAAGTTAAAACCCAAAGTTAAAAACTCCCAGTAAATTACAAGGGGATAGGGAAAATAGCTACTATATATATATATAAATATAGGACTAAATCTTATAACAGGTATGAGATACCTATAATATGCTTATATTATAAATTCAAAAGGAGTTTATATAAAGTTTACTTAAAACATGTGTTTTCTATTGCTCAAGGTAACCAGCTTGTCTTTCTAGTGGGAGACTTCTCAAAGGGACATAGGTAGCAGCTTGGCATAATACAACAGGCATGCAAATGACCAAAAAGATACTTTGATCTATCCAATCTTGTTTTGATTTCAACATGATCACTTATATTGCTAATTCCTTTACATTGGAACAACTCTAAAACTGACTGAGTAATAAAAATGTGTCTCCAGCCAAAACTTCAACAATACTTGGCCAATAAATCCTTGGCTATAATACCCTCAAATAGTATTATGCTAACCTTTTAATTGATATAGGTTAAATTGCCTTACAGTTTGGTTTTATCCTGCACATTTCTTACATTCATAATTTTAGAACTCTATAATGCTTGTGAGAAATTATATGCTTACAGAACAAAAGACCTAGACACCAGATTCAGCATGCTGATACATTGACACATCTGTTCCAGCATCTTGCATGTTCCAGCATTCTGCCTTTTCTTGCTCAACTGCTTCAATTGCTGGTTCTCATTAAAGCCTGCTCCCAAAAGAACATTGAAAAAGGCTATTAATCATAATTGATCCAGCATTTTAGACTGTTCCAAAGAGAACTTTTATTAAGCCTAAAATTTCTCAACATTCAAAGACTGGACCACAAATGTTATTGCCTGCTTAATTAACAATATTTCCGTACAAGATTTGGGGCCCCTATAAGATTTCTACATGTCCAAAATGACAGCTAGAAGAAATCCATGAGAACAATGTCCAATTTTCCTTAAAGAGGGTTGGGTATGTTTTTGATTCTTTGTTACGGGTTCCATACAGATATTGCATTGTGATAAACAGACTAAAATAAAACAGAAAGCTTTAATAAAGATAATTATTAGTAAATATTAATCTCATACACAACACTTTTCAACAAGCCCAAAGGATGGTTCAGTTTGTGTCAAAACAAGGGATCTTGAAAATGAGGGACAACATGAGAAAGGCTTGTTTTGAAGCTCCAGATGCCTAGGAAAAAAAATGTGCTTCGTGATAACCGCCCATTGCAGCAAGGTAGACAAGGTAGGTAGGCAGCTAAATCATGGGGCAGAAAAATAACAGGGAGATGTTAATGAGGACTTTAAAATCAATGCTAATAAAAGTGAGGAATTGGGAGAAATGCCCTTACCACCTTTAGTTTGTATCTGGTTCCCAGTTGAAGGTACCATCAATTTGGAAGCTTGGGAAAAGGAATCTCACAAGCTAAAGAGTTACTTGGGGGAATTAGAGTGCCAAATAGGCAGAAAAAAAAAGTACTTCTAAGGTTATTTCAAATGTTCATAATGGAGCTCAAACAGGTTTGTGTAATTTGAGAGCAGAAAATAATTTAGGAGCTAGATAGTGAGGATGAAATGGAGACAGAGGAAGACACTGCCAAGTCTCATAATTCAGATTGTCTTCCTACACCCTCTGCTCCTGTGTCTCTGTTCTTTTGTGTTTTTCTGCTGGCTTCTGTTTTGGTTTCTGATTTTGGTTTGCTTGCCAGGTCTGAGAAACTTGGGGAGTTTCCAATCTGGTCAAGAGAATCTGGAGGACACTACAGTTTCTGGGAAGAGGTCTCTAAATGTTCTATTTCTTTTGGGATCAGGAGAAAGGTTCACTGGGACTGTGTTCTGTGTGATAAGAGAGCTGTTGGAGTCTGCTCTCCATCTGGAAGCTGTGGAAAGGCCCAGAGTGTCTTTGTTCCTTCTGGAATCTATGTGAGTGGAAGGGATCCATGAGGGGATCTGGAATCTGCGGGAACTGTGTCCAGTAGGGTCTGGTCAAGTCCTGGTATTTGGCTATTCTGGTTACTCCCTAGGTGACAATATCAAATTTCTATGCTCCTCATGTATCTCTGTGTGTCTGTATGTTTATGTATAGACTTGGATATTTTTAGACATGAGACAATTTGAATCAACACTTCTGAGTTTGGTCCTGGACCATCAGAGTTAAATTCTATAAAACACTTTAAAATTTATGAGGCATTTTAAAATAGTAATCCTTGGGCAGACTAGCAAAGAATGTAAAACCCTTTGCGGGAAATACAAAATCTTGGTATTTATTTTATTAAGTTTACAAAATAAAACCAAGCCATGCTGTTCAATCCATTTAAACAAAATCCAGTTATTACAATATATTCATGTAAAAATCTATAAAATATGTTGTTCTTCATTTAAAAAGGCTGAAGATTCTTCAATGCAAAATGCTTGTTTATGCTCTTTTACAGGAAAAAATGACTAGAGTTCCATGTTAGCCCAGAGTTATGCAGAGTTATATTCAGATAATTGTTAACTATTCTATAAAGTATATGCCTGGCTGCCAGTACCTAAATAAATGATTTAATGCTGTTTCTTTCTGGCTTGTATTTTGTGTGGCCAGAATAGTCCAGTTTTGCTGAGAACTACAGGCTAACTTTATTTCTTTGTTCAATGATAAATAAAACTTTTCTCCCTTAAATTTTGTTGTCAAATTTTAATATAATATGATAGACTCAATAAGATTTGCTAGCCCCTTCATAAATTATGTTTAGTTCAAAGTTTTGCTTTGATTTTATTTATTTTTAATTTTTTATTTAACTTTTATTAATTATACTTTATTCATTTTGTATCCCCCCGTAAGCCCTTCCCTCTTCCCCTCACGGTTCCACCCTCCCCCCTTTTCTGCATGCATGCCCTTCCCCAAGTCCACTGATAGGGGAGGTCCTCCTCTCCTTCTTCCTGATATTAGTCTATCAGTTCTCATCAGAAGTGGCTGCATTGTCAGGGTGGTTCTAGGTTATTTCCATGAATAGTCCTTGGTTGGACTATGAGTCTCTGGGAAGTTCCCTGTGTTCAAATTTTCTTCTTCTGTTGCTCTCCTTGTGGAGTTCCTGTCCTCTCCAACTCTTACTATTTCCCACTTCTTACATAAAATTCCATTCACTTTACCTGACAGTTGGCCATCAGGCTCAGCATCTGCGTTGACAGTCGCATAGGCTTACAGAGAAAAGAACAGATTTAAAGTTATGCTAAAGATTATAGCTGAGTACAAGATTGAGTTTTAGCAAGACTTTGTTAAGTTTTTTTTTGTCTTAAATCTAAAATCATAAAGTTTGCCTATATAGATCTCCCTAAAATTTGGTTCTAAAATGTAAATTTAAAAAATATGCCAAAATTGAGATTACAACATCCTGTTTTATAGGATGAAGTTTAGAGCAGATGATAAAGGCAGACAAAGAGTAACTCAAATATACTTACTGGCCCTCAGACTTGTCAGAGATCTGATAAATATGGCATTTTAACATATGTAAGCTTATTATAACAGAGTCCAACCTGCTGAAGCACAAAAAATAAATTAATTCAATTTTTATAGGTACAACCTATAGTTTGTCCATTTAAAACAAAAGTTAGCCCAATTGTTGATACTTTAACGGTGTTTACTGATGGCTCATTATCTGGTGTTGTTGCCAATGATTATAAAAGAAAACCAATATGTTTTCAAGTGTCTAACATATCTGTGCAAATAGCAGAGTTATTTGCAGTATTGGCTGTGTTTCAAAGTTTTTTAAGCAGTCTTTGAATATTTTACAGATAGTACATATGTAGCTCAGTATTTGCCTAGGTTAGAGACTGCACGTCAAATTCAGACATATTCTCCTGCTGCAATTTTATTTTTACAAATTCAAAATTGGATTAAAAAATAGCTTTCCTTTTTTTGTAGGATATATGTGTGCACATTCTAAGTTGCCAGGACCCCTGTCTAAAGGAAATGCATTGGCAGATAAAGTCACCAAAGTTTATTGTTCACAGTTAAAAAGAACCTAGGATGCCCATAATATACATGTTCTTAATAGTCAAACCTTGAAACTTAAAGGATTGACTAAGGAAAAAGCCCATAGTATAGTCAAGACTTGCAGTACTTGTCCTCACTTTCAGTATCTTCCTCATTTGGGAGTCAATTCTAAAGTATTGGTTCCAAATCAGATTTGGCAAATGGATATTACTCATATTCCTGAATTTAAACAATTGAAATATGTACATGATTGCATATTCTGGATTTATTTTTGCCACTCCTCAAACAGGAATAGCTGCAAAGAATGTTATGACTCATTGTCTATAGGGTTTTAATGTTCTAGGAGTTCCTAAACAATTGAAAACTAACAATGGAACAGGATATACTGGCAAATCTTTTAAAAGATTTTGTCAACAGTTTCGAGTTTCTCATATAACAAAAATACCTTACAATCTTCAAGAATAGTGTATGGTAAAGCATGCCCACTAAAGAATTAAGATTTATTTGCAAAACAACAAAGAAAGGGATGCTACTCCCCTGGACACCTAAGAATCATCTTAATTATATTCTTTTCCTTCTGATATTTTTAAATTCTGATAAGCTTGGTAAATCTGCATTAGATAGATTTTGGCATACAGAAACAAAGACAAATTTTGCTAAAGTAAAATGGAGGGATCCTTTAACAAATAAATGGCATGGATCTGACCCTGTACTCATATGGGGATGAGGATCTGCTTGTGTTTTTTTGCAGGAAAATGATGTAGCTCTATGGCTACTGGAAAATCTGGTGCAACTAGTGGATAAGGAGTTTTCCCCTGACAATGATAATAATGTCAATGAAAACTCCTCTGGTCATGATAACTGTTTATTGGGGTATGTTCCTACTCCACTTCTACTACATTCAGTTTCCTGGGATAATCCAGAAATCCTTGTTATGTCAACAACACTTGGTTGCTGGGTTTTTCTGCTTTTGAAGGAAAACAAGTAAAACAGACTCTTAATCTTTCAGGAATAGGATGAAGTCATTCTCTTTGCTTTACCAGGGAGAGTATTGATCAGGATAGCTTACTAGCTTACTAGTCTCCATTGTCCAGGTCATAGATCAAAATGGCTACTACTTGAAAGTTGGGGTGGCAGCTGAAGACTCCCTTTGCAACCAAGCAGAGTAGAACATTGGAGGGATATTTTTGTCCTTTTCTGTGGTAGTTAAGAACAACAGTCTTACAACTCCAGTTAGAACATTGGAGGGATATTTTTGTCCTTTTCTGTGGTAGTTAAGAACAACAGTCTTACAACTCCAGTGAGTTACCCACCCTGTGAAAAAGGGGATCAATGCACTTGTCCTCAACTGATTGTTCCTTGGACAAGATGCATTGGAGAAACACCCACCTTCTTGGACTGTGAGCCTGCATTTACACTTCTGTACTGGCCTGGTCTATCTTTAAGGGTCTTAAGAACTTGGCTTCTGATAAAAGCAGTCAAAATGCCTTTGTTTTAGAAAAATTTTTTAGTGCTGGACTTTGGAGGACTTCAAATAAAAATTGGCAAACCTATATATGAAAATTGTGGGCTGCTCAGTTCAAAGTCACAACTTAGGAAATTTCAGATTCAAGATCACAGTAGGAGAGTACCTTGTCATTTGTACATTCCTGTCAATCCCACATTCCCAGACATTTACTGATTGGCAAGAAAGACCTAGAGAGACAGATTCAGAAATAGAGAAACCTAGACCAACAGAAACAAAGATATAATTGACAAAGACCAAGAGAGAGAGATTCCATTTTATCTGGTCACTTATTTGGTATATCAACCTCACAGCACACCCTCTGAAAATATAACTCTAATAGGAATTACATTATCTAACAAGGCCATTACACCTAATCCTTCCTGGACATTTCTTCTCTGGGGACTCCTCATGTAAATAGATGAGTTTCAAAGGGACATTGTAATTCAGTCACTAGGAAGTGGAAGAAGATGGAGGAACTTCTAGGCTAAAAGAATATAGTTATCCTGATAGTTTGTCATTTAATGTAATGATTAAAGTTACAGCAACTTCCAAGGACTAAAGAACAGGACTGACAAACTCCTTTGCGGAAAATGTGGAATATTTCCTTTATGGAGTATTATTCAGCTAAGAAAACGACATCATGATATTTTCAGACAAAAGAATGGAAACAGGAAAAATCATCCTGGATGAAGTAAATAAATGTAGAAAGACAAATATAGTATATATTCACTTATGAGGTTATCTCCTAATAGTGGAGGATAAAATTCCAATAGCCGATCTGTTGTGACCAAACTAATCTTCCACTAGGGGTATTGGGTGGCAGTAATTCAGTTGTTGTGCAAGGGCATCCTACAGAAATTTTCAAGAAACCTAGGGTGTTTTTTTTTTAAAAAAAAATTATTGTTCTCTGCCCTCAACTGAGAGATCAATGCCATGTTCTGGGATCCACAGAGATGCTTTTTTCTACATCAAATCGGATTGCATAAGGAGACCTACAGTCTATTATTATGCAGATAAAGTCCTTAAAACACACAGTAATGAATGAGATTTCCCTATAAAATTGTCCCTCCCCTCAGAGCTCTGGGAAGCCTACAGGAGAGGATGTAAGAAGTGTGTCCTAAGTAGAGGGAATTGAGGACACAAGGAGAACAATGCCCTGAGAATCAGGCAAAAGAGGAAGATGATGCAGCCAGACTTGATGAGACCTGATAATCTAGAGTCAGATAGAAGGGGAGAAGGACATGACTTATCAGTAGAGAAAGGTCCTAGGGCAAGAAGAAGGAGGGTAGGTTAGACTGGAAGGAGCAGAGGGAGCGTGGAGGAGAGGGGATACAATGTGAACTAATCATAATAAATAAATACATAAGAAAATTTCTGATCAAGTGAATGAAGTATAGTTCTGTTCAGGGCTAATGGCTTCATCTTTGCACTGATCATGTTCCAATGAGTATTACACACTTGAATTGATGTATTTTAAGTATAAAAAAATTTAGTGTGACAAATGGGAAAGAATTTGATCCTGGGAGCAATAGAAAAGTAGTATATTAGATGAAATTGTAAAACAGTCAATAAAAATATTAGGTTAACAACTTTTATAATGACTTTTAAAATAGAGAAAAGATTCCTCTCAAGGAGTGCAGAGTTTGATGTTGTAAGGCATACTTTCCTGGAAATCAGTATGTAGCAAAAAATCCTAGTCATAAACTAGTGGTAACAAGCTACGTCAAACCTCATGAGCTCTTGTGGCACCTTGGTTCAAGCAGTCTTGGAACTAACTCTACTTTCAGAGGTTTTGTCTGGAGGACCGCAACAGGAAACACAGCTGCTCTTATGTCCTAGACATACAACATGGACTAATTTCTCTGTCCTGAAGGCCCAGTTTTAACTTTAAGCCCCTGAATCAGGAGGATTCTTCATTGACTACTGAGTAGGACAAAGCTGATAATCTTGGCATGTGAGCCTAGGCAACGGTACTCATAGAGAATTGGCAACAACAGTATGGAACATCACCTGCTGTCAAAGAGTTTATTACTCCTTAGTTCTCCTTTTATATACACTGATTTTTCTCTGTTTCACCTAACAAGTCCAAGGAATTCTCTGGTTTCCTTTTCTTTGCCTGCTAGTAAAAACTCAATACCCAAGGGAACACTACAACCTGCCAGCCTGTTATATCAATAAAAAAATGTGACAGACCATATAGTAAGCATGTGAGTAACTGCTCAGTTCAAAGTCACAACCAAGAATATTTAAAATCCAAGACCACAGTAGGAAACACCTTGTCATTGGGTACATTCCCTATAATTCCATATCATTTTGAAGCTTTCTTACTTAGGAAGCTGTCCCATTAAATAAATATTAAAGTTTCATTTCCTACCTGACATTGTCACAAAGGTAAACAGGAGTAAAGGTGTGGGTTCTGGATTAAGGGATGAGATAAACCCTTGTTGTGTTTTACAAGAAAAAGTAATATCCGCACAGGATCGGAGATACAGGACACTGACAAAAGTTTATTTACTCATCTCCGTGGAAACCTCAAGATTCTCTATGGTGCTGATTGACTTAGAGGGAGAATGATGTCATGCAACAGGAGAAAGCCAGTAAGAGTTTCATAAGCCAGTTATTAAAAGGGCCGAGTGACAGTCTGCTTGAGAGAAAGACCGAGCAGCCCTACATGCCTCAATCTGTACAGCTGAAAGCACCCAACACAGAGATAACAGTTCCTGTGTTCAAGACTCTTATTTCTGGAAAAGTTTGACATATATCTTTCAAGTGTTCATTAATAAAGATATTTGTCCTTGACATGTGAGGTTCACCCTATCAGAGATTCCATTATTATATGTTAAATGTACAGATTTGTCCTTAGTCAGAGAATTATTTACTGGGAAAATGCTCCCTGACCAAAGCAAATCTATGAACAAAAAACATTTCATTTGGATCTTGCTTATATTTTTAAAGAGACCATTCACTATGTCAAATCAGCAGTCATCTTGCTGTAATCCTTCACCAGAACTGAGAGATTTTCATAATGAACCACAAGCAGCAGGCAGAGAGAGGTAGAGAGAGAAAGAGCTAGAGAGAGATGCAGAAATAGAGATATGGAGATCAAGAGAAACAAAGATATAAAATGACAGAGATTGAGAGACAGAGACTCAATTCTGTCTGGTCACTTTCATTGACATATCAACCTCATAGCAAAACCTTCTATAATATAACTACAATAAGAATCATATTATCTAGGAATGTCATAACTCCTAACCATTCCAAGACATTTCTTTATTGAGAACTCCACATGTAAATAGAGGAGTTTCAAGGGAACATTGAAATTCAAATCACCAGTGAGTAGAAGAAGATGGAGGAACTTCTAGGCTAAAAGAACATAGTAACATTGATAGTTTCTCATTCAATACAATGTGTTAAGTCCCAGCAAATTCCAAAAACTAAAGAACAGGTTTGACAATGTCCTTTGGAAAAAATGTGGAATATTTCCATAAGGGAGTATTATTCTGTTAAGAAAATGACATTATGATATTTTTAGCTAAATGGACAGAGCCAGGAAAAATCATCCTGTGTAAAGTAACAAAAATGCAAAAAGACAATTATCGTGTGCATTCACTTATTAGGAGTTCTCCTAATAGTGGGTGATAAAGTTCCAGTAGGCCATCTGTTGTGACCAAACCAGTCTTCCCCTAGGGGGACTGGGAGGCAGTTCATTGAGTTGTTGGGCCAGGGCATCCTACCGAAATTTCAGACAACCCAGGTTGTTGTTATTAAAATATGCTGCTCGCTGCCCTCAACTGATAAATCAGTGTGATAAACTTTTTTACACAGAGATGCTTACTTCTGCCTCAAATGTGATTACATGCAGAGACCCATCGATGTGGGCAGATGAAATCTCACAATCCAGAGATGTTAGCTCCTGTGTCCAAGACTCTTAGTTCAGGAAAAGTGTCACATATATCTTCCAAGTGGTCATTTTTATTAGTCACATGTGTGATATTCACATCATCACAAATTCCATTATTATTTGTTAAATGCATAGATAAGTCCTCAGTCAGTGAATTCCTTACTGGGAAAATACTCCCACAGGATGACAACTCAAAAAGCATTTAATTGCGACCTTGCTTAAATTTTTACAGAGACCATCCATTAAACAGGTCATCTAGCAGTAATCTTGTTGTACTCCTTCAGCAGAACTGTGAGGTTTTCATAATGAACCACAAGCGGCAGGCAGCAGACAGAGAGTGGGAGGGAGGAAGGGAGAGAGAGAGAGAGAGAGAGAGAGAGAGAGAGAGAGAGAGAGAAAGAGAGAGAGAGAGATTCAGAAATAGAGAGACCAAGACTGAAAGGAACAATGATAGAATGTGACAGAGATCTAGAGACAGAGACTCCATTCTTTCTGGTCACAATGATTGGCATATCAACCTCACAGAACACCCTCCTATATACCTCCTAGGCCTTCCCAGACATTTCCTCCCTGGGGACTAAACATAGATGAGCTTCAAAGGTACATTGCAATTCAAATCACCAAGAAGTGGAGGAAGATGAAGGAACTTCTAGGCTAAAAGAACATAGTTATCCTGATAGTTTGTCATTCTATACAATGATTAAAGTCCCAGAAAATCTAAGGTCTAAAGAACAGGAATGTCAATCTCCTTTGGGTAAAATGTGGAATATTTCCATTTCAGAGTATTATTCAGCTAAGAAAATAGCATCATGATACTTTCAGGCAAATAGTTGGAACCAGGAAAAATCATCCTGGGTGAAGTACCTAAACTGCCGAAAGAAAAATGTGGTATGTATTCACTTATCTGAGGTCTCCTAATAATGGGGGTAGTGTTCCAATAAGCCATCCAATTACAACCAAACCAGTCTTCCAATAGGGGAATTGTGTAGCAGTTTTTTGAGTTGTTGCATCAGGATATCCTATGGAAATTTTAAAGCACCCATGCTGTTATTATTAAAATATGTTACTCTCTGCCCTCAACTGATAGATGAGTATCATCTTCTTGTATCCACAGAGATGCTTTCTTCTGCATCAAATGGGACAGCATACAGAGACCCATAGTGTGATATTATGCAGAGAGAGACCTTGAAACACCCAGGTCTAAAAGGGATTTCCCGATGAAATTCTCCCAATTACTCAGTCCTCTTGGAAGCATGAACAAGTTGAGGCAGGAAGATTGTCATGAGTAGGGAATTGACAGAATTGAGGACACAAGCAGAACAATGCTCTGAGAATCAGGCCACTGCAGAGGATGATACAGCCAGCCATGATGAAAATTGATAAGCTAGGGTCAGATAGAAGGGCAAATGGGACCTATCCTATCAGGAAAATAGAGAAAGGGCATAGGAGTAGAAAAAGGAGTGTGGGTAGGACTGGAAATAGTAGAGGGAGGGGACAGTATACTTCAATTGATGTATTTTAAAGACAAAAATTTTAGTGTCACACATAATTGGGAATTTGAACCTCGGAGCAACAGAAAAGAAGTGTAATATATATTATATGAAATTACATAATCAATAAAAATAGTTTGTCAAAAAAGTTTTACAATAACTTTTAAATTGGAGAAATAATTCTGGTAAAGGAGGACAGATTTTTTACATTGTATAGCATGCTTTCCAGAAACCCATTATGAAGCAGAGAATCCTGTCCATGAACAAGTGGTAACCCAACTACCTGAGACCCCATGAGCTCAGCTGGCACCTCTGAACTATCAGTCCTGGCACTAACAATACTTTTAGAGAGTTTTTCTGGAGGACACAGAAGCTATTGTGTCCTAGGCATAGAACAAGGGCAAATTTCTCTGTCCTGAAGGCACAGTTTTAAGTGTAAACCCCAAGATTAGGATTGTTTCACACTGACCTCTCAGTAGGACACAGCTACTGATCCAGCCAAGTGAGCCAAGGCAAGCCTGCTCATAGAGGTTTGGCAACACTAGCATGGAATAGCACCAGCTATCAAAAGCTTACTGAAGCTCAGTTCTTCTTTTACATACATGGGTCATTCTCTCTTTCAGCCAAACTAGTCCCAGGAATGTCTGGTTTCCTTAATTTTCCTGCTCTTAAAGACTCAATACCCCAAGGAACCCTAGAACCTGCCAGCCTTTTATATCAGTAAGAATGTGCAGATTCATATAGTGAGTACACCAGGAACTGCTCAGATGTCACAACCTAGGAAATTTCAGATCCAAGACCAAAATAGGAAATCACCTATTTTGTCATTGGGTACATTCCTCTTAATCCCACATCATTTTGAAGCTTCCCTACTTAGGAAGCTGTCCTAGTAAATAAACATTAAATTCTCATTTCCTACCTGATTTGTCACAGAGATAAACAAGAGTAAAGGTGTGGGATCTGGTCAAAGAAATGAGAGTCTTGTCCAGTTTCAAAAAAAAAGTTAGTGTGCACAGGATATGAGATACTGGACACTGAGGAAAGTTTGCTTACTCATCTCCATGGATACCTCAAGATTCTCTCATTTGCTGATTTTCAGAGAGGCAGAATGATGTTATGCAACAGGTGAAAGCCAGTAAAAGCTTCAGGAGCCAGTTATCAAAATGGCCAGGTGGACAACAAGCCTGAGAGAAAGGCTGAGTCACCCTGCATGCCTCAATATGAGTAGCTGAAAGATCACAAACCAGAGATGACAGTTCCTGTGTCCAAGAAAACTGTCACATATTTCTTTCAAATGATCAATAATAAAGTCTCTTGTCCTGGTCATGTGACTTTCACATTATTAAAGATTTCATTATTATGAGTTAAATGCACAGAGCTTTTCATACTGAACATCAAGCTGCAGGCAGAGAGAGGGAGACTGAGAGATACAGAGAAAGAAAAAGCTAGAGAGACAGATTCAAAAATAGAAGAAAACCAACAAAAAAAAAAGATGTAAAGAGACTGACACAGACTCCATTCTGTCTAGTCACTTTCATTGGCATATCAATCTCAAAGCACAACTTCCTATAATAACTCCAAAATCAATTATATTTTTCAATATTATTTAATTGTTATGAATTATATTTTATTCACTTTGAATTCCCCCATAACTCATGCATTCCACCTTCCTTCTCCACCTATGTCCCTCCTCAAGTCAACTGATAGGGGAACTCTTCCTCTCCTTCCTTCTGATCTCAGTGTATCAGATCTCATCTGGAGTGGCTGCACTGTCTTTCTCTGTGGCCTGGTAAGGCTGTTCACCATCAGGGGGATTTGATCAAAGAGGAGGTCTATCAGTTCATGTCTGAGGTAGTCCCTTTTCCCATTACTATGGAACCCACTTGGACACTGAACTGCGATGGGCTACACCTGTTCAGTTGTTCTAGGTTATCTCCATGAATGGTACTTGGTTAGAGTATGAGTCTCAGGAAAGACTCCTTTGCTCAGATTTTTTCATTCTGTTTGCTCTCCTTGTGGAGCTCCTGTCCTCTCCAGATCTATTTCCCACTTCTTTCAATAGATTCCTTGCACTTTGCAGACAGTTGGCCATAAGTCTCAGCAGCTGCTTTCATAGTCTGCTAGTCACAGCCTTTCAGAGGCCATCGGTTACAGGCTCCTATCTTATTTCCTGTTTTTTACTTCTTCTGATGTCCATCCTCTTTGCCTTTCATGATGGAAATTGAGCCTTTTAGCCAGAGTCCTCCATCTTGATTATTTCTTTAATTGTACAAATTTTAGGAAGTTTTTACTATATTATATTTTTCTATGAGTGAGGATATACTGACCATTCAGGATTTACCTGCAAATTTTATGATTTCCTTATTTTTAATGGGAGTAATATTCCCTTGTGCAGATGTACCACATTATCAGTATCGATTCTTCAGTTGGGGGGCAACTGTGTTGTTTACGGATTCTGGCTATTACAAATAAAGCTGCTACAAACATGACTGAGCAAATGTCCTTATTGTGCACTTGAGTCTCTTTTGGATATATGCCTAGAAGTGGTACAGCTGAATATTGAGGCAGTACTATTCCTAGTTGTCTGATAAAGCACCAGATTCATTTCAAGAGTGGTTGTACAAGTTTATATTCCCACCAGCAGTGGAGGAGGGTTCCCCTTTCTCCACACTGCTCCAGCATGTGTTGTCACTTGAGATTTTGGTCTTGGCCATTCTAATGGGTGTAAGGTGAAATCTCAGGGTTGTTTTGATTTACATTTTCCTGATTGTTAATGACTTTGAACATTTCTTTAAGTATTTCTCTCTCATTTGATAATCCTCTATGGAGAATGCTCTCTTTTGCTCTCTTCCCTATTTTTTTAATTGGATTACTTGATTTGTTGCTTTTCAAGTCCTTTAGTTCTTTATAAATACTGGATGTTATCCCTTTATCAGATATACAGTTGGTATCCCTTTGTCAGATATAGGGTTGGTGAAGATTCTTTCCCAATCTATAGGCATTCTTTTTTTTTTTTTTTTTTTTTATTTTGTGTGTGTATATATATATATATATATACAGTTTTGTGTGTGTATATATATATATATATATATATAGTTTTTATTTATTACAATTTTTTTTAAGGTTCTTAAATTACATTTTTCCCTTTTTTCTTAATTTTTCATCAATTACACTTTATTCATTCTGCATCCCCCCATAAGCCCCTCCCTCCTCCCATCCCAATCCCACCCTCCCTCCTCCCTCTGCTTGCATGCCACTCCCCAAGTCCACTAATAGGGGAGGTTCTCCTCTCCTTTCTGATCTTAGTCTGTCAGTTCACATCAAAAGTGGCTGTATTGTCCTCTACTGTGGCCTGGTAAGGCTGCTCCCCCCCCCCCAGAGGGAGGTGATCAAAGAGCAGGCCAATCAGATTATGTCAGAGGCAGTCCCTCTTCACATTACTATGTAACCCAATTGGACTCTGAACTGCCCTGGGCTACATCTGTGCAGGGGTTCTAGGTTATCTCCATGAATAGTCCTTGGTTGGAGTATGAGTCTCTGGGAAGTTCCCTATGTTCAAATTTTCTTGTTCTGTTGCTCTCCTTGTGGAGACCCTGTCCTCTCCAGCTCTTACTATTTCCCAGTTCTTACCTAAAATTCCGTTCACTCTGCCCAACAGTTGCCCATCAGGCTCAGCATCTGCTTTGATAGTCTGAAGGGCAGAGGCTTTCAGAGGCCCTCTGTGGTAGGTTCCTAGGTTGTTTCCTGTTTTCTTCTTCTTCTGATGTCCATCCTCTTTGCCTTTCTGGATGGGGTTTGGACGTTTTAGTTAGGGTCCTCTCTCTTGCTTAGTTTCTTTAGATGCACAGGTTTTAGTGGGTTTGTCCTATGTTGTATGTCTATATGAGTGAGTATATACCATGTGTGTCTTTTTGCTTCTGAGACAACTCACTCAGGATGATCCTTTCCAGATCCCACCATTTACCTGCAAATTTCATGATTTCCTTATTTTTCATTGCTGAGTAATATTCCATTGTGTAGATGTACCACAATTTCTGCATCCATTCTTCAGTTGAGGGGCATCTGGGTTGTTTCCAGCTTCTGGCTATTATAAATAAAGCTGCTACAAACATGGTTGAGCAAATGTCCTTTTTGTGTACTTGAGCCTCTTTTGGATATATGCCCAGTAGTGGTATGGCTGGATCTTGAGGAAGCGCTATTCCTAGTTGTCTGAGAAAGCGCCAGATTGATTTCCAGAGTGGTTGTACAAGTTTACATTCCCACCAGCAGTGGAGAAGGGTTCCCCTTTCTCCACAACCTCTCCAGCATGTGTTGTCACTTGAGTTTTTGATTTTGGCCATTCTCATGGGTGTAAGGTGAAATCTCAGGGTTGTTTTGATTTGCATTTCCCTAATGGCTAATGAGGTTGAGCATTTCTTTAAGTGCTTCTCTGCCATTCGGTATTCCTCTACAGAGAATTCTCTGTTTAGCTCTGTTCCCCATTTTTTAAGTGGATTACTTGGTTTGCTGCTTTTCAGCTTCTTTAGTTCTTTATATATACTGGATATGAGTCCTCTGTCAGATAAAGGGTTGGTGAAGATTCTTTCCCAATCTGTAGGTGGTCGCTTTGTTTTGATGACGGTGTCCTTTGCTTTACAGAAGCTTTTCAGTTTCATGAGGTCCCATTTATTGGTTGTTGCTCTTAGAGCCTGTGCTGTTGGTGTTCTGTTCAGGAAGTTTCCCCCTATACCAATGAGTTCTACGGTATTTCCCACTTTTTTTTCAAGCCGATTTAATGTGTCTGGTTTTATGTTGAGGTCTTTGATCCACTTGGACTTCAGTTTTGTGCAGGGTGACAAGTATGGATCTATTTTCACTTTTCTACATGTAGACATCCAGTTAGACCAGCACCATTTGTTGAAGATGCTATCTTTTTTTCCATTGTATGGTTTTGGCGTCTTTGTCAAAGATCAGGTGTCCATAAGTGTGTGGGTTTATTTCTGGGTCCTCCGTTCGGTTCCATTGATCCACCATTCTGTTTCTATGCCAGTACCATGCAGTTTTTAAAACTGTTGCTCTATAGTACAACTTAAGATCAGGGATGGAGATACCTCCAGAAGATCTTTTATTGTAGAGGATTGTTTTAGCAATTCTGGGTTTCTTGTTATTCCATATGAAGTTGAGAATTTTCCTTTCCAGGTCTGTAAAGAATTGTGTTGGTAATTTGATGGGCATTGCATTGAATCTGTAGATTGCTTTTGGTAAGATGGCCATTTTTACTATGTTAATCCTACCAAGCCATGAGCATGGGAGATCTTTCCATCTTCTCATATCTTCTTCTAATTCTTTCTTCAGAGATTTGAAATTTTTTTCATACAAGTCTTTGACTTCCTTGGTTAGGGTTACTCCGAGGTACCTTATGTCATTTGTGGCTATTGTGAAGGGTGTTGTTTCCTTAATTTCTTTCTCAGCCCTTTTGTCTTTTGTATACAGGAGGGCTACTGATTTGTTTGAGTTAATTTTGTATCCTGCCACTTTGCTGAAGGTGTTTATCAGCTGTAGGAGTTCCCTGGTAGAGTTTTTGGGGTCACTCACGTATACTATCATATCATCTGCAAATAGTGATAATTTGACTTCTTCCTTTCCAATTTGTATCCCCTTGATCTCCTTCAACTGTCTTATTGCTCTAGCAAGGACTTCCAACACTATGTTGAAGAGATATGGAGAGAGTGGGCAGCCTTGTCTTGTCCCTGATTTCAGTGGGATTGCTTTAAGTTTCTCTCCATTCAGTTTGATGTTGGCTATAGGCTTGCTGTATATCGCCTTTACTATGTTTAGATATGTGCCTTGTATCCCTGATCTCTCCAGTACTTTGAACATGAATGGATGTTGGATTTTGTCAAAGGCTTTTTCAGCATCTAGGGAGATTATCATGTGGTTTTTTTCTTTCAGTTTGTTAATATGGTGGATCACATTGATGGATTTCCGTATATTGAACCACCCCTGCATACCTGGGATGAAGCCTACTTGGTCATAGTGGATAATATCTTTGATGTGTTCTTGGATTCGGTTTGCAAGTATTTTATTAAGTATTTTTGCATCAATGTTCATAAGGGAGATTGGCCGGAAATTCTCTTTCTTTGTTGAGTCTTTGTGAGGTTTAGGTACCAAGGTGACTGTGGCTTCATAGAATGAATTTGGTAATATTCCTTCTGTTTCTATTTTGTGGAATAGTTTGAAGAGAATTGGTGTTAGCTCTTCTTTGAAGGCCTGGTAGAATTCTGCGCTGAAGCCATCTGGTCCTGGGCTTTTTTTGGATGGGAGACTTTTGATGACCGCTTCTATTTCTTTGGGGGATATAGGTCTATTTAGTTGATTTACCTGGTCCTGGTTCAGCTTTGGTAAGTCAAATCGATCAAGAAAATTGTCCATTTCATTTAGATTTTCAAATTTTGTGGCATATAGACTTTTGAAGTAAGTCCTAATGATTGTTTGGATTTCCTCAGTGTCTGTAGTTATATCCCCCTTTTCATTTCTGATTTTGTTGATTTGGGTGGTGTCTCTCTGCCTTTTAGTTAGCCTGGCTAAGGGTTTGTCGATCTTGTTGATTTTCTCAAAGAACCAGCTCTTGGTTTCATTGATTCTTTGAATTGTTTTATTTGTTTCCAATTGATTGATTTCAGCCCTGAGTTTGATTATTTCCAGCCGTCTACTCCTTCTTGGTGTGTCTGCTTCTTCTTTTTCTAGGGTTTTTAAGTGAGCCATTAGGGTGCTTGAATGAGCTGTCTCGAATTTCTTTTTGAAGGCACTTAGTGCTATGAACTTTCCTCTTAGCACTGCTTTCATTGTGTCCCACAAGTTCGGGTATGTTGTGTCTTCATTTTCATTGATTTCTAGAAAGACTTTAATTTCTTTCTTTATTTCTTCCCTGACCCAGCTGTCATTTAGTAACAAGTTGTTCAGTTTCCATGTGTGTGTAGGCTTTTTGTTATTTCTGTTATTGTTGAGGTCCAGCTTTATTCCATGGTGATCAGACAAGATACATGGGATTATTTCAATCTTCTTGTATTTGTTGAGACTTGCTTTGTGACCCACTATGTGGTCTATTTTGGAGAAGGTTCCATGAGGTGCTGAGAAGAAGGTAAATTCTTTTGTGTTTGGGTGTAAAGTTCTGTAAATGTCTGTTAGGTCCATTTGATTCATGACCTCTGTCAGAGACATTGTTTCTTTGTTTAATTTCTGTTTGGTTGACCTGTCCTTTGTTGAGAGTGGGGTGTTGAAGTCTCCCACTATTAATGTGTGTGGATCTATATGTGCTTTAAATTTTATCAATGTTTCTTTCACAAATGTGGGTGCCCTTGTATTTGGGGCATATATGTTCAGGATTGTGATGTCTTCCTGGTGGAATTTTCCCTTGATGAGTATGAAGTGTCCTTCCCCATCTCTTTTGATTAATTTTGGTTGAAAGTCTATTTTATCAGATATTAGAATGGCTACTCCTGCTTGCTTCTTGGGTCCGTTTGCTTGGAAAGTCGTCTTCCAACCCTTTACCCTCAGGTAATGTCTATCTTTGTGTCTTAGGTGTGTTTCTTGTATGCAACAGATTGCTGGGTTTTGTTTACGTATCCATTCTGTTAATCTGTGTCTTTTTATTGGAGAGTTGAGTCCATTGATGTTGAGAGAGATTAATGACCAGTGGCTGTTAGATCTCTTGATTTTGATGTTGGCTGTGGTCATCAGGTTGTGTGCTTGGTTGCTTTTTGTTTTACTGAAGTGAGGTTATTTATTTCCTGTGTTTTCTTGAATGTAGCTAGCTTTCTTGGGTTGTATTTTCCCTTCCAGTGTCTTCTGTAATGCTGGATTTGTTTGTAGGTATTGTTGAAATTTGTTTTTGTCATTGAATATCTTGTTTTCTCCATCTATGAGGACTGAGAGTTTTGCTGGGTATAGTAGCCTGGGCTGACATCTGTGTTCTCTTAGGGTCTGCATGATATCTGTCCAGGCCCTTCTGGCTTTCATAGTCTCTGTTGAAAAGTCAGGTGTGATTCTAATGGGTTTGCCATTATATGTTACTTGGCCTTTTTCCCTTGCAGCTTTTAGTATTTTTTCTTTGTTCTGTATACTTACTGTTTTGATTATTATGTGGCGGGAGGATTTTCTTTTCTGGTCAAATTTGCTGGGTGTTCTGTAGGCCTCATGTATTCTAATTGGCCTCTCCTTTAGCTTGGGGAAATTTTCTTCAATGATTTTGTTGAAAATATTTTCTGGGCCTTGGAGAAGGGAGTCTTCTTTTTCCTCTATACCTATTATTCTTAGGTTTTGTCTTTTCATATTGTCTTGTATTTCTTGGACGGTCTGTGTCAGGAATTTTTCAGATTTAACATTTTCTTTGACAGATACATCGATTTCTTCCATTGTATCTTCTACACCTGAGATTCTTTCTTCCATCTCTTGTAGTCTGTTGGTTATGCTTACCTCTGTAGTTCCTGTTTTCTTCCCTAGATTCTTCCTTTCCATTATTTCTTCCATTTGTGTTTTCTTTAATTTTTCCAATTCTATCTTCAGGTCTTGAGTTGTTTTGTTTACTTCCTTCACCTGTCTGATTGTACTTTCCTGTTTTTCTTTTAGTTCCTTCAACTCTGTTTCTTTCATTTCCTTCAGTGTTTTAAGCATTTCCTTTCTAAAGGCCATAAACTGTTTGGCTGCAGCTTCCTCTATTTCTTTACGGATGGCAATATTCTGTTTGAGTTTATCTTCCTCTATGTCTTTACGAATCTTATTTGTTTCCTCTGTTATCATCTTCATGAGCATACTTGTTAGGTCATCTTCTTGGATTTCAGTTATGGTGGGGTGTCCAGGGCTACTTGCCCCTGGGTAACTGGGTTCTGGAGATGCCATATTGCTCTGTCTTTTGTTGCTTGAGCTTTTACGCTGGCCTCTACCCATTGTGTTATCTTAGGAGTTTGGGGTTATTTTCTGGTGGTTCCTGGGGATCCTGTGGTGGAGAGAATCCCCTTTGCAGAAAGCTGGATTTTCCTGAAGGATGTCTTCTCAGCTTTTTGGGTATAGTCCCTGGATGGCTGGTGTTTTTTCAGGAGTTGCTCACCTCAGGGATATAGACCTGAGTGGTAACTGTGGTCTTTGTTAGTCGAGAGGGTTCTCCTCTCACCCAGGGAAGTCCTGAGGGCAGCTGCCCTGTTTCTGGGTTTCTTGTTGCAAATTTAATGATCAGCTGCTGTGACCCAGTTGGACATCAGGTGCGCCTGAACTGTTTGTGCTTGTGTCTGGAGCACAGCTGAGTGCTGGCGCCTCGGCCCCACTAGACTACTAGACTTTTTCTAGGGAAGGATTGGGTGATTTAGATCAGTACAGTTTCCTTCCTTCCCCGTGGATTCTCTGGAGACACGGACTCCTAGTGTCTTTTTTTGCCCTGGTGCACAGTGCTCAGTGTCCGCCAGCTGGCTGGCCACAGAAATTTGCCTGTGCCTGGAGCACAGCTGTGTGATGGCGGCTCAGTCTCTGCCAGCTGTCTGGTGCGCAGAAACTGCCTGTGTCTGCCTTTGTGGCTTTTGGGAGTCTGAGTGGCTCCCTAAGCTGGGTAATTTTCCGGGGACCTTTTCAGGTTGGGGGTGAGCTGAGTGCTCTGAGCTCAGACCCGCCGTTTCTATCTCTGGTGGCGAATCAGGCGCGCAGGCAGGCAGGGCTCTGTGCCGGAACCTGGGTCCCCGGCTCTGGCTCCGGGCTGGCTCCTGGGGTGCCCGTGGAACCCGCCCGAGTCTTTTCCAGGGGATGTCTGGATGACCTAAGGCCGGTCCCAATCGTTTCCTGTACCCTGGGGTTATCTCTCGACTGAAAATTCCAGTCTCTGATAGTGTGGTGCCCAAGGTTCAGTCTGGGACCGTGACCAGAGACACTGGCTTGTGGCTCTGGGTTGGGGCTGGGGCTGGCGGCCGGCAGCCAAGCGTCTGGCGGAACCGGGATCTCTTCCGCGGTTTAGCTGGGTGAGTTAAAAGCTGGTTGAATCCCCCACCGTGGGGTATCCTCTCACCTGGGAAACACAATGACTGTGTTTTATGGCCGAGAGTTCTGATTGCTGTTCACTGTGCTGATCCTGCTGTGCTGCTGCTCAGAATGAGAGTCCTCCCGGCGCCGCCATCTTGCCCCTCCTCCTCTTTTTGTTTTAAATGGAGTGTCCTATCCTTTAGAGAAGGTTTTCAGTTTCATGAGGTCCCCTTTACTGATTGTTGCTCTTAGAGCCTGTGCTATTGGTGTTCTGTTCAGGAAGTTGTCTCCTGTGACAATGAGTTCAAGATTCTTCCCCATTTTAATATTAACAATTTAATATGTCTGGTTTTACATTGAGGTCTTTGATCCACTTGGACTTTAGTTTTGTGTAGGGTAATTAATATGGAACATCTTGCATTTTTCTACTTGTAGACATCCAGTTAGACCAGCACCATTTGTTGAAAATGGTATCTTTTTTCTCTTGTATGGTTTTGGCATATTTCTCAAAACTTGGGTATCCATAAGTTTGTCTTCTATTTGGTTCCATTGAATTACCGTTCTGTTTTTATGCCAGTACCATGCACTTCTTATTACTGTTGCTCTATAATCCACCATGAGATCAGGTATGGAGATACACTTTCAAAATGTCTTTTATTTTAAAGGATTGTTTTAGCAATTCTGGAGTTTTTGTTTTTCCATATGAAGTTGAGGATTTTTCTTTCAAGGTTTGTAAAGAATTGTGTTGGTAATTTGATGGGAATTGCATTGTATCTGTAGATGGCTTTGGTAAGATGTCCATTTTTACAATGCTGATCTTGCCAAGCCATGAGCATGAGAGATCTTTCTATTTTCTGATATCTTCTTCTAATTTTTTTTCTCCCAAAACTTAAAAGTATTTTCATGCAAATCCTTGACTTGCTTGCTTAGGATTACCGGGAGGCACTTTATGTCTTTGACTGAATACAAGAACACACCAAAGTTATCCACTATGACCAAGTAGGCTTCATCCCAGGTATACAGGGGTGGTTCAATATATGGTAATTCTTCAATGTTATCCACCATATTAAAGAAATTGAAAGAAAAAAAAACACATTATAATCTCCTTAGATCCAGAAAAAGCATTTGACAAAATCCAACATCCATTCATGTTTAAAGTATTGGTGAGATCTGGGATACAAGGCACATATCTAAATATAGTAAAGGAATATACAGGAAGCCTATAGCCAACATAAAAATAAACAGAGAGAAAAATTAAAGCAATTCCACTAAAATCAGGGCCAAGGCATGGTTACCCACTCTCTCCATATCTCTTCAACATAGTTGTGGAAGTCCTTTCTTCAGAAATAAGATAATTGAAGGAGATTAAGTGGCTACAAGTTGGAAAGGAAGAAGTCAAAGTATCACTATCAGCACATGATATGATAGTATTCCTGAGTGACCCCAAATATTCTACCAGGAAAATCATGTAGCTGACAAACATCTTCACCAAACTGGCTGGACAAAAAATTATCTCAAAAAATCAGTAGCCCTCTTATATAGAAAATCAATAGGGCTGAAAAAGACATTAGGGAAACAAAAGGAATTTATCTAACCTTGCCTTAACTCCTAACCCTTCCTAGACATTTCCTCACTGGGGACTCCACTTGTACATAGATGGGCTTTGAGGGGACATTGCAATTCAAATTACCAGGAAATAGAAGAAGATGGAGGGAAATCTAGGCTAAAAGAATATTGTTATCCTGAAAGTTTGTAATTCAATACAATGATTAAAATCCCAGCAACTTCCAAAGACTAAAGACAGTAGTGACAATCTCCTTTAGGAAAAAGTAGACTATTTCCATTTCGAGAAATTATTCAGCTAAAAAAATGACAACAAGATATTTTCAGGCAAATGAATAGAAAAAGGAAAAAAATCATCCTGGATGAAGTAACTAAAATGCAGAAAGAAAAATATGGTATATATTTATTTATTAGGAGGTCTCCTAATAGTGGGTTATTAAGTTTCATTAGGCCATATTTTCTGAATAAAGCATATTTTCTTTTACTTGGTGGAATGTATGGCAGTTCATTGAGTTGTTGTGCCATGGCATCCTATGGAAATTGTCAATTCAGGCTGCTGTTATTTAAATATGCTGATCTCTCCAAAAACTGATAAATCAGTGCCATGTTCTTGGATACACAAAGATGCATTCTTCTACATCAAATGGGATTGCATACAGAGCCACAGACTGATATTATGCAGAGAGAGACCTTAAAATACGCAGCTCTAAATGGAATTTCCTTGTGCAATTCCACCTTCCCTCAGTTCTCTGCTAATCCTTGGGGAAAGGAAGAAGGAAGAGTGTTATAAATGGATGGAATTGAGGAAACACGGAGAACAATGCTCTGAGACTCAGGTCAAGGAGGAACATGATAAAGCTAGACATGATGGGACCTGATAAGCTAGAGTCAGATAGAAGGGTGAGGGAGACCTCCTCTATCAGGGTACTAGAAAATGGCATAGGGATAGAAAAAGGAGGGTGGGTAGGACTGGAAGAAGAAGAGGAAGAGATCATTGGAGGAGATTCAAAGTAAACAAATCATAATAAATAAATACATAAGAAAATCTGTGTACAAGGTGATGAAGTATAATCTCTTCAGGACTGATGGCCTCTTCTTGGTGGTGGTGCCAGCGTGTTCCAATGATGAACTCAGTTTTCTATAAGGAACTTGGCACTGAGATTCTATCATGTTCCAATGTGTATATGAACAACACTTACCTCAATTTATGTATTTTGAAGAAATAAAAAATAAGTGACACATAGGTAGGAATTTGAAACTGCAATCAATGGAAAAAAGTGTAATGTATATTATATGAAATTCCCACATAATCAATAAAAATAATACATTGACAACTTTTACAATGAATTTTAATATGGAGAAATGATTCCCATAAAGGAGGACAGAGTTTGACTCTGTGAGGCATTCTTTTCAGGAACTCATTATGTATAAAAGAATCCTTGCCATGAACTAGTGGTTACCCAGCTATATCAGACCCCATGAGCTCAGATGCCACCTCTGAACAAGGAATCCTGGCAGTAACACTAAATTTAGAGGGTTTGGTCTGGATGACCAAAGCTGGTAACACAGCTGCTCTTACCCTAGGCATGTAACACCTACTTATTTCACTGTCCTGATGGCCCAGTTTTAACTGTAAAATCCAGGACCAGGATACTTACTCACTGATCTCTGAGGAGGATACAGCTGCCCTTCCAGGCAGGTCAGCCAAGGGAAACCTGTTCATAGAGGTTTGCCAACACTAGTGTGGAAGAACACCAGCTGTCATATAATATCTTGCCCTTTTACAGACACCAATCTTTTTCTGTTTCAGCCAAACAAGTCCTAGGAATTATCAGGAGTCTTTATACCCTAGGGAATCCTAGACCTTGCCAGTCTATTATATGAGTAAGAATGTGATGGTCCATTTAGTGAGTACAGGAGCAACTGCACAGTTCAAAGTCACAACCTAGGAAATTTCAGATCCAAGAAAATAGTAGAACACCACCTTTTCATATGGTACATGTCCCTTAATCCCAATTCACAATTTGAAGCTTCCCTATATAGGAAGCTGTCCAATTAAACAAACTAAGATTAAAGTCATTTCCTAACTGACATTGTTACAGAAATAATCACAAGTAAAGATGTGGGATGTGGATAAAGGGATGAGGTAAAGGCTTGTTGGGTTTCACAAGAAAAAGTCACTTGTGCACAGCATCAGAAATACTGGATACTGAGGAAAGTTTGTTTACACATTTCCATGGAAAACTCAAGATTCTATCAGGTGCTGATTTGCTTCAAGAGAGAATGATATCATGCAACAGGTGAAAGCCAGTAAGAGTTTCAGGAGTCTGTTATTAAAAGGGCCAAGTTGACATCTGCCTGAGAGAAAGCCTGAGCAGCCATACATGCCTCAATCTGGGCAGCTGAAAGCACACAACCCAGAAATGACTGTTCCTGTCTCCAAGACTCTTAGTTCAGGAGAAGTGTCCCATATTTCTTTCAAGTGGACATTAATAAATTCACATGACTTTCACATTATCACAAATTACATTATTATTAGTTAAATGCACAGATATGTCCTCAGTCAGTGAATTACTTACTGTGAAAACACTCCTTGAACAAGGCAAATCTCTGAACAAAAAGTATGTAGTTAGGACCTTGCTAATATTTTTACAGAGACCATCCAGGATACCATGTCAGCAAGCAGTCATCCTGTTGTAGTACTTCAGCAGAATTTAGAGATTTTCATAATGAATCACAAGAGGCAGACAGGGAGAGGGGGACAGAGAGGCTAAATGAGAAAGAGGTATAGAGAAACATTCAAAAGTAGAGAGACTGAGACCAACAGAAACAAAGATATAAACTGACAGAGATTGAGAGACAGAGACTCCATTCTTTCTGGTCACTTTAATTGGTATATCAACTTCAAAGCATACCTCCTTTTATATAATCCCAAAATATATATTTTTAATTTTTTAAAGTTTTTAATAATTATTCTTTATTAACTTTGTATCACCCCATAAGATCCCCCTTTTCCCCTTGCAATCCCACCTTCTCTCCCCTTTCTCCACATATACCCTTCCCCAAGTCCACTGACAGGGGAGTTTTTCTTTTCTTTCCTTCTGATGCTACTCTATCAGCTCTCATCAGGAGTGGCTACATTGTTTTCCTCTGTGGCCTGGTAAGGCTGTTCTCCCCCTTCAGGGGTAGGTGATCAAAGAGTAGGCCAATCAGTTCATGTCAGAGGCAGTTGTGCTACCATTTCTATGGAAGCCCCTTGGATACTGAACTTCCATGGCCTAAATCTGTGCAGGGGTTCTAGATTATCTAGATGTATGGTACTTGGTTGGAGTATGTGTCACAGGGAAGAATCCTGTTCTCAGATTTTTTTGGTACTGTTGCTCTCTTTGTGGAGCTCCTGCCCTCTCCATATCTTACTATTTCCAACTTCTTTCATTAGATTCCATGCATTTTGCCCAAAAAGTTGGCCATAAGTGTCAGCATCTGCTTTGATGTTCTGCATGGCAGACCCTTTTAGCGCCCTCTTTGCAGGCTTCTAACTTGTTCTGTTTTTTCCTTCTTCTGATGTCCATCCTTTTTGCTTTCAGGATGGGAATTGAGCATTTTAGCCAGAGTCCTCCCTCTTGGATAGTTTCTTTAGCTGTACAGATTTTAGTAGATTTATCTTATATTACATACCTGTTAGTGAGTATATGCCATGTGTGTCTTTCTGCTTCAGGAATAGCTCACTCAGGATGATCTTTTCCTATTTCCACCATTTACCTGCAAATCTCATGATTTTCTTGTTTTATATTGCTGAGTATTATTCCATTGTAGAGATGTACCACAATTTCTGTATCCATTTGGAAGTTGGTTGCATCTGGGTTGTTTCCAGCTTCTGGCTATTACAAATAAAGCTGCTACAAACATGGTTGAGTAAATGTCCTTATTGTGCACATGAGCCTCTTTTGGATATATGGCTACAAGAGGTAAAGCTAGATCTTGAGGAAGTGCTATTCCTAGTTGTACGAGAAAACATCAGACTGATTTCCAGAGTGCTTGTATAAGTTTACCTTCCTACCAGCAGTGGAGGATGGTTCCCCTTTGTCCACAACCTCTTCAAGTGTTGTCACTTGAGTGTTTTTTTTTTTTTTTTTTTTTTTTTGTTTTTTTTTTTTTTTTTATCTTGGCCATTCTGATGGGAGTAAGGTAAAATCTCAGGGTATTTTTGTTTTGCATTCCTCTGATGGCTAACAATGTGGAACAATTTTTTAAAAGTGTTTCTCTGCAATTCTATATTCCTCTATGGAGTATTTTCTGTTTATCTCTGCTCCCCATTATTTAATTAGATTACGTGATTTGTGCTTTTCAACTCCTTTAGTTCTTTACATATACTGTATATTACCCCCCTGTCACACAGAGGCTTGGTGAAGGTTCTTTCCCAATCTCTAGACATTCATTTTGTTTTGATGACAATGTCCTTTCCTTTATAGAAACTTTTCATTTTTATGACATGTCATTTACTGATTGTTGCTCTTAGAGCCGGTGCTGTTGGTGTTCTGTTCAGGAGGTTGTCTTCTGTGCCAATGAGTTCAAGGCTCTTCCCCACCCTTTCTTCTAAACCATTTAATATGTCTGATTTTACATTGAGATATTTGATCCACTTGGACTTTAGTTTTCTGCAAGGTTATAAGTATGGATCTATTTGCATTTTTCTACATTTAGACATCCAGCTAGTCCAGCATATTTATTGAAGATGCTCTCTTTTTTCTATTGTATGATTTTGGCATCTTTTTCAAAACTCAGGTGTCCTGAAGTGGGTGGGTTTATGTCTGGGTCTTCTATCTGGTTCCATTACTCCACCATTCTCTCTATGCCAGTACCATGCAGTTTTTATTAATTTTTCTCTATAATATTGCTTGAGATCAGGGATGGAGATACCTCCAGAAGATCTTTTCTTGTAGAGAATTATTTTAGCAATTCGGGTTTCTTGGTTTTCGGTATCAAGTTGAGAATTTTTCTTTCAACGTCTTTAAAGAATTGTGTTTGTAATTTGATGGGATTTGCAAGGAATCTCTATATTGCTTTTTGTAATATGGCCATTTTCAAAATGTTAACCTTGCCAAGCCATGAGCATGTGAGATCTTGGGATCTTCCCATTTACGGATATCTTCTTCTATTTTTTTTCTCCAGAGACTTGAAATTTTTTCATACAAGTCTTTGACTTGCTTGGTTAGGGTCACATAACGGTACTTTATGTCTTTTACTGAATACAAGAATACATCAAAGATATCATCCACTATGAACAAGTAGGCTTCATCCCAGGTATTCAGGGGTGGTTCAATATATGGTAATTCTTCAATGTGATCCACCATATGTAAAAAATTGAAAGAAAAAAAAAACACATGATAATCTCCTTAGATCCAGAAAAAGCTTTGACAAAATCCAACATCCATTCATGTTTAAAATGTTGGTGAGATCAGGGATACAAGGCACATATATATAGTAAAGGCAATATAGCAAGCCTATAGCCAACATCAAAATAAACAGAGAGAAAAATTAAAGCAATTCCACTAAATTCAGGGACAAGGCATGGTTTCCCACTCTCTCCATATCTCTTCAACATAGTTGTGGAAGTCCTTTCTTCAGCAGTAAGACAATTGAAGGAGCTTAAGTGGCTACAAATTGGAAAGGAAGAAGTCAAAGTATCACTATTAGCAGATATGACAGTATTCCTGAGTGACCCCAAAAATTCTACCAGAGAAATCCTACACCTGATAAACACTTTCACCAAAGTGCCTGAATACAAAATTAACACACACACAGAAAAAAATACAAAATAAACCATAGCTCAACTGTATAGAAAAGATAAAAGGGCTAAGGAAGAAATTAGGGAAACAAAAGGAAGTATATTATCCAACAAGGCTATCCTTTTAACCCTAACTAGACATTTCCTCACTGGGGACTCCACTTGTAAATAGATGGGCTTCAAGGGGGCATTGCAATTCAAATCACCAGGAAATAGAAGATGGAGGGAATGCTAGGTAAAAGAATACTGTTTTCCTGAAAGTTTGTCATTCAATACAATGATTAAAATCCTAGCAACTTTCAAAGACTAAAGAACATGACTGACAATCTCCTTCAGGTAAATGTGGAATATTTCCACAATAGAGTATTCTTCAGCTAAGAAAATGACAATAAATAGTAAATGGATGGAACCAGAAAAAATCATCCTGGTGAAGTAACTAAAATTCAGAAAGAAAAATATGGTATATATTCACTTATTAAGAGGTCTCCTAATATTGGGGGATTAAGTTTAAATAGGCCATCTATTTTGACCAGACCAGTCTTCTACTAGGAGGAATAGATGAGAGTTAATTAAGTTGTTGTGCTAAGGCATCCTATGGAAATGGTCAAGCACCTAGGCTGTTCTTATTAAAATATGTTGCTCTTTGCCCTCAACTGATAGATCAATGCCATGTTCTTGCATGCACAACGTGCTTCCTTCTACATCAAAAAAAGATTGCCTACAGATACCCACAGTCCAATATTTTGCAGAAAGACCTTATAACACCCAACTCTGAAATGGATTTCCCTGTGAATTCTACACTCCCTTAGTTCTCTGCTAAGCATGCAGGAGTGTAGGAAGCAAGAGTGTCATAAGTAGTTGGAATTTAGGACACAAGGAGAATCAGGCTGCAAAGGAAGATGATACAGTCAACCTTGATGAGATCTGATAAGCTAGGATCAGAGAGAAGGTTAAAGAGGATCTCCCCTATTAGGGAACTAGAAAAATGGCATAGGGATAGAAGAGGGAGGGTGGTTGGTACTGGACAGAGAAGAGGGAAAGGGAAGTACAGGGGATACAAAGTGATCAAATCACAATAAATAATTACATAAGAAAATCTGTGAATAGAGTGATGAAGTATAGACCTCTTCAGGACTGATGGCTTCTTCTTGGTGGTGGTGCCAGTGTGCAACAATGATGAACTGTTTTCTTTAATGGACTTGACATTGAGATTCTGATCATGTTACAATGAGTATATGAACAACACTTATTTCAAATGACGAGTTTAAATTTTGTGTGTGTGTGTGTGTGTGTGTGTGTGTGTGACACATAGGTAAGAATTTGAACCTGGGAGCAATGAAAAAATGAGTGTAATAAATGTAATATGAAATTTCCACATAATTAATAAAAATAATATGTTGACAATTTTTAAAATGACTTTTAACATGGAGAAAAGATTCCCATATACAAGGGTAGAGATTGATTGTGTAAGGCATGCTTTCCAGAAACTCATTTTGTTGCAGAAAATTCTTGCCATGAACTAGTGGTTACCTAGCCATGTCAGAACCCTTGAGCTCAGGTGGAACCTCTGAACAAGTAATCCTGACACTAACACTACTTGTAGAGGGTTTGTCTGGAGAGCCACAGCTGCTCTTATATATCCTAGGCATATAACACTGACCCATTTCTCTGTCCTGATGGCCCAGTTGTCACTCTAAACTCCATGACCAGGAAACTTGTTCAGTGATCACCAAGGCAATCCTTCTCACAGAGGGTTGCTAACACTAGTGTGGAACAACACCAGATATATTTTTTTTTTTAATTTTCCTCAGTTCTCCTTTTACACTAATGGATCTTTCTCTGTTTCAGCCAAAACAGTCCCAGGAATTACCTGGTTTCCTTCTCTTTTCCCTGCTCTTAAGACTCAATACCACAGGGAACCCTAGACCATGCCAGCCAATTATATAAGTCAGAATGTGAAGGTCCATTTAGTGACTATGGGAGTAACTGCACACTTCAAAGTCACAACCTAGGAAATTTCAGATCTAATACCACAGTAGGAGACCACCTTCTCATTCCATACCTTTCCCTTTATCCCTTTGAAGCTGCTCTACCTAGGAATCTGTCCAATTAAATAAACATTAAAGATTCATTTCCTATCTGACACTGACACACAGGTAAACAGGAGTAAATGTGTGGGAACTGTATAAAGGAATGAGATAAAGGCTTGCTGGGTTTTAGAAGAGTCAAGCGTGCACAGTATCAGACATACTGGACACAGAGGAAAGTTTGTTTACTCATCTATAAGGAAAATTCAAGATTCTCATGGGTACTAATTGGCTGAGAGGGAGAATGATGCCATGCAAAAGGTGAAATCCAGGAAGAGTTTCAGGAGCCAGTTAGTAAAAGGGCCAAGTTGACATCCTACTTGAGAGAAAGGCTGAGCAACCCTACATGCCTCAATCTGGGCAGCTTAAAGCACACAACCCAGAAATGTCAGTTCCTGTGTCCAAGACTCTTAGTTCAGGAAAAGTGTCACATATTTCTCTCAAGTGTTCTTTAATAAGTTCACCTGTCCTTGACATGTGAATTTCACATTATCACAGATTCCATTATTATTTGTTAAATGCACATATATGTCCTCAGTCAGTGAATTAATTACTGTGAAAATATTCCCTGACCAAGGCAACTCTGAACAAATAGCATTTATTTAAGACCTTGTTTATATTTATACAAAGACCAACCCTGATGTCATGTCAGCAAGCAGTCATGGTTTTGTAGCATTAAGCAGAAGAGTGAGATAGTCATACTGAATCACAAGTGGCAGACTGAGAGAGGGGGACTGAGAGACAGAGAGAAAATCTAGACAAATAGAGAGACCAAAACCAACAGGAACCACTGTATAAAAAAGTGACAGAGACTGAGAGATAGACTTCATTCAGTGTGGTCAGTGCCTTTTGCATATCATCCTCAAAGCATACCCTCCTACAATATAACTCCAATACCTTACAAGGCCATACTTCCTCACCCTTCACAGCTATTTCCTTACTGGGGACTCCACAAGGAAAAAGGTGAGCTTCAAGGGGACATTGTAATTCAAATCGCCAGGAAGTAGAAGAAGATGGAGGGACTTCTAGGCTAAAAGAATATAGTTATCCTGATGGTTTGTCATTCAATACAATGAGTAAAGTACCGACAACTTAAAGGATTAAAGAACAGGACTAACAAACTCCTGTGGGGAAAACGTGGAATATTTCCATGATGAAGTATGATTCAGCTAAGAAAATGACATCATGATATTTTCAGGCAAATGGGTGGTACCAGAAAAAAAATCATTTTGTGTTAAGTAACTAAGTTGCAGACGGACAAATATGGTATGTATTCACTTATTAGGCTGTCTCCCAATAGTGGGGTTTAAAGATCCAATAGGCCATCTATTGTGACCAAATTAGGAGAATTGGGTGGCAGTTAATTGAGTTGTTGGACCAGAGCATTTCATGGAAATTTTCAAGCAACGTAGGGTGTTTTTACAAAAATATATTGCTCTCTGCCCTCATCTGATAGATCACTGCCATGTTCTTGTATCTACTGAGATACTTCTTTCTACATCACATGGGATTGGATACAGAAAGAGACAGTCTGATAATATTCAGAGAGACCTTAAGAACCCTAGCACTGAGTGGGATTGACCTATGAAATTCTCCCTTTCCTTAAAGCTCAGGAAAGTCTGCAAGAGACGAGGCAGGAAGAGTATCATAAGTAGAGGGAATTGAGGATACAAGGAGAACAATGCCCTGGGAATAAGGCTGCAAAGGTAAAGATGCCACCAGCCTTGATGAGACCTGATAAGCTAGGGTCAGATAGGATGGGGAAGAGGATATCCACTGTCAGAGAACTAGAGAAAGGGTATAGGGGTATAAGAAGGAGGGTAGGTAGTAATGGGAATAAGAAGGGGGAAGCACAGAGGATACAAAGTGAACAAATCATAATAAATATGTCCATAAAAAAAAAAACAGTGATCAAGGTGATGAAGTATCAAGGCTGTGAGCTCTTCAAGACTGATGGATTGTTTTGGGGGATGGTACCAGGTTTCCGCAAGGATGAACTCAGTTTTTTTTAGGGGACTTGGTACTGAGACTGTGATCATGTTCCACTGAATATATGAACAACACATACTTCAGCTGATGTATTTTAAAGAAAATATAATTTAATGTGACACATGGGTAGGAAAAGTAGTGTAATGTATATTATATGATGTTCCCACATATTCAATAAAACTAAAGTGTTGACAAATTTTACAATGACTTTTAAGATGGAAAAAAGATTCCACTAGAGGAAGGCATTTTTTTACTATGTAAGACATGTTTTCTAGGAACTCATTATGTAGCAGAGAACACTTGCCATGAACTAGTGGTTACCCAGCTACCTCAGACTCCATGAGCTCAGGTGCACCACTGAGCAAACATTCCTGGCACGAACGCTGTGATTGGAGTGTTTGTCTGGAGGAAAACAGCAGGAAACACAGCTGCTCTTGATTTCTAGGCATATAACAAGGACCCAATTGTACTGCAAGCCAGGACCAGGAGGGTTCCTCTCCGACCACTCAGTATAACACAGCTGCCAATCCACCCAGATCAGCCAAGGCAACCCTGCTCTTAGAGATTTGGCAACACTAATGTGGAACAATACTACCTGTCCAATAATATCTTGCCCTTCAGTTCTCCTTTAACACTGACAGATATTTCACTGTTTCAATGAACAAGTCCCAGGAATTGTCTGTTTTCCTTCTCTTTCCCTGCTCTTAAAGGCTCAATACCGCAGGGAAGCTTATCCCCGCCAGGCTATTTTATCAAGATGAATGTGAAGGTACACTTGGTGAGTACAGGAGTCACTGCACAGTTCAAACTCAAAACCTAGGAAATTTCAGATTGAAAACCACAGAAGGAGACCACCTTGTCATTTGGGACATTCACCTTATCCCAAATCACATTGAAGTTTCCATACTTAGGAAAGTATCCATGTAAACAAACATTACAGTTTAATTTCCTACCTGATATTGTCAGGAGGTAAACAGGTGTAAAGGTTGGGATCCGGATAAAGGGATGAGATAAAGGCTTTTTGCTTTTCATAAAAAAAAGTCACATACTCACAGGATTAGATGTACTGGATACTGAGGAAAGTTTGTTTACTCATCTCCACGGAAATCTCAAGATTCTCTCAGGTGCTGATGGGCTGAGAGGGAGAATGATGCTATGCAACAGGTGAAAGCCATAAGAGTTTCAGGAGCCACTTATTAAAAGGGCCAAGTGGACAGCCTGCTTGAGAGAAAGGCTGATCAGCCCTACATGCCTCAATCTGGGCAGCAGAAAGCACAAAACCCAGAGATGACAGTTTCTGTTTCTAAGACTCTTAGTTCAGGAAAAGTTTCACATATTTCTTTCAAGAGAAATTAATAAAAGTCACATATCCTTTACATGTGAGTTTCACATTATCACAAATTCTTTATTATTTGTTAAATGCACATATATGTCCTTAGTCAGTGAATTGCTTACTGTGAAAATGCTCCCTAACAAGGCAACTCTTTGAATCAAAAGTGTTTAATTAGGACCTTGCTTTTATTTTTACAGAGACCATCCATCATGTCACATCACCAAGCACTCAACTTCTTGTTTTCTTTCAGTAGAACTATGAGCTTTTCATACTAAACAACAAACTGCAGGCCAAAAGATGGAGAGTGAATGAGACAGAGAGAGATAAAAGCTAGAGAGATGGATTCAGAAATAGGTACATCAAGACCTACATAAACAAATATATAAAGGGACAGAGACCAAGGAATTGAGACTGGACATTTTCATTGGCATATCAACCTCAACGCACAGCCTCCTATAACATAACTTCAATAAGAATTATATTATCTAACAAGGCCATACCTCCTAACATATACCAGACATTTCCTCACTGGGGACTCAACATCTAAATAGATGAGCTTCAAGTGGACAATTCAATTAAAATTACCAGGAAGTAGAAGAAGATGGTGGGACTTCTAGGCTAAAAGAACATAGTTATCTTGAAAGTTTTTCATTCAATACAATTATTACATTCCCAGCAACTTCCAAGTTCTAAAGAATAGGACTGATAAACTCCTATGCGGAACATGTGGAATATTTCCATAACAGAGTATTGTTCAGCTAAGAAAATGACATCATGATATTTTCAGGTATATGGCTCAACCCACGAAAAATCATCCTGGGTGAAGCAACTGAAATGCTGAAAGAAAATATTGTATGTATTCACTTATTAGAAGGTCTCATTTTAGTGGGGAATAATGTTCTAATAGGTCATCTACTGTGACCAAACCAGGCTTCCACTAGGGGGATTAGGTGGCAGTTAACTGGATTTGTTGGGCCAGGGCATCCTATGGAAAATTTCAAGCACTAAGCCTGTTGTTATTAAAATATGTTGCTCTCTGCCTCAACAGACAGATGATTGTCATGTTCTAGGATCCACAAAGATGCCTACTTCTGCATCAAATGGGATTTCATACAGAGAACCGCAGTCCTAAATTATGAAGAGAGAGATCATAAAACACCTAGGACTAAATGAGATTTCCTATTAAATTCTCCCTCCCCTACAAGCTCTGTGAAGCCTGCAGGAGAGGAGGCATGGACAGTGTCAAAAGTAAAGGGAATTGAGGATACAAGGAGAACAATACTCAGAGAATCAAGCCACAGAGGGAAATAATGCAGGGAACCTTGATGAGACCTAATAAGCTAGGGTCAGATTGAACAGGGAGGAGGACCTTCCCTATCAGGCAAATTGAGAACAGGAATAGGGGTAGAAAAAAGAGAGTGGGTTGGACTGCAATGTGGAGAGTAGGCAACAGAGGGGATACAATGTGAACAAATCCTAATAAGTAAATGCATAAGAAAAACTGTGATGAAGGTGATGAAGTATAGAACTCTTCAGGACTGATGGCTTCTTTTGAGGTTTTCTCCTTGTTGCTGAAAGAATGAACTCAGTTTTCTATGAGGTACATGGCACTGAGACACTGATCATGTTCCAATGAATAAATGAAAACCACATACTTCAATTGATGCATTTAAAAATATTTTAATGTGACACATGGGTAGAAATTTGAACCTGAGATCAATGGAAAAGGAGAGTAATATATGATAAATGAAATTCCACATAAGTGATAAAAATAATATGTTGGCAACTTTTACAATGACTTTTAATATGGAGAATAAATTCCTCTAAATGAAGGCAGAGTTTGACTTTGTAAGGCATGCTTTCCAGGAACTCATTATGTAGCAGAGCATCCTAGGCATGATCTAGTTTTTACCCAGCTACCTAACATCTCATGAGCTAAGGTGGCACTCTCAAAAAGCCTGTCAGTATAAGTACATTTAGATGGATTGTCTGGAGGACCACAGCAGGAAAGACAGCTGTTCTTCTATCCTAGGCATATAACATGGACACATTATTTTTTCCTGAAGGCCCAGTTTTAACTATAAACACCTTCAAGGCTGGGAGGACTGCTCAGAGACCACTGAGTAGGACACAGCTTCCAAGCTGGACAGGTCAGTCAAGGCAACCCTCTATGTTGCCAATCCTAGTGTGGAACTGCCCCATCTGTCAAATAGTTTATTGCCTCTCAGTTCTCTTTTTACCCTTACACATCTTTCTCTCTTTCAGCCAAACAGTCTCAGAGTTCTATGGTTTCCTACTGTTTTCGCTCCTCTTAAAGGCTCAACGCAGCAGGAAACCCTAGACCCTCCCAGCCTACTATATCAATAAGAATGTGGAGGTACATTTAGTGAGTAGAGGAGTAACTGTTTAGTTCTAAGTCACAACCTACAAAATATCAGATCCAAGACAACATTATGAGACCACCTTGTCATCCGGTATATTCCCCTTAATCCATATCACTATGAAGCTTTCCTTATTTAGGAATATTTCCAATTAAATAAATATTAAAGTTTCATTTCCTACCTGACATTGTCACAAAGGTAAATAGCAGTAAACATGTGGAATGTGGATAAAGAGATGAGAAAAAGGATTGTTGGGTTTCACAAGAAAAAGAGAAGTATGCATAAGATCAGAGATTCTGGACACTGAGGAAAGTTTGTTTGCTCTTCTCCATTGAAACCTCGAGATCCTCTCAATTGCTGATTAGCTGAGAGGCAGAATGATGACATGAAACAGGTGAAAGTCATTAAGAGTTTCAGGAGTCACTTATTAAAAGGGCTACCTGGAAAGTGTGTTTGAGAGAAAGTATCATCAGCCCTGCATCCCTCAATCTGGACATGTGAAAGAACACAACCCAGAGATGACTGTTTCTTTGTCCGAGGCTCTTAGTTCAGGAAAAGAGCCACATATTCCTTTTAAGTGGTTGTTAATAAGGTCAAGTGTCCTTTACAATTCTCACAGATTTCATTAGTAGTTTTTAAAAGCACAGATATGTCCTCTGTCATATAAGTACACTGGGAAAATGTGCCTTGACCAAGGCAACTCTTTGAATAAAAAGTGTTTAATTGCTTATATTTTTACAGAAACCATCTAGGATGTCATATGAACAAGCATTCATCTTGTTTTAGTCCTTCAGCAGAACACAGAACTTTTCATACTGATACTCAAGTTGCAGGCAGACAGAGACTGAGAGAAAGAGAGAAAGTGCTAGAGAGACAGATTCAGAGATAGAGTGAACAAGACCTACAGAACAAAAGATATATAATGACAGGGACCAAGACAAAAAGAGTTCATTTTGTCTGGTCACATTCATTGCCATATCAACCTCAATGCACACCATCCTATATTATCACTTCTAAAGGAATTATATTACCTAAGAAGGCCATACCTCCTAACCCTTCACAGACATTTCTTCACTGGGGACTAAACTTGTAAATAGATGAGGCTTCCAGTGGAAATTGCAATTAAATCACCAGGAAATAGAAGATAATGGAGGGAATTATAGGCTAAAAGAACATAGTTATCTTATTAGTTTGTCATTCAATACAATGTTTAAAGACCCACTTATTTCCAAATTCTAAAGAACAGGAGTGACAAAATCCTTTGGGGAAAAAGTGGAATATTTCCATAACAGAGGATTATTAAGCTAAGAAAATGACATTATGATATTTTCAGGCAAATGAATAGAACCAGGAAAAAATCATTCTGGTTGAAGTAACTAAATTGCAGAAAGAAATATGGTATGTTCTCACTTTTTAGGTGGTTTCCTAATAGTGGTGCATAAAGTTCCAATTGGCCATCTATTGTGACCACACCAGTCTTACACTAGAAGGAATTGGTGGAAGTTCATTGAGTTGTTAGGTCAGGGCTTTTCTACAGAAATTTTCAAGCTACCCAGGCCGTTGTTATTAAAATATGTTGCTCTGTGCCCTCAAATAATAGATCAGTGCCATGTGCCATGTCTTGGATCTGCAGAGATGCTTCCTTCTGCATCAAATCGAATTGCATACAGAGACCCACAGTCTGATATTATACAGAGAGAGACCTTGAAACATCCAGGTCTAAATGGGATTTCCATGTGAAATTCTACCTCTCCTAAGAGGTGTGGAAAGCCTGCAGGAGAAGGGAAAGGAAGAGTGTCAGAAATAGAAAGAATTGAGAACAGAAAGAGAATTCTCTTTAAGGCCCTGAGAATCAGGCCTTAAAGAGAAGATCCAGCCAGCCTTATTGAGACCTGATAAGCTAGGGTCAGATAAAAGGGGGAGGAAGACCTCTCCTATCAGGCAACTAGAGAGAGGGCATACATATAGAAGAAGGAGGGTCTGTAGGACTGGAAGGAAAAGAGGGAGGGGGCAGCAGAGGTGATACAATGTGAACAAATCGTAATAAATACATACATAAGAAAAACTGTGATCACGGTGATGAAGATCTTCAGGGATGGTGGCTTCACCTTAGGGGTGGTGGCAGGGTGTAGCAAGAATGAACTCAGTTTTCTTTAAAGGACTTGGCACTCAGATTCTGATCAGGTTCCAAGGAATATATGAACAACACATATAAGAATTGATGAATTTTAAAGGACAAAAAATGACTGTGACTCATCGGTAAGAATTTGAACCTGTGAGCATTTGAAAAGGAGTATAATGTATATTATAAGCCATTCCCACATAATCAATAGAAATAATATGTTGACAACATTAACAATAACTTTTAACATGGAGAATTGATTCCGGTGAAGGAAGGCAGAATTTGAAGTTGCAAGGCATATGTTCCAGGAACTCATTATGTGGCAGAGAATCCTAGTCATGAACTAGTAGTTACCCAGCTACCTCAGACCCCATGAGCTCAGGTGACACTACTGAATAAGCAGTCTTAACACTAACACTACATTTAGATGGTTTGTCTGAAGGACAACATCAAGAAACACTTCTGTCCTAGGCATGTAAGACAGACTCATTTCTCTCTCCTAAATGGCCAGTTTTATTGTAAACCCCAGGACCAGGAAGATTTCTCACTGACTACTGAGTAGGGACAGCTGCCAATCCAGCCAGATTAGTCAAGGCATCCCTGTTCATAGAGGGTTATCATCCATAGTGTAGAAAAGCACCAGCTGTCAAACACTGTATTGCCCCTCAGTTCACTTTTTACATACAAGTGTATCTTTCTCTGTTCCACCCAAACCAGTCCCAGGAATTTTCCTATTTCCTTCTTTTTTTCCTGCTTTCAAAATCTCAATACCCCGGGGAGTCCTAGATCCTGCCAGCCTATTATATCAATAACAATGTGGAGTTACATTTAGTGAGTATACAAGTAACTGCTCAGTCAAAGTCACAACCTAGAAAATTTCAGATCCAAGACAACAGTAGGAGACCACCTTGTCATTCAGTACATTCCCCTTAATCCCACATTACTTTGAGGCCTCCCTACTTAGGAAGCTGTCGAATTAAATAAACAGTAAAGTTTCATTTCCTACCTGACATTGTCACAGAGGTAAACAGGAGTAAAGGTGTGGGATATGAATAAAGGGATGAGGTAAAGGCTTGTTGGTTTTCACAAGAAAAAAATCACCTGTGCACAGGATCGGAGATATTGGAAGCTGAGGAACATTTGTTTACTCATCTCCAGGGAAACTCCATTCTCTCAGGCATTGCTTGGTTGAGAGGCAGAATGCTGTAATTTTCTGTCATGAAACATGTATAGTTTCTGTCATGAAACAGCTTAAAGCCAGTAATATTTTAGAAGCCAATTTTTAAGAGGGTCATGTGGACAGCTGGCTTGAGAGAAAGTCTGAGTAATGGATAGATGAAAGCACACAACCCAGGTATGACAGTTCCTGTGTCCAAGAATATTCGTCTTTGAAAAGGGTCATGTATTTCTTGCAAGTGGTCATTAATAAAGTCACATGTCTTTGACATGTGAGTTTCACATTATCACAGATTCCATTATTATTTGTTAAAAGCACAGATATGCACTCAGTCAGTGAATTACTTACTGTGAAACACACCTCTTTAAATAAAATATTTTGTTGGGACCTTACTGGTATTTTAACACAGACCATCCAAAAGATCACATCAGCAAATAGTCATCTTGTTGAGGTCCTCAGCAGAACTGAGAGATTTTTCATACTGAACCACAGGTGGAAATGAAGAGAGATGTAGACAGAGAGAGAAAGAGCTAGAAAGATTCAGTAATAGAGAGCCTGACACATACAGAAACAAAGATAGAAAGTGACAGAGGCCAAGAGACAGAGACACCTTTCTGTCTGGTCACTTTCATGAGATATCAACCTCAAAGCACACCTTCCTATAATATAACTCCAATAGGAATAATATTATTTATCAAGGACATACTTCATAAACCTTCCCTGACATTTATTTTTATTTCTTATTTTTTTGTTTTACAATAGTATTTTTTTTTATTAATTACACTTTGTACACTTTGTATCCTCCCATAGACCACTCCCTCCTCCCCTCCTAATCCCACCCTTCCTTCCCCTTCTTCATTCATGCCCCTCCCCAAGTCCACTGATAGGCGAGGTCCTTCTTGCCTTCCTTCTGATCTTATTCTATCAGTTCTCATCAGAAGTGGCTGCATTGTCATCATCTGTGGCCTGGTAAGGCTGGTTCCCCCTCAGGGAGAGGGGAGCAAAGAGCAGGCCAATCAGATTATACAAGAGGCAATCCCTCATCCCATTACTATGTAACCCATTTGGACACTAAACTACCATGGGCTACATCTGTGCAGGGGTTCTAGGTTATCTCCATGAACCTTGGTTGGAGTATGAGTCTCTGGGAAGTTCCCTGTGTTCAAATTTTCTTGTACTGTTGCTCTCCTTGTGGGGTTCCTGTCCTTTCAAGATCTTAGTATTTCCCACTTCTTACAAAAAATTCCATGCACTCTGCCCAACAGTTGGTAATCAGGCTCAGCATCTGCTCTGATAGTCTTCAGGGCAGAGGCTTTCAGAGGCCCTCTGTGGCAGGTTCCTAGGTTGTTTCCTGTTTTCTTCTTCTGTTGTCTATCCTCTTTGCCTTTCAGGATGGGGATTGAGCATTTTAGTCAGTGGTCCTCTCACTTGAGTAATTTCTTTAGATGTACAGGTTTTAGTAGGTTTATCCTATGTTGTATGTCTATATGAGCGAGTATATACCTTGTGTGTCTTTTTGATTCTGGAACAGCTCACTTAGGATGATCCTTTCTAGGTCCCAACATTTACCTGCAAATTTCATTATTTCCTTATTTTTCATTGCTGAGTAATTCTCAATTGTGTAGATTTACCAAAATTTCTGTATCCATTGTTCAGTTGAGGGGCATCTGGGCTGTTTCCAACTTCTGGCTATTACAAATAAAGCTGCTACAAACATTGTTGAGCAAGTGTCCTTACTGTGTACTTGAGCCTCTTTTGGATATATGCCCAGGAGTGATATGGCTGGATCTTGAGGGAGAGCTATTCCTAGTTGTCTGAGAAAGTGTCAGATTGCTTTCAGAGTGGTTGTACAAGTTTATATTCCTACCAGCAATGGAGAAGGGTTCCCCTTTCTCCACAACCTCTCCAGCATGTGATGTCACATGAGTTTTTCATCTTGGCCATTCTCATGGGTGTAAGGTGAAATCTCTGGGTCGTTTTGATTTGCATTTCCCTAATGGCTAATGATATTGATCAGTTCTTTAAGTGTTTCTCTGCCATTCTATATTCTTCTTCAGAGAGTTTTCTGTTTAGCTCGGTTCCCCATTTTTTAAGTGGATTACTTGGTTTGCTGCATTTCAGCTTCTTTAGTTCTTTCTATACACTGGATATTAGTTCTCTGTCAGATAAAGTGTTGGTGAAGATTCTTTCCCAACCTGTAGGAAGTCATTTTATTTTGATGATGGTGTCCTTTGCTTTACAGAAGCTTTTAAATTTCATGAGGTCCCATTTTTTGATTGTTGTTCTTTGAGCCTGTGCTGTTGGTGTTCTGTTCAGGAAGTTCTTTCCTGTACCAATTAGTTCTAGGGTATTCTGCACTTATTTTTCTAGCTGATTTAATGTGTCTGGTTTTATGTTGAGGTCTTTGATCCACTTGGACTTCAGTTTTGTGCAGGGTGATAAGTATGGATCTATTTTCATTTTTCTACATGTAGACATCCAGTTGGACCAGCACCATTTCTTGAAGATGCTATCTTTTATCCATTGTATGTTTTTGGCATCTTTGTCAAAGATCAGGTGTCCATAAGTGTGTGGGTTTATTTCTGGGTCTTCTATTCAGTTCCATTGATCCACCATTCTGTTTCTATACCAGTACCATGCAGTTTTTAAGATTGTTGCTCTATAGTACAACTTAAGATCAGGGATGGAGATACCTCCAGAAGATCTTTTATTGTAGAGGATTGTTGTAGCAATTCTGGGTTTCTTGTTATTATACATGAAGTTGAGAATTTTTCTTTCCAGGTCTGTAAAGAATTGTGTTGGTAATTTGATGGGAATTGCATTGAATCTGTAGATTGCTTTTGGTAAGATGGCCATTTTTACAAAGTTAATCCTGACAAGCCATGAGCATGGGAGATCTTTCCATCTTCTGATATCTACTTCTAATTCTTTCTTCAGAGACTTAAAATTTTTTTCATAAAAGTCTTTTACTTGTTTTGTTAGGATTACTCCAAGGTACTTTTTGTAATTTGTGACTATTGTGAAGGATGTTGTTTCCCTAATTTGTTTCTCAGCCCTTTTGTCTTTTGTATACAGGAGGGCTACTAAGTTTTTTGAGTTAATATTGTATCTAGCCACTTTGCTGAAGGTATTTGTCAGCTGTAGGAGTTCCCTGGTAGAGTTTTTGGCATCACTCACATATACTATCATATCATCTGCAAATAGTGCTAATTTGACATCTTCCTTTCCAATTTGTATCCCCTTGATCTCCTTCAACTGTCTTAGTGCTCTAGGAAGGACTTCCAGCACTATGTTGAAGAGATATGGAGAGAGTGGGCAGCCTTGTCTTGTCCCTGATTTCAGTTGGATTGCTTTAAGTTTCTCTCCATTCAGTTTGATGTTGGCTATAGGCTTGCTGTATATAGTGTTTACTATGTTCAGATATGTGCCTTGTATCCCTGAACTCTCCAATTCCGGAAACATGAATGAATGTTGGATTTTGTCAAATGCTTTTTCAGCATCTAGGGAGATTATCATATGTTTTTTTTTCTTTCAGTTTGTTAATATGGTGGATCACATTAATGGATTTCCATATAATGAAGCACCCCTGCATACCTTGGCTGAAATCTACTTGGACATAGTGCATGATATCTTGGATGTGTTCTTGTATTCGGGTTGCAAGTATTTTGTTGAGTATTTTTGCATCAATGTTCATAAGGGTGATTGGCCTGAAATTCTCTTTCTTTGTTGAGTCTTTGTGAGGTTTAGGTACCAAGGTGACTGTGGCTTCAGAGAATGAGTTTGGTAATATTCCTTCTGTTTCTATTTTGTGGAATACTTTGAAGAGAACTGGAGTTAGCTCTTCTTTGAAGGTCTGGTAGAATTCTGAGCTGAAGCCATCTGGTCCTGGGCTTTTTTTTTTTTTTTTTTTTTTTTTTTTTTTTTGATGGGAGATTTTCAATGACTGCTTTCATTTCCTTAGCGGATATGGGACTATTTAATTGATTTACCTGGCCCTTATTCAGCTTTGGTGAGTCAAATTGATCAAGAAAAGTGTCCATTTCATTTAGATTTTCAAATTTTGAGGTATATAGACTTTTGAAGTAAGTCCTAATGCTTGTTTGGATTTCCTCAGTGTCTGTAGTTATGCTCCCATTTTCATTTCTGATTTTATTGATTTGGATGTTGTCTCTCTGCCTTTTAGTTAGGTTGGCTAAGGGTTTGTCTGTCTTGTTGATTTTCTCAAAAAAACAGCTCTTGGTTTCATTGATTCTTTGAATTTTTTATTTGTTTCTAATTGATTGATTTCATCCCTGAGTTTGATTATTTCCAGCAGTCTACTTCTTTTTGGTGTGTCTGCTTCTTCTTTTTCTAGGGTTTTTAAGTGAGCCATTAAGTTGCTTGAATGAGCTCTCTCAAATTTTTTTCTTGAAGGCACTTAGTGTTTTGATTTCTTTTTAGCACTGCTTTCATGGTATGCCACAAATTTGGGTATGTTGTACCTTCATTTTCATTGATTTCTTGGAAGACTTTAATTTCTTTCTGTGTTTTTTCCCTTACCCAGCTGTCATTTAGTAGCAAGTTGTTCAGTTTCCATGTGTGTGTAGGCTCTTTGTTATTTCTGTTGTTGTTGAGGTCCAGCTTTATTCCATGATGATCAGAGAGGATAGAAGGGATAATTTCAATCTTCTTTTATCTGTTGAGGCTTGCTTTGTGACCAACTATATGGTCTATTTTGGAGAAGGTTCCATGAGGTGCTGACAAGAAGGTAATTTTTTTCTGTGTTTGGGTGTAAGGTTCTGTAAATGTCTATAAGGTCCATTTGATTCATAACCTCCGCCAGAAACATTGTTTCTTTAATTTCTGTTTTGTTGACCTGTCCTTTGTTGAGAGTGTGGTGTTGAAGTCTCCCACTATTAATGTGTATGGATCTATATGTGGTTTAATTTTTATAAATGTTTCTTTTACAAATGTGGGTGCCCTTGTAGTTGGGGCATAGATGTTCAGGATTGTGATGTCTTTCTGGTGGAATTTTCCCTTCTTGAATATGAAGTGTCCTTCCCCATATCTTTTTATTAATTTTGGTTGAAAGTCTATTTTATCAGATATTAGAATGGCTACTCCTGCTTGCTTCTTGGGTCCATTTGCTTGGAAAGCTGTCTTCCAACCCTTTACCCTCAAGTAATCCTTATCTTTGTGACTTAGGTGTGTTTCTTGTATACAACAGATTGCTGGGTTTTGTGTACACATCCATTTTGTTAGTCTGTGTTTTTTCATTGGAGAATTGAGTCCATTGATGTTGAGAGAGTTTAATGACCATTAGCTGTTAGATCCTTTAATTTTGATGTTGTCTGTGGTCATAAGGTTGTGTTCTTGGTTGCTTTTTGTTTTACTGTAGTGAGTTTAGTTATTTCCTGTGTTTTCTTGAAAGTAGCTGGGTTTTTTTTTGGGGGGGGGTTATCTTTTCCCTTCTAGTATCTTCTGTAATGCTGGATTTGTGTGTAGGTATTATTGAAATTTGTTTTTGTCATAGAATATCTTGTTTTATACATCTATGAGGACTGAGAGCTTTGCTGGTTATAGTAGCCTGGACTGACATCTCTGTTCTCTTAGGGTCTGCATGATATATGTCCAGGCCCTCCTGACTTTCATAGTCTCTGTTGAAAAGTAAGGTGTAATTCTAATGGGTTTGTCATTATATGTTACTTGTCCTTTTTCCCTTGCAGCTTTTCATATTTTTTCTTTTCTCTGTATACTTGCAGTTTTGAATATTATGTGGTAGGAGGATTTTCTTTTCTGGCCCAATTCATTGGGTGTTCTGTAGGCCTCTGGTATTCTTATTGGTCTTTCCTTTAAGTTGGGGAAATTTTCTTAAATTATTTTGTTGAAAATATTTTCTGGGCCTTGGAGCAGGGAATCTTCTTTTTCCTCTATTCCTATTATTCTTAGATTTTTGTTTTTTTATGTTGTCTTGAATTTCTGTGAGAATCTGTGTCAGGATTTTTTTTTTTTTAGATTTAACATTTTCTGTGACAGATACATCTATTTCTTCCATTGTATCTTCCACACCTGAGATTCTTTCTTCCATCTCTTGTAGTCTATTGGTTATGCTAACCTCTGTAGTTCCTGTTTTCTTCCTTAAGTTGTTTCTGTCCACAATCTCCTCCATTTATGTTTTCTTTAATTTTTTCAAATTCTATCTTCAGATCTTGAGCTGTTTTGTTGATTTGTTGTCTGACTGTATTTTCTGGGTTTTCCATCATTTCCTTCAGCTGATTGTTTTGAATGATCCTCTGTTTCTTTATTTCATTCATTGATTTACGCATTTCCTCTCTAAATCCACACACTGTTTTGCTGCAGTTTCCTCTCTTTATTCACATATTTTATTTGTTTCCTCTGTTATCTTCTTCATGATCATAGATGTTAGGTCATCTTCTTGAATTTCAATTATGCTGGGTTGTCTAGGGCTACTTGCCCCTGGATTACTGGATTCTGGAGATGCCATATTGCTCTGTCTTTTTTTGATTGAACTTTTACTCTGGCCTCTACCTATTTAGCTATCTTAGGTGTTTGATGTTAGTTTTAGGTTCCTGGAATTCTGTGGAGGTGAGAATCCAGTTGGCAGGATGATGATCTTTTCTGAAGGAATCCTTCTCAGCTTTTTGGGTATAGTCACTCAATGGCCAATGTTTTTCAGGAGTTGCTACAGCTCACCTCAGGCATAGAGACCTGGGTGGTAACTGTGGTTGTTTTTAGTTGAGAGGGCTCTCCTTTCACCAGGAGAAGTCCTGAAGACTGCTGCCCAGCTTCTGGGTTTCTCGCTGTAAATTTATTGATCTGCTGCGGTAACCTGTGTGTCCTGTGGTTAGTTCGGTTTTGTTAGGGATAACTGGTTGTCCCTTGGAGCAGTATCTGGGGGTTGGTCTTGGGGATCCCACACTTTTTTAGGTCTGAGGTTGGGGCTCTGTGCCCCAGTACCCAAGCAGTAGTCTGTGGCGGGTGAGTACTGCTCTCCTGGTAACAGCAGGCTATCTGGGTCACAGCAGGTCCCTGGGATGGGCCAGTTGACAGGACCTTTTCCAGGGATATACTGGGTGGTCTAAATCCATCCCTTTTGCTTTGTTTTCTGTGAGGGTTTCCCCAGACAGTGACTCTAAGACTCTGGTGTCCTAGGGTGCACAGTTCTGTCTGTGAGGAAGTAGGATAGGTGATGGCAGTGCGTACCCACTAGTGTTTGGGAGACTTTCCCTGGGGAAATCCTGGTGGTCCTAATCAGTACAGTTTCCTTCCTTCCCTGTGGGGGCCTCTCCTGACAGGGACTCCCAGTCTCTGTTGGGCTAGGTTGCACAGCTTTGTGTCTGAGAGCTGGGTGCGCAGCAACTGTCTGTGCTGGCGTGCCACCTGCTTGAGCTCAGTTTAGTGATGGCAGTTTGTACCTGCTGGTCTGTGAGACCTTCCCCCAGCAAAGCCTAGGTCACCGAAGACAGTGTGGTTTCCTTCCCAGTTGGGCCCTCTTCATTCAGGTATTCCCAGTGTCTGTTGCCCTGGGGCATGCAGCTCATTTGTATGGCTGAGCTGGGCATGCAGCTTCTCTTGGTGCTGGTGCTGGCAGGGGTAGCAGGGAGCCCAATTCAGAGATAGCGGCTCATATCTGCTGGAATGTGAGACCTTCCCCAGGCAAAGCCTAGGTGACCCAAGGCAGTACGGTTTCCTTCCTTCCCTGTGGGGCCCCCTCTGGACAGGTATTCCCAGCCTCTGCTGCCCTGAGGCGCACAGGTCCTCTGTACCATTGAGCTGGGCATGCAGCTGCTGCTCTCAGTGTTGGTGCAGGCAGCAGGAGCCAAGTTCAGTGATGGCGGCAAGTAACCGCAATCTTCAAGATTTTTTTCCAGCGAAAGACTGGGTGACCCGTAATCAGTCTTGCTATTTTCCTTCCCCATGGGTTTTTTCACAACTGGGACTCCCAATTTCTGGTGTTTTTTTGTCCACTGATCAGCCTGGGAAGATGATCAGGACTTGCATGCTTGTGGCTCTATTCCCATGACCTAGTGCCTGCATGACCCTGGATCTCTTCCAGGTTCTGGCTGGATGACCTGAGAGTGGACCTGGGCTGTTTCCCAGGCTGTGAGGGGTTTCCTCTCATTTGGGAAACATGATTGCTGATGTTTTAGGTCCCAGAGTTCGGTCTCTTGGTTGCTGTATGAAAGATGTTGTCCAGCTGCTCAGACACAGTGTTCTCCTGGCACTGTCATCTTGCTCCCTCCCCCAAGTTCCCCTGAAATTTCTTTACGGGGGATTCCACATCTAAATAGAGGAGCTTCAAGGGAATATTACAGTTCTAATCACAATAAACTATTAGAAGATGGATGGATTTCTGGGCTAAAAGAACAGACTTATCCTCAATACAGGAATTAAAGTTGCAGCAACTTTCAAGGTCTAAAGAAGAGGACTGACCATTTATTTGGGGAAAATGTGGACTATTTCCATAAGAGAATATTATTCTGCTAAAAAAAAAAAAAGACATCAAGATATTGTCAGACAAATGGATGGAACCAGAAAAATCATCCTAGATGAAGTAACTACAATGCAGAAAGACAAAATATGGTATGTATTCACTTATTAGATGGTGTCCAAATAGTAGGGGATAAAGTTCCTATAGGCCACCTATTGTCACCAAACCAGTCTTCCACGAGGGGAATTGGGTGGCTGTTATTTGAAATGTTGTGCAAGTGCATCCTATGAAAATTTTCAAGCAACCTAGGCTATTGTTATTAAAATATGCTGCTATCTACCCTCAACTGATAGATCAGTGCCATATTCTTGTATCCACAGAAATGCTTCCTTGTACAACAAATGGGATTGCATACAGACGTCCACAGTCCAATATTATGCAGAGAGAGACCTTAAACTACTGAGGTCTAAATAAAATTTCCTCATGAAATTCTCCCTCCTCTCAAAGCTCCTGGAATCCAGCAGGAGAGGAGGCATAAAGAGTGTCATTAGTAGAGGGAAGGGAAGACACAAGGAGAACAGTGTCCTGAGAATCAGGCTGCAGAGGTAGATGATGCAGCAAGCCTTGATGAGACCTGATAAGCTTGGGTCAGTTAGAGGAAGAGGAGGACCACCCTGTCAGGGAACTAGAGAAAGGGCATAGGGATAGAAGGAGGAGCCTGGATGGTACTGGAAGTAGAAGAGGGAGGGGGCTAGAGGATAGAAAATGAACAAATCATAATAAATAAATACATAAGAAAAACTTTGAGCAAGGTGATGAAGTATAAAGCACTTCAGGGCTGATGGCTTCACCTTGGGGGTGGTGCCAGGGTGCTGCAAGGATGAACTCAATTTTCTTTAAAGCACTTGGCACTCAGATTTTGATCATGTTCCAATGAATATATTAACAAAACATATTGGAACTGATGTATTTTAAAGGAAAAAAAATATTGTGACTCATGGATTCAGAATTCAAACCTGGGAGCAATGGAAAAGGAGTGTAATGTATATTATATGCAATTTCCACATAATCAATAAAAGTAATACGTTGTCAACGTTTAACATGATTTTTAACATGGCAAATTGATTCAGCTGAAGGAAGGCAGAGTTTGAACATGCAAGGCATACATTCCAGGAACTCATTATGTTGCAGAGAATCCTAGCCATGAACTAGTGTTTACCCAGCTAGCTCAGACCCCAGGAGCTCAGGTGGCATCTCGAAACAAGCATTCCTGACACTACCACTACATTTAGAGAGTTTGCCTTGAGGATCACTGCAGTAAACACTGCTGCTCTTATGTCCTAGGCATATAATACAGACCCATTTCTCTGCCCTGATGGCAGAATTTTAACTGTAGACACCATAACCAGTAGGATTGCTCACTGACCACTGAAAATGACACAGCTGTCCATTCAGCTATATCAGCCAAGGCAACTCTGGTCATAGAGTGTTGGCAACACTAGTGTGGAACATCCCCAGCTGTCAAATATCTTTCCCTTCATGTCTCCTTTTAAATGCACAGATCTTTCGCTGTTTCAGACAAACCAGTCTCAGGAACTGTCTGGTTTCCTTCCCTTTCCCCTACTCTTAAATACTCAATAACTCAGGGAACCCTAGACCCTGGCAGTCTATTATAAAAAAAAGAATGTGAATTTACATTTAGTGAGTACAGGAGTAAGTGCTCAGTTCAAAGTCACAACCTAGGAAATTTCAGAATCAAGACAACAGTAGGAGACCACCTTGTCATTCTGTGCATTCCCCTTACTCCCACATCACTTTGAAGCTTCCCTACTTAGGAAGCTGTACAATTAAATAGAGTATAATTAAAGTTTCATTTTCTACCTGACATTGTCACAGAGATAAACAGGAATAAAGGTGAGGAATATGGAAAATGGGATGAGATAAAAGATTGTTGGGTTTCACAAGAAAATTTCACATGTGGACAGGATCAGAGATACTGGACACTGAGGAAGGTTGTTTTACTCATATCCATGGCAACCTCAAGATTCTCTCAGTTGCTGATTGGCTGAGAGGGAGAATGATGTCATAAAACAGGTGAAAGCTAGTAAGAGTTTCATAAGCCAGTTATTAAAAGTGCCAAGTGGACAGTGTGCTTAAGAGAAAGGCTCAGCAGCCCTACATGCCTGAATCTGTGTATGTGAAAGCACAACCCAGAGTTGTCAGTTCCTGTGTCCAAGACTCTTAGCACAGATTCTATTATTGTTTGTTAAATGCACAGATTTTTCCTAAGTCAGTGAATTACTTACTGGGAAAATGTTCCCTGACTAAGGTAACTGTTTGAACAAAAAGCATTTAATTTGGACCTTGCTTTTATATTTTACAGAGACCATCCAAGATATCACATGTGCAAGCTTTCATCTTGTTGTAGTACTTCAGCAGAACTGAGAGCATTTCTTACTGAACCACAAGTGGCAATGAAAAGAGAGGTGACCTGTCCTGCAGGTCTGTCACTGGAGATCCTAATTGGGGGAGTGGGAATGAAAAAGGGAAAAGGGTCACGAGAAATGAAGACCAAGACAGTTTCTCCGATCAAGATCTCAGTTTAGTTGAATTTTTCATGCAACTTTATATGCAGGGCAGAAAGAATGTAATTGCCTTTAGTAGGGTTACTAAGTGACTAGGAATTACAGAATGGCCCACCAGAGAAATCACAAGATGTGCTTATAATGGTTGTTTGGAAATTTCATCAGAAGTGTGACTTAGGAAGCTCTGAGTGAGTGAGGGTTTAAGATGATCTTATGGAAACCCCTAGGTCAGCCTGGAATGCACTATTGTATCCAAGCAGTAAGCCATTAGGCCAGGCCAAGCCAGATGCCAAAATTCAGGGGTGAGCAAGGTGCTAGAAGGCCTCCCTTAGATCCTTCTATTTTATTTTTGCAAGGCCATAATCCCAAGGGAACTGTGCCTGTCTTAGGCTGGAATCCAGGTCTTCAACTTTTGCTAAGCCTGTCATTGAATACATCAGCAGCAATTAGCTGAGCTCCTGCCATAGGTGGCAAAGGGGGACAGAAGACCACTGTGGATTCTCTTACCCTTCACTGGCCAACCAGTTCAGCTGACTAGGATGATTAGTATTAGGTCTAATCCTAAACCTCATTGTCAATTATTTCAGGCCTTTTATAGTCCACCTGGATGGGTTGTACCTTTAAGGTGTCAATCTGCTGTTTAATAAATGCCATAATTTTGTTGAAGAGAACTGGTCCTATTATAATAATTATCATAAGGTAAGTAGGGGACCAAGAAAAAGAAGGAGATAGGGAAGTAGACTGTTTAAACCATTCCAGAAGGGAGATTCTGTCAACTCTCTTTGTCGCCTCTCCAGGACTTCTTGTAGCTTCTTTACTTTGCCCCTCACTATGCCCAATTTACTGGCATAGAAGCAGCATTGTTCCTATAAAACCAAACAGATACCTCCCTTTTCTGCTGTTAATTATATAATCCTCTTCTCTTTTGTAATACCATTTCTGATAAGGAATCTAACTGCTCCTGAATAACCTGTAAAGGTACTAGACAAGAGATGGACATTATCAATCAGTTGCTGTGAGATCTCATGATATTTATGCAGTGAGACTCCCAGTTGTGCTGATCCTGTGGCCAGGGACACAGTCCCAGTCCCACCCCAGATAGGAATAAGTTCAACAGCTCTCTTTTGTCTGCCAGCCACTATACCAAAACTAGGGATTGGCACAGGCTCATCTCCAGGGATAATACTTATGTCCAGATGGAGATATACCTGAATGCATGTCCCAATCCAGTTGGCAGGCAAGTAGGTAAAGGCCTCATGTTTCTGCAAAGGAAGATGGTATCATTATTAGGGCAGAGAGCTGTTGAAATGTCCACAACTGTTTTACAGAAAGCAAATGTTGCATGCCCAACATTCAAATCAGAAGTATCATTCTTAAAATGTTTATATAGACAGGTGACATTTTGATAGAAAAGAGGTTGTACATGCATGGGGGGCATCAAAACAGCCCTTAGAGGAGGGTGTGTAGGTGGCATTAAGTGCAGGTAAAGCAAGGGAGACTGGCTGTCCCTGCCTGAGGCAAAGCCAGCAGTTCTGTGCTAGAGAGGGGTTGGAGTCATTAAGCAAGCTATGAGTGGCAGGAAGAATGTCAAAAGTTTGGAGATCAATGGGGAGATCTCACTTACTGTCAGGGAGAACTAAGGGATGATGATTGATGGAGGTTTATTCCGCTTCTATAAATTCTTCAATACGTTGCTTAATCTCTAATTGTCTGAACTGATCCTGAGGCCTGCCACCATCCGAGATGTGCATGGAGGGAAATAGGTTCCAGCACACAGGCTTTCCTACCTGGCCAAGACAGGGTGCTCGGGACAGCTTGTAATTGCTCAGCACTTGTGCCCAAACAGACCATTCCACCCCAGCTATTTCTGGCAAGGTTCTGCCCAGGATGGCAGTAAAGTAGGTTTTTATTGTCTTTTCCTGTACATTGTTGCACACTACTTTAGCATTTACTGTGCATGGATATCTGAAAGGAATTACAAGGGCAGGGCCCAGGGAGTTTGTCTTTGGTCTTAGGTATGATTTTGGGCTTACTAGCACACTGCTACTTTAAGGTAGACCTTGAATCAGTGTGCCTGGAGGGGCTTAAAAGCGGTGTGGTCAACACAGTCAACCTGCCTTAGAATATGTAGGCCAGAAATGAGCACTGTTGTGTCTTCCTTACAATCACAGGGTTTACTGTAAAACTTTTCCAGTGCCTCCCAGACCTTCTGGAGATCAACGGCCTAAAAACTTCCATATATAACTTTCAAGGAGAGAAGAGCCATGACCTGGTGAGGAACAAAAAAACAAAAAAACAAAAAAAAAAAAAGAAAAGGAATTAGGAATTCTCAGGGGAGGGTTTCTTCTCTGAATTGATGAGTGTTAACATTATCTATTCATTTAACCAGTCACTCAGGTAACATTCTGGCGGCATCTATTTCTTTAGAGAATATACATACTGAACCTCATCTCCAGATTAGGACAGGGTCAGGTCCTTTCCATTTGTTGAATTGTTGTTAAAAGGATCTTTCCAATAAATGAGAGCATCATTTATCTATTTATTTATGTTATTATTATTATTATTATTATTATTATTATTGTGGTTCATGATGCCAGAATCTGTCTGCTGCAGAAAGACAGTCTGTCTTGGTCCAAGGAGAGAAAATTTATAATGAAGAGTGCATGAGATAATAAATTTCAGGGGACCTCTTGGAAGGGTACCATTCTACTTTTTTTTATTTCTGTACGGGTATTTTTAAGAGACAGATGGGCACGTTCAACAATGCCTTGTCCCTGGGGATTGTAAGGAATACCAGTAATATGCTTAATATTTAAGGTTTGGCAAAACGCTGAAACTGCTGGCCCACATTGCAAGGCCCATTATCAGTCTTAATAGAATGAGGGAGGCCCATAACAGAAAAGACCAACAATAAATGGGTAATGACATGTCTTCCAGCCTCCCCAGTTTGAAGAGAAACGAAGAGAAATCCACTACAGGTATCAATGGAGACATGAATAGACTTTAAGTTTCCAAATTCTGTATGATGGGTAACATCCATTTGCCAAAGAAAATTAGGTATTAGCCCTCTCGGGTTAACTCTTAATTGGGGGGTAGGAGCAAAGGAAAGCAGGAATGGCACTATTTAACAATGTGATGGGCCTGTTCATGGGTAATTTTGAACAAGAATCTCAAAGTATGGGCATTTACATGATGTAATGAATGTGCAGTCTGAGCCACAGAGAAAGGGTCACCCATGGAGATGAGAGAAAGAACATGGGGGCTGGTGGGAAAATCAATAGTGGCATTGCCTGCAGCAAGCAGTCCTGGGAGACTGGAATGTTCACATAGGTGACTTATGAAAAAGGGGACAGACCTACCACAAATTAAACATTGGCGTTGACAAAAGGGGGCAGCAGCTGCAGAGGAGAACTTTATTTGGCCTTCAGTTTCCAACAAGGGAACTAAATGAGCAAAGTAGGAACTGTCTGTTAAAATATTGAGGGAAACAGTGGGGAAGGCCAAGAGATAGCAATAACGGCATGAAGCTCTTCAAGCTGAGTGGACCGGGAAAAGGTTAGGAAGTGAGTTTGACCATCAACTACAAATGCTTCAACTCTGGAGGAGGAACCATCAGCGAAAACTGAAGTCCCTCCCGCAAGGGCCAGGACTTAGTAGATTTTGAAAAAATAAACTCATGAAGGTTAAAGAAATGAATTAGTTTGTTGTTGAAGGTAATGATTACCTAAAGAACTAGAAAAGGAAGCACAGGCAATCTGAATGAGCCAAGTAACCTGAGCACTGGAAAAGGGTGTCACAATAGCATCAGGGTCTTTTTCAAAATATTTTTTGAGCTGTCTCTGCCTTGCAAAATTATGTCAGCTACTGCAACATAGTAGGGGTAAATAACCCGCTTAGGAGATGAGGGCAAATGAATCTTGAGAATGGGGCCTCCTGCCAGAACAAGCCAGTCGGAGTAAGGTGGGTTTTAAAGACCAGAAACAGGAGAGGCAGGGCATAATTGATCTGGGTAACAAATTGACTGGCAATAACATCTTCTACCTGATGCAGGGCAAGTCGACCCTCAGGGATAAAAGAGCAGGGAAAATTAGAGTGAGGGTCTCCCTTTAAGATGTCAAATAAGGCTTTTAAATCTCCCTTAGTAATTTTTAAATAGGGGTGCAACCAATTGATATCCCCTAAAAATCTCTGAAAGTCAATGGGAATAGAAAGTTTATCAAAGCACACCTCTGCCCTAGGTGTGGTTATTTCACTTCCAGAAAGTTGAAAATCAATATAGTATATGGGTCATGTAGTTGGATTTTATCAGGCACAATGACCAGGCCATAGGCCTCTAAAAATTTTTGTTAATCAGCATAGCAAAGAAGAACCTCAGTTTCATGGGCTTCAGCAAGCAAATATCTTCCATGTAATGAACAATATACATTTGTGGCCATTTAGCACTAACCCCCTTTAGGGTAGAGGACACAAACTTTTTACATAGAGCAGGGTCATTTGCCATACCCTGTGGCAAAACAGTCCAGTGGTATCTATGTATGAGATCTTTACAATTAATTTAAAGCAGACTGAAAGCAAAGCACTGTTGATCATTGGGTGAAGAAGGGTGGTAAAAAAACAAACAAACAAACAAACAAAAACAGTCTTTTAAATCAATAGCAACACGAAAGAACCCAAGTGGAATGGCAATAGAACTAGGCAAACTAAGCTGTAAAGCCCCCCATAACAACCATAGTGGCATTAACAGCCGTAAGGTCTTGTAGGAGCAGCCACATTCCTGTGCATTTTTTTAATAACAAAAATTGGAGTATTCCAAGGGGGAGAACTCTCAACTAAATGTCCTACAGCCAACTGCTCCTGCACTAGCAGCCTGGCAGCAAGAAGTTTTTCTTGGGTGAGAGGACACTGATTCACCCAGACCAGAGTATCATTTTTCCAAGTAATAGGGGCTGAGTGTCTGTGAGGAAGTTCAGGAATTGCAGTGGCCCCGATTATAAATTTCCCAAGCCTAGTTGATATGTTTTGGGTGCAGCCTGAAGAGGGGAAGGGACACCATTTTCAAATTTACCCAGCCCTTTTCCAGGGGTATGAGCCTGTGCAGCATCTGGGTAGTGACAATGTCATTAGGACTACACATTAAAATTCCCATTTGAGAGAGGATGTCTCTACAGCAGAGATTTACCAGTAGACCCAGGATCACAAAAGGCTGTAAATTCCCTTGATTTCCCTTTCATCTCTCCAAGTTAACATCTTAGAGCTTTGTTCAGGATTACGTTTTGGCCAATTCCCCTCACATGGGTAAGTGTGAGTGAAAGTGGCCAAGCAAATGGCCAATAATCCTTTTTCATAAAGGAGACATCTGCACCTGTATCTACCAGGTCTGAGAATTGTTTGCCATCTAGTCTAGCAAAGGTTTGTCCTTTGTAACGGGTTGGACCCAGTAAGTAGTAAAGGAGCCAGGACCATGATCTCTCCATGTCCTGGAGAGAGATTTTTTTGGGGGGAAGTGCTTGTTAGGGGAGCAGAACTAATTGAGCAATTAGATGTTTTGCATGGATGGAGACAACACCAAATAGAGCTTGGACTATGATCTTAATTTCACCAGTAGAGCCCTTATCAATTACTCCAGGGAAATTTTGGAGGCCCTGAAGGGTTGAGTGGGCTCAGCCCAGAAGGGGGCCAAAGCAGTTTTCTTGGAGCGGCCTGAAAACACCCATAGAAATGGCTTGGGGTCCCATTATCGGAGTTAATACTGTGTGGGTGGAGGGACTGAGGTCCAATCCAGAACTTCCTGGAATGGCTCGGGAGAGCTCAGAGACTGGATGCTTTGGGAGGCTGGAACAAAGGCGACTGTCCCATAAGTTTGTCCTGGGGGAGGGTGTTGGGGCCAGTCCCAAACCACATTTCCCTGCCACAGAGGGAGGGTGTTGCCCTGGGCATCAGTTTTAGATCAACATTTGTTTCCCTAATGCTTTCCTCTCTTACACCGGGGACACAGACAGGTCGGAGCCGCCTGACTGGTCTTAGGATGGTCTTGTTTGGGACTTGGACAGTATTTTTTTTTTGTGTGTGTGTGTGTGTGTGCAAAATGACCAATTAGTCTAAAATAAAAACATGATTTGGTTTGGCCCTGAGAGTTTTGACCTGGAGCATAACCCTTTACGGAGGCCCCAATAGCCATTCCAATGGCATGGGCACTACCAATGCCTGAGCAATAATGGATATAATCAGCTAGCCCCTTGCCATATCTGTGGGGATGAATAGCAGCTTGACAGGCAGGATTAGCGTTTTCAAAGTCAAATGTGTTCCAAAATCGGTTTTAGTATCAGTTGAGCAGAATAGCTTCTCAGCTCCTGTGGTTAGGCTACTATTGAAATCACTATAAGATTCATAAGGCCTCTCTGCCTTACATTGGCCCGAGAGGTAGTGAGAAACCCCCTTTCGAGGAAGTTTTGAATTTGAGAAAAAAGGCCAGCGGGAAAATCCTTTTGAACCTCAGGACTATCAAAGGGTTTGTTTCCTCTGAGCGTGTCAAACATCCAACCAACACTGTCTCCACCAACCTCCAAGTTACATCGAACTGTCTCTTTTTAATTTTCTGAATATTCAAATTTCCATAGAACAAAATCTCCCCCCAAAAGTGTCACTCTAGCCAGCTAGTACTAATCATTTGGCATGAGCCACATATCGCTCAATGCCTCCAGAATGGAAAGGGTGAAGAGAACAACTGGCCCGTACTGAGTCACAACAGCCTTAAGCTCCTTTATGTCTTAAATCCCAAACATTTGTATTTTCTCTCTAGGCTGGCATCCTCTCCAAAGGTATCTTTTTTAGGGGTTTCTACCACCAGGAAATGATCAGGTTGTAACAAGGTACCAGATGGTCTGAGAGGGGGGCATCTCTCTATGCCTTAAGGACCTGAAGTTGCTTTGAGAGTCTTTGGCATTCATTGTCAAGTCAGAAACAATTCCTGTCCCCCTTTCTAGGGAACCCACTTGGATAATGAGCTACCATGAGCTATGTCTGAGCAGGGGTTGTAGGTTATATCCATCCATGGTCCTTTGTTGGATAAACAGTCTCATAGAAGCACCCTTTGGTCAGATATATTTAGACCTTGTGGGGTTCCCTGTCCCCTCTATGATATAATTCCTCTGTCCTTTATATGATTCCCTACACTCTGGTGAAGGTTTGATTATGGGTCTCAGCATCTGCTTTGATATACCGCTAAGTAGAGTCTTTTAAGTGCCTTCTATGGTAGACTACTTTCCTGTTAATTGTTTTCTCCTATTTCCAATGTCCATCCATTTGTCTTTCCAGATGAGGATTAATCATCTTACACCTGTACCTCTTTCTTGTTTATCCTCTTTAAGTGTATATATTTTAGTAGATTTATCCTATATTATAGTTCTATATAAGTGAGGATATACGATGTGTGTCTTTCTGCTTTTGTGATATCTCACTCAGGATGATTTTTTGTAGATCCCACCATTTGCCTGCAAATTTCCTGATTTCCTTGTTTTTAATTGCTGAGCAGTGTTCCACTGTGTAAAAGTACCACAATGTCTGTATCCATTCCTCCATTGACCTGTGTTGTTTCCAGCTTCTGGCTATTGCGAATAAAGCTGCTACAAACATGGTTGAGCAAATGTCCTGTTGTGTACTTGAACATCTCTTGGATATATATGCCTAGGAATGGTATAGCTGGATCTTGATGTAGCACTATTCCTAATTGACTGAGAAGGTGTCAAATTGATTTCCATAGTGTTTGTACCAATTGACATCCCCAACAGCAATGGAAGAGGGTTCCCCTTTCTCCACAGCCTCTCCAGCATGTTATCTCTTGAGATTTGGTTTTAGCCATTCTGATAGGTGTAAGGTGAAATCTCAGGGTCATTTTGATTTACATCTCTCTGATGGCTAGGGATGTTGAACATCTCCTTATGTGTTTCTCTGCCATTCTATATTCTTCTACAGAGAATTTTTTGTTTAGCTTTATAACCCATTTTTAATTGGGTTACATGAATTATTGCCTTTAACTTCTTTAGTTCTTTATATATTCCAGATAAAAGCCCTCTGACAGATGTTAGATTGTGAAGATCCTTTCCCAATATGTAGGCCATCATTTTCTTCTATTGACAGTGTCTTTTGCTTTACAGAAGCTGTTCAATTTCTTGAGGTCCCATTTATTAATTGTTGCTCTTAGGGCATGTGCTGATGGTGTTTTGTTCAGGAAGTTGTCTCCTGAGCAATGATTTCTAGGGTCTTCCCCACTTTTTCTTCTAACCAATTTAGAGTATCTGGTTTTATGTCATGGTCTTTGATCCACTTGGACCTTTGTTTTGTGAGGGGTGATAAATACGAATCTATTTTCATTTTTCTGCATGTAGACATACAATTGGACTAGCACCAGTTGTTGAAGATGCTGTCTCTTTTCCATTGAATGTTTTTGACTTCTTTGTCAAAATTCAAGTATTCATAGTTGTGTAGATTTATTTCTAGGTCTTCTATTCAATTCTATTGATCCACCTTTCTGTTTCTATGCCATTACCAAGCAGTTTCAGGGATAGAGATACCTCCAAAGAATCTGTTGTTGTACAGGATTGTTTTGGAAATTCTGGGTTTTTTGCTTCTCCATATGAAGTTGAGAATTTTTCTTTCAAGGTCTCTAAAGAATTGTATTGGTATTTTGATGGGAATTGCACTGAATCTGTAGATTGATTTTGGCAGGATGGCCAATTTCACTATTGTAATCCTACAGATCCATGAGCATGAGAGAACTTTCCATCTTCCGATGTCTTTGATTTCTTTCTTCAGAGACTTGAAGTTTTTTTTGTTTGTTTGTTTGCTTGTTTTTCAAACAGGTCTTTCTCCTGCTTGGTTAGGATCACCCCAAGATATTTTATGTTATTAGTGGGTATTGAGAAGGCTGTTGTTTCCCTGATTTCTTTCTTGGTCCTTTTGTCTTGGGTATATAGGAGGGCTTCTGATTTTTTTGAGTTGATTTTCTATCCAGCCACTTTGCTGAAGGTGTTTATCAGCTAAAGGTGTTCTCTGGTTGAGTTTTTGGGGTCACTTAGGTATATTATTATATCATCAGCAAATACTGAAACTTTGACTTCTTTCTTTCTGATTTGTATTCCCTTGATCTCCCTTCCTTGTCTTATTGCTCTAGCTAGGACATCAATTACTATGTTGAAGAGATATGGAGACAATGGGCAGCCTTGCCTTGTCCCTGATTTCAGTGGGATTGATTTAAGTTTCTCTCCATTGAGTTTTATGTTGGCTATAGGCTTACTGTATATTGCCTTTACTATGTTCAGGTATGTTCCTTGTATCACTGATATCTCCAAAACTTTAAACATGAATGGGTGTTGGATTTTGTCAAATGCTTTTTTTGGCATCTAGGGCGATGACCATGTCATTTTTCTCCCTCAGTTTGTTTATATGGTGGATTACATTGATGGATTTCCATATATTGAACCACCCTTGCATGCCTGGGATGAAGCCTATTTGATCACGGTGGATGATCTCTTTTATGTGTTCTTGGATTTGGTTTGCAAGTATTTTATTTTGTATCTTTGCAACAATTTTCATAAGAGAGATTGGTCTGAAGTTCTCTTTCTTTTGGATTTTTGTGTGGTTTAGGTATTAAGTTGACTGTAGCTTCATAGAACGAGTTTGGTAATGTTCCTTCTGTTTCTATTTTGTGGAATAATTTGAAGAGAATTGACATTAGCTCTTCTTTGAAGGTCTGGTAGAATTCTGCACTGAAACCACCTGGCTCTGGGCTTTTTTTGGAAGGGACGCTGTTGATGGCTGCTTCAATTTTCTTGGGGGATATAGGGCTGTTGAATTTGTCCACCTGGTCTTGACTTAATTTTGGTAGATGGAATCTGTCAAAAAAATTGTCCATTTCTTTTAAATTTTCAAACTTTGCAGCATATAGGCTTTTATAGTATGACCTAATTATTGTTTGTATTTCCTCATTGTTTATAGTATCTCCCCCCCTTTTTTTTTCTTACTTTGCTGATTTGGATAGTTTCTCTTTGTCCTTTAGTTAGTTTGGCTAAGGGGTTGTCTATCTTATTTCTCAAAGAACCAGCTCTTGGTTTCATTGATTCTTTGAATTGTTTTATTTGTTTCTAATTGATTGATTTCAGCCCTGAGTTTGATTACTTCCAGCTATCTTGCTCTTCTTGGGTGTATTTGCTTCTTTTTTCCCCCCTAGGGCTTTCAGTTGTGCCATAAAGTTGTTTGTATGAACTGTTACAAACTTCTTCTTAAAGGCACTTAGTGTTCTGAGTTTTGCTCTAAGTACTCCTTTCATTGTGTACCATAAATTTGGGTATGTCCTGCCTTCATTTTCAATGAATTCTAGGAATTCTTTAAGTTCTTTCTTTATTTCATCCTTAACCCATGTGTCATTGAGAAGCAAGTTAAGTTTCCATGTGCATGTAGGCCTTTTGCTATTTCCATTTTTGTTGAGGTCTAGCTTCAATATCTGATGGTCATATAGTAAATAGGGGATTATTTCAATCTTCTGGTATCTATATATTCTCCAAAATATGGTCTATTTTGGAGAATGTTCCATGAGGTGCTGAAAAGAATGTATACTCTTTTGAGTTTGGGTGAAAAGTCCTGTAGACATCCATTAGGTCCATTTGAATTAGGATGTTTGTAAGTGCCTTTATTTCCCTTTTTGGCTTCTGTCTAGATGATCTGTCCCTTGGTGATAGTGAGGTGTTGAAGTCTCCCACTAATAAGGTTTTGGGTTCGATGTGTGAGTTAAGCTTTAACAACGTTTCATTTACAAGTGTAGGTGCTCTTGTATTTGGGGCAAAGATGTTCAGAACTGTGATGTCTTCTTGGTGGATTTTTCCTTTGATGAGAATGTAGTTCCCCTCTATGTAATTTTTGATTACTTTTGTTTGAAAGTCTATTTTATTAGATATTAGGATAGCCACTCCTAAATGTTATTTGGGTCCATTTGATTGAAAAAAAATTTTTCGGCGTTTTACTCTCAGGTAGTTTTTACCGTTGCTGCGTAGGTGTGTTTCTTGGATATAGCAGAATTTTAGATCTTCTTTCAGCACCCATTCTGTTATTCTGTGTCTTTTTATTTGAGAGTTGAGTCCATTGTTGTTGATAGATAATAAAGACTATTGAATGTTATTTCCTATTATTGTGAAGTTGTTGGTGTTACTGTGATTCATTGCTTGTTTTCTTTTGATTTTTTTTTGGGGGGGGGAAATTATCTATAACCTATATTTTCTTGGGTGTAGTGGTTTTCATTGGATTGGAATTTTCCTTCTAGTATCTTCTGTAGGGCTGGTTTGCTGTTCAAATATTGCTTAAATTTAATTTTGTCCCAGAATATTTAGTTTTCTCCATCTATGTGGACTAAAAGCTTCACAGGGTATAGTAGTCTATATTGGCACCTGTAGTTGCTTAGAGTCTACATGATATCTGCCCTGGCCCTTCTGGCTTTCATTGTTTCTGATAAGTCCTGTGTGATTATGATAGGTCTACCTTTATATGTTACTTGACCCTTTTCCCTTGCTGCTTTTTGTATCTTTTCTTTGTTCTGTGGATTATGTGTTTTGACTATGATGTGGAGTGAGTAGTTTCTTTTCTGGTCTAGTCTATTTGGTGTTCTGTAGGCCTCTTGTATGTTTGTGGATATCTCTTTTTTTTAGGTTGGGGAAATTTTCTTTTGTGATTTTTTTTGAAAATATTTTCTGTACCTTAGAGCTGGGAATCCTATCCTTTGTCAATTCCTATTATTCTTAGATTTTGCCTTTTCATGGCATCCTTGATTTCTTGGGTGTTTTGTGTTTGGGATTTTTCTGATTTTACTTTTTCTTTGAGTGAACTATCAATTTTTGCAAGATTCTCTTTTCCATCTCTTGTATTCTATTAGTGATGCTTACATTTGTGGTTCCTTCTTTTTCCTCTAAGTTCTCCAGTTCCTGGGTTTTCTCAGTTTCTGTTTTCTTTATTGATTCTAATTCTGTTTTCATGCCTTGCAACATTTCTTTCATCTGTTTGAATGTGGATTCCTATGTCTCCAAGATGATCTCTATGTTTTTGTTTGTTTCCTCTCTTAATGCCATTACTTTTGCCTTCATTTGTTTGGTTACATTTGCCTGTGTTTCTTTAAGAGCTTTGTTGACTTCGTTTTTCTTTATTTCCATTTGGCAGGCCAAATCTTTGAGAGATTTATTTGTTTCCTCTTTAACTGTTTGAATCTATATGGCTATTTCTCTGAGATTTGTTGGTTTACTCTTTATGTGCCTCAAACAACTGGATAATCATAGCTTTAAAATAATTTTCTTGTGTTTCTGCAGAGTTGGAGGATCCACTAATTTTGCTGGTTGCTGGTGAAGCCATGATATCTTGATTTACAGTGGTTGTGTTCTTTTGCCGACCCCTGGCCATTTGGTTATCCATAGTGTTCACTGTTTGTTCCTGGATTCTGCAGATCAGACTGGTCTTTCTCTGGTGTCTGGAAAATTCTTCAGGAAAATGAGGGAGGTCCAGTGGTTTCACTGTGTGCATTGCTGATTCAGCTATAACTGTAAAAGGAAAGTTCACAGGCACAGAAGGACAAATGTGGGGTAGCATGTGATTGAGCCTGTGCTTGTAGGTGTGTCCTAATGGACAGGGTGTTGGGGAATAAAGAGGACTTCAGAGTGTGAGAGGAGTTCCTTGCAGGCACTGAATGTGTTACAGGCACTTAAAGGATCACAAGCACTGTTGAAGATTGAGGGCATGTATTGGTATTGTTTTTGCAGGTTTGCTGAGCTTTGGCAGCTATTTAGCTGGTTATTTGACACTGAGGTGTTGGATGTCCTATAAAATCACTGGCTGGGCAGCCCTGTGTAGTCAATACTGCCACTTGCAGACTTGGGATCTGGGAAGGATTATACTGCAGATCTGAATCTCTGTGGCTTTGGGTGCACTCTCTGGCAGGGTGGGTTTTCTGGTGGTGCATGCACTAATGCAGGGTCCTGTGCGGGGGTGCTTTGAGGGTCCAGAGCTTGGTGAGAGGGCACTAGGTGGGGTGTGGGTTCCTCAGATTTGTGCTCTGAGGGGTGTCATTCAGCTGGTGGTTACAGCTCTCTACTGAGGCTGAGGGGCCTGAAGCTCTGCCTCTGTTGTCTTGGGTCCAAGCACTAAGCTTTGTGGATTTGGGATCCAGGAAGGATTGTGTTGTGGAACTGAGTCTCTGTGGTTGACACTCTGTGGTTGGGCCTGCACTCAGTAGCTGGCAGTGGGTGCTTTCTGGTGTGGCAGGGTTTCATGAGGTATTGTGCTCCTCCAGTGTGGTAGTGTTCTGGAGATGTGAGCACTCTGATGAGAATGGGTTTCCAGAGCTATAAATGGTACCACAGGGTGGGATTTCCAGTGGTGGGTGTGTTCTGGCAGGGTGGTTTTTCTGAAGGGACATGAGCTCGGCTTTGCTTCTTCTGGCAGGGAAGGGTACACTCCTCAGGTCAGCAGCTTGGCAAGAAGACTCCTGGAAGGGTCTGGGGTATGGGCTCCTCGGACATGTGTCTAAGGGGTGTTGTTCAATGGGTGACAGCTATCTGCTGCACTACAGGGCCTGGAACACAGTCTCTGCTGTCTTAGTACCCAGGTTGTGAGTTTTGGGCTCAGTTACCTGGTTCTGTGTGCAGGTTTCCCTGCTTAGCAGGACTGGATAATGGAATTGCCCCACTTAATTCCCAGAGAAGTCCACACCCAATCTAAATCTACAAACACTCCAATGCTTCTGTTGTGTCCCTTCTCCTTTAGAAAGCTTAAAAGTCCAAATTCTAGTTTCAGTTGTCTCTCCACTCACCCCTTTTGGAGATTCATGTCCTCTGCTTCTCCAAAATGGTGCACTCTATTCACCACCATCTTGGAACCCCTCCTCAATTGATATAGTTTAAAGAAAAAAATTAGTGTGACAGATGGGTATAAATTTGAACCTGGGAGCAATGGAAAAAGAGTGTAATGTATATTATATGAAATTTTCACATAAGCAGTAAAAATGATATTTGACAACTTTTACAATGGCTTTTAACATGAAGAAAATATTCTGCAAGAGGAGAGCATAGTTTGACTTGGTAAGGCATTCTTTCCAATAACTCATTATATAGCAGAGTATCCTAGCCATGAACTAGTGATTACCCAACTTACTCAGACTCTAAGACAAAAGCAACACCTTTGAACAAGTAGTCCTGGCACTAACACTACATTTAGAGGGTTTGTTTGTAGGACATATGCAGTAACACACAGCTGCTGTTTTCTTCTAGGCATATAACAAAGATCCATTACTATAACCTGAATTACCAATTTTAACTGTAAATTTCAAGACCAGGAGAGTTCCTTACTGACCCAGGAGTAGGACACAGCTCCCAATCCAGCCAGGTCAGACAAGGCAACCCTGCTCATAGATGGTTGGCAAGTCTAGTGTGGAACACTACCAGCTGTCAAATAGTTTATTGCCCCTTAGTACTCCTTTCATATACAGTAATCTTTTCCTGTTTCACCCATACCAGTCCTAGGAATTGACTGGCTTCCTTCTCTTTTTTCCTGCTCTTCAAGACTCAATATCCCAGGGAAACTTAGACCCTGCTAGCCTATTATATCAATAAGAATGTGTCAGTTTGTTTATTGATTACTAGAGTAACTGCTCATTTCAATGTCACAACGTAGGAAATTTCAGATCCAAGACCACAAGACCAGCTTGTCATTTAGAACATTCCCATTAATCCCACATTACTTTGAAGCTTACGTACTAAGGAAGCTGTCCAATTAAATAAACATTAAATTTTCATTTTCTACGTGACATTGTCACAGATTTAAACAGGAATAAAGATGTGGGATCTGGATAAAGAGATAAGATAAAGGCTTGTTGAGTTTCACAAGAAAAATCACATGTGCACAGAATCAGAGATAGAGAGTGAGGTAAGTTTGTTTATTCATCTCCATGGAATCTTCAAGATTCTCTCAGGTGATGATTGGCTCAGAGGGAGAATGATCTCATGCAAAAGGTGAAAGACAGAAAGAGTTTCAGCAGCCAGTTATTAAAAGGGCCAAGAGACAATGTGCTTGAGAGGAAGGTTTTCAGCCCTACATTCCTTAATACAGGCATATGAAAGCACAAATCCCAGAGATGAAGGTTTCTGTGTCTAAGACTCTTATTTCAGCAAAAGTGTCACATATTTATTTCAAGTGATCATTAATAAGGTCATGTGTCTTAGAAATTTGACTTTTACATCATTCACAAATTTCATTATTATTTGTTAAATGCAGATATGTCCTCAGGCAGTGAATCACTTACCATGAAAATGCTCCTTGACCAAGGCAAATCTTTGAACAAAAAACATTTAATTGGGACCTTGCTTATATTTTTACAGAGAGCATCCAGAATGTCATGTCAGTAAGTAATCTAGTTATAGTCCTTCAGCAGAATTGAGAGTTTTCACATGACAAGCAAAAGGCAGAGAGATGTAGACAGATATAGAAAGAGCTCAAGAGACAGATTGAGAAATAGACTGAGACTAACAGAAACAAAGGTGAAAAAGTGTCAGAGACAGAGAAACAGAGAATACATTGTGTCTCTTCACTTTCATTGTCATATCTGCCTCAAAGCACATCCTCCTATAATATAACTCCAATAGGAATTATGTTATCTAACAAGGCCATAACTCCTAACTACTCCCAGACATTTCCTAACTGGGGACTAAAAAAGTAAATAGATGAGCTTGAAGGGGACATTGGAATTCACATCAAGAGAAAGTGGAAGAAGATGGAGGGACTTTTAGGCTAAAAGAACATAGTTATCTGGATAGTTTGTCATTCAATAAAATGATTAAAGTCCGAGAAAATTCCAAAGACTAAAGAACAGTACTGGCAATCTCCTATGAGGAAAATGTGGAATATTTCCATAATGGAGTATTATTCAGCTAAGAAAATGACATCATGTTACTTTCAGGCAAATAGATGGAACCAGGAAAAGTCATCCTGGGTGAAGTAACTAAAATGCAGAAAGACAAATATGGCATGCATTCTCTTATTAGAAGGTGTCCTAATTGTGTGGAATAAATTTTCAATAGGCCATCGATTGTAACCAAGCCATTCTTCTGGGAGGGGACTGGGTAGCAGTTAATTGACTGGTGGGGCAGGGAATCCTATAGAAATTTTAAAGCAACACAGGCTGTTGTTATTAAAATATGCTGTTCCTTGTCCTCAACTGATATATCAGTACCATGTTTTTGCATCCAAAAAAGATGTTTCTTTCTACAAAAAAAATGAATTGCATAGAGACCCAGAGTCTGATATAAGGCAGACAGAGAACTTAAATCAGCCCACTCTAAATGGAATTTCCTATGAAATTCTCCATCCATCTGAGCTCTGGGAAGCTTGCAGGATAGGAGGCAGGAAGAGTGTCATAATTAGAGGGAATTGACACAAGAACAACACTGCCCTGAGAATCAGGCCTCAGAGGTACATGATGCAGCCAACCTTGATGATAAGCTAGGCTGATAAGCTAGGGTCAGATAGAAGGAGGAGGAGGACTTCCCCAATCAAGGAACTAAAGAAAGGGCATAGGGTAGAAGGAGGAGGTTTTTGTTTTGTTTTGTTTTGTTTTTTGAGACTGGAGGAAGTGGGTAGGGAGCAGTAGAGGGGATTTAAAACGAAGAAGTCATAATAAATACATACATAAGAAAAATTGTGATCAAGGTGCTGAAGTATAGAGTTCTTCAGGACTGATGGCTTATTCTTGGGGAGCATGGCAGGGTGTGGCAAGGATGAACTCAGTTTTCTTTAAGGGACTTGTCCTGAGACTCAGATCATCTTTCAATGAGTATATGAACAACACATACTTGAATTGATGTATTTTAAAGAAAAAACAATTACTGTGATACATGTGTAAAAATTTGAACCAGGGAGCAATGGAAAAGAAGTATAATACATATTATATGAAATTCCCACATAAGCAATAAAAAATAACATATTGACAACTTTTACAATGAATTTTAACGTGGAGAAAAGATTCCACTAAAGGAGGCCAGAGTTTGTCTTTGTAAAGCATGATTTCCTAGAACTCATTATGTAGCAGAGAATCCTAGCCCTGAGCTAGTGGTTACCTAGATACCTCAGACTCCATGTACAAAGTGGCACCTCTAAATTAGCCATCCTAGCACTAATGGTATGTTTAGAGTGTTTGTCTGGAGGACCAGAGCAGGAAACACAGCAGCTTTTGTGTACCAGGCATATAAAACAGTTCCATTTCTTTGTCCTGAAGGCCCAGTTCGAAATTTAAAGCCCAGGAACAGAATTTGTTCCTTAATAACCATTGAGTAGGATCCCGCTTAGTCTGCCAAGGCATCCCTGCTCATAAACAGTTGTCAACACTAGTGTGGAACAGCACCAGCTGTCAAATAGTTTATTGCCCTTCAGTTCTCCTTTTGAACTCATGAATCTTTCTCTTTTTCAGCCAAACCAGTCCCAGGAATTGTCTTGTTTCCTTCTCGTTTCCCTGCTCTTAAAGACTCAATACCCCAGGGAACCCTAGACCCTGCCAGCCTATTATATCAATAAGAATGTTAATGAGCATGTAGTGAATATGCAAGTAACTGCTCAGTTCAAAGTCTCAACCTAGAAAATTCCAGATTGGAGACCGTAGATTGTAAGACAAGGAGACTACCTTGTCTTTCAGTACATTTCCCTTAATCCCACTTTGAAGATTTCCTACTTCGGAAGCTGTCCAATTAAATAAACATGAAATTTGATTTCCTACCTGACATTGTCACAAATGTATAAAGGAGTAAAGGTATGGGATCTGGATAAAGGGATGAGATAAAGGTTTGTTGGGTTTCACAAGAAAAGTCACATGTGCACAGGTTCACATGTGAACACTAAAGAAAGGTTGTTTCCTCATTTCCATGGACACCTCAAGATTTTCTCAGGTGCTGAATGGCAGAGACAGAATGATGTCATGCAACAGGTGAGAGCCAGTATAAGTTTTAGCAGCCAGTTATTAAAAGGGTCAAGGAGACAGCCTGCTGGAGAGAAAGGCTGTTCAGCTCTATATGCCTCAACCTGGGCATATGAAAGCACACAAACCAGAGATGAAAGTTCCTGTGTCCAAGACTCTTAGTTCAGCAAAATTGACACATATTTATTTCAAGTGGTCATTAATAAAATCATGTGTCTTTGACATGTGACTTTTATATCATCACAAATTTTGTTATTATTTGTTAAATGGAAAGATATGTCCTCAGTCAGTGAATTGCTTACTGTGAAAATGCTCTCTTACTAAGACAAATATTTGAACAAAAAGCATTGAATTGTACCTGTCTTATATTTTTACAGAGATCCTCCAGGATGTCACATCAGGAAGTAGTCACTTTTTTGTATTCTTTCAGCAGAGCAGAGAGCTTTTCATACCACAAGCAACAGGCAGAGAGATGTACACAGATATACAAAGAGCTAGAGAGACAGATTCAGAGAAATAGAGGTCAGGACCAACAGAAACAAAGATAGAAAGTTACAGAGACTGAGAGACACAGACTCCCTTCTGTCTGGTCACTTTCATTGGCATATCAATATAAAAGCACACCCTCCTATAATATAACTGCAATAGGAATCATATTATCTTACAAGGCCATACTTAAAACTCTTCCCTGACATTTGCTCTGGGGACCTAACATGTAAATAGATGTTTTGTGAGGACATTGCAATTTAAAACAAAAGGAAGTGAAAGAAGGTGGAGGGACTTCATGGTAAAAAACAATGTTTTACAGATATATTTTCATTCAATATACTGACTAAAGGCCCAGCAACAACCAAGGTCTAAAGACAGGACTGACAATCTCCTATGGGGAAATTGTGTTATATTCCCATAAACAAATATCATTCAGATAAGAAAATGACATCATGATATTTTTAGGCAAATGGATGGAACCAGGAAAATTCATCCTGGGTGAAGTAACTAAAATGCTGAAATATGGTATGTATTCCCTATTAGGAGGTGTCCTAATTGTGGGAGATAAATTTCTATTAGGTCATCCATTGTGACCAAGCCCAAGTTTCAATTGGGGATTGGGTGGCAGTTAATTAAGTTGTTGGGCCAGGGCATCATCCTATGGAAATTTTCAAGCAACCCTGGGTGTTGTTGTTTAACTATGTTGCTTTCTGCCTTCAACTGATAGATCAGTGTCATGTTCTTGGATTCAAAGAAATGGGATTCCACACAGAGACACACAGTCCAATATTATGCAGAGAAAGTCCTTAAAACACCCAGCTCTAAATGGGATTTCTCTATGGAATTCTCCCTCCCCTCAGAGCTCTGGGAAGACTGCAGAAGAGTAGGTAGGAAGAGTATTTTAAGTAGAGGTAATTCAGGACACAAGAACAATACCCTGAGAATCAGGCTGCAGAGGTAGATGATGCTGCCAGCCTTGATGAGTCTTGATAATCTAGAGTCAGATAGAAATGGAAAGGGCACTCTCCTATCAAGGAACTAGAGAAAGGGCATAGGGTTAGAAGGAGTATTGGTGGGTCTTGAAGGAGAAGAGGGAGAGAGCAGCAGAGATGATACAAAGTAAACAAATTTTAATAAATAAATACACAAGAAAAACTGTAATCACGGGGATGATGTATAGACCTCTTCAGGAGTGATCACTTCTTCTTGGAGGTGGTTGCAGGGTACAGTAAGGATGTACTCTGTTTTCTTTAAGGGACTTGTACTGAGACTCTCTTATGTTCCGATCAGTATATGAACAACATGTAATTGAATTGGTGTACATTAAATAAAAATATAATGTGACACGTGGTTATGAATTTGAACAGGGAACAATGGAAAATGGAGTGTATTGTATATTATATGAAATTTTCACATAATCAGTAAAAATAATATGTTGACAACTTATACAATGACTGTGAAAATGGAGAAAAAATTTCATTGAACAAGCAGCCCTGGAATTAACAGTGGGTTTGTCTGGAACACCACTGACACAGCTGCTCTTGTGTCCTAGGCATATATCATGGACCCATTTTTTTGTCCTGAAGGCCCAGGTATAACATAAACCCCAGGACCAAGAGGGTTCCTCACTGACCACTGAGTGAGACATAGCTTGCTTGAGAGAAAGCCTGAGCAGCCGTACATACCAATCTGGGCAGCTGATAGCACACAAACCAGTTCCTGTCCAAGACTCTTAGTTCAGAAATACTGTCACATATTTCTTTCAAGATGTCATTAATAAAATTGTCTAGTATGACAGCAAAATGTAATTTTGATATCATAATGATATTATGACATCACAATGCTATCATGACCTCACACTACTATTATGACATCACAATGCTATTATGACATCACAATGGGGTTATGATCTCAATATGCTATTATGATAGCACATTAATAATATGACATCACAATGGAATATGATATCAGAATGCTATTGTAATATCACAATGTTATGCCCTCGCATGGTATGATATCACAATGGAATTTTAACATCACATTAATAACAAAACATAAAGATGAAATTATGACATCACAATTCTATCATGACATCACATTATTGTTATCATATCCCAATCATATTATGACATCATAAAGCTAATAGGACATCATTGTGGTATGATATCACAGTAGAATTTTCATTTCACAATGGCCTTATAACCTCAAAATACTATTATATCATTGCAATGTTTTTATGCTACCACAATGATATCATGATGGTATTATGACATCACAATAGTATGACATTAAAGTGTTATGATGATCTCCCAATGGTATGATGACATAACAATGTTGTCATGATATCTCAATGTTAAATGATATTTCAATGTATTATAACATCACAATGCTACTATGACATCCCAATGCTATTATGGCATCACAATGCTATTATTTCTTCACAATGATATGACATTGCAATGGTGTTATGACATCACAATAGTATAACGGCTTCACAATGGTATGTTTTATGTGATTAATAATTACTATTGGGGTTTATCTTTTATTAATGCTTGCTGTTAATCCTAAACAGGTGTATAACCAATTCCCATACAAAGACTGGGTTTATTTAGTTAATTTAGAACACAATATTGATCAATAGTTACTCCCTCCTAAACCTTCAAGCCTTCAGGGTTTCATAACATTTAGATTTTACCCATTATACTTGCTTTCTGTGAAGTCTTAGGTCTGGTTTATTCTCTCTGTGATGTTCCAAGTTTTCTCCTTCTGCTCTGGGTCTCTAAGTTCTGCTCCTTTGCCCTCTGTCCTTTCACTCATTTTTTGCCCTCTGGCTCCTCCTATAGCTCAACATTGTGGCTAGTTATTTTATTCAATCCTGCTTACACATAGTTGAGAGAGGATGCATAGAATAAGTATCACAATACAATATCCAGATTGAAACCAGAGAGTGGGAGGAGTAATCAGCATTTGAATGAACAAGCGTAAGGTGAATACAATTCAAAGGAACATTATACCAACAATGTTATGACAAATCACAATACTATGATGGTATCACAATGCAATTATGACATCACAATGGGGTTATGTCCTCAATATGATATTATGACATCCCTTAGATATTATGACATCATCACAATGCTACTATGACATATCAATTATATTATGACATCACAACTGTGTTTTGATATATCAACTTTATTTTGACATCTTAATTGTATCATGTCATCACAATTGTGTCATGACATCTCAGTACTATTGTGACATAACAATGTTATTATGACATAACAATGGTGTCATGAGATCCCAATGGTATTATGAGATCACAATTCTATTATGACCTCAAATTATAATTATGACATCACAGTGGAGTTTTGACATCACCATTTCATTATAATATCAATATGCTAGTATGATATCACACGGATATTATGACATCAAAATGCTATATGACATCACAATGGTATTAAATCTCAATGCTATTATGACTTCACAATGGTATTATGACATCACAATGCTACTATGACATCTCAATGATATTATGACATCACAACTGTGTTTTGACATAACAAATTTATTATGACATCTCAATAGTATTATGTCATCACAATGGTGTCATGACATCTCAGTGCTATTATGACATCACAATGGTATTATGACATAACAATGGTGTCATGATATCTCAATGGTATTATGACATTGCCATTTTATTATGACTTCACATTGTCATTATGACATCATAGTGGAATTTTGAAATCACAATTTGATTATGTCTTAAAAATGCTATTATAATAATAGCACTTTGACATCAAAATGATAGTAAGAAATCACAATTGTATTATGACATCACAATGTTATTCTGATGTGATTGTGGAGTGACATCATAATGGAACATTTGACATAACAATGGCAATATGACCTGAAACATACTATTGTAACATCACATTGCTCATATGACATCACAAAGGCATTATTATTTCACAATGGTATTATGACTTAACAATACATGTCATCTAAATGCCATTATGACACAACCATTATTTAATGGTATTACAATGCTATCACATCACAATAGCTTCACAGTGCTATTATGACATCACAATGGTATTCTGCCTTCAAAATAGAATTTTGACATAATAATATCATGGATTGTGGTATGATACCACAATGCAATTTTGACAGCACAATGGCATTACAACATTAAAATGCTATTATGATGTCACAATAATATCTCCTAGTGCTATTATAACATGATTGTGGTATGACATCATAATGCTATTCAGACTTTACAATTGTGTGACATCTCAATGTTATTATTACAACACAATGATATGACATCACAAAGATATTATGAATCACAATGCTAATATGACGTCACAATTTATGATATCATAATGCTGTTGTCACCTTAATTGTGTCATGTCATCTCAGTGCTATTATAACTTCACAGTGCTATTAGGACATCACACTGCTATTATGACATAATATGGTATGATATCAAAATGGACTTATAACTTCACAATAATAATAAAAATAACAATGCAATTATGATATCCCAAATCCTATCCTGACATCACATGATTATTAAATCACAATGGTATTATGACATCACAATGCTGTTTTGACAATATCACAAAAGTATTATAACATCACAGTGGTACTATGACATCAAAATGCAATAATGACATCAAGATGTTATGTAACCTCAATGCTATTTTGAACTTACAATGTTATAACATCACAACGGCTTTCTGATTTCACAATAATATAACATCACAATGGTACTATGACATCACAATGCTATTACACCATCACAAAGATATGGTATCACAATGCTATTATGACATCACAATGTGTTTATGACTTCACAATTATATAACATCACAATCCTATTGTGACATCACAATGGTATTATGACATCACTATATTACTGTGACATTACAATGCTATCATGACTCACAATGTTATGATGACATCACAATGCTATTAAGACTTCACAATATTTTGATATCACAATATTATTATGACAGATAAATGCTATTGTGACATCATAGTGGTATTCTGTCATCATAATGGTATTTTGACATCACACTGATAGTATGCTGCCACAAAGCTATTATGACTTCACAATGGTATGAGTTCACAATGGTATTAGGACATCTCAATGATATGATATTACAATGCTATTATTAAATCACAATGGTACTATGACATTTGCATGATATTATGACAACCTAATGGAATTATCAATTCACTAAGGTATGTTGATATTACAATGATATAATTACATCAAAATGGTATGACATCTCAATGCTATTATGAAAACACAGTGATATGACATCACAATGTTATTATGACACCACAATTTATTAAAATGTCACAAAAGTATAGCTTCACAATGCTACTAGGACATCACAGTTATATTGTAAAATCAAAATTATATTATGACATCACAAGGCTATCATGACCTCACAATGTTTTCATGACATCACAATGGTATGACTATGACATAACAGTGGAATTATGACATTACAATGCTATTATCGACATTACAAACTTATTGTGCCTTAACAATGATATGATATCACAATGCTATGATGAAATCACAGTGATAGCACATCACACAATGGTGTCATGATGTCTCAGAGCTATTATGATGTCACAATGCTATTGTGTCACAGTATGTCACAATAGCATTATGGCATCATAATGCTTTTATGGCTTCAAAATTGTATTATGACATTACAATTATTTTATGACTTAACAGTGTTATTATGACATCACATTTTTATGACATTGCTTTTGTATGTTTCGATTAATATTTATTTTTGATATATCTATTGTAAAGTTTCTCTTAATCCTATAGAGCTGTATAACCAAATCACCACACAGATTCTGGTTATATTTAGTTAACAATATAGAACACAATGAATTTAGAACACAATACTGGCTAATAGTTACTCCATCCTAAACCTCCAAGCCCTGATAGTTTCTTAACATTTAGGTTTTACCCATTTTACTTGCTTTTTTGTGAAATCTTATGTCTGGTTCGTTCTCCACGTAGTTCTTAGTTCCCCTCCCAACTCAGCTCTCCTAGCTTTGCCCTTGCCCCTTTTCCCTACCACTCATTTCCTGCACTCTGGATCCTCCTCTCTCCTTGCTCAACATTGTGGCTAGTTGTTTTATTTTGGCCTGTTTATCACAATGCAATATCTGGATTGAAACAAGAGGGTGGGGCTAGGGAAGTGAAGTCAGCATTTGAATGAACAAGGGTCAGGTGTGTACATTTTAAAAGAACATTATAACAACCTTTCTCCCTTTAAATCCAATAAAAGTCTCCTTTTCTTTAAATACAATAGTAATTATGTAATTATGAAAACTGTTAGGTAAAATCTACATGTGTAATGTCCAGTCCATGTATATTTAGAAACTTAGGAGAAAGTATCTAATTATCCTATCTATATTGACAAGTTTAGAGTTCTATACCTAAATTAACTTTTATCCTCATTGGTATTACCTACATTTCTTAACTTCTAAACAACTTAAAATTGTGACAGTATAGTTATTTGGCATTCAACCCCATCAAAGAATTGGGAAGGAATTAAATTATTTACTATTGTGAATAGGAAGTGTATGTTAGCAGCTTCCAAAATATAAAAAAATTGACAGAAACAATTTGTTGCCTACACAGTCTGCCATAACTTATCTCTGTAACATTGAAGCATCATCTTCAGCCTTCTGGCCTAGAATATTTGAAAGACATATAGGTGTAGGAGGAACTATGTAGGACTTGCTTACCAAGTCTTGATGGAGTCTGTCAAATTTTGACATTTCAATGCTATGATGAGATCCCAATGTTATGATATCACAATGCTATGATGACATCACAATGCTATTATAATACCACAATGGTATTATGACTTCACAATGCTATTATGCCATCACAATGGTATTATACATCTCCATGCTATTGTAACTTCAGAGTAGTATTATGATATCACAATGGTAATATGACATCACATAAGTATTATAACATAACAATGCTAAGATGATATCACAATGCTATTATGACATCAAAATTGTGTTATGACTTCACAATGATGATTTCACAATGCTATTGTGACATCACAACAGCATTATGGCATCAAAATTAATCATGATATCCCTATGCTATTAAGACATAACAATGCTATTAAGACTTGATTGTGGTATGACATCACAGTGGAATTATGACATTACTATGTTTTTATGACTTCACAACTGTTTGACTTTATAATAAACATTAGCATATCTCAATGTTAGGATGACATAGCATGCTATTATGCTATCATAATGGTGTTAGGACTTCACAATGCTATTATGACATCACAATGGTATTACAAATTCACAATTATATTATGACATCACCATGCTATTATAATATCAAAACATGATTGTGTTATGGCCTAACAAAGGAATTATTACATCACAATGCTATTATGACATCAAAATGACACTATGACATCACAATGATGTTACAACTTCACTATGGTATGACTTCAAAATGATATTAGGACATCACAATGATATGTTGACATCACAATGCTATGATGACATCAAAACTATGTCAAGACCTTCCAATGATATTATGATATAACAATGTTATGAGGACATCACAATGCTATTATGACATGATTTTTGTTATGACATCACGATGGAATTGTGGAATTACAATGCTATTATGACTTCACAATGGTATGGCTTCACAATGGCATTAGGAAATCACAATGATATTATAACATCACATTAGTATTATGAAATCTCAATGGAATTATTATTTCACCGTGGTATGACATCACAATGCTATTATAACACTGAATATTTAAGGAATATAAACTAAAGAAAATTGGGAACAGGGCTGGAGATGCATCTCAGAGTTTAAGAGCATTATTTACTCTTACAGATATTGTTCTTCAATTCCCAGCAACTACACTGTGGCTCACAACCATCTAAAATGAGATCTTGTGTCCTTTTTGGGATGCTGGCAGAACATGGTATATACAGTATATATGTTATATATATATATGTAAATAAACATAAATATATATTTATGTATTTATAAATATACTTATATATAAGTAAATATATGTATATATATATATAGTAAATAAATTGTTGGTAAAACATTATTTTGGAATATATACAATTGCACTATGATGCTTATTCTACACATCCCCTGTCTCAAGTTTCTGTAAACATGCCACCATTTGTTCTCTGTATTTTCAATAATACAACCAGCTACAATGCTGCACAATGAGAGGAAAGGGTAGGACATCATGGTCCACAGTCGGAGAAAGAGGAAGAAAGAAGGGAAGGAGAGGTGGAGAATCAGAAGAGGTCTTGGAACCATGTGACGAGATGGACTGTGCCTAAGATATGACTAAAATCGCATATAATGAGTGAAATATCAATGGTAGGTATCTATGCGGTCTTGGAGGTTTAGGATGGAAAAACTATTGCCCAGCATTGTGCTGTAGGTTAATTAAAAGAATCCCAGTTTCTGTGTTATGATTTGTATATACAGCTGGGTTAGAAATAATTGCTGTTTAACTAAAAGATATTTCAATAGTAAATATAAATAGCTATTAACAAATGGCACCCAGCTAATCTAACTGTACCATAAATGGTCATCAACTAATCTAAGTATACACAGCCTTTACATCATACTTTAACATAAGTTGGTGGGGAAAATAAGGTCTCAGTAATAAAACCTCAACAACCAAAACTTAAAACCTAAAAACTCCCAGATCAATTACTGTCTTTTTAAGAGAGACTTTTAAACTGACACAGGAGCAACAGAAAGCCTATTGTGGAAATACCTATTATGACATCACAATGGAATTTTGACGTCAAAATGCTATTATGAAATCACAATGGAATTTTGAAATCAAAATGCTATTATACCCTCAAAATGCTATTTTTGATATCATTATGTTATTTTGACATGACAATGGAATTTTGATATCAGAATGCTATGTTGACATCAAAATAGTGTCATGACACCACAATGTTATTATGACATCACAAGGCTATTATAACATCAAAATTCTATTACGGCATTATTGTCATATGACATCACAACGGAATTTTGACATCACAATATTGTTATGACAGCATAATGTTAGGACATCCAATGGTATTATATCACAATGGTTTTATGACTTCAATGATATTATGACATCACAATGTTATTACAACTTCACAATGGGATTAGAATATCACAATTCTATTATGACATCCAAAAGCTTTTATGATATCACAATAGTATTATGACATTATAAATCAATTCGAACATAATTGTGGTATGAGATCACATTGGAATAATGACATCACAATGGCATTATGATCTAAAAATACTATTAAATCATCACAAATCTCTTATAACATCACAATGATATTATATTACAATGGCATTGTGACCTCAAAAGGCTATTATCACCTCACAATGGTCTGACATCTCAATGCTAGTATGACATCAAAATAGAATGGGCAGATGGATGGGTGGCTGAATGGGTGGGTGGATGGATGATGAATGGATGGGTGGGTGAATAGGTGGATGGTGGGTGGATGGATGACGAATAGTGGCTGGGCACAAAGCTTTACCGGGGATGTAACTCATTTTTGTTTATATTGAGTGCCTGGCAGCATCACCAGTCTGAGTTGGGAATGCTGGAAGGTATGTCTATCAAAATGGTATCATGACATCATTATAGTATGACATCCAAATACTATCATATCATCACATGGTATCATGATATTACAATGGTATTATGACATAACTTCTCTGTCATGATATCAAAATGGCATTATGATATCCAAATGTTATTATAACATCACAATATTATTATGACATTACAGTGCTCTTCACAATGACACATCACAATGGAATTATGACAGCACAGTTGATATTTGCTTCACAATGGTATTACAACATCACAGAGTTATGATGGCAACACAATGCTATTATGACACAACAATGACAATATTCCATAAAAATCCTATTATGACATTAATATGGTATTTTGACTTCACAATGGTATTGTGACATCACAATTCTATTAGGATATCACAATTGTAATATGACATCACAATTTATTATGAAATTTCTATTTTTTCATGTTCACAATTGTGTCATGACATTTAGTGCTCTTATTACATTACCATGGTATTATGACATCTCAATTATATTATGACATCACAATTGTAATATGATATCAAAACTTTATTATGACATCTCAATGGCTTTATGTCATCACAATTGTGTAATGACATCTCAGTGTTCTTATGATGTCACATGGTATTATGACATCACAATGGTGTCATGAGATCCTAATGGTATTATAACATCACAATGCTATTATGACATCACAATGATATTTTAACATGATTATGGTATGTTATCGCAATAGAATTTTGAAATCACAATGGCATTATGACCTCAAAAGGCTATTATGACATCACAATGGTCTGACAGCTTAATGCTATTATGACATCAAAATGATAGGACATCAAAATGATGTTATAACATCAAAATGGTATTATGACATCACAAAGGCATTGTCATGATGCCTTTTGATGTCATAACATCAAAATTCTACTATGACAATCCAGCTGTATTAATTCAAAACAATGGAGTCATGACATCTCACAGCTTTTATTGAATTACAATGTTTTTTGTGAAATAACAATGGGGTCATGATATCCCAATGGAATTAGTAATTTCAAAAAACTATTTTGAAATGATTATGGTATGAAATCACAATGGAATTATGGCCTCAAAAGGTGATTATGACATCACAATCTTATGATATCAAGATAGTATTATGACATCAAAATGCTATTATGACATCAAAAGAGTATCACATTCCAATATAATTATGACATCATGATGGTATTTTGACATCACACTGATATTATGAGATCACAATGCTATTATGACATCACAAAGTATTATATTTCAATGCTATTATGACATCACAATGATAAGAAAGCACATTGGTGCTATGATATCACAATGTCTTTATGACATCAAAATGCAGTTATGACATCACAATCATATTATGCCATCAAAATGCTATTATGGCATCACAATGGTATTATGATTTTTTTTATAAAATCACATCACAGTGGTATTATGACATCACTAATTTATTATGACATCTAAATGGTATTATGTCATAACAAGGTTGTCATTACATATAAGTGCCTTTATGACATCACAATGGTAATATGAACTAAAAAGGGGTCATGAAATCCCAAAGCATTATGACATCACAATGTTCTTATGACAGCATAATAGTATAATATTCCAATGTTATTATAATTTCAAAATGACATTATGATATCATAGTGCTTATGACATCTAATGTAATTATTAGATGACAATAATAAGACATCCCAATGCTATAATATCCTTACAATGACATGATATCACATTGGTATTGTAACATCATCATGGTGTTATGACTTCACAATGTTATTATGACCTCAAAATGCTTTTTATGACATTACAAAGGTATGATAATTTCAGAATGCCCTTATGTTATATCAATACAATCATGACATCACCATGATATAACACTCAATGATATTATGACATCATAATAGTATTATGACATTACAATGGTATTGTGACAACACAAGGCTATTATGACTTCACAATGGTATTATGACTTCACAATGCTATGATGACATCACAATTTTATGACATCATACTGGTATTAGCACCTCATAATACTATGATGACATCATAATTGTATTATAAAATCACAATGGTATTATGATATAACAATGCTATGATGACATCTCAACGATATACCATCACAAGGCTATTATGACATCACAGTTATATAACATCACAATGCTATGTGGACATCACAGTGGTATGACTTCAAAATGATATTATGACATCACCATGTTATTAGCACAGTACTATTACATCAAGATTGTGCTATGACATCACAATGGACTTTTGACATCAAAATATTATTATGAATTCACAACTTTATGAGTTCACAATGCTATGATGACATCAGAATGGTATTATGACATCCTAATGCTTTCATGACATCACAATGCAATTATTATATGACAATGGCATAACATCAAAATTCGTCATGATATCTCAATGCTATTTGACATCAAAATGCTATTACAACATGATTATTTTATGACATCACAAAGGAAATTTGAGAATCACAATGATATTATGCCATTACAGTGCTTTTATGATATCACAATGCTATTATGACTTCACAACGCTCTTATAAGATCATAATGCTAGTATGATATCACAATGCTATTACGATATCTGAATGGTATTCAAGATTACAAAGATATGAAATCACAATGCTATTATAACATCACAAATGTATTATGACATCTAAATAGTATTATGACATTACAATGTTATGACATGCCAATGGAATTATGATTTCACAATATTATTATGACATCACTATGATATTATGACATGACAATATTATGACTTCACAACAGTATGACTTTGCAATATTAAGATATCTCAATGCTATTATGACATTACAATGCTTTTATGACATCAAAATGCTATTATGGTATCTCAATGCTATGATGATATTACAATGATAGGAAATCACAATGCTATTATTGACATCACAAAGGTATTTTGACATCACAATTCTATTATGACATTACAATACTATTTCGACTTGACTTAACAAATTCGCTATGCTATGATGAAATCATAGTGGTATCACATCCCAATGGTATTATGATTTCACAATGTTATTATGACATCACAATGCTTTTATGATTTTTGAAATTGTATATCGAAATGTGTTATGATATCAAAATGGAATTTTGAGATAAAAAACTATTATGACTTCATAACAGTAAGACTTTCCAATGAGATTACAACATCCAATGCTATGATGACACCACAATGCTATTATGAAGTCACAATGGCATCATGACATGAAAATTCATCATGATATCCCAATGCTATTATGATATCACAATGGTTACATGATGATTGGCTGAGAGGGAGAATGATGTCATGAAACAAGTGAAAACCATTAAGAATTTGAGGAGACAGTTATTAAAAGAGCCAAATGGACAGCCTGCTTGAGAGAAAGGCTGAGCAGCCCTACATGCCTCAATCTGGGCAGCTGAAAGCACACAACTGAGAGAGGACATTTCCTGTGTCCAATATTCTTAGTTCAGGTAATCTGTCACATATTTCTTTCAAGTGGTCATTAGTTCTGTGTCCTTGACATGTGATTTTCATATCAGCACAGATCCCAATATTATTTATTAAATGTAGAGATATGTCATCAGTCAGTGAATTACTTACTGGGAATACCCTCCCTGACCAAAGCAACTTTTTGGGACAGTGCTTATAATTTTACAGAGACTGTCCATGATGTCACATCAGCAAGCAGATAATTTGTTGTAGACTTTCAGAAGAACTGAGAGCATATGATACTGAATGACAAGGAGCAGGCAGAAGAGGGAAACTGAGAGACACACAGAGAGAAAGAGATTCAAGGAGACATTGCAATTCAAATCACCAGGAAGTGGAAGAAGACAGAGGGACATGTAGACTAAAAGAATATGGTTATCGATAGTTTGTCATTCAATATAACTATTAAAGTCCCAGCAAATTCCAAGTTCTGTGTTCTAAAGAACAGAATTGATAATTTCCTTTGGGGAAAATGTGGAATATTTCCATAATGGAGTATTATTCAGCTAAAACAATGATATCATGATATTTTCAGGCAAAAGGATGGAATCAGGAAAAATCATGCTGGGTGAAGTAACTAAAATGCAGACAAACAAATATAGTATGTATTCACATATTTGGAGGACTCCTAATAGTTTGGGAAAAAGTACCAATAGGCCATCTATTTGTGACCAAAAAAGTTTTCTATAAGGGGGCCTAGATGGCAGTGAATTGAGCTGTTGGGCCTGGGTATCCTACAGAAATTTTCAAGTAAGCCAGACTATTGTTATTAAAATATGTTGCTGTCTGCCCTAAACTGATTGATCATGGTCATGTTCTTCTATCCACAGAGATGCTTCCTTCTGCATCAAATCGGATTGCATACAGAAACCCACAGTAAAGTCATGAGGATGAGAAATCTTTCCATCTTCTGATATATTTTTCTAATTTTTCTTGTGAGACTTGAAATTTTTTTTCATACAATCTTTGACTTTCTTGGTTAGGGTCACACCAAGGTACTTTATGTCTTTGACCAAAAACAAGAACACACCAAAGATATCATCCACTATGACCAAGTAGACTTCATCCCAGGTACACAGGGTTGTTTCAATATAGGGAAATCCATCAATGTGATACACCATATTAAAAAAAATGAAAAAAAAAATCCACATGATAATCTCCTTAGATGCTGAAAAAGCATTGGAAGAAATCCAACATCCATTCATCTCCATAGTATTGGAGAGATCATGGACACAAGGCACATATCTAAATATAGTAAAGCAATAGCGAACAAGCCTATAGCCAACAACAAATTAAACAGAGAAAAACATAAAGCAATCCCACTGAAATCAGGGAAAAGGCAAAGCTGCCCACTCCATATATCTTCAACATAGTTCTGAAAGTCCTTACTACAGCAATAAGACAATTGAAGGAGATCAAGTGGATACAAATCAGAAAGGAAGAAATCAAAGTATCACTTTTTGCAAATGACATGATAGTATACCTGAGTGACCCCAAAAATTCTCCCAAGGAACTTCTACAGTTGATAAACACCTTCAGCAAAGTGGCTGGATACAAAATTAATTAAAAAAAATCAGTAGCTCTCTTGTATACAAAAGACCAAAGGGCTGAGAAAGAAATTAGGGAAACAAAAGGAAATATATTATCTAAGAAGGCCAAACCTGCTAACCTTGACCAGACATTTCATCACTGGAGACTCCACATGTAAATAGATGGTCTTTGAGGGCACATTGCAATGCAAACCACCAGGAAGTAGACAATGATGGAGGGAATTCTAGGCTAAAAGAACATTATTATCCTGAGTGTTTGTCATTCAATACAATGACTAAATTGCCCTCAACTTCAAAACACCAAAGAACAGGACTGGCAATCTCCTTTGGGGGAAACATGGAATATTTCCATAATGGAGTATTTTTCAGCTAAGAAAATGACATCATGATATTTTCCAGCAAATGGATGGAACCAGGAAATATCATCCTGGGAGAAGTAACTATAATGCAGAAAGACAAATATGTTGTGTATTCACTTATTAGGAGGTCTCCTAATAGTGGAGTTTAAGTACTAATAGGCTATCTACTATGACCAAAGCAGTCTTCCACTATGGGGATAGGATGGCAGTTTATTGAGATTTTGGGTTAGGGCATCCTACCGAAATTGTCAAGCAACACAGACTGTTGTTATTAAAATATGTTGCTCCCTGTCCTCAACTAATAGGTCAATTCCATTTATTGGATCTACAAAAATGCCTGGTTCTGAATCAAATGGGATTGCATACAGAGACCCATACTCTGATATTATGCAGAGAGTGACCTTAAAATACCCAGCATTAAATGGGATTTACCTATGAAATTCTACCTTCCCTCAGCTCTCTGCTAACACTGCAGGAGAGGAGGCAGGAAACTAGTCATAAGTAGAGGGAATTAAGGACAAAAGGAGAACAATGCCCTGTGAATCAAGCTGAAGAAGATGATACAATGATACAGCCACATTTGGTGAGACCTGATAAGCTAGTGTCAGATAGAAGGATGAGGAGGATCCCCCCTATCAGGGAACTAGAAAAAGAGCATAGGGATAGAGAAAGTTGAGTTGGTGGCACTGGAAGGAGAAAAGGGATGGGGCAGGAGTGGAGATACAAGGTGAACAAATCATAATAAATAAATACATAATAAAATCTGTGAACAAAGTTGTGAGATACTGAGCTCTTCAGGACTGATGGCTTCTTCTTGGTGTTGGTGACAGAATGCTGAAATGATGAATTTAGTTTTCTTTAAGGAAATTGGCACTGAGACTCTGATCGTATTTCAATGAGTATATGAACAACACATATTTCAATTGATGTATTTTAAAGAAAAAAATATTCGTGTGACTCCTGGATAGGAATTTGAACCTGGGATCAATGAAAAAGGAGTATAATGTATATTATATGAATTTCCCACATTATAAATATAATATGCTGACAACTTTTAAAATGCCTTTTAACATGGTGAAGAGATTCCGCTTAATGTGGGCAAAGTTTGATTTTGAATGGCATGGTTTCCAGGAACTCATTATGTAGCAGAGAATCCTAGCCATGAACTAGTGCTTACCCAGCTACCTCAGACCCCATGAGCTCAGTGGGCACTTCTGAACAAGCAGTTGTGGCACTAACACTATGTTTACATGGTTTGTCTAGAGGACATCAAGAAACTCTTCTGCTCTTATGTCCTAGCCATATAACAGGGACCCATTTCTCTGTCCTAAATGACCAGTTTTAATTGTAAACCCCAGGACCAATATGGTTTCTCACTGGCCACTGAGCAAAACCAGCCAGATCGGCCAAGGCAGCCCAGTTCATAGGAGTTTGCTAAAAATAGTGTGCAACAACCCCAGGTGTCAAATAGTTTATTGCCCTTTAGTTCTCCTTTTTACATACACCAATATTTCTCTCTTTCAGCCACACCAGTCCCAGGAACTGTCTGCTTTCCTTCTCTCTTCCCTACCCTTAAAGTCTCAATACTACAGGGAACCTTAGACACTGCCAGTCCATTACATCAAGAAGAATGTGAAGGTACATTTAGTGAGAACATGAATAACTGCTCAGTTGAAAGTTATAACCTAGGATTTTTCAGATCAAGAGCCCAGTAGGAGACCACCTTGTCATTCTATACATTCCCCTTAATCTCACAATACTTTGAAGCTTCCCTACTTAGGAAGCTGTACAATTAAATAAACATTAAAGTTTCATTTCCTACCTGACATTGTCACAGAGGTAAACAGGATTAAAGGTGTGAGATATGGAAAAAGGGATGAGATAAAGGCTTGTTTGGTTTCACAAGAAAAAGTCACATTTGCACAGGACCAGAGACACAGGACACTAAGGAATGTTTGTTTACTCATCTCCATGGAAACCCCAAAATTCTCTCAGGTACTGATTGGCTGAGAAGGAGAATGATACCATGCAACAGATGAAAGCCAGTAAGAGTTTCAGGAGCCAGGTATTAAAAGGGCCAAGTGAACAGCCTGCTTGAGAGAAAGGCTGAACAGCCCTATATCCATCAATTTGGACAGATTAAAGCACACAATACAGGGATGACACTTCTTGTGTCCAAGATTTTTAGTTCAGGAAAAGTGTCACATATTTCTTTCAAGTGGTCTTTTATTATTTTTTTTTCAATGCAGTTTATTCAGGAACCTTGAACAATCTTCTGACCCTGGGGTAAGCCAGCCCACAGCTTAAATAGCCTCTGGGCAGCCAACCCCAGCGTGCCACATGGGCAATGCAGATAGGTCCACATACAGGGAAGCAAGCCAGATCCTCAGCCTTAGCCAAATATGGAGTTGTTTGTGACAAAGTCACCAGTTTCACATTATCACAGATTCCATTATTATTTGTTAAATGCACATATGTCCTCAGTCATTGAATTACTTACTGCGAAAATGCTCCCTGACAATGGCTAATCTTTGAACACAAAGTGTTTAATTGGGACCTTACTTATATTTTTACAGAGAACATCCATGATGTCACATTGGCAAGCAGTAATCTTCTTGTAGTCCTACAGCAGAATTGAGAGCTTTTCATAATTAACCACAAGCAGCAGGCAGAGAGCATGTGACAGAGAGAGCAAGAGAGAGAAAGAGCTAGAGAAGCAGATTCAGAAATATAAAGACAGAGACTGAAAGAAACATAGATATAAATTAATAGAGACAGAGAGATGGGGACTCCATTCAGTCTGTTCACTATCATATGCATATCAACCTCCTAGCACACCCTCTTATAACACCAAAAGGAATTATATTTTATAATATTATTTTAATTTTTATTAGTTACACTCTATTCACTTTGAATCTCTCCATAAACCCCTCCCTCTCCCCCTCCCAATCCCACCATCACTCCAACTTCTCCACTCATGTCCCTCCCCAAGTCCACTGATAGGGGAGGACTTCTTCCTCCTTCTGATTCTACTCTACCACATCTCATCAGGAGTAGCTGCATTGTCTTCCTCTGTGGACTGTTAAGGCTTCTTCAACATCAAGGTGTGGTTTTCAAAGAGCAGGCCAATCAGTTCATGTCAGAGGCAGTCCCTTTTCCCATTACTATGGAACCCAATGGGAATGAAATGCCCTAGGCTATATCTGTGCAGTAGTTCTAGGTTACCTAATGCATAGTACTTGGTTGGAGTATGAGTCTCAGGAAAAAGAAAAATAAATGTGCTCAGGATTTTTGGTTCTGTTGACTCATTGTGGAGCTCCTGTCCTCTCCAGATCTTACTATTTCCCAGTTCTTTCATTAGATTCCACACACTCTGCCCAACCCTTGGCAAAAATCTCAGCATTTGCTTTGATAGTCTACATGGCAGAGCCTTACAGAGGCCCTCTGTGGTAGGCTACTAACTTGTTCCCTGTTTTCTCCTTTTTCTGATATCCAAACTCTTTTTTTCTTTCGGGATCAGGATTGAGCATTTTAGCCAGAGTCCTCCGTCTTGATTAGTTTCCTTAGTTGTACAGATTTTAGTATGTTTATCCTATATTAAATGTTTATATGAGTGAGTATATACTGTGTGTGTCTTTATTGTTCTGGGATAGCTCCTTTCCAGTTCCCACAATTTACCTGCAAATTTCATGATTCCCTTGTTTTCTATTGCTGAGTAATAATTCACTGAGTAGATATATCATAATTTCTGTATCCATTCTTCAGTTGGGGGGCATCTGGGTTGTTTCCAGGGTTTGGCTATTACAAATAAAGCTGCTACAAACACAGTTTGGGAATGTCATTATTGTGTACTTGAGCCACTTTTGTATATATGCCTAGGAGTAATATAGGTGAATCTTGAGGAGGCGCTATTCCTAGATATCTGAAGAAGGCCAATCAGATTATGTCAGAGGCAGTCCCTCTTCACATTACTATGTAACCCAATTGGACTCTGAACTGCCCTGGGCTACATCTGTGCAGGGGTTCTGGGTTATCTCCATGAATAGTCCTTGGTTGGAGTATGAGTCTCTGGGAAGTTCCCTGTGTTCAAATTTTCTTCTTCTGTTGCTCTCCTTGTGGAGACCCTGTCCTCTCCAGCTCTTACTATTTCCCAGTTCTTACCTAAAATTCCATTTACTCTGCCCAACAGTTGCCCATCAGGCTCAGCATCTGCTTTGATAGTCTGTAGGGCAGAGGCTTTCAGAGGCCCTCTGTGGTAGGTTCCTAGGTTGTTTCCTGTTTTCTTCTTCTTCTGATGTCCATCCTCTTTGCCTTTCCGGATGGGGATTAGACATTTTAGTTAGGGTCCTCTCTCTTGCTTAGTTTCTTTAGATACCCAGGTTTTAGTGGGCTTGTCCTAAGTTGTATGTCTCTATGAGTGAGTATATACCATGTGTGTCTTTTTGCTTCTGGGACAACTCACTCAGGATGATCCTTTCCAGATCCCACCGTTTACCTGCAAATTTCATGATTTCCTTATTTTTCATTGCTAAGTAATATTCCATTGGGTAGATGTACCACCATTTCTGCATCCATTCTTTAGTTGAGCGGCATCTGGGTTGTTTCCAGCTTCTGGCTATTACAAATAAAGCTGCTACAAACATGCTTGAGCAAATGTCCTTTTTGTGTACTTGAGCCTCTTTTGGATATATGCCCAGGAGTGGTATGGCTGTATATTGAGGAAGCACTATTCCTAATTGTCTGAGAATGCTCCAGATTGATTTCCAGAGTGGTTGTACAAGTTTACATTCCAACCAGCAGTGGAGAAGGGTTCCCCTTTCTCCACAACCTCTCCAGCATGTGTTGTCACTTGAGTTTTTGATCTTGGCCATTCTCATGGGCGTAAGGTGAAATCTCAGGGTTGTTTTCATTTGCATGTCCCTAAATGGCTAGTGAGGTTAAGCATTTCTTTAAGTGCTTCTCTGCCATTCGGTATTCCTCTACAGAGAATTCTGTTTAGCTCTGTTCCCCATTTTTTAAGTGTATTACGTGGTTTGCTGCTTTTCAGCTTCTTTAGTTCTTTATATATACTGGATATGAGTCCTCTGTCAGATAAAGGGTTGGTGAAGATTCTTTCCCAATCTGTAGGCTGTCACTTTCTTTTGATGATGGTGTCCTTTGCTTTACAGAAGCTTTTCAGTTTCATGAGGTCCCATTTATTAATTGTTGCTCTTAGAGCCTGTGCTGTTGGTGTTCTGTTCAGGAAGTTTTCTTCTGTTCCAATGAGTTCAAGGATATTTCCCACGTTTTTTTCAAGCCGATTTAATGTGTCTGGTTTTATGTTGAGGTCTTTGATCCACTTGGACTTCAGTTTTGTGCAGGGTGAAAAGGATGGATATATTTTCATTTTTCTACATATAGACATCCAGTTGGACCAGCACCATTTGTTGAAGATGCTATCTTTTTTCCATTGAATGGTTTTGGCGTCTTTGTCAAAGATCAGGTGTCCATAAGAGTGTGGGTTTATTTCTGGGTCCTCTGTTCGGTTCCATTGTTCCACCATTCTGTTTCTATGCCAGTACCATGCAGTTTTTAAAACTGTTCCTCTATAGTACAACTTAAGATTAGGGATGGAGATACCTCCAGAAGATCTTTTATTGTAGAGGATTGTTTTAGCAATTTTGGGTTTCTTGTTATTCCTATGAAGTTGAGAATTTTTCTTTCCAGGTCTTTTACAGAATTGTGTTGGTAATTTGATGGGCATTGCATTGAATCTCTAGATTGCTTTTGGTAAAATGGCAATTTTAACTATGTTAATCTTGCCAAGCCATGTGAATGGGAGATCTTTCCATCTTTTCATATCTTCTTCTAATTCTTTCTACAGAGATTTGAAATTTTTTTCATACAAGTCTTTGACTTCCTTGGTTAGGGTTACTCCGAGGTACCTTATGTCATTTGTGGCTATTGTGAAGGGTGTTGTTTCCCTAATTTCTTTCTCAGCCCTTTTGTCTTTTGTATACAGGAAGGCTACTGATCTTTTCGAGTTAATTTTGTATCTGGCCACATTGCTGAAGGTGTTTATCAGCTGTAGGAGTTCCCTGGTAGAGTTTTTGGGGTCACTCACATATACTATCATATCATCTGCAAATAGTGATGATTTGACTTCTTCCTTTCCAATTTGTATCCCCTTGATCTCCTTCAACTGTCTTACTGCTCTAGCAAGGACTTCCAGCACTATGTTGAAGAGATATGGAGAGAGTGGGCAGCCTTGTCTTGTCCCTGATTTTAGTGGGATTGCTTTAAGTTTCTCTCCATTCAGTTTGATATTGGCTATAGGCTAGCTATATATCACCCTTACTATGTTTAGATATGTGCCTTGTATCCCTGATTTCTCCAATACTTTAAACATGAATGGATGTTGGATTTTGTCAAAGGCTTTTTCAGCATCTAGGGAGATTATCATGTGGTTTTTTTTTCTTTCAGTTTCTTAATATGGTGGATCACATTGATTTATTTCCATATATTGAACCACCCTGCATACCTGAGATGAAGCCTACTTGGTCATGGTGGTTAATATCTTTAATGTGTTCTTGGATTCGGTTTGCAAGTATTTTATTAAGTATTTTTGCATCAATGATCATGAGGGAGATTGGCCTGAAATTCTCTTTCTTTGTTGAGTCTTTGTGAGGTTTAGGTACCAAGGTGACTGTGGCTTCATAGAATGAGTTTGGTAATGTTCCTTCTGTTTCTATTTTGTGGAATAGTTTGAAGAGAATTGGTGTTAGCTCTTCTTGGAAGGTCTGGTAGAATTCTGCGCTGAAGCTATCTGGTCCTGGGATTTTTTTTTGGATGGGAGACTTTTGATGACCGCTTCTATTTCTTTGGGGGATATAGGACTATTTAGTTGATTTACCTTGTCCTGATTCAGCTTTGGTAAGTCAAATCGATCAAGAAAACTGTCCATTTCATTTAGATTTTCAAATTTTGTGGAATATAGACTTTTGAAGTAAGTCCTAATGATTGTTTGGATTTCCTCAGTGTCTGTAGTTATATCCCCTTTTTCATTTCTTAATTTGTTGATTTGGGTGGTGTCTCTCTGCCTTTTATTTAGGTTGGCTAAGGGTTTGTCGATCTTGTTGATTTTCTCAAAGAACCAGCTCTTGGTTTCATTGATTCTTCGAATTGTTTTATTTGTTTCCAATTGATTGATTTCAGCCCTGAGTTTGATTATTTCCAGCCGTCTACTCCTTCTTGGTGTGTCTGCTTCTTCTTTTTCTAGGGGTTTTAAGTGAGCCATTAAGGTGCTTGAACGAGCTGTCTCGAATTTCTTCTTGAAGGCACTTAGTACTATGAACTTTCCTCTTAGCACTGCTTTCATTGTGTCCCACAAGTTTGGGTATGTTGTGTCTTCATTTTCATCGATTTCTTAGAAAGACTTTAATTTCTTTCTTTATTTCTTCCCTGACCCAGCTTTCATTTAGTAACAAGTTGTTCAGTTTCCATGTGTGTATGGGGTTTTTGCTATCTGTTATTGTTGAGGTCCAGCTTTATTCCATGGTGATCAGACAAGATACAAGGGATTATTTCAATCTTCTTGTATCTGTTGAGGCTTGCTTTGTAACCCACTATATGGTCTATTTTGGAGAAGGTTCCATGAGGTGTTGAGAATAAGGTAAATTCTTTTGTGTTTGGGTGTAAAGTTCTGTAAATGTCTGTTAGGACCATTTGATTCATTACCTCTGTCAGAGACATTGTTTCTTTGTTTAATTTCTGTTTTGTTGACCTGTCCTTTGTTGAGAGTGGGGTGTTGATGTCTCCCACTATTAATGTGTGGGGATCTATATGTGCTTCAAATTTTACCAATGTTTATTTCACAAATGTGGGTGCTCTTGTATTTGCGGCATAGATGTTCAGGATTGTGATGTCTTCCTGGTGGAATTTTCCCTTGATGAGTATGAAGTGTCCTTCCCCATCTCTTTTGAATAATTTTGGTTGAAAGTCTATTTTATCAGATATTAGAATGGCTACTCCTGCTGGCTTCTTGGGTCCATTTGCTTGGAAAGTCGTCTTCCAACTCTTTACCCTCAGGTAATGTCTATCTTTGTGACTTAGGTGTGTTTCTTGTATGCAACAGATTGCTGGGTTTTAATTATGTATCCATTTTGTTAATCTGTGTCTTTTTATTGGAGAGTTGAGTCCATTGATGTTGAGAGAGATTAATGACCACTGACTGCTAGATCCCTTGATTTTGATGTTGGCTGTGGTCATCAGGTTGTGTGCTTGGTTGCTTTTTGTTTTACTGAAGTGAGGTTATTTATTTCCTGTGTTTTCTTGAATGTAGCTAGCTTTCTTGGGTTGTATTTTCCCTTCCCGTGTCTTCTATAATGCTGGATTTGTTTGTAGATATTGTTTTTGTCATTGTATATCTTGTTTTCTCCATCTATGAGGACTGCGAGTTTTGCAGGGAATAGTAGCCTGGGCTGACATCTGTGTTCTCTTAGGGTCTACATGATATCCGTCCAAGCCCTTCTGGCTTTCATAGTCTCTGTTGAAAAGTCAGGTGTGATTCTAATGGGTTTGCCATTATGTGTTACTTGGCCTTTTTCCCTTGCAGCTTTTAGTATTTTTTCTTTGTTCTGTATACTTACTGTTTTGATTATTATGTGGCAGGAGGATTTTCTTTTCTGGTCAAATTTGTTGGGTGTTCTGTAGGCCTCATGTATTCTATTTTTTTTAATTTTTTATTTTTTTTTATCAGTTACATTTATTAACTCTGTATCCCAGCCGTGTCCCGATCCCTCATTCCCTCCCAGTCCCTCCCTCCCTTCCTAATCTCCACCGTGCCCCTTTCCAAGTCCACTGATAGAGGGGACCTCCTCCCCATTCATCTGATCCTGTTTTATCAGGTATCTTCCGGACTGGCTGCAAAGCCCTCCTCTGTGGCCTAACAGGACTGCTCCTCCCTTTGGGGGTGGGGAGACCAAAGAGCCAGTTATTGCGTTCCTGTTAGAAATAGTCCCTGTTCCCCTCACTTTGGGAAACCAATTGGTTACTGAGCTACCACAGGCTACATCTGAGTGGAGGTTCTAGGTTATATCCATACATGGTCCTTGGTTGAATGTCAGTCTCAGAAAAGACCCTGTGCCCAGATATATTTGGTCCTTGTGGAGCTCCTATCCTTTCCCCATCAGACTAACTCCCCTTCTTTCTTATGATTCCCTGTACTCTGCCAAAGGTTTGGTCATGAGTCTTTGCTTTGAAAACACTGCTAGTTAGAGACTTTCAGATGCGCTCAGTAGACTCCTGTCATACATTCAATGTACATCCCATCTGTCTTTCTAAATGAGGATTGATCATCTTACCCCATGTCCGTTCAGTTGATTATCTTTTTTAGGTGTATAGATTTCATTATGTTTATCATATCTTATAGGTCTATATAAGTGAGTATATCCCATGTTTGTCTTTCTCCGTCTGGGATATTTCACTCAGAATGATCTTTTCTAGATCCCACCATTTGCCTGCAAATTTCATGATTTCCTCCTTTTTGATTGCTGAGTAGTATTCCATTGTATAAAAATACCACAATTTCTGTACCCATTCTACCGTTGATGGACATCTGGGTTGTTTCCAGGTTCTGGCTATTACAAATAGAGCTGCTATAAACATGGTTGAGCAAGTGTCCTTTTGTGTACTTGAACAAACTTTGGGTATATACCTAGCAGTGGTATAGCTGGGTCTGGAGGAAGCACTATTCCTAGTTGTCTTAGAAAACACCAGATAGCTTTCCAGAGTGGTTGTACCAGTTTACATTCCCACCAGCAGTGGAGGAGGGTTCCCCTTTCTCCACAACCTCTCCAGCATGTGTTATTGCTTGAGTTTTTCATCTTGGCCATTCTGATGGGTGTAAGGTGATATCTCAGGGTCGTTTTGATTTGCATTTCCCTGATGGCTAATGAGGATGAGCATTTCTTTAAGTGTTTTTCTGCCATTCGATATTCCTCTGTCGAGAATTCTCTGTTTAGCTCTGTTCCCCATTTTTTAATTGGATTACTTGGATTGCTGCTTTTCAGCTTCTTTAGTTCTTTGTATATACTGGATATTAGTCCTCTGTCAGATAAAGGGTTAGTGAAGATTCTTTCCCAATCTGTAGGCAGTCGTTTTGTTTTGATGACGGTATCCTTTGCTTTACAGAAACTTTTCAGTTTCATGAGGTCCCATTTATTGATTGTTGCTCTTAGAGCCTGTGCTGTTGGTGTTCTGTTCAGGAAGTTGTCTCCTGTGCCAATGAGATCTAGGCTGTTCCCCACTTTTTTTTCCAATTGATTTAGGGTATCTGGTTTTATGTTGAGGTCCTTGATCCACTTTGACTTTAGTTTTGTGCAGGGTGATAAATATGGATCTATTTTCATTTTTCTGCATGTAGACATCCAGTTGGACCAGCACCATTTGTTGAAGATGCTGTCTTTTTTCCATTGAATAGAATTGGCTTCTTTGTCGAATATCGAGTATTCGTAGGTGTGTGGATATATTTCTGGGTCTTCTATGTGGTTCCATTGATCCTCCTTTCTGTTTCTATGCCAATACCATGCAGTTTTTATTACTGTTGCCCTGTAGTACAGCTTGAGATCAGGAATGGAGATACTCCCAGATGATCTGTTGTCGTACAGGATCGTTTTGGAGATTCTGGGTTTTTTGTTTCTCCATATGAAGCTGAGAATCTTTTTTTCAAGGTCTGTAAAGAATTGAGTTGGTATTTTGATGGGAATTGCATTGAATCTGTAGATTGCTTTTGGCAGTATGGCCATTTTCACAATGTTAATCCTACCAATCCATGAGCACGGGAGATCTTTCCATCTTCTGATATCTTTGATTTCTTTCTTCAGAGACTTGAAGTTTTTCTCAAACAGGTCTTTCACTTGCTTGGTTAGAGTCACACCAAGGTACTTTATGTTATTAGTGGCTATTGTGAAGGGTGTTGTTTCCCTAATTTCTTTCTCAGCCTTTTTGTCTTTGGTATATAGGAGGGCTTCTGATTTTTTTGAGTTGATTTTGTATCCTGCCACTTTGCTGAAGGTGTTTATCAGCTGAAGGAGTTTTCTGGTTGAATTTTTGGGGTCGCTCATGTATACTATCATATCATCTGCAAATAGTGATACTTTGACCTCTTCCTTTCCGATTTGTATCCCCTTGATCTCCTTTAGTTGTCTTATTGCTCTGGCTAGGACTTCAAGTACTATGTTGAAGAGATATGGGGACAATGGACAGCCTTGTCTTGTCCCTGATTTCAGTGGGATTGATTTAAGTTTCTCTCCATTGAGTTTGATGTTAGCTATAGGCTTGCTATATATTGCCTTTACAATGTTTAGGTATGTGCCTTGTATCCCTGACCTCTCCAAGACTTTAAACATGAATGGGTGTTGGACTTTGTCAAATGCTTTTTCGGCATCTAAGGAGATGATCATGTGTTTTTTCTCCTTCAGTTTGTTTATGTAGTGGATTACATTGATGCATTTCCGTATGTTGAACCACCCTTGCATGCCTGGGATGAAGCCTACTTGGTCATGGTGGATGATATCTTTGATGTGTTCTTGGATTCAGTTTGCAAGTATTTTATTGAGTATTTTTGTGTCAATGTTCATAAGAGAGATAGGCCTAATGTTCTCTTTTTTTGTTGGGTCTTTGTGTGGTTTAGGTATTAAGGTGAATGTGGCTTCATAGAATGAGTTTGGTAGTGTTCCTTCTGTTTCTATTTTGTGGAATAGCTTGAGGAGAATTGGAGTTAGCACTTCTTTGAAGGTCTTGTAGAATTCTGCGCTGAAGCCATCTGGTCCAGGGCTTTTTTTGGAGGGGAGACTGTTAATGACTGCTTCGATTTCCTTGGGAGATATAGGGCTATTCAGTCTTTCTACCTGATCTTGACTTAGTTTTGGTAGATGGAATCTGTCAAGAAAATTATCCATTTCATTTAGATTCTCAAATTTTGTGGCATATAGGCTTTTGTAGTATGACCTAATAATTGTTTGGATTTCCTCAATGTCTGTGGTTATGTCCCCATTTTCATTTCTGATTTTGCTGATCTGGATAGTTTCTCTCTGCTTTTTAGTTAGTTTGGCTAAGGGTTTGTCTATCTTGTTGATTTTCTCAAAGAACCAGCTTTTTGTTTCATTGATTCTTTGGATAGTTTTATTTCTTTCTAGTTGATTGATTTCAGCCCTTAGTTTGATTATTTCCAGCCGTTTGCTCCTATTGGGTGCATCTGCTTCTTTTTTTTCTAGGGTTTTCAGTTGGGCCATTAAGTTGTTTGTATATGATGTTACAAATTTCTTCTTGCAGGCATTTAGTGCTATAAATTTTCCTCTGAGCCTTTTTCCCTTGCAGCTTTTAGTATTTTTTCTTTGTTCTGTATACTTATTGTTTTGATTATTATGTGGCGGGAGGATTTTCTTTTCTGGTGAAATTTGTTGGGTGTTCTGTAGGCCTCATGTATTCTAAGTGGCCTCTCCTTTAGCTTGGGGAAATTTTCTTCAATGATTTTGTTGAAAATATTTTCTGGGCCTTGGAGAAGGGAGTCTTCTTTTTCCTCTAAACCTATTAGTCTTAGGTTTTGTCTTTTCATATTGTCTTGGATTTCTTCGACAGTCTGTGTCAGGATTTTTTCGGATTTAACATTTTCTTTGACAGATACATCGATTTCTTCTATTGTTTCTTCTACATCTGAGATTCTTTCTTCCATCTCTTGTAGTCTGTTGGTTATGCTTACCTCTGTAGTTCCTGTTTTCTTCCCTAGATTCTTCCTTTCCGTTATTTCCTTCATTTGTGTTTTCTTTAATTTTTCCAATTCTATCTTCAGGTCTTGAGTTGTTTTGTTTACTTCCTTCACCTATCTGATTGTACTTTCCTGTTTTTCTTTTAGTTCCTTCAACTCTGTTTCTTTTATTTCATTCAGTGCTTTAAGCATTTCCTTTCTAAAGGCCATAAACTGTTTGGCTGCAGCTTCCTCTATTTCTTTACGGATGGCAATATTCTGTTTGAGTTTATCTTCCTCTATGTCTTTACGTATCTTATTTGTTTCCTCTATTATCATCTTCCTGAGCATAGTTGTTAGGTCATCTTCTTGGATTTCAGTTATGCCTGGGTGTCCAGGGCTATTTGCCCCTGGGTAACTGGGTTCTGGAGATGCCATATTGCTCTGTCTTTTGTTGCTTGAGCTTTTACGCTGGCCTCTACCCATTGTGCTATCTTAGGTGTTTGGGGTTATTTTCTGGTGGTTCCTGGGGATCCTGTGGTGTAGAGAATCCCCTTTGCAGAAAGCTGGTTTTTCCCGAAGGATGTTTTCTCAGCTTTTTGGGTATAGTCCCTGGATGGCTGGAGTTTTTTCAGGAGTTGCTCACCTCAGGGATATAGAACTGAGTGGTAACTGTGGTCTTTGTTAGTCGAGAGGGTTCTCCTCTCACCCAGGGTAGTCCTGAGGGCAGCTGCCCTGTTTCTGGGTTTCTTGTTGTAAATTTAATGATCAGCTGCTGTGACCCAGTTGGACATCAGGCGAGCAGCAACTGTTTGTGCCTGTGTCTGGGGCACAGCTGAGTGTTGGCCCCACTGGTCTGCTAGACTGCTAGACTTTTTCTAGGGAAGGATTGGGCGATTTAATTCAGTACAGTCTCCTTCCTTCCCTGTGGATTCTCTGGAGACAGGGACTCCCAGTGTCTTTTTTGCCCTGGTGCACACTGCTCAGTGTCTGCCAGCTGGCTGGCCACAGAAACTGCCTGTGCCTGGAGCACAGTTGAGTGATGGTGGTCAGTCTCCGCCTGCTGTCTGGTGTGCAGAAACTGCCTGTGTCTGCCTTTGTGGCCTTTGGGTGCCTGGGTGCCTCCCTAAGCTGGGTAATTTTCCGGGGACGTTTTCAGGCTGGGGGTGTGGGCTGAGTGCTCTGAGTTCAGACCAGCCATTTCCCTCCCTGTGTGTTCGCAATGGACAGTGAAACTCATTCGCTGGTGCCCTGGTGCCCACAGTTCTATCTCAGGTGGTGAATCAGGCATGCAGGAAGGCAGGGCTCTGTCCTGGAGCCTGGCTCTTGGGCTCTGGCTCAGGGCTGGGTCCTGGGGTACCCGTGGAACCTGAGACTTTTCCAGGGGATGTCTGGGTGACCTAAGGCCGGTCCCAATCGTTTCCTTTACCCTGGGGTTATCTCTCGACTGAAAATTCCAGTCTCTGATAGTGTGGCGTGCACGGTTCAGTCTGGGACCATGACCAGAGACACTGGCTTGTGGCTCTGGGCTGGGGCTGGGGCTGGAGGCTGGCAGCTAAGTGTCTGGCGGAACCGGGATCTCTTCCATGGTTTAGCCAGATGAGTTAAAAGCTGATTGAATCCCTCACCGTGGGGTATCCTCTCACCTGGGAAACACAATGACTGTGTTTTATGGCCACAAGTTCTGATTACTGGTCACTGTGCTGATCCTGCTGCTGCTGCTCAGAATGTGAGTCCTCCCAGCGCCGCCATCTTGCCCCTCCTCTCTGGTTGCCCATATTTTAATTGGATTACTTGATTTGATGCTTTGCAACTTCTTTAGTTCTTTATATATACTGGATATTAGCCCTCTGTCACATACAGGGTTAATGAAGAGTCTTTACCAATCTGTTGGTATTTGTTTTGTTTTGATGACAGTGACTTTTGCTTTAAAGAAGTTTTCAGTTTCATGAGGTCCCATTTACTTATTGTTGCTCTTGGAACCTGTGCTGTTGGTGTTCTGTTCAGGAAGTTGTCTCCTCTGCCAATGTGTTCAAGGCTCTTCCCCACTTTTTCTTCTAACCGATTTAATGTGTCCGGTTGTATGTTGAGGTCTTTGATCCACTTGGACTTTAGTTTTGTGCAGGGTGATAAGTATGAATCTATTTGCATTTTTCTAAATGTAGACATCCAGTTAGACCAGCACTATATGCTGAAGATGCTGTCTTTTTTCCATTATTTGTTTTTGGAATCTTTGTAAAAAATAAGGTATCCACAAGAGTGTGGGTTTATTTATGGGTCTTCTATTTGGTGCCATTGATCAACCATTCTGTTTCTATGACAATACCATGCAATTTTTATTACTGTTGCTCTATAATACAGCTTGAGATCAGAGATGGAGCTACCTCTAGAAGACCTTTTATTGTAGAACATTGTTTTAGCAATTCTGGGTTTCTTGTTTTTCCATATGAAGTTGAGTATTTTTCTTTCATGGTCTGTACAGAATCGTGTTGGTAATTTGATTGGAATTGCACTGAATCTGTCGATTGGTTTTGGTAAGATGCCCATTTTTACAATGTTATTACTGCCAAGCCAGTGACCAGAATAGATCTGTCCAACTTCTGATACCTTCTTCTAATTCTTTCTCCCGAGACTTCAATTTTTTTTTCATATAGTCTTTGATTTGATGGTTAGGGTCACACCAAGATGCTTTATGTCTTTGACCTAATACAAGAACACATCAAAGATATCATCAACTGTGACCAAGTAGTCTTCATCACCGGTATGTAGGGGTTGCTCAATATATGGATATCCATCAATGTGATTCACCATATTAACAAACTGAAGAAAAAATCCACATGATAAACTACAATGAAAAAGCATTCTTCACAATTCAATATCCATTCATGTTTAACACATAGGAGAGATTCAAGGCACTTATCTAAATATAGTAAATGAATATAGAGCAAGCCTATAGCAAACATCAAAATAAACTAAGAAAAACTTAAAGCAATTCTGCATTAATCAGGGAAAAGGCAAACCTGTCTACTCAGTCCATATTTCTTCAACATAGTTTTGAAATTCCTTGCTAGGGCAATAAGACAACTGAAGGAGATCAAGGGGATACAATTTGGAAAGGAAGAAATAAAAATATCACTATTTGCAAATGATATGATAGCATACCTGAGTAAAACAAAAAAATCTATCAGGGAAGGCCTACAGCTAATAAACTCCTTCAGCAAAGTGGCTGGATGAAAAAATAAACTCAGAAATAATCAGTAGCCCCGCTTTACAATACAAATGAGCTGATAAAGAAATTAGGAAAATGAATGGAATGCTATTATCTAACAAGGCCATGCCTCCTAAACCTTCCCAGACATTTCCTCACTGGGGACTAAACATGTATATAGATGAGCTTCAAAGGGACTCTTCAATTCAAATAAACAGGATCTGGAAGAAGATAGAAGTATATCTAGGTTAAAAGAACACAGTTATCCTGATATTTTCTCTTTCAATACAATGATTAAAGTCCCAGCATCTTACAAGGACTAAAGTACAGGATGAACAATCTCATTTGCAGAAAATGTGGAATATGTAAATAATGGAGTGTTATTCAATTAAAAAAATGACATCATGATATTTTTACAGAGATCATACAGGATGTCACATCAGCAAGTAGTCATCTTGTAGTCCTTCAGGAAACCTAAAACTTTTCATACTGAACCACAAATGGGAAACAGAAAGAGGCAGACTGAAAAACAGAGAGAGAAAGAGCTAGGGAGACAGATTCAGGTATAGAGAGACCAAGAAGAATGGAAACAAATATATAAGGTGACAGAGACTGAGAGACAGAAACCCAATTCTGTCTGGTCACTTTCCTTGGCATATCAACCTCAAAGAACTCCCTCCTACAATATAATCCAATAGGAATTATATTATCTAACAAGGTCATATCTCCTAAACCTTGCTAGACATTTCCTCACTGGGGACTCAACATGTAAACAGATGAGCTTCAAGGAAACATTGTAATTCAAATCATCAGGAAGTGGAAAAAGATAGAGGGACTTCTAGGCTAAAAATACATAGTTATCCTGATAATCTGTCATTAAATAAAATGATTAAATTCCCAGAAATTTCAAAGGCCTAAAGAACAGGACCGACAATCTCCTTTGGAGAAATTGTGGAATATTTCCATAAGGGAGTATTATTCAGCTAAGAAAATAACATATGACATTTTAAAGCAAAAGGATGGAACCAGGAAAAATCATCCTGATTGAAGTAACTGACATGCAGAAAGACATATATGGTATGTATTCACACAATAGGAGGCCTTCTAATTGTTGGGGACAAAGTTCCAATAGGCAATCTATTGTGACCAAACTAGTGTTCCACTAGGGGTATTGGCTGGCAGTTAATTAAATTGTAGGGGCATTGCTTCCTACAGAAATTTTTAAGCAACCCAGGCTGTTGTTATTAAATATATGTTGGTCTCTGCCCTCAACTGATAGTTTAGTGCCATGTTATTGGATTCACAGATTTGATTCCTTATGAACCAAATTTGATGCATGAAGAAACTACAGACCGATATTATGCAGAGAGAGAACTTAAAACACACAGCTCTAAATGGGATTTCCCTATGAAATCCTCCCTCCCCTCAGAGATCTTGGAAAGCTGCAGGAGAGAAGGCAGAAAGATTGTCATAACTACCAGGAATTGAAGATCAAAGGAAAAAAAATGCCCTGAGATACTGACTGCAGAGGAAGATGATACAGGTAGCATTGATGAGAACTGATGAGCTAGGGTCAGACAGAAGCAGGAGGAGGATATCCCCAATCAGTGATATAGAAAAATGGCATAGGTGTAGAAAAAGGAGGGTGGATCAGAATGGAGAAGAAGAGGGTGGAGGCATCATAGGGATACAAATGAACAAATCATAAAATCATAATAAATAAACACATAAGACAAACTGTGATCAAGGTGATGAAGTATAGAGCTCTTCAGGAATAATGGCTTCTTCTTGGGGGTGGTAAAAAGGTGCTGTAAGGATGATTTTATTTTTCTTTAAGGGACTTGGAACTGAGACTCTGATCATGTTCCAATGAGTATATGAGCAGCACATACTAAAACTGAAGTATTTTGAAGAAAAAAAATTAGTGTGAAATGGTGCGAATTTGAACTTGGGAGCAATCTAAAAGGAGTGTAATGTATATCAAATTCCAACATAAGCAAAAAAATATTTTGACAACTTTTACAATGACATTTAACATGGAAAAAATATTCTGCTAAAGGAGGGAAGAGATTGACTGTGTAAGGCTTGCTTTCCAGGAACTTGTTATGTAGCAGAGAATCCTAGCCATGAACTAGTGGTTACCCAGCTACCTCACATCCCATGAGCTGAGGTGGTACCTCTGAAGAAGCAGTCCTAGCATTAAAATACATTTAGATGGATTGTCTAGAGGACCACTGCAGGACACACAGCTGCTCTTATGTCCTAGGCATATAAGAAGGACACATTTCTCTATCCTGAATGCCCAGTTTTAACTTTAAACCCCAAAACCATGAGAATTGCTCACTGACCACTGCATAGGACAGAGATGCTGACTGGCAAGGTCAGCCAAGGCAATCCTCTCAGAGAGGGCTGAGAACACTAATGTGGAATAGCACCAGCAGTAAAAGTTTATTGACCCTCAGTTCTTCTTTTACTCTCACCTATCTTTCTATGTTTCAGCCAAACCAGTCCCAGGAATGGTCTGTTTTCCTTCTATTTTTCCTGCTCTTAAAAACTCAATGCACCAGGGACCATAGGCCTTTCCAGCCTATTATATCAATAAGAATGTGAAGGTAGATTTAGTGAGTATGCACGTAACTGGCCAGTTCAAAGTCACAACCTGGGAAATTTCAGAACCAAGTCCACAATAGGAGTCCACCTTGCCATATGGTACATTCCCCTTAATCCCACATCACTTTGAAGCTTCCCTACTTAGGAAATACTGTCCAATTAAATAAACATTAAAGTTTCATTTCCTACCTGACATTTTTCACAAAGGTATTCAGATCTGAATAAGGGATGAGATAAAGGCTTTCTGAGTTTCACAATAACAAGTCACATATGCACAAGATCAAATATACTGGACACTGAGGAAAGTATGTTTACTCATCTTCATGAAAAACTCAAGATTCTCTCATGTGCTGATTGGCTAAGAGAGAAAATAATGTCAAGAAACAGTAAGAGTTTCAGGAGCCAGTTACTAAAAATGTCTAAGTGGACAGTTTGTTTGATAGAAAGGCTGAGCAGCCCTACATGCCTCAGTCTGGGCATCTGAAAGCACACAACCCAGAGATGATAGTTCCTATTTCCAAGAATCTTAGTTCAGAAAAGTTGTCACATATTTTTTCTAGTGTTCATCAATAAATTCATGTGTCCTTAACATGTGACTTTCACATTATCACAGATTCCCTTATTTGTTAAATGCACAGATATGTCCTCAGACAGTGAATTACTTAAGTTGAAAACACTCCCTGACCAAGGCAACTCTTTGAACATAAGGCATTTAATTGGGACCTTGTTAATAACATCATGATATTTTTACACAGACTATCCAGGATGTCACATCAGCATGCAGTCACCTTGTTGTAGTCCTTCATCAGAGCTGAGAGCTTTTCATACTGAACCACAAGCACAAGTTAGAGAAAGGGAGACAGAGATAGACAGAGAGAGAAAGAGCTAGAGAGATGGATTCAGAAATGGAGAGACCAAGACAAAAAAAAATAAAATAAAAAAATAAAAAAGTGACAGAGACAGAGATTCCATTCTCTCTTGTCAGTTTCATTGGCATATCAACCTCAAAGTAAACCCTCCTAACATATAAGTCAAATAGGAATTATAGTATCTTACAAGGCCATAACTCCTCACTCTTCAAAGATATTTTCTCACCCAGGACTAAACATGAAAATAGATGGGCTTCAAGAGGACATTGCATTTCAAATCAGCAGATAGTGGAAGAAGATGGACGGACTTCTATGCTAAAAGAACATAGTTATATTGATAATCTGTTGTTCAACACAATGATTAAAGATCCAGCAACTTTGAAGGCCTAAAAATAGGATTGACAATCTTCTTTGTGGAAGATGTGGTATATTTCATTAGTGGAGTACTATTCAGCTAATAAAATGACATCATGATATTTTCAGGCAAAAGGATGGAACCAGGAAAAATCATCCTGGGTGAAGTAACTAAAATCAGAAAGGCAAATATGGTATGTATTCACTTATCAGGAGATCTCCTAATAGTGGATGATATAGTTCCAATAGGCCATATATTCTTACCAAACCAGTATTCCAATTTGTGGGTTTAGAAACAATAAATTGTGTTGTAGGGCCAGGAGATGGTCCTACAGAAATTTTCAAGCAACGAAGGTTGTTATTAAAATACATTGCTCTATGCCCTCAACTGATATATCAGTGTCATGTTCTTGTATCCACAGACATGCTTCCTTCTGCATGAAATGGTAATGCATAGAGACCCACATTCTGATATTATGCAGAGATTGACCTTAAAACACCCAGGTCTATTGTGTACTTGAGCCTCTTTTCAGTATATGCCAAGGAGTGGTATGGCTGGATATTGAGGAAACACATTTCCCAGTTGTCTAAGAAAGCGCCAGATTGATTTCCAGAGTGGTTGGACAGTTTAAATTCCAACCAGCAGTGAAGGAGAGTTCCCCTTTCTCAAAAACCACTCTAGCATGTGTTGTCATTTCAGTTTTTTTTTTTTTTTTTTTTATTTTGGCCATTCTGATGGCTGCAAGGTGAAATCTCATGGTCATTTTGTTTTGCCTTTCCCTGATGGCTAATGACATTGAGCATTTCTTTAAGTGTTTCTCTGCCATTCAATATTCCTCTATCAAGAATTCTCTGTTTAGCTCTGTTCCCCATTTCTTAATTGGATTACTTGGTTTGTTGCTTTTCAACTTTAGTTCTTTATATATACTGGATATTAGCCCTCTGTCAGATAAAGGGTTAGTGAAGATTCTTTTCCAATCTGTAGGCATTTGCTTTGTTTTGCTGACACTGTCCTTTGCTTTACAGAAGCTTTTCCGTTTCATGAAGTCCCATTTATCAATTGTTGCTCCTAGAGACTGTGCTGTTGGTGTTCTGTTTAGGAAGTTGTCTCCTGTGCCAACTATTTCTAGGGTCTTCCACACTTTTTCTTCTACCCGTTTAGTGTCTAGTGTTATGTTGAGGTCTTTGATCCAGTTGGACTTTAGTTTTGTGCTTTGTGATAACTATGGATCTATTTGAATTTTTATTTCTGGGTCTTCTATTGGGGTCCATTGCTCCACCATTCCTTTTCTATGTCAGTACCATGCAGTTTTTATTACTGTTGCTTCATAGTACATCTTTAGAACAGGGTTGGACATACCTCCAGAGGATCTTTTATTGTAGAGGATTGTTTTTAGCAATTCTGAGTTTCTTGTTTTGCATATGAAGGTGAGAATTTTTCCTTTAAGTTCTTTAAAGAATTGTTTTGGTAATTTGATTGGAATTGCATTGAATCTGTAGATTGCTTTTGGTAAAATGGCGATTTTGACTATGGTAATCCTGTCAAGCCATGAGCATGGGAGATCTTTCCATCTTCTTCTATCTTCTTCTAATTCTTTCTTCAGAGACTTGAAAAGTTTTTCATGCAAGTCTTTGACTTGCTTGGTTAGGGTTACAGCAAGATACTTTATGTCATTTGTTGCTATTGTGAAGAGTGTTGTTTCCCTAATTTCTTTCTAAGCCCTTTTGTCTTTTGTATACAGGAGAGATACTGATTGTTTTGAGTTAATTTTGTCTCTGGCCATTTTGCTGAATGTGTTTATCAGCTGTAGGAGTTCCCTGGTAGAATTTTTGGGGTCACTCATGTATACTATCATATCATCTACAAATAGTGATATTTTTACTTCTTCCCTTCCAAATTGTATCCACTTGATATACTTCAACTATCTCATTGCTCTAGCAAGAACTTCCAGAAATATGTTGAAGAGATATGGAGAGAGTGGGCAGCATTGCCTTGTCCCTGATTTTAGTGGGATTGCTTTAAGTTTATCTCTATTGAGTTTGATGTTGGCTATAGGCTTGCTGTATATTGCCTTTACTATGTTTAGAAATGTGCTTTTTATCCCTGATTGCTCCAATATTTTAAAGGAATGGATGTTGGATTTTGTCAAATGCTTTTTCAGCATCTAAGGAGATTATCATGTGGTTATTTTCTTACAGTTTGTTAATATGGTGGGATGAAGCCTATTTGGTCATAGTGGATGATATCTTTGATGTGCTCTTTTATTTGGTTTGCAAGTATTTTATTGAGTATTTCTGCATCAATGTTCATAAGGGAGATTGGCCTGAAATTCTCTTTCTTTGTTGGGTCTTTGTGTGTTTTAGGTAGCAAGGTGACTGTGGCTTTATAGAATGAGTTTGATAGTGCTCCTTCTGTTTCTCTTTTGTATAATAGTTTGAAGAAATCTGGAGTTAGCTCTTCTTTGAAGATCTCTTAGCATTCAGTGTTGAAATCATCTGGTCCTGGAATTTTTTGGATGGAAAACTTCTGATGACCAGTTCTATTTCCTTAGGTGACATAGTATTATTTAATTGATTTACCTGGTCTTAATTCAGTTTTGGTCAGTGGAATAGATCAAGAAAATTGTCAAATTCTTTTATATATTCAAATTTTGTGGCATATAGAATGTTGAAGTAAGTCCTAATGATTGTTTGGATTTCTTCAGTGTTTGTAGTTAGTCCTCCTTTTATTTTTTTCTGATTTTACTGATTTGGATGGTGTCTCTCTGCCTTATAGTAAGTTTGGCTAAGGGTTTGTCTAACTTGTCGATTTTCTCAAAGAACCAGCTCTTGGTTTTATTGATTCTTCGAATTGTTTTATTTGTTTCTAATTGATTGTTTTCAGCCTTGAGTTTGATTATTTCCAGCAGTCTACACTGTTTTGGTGTATCTGCTTCTTCTTTTTCTAGGGTTTTTAGGTGAGCCATTAAGTTGTTTGAATGAGCTGTCTCAGATTTCTTCTTAGTGCTATGACCTTTTCTCTTAACACTACTTTCATTGTGTCCCACAAGTATTTGTATGTTGTGCTTTCATGTTCACTGAATTTTAAGAAGACATTAATTTCTTTCTTTATTTCTTCCCTGACCGAGCTGTCTTTACTAGCAAGTTGTTCAGTTTCTTTGTATGCATAGTTTTTTTTTTCTTATTTCTATTTTGTTGAAGTCCAGCTTTATCCCATTGTATTCAGATAGGATACAAGGAATTATTTCAATCTTCTTGTATCTGTTGAGTTTCACTTTGTGACCAACCATATGGTCTATTTTGGAGAATGTTCCATGAGATGCTGAGAATAAGGTAACTTATTTTGTGATTCGGTAAAAAGTTCTGTAGACGACTGTTAGGTCCATTTGATACATAGACTCTATTAAAGTCATTGTTGATTTGTTTAATTTCTGTTTTGTTGACCTGTCCTTTGTTCAGAGTGGGGTGTTGAAGTCTCATTATTCATGTATGGGGATCTATGTGTGGTTTAAGTTTTATCAATGTTTCTTTTACAAATGTGGGTGCATAGATGTTCAGGAATTTGCTATTTTCCCGGGGGAATTTTCCCTTGATGATATGAAGTGTCCTTCCCCATCTCTTTTGAATAATTTTGGTTATAAGTCTAATTTATCAGATATTAGAATGGCTATTCCTGTTTGCTTCTTGGGTCCATTTGTTTGGAAAGCTGTCTTCCAGCCCTTTACCCTCAGGTAATGTCTATCTTTGTGACTTAGGTGTGTTTCTTGTATGCAACAGAATGCTGGGTCTTGGTTACACATCTATTCTGTTAGTCTGTGTCTTTTTATTGGTGAATTGAGTCCATTGATATTGACAGAGATTAATTACCAGTGGCTGTTAGAGGCTTTGATTTGGTTATGGCTGTGGCCGTAAGTTTGTATGCTTGGTTGCTTTTTGTTTTACTGTAGTGAGGTTAAATATTTCCTGCGTTTTTTGCTAGTTTTCTTGGGTTGTATTTTTCTCTCTAGTCTCTTCTATAATGCTGTATTTGTGTGTAGGTATTGTTGAAATTTGTTTTTGTAATTGAATATCTTGTTTTTTCCATCTATGAGGAATGAGAGTTTTGTTGGGTATAGTAGCCTGAGTTGACATCTGTGTTCTCTTAATGCCTGCATGATATTCATCCATTGTTGGTATAAATATTTTTTTCGAAACGACACTAAGATTTCACCTTCCATCCATCAGAATGGCCAAGATCAAAAACTATTTTTTGAGACAACATATGCTGTTGGAAATGTAACCTTGTAGAACCACTCTGGAAAGCAATCTGGTGCTTTATCAGACAACTAGGAATAACATTTCCTCAAGATCCAGCTCTACCACTCCTAGGAATATATCCAAAGGAGACTTGAGTACACAATAAAGACATTTGCTCAACCATGTTTGTAGGAGCTTTATTTGTAATAGCCAGAAGCTGGAAATAACCCAGATGCCCCTCAACTGAAGAATGGATGCAGAAATTGGAATATTACTCAGCAATGAAAAATAAGGAAATCATGAACTTGGCAGGTAAATGGTGGGAACTGGAAAGGATCATACTGAGTGAGCTGTCCCAGAAGCACAAAGGCACACACACAGTATATATACTCACTCATATAAATATATAATATAGGAGAAATCTAAAATCTGTACATCTAAACAAATCAAAAGGGAGTACCCTGAATAAAATCCTTAATCCCCATCCTGAAAGGAGACGAGGATGGACATCAGAAGAAGAAGAAAACAGCAAACAAGTTAGTAACCTGCCACAGAGGGCCTCTGAAAAGCTCTGCCTGCAGACTGTCAAAGCAGATGCTGAGACATATGGCCAACTGTCAGGCAGAGTACATGTAATTTTATGAAAGAAGAGGGAAAAAGTAAGATCTGGAGAGGACAGGAACTCCACAAGAGAGCAACAGAACCAGAAAATTTGAACACATTTTTATTTCCAGAGACTCATACTCCAACCAAGTACCATGCATGGAGATAACCTAGAACCCCTGTACAGAGGTAGCCTATGGCAGTTCAGTGTCCAGGTAGGTTCCATAGTAATGGAAAGAGGGACTGACTCTGACATAAACTGATTGGCCTGCTCTTTGGTCACCTCCCCCTGAGGTGGGAGCAGCCTTATAGACCACAGATGATGACAGTGAAGCCACTCTTGATGAGATCTGGTAGACTAATATCAGAAGGAAGGAGAGGGAGACCTCTCTTATCACTTGGGGAAGGGCATGCATGAAGACTTGGAAGAGAAGGTGGGAGTAGATGTAGAAGAGGGAGGGGTTAACGGGGTATACTAAGTGAAGAAATCATAATTTCTAATAATAAATACTAACAACAACAACCCAGCTCTAAATGTGATTTCCTTATGAAGTTCCACCACCTGTCTGGTCAGACAGAAGGGAAAAGAGGATCTCCCTTATCAGGGAACTAGAGAAATGGCATTGAGTAGAAGTTGACTGGGCAGGACTGGAAGGAGAAGAAGAAGGGGCATCAGAGGGAATACAAAGTGAACAAAGCATAATGAATAAATACAAACAAAAAACTGTGACAAGGTGTAAGTACATAGCTCTTCAGGACTGATGGCTTCTTCTTGGGGTTGTTGCCAGTGTGCCACAAAGATGAACTCAGTTTTCTTTAAGGGACTTGGCACTGAGACTCTGATCATGGTTCAATGAGTAGATGAACAACACATACTTTAATTGATGTATTTTAAGAAAGAAAAACGTTAGTGTGAAACATGGTAGGAATTTGAATCTGGGAGCAATGGAAAAGGAGCGTAATGTATATTACATGAAATTTCAACATAAGCAATGAAAATAATGTTGACAACATTTATTTTAACTTGAAGAAAATATTCTGCTAAAGGAGGGCAGAGTTTGACTCTATAAGGCATGCTTTCCTGGAACTTATGTAGCAGAGAATCCTAGATGCTCTGCTACCTCAAACATCATGAGCTAAGGTGGCACCTCTGAGCAAGCAGTCCTTGCAATAACACTATGTTTAGAGAGTTTGTTTGGAGGACCACAGCGGAAAAACCGCTGCTCTTGTGTGCTAGGCATATAACACAGAACAATTTCTCTGTTGTGATGGACCAGTTTGAAATATAAACCCCAGGACTGGCAGGTTTGCTCACTGTTGACTGAGTAGAACATAGCTGCTGATCCAGTCAGGTCAGCCAAGGAAAAGCTACTCACAGAGGATTGGCAACACTAGTGTGGAACTGCACCATCTGTGAAATAATATCTTGACCCACAGTACTCGTTTTAACTCAACAAACATTCTCTGTTTCAGCCAAACCAGTCCCAGGAATTGTCTGGTTTCCTTCTCTTTTACCTGCTCTTAAAGACTGCATACACAAGGGAACCCTAGAACTGCCAGTCTATTATATTAATAAGAATGTTAAAGTACATTTAATAAGTACTCCAGTAACTGCTCAGTTCAAAGTCACAACCTCAGAAATTTCTTATCCAAGACCACAGTAGGAGACCACTGTGTCATTCAGTACATTCCCCTTAAACCCACATCACTTTGAATCTTCCCTACTTAGGGAGACATCCAGTTAAATAAACATTAAAGTTTCATTTCTTACCTGAGATTGTCACAGAGGTAAACAGGAGTAAAGGTATCGGATCTCTATAAAGGGATGAGATAAAGGCTTTTTGGGTTTCATAAGAAAGAGTCATGTGTCCACAGGATCAGAGATACTGGACACTGAGGAAAGTTTGTTTAGTCATCTTCATGGAATCCTCAAGATTTTCTCAGGTGCTGATTGGCTGGGAGGGAGAATGATGCCATCCAAAAGGAGAAAGCCAGTAAGAGTTTCAGGAGCCACTTATTGAAAGGGTGAAGTGGGCAGCCTGCTTGAGAGAAAGGCAGAGCAGCCTTACATGCCTCAATCTGGGTAGGTGAAAGAACACAACACAGAGATATCAGTTCCTGTTTCCAAGACTCTTAGTTCAGGAAAAGAGTCACCTATTTCTTTTAAGTGGTCATTAGTAGTGTCATGTGTCCTTGAAATGTGAGTTTCACATTATCACAGATTCCATTATTTGTTGAATGCACAGATATGTCGTCAGTATGTGAATTACTTACTATGAAAATGCTCCCTGAATAAGGAAAATCTTGGAACAAAAAGCATTTAATTGGGGCCATACTTATATTTTTACAGAGACCATCCATGATGTCAGGTCAGCAAGCAGTCATATTGTTGTAGTCCTTCAGCATAACTGACAGCTTGATATAGTGAACCAGAAGCATCAGGCAGAGAAAGAGGGAGACAGAGAGAGAGAGACAGGGAGAGGAAGAGCTAGAGAGACAGATTCAGAAATAGAGAGACCTAGAACAACAGAAACAAAGATATAGAGTGACAGAGAAAAAGAGAGACTCCATTCTGTCTGGTCAATTTGTTGGCATATCAACCTCAAAGCACACCCTCCTACAATGGGGGGTGGCATCACAGTGCAGCAAGGATGAAATCAGTTTTCTTTAAGGGACTTGGCACTGAGATTCTGATCATATTCCAATGAGTATATGAACAACACATATTAGAATTAGTAGATTTTAAAGAAAAAAAAGTGTGACTCAAGGGTAGTAATTTGAAGTTGGGAGCAATGGAAAAGCAGTATAATATATAGCTTATGAAATTTCCACATAATCAATAAAAATAATATATTCATAACTTTTACAATGACTTTTAGCATGAAGAAAAGATTCCACTAAAGGAGGGAAGATTTTAATTTTGTAAGTCATGCTTTCGAGGAACTCATAATGTAGCAGAATATCTTAGCTATGAACTAGTGATTACTCAGGTACCTCTTATGCCAGAAGATAGGTGACATCTCCGAACAAGCCATCCTGATCCTAACACTATGTTTGAAGGGTTTGTCTGGAGGACCACAGCAAGAAACACAGCTGCTCTTGTATTCTAGTCATATAACACCAACACATTTCTCTGTCAGGAAGACCCAGTTTTAACTGCAAAACCACAGGACCAGGAAAATTTCTCACTGACCACTGAGTAGCACACAGCTGTAGATCTAGCCAGGTCAGCCAAGGCTACAGTGCTCATACAGGGTTGTCAACACTAGTGTGGAACTGAACCAGCTGTCAAATAGTTAATTGCTCCTAAGTTTTCAAATTAAATACAAGAATCTTTTGCTGTTTCAGCTAAACATGGCCCAGGAATTGCCTTGTTTCTTTCTCATTTCTCTATTTCTAAGGAATCAATTCCACAGAGAAACTTAGACCCTACCAGACTATTATGTCAGTAAGAATGTGAAGGTACATTTAGTGAGGAAGCAAGTACCTGCTCAGATGAAAGTCACAACCTAGGGAATTTCAGATCCAAGACCACAGTAGGAGACCACACTGTCATTTGGTACATTTCCCTTAATCCCACATCACTTTGAAGCGTTCCTACTTAGAAATCTGTCCAATTCAATAAACATTAAATTTCCTTTTCCTCCCTGACATGGTCACAGAAGTAAACAGGAGTAAAGTTGTAGAATCTGCATAAAGGGATAAGATAAAGGCTTTTTGGGTTTCACAAGTAAATTTCACCTGTGCAAGCGATCAGAAATACTGAACACTGAGGAAAGTTTGTTTACTCATCTCCATGGAAACTTCAAGATTCTCTCAGGTGATAATTGGCTGAGAGGGAGAATGATGTCATGCAACAGGTCAAAGGCAGTAAGAGTTTCAGGATCCAGTTATTAAAAGGGCTAAGTGGACAGCCTGCTTGAGAGAAAGTCTTAGCAGCACTACATACTTCAATCAGGGTATCAGAAACCACACAATCCAGAGATGACAGTTCCTATGTCCAAGACTCTTTAGAAAAAGTGTCATATATTTCTTTCAAGAGGTAATTAATAAACTCACTTGTCCTTCACATATGACTTTCAAATTATCACAGATTCCATTATTATTTGTTAAATGCAGAGATATATCTTCAGTCAGTGAATTAATTACTAGGAAATTGTTGTCTGAACAAGGCAAATTTTTGAACAAAAAGCTTTTAATTGGGACTTTCCTCATATTTTTACAAATACCATCCTTGATATCACATCAGCAAGTAACAGTCATATTGTTGTAGCCTTCAGCAGAACTGTGAGATTTTCATACTGAACCACAAGTGGCAGACAGAGAGAGGGAGATTGAGAGAGACAGAGAGAGAAAATCTAGAGGGACAGATTAAGAAATAGAAAGACTAAGTTCAATATGATCAATGATATAACATGACAGAAACTGAGAGGTAGAGGCTCCATCCAGTGTGGTCACTATCATTTGCATATCAACCTCAAAGCACAACCTGCTACAATATAACTCCAATAGGAAATATATTACCTAAAAAGGCCAAACCTCCTTACACTTCCCAGATATTTTCTTAATGGGGCCTCAATATGTAAATAGATGATCTTCAAGGGGACATTGCAATTCAAATCACCAGGAAGTAGAAGAAGATGGAGGGAATTCTAGGCTAAAAGAACATTTTTATCCTGATAGTTTGTCATTGAATGGATTGATTACAGTACCAACAACTTAAAAGACTAAAGAATAGGACTGACAATCTCCTTTGGGGAAAATGTAGAATATTTCCATAACGAATTATTATTCAGCTAAGAAAATGACATCATGATATTCTCAGGCAAATGGATGGGACCAGGAAAAAACATCCTTGGTGAAGAAACTAAATTGCAGATAGACAAATGTGGTATGAATTCACTTATGAGGGGTTCTAATACTGGGGGTTAAAGTTCCAATAGGCCATCTATTGTGACCAAACCAGGCTTGCCCTCGGGGACTTTGGAGGCAGTTAATAGAGTTGTTGGGTCAGGACAGTCTATGGAAATTGTCAAGCAGCCCACCTGTAGTTATTAAAATATATTGGGCTCTGCCCTCATCTGATAGATTAGTGTCATGTTCTAATTTCTACTGAGATGCTTCCTTCCCCAACAAAAGGGATTGCATAAAGAGAACTGTAGTCTGATATTATACAAAGAGAGACCTTACAACACCCAGATCTAAATGGGTTTTCACTATGGAATTCTCCATCCACTTGGAGTTATGAGAAGCATGCAGGCGAGGATGTGGTAAGAGTGTTATTAGTAGAGGCAATTGAGAACACAAGGAGAACAATGCCCTGGTAATCAGTCTGCAGAGTAAGATGATGCAGCCATCATTTATGAGACCTGATAAGCTTGGGTCAGATAGAAGGGGGAGGAGTACCTTCCCTATCGGGGAACTAGAGAGAGGAATAGGGGTAGAAGAAGGAGGGGGTTGGTAATGGAAGGAGAAGATGGAGGGGGCAGAAGAAGACATAAAATGAAAAAAATTCACAATAAATATATACAATTTATAATAAATAAATATATACATAACGAAACTGTGATCAAGATGAGGAAGTATAGAGGCTTGTTCTTGGGGGTATGCCAGAGTGCAGCAAGGATGAAGTCAGTTGGCCATAATTTTCAGCATTTGCTTTGATAGTCTGCAGGGCAGAGCTTATCATTGTTTCACCTTCTCTGATATTCATCCCCTTTTCTTTTCAGGATGGGGATTGCACATTTTAGCCAGAGTCCTACCTCTTGATTAGTTTCTTTAGATGTACAGATTTTAGTAGGTTTCTCCTATATTATATGCCAATATGAGTGAGTATATACTGTGTGTGTCTTTCTGCTTCTGGGACAGCTCACTCAGGATGATACTTTCCAGTTCCCAACATTTACATGCAAATTTCATGATTTCCTTGTTTTTAATTGCTGAATAATATTCCATTGTATAGATGTACCACAATTTCTGTATCCATTCTTCAGTTGAGAGGCAGCTAGGGTTGTTTCCATCTTTTGGCTATTACAAATAAATCTGCTACAAACATGGTTGAGCAGATGTCATTATCATGTACTTGAGTCTATTTGCATATATACTAAGGGCTAGATATTGAGGAATCTCTAATCCTAGTTGTCTGAGAAAGGGCTAGATTGATTTCTAGAGTGGTTTTCCAAGGTTACATGCCCACCAGCAGGGGAAGAGGGTTCCCCTCTTCCTCCACAATCTCTTCAATATGTATTGTCACTTGAATTTTTGATCTTGGCCATTCTGATGGGTGTAAGGTTGAAATATCAGGGTCCTTTTGACTTGCATTTCCCTGATGGATAATGACTTTGAGCATTTCTTTAAGTGCTTCTCTACCATTCAATATTTATCTATTGAGAATTCTCTGTTAAGCTCTGTTCCCCATTTTTTTTTAAATTGGATTACTTGATTTGTTGCTTTTCAACTTCTTTACTTTATATATACTGGATATTAGCCCTCTGTCACATAGAGGCTTGGCAAAGATTCTTTCCCAATCTGTAGGCATTTGTTTTGTTTTGATGACAGTGTCCATTGATTTACAGAAGCTTCTCAGTTTCATGAGGTTCCATTTACTGATTGTTGCTCTTAGAGCTTGTGCTGTTGGTGTTCTGTTCATGAAGTTGTCTCCTGTGCCAATGAGTTCAAGGCTCTTCCCTAATTTTTTCCTAACCAATTTAATGTGTCTGGTTTTATGTTGAGGTCTTTGTTCAACATGGATTTTAGTTTTGTGCAGGGAGAAAAGTATGGATATATTTGCATTTTTTTATATGTAGACATCCAGTTAGACCAGCACTATTTGTTGAAGATGCTATTTTTTTCCATTGTATGGTTTTGAATATTTATCAAAAATCAGGTATCCATAAGTGTGTGTGTGGGTTTATTTATGGGTCTTCTATTGGGTTCCATTGATCCACCACTCTATTCCTATGCCAGTACCAAACAGTTTTTATTACTGTTGCTTGATAGTACAGATTGAGATCAGGGATGGAGATACCTCCATAAGATCTTTTTTTGTAGAGGATGGTTTTAGCAATTCTGAGTTTCTTGTTTTTCATATGAAGTTGAGTATTTTTCCTTTAAGTTCTGTAAAGAATTGTGTTGGTAATTTGATGGGAATAACATTGAATCTGTAAATTGCTTTTGGTAAATTGGCCATTTTTAATGTTAATCCTGTCAAGCCATTAACATGGCAGATCTTTCCATTTTCTGATATGTTCTTCTAATTCTTCAGAGACTTGATTTTTTTTCATATCAGTCTTTGACTTGCTTGGTTAGGGTCATACCAAGGTACTTTATGTCTTTGACCAAATACAAGAACACATCAAAGATATCTTCTACTATGACCAAGTAGGTTTCATTCCAGGTATGCATGTGAGGTTTAATATATTGATATTCATCAATGTTATGCACCATATTCCAAAAAATGAAAGAAAAAAGACACATGATAATCTCCTTAGATTTTCTAAATGCATTTGGCAAAATCCAACATCCATTCATGTTTAAAGTATTGGAGAGATAGGGGATACAAGGCACATATCTAAATATAGTAAAGGCAGTAGAGCAAGCCTACATCAAACTAAATGGAGATAAACTTAAAGCAATCCCACTGTAATCAGGGACAAGGCAAGGCTGTCCCCTCACTCCATATGTTTTCAACATAGATCTGGAAGTCCTTGCTAGAGCAATAAAACAATTGAAGGAGATTAAGGGAATACAAATCAGAAAGGAAGAAGTCAAGTATCACTATTTGTAGATGATATGATCGTATACCTTAGTGACCTCAGAAAATTGACCAGGGAAGTCTGTACAGCTAATAAACACCTTCAGCCAAGTGTCTGGATAGAAAACTAACTCAAAAAATCAGTATCTCTCTTTTATACAAAAGAACAAAGCACTGAGACAGAAATTAGGGAAACAAAAGGAATTACATTATCTAATAAGGACATACTGTCTGACACTTCCCAGACATTTCCTCACTGGGAATACACATGTAAATAGACAGGCATGGATGGGACATTGCAATTAAAATAATCAGGAAATGGAAGAATATGATGGAAATTCTATGCTAAAAGAATGTTCTTTTCCTGATAGTTTGTCATTCAATACATTGATAACAGTACCATCAACTTAAAGACTTAAAAAAGAGAACTGACAATCTCCTTTGGGAGAAACATGGAATATTTCCATAATGCAGTATTATTCTGCTAAGAAAATGACATCAAAATATTTCAGGTGAATGGATGGAACCAGTAAAAATCATCCTGGGTAAAGTAACTAAACTGCATGAAGACAAGTATGGTACATACTCAGTTATTAGGTGGTCTTTTAATAGTGGGTGATAAAGTTCCAATAGGCTATCTATTGTCACCAAACCAGGGTTCCACAAGGGGTATTGGGGATTGGGGGGCTGTTAATTGAGATGTTGTGCTAGGGCATCTTATGCAGAGAGAAACCTTAAAACACCCAGCACTAAATGGGATTTCACTATAAAATTCTATCTCACCTCAGAGCTCTGGGAAGCCTGCAGGAGAGGAGACAGAAAGAGTGTCAGAAGTAGAGGGAATTGATGACAGAAGAAGAACAATGCCCCGAGAATCAGGCCACAGAGGAAAATTATGCAGCCCGCCATGATGGGACCTGATAAGCTAGGGTCAGTTAGGCAGGTAGGAGGAACGTTGAATTACTCATCTTCATTGAAACCTTAAGATCCTCTCAGGTACTGATTGGTTGAGAGGGAGAATGATGTCATGAAATAGGTGAAAGCCTGTAAGAGTTTGAGGAGACAAACTTACAGTTATTAACAGTCCCACTGGACAGCATGCTTGTGAGAAACGCTGAGCAGCCCTACATGCCTCAATCAGGGCACATGAGAAAACAACCCAGAGATGTCAGTTCCTGTGTCCAAGATTTTTAGTTCACTAAAGTGTCACATGCTTCTTTTAAGTGGTCATTAATAAAGTCATATATTCTTGACATACGACTTTCATATTATCACAGATTCCATTATTTTTTGTTAAATGCACAGATATGTCCACAGTCAGTGAATTACTTATTGAGAAAATGTTCCCTGACCAAGGTAAATCTTTGAACAAAAAGCATTTAATTGGCACCTTGATTATATTTTTACAGAGACCATCCAGGTGTCTACATACAGTCATCTTGTTGTAGTCCTTCATCAGAACTGAGATCTTTTCCTACTGATCCACAATCAGCATTGAGGAAAGAAGGAGACTGACATAAACAAAAAGAAAAAAAAAACTAGAGAGAGAGATTCAGAAATAGAGTTACGAACAGCAACAGAAACAAAGATATAAAGTGAGAGAGACTACATTCTGTGTGGTCATTTTCATTGGCATATCAACCTCAAAGCACACCCTCCTATAATATAACTCTAATAGGAATTATATTATCTAACAAGGCCATACCTCCTAACCCTCCCAGACATTTCCTCAACATGTAAACAGATGATCTTCACATGGACATTGCAATTCAAATCACCAGTAAGTGGAAGAAAATGGAGGGACTTCAGGCTAAAAAAAAACAAAACAAAAACAAACAATCATAGTTATACTGATGGTTTGTCATTCAATATAATGATTAACATCCCAGTTATATCCAAGGACCAATGAAAAGGACTGATAATCTTCTTTGTGGAAAATGTGGAATATATCCATAACACAGTATTCTTCAGGTAAGAAAATGATATATTTTCAGGCAAATGATGGAACTAGGAAAAACATTCAGGGTAAAGTAACTTAAAATGCAGAAAGATGAATATGGTATATATTCATTTATTTTGAGGTCTCCTAGTAGGGGCAGATAAAGTTCCAATAGGCTATCTATTTTGACCAAACCTGTCTTCCACTAGGGTGATTAGGTGGCAGTTCATTGAGATGGTGCCAGGGCATCCTACAGAAATTTTAGAGCAACCCAGTCTCTTTTTATTAAAATATGTTGCTCTCTGGCCTCAACTGATACATCAGTGTCATATTCTTGTATTTACAAATATGCTTCCTTCTGCATCAAATGGGATTGCATATAGAGACCCACAATCAAATATTATGCAGAGAGAGACCTTAAATCACCCAGTTCTCAATGGGTGAGAACTGAGAATTTCAGTATGAAATTCTCCCTCCCCTCAGAGTTCTGGGAAGCCTGCAGGAGAGGAGGTATGAAGACTGTCATAAGTAGAGGGAATTGAGGACACAAGGAGAACAATGCCCTGAGAATCAGGACACAGAAGAAGATAATGCAGCCATCCTTGATGAGACCTGATAAGTTCAAGTCAGATAGAAGAAGGAATAGCCCCCCCTCATCTGGGAACTAGAGAAAGGGCATAGGTGTAGTTGAAGGAGCATGGTTAGGATTGGATGGAAAAGAGGGAAGGGCAGAAGAGGGAAAACAAAGTGAACAAACTGTATTAAATATATACATAAGAAAAACTGTGAAAATTGTGATCAAGTTGATGAAGTATAGAGCTCCTTTTTAATTTTATTTTATTAATTACACTTTATACACTTTGTATCCCTCATACGCCCCTCCTTCCTCCCCTCCTGGTTCCACCGTACCTCCCCCTTCTGCATGCATGCCCCTCCCCAAGTCCACTGATAGGGAAGGTTTTCCTCTTCTTCTTTCTGATCTTAGTCTATCAGGTCACATCAGGAGTGGCTGCATTGTCATCTTCTGTGGCCTGGTAAGCCTGCTCCCCCCTCAATGGGAGGTGATCAAAGAACAGGCCAATCAGATTATATCAGAGGCAGTCCTCTTCCCATTACTATGAAACCCACTTGGACACTAAAATGCCATGGGTTACATCTGTGCGGGGATTCTAGGTTATCTCCATGCTTGGTACTTGTTTAGAATATGAGTGTCTTGGAAAAAACCCTGTGTTCAAATTTTCTGGTTCTGTTGCTCTCCTTTTGGAGTTCCTGTCTTCTCCAGATCTTACTATTTCCCACTTCTTACATAAGATTCCATGCACTGTCTTTAAGACTGATCATTTCTTCTTGTGGGTGGTGCCAGTGTGTGCCAAGGATGAACTCAGTTTTCTTTAAGGGACTTGGCACTGAGACTCTGATCATGTTCTAATGAGTATATCAACAACACATACTTGAACTAATGTATTTTAAAGAAAAAAATATGTAGTGTGACACATGGGTAGAAATTTGAACCTTGGAGTAACAGAAAATGAATGTAATGTTTCATATATGAAATTTCCAAATAAGCAATAAAAACAATATGGTGATAACTTTTACAATGACATATAACATTGAGAAAAGATTCTGCTAAAGGAGGGCAGAGTTTGACTCTGTATGGCATGCTTTCCAGTACTTCATTATGTAGGAGAGAATCCTAGCCATGAACTAGTTTTGCTATCCAGCTACCTCAGACTGCAAGAACTCAGGTGGTACCTCTGAACAAGCAGTCCTTTCACTAAGAGTACATTTAGAGGGTTTGTCTGGAGAACCACAGGAGGAAACACAGTGGCTCTTGTATCCTAGGTATATAACACTGACCCATTTCTCTGTCCTGAAGGCACAGTTTTAAATGTAAACACCAGGAACAGGAAGGTTCCTCACTGACCACTCAGTAGGACATAGCTGCCCATCCAGCGATGATGTGCTGGAGATAGCGGACCACTGCAGGAGGCTATTACTGTTCTCTAAGAGTAGTCCCAGCATGAGCCTGATTTTCAGAAAAGGTCAAGAGAACACAGGACACCAGATCTCACTGATGCAAAATCGCAAGAGATTTATTTTAACCATTGTGCGATATGGTCACACCTGCTGGTCAGCAATGAGTGGCCCTGGGAGACAAAGGCCTTGGGTTTGTGAAAGATAAGGCACAGGAATTTTGAGGTTGCAGTCTTGGTAATCCAGGATTGGATGAGGAAGCTATAAAGTAAGATATTTGCTTAGTCTTAAATGCTCAAGCTTGGCTAGTCTGGCCAAGTGTGGATGCAGCTGCAATTAAAGGTGGGGAATTTAGCTCATCCTTGAAGATTGGGGCTTTAGGCTTTTGGCCAGAGGTCAGGGTCTACCCAGAAGAAGGATTGAGGCCATCTTGGTTGGTTGCTAAGGAACACTATCTCAAAGACAAGGGTCTGGTCATTCTTATTGCTGAGTGAAGGTCACTGGTTGCTCACTTTTTTATATCTGCCCTCACAGATAGGGTCACATTCCTCTGTTCTCTGGAAATGTACTAAGTGGCTTTAGCTTATCGTGGATCTAAAACTCAAAATTGTAGCCTGTAAAAGACATATAGGTTACAAAGTTAGTCTAATCCTTTCAGCTCCAATTAGAAAGGGAACAAGTGCAGTTATTAAGGAAATTAGAGAAACTAAAATTACATAATAATAATAATAATAATAATAATAATAATAATTGTTTGCACTGGTAAATTTTAAGGTCCAGTTTTGACATTTAAAATTATAAAAGTGCTTTATGATTTCACTCCTAAAGAGGATGCTTTGTCTTACTATTATAAAAACAGGTTTAAAAATATTTAAATGTTTAAAAAGGTACCATGGGTTATTTTGTCTTTGTCTCTAATTTTTTTTTGGTTTTGTTTGTTTGTTTGTTTGTTTGTTTGTTTTTGTCTTCTGGCTTCTGTTTTGGTTTCTGGTTTTGGTTTGCTTGCAAGGTCTGGGAAACTTGGAGAGTTTCTAATCTGTTTGAGGGAATCTGGAGGACCCTCCAATTTTGCGGAAGAGGCTCATAAAGGTTCTACTCCTTTTGGGACCAGAAGATAGTGTCCTGGTCCCTCTTATCACACAAAAGAGCTGGGACCCTCTTCTGTGTGATAAGAGGACTGCTGGAGACCGCTCTCAAGGTGGAACCTGTGGAAAGAGCCATGGGGCCCTGCTCCTTCTGGAATATGTGTGTGTTGAAGGGACTCATGAGGGATCCACTTTCTGGAATTTGTGGGACTTGTGTTTGGTAGGGGCTGATCAAGTCCTGGTATTTGTGAACTCTGGTTACTCCAAAGTGACAATGTCAGATTTCTGTGTTCCTTAGGTCTCTCTCTCTCTCTCTGTATGCTTATCTGTAAACTTGGATATTTTTAGACATGAAACAATTTGACTCAACACCTCTGAGTTTGGTCCTGGACCATCGGAGTTAACTTCTAGAAAACAGTACCTTGAGCAGTCTAACAAAGAACTTAAAACAGTTTCTCAACCTTTTGATGGAAATAAAAAACCTTGGTATTTATTTTATTAATTTTAGAAAGTAAAACTAAGCCATGCTGTTTAAGCCAATTAAACAAAAACTTCAGTTATTACAATATATTCATGTAAAAGAATGTAATATTTTGTTCTTTATTAAAAAAGGCTGGAGATTTTTCAATGCAAAATGTTTGCTTATGCTCTTTTTACAGGAAAATAAAAGGACTACAGTCACATTTTGACCAGGGTTATGCAAGGTTATATTAAGATCATTGTTAACCATTATATAAAATATATGCCTGGCTGCCAGTACCTAAATAAACGACTTAATGCTTTTTCTTTCTGGCCTATATATTTGGTACCACCAGAATAGTCCATTTTTGCTGAAGGCTATAGGCTAAGTTTAGTGTTTAATGTTAAATAAAACATTTGTCCTTTAATTTTTTGCTGTTAAGTTTTAATGCAATATTATAGGATTTATAAGTTTGCTAGCTCCTTTATAAATTGTGTTTAATTAAAAGTTTTTCTTTGGTTTTAGTTTAAAAAGAGCAGATTTAAAGTTAGGCTAAATATTATAGTAGAGTACAAGATTGAGTTTAACCTAGTCTCTTTGTTAATGTTTTTTTTTTTTAAGTTTAAATTTAAAATGGGGAACCATAAAGTTTGCCTATATAGATCTACCTAAAATTTGTTTCTAAATGCATTTGAAAAATATGCCAGTATTGAGAGTATAACATCCTATTCTACAGGATGAAGTTCAGAGCAGATGATAAAGGCAGACAAAGAGTAACTCAAATATGCTGGCCTTCAGACTTGTCAGAGATCTGATCAATATGACATTTATATAAGCTTATTATGACAGAGTCCAAACTTTTGAGGTGCACACACACAAAAACAAAAACAAATTAATTCAGTTCTTATATTTGAAAATTAGCACAATTGTTGATACTTTAATGGTATTTACTGATGGTTCAATATCTCGTGTTGCTGCCTATGCTTATAAAAGAAAAAAAAAACAATATCTATATAAGTGTCCAACAAATCTGTGCAAACAGCAGATTTATCTGTGGTATTGACTCTGTTTCAAAATTTTAATAAGCAGACATTGAACATTTTTACAGATAGTGCAAATATAGCTCAGTCTTTGCTTAGGTTAGAGACTGCAAGTCAAATTCAGACATCTTCTCCTACTGGAATTTTATTTTTACAAATTCAAAATTTGAAAAAAAAAACCTTTCCTTTTTTAATAGGACATTTAAGGGCTCATACTAATTTATCAAGAACCCTGTCTAAAGGAAATGCATTGGCAGATAAAGTCACCAAAGTTTATTGTTCAGGATGCCCATAATATGTATTATCTTAAGAGTCAAACCTTGAGACTTAAATGTGGATTGACTAAGAATAGTATAGTTAAGGCTTGCAGTTCATGTCCTCAATTTCTGCCTGTTTCTCATTTGGGAGTCAATCCTAAAGGTTTGGTTTTTTCTTTTCTTTTCTTTTTTTTTTTTTTTTTTTTTAGGATTTTCAGTTGGGCCATTAAGTTGTTTGTATGTGATGTTACGAATTTCTTCTTGCAGGCACTTAGTGCTATAAATTTTCCCCTGAGTGCTGCTTTCAATGTGTCCATAAATTTGGGTATGTTGTGCCTTCATTTTCATTGAATTCTAGGAAGTCTTTAATTTCTTTCTTTATTTCTTACTTAACCCAGCTGTCATTGAGTAACAAGTTGTTCAGTTTCCATGTGCATGTCTGCTTTTTGTTATTTCTGTTGTTGTTGAGGTCCAGCTTTAGTCCATGGTGGTCAGATAGAATACACGGGATTATCTCAATCTTTTTGTATCTGTTGATGCTTGCTTTATGACCAACTATATGTAATATTTTGGAGAAGCTTCCATGAGGTGCTGAAAAAAAGGTATACTCTTTTGAGTTTGGATGAAAAGATCTGTAGATGTCTATTAGGTCCATTTGATTTAGGGATTCTGTAAGTGTTTTTATTTCCCTATTTGTTTTCTGTCTAGTTGATCTGTCCTTTGGTGAGAGTGGAGTGTTAAAGTCTCCTACTATTAAGGTATTAGGATCAATGTGTGATTTAAGCTTTAATATTGTTTCATTTACGAATGTAGGTGCTCTTGTATTTGGGGCAAAGATATTCAAAATTGTGATGTCTTCTTGGTGGATTTTTCCTTTGATGAGAATATAGTGGCCCTCCTTATCTTTTTTGATTAACTTGGGTTGAAAGTCTATTTTATTAGATATTAGGATGGCTATTCCAGCTTGTTTTCTGGAACCACTTGCTTGAAAAACATTTTTTCCATCCCTTTACTCTGGGGTAGTGTTTATCTTTGTTGCATAGTTGTGTTTCTTGGATGCAACAGAATGTTGGATCCTGTTTCTGATACCATTCTGCTAGTCTGTTTCTTTTTATTAGGGAGTTGAGTCCATTGATGTTGATAGATACTAGTGACCAACAGTTGTTCCTTACTTTTGAGGTGGGGTTGTTGGTGTCACTGAGTTTCGTTGCTTGTATTCTTTTTTTTTTTTTTTTTTTTTTTGTTGTTCTGTAGTTATCTACTTCCTCTATTTCCTTAGTTGTAGTTGTTTTCTTTGGTTTGGGGTTTCCCTTCTAGTAACTTCTGTAGAGCTGGGTTACTATGTAGATACTGTTTAAATTTGGTTTTGTCATGGAATATTTGAATTCTCTGTCTTTGTTGATTGAAAGTTTTGCTGAGTTGAAAGTAGTCTGGGTTGGAATCTGTGGTCCCTTAAGGACTGTATGATTTCTGTCCAGGCCCTTCTGGCTTTCATAGTTTCTGTTGAGAAATCTGGTATGATTCTGATAGGTCTACCATCATATGTTACTTGGCCTTTTTCCCTTGCTGCTTTTAGAATTTTTTTCTTTGTTCTGTAGGTTCAGTGTTTTGACTATGATGTGATGTGAAGAATTTCTTTTGTGGTCTAGTCTACTTGGTGTTCTGTAGGCCTCTTGTATGTTTATGGACATCTCCTTTAAGTTGGGAAAGTTTTCTTCTATAATTTTCTTGAAAATATTTTCCAGACTTTTGAGCCTGATGTCTTCTTTTTCTTCTACTCCTATTATTCTTAGGTTTTGTCTTTTCATGGTGTCCTTGATTTCTTGGATGTTTGTGTTTGGAACTTTTCTGATTTTTTTTTCTTTGAGAGACGTGTCAATTTCCGCAAGTGTATCTTCGGCTACTGAGATTCTTTCTTCCATCTCTTGTATTCTGTTGGTGATGCTTCCCTTTGTAGTTCCTGATCTTTTCTCTATGTTATCCAGCTCCTGGTTTTTCTCTATTTGTGTTTTCTTTATTGATTCTATTTGTGTTTTCATGTCTTGCACCATTTCCTTCATCTGTTTGAATGTGGAGCCCTGCTTTTCAATGACAGCTTCTATTTTTTGTTTGTTTCCTCTCTATGTATCACTAATTGTGCCTCTACTTCTTTGGCTATAATTGCCTGTATTTCTATGAGAGCTTTGTTCATTTCTTCTTTATTTGCCTCAATTTTCATGGTCATTTCACTGAAAGCTCTATTTGTTTCCTCTGTTTGTCTCAATTTCTTTGGCTATTTCTCTGAGGGCTTTGTTCATTTCCTCTTTATGGGCCTCTAATAGCTGGAGAAACATAGTTTTGAGGTCGTTTTCTTGCATATCTAGTGAATTGAAGTGTCCATTTTGTGGGGTTTTTGGGTTGCTGGTGAGGTCATTATGTCCTGGTTTTTGTTGGGTGTATTCTTACATCTGTCTCTAGCCATCTGGTTATTTATAACCCTCACTGTTTGTTCGAGTTTGTAGTTCAGGCTATGATCATCTCTGTATGTTTTCTAGACTTTTTTTTCAGGAAAATGAGAGAGGTTTCACTGGTTTGGGAGTGTGCACTGTGGTTTCAGTTTTGCCTAAGTAAGGAATGTCACCCTGGCACTATTTGCATTTGTTTTATCAGGCGTCATATGCATGTATGGATTCTCTGACTATTGCAATGGCCTGCAGGCCACTATTATGCAGTTCTGTCTGAGATCCAGGAATTGTTTGCCTGGATTACATTAGTGGACCCACAAGGCAGAGGCTTCAAAGTTGGGGTCCCTAACCCAAGAATCCCTATGATGTCTACACTAGTGGTGTGGGTGTCAGGGATCTTGTCTGATTGCTTCTGTGGAGGGGCACTGGGTCTGGGGCAAACTCTCCTTGAAGGCTCACTCACTCTCTTGATGGACCAGTTGGAATGCACAGGGTTTCCCCTTGCTCTCTACTCTCTGATTTGGTTCTGATGCGGGAAATGTGCAGGTGGGCTAACAGTCAGCTCTGTGACACAGTGTCCTCAGGACTCGGTGTCCAACTTTCCCATTTGCTGCCTGTCTGTCCTTTCCCTCTGCCAGGAGAAGTTATGTTGACTCGTCCTGGGGTAGCATGGGAAAGATTTAGGTTGAGTGTTCTCAATCCCAGATCTGGGGCCCAGATCTCTCTGCCAGAAGCAGCCTGGTGGTAGAACCTATGTTTGCTGATCCCAAGAGAGTACTAGGTAGGGTTTAGTGTCCTCAGATCCAGAGCTTGGATTTCTCTGCCAGGGGCTGCTGGGGGAGTTGGAGAGGGAGTGCTGTGTCCTGTGGCCTGCTGCCTCTCTGTCATTACCCTCTGACCTTCCCCTCCACTAGGGAAAGCTTATGGCAGTGCTCTCAGGGGAGTGCCAGAAGGGGTTAGGACTTCTTAGTCCTGATCCTGAGCTAGGATTTCTCTGCCAGGGATCGGGGAGCTGCCAGTGTTAGGACTTGGTGCTAGACCTTATTGCGCTGGACCCAGATCTGAGAGTCTCAGGACATGCTGAATAACCACAGTCCAAGATCCTGAGCTGAAGTTTGTTTGCTAGGAGCAGCCGGCAGCACTGGGGGTCCCGGCACTGTGAAGTCACTGTGAAGCCCCTGTGTGCCTCTTTATCTTTCTGCTCTGCCACTGCAAGGTTATGGCAGAGTTTGGGGAGGGCCCAAAGAATTGGGTTTTCTCAGCCCCAATCTCAGGTTGGGGTAGAGACAATTTGGTCTGTGGCAGATTCTGCTGGACACCTCCTGCCTCCTCTGAAGAGGGAGTCGATTTCCTTATTTTTTATTGCTGAGAAGACCTCCACTATCAGTGGACTTGGGAGGGACATGCGTGAAGAAAGGGAAGGGAGGGTGGAATCAGGAGGGGAGGAAGGAGGGGCTTATGGGGGGACACAAAGTGAATAAAGTGTAATTAAAAAAAATAAAATACTCAGCCAAAAAAAAAAAAAAATAAAGAAACAGCCAAGTAGCACAGGAACAGTTTCTGGATACTGAGGAAAGTTTGTTTACTCATCTTCATGGAAACCTCAAAATTCTCACTGTTGCTGATTGGCTGAGAGGGAAAATGATGTCATGAAACAGGTGAAAGCCAGTAAGAGTTTCAGGAGCTAGTTACTAAAAGGGCCAAAAAAAAAAAAAAAAAAAAAAAGAACAGCCTGCTTGATAGAAAGGATGAGCAGCACTGCATGACACATTCTGGACATCTGAAAGCACATATCCCAGAAATGACAGTTCCTGTGTCCAAGACTCTTAAATTCAGGAAAAGTGTACTTATTTCTTTCAAGTTGTCATTTATAAAGTCAACTGTCCTTGATATGTGACTTTCATATTATCACATATTCTATTATTATTTGTTAAATGCACAGATATGTCCTCTGTCATGGAAATATTTATTTGGAAATTGTTACCTGACCAAAGCAACTCTGAACAAAAGGTTTTAAATTTTTACCTTGCTTACATGTTTACAGAGACCATCAAGAATGTTATCTCAGCAAGCATTCATATTTTTGTAGTCCTTCAGCAGAACTGAGAGCTTTCATATTGATCCACAAGCAACAGGCAGAGAGAGGGAAACTGAGGGAGACAGAGAGAATTTGCAGATTCAGAAATAGAGAGAATGAGACCCACAGAAACAAAGATATAAAGTGACAGAGATCAAGAGACAGAGTCTCCATTTTGTTTGGTGACAATCTTTGGAATATTAACCTCAAAGTACACTCATCTATGATATAACTTCAATAGTAATCATATTATCTAAGAAGGCCATACCTTCTAACCCTTCCCAGACATTTCTTCACATGTAGATAGATGAGCTTCCAGGGGACATTGCAATTGAAATCACCAGGAAGTGGAAGAAGATGGAAGGACTTCTAGGCCAAAAGAACATAGTTATCCTTGATAGTTTGTCATTCAATACAATGTTTAAGGACCCAATTATTTTCAACTTCTAAAGAATAGGACTGACAACCTCTTTTTGGGGAAAATATAGATTATTTCCATAACAAAGAATTATTCAGCTAAGAAAATGACAGCATGATATTTTCAGGCAAATGGATAGAAAATGGAAAAATAATTTGGTGTGAAGTTACTAAAATGCAGAAAGACAAATATGATATATATTCACTTATTAGGAGTTATCCTGGCATAAAGTTCAAATAGGCCATCTGTTGTGAAAAAAATGAGTCTTCCACTATTGTGATTAGGTGGCAGTTAATTGATTTGTTTGTCTAGACCATTCTACAGAAATTTTAAAGCAACCCATGCTGTTGTTATTAAAATATGATGGTCTCTGCCCTCATATAATAAATCAGTGTCACATTCTTGCATCCAAAGAGATGCTTCCTTCTATATTCAATGGGATTGCATACAGAGACCCATAGTCCAATATTAGGCAAAGAGAGACCTTAAAACACCCATCTCTAAATGGGATTTCCATATGAAATTCTCCCTCCCCTCAGAGCTCTGGGAAGCTGTGGGAGAGTAGGCATGAAGAGTGTCATAAGTAGAGGGAATTTAGGACACAAGGAGAACAATGCCTTGAAAAATCAGGCCACAGAGGAAGATGATGCAGCCAGCCTAATAACCAAGGTCAGATAGAAGTGGGAGGAGTACCACCCCTATAAGGGAACTAGAGAAAAGTCATAGGCATAAAAAAGGATGGTGGATGGGAATTGAATGAGAAGAGCTCCAGGGTAGCAATGGGGATCCAAAGTGATCAAATCATAATAAATAAATACATAAGAAAAACTGTGAGCAATGTCATGAAGGATAGAGCTCTTCATTACTGATGGCTTCTTCTTGGGGGTGGTGGCAGGGTTGTGGCAAGGATGAACTCAGTTTTCTTTAAGGGACTTGACACTCTGATCATGTTCCAATGAGTATATGAAAAACACACACTTCAAATGATATATTTTAAAGAAAAAAAAATTAGTGTGACACTGGGTAGAAATTTGAACCTGGGAGCAATGGAAAAGGAATGAAATGTATGTTATATGAAATTACCTCATAATCAATAAAAGTAATCTGTTGACAACTTTTACAATGACATTTTTTTGGTTTCATAATTTTATTTATTAAACTTTGGACATTTCCCTGTGTACTTTGCTAAGTTGAACTCTTATTCATTCTTTTTTTAAAATTCTTTATTGATTACACTTCATTCACTTTGTATCACCCCTATGGTTCCCTCACTCCTCCTCTCCAAATTCCTCCTCTCCTCTCCCCTCTGTATGCATGCCACTCCATAAGTCCACTGATAGGGGAGGTATTATTTTCCTTCCTTCTGATCCTAGTCAATTAGGTCTCATCAGGTATGGCTGCATTGTTTTCTTCTGTGGCCTGGTAATACTATTCCCCTCTCAGGGGGAGGTATTTAAAGAGCAGGCCAATCAATTCATTTCAGAGACAGTCTATTACTATGGAACCCACTTGGATACTGAACTGCTATGAGCTACATCTATGCAGGGGTCTTCTCCATGCATGGTCCTTGGTTTGAGTATGAGTCTCAGGAAACTCCTGTGCTCAGATATTTTTGGTTCTGTTGCTCCCCTTGTGGAGTTCCTGTTCTCTCCATATCTTACTGCTTCCCACTTCTTATGTAAGGTTCTCTACTCTCTGCCCAAAGGTTGGCCATAAGTCTCAGCATCTACATAAATAGTCTACAGGGTAGAGCCTTTCAGAGGTTCTCTGTGTAAGTCTCCTGACTTGTTCCCTGTCTTCTTCTTCTTCTGAAGTCCATCCTCTTTGCCTTTCTGGATAGGGATTAAGCATTTTAGCAGGAGTTCTCCATCTTGATTATTTACTTTAGGTGTACAGATTTCAGTAGATTTATCATATATTATATGTCTATATGAATGAGTATATACTGTGTGCATCATTCTTATTCTGGGATAGCTCACTTAGGAAGATCTTTTCCAGATCCCACCATTTACAGCAAATTTCATGATTTCCTTGTTTTTCAATGCAGAGTAATATTCCATTGTGTAGATGTATCACAATTTTTGTATCTATTCCTCCACTGATGGGCATCTGGGCTGTTTCCAGCTTCTGGCTATTACAAATAAGGCTGCTACAAACATGGAGGAGTAAATGTCCTTATTGTGTACTTGAGCTTCTTTTGGTTATATGCCTAGGAGAGGGATAGCTGGATCTTGAGGATGCACTATACTAGTTGTCTGAGGAAGCACCAGATTGATTTCAAGATTTGTTGTACAAGTTTACATTCCCACTAACAGTGGGGGAGGGTTCCCCTTTTTCCACATCCTCTCCAGCATGTGTTGTCACTTGAGTTTTTTATGTTAGCCATTCTGATATGTGTAAGATGAAATCTTAGAGTCATTTTAATTTGCATTTCCATTATGAGTAATGATGTTGTGCATTTCTTTAAGTGTTCCTCTGCCATTTGATATTCCTCTATTGAGAATTATCTGTTTAGCTCTGCACTCCATTTTTTAATTGGATTACTTGATTTGTTGCTGCATAACTTCTTGAGTTCTTTATATATATTGGAAATTAATCCTCTGTCAGACATAGGGTTGCTGAAGATCCTTTTCAAATTTGTTTGGATGACTGTGTGCTTTGCTTTACAGAAGCTTTTCAGTTGCATGAGGTCCCATTTATTGATTATTGCTCTTAGAGCCAGTGCTGTTGATTTTCTGTTCAGGAAGTTGTCTCCTGTGCCAATGAGGTCAAGGCATTTCCCCACTTTTTCTTCTAAGTGGTTTATTCTGTATGGTTGTACATTGAGGTCTTTGACCCACTTAGACTTTGGTTTTGTGCATGGTGATGAGTATGGATCTATTTGAATTGTTCTACATGTAGACATATAGTTAGACCAGCACCATTTGTTGAAAATGCTATCTTATTTCCATTGTATGGTTTTGACATCTTTGTCAAAGATCAGATATCCATAAGTGTGTGGATTTATGTCTTGGTCTTCTATTCGACTCCTTTGATCCACCAGTCTGTTTCTATGCTAGTCTTATGGAGTTTTTATTATTGTTGCTGTATATTACAGTTGGGATCAAGGATCAAGATACTTCCTATAGATCTTTTCCTGTAGAAACTTGTCTTAGCAAATTTGGGTTTCTTGTTGTTCCAGAATAAGGTGACAATTTTTCTTTCAAGGTATGTAAAGAATTGTGTTGGTAATTGTATGGGAATTGCATTGAATCTGTAGATTCCTTTCTGTAAGATGTCCATTTTTACTATATTAATTCTGCCAAGCCATGAGAATAAGAGATCTTTCCATCTTCTGTTATCTTTTTCTAATTCTTTCTTCAGAGACTGGAAAAAAAATTTATACAGGGAGGAGGGGCAAGATGGTGGCACCAGGAGGACTCTCATTCTGAGCAGCAGCAGCAGGATCAGCACAGTGACCAGTACAGAACTCATGGCCATAAAACAAAGTCATTGTGTTTCCCTGGTGAGAGGATACCCCACGGTGGGGGATTCAATCAGCTTTTAACTCACCCGGCTAAACCACGGAAGAGATCCCTGTTCTGCCAGACACTTGGCTGCAGGCTGCCAGCCCTGGCGCCAGCGCAGAGCCACAAGTAGGTGTCTCTGGTCGTGGTCCAAGACTGAAACGTGTGCACCACACTATCAGAGACTGGAATTTTCAGTTGAGAGATAACCCCAGGGTACAGGAAACGATTGGGACTGGCCTTAAGTCACCCAGACATCCCCTGGAAAAAACTCGGGTTCCACGGTCACCCCAGGACCCAGCCCGGAGCCAGAGCCGGGCACCCAGGCTCCTACACCACAGAGATCTGCTGGACTGCGCACCTGATTCGCCACCTGAGATAGAACTGTGGGCACCAGGGCACCAGGGCACCAGCGAATGAGTTTCACTGTCCGGTGCAAACACACAGGGAGGGAAATGGCTGGTCTGATCTCAGAGCACTCAGCCCACACCCCCAGCCTGAAAACGTCCCCGGAAAATTACCCAGCTTAGGGAGGCACCCAGGCTCCCAAAGGCCACAAAGGCAGACACAGGCAGTGTCTGCACACCAGACAGCAGGCGGAGACTGAGCCACCATCACTCAACTGTGCTCCAGGCACAGGCAGTTTCTGTGGCCAGCCAGCTGGCGGACACTGAGCAGTGTGCACCAGGGCAAAAAAAGACACTGGGAGTCTGTGTCTCCAGAGAATCCACAGGGAAAGAAGAAGACTGTACTGACTTAAATGACCCAATCCTTCCCTAGAAAAAGTCTAGCAGTCTAGTAGACCAGTGGGGCCAACACTCAGCTGTGCTCCAGACACAGGCACAAACAGTTGCTGCTCGGCTGATGTCCAACTGGGTCACAGCAGCTGATCATTAAATTTACAACATGAAACCAAGAAACAGGGCAGCTGCCCTCAGGACTTCCCTGGGTGAGAGGAGAACCCTCTCGACTAACAAAGACCACAGTTAACACTCAGGTCTATATACCTGAGGTGAGCAACTCCTGAAAAAACACCAGTCATCGAGGGACTATATCCAAAAAGCTGAGAAAACATCCTTCAGGAAAAAAAAAAAAACAGCGTTCTGCAAAGGGGATTCTCCCCACCACAGGATCCCCAGGAACCACCAGAAAATAATCCCAAACAACTAAGATAGTACAATGAGTAGAGGCCAGCATGCTCAAGCAACAAAAGACAGAGCAATAGGGCATCTCCAGAACCCAATTACCCAGGGGCAAATAGCCCTGGACACCCCAGGATAACTGAAATCCAAGAAGATGACCTACAACTATGCTCATGAAGATGATAACAGAGGAAACAAATAAGATATGTAAAGACATAGAGGAAGATAAACTCACATAGAATATTGCCATCCGTAAAGAAATAGAGGAAGCTGCAGCCAAACAGTTCATGGCCTTTAGAAAGGAAATGCTTAAAGCACTGAATGAAATAAAAGAAACAGAGTTGAAGGAACTAAAAGAAAAACAGGAAAGTACAATCAGAGAGGTGAAGGAAGTAAACAAAACAACTCAAGACCTGAAGATAGAATTGGAAAAATTAAAGAAAACACAAATGAAGGAAATAATGGAAAGGAAGAATCTAGGGAAGAAAACAGGAACTACAGAGGTAAGCATAACCAACAGACTACAAGAGATGGAAGAAAGAATCTCAGGTGTAGAAGAAACAATGGAAGAAATCGATGTATCTGTCAAAGAAAATGTTAAATCCGAAAAAATCCTGACACAGACCGTCCAAGAAATCCAAGACAATATGCAAAGACAAAACCTAAGAATAATAGGTATAGAGGAAAAAGAAGACTCCCTTCTCCAAGGCCCAGAAAATATTTTCAACAAAATCATTGAAGAAAATTTCCCCAAGCTAAAGGAGAGGCCAATTAGAATACATGAGGCCTACAGAACACCCAACAATTTGACCAGAAAACAAAATCCTCCTGCCACATAATAATCAAAACAGTAAGTATACAGAACAAAGAAAAAAATATTAAAAGCTGCAAGGGAAAAAGGCCAAGTAACATATAATGGGAAACCCATTAGAATCACACCTGACTTTTAAACAGAGACTATGAAAGCCAGAAGGGCCTGGACAGATATCATGCAGACCCTAAGAGAACACAGATGTCAGCCCAGGCTACTATTCCCTGCAAAACTCACAGTCCTCATAGATGGAGAAAACAAGATATACAATGACAAAAACAATACCTACAAACAAATCCAGCATTACAGAAGACACTGGAAGGGAAAATACAACCCAAGAAAGCTAGCTACATTCAAGAAAACACAGGAAATAAATAACCTCACTTCAGTAAAACAAAAAGCAACCAAGCACACAACCTGATGACCACAGCCAACATCAAAATCAAGGGATCTAGCAGCCACTGGTCATTAATCTCTCTCAACATCAATGGACTCAACTCTCCAATAAAAAGACACAGATTAATAAAATGGATACATAATTAAAACCCAGCAATCTGTTGCATATAAGAAACACACCTAAGTCACAAAGATAGACATTACCTGAGGGTAAAGGGTTGGAAGACGACTTTCCAAGCAAATGGACCCAAGAAGCCAGCAGGAGTAGCCATTCTAATATCTGATAAAATAGACTTTCAACCAAAATTATTCAAAAGAGATGGGGAAGGACACTTCATACTCATCAAGGGAAAATTCCACCAGGAAGACATCACAATCCTGAACATCTATGCCGCAAATACAAGAGCACCCACATTTGTGAAATAAACATTGGTAAAATTTGAAGCACATATAGATCCCCACACATTAATTGTGGGAGACATCAACACCCCACTCTCAACAAAGGACAGGTCAACAAAACAGAAATTAAACAAAGAAACAAGGTCTCTGACAGAGGTCATGAATCAAATGGCCCTAACAGACATTTACAGAACTTTACACCCAAACACAAAAGAATTTACCTTATTCTCAACACCTCATGGAACCTTCTCCAAAATAGACCATATAGTGGGTTACAAAGCAAGCCTCAACAGATACAAGAAGATTGAAATAATCCCTTGTATCTTGTCTGATCACCATGGAATAAAGCTGGAACTCAACAATAACAGAAATAGCAAAAACCCCATACACACATGGAAACTGAACAACTTGTTACTAAATGACAGCTGGGTCAGGGAAGAAATAAAGAAAGAAATTAAAGTCTTTATAAGAAATCAATGAAAATGAAGACACAATATACCCAAACTTGTGGGACACAATGAAAGCAGTGCTAAGAGGAAAGTTCATAGCACTAAGTGCCTTCAAGAAGAAATTCGAGACAGCTCGTTCAAGCACCTTAATGGCTCACTTAAAACCCCTAGAAAAAGAAGAAGCAGACACACCAAGAAGAAGTAGATGGCTGGAAATAATCAAACTCAGGGCTGAAATCAATCAATTGGAAACAAATAAAACAATTCGAAGAATCAATGAAACCAAGAGCTGGTTCTTTGAGAAAATCAACAAGATCGACAAACCCTTAGCCAACCTAAATAAAAGGCAGAGAGACACCACCCAAATCAACAAATTAAAAAATGAAAAGGGGGATATAACTACAGACACTGAGGAAATCCAAACAATCATTAGGACTTACTTCAAAAGTCTATATTCCACAAAATTTGAAAATCTAAATGAAATGGACAGTTTTCTTGATCGATTTGACTTACCAAAGCTGAATCAGGACAAGGTAAATCAACTAAATAGTCCTATATCCCCCAAAGAAATAGAAGCAGTCATCAAAAGTCTCCCATCCAAAAAAAATCCCAGGACCAGATGGCTTCAGCGCAGAATTCTACCAGACCTTCCAAGAAGAGCTAACACCAATTCTCTTCAAACTATTCCACAAAATAGAAACAGAAGGAACATTACCAAACTCATTCTATGAAGCCACAGTCACCTTGGTACCTAAACCTCACAAAGACTCAACAAAGAAAGAGAATTTCAGGCCAATCTCCCTTATGATCATTGATGCAAAAATACTTAATAAAATACTTGCAAACCAAATCCAAGAACACATTAAAGATATTAACCACCATGACCAAGTAGGCTTCATCTCAGGTATGCAGGGTGGTTCAATATATGGAAATAAATCAATGTGATCCACCATATTAACAAACTGAAAGAAAAAAACCACATGATAATCTCCCTAGATGCTGAAAAAGCCTTTGACAAAATCCAACATCCATTCATGTTTAAAGTATTGGAGAAATCAGGGATACAAGGCACATATCTAAACATAGTAAGGGTGATATACAGCAAGCCTATAGCCAATATCAAACTGAATGGAGAGAAACTTAAAGCAATCCCACTGAAATCAGGGACAAGACAAGGCTGCCCACTCTCTCCATATCTCTTCAACATAGTGCTGGAAGTCCTTGCTAGAGCAGTAAGACAGTTGAAGGAGATCAAGGGGATACAAATTGGAAAGGAAGAAGTCAAATCATCACTATTTGCAGATGATATGATAGTATATGTGAGTGACCCCAAAAACTCTACCAGGGAACTCTTACAGCTGATAAACACCTTTAGCAAAGTGGCCAGATACAAAATTAACTCAAAAAAAAAAATCAGTAGCCCTCCTGTATACAAAAGACAAAAGGGCTGAGAAAGAAATTTGGGAAAAAACACCCTTCACAATAGCCACAAATGACATAAGGTACCTCGGAGTAACCCTAACCAAGGAAGTCAAAGACTTGTATGAAAAAAATTTCAAATCTCTGAAGAAAGAATTAGAAGAAGATATGGGAAGATGGAAAGATCTCCCATGCTCATGGCTTGGCAAGATTAACATAGTTAAAATTGCCATTTTACCAAAAGCAATCTACACATTCAATGCAATGCCCATCAAATTACCAACACAATTCTTTACAGACCTGGAAAGGAAAATTCTCAACTTCATACGGAATAACAAGAAACCCAAAATTGCTAAAACAATCCTCTACAGTAAAAGATCTTCTGGAGGTATCTCCATCCCTGATCTTAAGTTGTACTATAGAGCAACAGTTTTAAAAACTGCATGGTACTGGCATAGAAACAGAATGGTGGATCAATGGAACCGAACAGAGGTCCCAGAAATAAACCCACACACTTATGGATACCTGATCTTTGACAAAGACTCCAAAACCATTCAATGGAAAAAAGATAACATCTTCAATAAATCGTGCTGGTCCAACTGGATGTCTACATGTAGAAAAATGAAAATAGATCCATCCTTATCACCCTGCACAAAACTGAAGTCCAAGTGAATCAAAGACCTCAACATAAAACCAGACACATTAAATCGGCTTGAAAAAAAAAACTGGGAAATACCCTAGAACTCATTGGAACAGGAGAAAACTTCCTGAACAGAACACCAACAGCACAGGCTCTAAGAGCAACAATCAATAAATGGGACCTCATGAAACTGAAAAGCTTCTGCAAAGCAAAGGACACTATCATGAATACAAAGTGACTGCCTACAGATTGGGAAATAATCTTCACCAACCCTTTATGTGACAGAGGACTCATATCCAGTATATATAAAGAACTAAAGAAGCTGAAAAGCAGCAAACCACGTCATCCACTTAAAAAATGGGGAACAGAGCTAAACAGAGAATTCTCTGTAGAGGAATACCAAATGGCAGAGAAGCACTTAAAGAAATGCTCAACCTCACTAGCCATTAGGGACATGCAAATCAAAACAACCCTGACATTTCACCTTACATCCATGAGAATGGCCAAGATCAAAAACTCAAGTGACAACACATGCTGGAGAGGTTGTGGAGAAAGGGGAACCCTCCTCCATTGCTGGTGGGAATGTAAACTTGTACAACCACTCTGGAAATCAATCTGGTGCTTTCTCAGACAACTAGGAATAGCGCTTCCTCAAGATCCACTCCTGGGCATATATCCAAAAGAGGCTCAAGTACACAAAAAGGACATTTGCTCAACCATGTTTGTAGCAGCTTTATTTGTAATAGCCAGAAGCTGGAAACAACCCAGATGCCCCTCAACTGAAGAATGGATGCAGAAATGGTGGTACATCTACACAATGGAATATTACTCAGCAATGAAAAATTAGGAAATCATGAAATTTGCAGGTAAATGCTGGGATCTAGAAAGGATCATCCTGAGTGAGTTGTCCCAGAAGCAAAAAGACACACATGGTATATACTCACTCATATAGACATACAACATAGGACAAGCCCACTAAAACCTGTGCATCTAAAGAAACTAAGCAAGAGCGAGGACCCTAACTAAAATGTCCAATCTCCATCCGGAAAGGCAAATAGGATGGACATCAGAAGAAGAAGATAACAGGAAACAACCTAGGAACCTACCACAGAGGGCCTCTGAAAGCCTCTGCCCTACAGACTATCAAAGCATATGCTGAGCCTGATGGCCAACTGTTGGGCAGAGTGAATGGAATTTTAGGTAAAAACTGGGAAATAGTAAGAGCTGGAGAGGACAGGGTCTCCACAAGGAGAGCAACAGAAGAAGAAAATTTGAACACAGGGAACTTCCCAGAGACTCATACTCCAACCAAGGACTATTCATAGTGATAACCCAGAACCCCTGCACAGATGTAGCCCAGGGCAGTTCAGAGTCCAATTGGGTTACATAGTAATGTGAAGAGGGACTGCCTCTGACATAATCTGATTGGCCTGCTCTATGATCACCTGCCCCTGAGGGGGGAGCAGCCTTACCAGGCCATAATAGAGGACAATGCAGCCACTTTTGATGTGAACTGATAGACTAAGATCAGAAAGGAGAGGAGAAGCTCCCCTATCAGTGGACTTGGGGAGTGGCATGCATGCAGAGGGAGGAGGGAGGGGCTTATTGGGGGATGCAGAATGAATAAAGTGTGATTGATGAAAAAAAATTTTTATACAAGTCTTTGTCTTGCTTGGTTAGGCTCACACCAAGGTCCTTTATGTCCTTCATTGCTATTGTGAAGGGTTTTGTTTCCCTAATTTCTTTCTCATCCCTTTTGTCTTTTGTATACAGGAGGGCTATTGATTTTTTGTGTTAACTTTATATCCAGCCACTTTGCTGAAGGTGTTAATCAGCTGTAGGATTTCCCTGATAGAATTTTTGAGGTCACTCAGGTATACTATCATATCATCTGCAAATAGTGATACTTTGACTTCTTCCTTTCCAATTTGTATCCCTTGATCTCCTTTAATTGTCTTATTGCTCTAGCAAGGAATTCAAGAACAATGTTGAAGAGATAGTGAGAGAGTGGTCAGCCTTGTCTTCTTCCTGATATCAGTGGGATTGATTTAAGTTTCTCTCCATTGAGTTTGATATTGGCTATAGGCTTGCTGTATATTACCTTTACTATGTTCAGGTTTGTGCCTTGTATCCCTGATCTCTCCAAGACTTTAAACATACATGGATGTTGAATTTTGTCAAATGCCTTTTCAGCATCTAAGGAGATGTTCATGTGGTTTTTTTCCTTCAGTTTTTTTTTTATGTGGTGGATCACATTGATGGATTTCTGTATATTGAACCATCCTGCATACCTGTGTTAAAGCCTACTTGGTTTTAGTGGATGATATCTTTAATGTGTTCTTGGATTCAGTTTGCAATTATTTTGCTGAGAATATTTGCATCTATATTCATGAGAGAGATTGCCCAGAAATTCTCTTTCTTTGTTAGGTATTTTTTGAGGTTTAGGTACCAAGGTGAGTGTGACTTCATGGAATGAGTTCAGTAATGTTCCTTCTGTTTCTATTTTATGGAATACTTTGAAGAGCATTGGTGTTAGTAGCTCTTATTTGAAGGTGTGGTAGAATTCTGCATTGAAACCATCTGTCAATGAGGTTTTTTGTTTGTTTGTTTGTTTGTTTGTTTTGTTTTGTTTTTTAACCTGGGAGACTTTTGATGACAGCTTCTATTTCCTTAGAGGATATGGGATGATTTAATTGATTTACCTTGTCTTGATTCAGCTTCAGCATATGGAATTTGTCAAGAAAATTATCAGTTTCATTTAGATTTTCAAATTTTGTGGCATACAGGGTTTGAAGTCAGACTTAATTATTGTTTGGATTTCTTCAGGATTGTGATGTCTTCCTGGTGGAATTTTCCCTTGATGAGTATGAAATGTCCTTGTCTATTTTTTTTTTATTAATTTTAGTTAAAAGTCTATATTATCAGATATTAGAATGGCTACTCTTGCTTGCTTCTTGGGTCCATTTGCTTGGGAACCTGTCTTCCAGCCCTTCACCCTCAGGTAAGATCTATCTATCTTTGTGACTTAGTTCACAGCACAGTGCTGCATCTTGTTTATGCATCCATTCTGTTAGTATGTTTTTTTGTTTTTTTTTTTTTTTCTGGAGAATTGAGACCATTGATGTTGAGGGAGATTAAGATTAATGGCCAGTGGCTGTTAGATCCTTTGATATTGATGTTGGCTATGGTACTGTGTTTGTGTGTTTGGCTACTTTTGTTTTGCTGTAGTGAGGTTAATTATTTCCTGTGTTTTCTTGAAAGTAGTTAGTTTTCGTGGGTTGTATTTTTTCTTCTAGTATCTTCTGTAACCCTGAATTTGTGTGTAGGTATTGTTGAAATTTGTTTTTGTCATTGAATATGTTGTTTCCTCTGTCTATGAGGACTGAAAGTTTTGCAGGGTATAGTATCCTCGGCTGACATCTGTGATCTCTTAGTGTCTTTGTGATATCTGTCCAGGCCCTTCTGGCGTACATACTTTCAGTTATGAATAGGGAGTGATTCTGATGGGTTTGCCATTATATGTAACTTGGCCTTTTTCCTTAGCAGCTTTTAGTATTTTTTTCTTTGTTTTGCATACTTACTGTTTCGATTATTATGTGATGGGAGGATTTTCTTTTCTGCTCTAATTTATTATGTGTTCCACAGGCTTCTTGTATTCTTCTAGGCCTCTCCTTTAAGTTGGGGAAATTTTCTTCTATGATATTGTTGAAAATATTTTGTGGGCCTAAGAGGAGGGAATCTTCTTTTTCCTCTATTATCCTTAGGTTTTGACTTTTTATGTTGTCTTGGATTTCTTGAATGATTTGTGTCAGGAAATTTTTAGATTTATTATTTTCTTTGATGGATACATCAATTTCTTCTATTGTATCTTCCACAGCTGAGATTCTTTCTTCTATCTCTTGTAGTCTGTTGGTTATGCTTACCCCTGTATTTCCTGTTTTCTTTCCTAGGTTCTCCCTATCCAGGATTTCTTCCATTTGTGTTTTCTTTAATTTTTCCAATTCTATCTTCAAATCTTGACCTGTTTTATTGATTTCCTTCACCTGTCTAACTGCATTTTCCTGTTTTTCCTTCAATTCCTCACCTGTTTCTTTGAACATTTCTTTGTTTCCTTATTTCTTTCCCTGATTTAATCATTTCCTCTCTGAAAGCCACAAACTGTTTGGCTGCACATTCCAGGATTTATTTATGCATGGCCATAATCTGTTTTATTATATCTTCCCCTGATTCTTTACACATTTCATTTGCTTCCTCCAATAACCTCTTCATAAGCATAGATGTAAGGTCATCTACTTGAAATTCACTTATGTTACAGTGTTCAGGGCTACTTGCCCCTGGATTAGTGAGTTCTCGGGATGCCATATTGCTGTGCCTTTTGTTGGTTGTGTTTTTTTTTTTCCCCTGCTGGCCTCTACCCATCTCTCTGTCTCAGGTATTGTTTGATAATTTCTGGTGCCTGCTGGATCTTAGGATGGGGAGACTCCACTTGGCAGGTTCTGAAGGAGTTCTCCTCAGCTTTTTGTATACGGTCAACTGAATGGAATTGTCACAGATCACTTCAGGTGTATGAACCTGTTTGGTAACTGTAGTGTTCAGAAAGGCTCTCCTCTCATCAGGAGAGTTCTTGGTGATGGCTGGGTTTCTTGCTCTGAATTTAGTGAGCTCCTGCTGTTGCTCTTAAGGTGTAATTGTTGGGTGCATCCCTGTTGAACCACCAGGGAAACCCACGGTCTTGTCAGTTTAGCTAGGGATAATTCTTTGAATCTTAGAGCAGTATCTGAAGGCTGCTGTAATAGCACTCTGGCTTTTGTAGGCCTGTGGATGCAGCTGTGTGCCAAGTGGCCTTGTGGAACTCAAAGGTATGTGAGCATGGCGCTCATTCCCTCAGTAGTGTGCTAGAGCCTAGATCTTGCTTGAATCCAGAAAGTCTTCTGGAGCTGGGTGTCCTGATAGTTGGACCTGATGATCCCTATACTGTGGAGTTTCCTCCTGACAGGGACACCCAGACTATGCTTTGGGGACTGACATGCTGTGTGGATTGGTGAGTAGAACCTGCAGTCACAAAAGAGTGTGACTGCCTTTCTGGCAATTGGGTACCACCTGGGCATCTGCCAAAACTGGTTAATGTTTCTGAGACCTTTCAGGGTCGTGATATTAGCTGAGTGCTCGGAGATCACACCTGCTGTTCTCCTCCATGTGTGTGTGCACCCTACAGAGAATCACAGTCTCTGGTGCCCTGGGACCCACAGTTCTATCTGGGGCAGTGATTCAGGCATGCAGACAGGCCTCTGTGCTGGGGCCTGTGTATCCTGGCTCAGCTCAGGGCTGCCTGCTGGCCATCCGCAGAACCCTGGGTTTTTTCCAGGGATTTTCTGGGTGACCTAACATTGGTCCCAATTGTTTCCTGTAGTGTGGTGTTATCTGACGACTAGAAATACCAGTCTCTGATGTTGTGGAGCCCACAGTTCAGTCTGGGATAGTGAACAGAGCACGTTGGCTGGTGGCTCCAGGCTGGTGACCAAGCACCTGGTGGAACGGGATCTCTTCCATGGTTTAGCTGGGTAAGTTGAAACTAATTGTATCCCCCACAGTGGGGTATCCTCTCACCTCAGAAACACAATCACTTGTGTTTTAGGACTGTGAGCTGTGACTGTTGGTCACTACGCTGATCCTGCTGTGCTGCTGGTCAGAAAGAGAGTCAATCAGGCACTGCTATGTTGCTCTCCTCTACAATGACTTTTAAGATGGAAAAAAAGATTCTGCTAAAAGACAGCACAGTTTGAGTTTGTCAAGCGTGCTTTCCTCATTATGTAGTAGAGAATTCTATTCATGAACAAGTGGTTACTCAGCTACCTCAGATCCTATGATCTCAGATGGCACCTGAACAAGCAGTCCTGGCACTAACATTACATTCAGATGGATTGTCTGAAGGACCAAGCAGGAAACACAGCTGCTCCTATGTCCTAGACAAATAACAAGCACCTATTTCTCTGGCCTGAATGCCTAGTTATAACTGTAAACCCCAGAAACAGTAGGATTGCTCACTGACCACTGAGTAGGACAGAACTGCTGATCTGGCCAGGTTAGCCAAAGAAACACTCTCATAGAGGGTTGTCAACACTGCTGTGGAATAGCTCCAGCTGAAATAGTTTATTGCTGCTCAGTTCTCCTTTTGGGTTCTAAGCGATCTTTCTCTGTTTCAACCAAACCAGTCCCAGGAATTGTCTGGTTTCATTCCCTTTTCCCTGCTCTTAAGGATTCAATACCCAGGAAACCCTAGACCCTGCCAGCCTATTATATCAATAAGAATGTGAAGGTGGATGTAATGAGTATGCCAGTAAATGCTCAGTTCAAAGTTACAACCTCGGAAATTTCAGAATCAAAACCACAATAGGAGACCACCTTGTCCTTCAGTATATATTCCTTAACCCTACATCAATTAAATGCTTCCTTACTTAGGAAGATGTCCTATTAACTAAACATTAAATTTTCAATTCCTACCTGACATTATCTCAGAGGAAAACAGGAGTAAAGTTGTGGGATAAAGGGATGAGATAAAGGCTTGGTGGGATTCACAAAAAAAAGGTCACATGTGCACAAGATCAGAGTTATGGGACACTGAAGAAAGTTTATTTACTCATCTCCATGGAATTCTGAAGATTCTCATAGGTACTGATTGGCTGAGAGCGAGAATGATGTCATGAAACAGGTGAAAGAAAATAAGAGGTTATGTGAGTCAGTTATAAAAAGTGCCAAATGAACAGCATGCTTAATATGACAGTTCCTGTGTCCAAGAATCTTGTTCAGCAAAAGTATCTGGCCAGGTTAGCCAAGGAAACCTTCTCATAGAGGGTTGCCAACACTGCTGTGGAATATCTCCAGCTGATATACTTTATTGCCACTTTATTTATAGTTTATTTCTTTCAAGAGGTCATTAATAAAGTCATGTGTCCTTGATATGGGATTTTCATGTTATTACAAATTCCATTATTATTTGTTAAATGCACAGATATGCCCTCTGTCATGGAAATATTTACTGTGAAAATGCTCCCTAACTAAGGCAATTCTTTGAAGAAAAACTTTTATTTGGAACCTTGCTTATAATTTTAGAGACCATCCATGAGGTCACATCAGCAAAAAGTCATCTCTTGTAATCCTTAAGGAAAACTGAAAGCTTTTCATACTGAACCACATGAGGCAAGCATAGAGAGGGAGACTGAGAGATACAGATAAAGAAAGCTAGAAAGACAGATTCAGAAATAGAGAGACCAATACCTACAGAAGCAAAGATATAAAGTGGTAGAGACAGAAAAAGGCCCATTCAGTCTGGTCACATTCATTGACATATCAACTTCAAAGCATACCTACAATATAACTACAAAAGGAATTATTTTATCTAACAAGGCCATAACTCGTAACACTTTCCAGATATTTCTTCACTGGTGATTCCACATTTTAATAGATGATCTTCAGGGGAACATTTCAATTCAAATCACCAGGAAGTAGAAGAAGTTGGAGGGACTTCTAAGCTAAAAGAACATAGTTATCTGATATATTGTCATTCAATACAATGATGAAACACCAGGCAAATTCCATGTTCTAAAGAACAGGAATGATGATCTCCTTTGGGGAAAATATGGACTATTTCTGTAAAGGAATATTATTCAGCTAAGAAAATGACATCATGATATTTTCAGACAAATGGATGGAAACAAGAAAAATCATCCTGAGTGATGTAAATAAATGTAGAAAGACAAATATGTTATGCATTCACTTATTACCAGGTCTCATTATATTGGGGGATAAAGTTTCATAAAGGCCATATATTGTGACCAAAGCATTCTTCCACTAGGGTGGGTAGGTGGCATTTAATTTAGTTGTTGGCCCAAGGTATCCTATGGAAATTTCCAAGTAACCTCAGCTGTTGTTATTAAAATGTGTGTCTTCTCTGTCCTCAACTGATAGATCAGTGCCATGTTTTTGTATTGAGAGAGATGCTTCATTTTGCATCAAATGGGATTGCATACAAGGATTGCATACAGTCTAATAGTATATAGACAGAGATACCTTAAAACACGAAGCTCTGAATAGGATTTTCCTATGAAAATCTCCCTCCTTTTAGAGCTCTGGGCAGCCTGCAGGAGAGGAAGCAGGAAGAGTGTCATAAATAGAGGGATTTGAGGACACAAGGAGAACAATGCCCTGAGAATCAGGCCATAGAGGAAGATGATGCAGCCAAGCTTGATGGGACCTGATAAGCTAGGGTCAGATAGAAGGAGGAGGACCTCCACTAACAGGGAACTAAAGAAAGGGCATAGGGGTAGAAAAAAGAGAGTTGGTAGGGATTTTAAAGAGGAGGGCGAAGCAGTGGGGATACAAAAAAGAACAAATTGTACTAAATAAATATGTAAGAAAAACTGTGATCAAGGGGATGAAGTATAGGTTCTTAAGGACTGATGGCTTCTTAGAGGTGGTGCCAGTGTGCTGTGAGGATGAACTCAGTTTTCTTTAAGGGACTTAGCACTGAGACTCTGATCATGTTCCCATGAGTATATGAACAACAAATACTAAAATTGCTATATTTTAAAGAAAAAAATATTTAATGTGACACATGGTTAGGAATTTGTACCTGGGTTTAATGGAAAAGGAGTGTAATGCATGTTATATGAAATTATCACATAATCAATAAAAATATGTTGACAACTTTTACAATGACTTTTATCATGGAAAAAAAGTTTCTGCTAAAAAACAGCAGAGTTTGAGTTTGTAAGGCATGCTTTCAAGGATCTCATTATGTAGCAGAGAATCCTAGCCATGAACAAATGGTTACCCAGATATAAAAGATCACATCACCTCAGGATCAACCTCTGAACAACAGTCCTGGAACTAACACTACATTCAGATGGATTGTCTACAGGACCAGGGCAGGAAACATGTCTGCTGTATTATGCTAAGCATATGACAAGGACCCATTTCTCTTTTCTGAATGCCCAGTTATAAATATAAACCCCAGGACCAGGAGGATTGTTCACTGACCACTAAGTAGGACAGAGCTGCTGATCTGGCCAGGTTAGCCAAGGAAACCTTCTCATAGAGGGTTGCCAACACTAATGTGGAAAAGCACCAGCTGTCAAAGAGTTTATTTCCACTCATTTCTCCTTCTATAGTAACCAATTTTTTTTTTTCTGTTTCAGCCAGTCACAGTAATTGTCTGGTTTCCTTCTATTTTCCCTGCCCTTAAAGACTCAATATACCAGGAAACCCTAAACCCTGTTAGCCTATTATATCAATTTGAACACAGGGAACTTCTCAGAGACTCATACTCCAACCAAGGACTATTCATAGAGATAACTTAGAACCCTGACGATGTAGCCACTTCTGATGAGAACTGGTAGACTAAGATCATAAAGAAGGAGAGGAGGACCTCCCCAATCAGTGGACTTGAGGAGGGGCATGCATGCAGACAGTGGGGGAAGGGTGGGACCAGGAGGGGAAGAAGGAGGGGTTTATGGGGGGATACAAAATGAATAAAGTGTAATTAATAAAAGTTAAATAAAAAAATAAGATTGTGAAGGTACATGTAATGAGTATGCCAGTAAATGCTCAGTTCAAAATCACAACCTAGAGAATTTCAGATCCAAGACTACAATAGGAGACATTCTTGTAATTCAGTACATTCCCTTTAATCCTACATCACTTTGAAGCTTCCCTATTTTGGAATCTGTCCTATTAAATAAATATTAAAGTTTATTTTTCTACCTGGCATTTTCAGAGAGGAAAAAAGGAGTAAAGATGTGGGATCTGGATAAAGGGATGAGATGAAGACTTGTTGGGTTTCATAAGAAAAATTCACGTTTGTAGGAGATCAGAGATACTGGACACTGAGAAAAATTTGTTTACTCATCTCCATGGAAACCTAAAGATGCTCTCAGGTGATGACTGGCTGAGAGGGAGATTGATGTCATGGAAGAGGTGAAAGCCAGTAAGAGTTTCAAGAGCCCATTATTAAAAGCACTAAGTGGACTGCCTGTATGAGAGAAAAGCTGAGCAGCCCTACATGCCTCAATATGGCCAGCTGAAAATACATATCACAGAGATGACAGTTCCTGTGTCCATGAACCTTAGTTCAGGAAGAATGTCATATATCTCAAGTGTTCATTAGTAAAGTCACCTATCATTGATATGTGACTTTTACATTATCATCGATTCCATTATAATTTTTAAATGTACAGATATGTTTTCTGTCATGGAAATATTTACTGGGGAAATGCTCCCTGACCAAGGTAAATATGTAAATAAGTATGTAAATATGTAAATAAGGTTTTCAATATGAAAATAAATATGTAAATATGTAAATAAGGCATTCAATTGGGACCTTGCTTATATTTTTACACAGAACAGTCAGGATGTCACGTCATCAAGCAGTCATCTTGTTGTAGTCCTTCACCACAACTAAGAGCTTTTCATACTGAAACACAAGTGGCAGACAGAGAATGGGAAACTGAAAGACTTAGAGAGAAAAAGAGCTAGAGAGACAGATTCAGAAATAGAGAGACCAAGACCAACAGAAACAAAGATACAAAGTGACAGAGACCGAGAGACAGACTCCATCACTTTGTTCAGTTTCATTGCCATATCAACCTCAAAGTAAGCCCTCCTATAATATAACTCCAAGAGGAATTATATTGTTAATATTTATTTTAATTTTTATCAATTACACTTTATTCACTATGTATACTTCGATAACGCTTCTGCCCTCCCATTCCCACATTCCCTCGCACTTGTCCATGCATGATTCTCCTCAAATCTACTGATAGGGGAGGTCTTGCTTTCCATCCTTCTGATCCTTGTCTATCAGATCACATCAGGAGTGTCTGCATTGTCTTCCATTGTGGCCTGGTAAGGTTGCTCCCCCTTCAGAGTGAAGTGATCAAAGAGCAGGCCAATCAGTTCATGTTAGATGCAGTCCCTCTTCCCATTACTATCAAATCCACTTAGACACTGAACTGCTATGGGCTACATCAGTGCCGGGGTTCTAGGTTATCTACATGCAATGGTACTTGGTTGGAGTATGAGTCTTCAGAAAAGACCCCTGGGCTTAGATTATTTGGTTCTGTTTCTCTCCTTGGGGAATTCCTGGCCTCTCCATACCCACCTCTTTCATTAGATTCCATGCACTATGCCCAACAGTTCGCCATAAGTCTTAGCATTTGTTTGATAGTCTGCAGGGCAGAGCCTTTGAGAGCCACTCTGTGGAAGGCTCCTAACTTGTTTCCTGTTTTCTCCATTTTCTGATATCTTTCACGATGGGGATTGAGCAATTTAGCCAGAGTATTCCTCTTGATTATTTTCTTAGGTGTACAGATTTCAGTACATTTATCCTGTATTATAAGTCTATATGAGTGAGTATATACCATGTGTGTCTTGGTACTTCTGGGATAGCTCACTCAGGATATTTTCCATTTCCCAACATTTACCTACAAATGTCATGATTTCTTTTTCTTTTCTTTTTTTTTTTATTGCTGAGTAATATTTCATTGTGTACATGTACCACAATTTCTGTATCCAGTTTTCAGGTGGGGAGCATCTATATTGTCTCCAGATTCTGGCTCTTACAAACAGAGCTGCTACAAACATGTTTGAGCAAATGTTCTTACTGTGTACTCAAGTCTCTTTTGGATATATGCCTAGGAATGGTAAAGCTGGATCTTGAGGAAGCACTGTTCCTATTATCTGAGAAAGGGTCAGATTGATTTCCAGAGTGGTTGTACAAGATTACATTCCCACCAGCAGTAGAATAGGGTTCCCCTCTCCAACATCTGTTATCACTTAAGTTTTTGATATTGGCCTTACTGGTAGGTATAAGGTGAAATCCCACGGTCATTTTGATTTGCATTTCTCAACAGTTTCAAGTTTCTCATATAACTAAAATACCTTGCAATCCTCAAGGACAAGGCATGCTGGAGTTTGCCACTGAACAATTAAGATTTACTTGCAAAAAACAAAGAAAGGGGATCTACTCCCCAGGACACCTAAATTTTCTAAAAAAAAACATTTGGATAAGCATGGTAAATCTGCAACAGATAGATTTTGGCATATGAAAGCCAAACAAAACAAAACAAAACAACAACAACAACAAAAAAAAACCTTTTGATAAAGTAAAATGGACAAATCATTTAACAGGACTCAACCCTGTACTCATATGGAGAGGAGGAGCTGTATGTGTTTTTTTGCAGGAAAATGATGCAGCTTGATGGCTACTGGAACACCTGGTGCAACAAGTGGATGTGGAGTTTTCTCCTGACAATGCTAATGATGTCAAAGAAGACAACTCCAGTCAAGATGACTGCTTATGTGCTGCCCTTAAGGAAGAAGGCTGCTTTTATACAGATTATACTGGGATTATAAGGGACAGTATGGCTAAGGTTAGGGAAGGCTTAGAAGAGAGAAAGAGACAGAGAACAAGAGGAAAGTTGGTTTCATAACTGGTTTTCAACCTCTCCCTGACTCACCACCCTCCTTCCTTCAATTGTGGGACCCTTGATGGGTTTCCTTCTTCTCATATCTTTCAACCCATGGGCCATTAAAATTCTTACTGGCTTTGTAAAACAACAAATTGACTCCCTGACATCTAAACCCATTATCACAGACTTGATTTGGCTGACAGAGGCTTAGCTGAGCCTGACAAAGACTGCTGACAGTCCATCACATGGGACTTGACTGCTTGTGTTTGGCTTTCATGAGGACAGAATGAAACTCAGAAAAATGCTTGCCTGTTTTACCCTGGGTACCTATAACGGGGTGCAAGATGACATTGCAAGGGGAGGGCCCAATTGCCTGCTTCTGATTCCCCTGAGAAGCAAACCTGATTGCATAGAGTTTGGTGTTTGACTACCCCTAACCACAACCTGCTGGGGATGCCCTCAGGTTTTGATGGGGTCTTCCTCTCCTCCCCAAAAAAGGTACCCAAAAAGGCTACAAAATGCCTTGTGAGGATCAGGTCACAACTGCCCCACTCTGGTTAATGCCCACCATAGGTAAATGACCGAATGTTCAAAACCTTCTTCGTAGAGTCTTAAATTATTTAAGAAGGGAGGAGATGGCAGGAGCCAAAGCTATTTACTGAAGCCAAAGCTAAATAGTGAGCAAAGGTCATTTAGTGGAGACCTAAAGCTACTTAGTGAAAGAGTGACCTAGGAACTTAAATCATGGGTGATAGATTTGTGAGGACATCAGTCTGTTAGTTTTAGAGCATCCCTGAGATATCTAAGAAAACATCCTTATGGTATCTTGCAGGTGCTTTATTCAACCCATGAAACCACTCTTCCTATCTCCTGCAGCAGTAATTTAGCCTTCCCCCTTTTCCTGCCTTCTTCTTATATAAGTTGGGTAAAAATTTTTAATAAATGAGACTTTGATCAGACAAACAGGTTTAGCCTTCATTCCTTGTGTTTCTTGCCCCCCCCCCACTTCTTACACTTCCTCTTTAGGAACACATTGAAGTCCTACAGGTTGGGACACTACAGCAGTTAAGAATGATATCTTTACATGTCCAAAGAGTTCCCCATCCTGTGAGAAAGGGGATCAATGCATTTGTCCTCAACAGATGGTACTTTGGACAAGATACATTAGAGAAACTCCCACCATCTACTCCTGGGAAAATGACTGAATTTATAGTCATGGACTGTACTAGTCTATCATTAAGGGTATTAAGAACTTGGCTCCTGTTATAGCCAGTCAAAATTCCTTTGTTTTAGAAAAAGCTGTTAGTGCTGGACTTTGGAGGACTTCAAATAAAAATTGGCAAACCTATGTAAGGAAATTGGGGGCTGCATTGGGATATATAGGCATTTTCTCTGGAAATGCAAGTAGCTTTGCTAAATTAATCAAATGTACTTCTGTTTTGGCACCTGTTAACCCCCCTTATTTACTGTTATTTAGAAACATTGTAGTAAGACATTTTAAGAACAATTACATTCAATTTAATGTGTATATTACAATCTTATTAATTGTGTTTGTGCTGATAATAATGCTGTTTCAGTATTAGTTGTTAAGCAGCCTGCTTTTGTTATGATTCCTGTTAGGGATTCTGAATCTTGGTATGAAGAACAGAATTTAACTCAGGTTCAGAATCACCTTGTTGTTATTTGGTCTAGCAAAAACTTCTCATTGGTCATGTTAACAATGAGAAATAAGATTCATGACATAGCATCTGCCAAGAAACCTAGGTTAGAATTGGCCAATACAATCTGGGATATATTTGCAAGTTTCCATCCCTTGAATCTGTGCTTAAGTGGGGACTGACACTTGCGAGCATGGCAGGTATGGGTTTGTTGGCCTGTGCCTTCCTTCCTTGTGTTACAGTTTCTTCTTCAAGAACTTCAACACATGCAAGTGCAGTTGCCTGAATTTAAATTAAAGATCTCTAACAACTCCATTTGATATGAAAGTAAGTTTTAGGTTTTCCAACCTAAAACATAGACTTATAAAAATCACATCCAAGACCTGGATGACAAGTAAGGAAAAATGCACATTTCACCAATTTAAGACAGGCTTCCCATAAAACAAAGTAAAGAGAACTTTAGGAGTCTGGTAATTAGAATTTTGTATCCTGGCCATGGCAGAAGAGGGTCTTATCTAAGTTCCATGTCTCAGAGACAGTCCTAGGTCATCTATGAAAACAGGGTGTTCTGAGTCTGGGAAGTAGATAACTAGCTCCCTGCAACCTTGGGAAACAGAGAGCAAAAGTGGTGTAATCTTGAGTGAATTCCTACATGCCTTACAAGGAGCTTCTACCCTTCGCTTTATAATTATTGTGTGCATGTTCAGCAAACTGAGATTTGAACAGGATTCAGTCTATTCTCCACTCTTCCCATCTATCTCCATTATTTATACTCTCTCTTTCAGGAGGACCATGTTAGACTATACAAGGACTGTCAGGTGACCATCTTGTTTACCTGATCTTAAAGATCCAATACCCCAGGGAACCCTAGACCCTACCAGCCTTTTATCTCAATAAGAATGTGAAGTTTCTTTTACTCCATACTCCAGTAACTGCTCAATTCAAAGACACAACCTAGTAAATTTTAGATCCACTAACACAGTAGGAGGCCACCTTGTCATTTGGTATATTCCCCTTAATCTTACATGCCTTTTTATCTTTCCTACTTAGGAAGCTATCCATTTAAATAAATATTAAATATTCATTTCCTATTTGATATTGTCACAGAGTTAAAGAGAAGTAAAGTTGAAGGATCTGGATAAAAGGATGAGATAAAGGCTTGATGAGTTTCACAAGAAAAATTCAAGTGTGCATAGGATCAGAAATACTGAACACTGAGGAAAGGTTGTCTACTCATATAAATGGAAATCTAAAGATTCTCTCAGGTGCTCAGTGGCTGATAGGGATAATGATGCCATGCAAAAGATGAAAGCTGGCAAGAGTTTCAGGAGACAGGTATTAAAAGGTTCAAGTGGGCAGCCTGCTTGAGAGTAAGGTTGAGCAGTCCTACATGCCTCATTATGGGCAACTGAAAGAACACAACCCAGAGATGACAGTTACTGTTTCCATGAGTCTTATTTAAGCAAAAATGTCAGAGATTTCTTTCAAGTGGTCACAAATAGTCATGTGTCCTTGACATGTGAGATTCACATTATCACAGATTCCATTATTATTTGTTAAGTGCACAGATATGTCTTCAGTCAATGAATTACTTATTGGGAAAATATTCCTTGAACAAGGTAACTCTTTGAACAAAATGTGTTTAATTGGGACCTTGCTTCTAGTTTTACAGAGACCATGCATGATGTCATGTCATCAAGAAGTTATCTTGTAGTCCTTGAGCAGAACTGAGAGTTTTTCATATTGAACCACCGTTGGCAGGCATTGACAAGGAGACTGAGTGAGACAGAGAGAGAAAGTGCTAGAGTGACAGATTCAGAAATAGATCTATATTGACAGAAAAGAAAGCTATAAACTGAGAGACTGACCGACAGAGATTTCATTCTTTCTGTTCACTTTTATTGGCATATCAACATCATAGCACACACACCTATCATATAACTCCAATATGAATTACATATCTAATAAGGCCATATCTTCTAACCATTCCCAGACATTTCCTCACTGGGGACTAAACATGTAAATAGATGAGCTTCAGGTGACATTGCAATTCAAATCACCAGGAAGTGGAAGAAGATGGAGAGACCTCTAGGATAAAAGATCATAATTATTCTGATAGTTTGCCATGCAATACAATGATTAAAGACACAAAAACTTCCAAGGACTAAAGAACAGGACTGACAGTCTCCTTTGTGGAAAATGTGGAAAATTTCCATAACGGAGTTTTATTCAGCTAAGAAAATGACATCATGATATTTTCAGGCAAATGGATAGAACAAGGAGAATTCATCTTAAGTGATGTAACTAAAATGCAGAAAGACAAATATAGTATGTATTCACTTATTAGGAGGTCTCTTAATAATGGGGGATGAAATTACAATAGACTATCTATTGTGACTAAACCAGGCTTCCAGTAAGGGGATTGGATGGCAGTTAATTGAGTTGTCATGCCACAGCATCCTACAGAATATTTATTTATAAAGCAACCCTGGATGTTTTTATTAAAACATACTGCTTTCTGACCTCATCTGATAGATCAGTGCCATGTTCTTGGATCCAAAAAGATGGTTCCTCCTGCATCAAATGGGACTGCAAACAGAGACACAGAGTCCAATATCATGCAGAGAGAGAGACATTGAAAGTCCCAGTTCTAAATGTGATTTACATATTAAATTATCCCTCCTCTCAGAGCTCTGAGAATCCTGCAGAAGAGGAGGAAGGAAGAGGATCATAAGTATAGAAAATTGAGGACACAATCAGAATAATGCCCTGAGAAACAAGCAGCAGAGGAAGATAATCCAGCCAGCATTGATGAGACCTGATATGCTAGAGTCAGAGAGAAGCAGGAGGAGGACCTCCACTATCAGGGGAATTTTGGAAATTGCAAATTCTACAAAGGTGTAGAAGAAAGAGGCTTTGTGGTATTGGAAGGAAATGAGTGAGGGGTCAGTAGAGGGGATACAATGCAAACAAATCATAATAAATACATACATACAGAAAACTGTGGTCAAGGTGATGAAGGATAGAGCGTTCAGAATTGATGGCTTCTTCTTGGGGGTGGTGCCAGGGTTCGTCAAGGATAAACTCAGTTTTCTTTAAGGGACTTGGCACTGAGACTCTAATCATGTTCCAGTAGGTATATGAACAAAACATTCTCTAAATGATTTATTTCAAAGAAAAAAAAAATAGTGTGACACATGGGTAAGAATTTGAACATGGGAGAAATCGAAAAGGAATGTAATATATATTATATGCAATTTCCACATAAGCAAGCTGGTTTCCGCCTTCCACCTTCCTGATGGTGAATGCTCTCTGTCACAAACAAATCCATATTTAGTTAAGGCTGAGGATCTGGCTTGCTTCTGTGTATGTGGACCTATCTGCATTGCCCACGTGGCACGCTGCAGTTGGCTACCCAGAGGCTATTTAAGCTGTGGGCTGACTTTCCCCAGGGTCAGAGGATTGTTCAAGGTTCCTGAATAAACTGCATTGAGAAAAAAAATAATATTTTTTGCAACTTTTACAATGACTTTTAAAATGGAGAAAAAATTCCACTAAGGAAGGCAGATTTTGACTTTGAATGCATGCTGTCCAGGAACTCATTATATAGCAGAGAATCTTAGCCATTTAAGTAGTGGCGAGCCAGTCACCTCAAAACCCATGAGCTCAGGAAGCACCACTGAACAAGCAGTCCTGGCCCTAACATTAAATTTAGAAAGTTTGTCTGGAGGATCATAATGGAAACCACAGCTGCTCATGTGTCCTAGGCATGTAACAAAGACACATTTCTCTGTCATGAAGGCCCAGTTTTAACTGTAAACACCAAGAAAAGAAGGGTTCCCTAGACCCTGCTAATCTATTATATCAATAAGAATGTGAATGTCCATTTAGTGAGTACATGAATAACTGCTCAGCTCAAAATTGCAAACTAGGAATCTCAGATCCAAGAGCCCAGTAGGAGACCACATTGTCATTCGGTACATTCTTCTTATTCCCACATTACTTTGAAGCTTCCCTACATAGGAAGCTGTCCAAATAAATAAACATTAAAGTTTCATTTCCTACATGGCATTGTCACCCAGGTAAACAGGAATAATTATGTGGGATCTGTATGAACGGATGAGTTAAAGGCTTATTGGGGTTCAGAAGAAAAAGTCAAGTGTGCACAGGATCAGAGATACTAGACACTGAGGAAAGTTTGTTTACTCATTTCCATGGAAACCTCTAGATTCTCTCAGGTGCTCAGTGGCTGAGAGGAAGATGATGTCATGAAAGAGGTAATAGCCAGTAAGAGTTTTAGGAGCCAGTTATTAAAGGGGCCAAGTGGACAGCCTGCTTGAGAGAAAGGCAGTGCAGCCCTACATGCCTCAATTTGGGCAGCTGAAAGCACATAGTCCAGAGATGACAGTTCCTGTGTCCAAGAATCTTACTTAAGCAAAAGTGTCACAATTTCTTTCAAGTTGTAACAAATAAAGTCACTAGTCCTTGACATGTGAGTTTCACATTATCACAGATTCCATTATTATTTTTTTAAATTCACAGATATGTCAACAGTCATTGAATTACTTACTAGGAAAACACTCCCTGACAAAGGCAATTCTTTGAACAAAAAAAAGCTTTTATTTGGGACCTTGCTTGTATTTTTACAGAGACCATCCTGGATGTCATGTAATCAAGCAGTCATCTTGTTGTAGACCTTCAGCAGAACTGAAACATTTTCATACTGAACTAAAAGCAGGAGGAAGAGAGTTAGAGACTGAGAGAGACACAGAGAGAAAAAGATAGACAGAAATAGACTGAGACTAACAGAATTAAAGATATAAAGTGACAGAGACCAAGAGACAGTGGTCTATTCTGTCTGGCCACTTTCATTGGTATATCAACCTCAAATCACACCCTCCTATAATATATTTCCAAAAAGAATTATATTTTATTCAACATTTTTATTTAAAATTTTATTAATTATAATTTATTCACTTTGTGTACCCCCATAAATTGCTCCCTTCTCCTTCTCTTTTGTCCATGTATGCCTCACCCCAAGTCTTCTGATCGGGGAGGGCTTCCTCTCATTCCTTCTGATACTAGTCTATCAGATCTCATCAGGAGTGGCTGCATTGTCATCTTCTGTGGCCTGGTAAGGCTGCTCCCCCATCAGGGAGAGGTAATCAAAGAGCAGGCAAATCAGTTCATGTTAGAGGCAGTCTCTGTTTCCATTACTATAGAATCCACTTGGACTCTGAACTGCGATGGCCAAATCTGTGCAGGGGTTTTAGGTTATCGACATGCATGGTACTTGGTTGAAGTAAGAGTCTCAAGGAAAGACCCCTGTGCTCAGATTTTGTTGTTTTTGTTGTTGTTCTGTTGCTCTCCTTTTGGAGTTCCTGTCCTCTCCAGGTCTTACTGTTTCCCACTTCTTTCATTAGATTCCATGCATTCTGCCCAACAGTTGGTTAAAAGTCTCAAAATATGCTCTGATAGGACTGCATTTCAGAGGCCATCTGTGGCAGGCTCCTCACTTACATAGTGTTTTCTCCTTCTGATATCTGTCATCTTTCTTTTGAGAGGGAGATTGAGAATTTTAGACAGAGTCCTCCCTCTTGATTAGTTTCTTTAGGTGTACAGATTTTAGTAAATTTATCCCATATTATAGGTTTATATGAGTGAGTATTTACTGTGTGTGTCTTTCTGCTTCTGGGATAGATCACTCAATATGATCTTTCCCAGTTCCCACCATTGACCTGCAAATGTCATGATTTTTTTTTTATTGCTGAGTAATATTCCATTGTGTAGATGTACCACAATTTCTGTATCCATTTTTCAGGTGGGGACATCTGAGTTGCTTCCAGCTTCTGGCTATTACAAAAAGAGCTGCTATAAACATGGTGGAACAAATTTCCTTTTGTGTACTTGAGCTCTTTTGGATACATGCCTAGAAGTGGTCTAGGTGGATCTTGAGAAAGCACTTTTCCTAGTTGTCTGAGAAGGCACCAGATTGATTTATACAATAGTTGTATAAGTTTACATTCTTACCAGCAGTGGAGGAGGTTTTTCTTTGTCCACAATATCTCCAGCATTTTTTGTCACTTGAGTTTTTGATCTTGGCCATTCTAATGGGTGTTAAGGTAATATATCAGGATCGTTTTGATTTACATTTCTTTGATGGCTAATGAAGCTGAGCACTTCTTTAAGTGTTTATCTGCCATTCAGTATTCCTCTATCTAGAATTCTCTGTTTAGCTCTCTTCCCCATTTTTTAATTGAATTACTTGATTTGTTGCTTTACTCTTCTTTAATTCTTAACATATACTGGATATTAGCCCTCTGTCACATAGAGGGTTGCTGAAGATTTTTTCCAATCTGTAGGCATTTGTTGTGTTTGGATGACTGTGTCCTCTGCTTTACAGAAGCTTTTCAGTTTCATGAGGTCCCATTTATTGATTGTTGCTCTTAGAGCCTGTATTGTTGGTGTTCCATTAAGGAAGCTGTCTCCTGTACCAATGAGTTCAAGGCTCTTCCCCACTTTTTCTTCTAGTGGATTTAATGTGTCTGGTTTTATATTGAGGTCTTTGATCCACTTGGACTTTAGTTTTGTGCAAGGCCATAAGAATGGATCTATTTACATTTTTCTTCCTGTAGACATCAAGTTGGACCAGCATCATTTGTTGAAGATGCTTGTTTTTTCCCATTGTATGGTTTTGACATCTTTGTCAAAACTCAGGTGTCCAGAAATGTGGGTGTTTATTTCTGGATGTTCTATTAGGATCAATTGATCCACCATTCTGTCTCTATTCCAGTAACATGCAGATTTTATTACTGTTGCTCCATAATCCACCTTGAGATCAGGGGTGGTGATACGTCTGGGAAGAACTTTTATTGTAGAGGATTGTTTTAGCAATTCTAAGCTTCTTTTTTTTCTGTATGAAGTTGAGAATTTTTCTTTTAAGGTCTATAAATAATTGTGTTCATTAATTGATTGAAATTGCATTGAATCTGTATATATATTTGGTAAGATGGCCATTTTTACTGTTAATCCTTCCAAGCCATGAGAATAGGAGATATTTCCCTCTTCTGATATCTTCCTCTAATTCTTTCTTCAGAGACTTGAAATTATTTTCATATAAGACTTTGACTGTTTCAGTTAGGGTCATACCAAAGTACTTTATGTCTTTCACCAAATGCCACAGACTGGCCCAGTCAGGCTCCCGTCATCTGCGGGAGAACAAGGCTTTAGACAGGAAGACACGGTTTTGGCGAAGAATTGACAGACAGAGACACCTTGATGGTTTTGACTCTGCTGCAACTTTACTGAAATCAAGCTAGTATTTTTATAATGATTTCTCAAGAGGCACCTTAAAATTGGCATACTTCCCAGAACATTTAGACTTTTACCAAGAATACAAAGTTTACATTTTAACTCAAAATGCAATCAAACATAAAGCAGTACCCACGAATAATCTTGGCCTAAAAACTTTTTGATCAGAGCAAACAAAGGAAAAGAAACCTCAAATATAGTTTCATTATTGCTAACCAATTAAGAAGAAAGTCAGGAGCTAAGTCAGATGCCTGCCAAAGTCCCTCTCTATATCAAAATCTAACTACACTTTTGTTAACCCTCCTCCCATATGTCCTGCCCAAGATTTATGATCTTCCTTAGGAACAAGGCACTGAAGGGAGGGGGAAACTCCTGCCAGCTGCACCTCTCATGCTATTATTTCTTAAGAAGGAGCCTATTATTATTTCACTATTCTTAATGCCTATTAATACTAAATCTAATTCATTACTTTTTTAAGCTTATTTTTATTAAAGCCTTTAACAATCTACTAATGATAAATTTCTTTATAAAGTTAGTTGTGCTGTTTCAGGTGTCACAGAGAAAGATCAAAGAATTCATTTTTACAGCCCCAGAGCCACAACTGAAGAACCGTAGAAATCTCAGAACACATCTCTTTTCCAAGTGGGATGAGTTTGCCAGGGACCTTCTGGGGTGCGTATTTCCAGGGAAATCATATCCCCCGCCCTGTAGCTTATGCTACTATGGTGACACTGGTGTGGGTGTGGCAACCAAATAAAAGAATACATCCAGTATTATCCAGTCAGAATACATGATCATCCAGTATGACAATGTAGGCTTCATTCCAGGTATGCAGGGGTGGTTCAGCATATGGATAGTAATAAATGTGCTCCAACATATTTTTTAAAAAGAAAAAAAACAAAACATGATAATCACCTTAGATGATGAAAAAGCATTTGGCGAAATCCAAACTCCATTCATGTTTAAAATATTTTAGGAACCAGGGGTACAAGGAACATATCTAAACATAGTAAAGTCAATATAAAGCAAACCTATAGCCTACATCAATCTAAATTGAGAGAAACTTAAAGCAATCCCACTGAAATGAGGGACAAGGCAAGGCTGCCAATATCTCCATATCTCTTCAACATAGATCTGGAAGTCCTTGCTAGAGCAATAAGACAATTGAAGGAGATCAAAGGGATACAAACCAGAAAGGAAAAAGTCAAACTATCACTATTTGCAGTTGATATAATATTATACCTGACTGACACCAAATATTCTCCCACAGAACACCTACAGATGACAAACACCTTCAGCAATGTGGCAGGATACCAAATAAACACAAAAATCCAGTAGCCCTCCTGTATACAAAAGATAAAAGGGCTGAGAAAGAAGTTAAGAAAAAAGGAATTATATTATCTAAAAGGACAAACTTCCTAACCCTAACCAGACATTTCCTCACTAGGGATTCCACATATAAATAGATGGGCTTCAAGGGGACATTGCAACACATATCTCTAGGAAGTGGAAAAGATGGAGTGAATTCAATGCTAAAAAAACATAGTTATCCTGAAAGTTTGTTATTCAATACAATGATTAAAGTCCCAGGAAATCCCAATGACTAAAGAACAGGACTGACAATCTCCTTCAGGGAAAACATGGAATATTTTCATAATGGAGTATTATTGAGGTAAGAAATTGAGAACAAGATATTTTCAGGCAAATAGCTAGAACCAGGAAAAAATCATCCTGGGTGAAGTAAGTAAAATGCAGAAAGAGAAATATGGTGTGATTTCAAATATTAGAAGTTCTCCTAAGTGTTGGGAATTAAGTTCCAATAGGGCATCAATTCTGAACAAACCAGTCTTCCATGAGAAAGATTGGGTGGTGATTAATTGAATTTTTTGGGCCAGGGCATCCTATAAAAATTTTCTAGCAACCCAGGCTGTTGTTATTAAAATATATTGTTCTCTGCCTGCAACTGATAAATGAATAAAATCCTCTTGGATCTAAAGAGATGCTTCCTTCTTCCTCAAATGCGATAGCATACAGAAACCCCAGCCTGGCATTATGCAGAGAGAGACCTTAAAACACCAAGTCTAAAAGAGATTTCCCATTGAAGTTCTCTCTTCAGATCTCCCTTCAGATCTGCAGGGAGGCCTGCAGGAGATTAGGCAGGAAGACTGTCATAAATAGAGGGAATTGAGGACACAAGACCAATGCCCTGAGAATAAGGCCTCAGAGAAAGATGATGCAGCCAGCCTTGGAGACCTGATGAGCTACAGTCAGATAGAAGGGATAGGAGAACCTCCCCGATCAGGGAACTAGAGAAATTGAATAGCAGTAGAAAAAGGAGGTAGGGTGGGACTGGAAAGAGACAAGGGAGGAGGCTGCAGAGGGGATACAATGTGAACAAATCAAAGTAAATAAATACATTAGAAAAACTGTGTTCAATGTGATGAAGTGTAGAGTTATTCAGGACTGATGGCTTCTTCTTCGGGGTGGTGCCAGTATGGGGCAAGGATGAACTCTTTTTACTTTAAGGGACTTGGCACTGCGATTTTCATCACCTTCCAATTAGTATATGAACAACACATAGTTGAATTGAAGTATTGTATTTTTTTTTTTATTTTTAATGTGATATATTGGTAGGAATTTGAACCTGGGAGCAATGGAAAAGGAGGAAAAGGAGTGTAATGTGTATTATATGAAATTCCCACATAAGCAACAAAAATAACATTTTTTGCAACATTTACAAAGACTTTTAAAATTAAGAAAAGATTCCGCTAAAGAAGGGCAGAGTTTGAATTTCTAAGGCATTATTTCCAGGAACTCATTAGGTAGCAGAGAATCCTAACCATGAACTAGTTGTTACCAGCTACCTTAGACACCATGAGTTCAAGTCACACTTCTGAACAAGCGGTCCTGGTTTTAACACAACCTTTAGAGGTTTTGTCTGGAGGACCACTGAAAGAAACACAGCTGTTCTTGTTTCCTAGGCATATTACATGGAAACACGTCTCTATCCTGAAGGCCCAGTTTTACAGGTAAATCTTCCAGGACCAGAAATATTGGTCACTGACCACTGTGTAGGACAGAGTTACCAATCCAGCCAGCTTAGTGAAGGCAACCCTGCTTGTAGAGGTTTGCCAACACTAGTGTGGAACATCATTTGCTGTCAAATAATAATTTATTGCCCATCAGTTCTCCTTTTACATTCACAGATCTATGTTTCAGCCACATGAATCCAAGGAATTGTCAGTTTTCCATCTCTTTTCCCTGCTCTTATAGAATCAATATTCCAGGGAACCCTAGACCCTGACAGGCTATTATATCAATAAGAATATTAAGGTACATTTAGTGAGTATGGGAGTAACTGCTCAGTTCAAAGTCACAACCTAGGAAATTTCAGATCAAAGACCACAGTAAGAGACCACCTTGTAATTTAGTACATTCCCCTTAATCCCACATGACTTTGAAGGTTCCCTTTTTAGGAAGCTGTCTAATTAAATAAACATTAAAATATCATTTCCTACCTGGCATTGTCACAGAGGTAAACAGGAGTAAAGGTTTGGGATCTGGATAAAGGAAAGAGACAAAGACATATTGGGTTTCACAAGAAAAAGTCACATGTGCAAAGATCAGAGATAATGGACACTGAGGAAAGTTTATTTACCCATCTCCATGGAACACTCAAGATTTTCTCAGTTGTTGATTGACTGGGAAGGTTAAAGGTATCATGAAACAAGTGAGAGCCCAGAAAAGGTTCAGGAGCCAGTTATTAAAAGGCCCAAGTGGATAGTGTGCATGTGAGAAATGCTGAGCAGTCCTACAAGCCCCAGTCTGGAAAGCTGAAAGAAAACAACCTAGAGAAGACAGTTCCTGTGACTAAGACTCTAAAAAAAAAAATGTCATGTATTTCTTTCAAGTGGTCATTAATAAATCATGTGTACTTGACATGTGACTTTCACATTATCACAGATTCTATTATTAATTGTTAAATGCACAGATATGTCCCAGCCAGTGAATTACTTAGTGGAAAAATGCTCCCTGACCTGAACAAATAGGATGTTAATTGGGACTTTGGTTATATTATTTTCAGAGACTATCCAGGATATCTTGTCAGGAAGCATTCATTTGCAGTCCTTCAGCAGAAGTGAGAGATCTTCATACTCAACCACAAGTGTCAGGCACAAGAAAGGGAGACTGAAGGGAAACAGAGAAAAATCTAGAGAGAAAGATTCAGAAATAGAGAGACTGAAACAGATAGAAACAAAGATGTAAAGTGACAGAGACCTAGAGACAGAGACTCAGTTCTCTCTGGTCACTTTCATTGGCATAGCATCTTCAAAGTACAACCTCCTATAATATAATTCCATTCCAATAGGAATTATATTATGTAACAAGGCCATAGTTCCAATCTCTTCTCAGACATTTCCTCACCAGGGACTGAACAAGTAAATAGATGAGCTTCAAGTAGACATTTTAATTCAAATAACCAGGAAGCAGAAGAAGATGGAGGGACTAATAGGCTAAAAGGAAATAGTTATACTGATACTTTGTCATTCAACATATTGTTTAAAGACCCATTTACTTCCCAGTTCTAAAGAACAGGACTGACAATCTCTTTTGAGGAAAATGAGGATAATTTCTATAAGTGGTGTTATTCAGCTAAGAAAATGACATCATCATACTTTCAGACAAATAGATGAAACCAGGAAATATCATTAAGGGTGAAATAATTAAAATGCAGAAAGAAATATATGGTGTATAATCACATATTAGAGGGACTCCTAATTGTTGCAGATAAAGTTCCAATAGGCCATCTATTGTGACCAAACTAATCTTCCACTAGAGAAATTGGGTGGCAGTGAATTGAGATGTTGTGCCAGGGCATCCTCCAGAAATTTTTAAGCAACCCGGGCTGTTGTTAATAAAATATGTTGCTATCTGCCCTCAACGGATAGATCAGTGCCATGTTCTTGTATCCACAGAGATGGTTCCTTCTACCTCAAATGGGACTCCTTGCATAGAGCCTGTTGTATGTGACTATTAATGTTAACTCTTGATTTATCTTCTGGTAATGCTGCCCTTAGTCCTCAACAGCTCTATACCAAAATCTCTACATAGAGAATGGGTTTATTTAGTTAGCCTAGAACAAAATGCTGGCAATAGTTGTCCATCCTAAACTTCCAAGCCCTCATAGTTTCCTAACATTTAGATTTCACCACATTATACTTGCTTTTAGTAATATATTAGGTCCAGTTCATCTCTCCACGTTGTGGTTCCAAGATCTATCCTCCAGCTCTCTTTCCAAGCTCTCCTCTTGCTCCTTCTCCTCTGCCCTCTGGCTCCTCCCCTCTTTCAAGTACTTTGGCTCCTCCCTTTGCACAACAATATGGCCGATTGTGTTATTTTGGCCTGTTTACACACAGTTGAGATAGGAAGCTTAGAATAAGTATCACAATGAAATATCCAGATTGAAACCAGAGAGTGGGGGGAGAAATAAGCATTTGAATGAATGAGGGTAAAGGATATACATTTCAAAAGAACATTATACCAAAAAGACCCACAGTCTTATATTATGCAGAGAGAGACATTAAAACACCCAGCTCTAAATGAGATTTTCCTATAAAATTCTCCCTCCACTCATAGCTCTGGAATGCCTGCAGGTAAGGAGGCAGGAAGTATGTCATAAGTAGAGGGAATTGAGGACATAAGAAGAAAAATGCCCTGAGAATCAGGCTGCAGAGGAAGATGATGCAGCTAGCTTTGATGTGACCTGATGAGTTAGGGTCAGTTAGAAAGGGGAGGAGGACCTCAACTATCAGAGGAATTTTAGAAATTGCATAGGGGTAGAAGAAGGAGGGTGGGTAGGACTGGAAGGAGAAGAGGAAGGGGACAGCAGATGGGATAAAAAGTAAACACTTTGTAATAAATAGGGAGAAAAATTGTGATCAAGGTGATGGAGTATAGCACTATTTAAGACTTATGGCTTCTTCTTGGGGGTAGTGCTAGGGTATGGCAAGGATGAACTCAGTTTTGTTTTAAGGGACTTAGAACTGATACTCTGATCATGTTCCAATGTGTACATGAACAACACATACTTCAACTGATGTATTTTAAAGGAAAAATAAATTTTAATGTGACACATATACAGGAATTTGAGCCTGAGAGCAATGGAGAAGTATAAAGTACATTATTTGAAATTCCCACATAATAAGTAAAAATAATATGTTGGCAACTTTTACAATCACTTAACGGGCAGAAAAAGATTCCTCTAAAGGAGGGCATAGTTTGACTCTATAAGGCCTTATTCCAGGAACTCATTATGTAGTAGAGAATCCTAGCCATGGATTAGTGGTTATCCATATACCTAAGACCCCATGAGCTCAGATGGCAACTCTGAACAAGCAGTCCTGAAACTAATACTACATTTAGAGGGTTTGTCTGGAGTACCACAGAAGTAAACACAACTACTTTTGTGTCCTAGGCATATAACAGACAATCATTACTCTGTTCTGAGGCCCCAGTTTGAACTGGAAAACTCAGGACCAGGAGTTCACTGATCCAAGAATAGGATACAACTGCCTATCCACAAAGGTCATTCAAGTCAACCCTGCTCAAAGAGTGTTGCCAACACTAGTGTGGAACAGTACCAGCTCTCAAATACATTATTAACCGTAGACCATGCCATGCTATTGTTTAAATAAGAATGTGAAGGTATATTTAGAGAGTATGCCAATAACTGCTCAGTTCAAAGTCACAACCTATTGGACATTTCAGATCCAAGATGACAGTATGAGACCTCCTTGCCATTCTATAGATCCCCTTAATCTCACATCATTTTGAAGCTTTCCTACTTAGGAAGCTGTCTAATTAAATAATCATTAAAATTTTATTTCTTACCTGAAAAGGTAAACAGGATTTAGGGTGTGGGATGTGGATAAAGGAATCAAATAAAAGCTTTTTGTGTTTAACAAGAAAAAGTCACATGTGCACAGGATCAGAGATACTGGACACCAAGGAAAGATTGTTCACTCTTCTCCATGGAAACCTCAATATTTTCTCAGGTGATGATTAGCTGAGAGTCAGAATGATGTCATGAAACAGTTGAAAGCTAGTAATAGTTTCAGGAGCCAATTATTATAAGGGCAAAGTGGACAGCTGGCTTGAGAGAAAGGCTAAGCAGCCCTAAAACCTCAAACTGGGCAGCTTAAAGCAACATTCTGGAGATGACTGTGCTTGTGTCCAAGACTCCTAGTTCAGGAAAAGTGTGACTTCTTGCTTTCAAGTCAACTGTCCTTGACCTGTGACTTTCACATTAGCACAGATTCCATTATTGGTTTTTAAATGCACATATATGTCCCCAGTCAGTGAATTACTTCCTGGAAAAATGCTCCTTGACCAAGGCAAATCTTTGAGCAAAAATAGTGTAATTGGGACCTTGCTTATATATTTACAGATTCCATCCATGATGTCACCTCAGGAAGCAGTGATTGTTGTAGTCCTCCAGCAGAACATAGAACTTTTCATACTGAACCACAAGTGGCAGGCAGAAGGGGAAAGCTAGAAAGATAAATACAGAAAGAGAGAGACCAAGACCAACAGAAACAAAGATATGAAGTGACAGAGACAGAGACAGAGACAGACTCCCACCTGTTAGGTCACTTTCATTGGCATATCAACCTCAAAGCACACCCTCCTACAGTAAATCTTCAAAAGGAATTATATTATCTAACAAGGCCATACCTCCTAACCATTCTCTGACATTTCCTCACATGGACTCTTTTTTTTTTTCTAGGGTTTTTTACTTGAGACAATAAGATGCTTGAATGAGATGTGTCGAATTTCTTCTTGAAGGAACTGAGTTCTATGGACTTTCCTCTTGGCACTATTTTCGTTGTGTCCCATCAGTTTGGGCATGTTGTGCCTTCATTTTCTTTGAATTCTAGGAAGACTTAATGTGTTTATTTATTCCCTGACCCAGCTGTCATTTAGTAGCAAGTTGTTAAGTGTCCATCTATGCAAAGGCTTTTTGTTATTTCTTTTGATGTGATCCATCTTTATTCCATGATGATCAGATAAGATACAAGGGAGTATTTCAATCTTCTTTTATCTGTTGAGGCTTGCTTTGTGACCAACCATTTTGTATAATTTGGAGAAGGTTTGATGGGGTGATGGAAGAAGGTAAATTCTTTTGTGTTTGGGTTTAAGTTCTGTAAATGTCTGTTAGTTCCACATGATTCAATGTTAGATACATTGTTTAATTTCTGTTTTGCTGATATGTCCTTTGTTGAGAGAGGGGTGTTGAAGTCTCCTTCTATTAATGTGTTAGGATCTATGTGTGGTTTATGTTTTATCAATGTTTCTTTTACATATATGGGTGCCCTGGTATTTGGGGCATAGATGTTCAGGATTGTGATGTCTTCCTGGCGGAATTTTCCCTTGATGAGTATGAAGTGTCCTTCCCCATCTCTTTTGATTAATTTTGGTTATAAATCTATTTTATCAGGTATTAGAATGGCTACTCCTGCTTGCTTCTTGGGTCCATTTGCTTAGAACGCAGTCTTCCAGGCCTTTACCCTCAGGTAATGTCTATCTTTGTGACTTAGGTGTATTTCTTGTATGCAACAGATAGCTAGGTATTATTTATGCATCCATTCTGTTAGTCTGTGTCTTTTTATAGGAGAATTGAGTCCATTGGTGTTGAGAGAGATTAATGATCAGTGGCTATCTTTGTTTTTGATGTTGGCTGTTGTAGTAAGTTTGTGTGCTTGGTTGCTTTTTGTTTTACTGTAGTGAGGTTAATTATTTCCTCTGTTTTCTTGAAAGTAGCTAGTTCTCTTGAGTTCTATTTTTCCTTCTAGTATCTTCTGTAATGCTGGATTTGTGTGTATGTATTGTAGAAATTTGTTTTTGTAATTGAATATCTTGATTTCTCCACCTATGAGGACTGAGAGTTTTGCTGGATGTAGTTACCTGGGCTAACATCTGTATTCTCTCAGGGCCTGCATGATATCCATCCAGGCCCTTCTGGCTTTCATAGTCTCTGTTGAGAAATCAGGTATGATTCTGATGGGTTTGCCATCATATGTTACTTGGCCTTTTCCCCTTGCAGTTTTAATATTTTTTCTTTGTTCTTTATACTTACTGTTTTGATTAGTATGTGGCAGGAAGATTTCCTTTTCTAGACTAATTTATTGGGTATTCTGTAGATCTCTTGTATTCTTCTTGGCCTCTCCTTTAAGTTGGGGAAATTTTTTCAATGATTTTGTTGAAAATACTTTCTGGGCCTTAGAGGAGTGAATCTTGCTTTTTTCTCTATTTCTATTATTCTTAGGTTTTATCTTTTTATGTAGTCTTAAATTTCTTGGACAATCTATATCAGGTATTTTTAGATTTAACATTTTCTTTGAAAGAAACATCATTTTCTTCCTTTGTACCTTTGACTCCTGAGATTCTTTGTTCCAGCTCTTATAGTCTATTGGTTATGCTTAGCTCTGTAGTTCATGTTTTCTTCTCTCAGTTCTCCCTCTCCACAACTTTCTTTACTGTGTTTTCTTTAATTTCCCCCCTCCAAATATGGAATGCTACAGGAATTTGTATGTCATCCTTGTGCAGGCACCAAGCTAATCTTCTCTATATTCTTCCAATTTCAGTATATCTGCTGCCGAAGTGACCACCACATAATTCCTTCAGGTGGTCATTAATAAAGTCACTTGTCCTTGACTTATGAGTTTCACATTATCACAGATTCCATTATTATTTGTGAATTGCACAGATATGTCCTCAAAAATGAATTACTTACTGTGAAAATCCTTTCTGACCAAGGCAAATCTTTGAACAAAAAAAATTTAATTGGGACATTATGTTTTTTAAAAAGACCACTGATGATGTCACATCAGCAAGCAGTCATCTTGTTGCAGTCCTTCACCAAAACTGAGAGATTTTCTTACTTAACCACAAGGAGTAGGCAGAGAGAGGGAGACTGAGAGAAACATAAAAAGCTAGAGAGACATATTCAGAAATTGAGAGATGGAGAAACAACTATATAATGTGAAAGAGACCTAGAGAATGAGACTCCATTCTCTCTGATCACTTTCTTTGGCATATCAATCTCAAAATACAGTCTCCCATAATATAAATCCAAAAGGAAATTTGTTTTTTAAATGTTTTTATTTTAATTTTTATTAAATTACACTTTACTTATTTTGTATGCTAAAATAACCCTCCTCCCCTCCCAATCCAACCTTTTCTCACCTTTTTCCCTGCCTGTACCTCCACAAGTCCACTGATAGGGAAGGCCTTCCTCTCCTTCCTTCTGATCCTAGTCTATCAGATTTCATCAGGAATGACTGCATTCTCTTTTTGTGTGGCCTGGTTAGGCTACTCCCCCATCAGAGCGAGATGATCAAAGAACAGAACAAATATTTCAATTCAGAGGCAGTCTATGTTCCCATTATTCTGGAACCCACTTGGATACTGAACTGCAATGGACTACATCTGTGCAGAGGTTCTAGGTTATCTCCATGCATGGTTCTTTGTTGCAGTATGAATTTCAGGAAAGACCCCTGTGCTCAGATTTTTTGGTTTTGTTGCTCTCCTTGTGGAGCTCCTGTCCTCTCTAGATCTTACTGTTTCCCATTTCTTTCATTAGATTCTATGCAGTCTGCCCGAAAATTGGCCATAATTCTCAGCATTTATTTTGATTGTGTACAGGACAGAGCCTTTCAGGGGCCCTCTTTAGCAGGCTCCTAAATTGTTCCCTGTTTTCTCTTCCTTCTGATGTCCATCCTTTTTGCCTTTTGGGATGGGGATTGAACATTTTAGCTAGAGTCCTCTCTCTTATTAGTTTCTTTAGGTATACAAATTTTAGTAGTTTTTAGTAGTTCTGGGTATTGCAAATAGAGCTGCTACAAACATGTTTGAGCAAATGTCCTTATTGTGTACTTGAGTGTCTTTTGGATATATGCCTAGGAGTGCTATTGCTGAATCATGATGCAGTGCTATTCCTAGTTCTCTGAAAAAGTACAAGATTGATTTCCAGAGTGGTTGTATAAGTTTACATTCACACTAGCAGGGGAGGAGGTTCCCTTTGTCCACAATCTCTGAAGCATGTGTTGTTACTTGATTTTGATCTGCATTTCCTTGATGGCTAATGATGTGGAGCATTTCTTTAATATCCATTTGATATTCCTCTATTGAGAATTCTCTCTTTATTTCAGTTCCCCATTTTTTTTAATTGGAGTAGTTGATTTTGTTGCCTTTCAATTTCTTTAGTTCTTTATATATACAGGATATTAGCCATTTGTAACATAGAGGCTTGATGAAGATTCTTTCCTGATCAGTAGGCATTCATTTTGTTTTGATGACTGTGTCCTTTGCTTTATAGAAACATTTCAGTTTCATGAGTTCCCTATTACTGAGTGTTGCTCTTAGAGCCTGTGCTGTTGGTGTGATAACTATGGATGTATTTCCATTTTTCTACATGTAGACATCCAGTAAGAATAGGACGATTTGGAGAAGATGCTATCTTATTTCCTTTGTATGATTTTGGCATCTCTATCTAAACTCAAGTGTTCATAAATGTATAGCTTTATTTAGTTACATTGATCCAACATTCTGTTTCTATGATTATATGACTGTTGCTCTATAGCACAGCTTGAGATCAGGAATGGAGATACCTTCAGAAGATCTTTTATTGTAGAGGATTTTTTCATCAATTCTAGGTTTCTAGTTTCTCCATATGAAGTTGAGAATTTTTCCTTGAGGGTTTGTAAAGAATTGCATTGTTTATATGATGGGCATTGCAATTGCATTTGTAGATTGCTTTTGGTAAGATCTCCATTTTTACTGTAATTCCTGCCAAGCCATTAAAATGGGAGATCTTTCCAACTTCTAATATCTTCTTCTAATTCATTCTTCAGAGACTTGAAATTTTTTCATACAAGTCTTTGGCTTGCTTGGTTAGGGTCATACCAAAGTACTTTATGTCTTTGTCTGAATATAAGAAAATATCATAGATATCATCCACTACGACCAAGTAGGCTTCATCCCAGGTATGCAGGAGTTGTTCAACATATGTAAATCCACCAATGTGATACACCATATTAAAAAAATGAAAGAAAAATATACATTAAAATCTCCTTAGAGACTAAAAATGCATTTGACAAAATCCAACCTCCATTTATATTTAAAATATTGGAGAGATCAGTGATACAAAGCACATATCTATATATATAGACTATCTATATATATATATATATAGTAAAGGCAATATTCAGCAAACCTAAAGCCAACATCAAACTAAACTGTGAGAAACTTAATTCAATTCTACTAAAATCAATTCTACTAAAATCAGGGACAAAGAAGGGCTGCCCACTCTCTCCATATCTCTTCAAAATTGTTCTGAAAGTCCTTGCTACAGTAATAAAACAAGTAAAGATCAAGGGGATAGAAATGAAATATGAAGAGGTATCACTATTTGCAGGTGATATGATTATATACCTGAGTGTCCCTGAAAATTCTTCATGGGAACTCCTACAGCTGATAAACAGCTTTGGCAGAATGACTAGATACAAAAGTAAATTAAAAAAAAATCAGAAGCCCTCCTGTACACAAAAAACAAAATGGCTGAAAAAGAAATTATGATAACAAAAGGAGTTATATTATCTAACAAGGCCATACATCTAACCTTTCCCAGACATTTCCTCACTGGGGACTAAACACGCAAAATGATGAGCTTCAAGGGGATTTGCAATTCAAATCACCAGGAAGTGGAAGTAGATGGAGGGACTTTGAGGCTAAAAGAACATAGTTAACCTGATAATTTGTCATTCAATACAAAGATTAAAGTCCCAACACCTTCCAAGGACTAAAGAGCAGGACTGTCAAATTCCTTTGGGGAAAATGTGGAGTATTTCCGTAATGAAGTATTATTCAGCTAAGAAAATGACATCATGATATTTTCAGGCAAATGGTTTGAACTAGGAAAAATCATTCTGGATGAAGTTACTAAAATGCAAAAAAGACAAATATGGTTTGTATTCACTTATTAGGAGGTGTCCTAACAGTGTGTGAAAAGGTTTCAAAAGGCCATCTACTGTGAACAACTATGTCTTTCACAAGGGGAATTTGGTGTCAGTTAATCAAGTTGTTGGGCAAGGGCATCCTACGGAATTTCCCTGTGAAATTCTACCTTCCCTCAGTTCTCTGCTAAGCCTGTAGGAGAGGACACAGGTAGAGTGTCCTAAGTAGAGGGAATTGAGGACACAAGGAGAACAATGTCCTGAGAATCAGGCCTCAGAAGAAGCTGAGGCAGCCAGCCTTGTTGATACCTGATAAGGTAGGTTCAGATAGAAGGGGGAGGAGGAACTCCCCTATCAGGGAACTAGAGAAAGGGCATAGGGGTAGAAGGAGAGTTGGTGGGTGGGACTGGAAGTAGAAGAGGGAGGTGTTAACAGAGGAAATACAATGTGAACAAATCATAATAAATAAATACAGCAGAAAACCTGTGATCAAGTTGATGAAATATATAGACCTCTTCTGGACTGATGGTTTTCCTTGGGGATGGTGCCAGGGTTGGGCAAGGCTGAACTCATTTTTCTTTAAGGGGTTTGGGCACTGAGATTCTGATCATGTTCTGATGAGTATATCAAAAACATATACTTGAATTGATATATTTTAAAGAAAAGAAAAAAAATACTGTGGCACATGGGTAATTCAAACCTGATAACAATGGGAAAGGAGTGTAATGTATGTTATATGAAATTCCCACATAATCAATAAAAATAATATGTGGAAATCTTTTTCATTGACTTTTAACATGGAGAAATGATTCCCATATGGAGGGCAGACTTTGGCTTTGTAAAGCATGCTTTCCAAGAACTCATTATGTAGCAGAGAATCCTAGCCATGAACTAGTGTTTAGACCCTATGAGCTCAGGTAGCACCACTGAACTATAAGTCCTGACCCTAACACTACGTTTAGAGGGTTTTTCTGGAAGACCACAGCAGGAAATACAGATTCTCTTGTGTCCTAGGCATATAACCCTGACCCATTTCACTGTTCTGAAGGCCCAATTTTAAATGTAAACACCAGGACCAGGAGGATTCCTCATGGACCACTGAGTAGTACATATCTGCCTATTCAGCCAAATCAGACAAGGCAACTGTGTTCATAGAGGTTTGCAACACTAGTCTGGGTCAGAACTATTTGTCAAATTGTTTATTCCCCCTCATTTCTCCTTTTATACTCACACATTTTATCATTTTCAACCAAATCAGTCCCAGGAATTGTCTGGTTTCTGATGAGTCTGGTAATTGGAATTCTGCCTCCTAGTCTTCTCAGATGCCGATCTTATCTAAGTTATATATCTCACAGACTGTACTTGGTGGTTTCTGCAAGCTGGTTGTTCTGAGCCTGAGCAGTAAATAGCAAGTTCCCTGCAACCTTGAGAACTGGACAGCAAACTTTGTGTAACCTTGAGTGAATTACTGAATATCTTGCCAGGTGGCACAGATGTGCTGCTACTGTGAAAAAATATTTGATTTATAACTGTTGTTTGCTCCTTCAGTAAACGGAAATTTGAACAGGAATCGGTCTTATCTCCATTTTTTTCCTCTCTGTCCCCCCATTTACACTCCCTCTTTCAGGTGAATCTTTTCTTTTGGGTATAATGTTCTTTTGAAATATATACACCTTACCCTTGTTTATTTAAATGCTGATTCCCCTCCCCCAGTCTCTGGTTTCAGCCAGAATATTGCATTGTGATAAACAGGCAAAAAAATAACAAAAACAAACAAAACAAAACAACAAACAAAAACTAGCCACAGACAGAAAAGAGGGGAGGAGCTAGGCTGCAGGGCATTTCTCCCAATTCCTCTCTTTTATTAGCATTGACTTTAAAGTCCTCATGAACATCTCCCTGCTATGTATCTGCCCCATTATTTACCTGCCTGACTACCTTGTCTTCCTCCATGTGATGGGCTGTCATCATGTCTCACCTGCGAAACACAATAACTTGTGTTTTATGGCCTCGAGTTCTGATTGCTGGTCACTGTGCCAATCCTGCTGTGCTGCTGGTCAGAATGAGAGTCAACCTGGTGCCACCATCTTGCCCCCTAAGCCAGTATTTCATTTTAAGCAACCTACTTTTGTTATGATTCTTGTTAGAGTTTCTGATTCTTGGTATGATGAAACAGAATTTAATTGGACTCTGGTTCAGAATCACCCTGCTGGGGTTTGGTATAGCAAAAACATCTCATTGGGCATGTTAAGGATGAGAAATAAGTTCCATGACATAGAATATGTCAAGAAACCTAGGTTAGGATTAGCCAATACAGCCTGGGATATATTTACTACCCTCAGGAGGTACTTTCCTTCCTTTGACTGTGCTTTTGTGGGGACTGACACTGGCAGGCATGGCAGATAAGGCTTTGTTGGCCTGTGGCTGCCTTCCTTGTGAATTACAGTTCTTTCTCCATCAACTTCAATACATGCAAGTATAGTTTCATGAATTTAAATTAAAGATCTCTAACAACCCCATTTGATAAGAAGGTAAGTCAATGACATAGAAGAGTAAAATTTGGTTTTTCCAACCTAAGACAGAAGCTCTTAAAAAATTCTATGCAAGACCTTGATGACAAGTAGGAAAAATGCACATTTCACCAACCTAAGACAGGCTTTCCATAAAACAAAGAAGGAAGAACTAAACTAGTCTGTTAATTGGAATTCTGCCTCCTGACCATTGTAAGGTCATGGAGACATGGTCTTATCTAAATTCCATGTCTCAGAGACAGTCCTTTCCAGTCTCTGCAAGGAGGGTGTTCTGAGCCTGAGAAGTAGATAGCACGCTCCCTGCAACCTTGGGAAACTGACAGCAAACACTGTATAAGCTTACGTGAATTCCTGCATGCCTTGCCAAGTGGCACAGTTGTGTTGCTACTATGAGAAAAATTTTGATTGTACCCTTTGCTTTATAAGTGTTGTTTGCGTGTTCAGTAAACTGAGACTTGATCAGGAATCTGTCTTGTCTATATTCTTTGAGTCTCTTTCCACACATTTCCACTCCCTCTTTCAGGTGGACAATGTTCTATTAGCCCGCAGGATGGGTCAGGTTACCCTCTCTTTCCCCTGCTTTTATAGACAACAGTACCCAAGAGAAACCTAGATGCTGCCAACCTATTATTACCAATAAAAATGTGAAGGAAAATTGAGTCAGTATGCCTGTAACTGCTCATTCCTATGTCACAAACTAGGAAATTTCAGTTCCTAGACCACAGTAGACCACCTTCTCATTAGGTACATTTTCCTTAATCCTACATTATTTTGAAGCTTCCCTACATAGAAAGCCCTCGAATTAAATAAATATTGAGTTTCATGTCCTAACAGAGATTGTCACACAGGTAAACAGGAGTAAAGGTGTGTGATCTGGATAAAGGGATGAGATAAAGGCTTGTTGGGTTTCACAAGAAAGAGTCAAGTGTACACAGGATCAGAGAGACTGAACACTGAGAAAAGTTTGTTTACTCATCTCCATTGAAACCTCAACATTCTCTCAGGTGGTGATTGGCTGTGAGGGAGAATGATGACATGCAAAGCTTAAAGCCAGTTAGAGTTTCAGGATTCAGTTATTAAAAAAGCCAATTGGACAGCCTGCTTGACAGAAAGTCTGAGCAGCCCTACATGCCTCAATCTGGGAACCTGAAGGCACAACCCAGAGATGTCAGTTCCTGTGTCCAAGACTCTTAGTTCAGGAAAATTGTCACATACTTCTTTTAAGTGGTCATTAATAAAGTCACGTTTCCTTGACATGTGAATGTTATTACACATTCCATCATTATTTGTTAAATGCACAGATATGCCCTCATTCAGTGAATTACTTACTGCAAAACTGTTGGTTGACCAAGGCAACTAACTCTTTGAACAGAAAGCATTTAATTGTGATCTTGCTTATATTTTTACACAGACCATGCAGAATATCACATCTGCATGTATTCATTCATCTTGTTGTATTCCTTCAGCAGAACTGAGATATTTTCCTACTGAACCACAAGCCACAATAAAGAGAAAGGGAGACTGACAGAGACACAGAGAGAAAGAGCTAGAGAGAGATTCAGAAATAGAGAGATCAACATGAAAAAAAAAACAAATATAAAGCTACAGAGACCGAGAGACAGAGTCCATTAGGTCTGGTTACTTTCATTAGCATATCCACCTCAATGCAAACCCTCCTATAATATAACTCCAACAGGAATTATATTATCTAACAACACCATACCTCCTAACACCCCAGACAATTCCTCAAAAGAGACTCAACATGTAAACAGATGAATTTCACATGAACATTCCAATCCAAATTACCAGAAAGTGGAAGAAGATGGCAGGGCTTTTAGGCTAAAAGAACATAGTTACCCTGATATTTTGTCATTAATTACAATGATTATAATATCAGAAACTTCCAAGTTCTAAAGAATAGGACTGACAATCTCCTTTAGGGAAAATGTGGAAAATTTCCATAGGAGAGTATTCTTCAGCTAAGAAAATGACATCATGATATTTTAGGTAAATAGATGAACCCAGGAAAAATAATCCTGTGTGAAGCAACTAAAACTGCAGAAAGAAATTATGGTACATATTCATTTATTAGCAGGTATACTTATCGTGGGGGAAAAGTTACAATAGGCCATCTACAATGACCAAACCAGTCTTCCACTAGAGTGATTGGGTTAATTGAATTTTTGGGCCACGTCATCTGAAAGAAATTTTCAAGGATCCAGTCTGTTATGAAAATTTGTTGCTCTCTGTACTCAACTGAAAGATCAGTGTCATGTTCTTGGATCCACAGAGATGCTTCTTCTGCATCAAATGGGATTACATACAGAGGCCCACAGTCTGCTATTATGCAGAGAGAGACCTTAAAATACTCAGCTCAAAATGGGATTTCTGTGTGAAATTCTCCCTTTCCTCGGTTCTCTGATAAGCCTGCAGGAGAGGAGGGAGGAAAAGTGACCTCAGTAGAGGGAACTGAGGACATAAGAAGAAAAATGGCATGAGAATCAGGCCCCAGAAGAAGATGATGCTGCCAGCCTTTGTGATACCTGATAAGCTAGGGTCAGATAAAAGGGCGAGGAGGACCTTCCCTATCAGGGAACTAAGGAGATGGCATAGGGTTAAAAGAAAAAGGGTGGGAGCGACTGGAAAGAGAAGAGGGAATGGGCAGCAGAGGGGATACAAAGTGAACAAATCATAATAAATAAATATATAAAAACTGTGTTCAATGTGATGAAGTATAAAATTTTTCAGAACTGATGACTTGTTTTGGTGGTGGTGTCAAAGTGTGGCAAGAATGAACTTAGTTTTCTTTAAGGACCATGTCACTAAGACTCTGATGAAATTCAAATGAATATATGAACAACACATACTTTAATTGAAGGATTTTATAGAAAAACAAATTTTTAGTGTGACACATGCAGAGGAATTTGAACCTGGAAGCCATGAAAAAGGAGTGTAATGTATGTTATATGAAATTCCCATATAATCAATAGAAATAATATGTTGACAACTTTTATAATGACTAATACCATGGAGAAAAGATTCAGCTAAAGGAGGGCAGATTTTGACTTTGTAAGGCATGCCTTCCAGGGACTCATTATGTAGCTGAGAATCCTTGCCTCTAACTAGTGGTTACCCATCTATGTCAAACCCTATGAGCTCAGGTGGCACATCTGAACAAGAAGAACTGGCACTGACACTATGTTTAGAGGGTTTGTCTGGAGGACCATAGCAGTAAACACAGCTCCTCTTGTTTCCTATGCATATAACACAGACCCAGTTCTCTGTCCTGATGACACAGTTTTAATTGTAAACCCCAGGACCAGGAGGATTTCTCACTGACCATGGAGACACATTTGTCGATCTAAGCAAGTCAGTCAAGGTATCCCTGGTCACAGAGGGTTGACAAGAGTAGTTTTGAACAGCACCAGTTGTTAAAGAGTATATTGTTCCTCATTTCTAACTTTATGTATACAGATCTTTCTCTGTTTCAGCCAAACCAATCACAGGAATTATGTGGTTTCCATCTCTTTTCCCTGCTCTTACACATGCAATAGCCCAGGTAACCCTAGACCCTGCCAGCCTATTATATCAATAAGAATGTGAAGGTACATTTGGTGAGTAAGCCAGTAAACGCTCAGTTCAAAGACACAACCTATGAAATTTCAGATCCAAGAACACAGAAGCAAACCACTTTGTCATTTGGTAAATTCCACTTAATACCACATCATTTTGAAGCTTCCCTACATAGGAAGCTGACCAGTTAATTAAAAATTAAAGTTTCATTTCCTACTAGAGATTGTCCCAAGGTAAACAGGAGTAAAGGTGTGGGATCTGGATAAAGGGATGAGATAAAGCCTTGTTGGGTTTCACAAGAAAAAGTCACATGTACATAGGATCAGTAATACTGGATACTGAGGAAAGTTTACTTATTCATCTCCATGGAAACCTCAATATTCTCTGAGGTGCTGATTGGCTGAGAGGGGAAATGATGTTATGAAACAAGTGAAAGCCAGCAAGACTTTGAGGAGTCCGGTATTAAAAGGGCTAAGTGGAAATCCTGCTTGAGAGAAAGGCTGAGAAGCCCTACATGTTTCAATCTGGGCAGCTGAAAGCACAAAACCCAGAGATGACAGTTCCTGTGTCCAATATTTTTAGTTCAGGAAGAGGGTCACATATTTCTTTCAAGTGGTCATTAATAGAGTCATGTGTCATTGAAATGTGAGTTTCTCATTATCACATAATCCATTACTCTTGGTTAAATGCCCAGATATATCGTCAATTACTGAATTAAATTCTGTAAAATTGCTTACTTACCAAGGCATCTCTTTGTACAAAAACGTTTCTATGTGGCCTTGCTGATATTTTTACAGAGAACATCCATCATGTCACATCAGCAAGCAGTCAACTTGCTGAATTCCTTCAAGAGAACTGAGATTTTTATACTTAATCTCAAGTGGCAGCTTGAGGAGAAAGAGCTAGAGAGACAGATTCAGAAGTAGAGAGGCCAAGACAGACAGAAACTAAGAAGTAAATTGAGAGAGACTGAGAGACAGAGACTCAATTCTGTATGGACACTTTAATTGGAATATAAACCTCAAATCAGACCCTCCTATAATATAACACCAAAAGGAATTATATTTTTTTAATATAACTTCAGTTGGAATTATATTATCCAGCAATCCCATACCTCCTACAAAATGAACAAATCTTAATAAATACATAAGAAAATGTGATCAAGGTGATGAAGTATAGAGCTTTTCAGGACTGATGGCTTCTTTTCTGGGTTGTTGCCAGGTTGCCGCAAGTATGAACTCCGTTTTCTTTTCGGGACTTGGTATTGAGACTCTGATCGTGCTCTGATGAATATATGAATAACAAATATTTCAATTGCTGTATTTTGAAGAAAAAAATAGTACAAATATTTAGCAAAATATTACAAATATTTAGCAAAATATTTGTAGGAATTTGAATCTGGGATCAATGGAAAAAGAGTGTAATGTATAATATATGAAATTCCACATAAGTCATAAAAATAATATGTTGACAACTTTTACAATGGCTCTTAACATGGAGAAAAGATTCTGCTAATGGAGGGCAGAGTATGATTTTGTAAGAAATGATCTCCAAGAACTCATTATTATCCTAGTCTTGAACTGGTTTTTACCCAGCTACCTCAGAATCCATGAGCTCAGGTGACATTCTAAAAAGGCAGTCCTGGCACTAACACTCCATTTAGATGGTTTGTTTAGAGGACCACAGTAGGAAACCCAGCTGTTCTTTTTTCTAGGCATATAACATGGACACCTTTCTCTGTCCAGAAGTTCCAGTTTTAACTTTAAACCACAGGACAAGGAGGATTGCTCACTGACCACTAAGTAGAACACTTCTGTCAAATTGGACAGATTGTTGTTATTAAAATATGTTGCTCTCTGCCCTGAACTGGACAGAAAGTGTCATATTCTTGGATCCACAGAGATGCATCCTTCTACATCAAATGGAATTGCATAGAGAGACACACACAGTCCTATATTATGCAGAGAGAGACCATAAAACTCCCAGCTGTAAATGGGATGTCCCTGTGAAATTCTCCCTCCCTTGAGAGCTCTGAGAAGCCTGGAGAAGAAGAATCATGAAGAGTGTCATAAGTAGAGGGAACTGAGGACACATGGGGAAAATGGCCTGAGAATCAAGCTACAGAAGAAGAAGATTCAGCCAGCCTTGATGAAAACTGAGAAGCTACTGTCAGATAGAATGGGGAGAAGGACCTCCCCTATCAGGAAAATAAAAAGAGGGCATAGAGTTAGAAGAACAATAATAGGTGAGACTGGAAGAAGAAGATGGAGGGGGCAAAGGTAGGGATATAATATAAACAACTCATAATAAATAAATACGTAAAAACTGTGATCAAGGTGATGAAGTATAGAGCTCTTCAGGATTGATGGATTCATTTTGTGGGGTGTATTAGGGTGTGGCAAGGATGAACTCAGTTTTCTTTAAGGGATTTGGCACTGAGTCTCTGATCTTGTTCCAATGAATAACACATACTAGAACTGATGTATTTTAAGAAAATAATTAATGTGACTCATGGGTAGGAACTTGAACCTGGTAGCAATGGAAAGGAGTATAATGTATAGTATATGAAATTCCCACATAATCAATGCAAATAATATGTTGACAATATTTAAATTGACTTTTAATATAGAGAAAAGTTTCTGCTAAATGCAGGTAGAGTTTGACTGTGTAAGGCATACTTTCCAGGAACTCATTATGCAGCTGAGAATCTACTGAACTAGTGGTTACACAGCTACTTCAGACCCCATGAGCCCAAGTGGCACTTCTGAGCAAGCAGTTCTGGCACTAACACTGTCTTTAGATGGTTTATCTGGAAGACAACATTAAGAAACAATTCTGCTCTTTGTGACCACACCAGTGTTTGAATAGAGGCATTAGGTGGCATTAAATTGAGTTGTTGTGCAAGGCCATCCTACAGAAAATTTAAGGCAACCCAGGCTATTGTTATTAAAATATGTTGCTCTCTTCACTCAACTTATAGGTAAGTGTCATGTTCTTGGAACCACAGAAAATGCAACCTTCTTCATCAAATGGAATTGCATACAGAGACCAACAGTCCGATACTATGCAGAGAAATAACTTAAAACACCCAGCTCAAAATGGCACTTCCCTATGAAATTCTCCATCCACTGAGAACTCTGAGACACCTGAAGGAGAAGAGGCAGGAAGATTGTTGTAAGTAGAAGGAATTGATATCACAAGGAGAACAATGGACTGAGAATCAGGCTTCAGAAAAGAAGATGCAGCCAGCCTTGTTAAGACCTGTTAAGCTAGGGTCAGGGGAGGAGAACCTCTGCTATCAGGGAACTAAAGAGAACCATAGGATTAGAAGAAAGAGGATGGATGGGAATGGAAGGAGAAGAGGGAGGGGGCAGAGGTGGGGATACAATGTAAACAAATCATAATAAATAAATACATAAAAAATCATTTATCAAGGTGATGAAGTATAGAGCTTTTCAGGACTGGAGGATTCTTCTTGGAGTGTGGTGCCAGGATGCAGCAAGGATGAACTAGTTTTCTTTAAGGGACTTGACACTGTGATTCTGATCATGTTCCATTGAATATGTGAACAACACATACAAGAACTGATATATTTTTAAAAAAAATTAGTGTGACTCATGGGTAGGAAATTGAACCTGGGAGCAATGGAAAAGCATTATAATGTATAGTATATACAATTCCCACATAATAATTAAAAATAATATGTTGACAACCTTTAAAATGAGTTTTAACATGGAGAAAAGATTCTGCTAAAGGAGGACAGAGTTTGACTGTGTGAGGTAGGCTTTCCAGGAACTCATTATGTAGCAGAGAATCCTAGTCATGAACTAGTGGTTACACAGCTACTTCAGTCCCTATGAGCTCAGGTGAAACTTCTGAACAAGCAGTTCTGTCACTAACACTACCTTTAGATGGTTTGTCTGGAGGACAACCTCAAGAAACACTTCTGCTCTTGTGTCCTAGACATCTAACACGGACCTATTTCTCTGTCCTAAATGACAAGTTTTAATTTTTAACCCCATGAATAGGAAGATTTCTCAATGACCACTGAGTAGAACACAGCTGCAGATCCAGCCCGGTCAACCAAGGCAACCCTGCACATATAGGGTTGCCAACACTAGTGTTGAATAGCACTAGCTGACAAATAGTTTATTGCCCCAAGTTCTACTTTTATGTAAACTCACTGATCTTGCTCTGTTTTGCCAAACCAGTACAGTCCCAGGAATTGTTATGGTTCCTTCCGTTTTCCATGCTCTTAAAGACTCAATATCCTAGGGAACTCTAGACCCAGCCTACCTATTATATCAATTAGAATGTGAAGGTACATTTAGGGAGTATTTGAGTAACTTTTCAGTTCAAAGTCACATCGTAGGAAATTTCAAATCCAAGATCAAAGAAGACCGCCTTGTCATTCAGTACATTCCCCTTAATCCCACATCATTTTGAAGCTTCCCTACATAAGAAGCTGTCCAGTTAAATAAACATTAAAGGTCCATTTCCTACCTGAGATTGTCACAGAGGTGAACAGGAGTAAAGGTGTGAGATCTGGATAAAGGCAAGAGATAAAGGCTTTTTGGTTTTCACAAGGAAAAGTCAGTTGTGCACAGGATCACAGATACTGGACTCTGAGGAAAGTTTGTTTACTCATGTCTATGGAAACCTCAAGATTCTCTCAGATGATGACTGGCTGAAAGACAAAATGATGTCATGAAACAGGTGATAGCCAGTTATTAATGAAGCCCAATGGACAGCATGCTCGTGAGAAAAGCTGAGCAGCCCTTCATGCTCAATCTGAGCAATTGAAAACACAGGACACAGAGATGACAGTTCCTGTGTGCAAGAGTCTTAGTTCAGCAAAAGTGTCACATATTTCTTTCAAGTGTTCATTAATAAAGTCACTTGTTCTTGACATGTGACATTCACATTATCACAAATTCCATCATTATTTGTTAAATGCACAGATATATCCTCAATCGGTGAATTAATTACTGGAAATTGCTCCTTGAGCAAGGCAAACAAACAAAAAAAAAGCGATTTTAAATGGGACCTTGCTTACATTTTTGCAGAGAATATCCATGATGTTACTTCATCAAGCAGTCATTGAGAGACCAAAAGATTAAAAATCAGCAGTTATTATCAAAGTTGAAGGCCTGAACTAGCTGGGTGAGGACAAGTTATGTCCAGAGAGGAAGAACCTGCCTTACTACATTCTTTCCATACTCACTAGAGATACAGTTGCTAGGAAACTGGCCCATCCCTCTAGGGAGGGACACAAGATCATTAAAAGTTGGGGACCTTCCTATATCCAATTAATTCAAAATGGAGCATGTGACCAATAGATGCTTGCTAGGCAGGAATTGCCCCTTCCTTAGACATGCTGGGAGAGACCAGAATCTTTAAATCACCCAGCTATCCTGAGCACAGGGCTCTTGTCTCTCACTGCTTTGGCAGTTGGGGATGTGAGCCCAAGCTGAAGCTTATAATTATTTATAATAAAAAGATTCTCATGTGATTTACAACAGAATGGCTCCTGGTGGTTGTCTTTGGGGTATCACAATTCGGGCACAACATAATTTGAGTGCTCTCTGGGATCCCGAAGACCTCACAGGACTCCTGAGCTGGAGAACTGGAAGCCCGTAAGCACATTTTTCTTGATCAAGTTCTTTATGTCTCTGTTCTGTCATTCTGTGTATTTTTGAGTTCTCAAGTCAGTATTTAGTGAATGGCCAGGAATCTGTAGTGTCACAGTACACTGAGTGATGAGCTGGCAGACTGAAGCCATGGGGATCTTGGGAGATGTCCTAGATCCTGGTTGAGCAGTTCTCCCAATAGCACTGTGAGGGATATGGGGTCTCAAATCTCTTTGATAGGCCTAGAAAATGGGTCACTCCCATGGAGACAGGAAGTACTTATGGAATCTGTTCTTTTGTCTCTGTGTTTCTTGCTGTCTAGCAGGTGTTGAGTGAAAAAAGAAAATGCTTAAGAAGAAAGTGCTGGAGGAAGTAAGTAAAATTTTGTCATTTTGTTCAAATGTATGTATGTCCATCATGTTTGTTTTGACCAATCTTATGCTCTGTAGGTCATGGTTAATATGATTAAAAATAATTGGGTAGGTTTAAAGGTTAAATTCAAATATGTTTAAAACGTATATATGTGCCTATGCATTTATGAGGTCTATGAACGCATATGTTTAAATAGCAACAATATAGGTCGCCACATGGTATGTGATGTGCCTCACCACCATCTTGAGGTTGCCATGTGGGCTATAAAGTGACCATCATGTTGAGATTGTCGTGCGTACTCTAATGTGACCTGTGAATGCCATATTGAGATTTCCATGTGCACTGTAAAGTGATCTTGATGGCCACATGGTTTGGGTCAAAAAAAAAAAGTGGGGGAAGGGGAACCTTAGTCAAATAATTTTCATTTCATTTTAGAGTAATGAGTTATTTCAAGTTGGCATTGGTTTTAAAAATTAAATTGTTTGCACTGGCAAATTCTGGTTTTAAAATCTGGTTTTGACTTACAAATTATGTTTATGCCTTGAGACTTCTATCCTTAAAAGGGGGTAGTTTATTTTGATATTGCAAAAACAGATTTTAAAAAATGTTTAAATGTTTAAGGCTTTAAAACATTTAAAATTTTTCAGATATTTTTTAGACAATGATCTAGGTAGTCTAATAAAATATTTGAAAAAGTTTCCTGATCCTTTGGGGGAGAAAAAAAAAATACTTTGGTATTTAATTAGTTTTACTAAATGAAACCAAGCCATATGGTTTGCACTAATTGAGAAAATTGCATAGTTTTTACAGTGTATCTTGTAGGGAGCTCTTTGTTTTATAAGCTGCTTTGTTTATTGAAAAGCATGTTTCCACCCATGTCCCACCTTGAGACAGAGAAAAGAGGAAGTTTCACCAAGTTCCTTAAAACTTGTTCTAAATGCCTTAGAGTTTGTTTATGTAACCTTGGACCATATCTGCTACACAGAAGTAATTTTAGAAAAAAAGAGTTTAGCAGTTTCAGAACTTCTTTTTGTATTAATATGACTTGTTTTTGCTTTGTGTGTAAAAAACAAATGGTGGATTCTGGGCTCCAGCAGGATCATGTCAGGATGGAAAGGATTTTGTTGAGAGTTTCTATGTTTTTTAATAAGAGAGAGAGAGAGAGAGAGAGAGAGCTAGGAACCTGAAGATATATAGAATATTTCAGAAGGTTAGTGTATGTATAAATAACCAGAGGGTAAATACGATTTGAGAAAGAACTGTATTTAAAAATACGTTGTACTTCATTTAAAAGGCTGGTGATTCTGCATTGCAAAATATTTTTTATGCTTTTTTAAGGGGAAGAATTCTGGTTGATAGGTTTGGGGTGGCCAGAATATTTCACATAGTTTAAAATTGTTCTGTACTGTTATGTTATGTGATTGGTTCTAGAGCTTGTTTGGTTACAATGTTAGAACTTTTGGTTATGGGGGATTGTGGATGCTCCACAGTGTTTGCTATATCATAATCAGCACCTAATGGTTATGTTTTATTTTGCCAGCCACAGCCTGTGGCAACAGGTGACTGATATGCTATGTTGGTTCAGAGATAAAGGGAGTGGAATCATCATCCTTTTGGTGCCATCTTTGTTTAGGGCTGCCAGCTATATTCAGTTCCTCAATAGCACTGTGTATTAGTGCTATTGCAACTTTTGTAATAGTGATAAATACAACATTTGTCCTTTGAGCTTTTTACTGTTCACTTTTAATGCAAGTGGTAGGATCAGCATGATTTGCTAGCCTCTCTATAAATTGTATCTGATTAAAGGTTTTCTCTGATTTTATTTCAGAAAGAGCAGACTTAAAGTTAGGCTAACAACTGTAGTTGGTTAAGATGTTGACATTTAACTTAATGTCTTTGTTTAGGTTTTTTAAGGTTAAGCCTAAGATGGGTAAACACAAAGTTTGTCTATGCAGATCTACTGAAAATATACAGTTCTAAAACATGCATTTTAGGACTAGGCCAGAATTAGAGAGTATAGTATTCTGTTTTACAGGACACAGTTTAGAGCAGATGATAAAGATAGACAAAGAGTAACTCAGACATGCTGGTGCTCAAGCTTGTCAGAGGCCTGATGAATATGGCATTTTAACATGTGTAAGCTTATTGTGACAGACAGTTCCCAAATACTGACAGTGTCTTCCCCAAGGCCTCCGAGAAGATTTGGGCATGACAGATGATGGTGACTCTGGATTGTGCTATGCTACCCACTGGGCAATACTGCCTCAACTGGCCCACTGCTAGAGCCCAGCCTAAACTGTGGACAAAGCTGTGGACACCTGGAGAGCTATTGTTTCACATTGCAAGAGGCAAGATGAAGTTAGTCTCTCATGTTCCTCTTTCAACAGAAGCAATCTCTCATCCTCTGTGCCAAACGGCTGGATTGCCGTGGACCAACCCAGCCCAGAGTTCCTCACCCATGGGAGAATCAAGGAATTGGGATACAGGTTAGACACAGGTAGGCAAAATGACAGATACCAGACCAAGTAGTATTGGATCTACTGTGCTTTACTGAAGTCAAACCAACACTTATATAATGATTACATAAAGAAGCACCTGAAGTTGACATATTCCGGGAGCATTCAGACTTTTTACAAAGTTTACATTTTAACTGAAAGAGTAACCTGGTAGAAGCAGTGTCTACAAAAAATCTTGGCCCAACAGCCTAGTAAGCAGAGCAAACATAGAACTAGTGCCTTGTTTACATAGTGTTATTGCTGCTAATTTAGCAAGTAGAAGGCAAGGGGATTGTTAAACTTGTGGTCTGTTTGTATAGTTTATTGTTAGTTAATTACAGGCTGTTAATAATCCTCTGAGTTAAGTTGGCTAAAGATTACAACCCCCCCTGAAGATAAATACTAGGGGAACTCCTCCTGTTTGGCTTGATAAGGATTTACAATCTTTTCTTAGAGATAAGATGCTTGAGCTAGCCTGTCTGTAAAACTTATAGTATAATACAAAATTCTCTGACCTTCTATGTTTGCCTATTTTTTTTTATCTCATCATAAACATCTTTGTTAAGTAATGGTTTTGTAGTAGTTTTCTTGCAGTGGGAATATTCAGAGCATTTATCCTAACAGATCCTGATTAAATATTTTCTTTAGAAAGCCCTAAAACTCTTGTCCCTTTATTACCTACAATGTTTGGTTTTTCCACAATCAGTTCCTGATGCTGAATCGGATTTATTACCTCTTCTAAAATTTTATTTTCCTTCTACGCTTATTTGCTAAAGCTTTTAGTAATCTATTAGCAATGTGTTTCCTTGGATACTTAATTGTGCTGTTCAAGAATCATAGAGAAACAGCAAAAAAGCTTGTCAATCCAATCTAGCAACTGAGCAAGTGTGGGACTTTCAGAATATGTCTTTTTGGCTTAAGTGGCCGTGTTTGGGTTTTGCCAGGGACTTCCAGAGAGCTTTTATTTCCATGGGAATTGCATCTCCTGTCTGTTTGCATAATTTTGTGCTTTCATAGCACATTTTATGCTATACAGATGACTTCTGGAGTTAGTGTAGCACTAGACCACCTCTTCTCATGATGCCACAAGACCACAGGAGCCAGGGACACTTCCTAGGTGATGAACTAGTCATCTCTCTCATTTTGATTGGCAAATAGATTGGTATATATAATTTATCCTTCTCAGGTCTCTGAACACCTTGATCACTATGCTAAGCTAATGATAGCTTTGCAGCTAAAGAGCAGACAGTTAAATCCACTGTTAGCTCATTTTTCAGTTCATTAGCTAGCTAGAACTACAAGGTACTGTATCTTTTATTTAAAAACAAAAACAGGGTTACCTTGGTCACAGGATTCATGTCAGATGCCTGTATCTTAAGACATATAGCTGGTTAAAAAGATAAGGAGTTTGACATTTTAAGGTATATAAATATGAGTTATGAAGATATAAAAATAATTGAAAGCATATTAAAAATGTGAGATACCTTAAATTCCCCCCATGCAACTGTTGTACTTATGTTATAAAGTTTCAGAATATCAGAGTTTTAGCATTGATCAATATAGTTCTGATAAGATAATGGAGCACTAACTGCTTATTTTTTATGCACCAGCTTGAGATTTTAATTTTCTTTGGTAGTTTTGTAAACATAGACTTAAAGGTGCTTGTCATCATGCTAAAACCATCTATTTAATGTGTATATCTTACCCAATAGCCATAGCCTTTACTATAGTATTCTTAATATCTTCCATTTCTGAGGTAGACTGGATTTAGGAATATCTTAAACATATTCCTTCTAGTTGTTTTGTTAAGGAAAATCCAAGCATCCAGGGTTTAGCAATAAATCCATGAATATATTTTTGCGTAACTTTCCAGTGTGAACATGAGGATGGGGTGAAAAGTAGATGCTGAAAAAGCATTTGATGAAATCTAACATCCATTCATGTTTAAAGTATTGTAGAGATCAGGGATACAAGGCACATATCTAAACATAGTAAAGGCAATATTCAGCAAGCCTATAGCCAACCTGAAACTCAACTAAGAGAAACTTAAAGAAATCCCACTAAAACCAAGGACAAAGCAAGGTTGCCCACCCTCTTGACATCTTTTCAATATAGTCCTGGAAGTCCTTGCTATAGCAATAAGACAATTGAAGGAAATCGAGGAGGAAGAAATCAGAAAGAAAGAAATCAAACTGTCAAATATTTTATTCCCACTCAGGTCTCCTTTTACACTCAAAGATATTTCACTGTTTCAGCCAAACCAGTCCCTGGAATTGTCTGTTCTCCTTCTCTTTTCCTTGCTCTTAAAGACTCAATATCCCAGGAAATCCTGCATCCTGCTAGGCTATTATGAATGTGAAGATACATTTGGTGAGAACATATAGAACTGCTCAGTTCAAAGTTACAACCTAGGGATTTCAGATCCAAGAGCCCAGTAGGAGACCACCTTGTCATTTCGTACATTTCTTTTAATCCCACATTACTTTGAAGCTTTCCTACTTAGGAAGCAGTCCAATTAAATAAACATTAACTGTTTCATTTCCTACCTGACATTGTCACAGAGGTAAACAGGAATAAGGTGTGGGATCTGTATAAAGGGATGAGATAAAGGCTTGTTAGGTTTCACAAGAAAAAGTCAAGTGTGCACAGAATCAGAGATACTGGACACTGAGGAAAGTTTGTTTACTCATCTCCATGGAAACCTCAAGATTCTCTCAGGTACTGATTGGCTGAGAGGGAGATTGATGTCATGCAACAGGTGAAAACCTGTAAGAGACTCTGGAGCCAGTTAAAAAAAAAAAACCTGTAAGAGATTCAGGAGCCAGTTATTAAAAAGTCCAAGTGGACAACCTGCTTGAGAGAAAGACTGATCCACAGAACTCAGAGATGAAATTTCCTGTGTTAGTTTAGGAAAAATGTCACATATTTCTTTCAAGTGATCATTAAAAAGTCATGTATCTTTGACCTGAGTTTTACCTTATCACAGATTCCATTAGTATTTGATAATGCATACATATTTCCTCAGTCAGTGAATTACTGTGAAAATGTTCTCTGAACAAGGCAATTCTTTGAACAAAATACATTTAATTGGGACCTTGCTTATATTTTTAAAGAGACCATCCACAATTTCACGTTAGCAAGGAATCATCTTATTGTATTACTTCAGCATAACTAATAGCTTTTCATAATGAACTACAAGCTACAGGCAGAGAGAGGGTGACAGACAGAGACAGAGAGAGAAAGAGGTATAGAAACAGATTCAGGAATAGAGAAACCAAGACCAAAAGAAAAAGACATAAAATGACAGAGACCCAGAGAGAGAGAGACTCCTTTCTGTCTGGTCACTTTCATTGGCATATAAACCTCAAAGGAAACCCTCCTATGTTATAATTCTAATAAAAATTATATTATCTAACAAAGCCATAAATCCTAACCCTTGCCAGACATTTCCTCACTGGGGACTCAGCATGTAAATAGATGAGATTCAAGGGAACATTGCAATTCACATCACCAAGAAGTAGAAGATGGAAGGACTTCTATGTTAAATGAATGTAAATTGATAGTTTGTCATTCAATACAATGATTGAAGTCCCAGCAACTTCCAAGTTCCAAAGAACACTGATGATCTCCTTTCAGGAAAATGTGGAATATTTCCATAATGGAGTAATGTTTTTGCTAATAAAATGACATCATAATATTTTCAGGAAAATTGATGAATCCAGGAAAAATCATCCTGGGTGATGTAAATTAATGTAGAAAGAGAAATATGTTATGTGTTCACTGTTTAGGAGGTCTCCTAATAATGCAGGATAAAATTCCAACAGGCCAACTCTAATGAACAAACCAGTCTTTTACTAGGGGGATTGGGTGGTATTGAATTGAGTTGTTGCCCCAGGGTATTCTATGGAAATTTTCAAGCCACCCAGGATGTTGTCATTAAAATATGCTGCTCTCTGCCTTGAAATGATAGATCAGAGCCACGTTCTTGTATCCACAGAGATGCTTCAAATGCTTCAGATGCTTCGGCATCAAATGGGATTGCATACAGAGACCCACACTCTGATATTATTCTGAGAGACACTTTAAAACACCCAGCACTGAATGGGATTTTCCTATAAAATTCTGCCTTCCTTCAGAGCTCTGGGAAGCCTGCAAGAGAGGAGGCAGCAAGAGTGTCATAAGTAGAGGCCATTGCAGACACAAGAACAATGTCCTGTGAATCAGGCCAAAAAGGAAGATGATAAAGCTAGACTTGATGAGACCTGATAAGCTAGGGTCAGATAGAAGGGCAAGGAAGACCTCACCTATCAGGGAACTATAGAAAGGTTCTAGGGGTAGAAGAAGGAGGGTAGGTGAGTTGGAAGGAAAAGAGGTATGGGGAACAAAGTTGATACAATGTGAACAAATCATAATAAATAAATACATACAAAAAACTGCGATCAAGGGGATGCAATATAGAGCTCTTCAGGAATAATGTCTTCTTCTTGGGGGTGGTCCCAGGGTGTGGCAAGGATGAACTCAGGTTTTTTTAAGGGACCTTGCACTGAGACTCTGATCATGTTCCAATGAGTAGATGAAAAACATATACTCGAATTGAGGTATTTTAAAGAAAAAAAAATTACTGCTACAGGGGAAGGAATTTGAGCTGGGAGCAATAGAAATGTATAATATATGAAATTCCCACAAAATCAATAAAATTAATAAATTAACAATTTTTGTAATGACTTTTAACATGGAGAAAATACTCCTCTCAAGTAGTGCAGAGTTGACTTTGTAAGGCATGCTTTCTAGGAACTCATTAGGTAACAGAGAATCCTACCCATGAACTAGTGTTACCCAGCAATCTCATTCCTCATTAGCTCAGGAGGCACCTCGGATCAAGCGGTCCTGACACTCACACTATGTTTAGAGGGTTTGTCTGGAGGACCACTATAGGAAACACTGCTGCTCTTGTGTCCTACACATATAAAATAGACACCTTTCTCTGTCCTGAAGGCCCAGTTTTAACTTTAAACCCCTGGAACAGGAGGGTTCCTCACTGAATACAGAGTAGGACAGAGCTGAAAATCCTGCAAGGTCAGCCAAGGAAACGGTGCTCATAAAGGTTTGGCTACAATACTGTGGAACATCACAAGCTATCAAGGAGTTTATTGCTCCTTAGTTCTCCTTTTATATACACTGGTCTTTTTCTGTTTCACCTAACAATTCCCAGGAATTTTCTGGTTTGCTTCCTTTTTCCTGCTCTTTAAGACTCAATATGCCAGGGAACACTAGGCCCTGTGAGCCTATTATATCAATAAGAATGCGAAGGTACATTTAGTGAGTATACCAGTAACTGCTCAGTTCAAAGTCAAAACCAAGGATGTTTCAGATCCAAGACCACAATAGTAACCAACTTGTCATTTGGTACATTCCCCTTAATCCCAGATCATTTTAAAGCTTCCCTACTTAGGAAGCAGTCCAATTAAATAAACATTTAATTTTTATTTCCTACCTGACATTGTCACAGAGGTAAACAGGAGTAAAGGTGTAGGATCTGGATAAAAGGATGAGATAAAGGCTTTTTGAATCTCACAAGAAAAGTCAAGTGTGCACAGGATCAGATATACTGGGCAGTGAGGAAAGTTTCTTTACTCATGTCCATGGAAACCTCAAGATTCTCTCAAGTGATGATTGGCTGAGAGGGACAATTATGTCAGGAAACAGGTGAAAGCCAGTAAGAGTTTCAGGCAATTATTAAAAGGGCCAAGTGTACAGCCTGCATGAGAGAAAGGCTGAGCAGACAGATAGAGACATAGAGAGAAAGATCTATAGAGACAGAATCAGAAACAGAAAGACCAAGACCAACAGAAACAAAGATATAAAGTGACAGAGATCAAGAGACACAGAATCCAATCTGTTTGCTCACTTTCATTAGCATATAACCTATATATGCTAACTTTCATTAGCATATCACTTCATAACCTCAGAGCACACCCTTCTATAATAAAACTCCAATAGAGATTATATTATCTAACAAGATCATACCTCCTAACACTTCTCAGACTTTTCCTCATAGGGGATTAAACATGTGAATAGATGAGCTTCAAGGGGACATTGCAATTCAAATCATCAGGAAGTGGAAGAATATGGAGGGACTTCTAAGCTAAAAGAACATTGTTTGTCATTCAATACAACGTTTAATGTCCCATCAAATTCCAAGGATGAAAGAACAGGACTGACAATCTCCTTTGTGGAAAATGTGGAATATTTTTACACATGACAATGGTGTTATTTCATCACAATTCTATTATCACTTTACAATGATATTATGAAAATACAATGCTATTTTGACATCACAAAGATATGATCTCACAATGCTTTTATGACATCACAATCTTATTATGAAATCACAATGGTGTTGACATCACAATGGTATGATGACATCACAATGCTATGATGACTTCACAATGCTTTTATGTTATCAGAATGGTATCATGATATCAAACTTCATCAAGACATCCCAATGCCATGATGACATTACAAGGGTATTATGACATCTCAATCACATTATTACATCAATATGCTATTATGAAATCACAATGGGAATATGAGGTCAATATGCTATTATGACATAATAATGCTATTATGACATTACAATACTAATACAACATGCTTGTGTTATGATATCAGAATGCTATGATGACATCACAGTGCAATTACATATCACAATGGTCTTAGTCTTCACAGTGCTTTTATAACATTACAATGCTTTTTGGCATCACAATTCTATTATTACATCACAATGTTATGATGACTTCACAACCAGATGACTTCACAATGGTATTTGGACATCACATTTGTATTAGGACATCGCAGTGTTATGATGACATAACAAAGCTATTATCATATCAAAAGGGTATTAGGATATCACAATGCTAATATGTCCTCGAAATGATATTCTGACATCACAATGGTATTATAACATCACAATGCTATTATGATTTCAAAAAGCTACCATAACATCACAGTGCTATTATGACATTACCATATGACATCACTATAGTATTATGAAATCACTATGTTGTTATGACATCAAATTGCTATGATGACATCACTATGCTATTATGATATCACAATGGCATTATGATATCAAAATTCATCATGATATCCCAATGGTATTATGACTGCTCAATGCTATTAGTGCATGATTATAGTATGACATCACAATGGATTTTGATCACAATGGTATTATGACATCACAATGGTATGATGACATCCCAATGGCATCATGGCATCACATTTCATCATCACATCCAATGCTATTATGACCAGATAATGTTATTATCTCATCACAAATTATTATCTTATCACAATGCGATTATGATATCAAAATTCTCTTATGATATTAAAAAGCTATTATGACATCAGAAAGTTATTACGATATCACAACGCTAATATGACATCACAATATTATCATGACATCACAATGGTTTTATGACATGATTATCGTATGATATGACAATGAAATTTTGATATCAAAATGCTATGACTTCTCAACTGTGTGACTTTACAAGATATTAGGACAACACAATGGTATGATAACATCACAGTGTCATTGTGACTACACAAATATATTATGATATCACAATGCTATTATGACATGGCAATGGTATAACACCTCAATGTTATTATGACTATACAATGGTGTTATGACAACAAAATGGTACTATGACATCACAATGCTATTATGCTATTATGACATCACAACCCATTGTAACTTTAATAGGTTATTAATGACATCAACAATTGTATTATGACATCACAATGCTACTATGACATCACAATGAATTTATGAGACCAATATGCTATTATTACATAGCAATGCTGTTATGATATCTTCAATGCTATTACAACATTAAAATGATATAAAATAACAATGCTATTATGGTATCAGTGTGAGGTGAACAAGGAACAGGCCAATCTGTTCGTGTTAGAGTCAGTCCCTGTTCCCATTACTATGGAAACCACTTGAACACTAAACTTCCATGGGCTATAGTTGTCCAGGGGTTCTATGTTATCGCCAAGCATGGTACTTGCTTAGAGTATGAGTCTCAGGAAAGACTCCTATACTCAGATATTATGGTTCTTTTGCTCTCATTTTGGAGCTCCTTTTCTCTCCCGATCTTACTATTTCCCACTATTTTTATTAGATTCCAAGCACTGTGTCCAACAGTTGGCCATAAGTCTCAGCATCTGCTGGGCAGAGCCTTTCAGAGGCTTTCTGTGGCAGGCTCCTAACTTGTTTCCTGTTGTTTTTTTTTTTTTTTCTTCTTCTGATGTCCATTGTCTTTGCCATTCAGGATAGGGATTTCGTCATTTAACCAGAGTCCTCCCTCTTTAGGTGTACAGATTTTAGTACGTTTATCCTATATTATATGTCTATATGAATGAGTATATACTGTTTGTGTCTTTCTGCTTCTGGAATAGCTCAATCAGATGATCTTTTCCAGTTCCCACCATTTACATGCAAATTTAATAATTACTTTGCTTTTTTTATTACAGTTTTCACATTTACCTGCAAATTTCCTGAGGTTCATCTTTTTTTATTGCTGAGTAATATCCAATTGTGTAGATGTACCAAAATTTCTTTATCTATTATTCAGTTGGGGTAGCATCTGGGTTGTTTCCAGTTCTGGCTAGTACAAATAAAGCTGGTACAAATATCATTAAGCAAATGTCCTTATTGTGTACTTGAGCCTCTTTTGGATATTTGCCTAGGAGTGGTATAGCTGGATCTTGAGGAAGTGCCATTTCTATTCGTATGAGAATGCACCAGATTGATTTTCAGAGTGATTGTACAAGTTTACATTACAACAATCAGTAAAGGAGGGTTCCCCTTTCTCAACAACCTCTCCACCATGTGTTGTCACTTGAGTTTTTCAGCTTGGCCATTATGATGGGAATAGCATTGAATCTCTGGACTATGTTTGGTAAGATGACATTTTCACTATGTTTAGCCTGCCAAGCCATGAGCATGGAGGATCTTTCCATCTTCTGGTAGCTTCTTCTAATTTTTTCTTCATAGTCTTGAATTTGTTTTTTTTTTTTTTTTTTGCATACACATACAAGTCTTTGACTTGCTTGGTTAGGGTTACATCAAGGTACGTTATGTCATTTGTGGCTATTGTAAAGGGTATTGTTTCCAAATTTCTTCCTCAGTCTTTTGTACACAGGAGGGCTACTGATTTTTTTGAACTAATTTTGTATCTGGCCACTTTGCTAAAGGTGTTTATCAGCTGAAGGAGTTCCATGGTAGAGTTTTTGGGTCAGTCAGGTATGCTATCATATCATCTGCCAATAGTGATAATTTGACTTCTTACTTTCCAATTTGTATCCCCTTGATCTCCTTCAATTGTCTTTTTGCTTCCAGAACTATATTGAAGAGATATGGAGAGAGTGAGTAGTCTTGCCTTGTCCCTGATTTCATTAGGATTGCTTTAATTTTCTCTCCGATTAGTTTAAGGTTGGTTATAGGCTTGCTGTATATTTTCTTTACTATGTTTAGATATTTGCCTTGTATTCCTGATGTCTCCAATACTTTAAATATGAATGGAGGTTGGATTTTGTCAAATGTGTTTTCAGCATCTAAGAAATTGAAGGAGAAACAGGAAAATACAGTCAGACAATTTAAGGAAATCAACAAAATGGCTCAAGATCTGAAAATAGAATTAAAAAAATTAAAAAAGACACAAATGGAGGAAATTGTGGAGAGAAAGAACTTAGGGAAGAAAACATGAACTATAGTTTTAAACATAACCAATTCATCTATTTCTTCCATTGTATCTTCCACACCTGTGATTTTACAATGGAAGAAATAGATGTATCCTGCAAAGAAAATAATAATTCTAAAAAATTCCTGACACAGACCATCCAAAAAATTTAAGACTAAATAAAAATACAAAACCTAAGAATAATAGGAATATAGGAAAAAGAAGATTCACTCCTCTAAGGCCCAGAAACTATTTTCAACAAAATCATTGAAAAAAATTTTTCCAACTTAAAGGAGAGTCCAATAAGAATACAAGAGGTCTATAGAACACCCAATATATTAGACCAGAAAAGAAAATCTTATGAAACCACAATAGTTTGACATTAGTATGCTGTGATGACATCATATTGGTATTATTACATCACAGTATTATGATATCACCATGCAATGACGACTTCAAATTTGTAGCATGATATCACTTCACAATGCATTGATGACATCACATTGGTGTTATGACATCCCAATATTATTATTATAATATCACATTGGTGTCATGAGATCCCAAAGCTATTATGTCATCACAAAGATATGACATTACAAAGGTTTTATGATATCATAATGTTATTACGACATAACAATGGTATTATTACACCACATTAATATCATGACATCCCAATGTTTTTATGATTTCATAATGGTCATCACAATGGTATTATGACCTCACATTGTTTTTATGACATCCCAAAGGAATTATGATTTCACCATGGTATTATAACATCACAAAGTTATTATATCACAATGCTATTATGACACTGAAAATTTAATGAATATGAATTAAAGAAAATTGGTATCAGGGCTGGCAATGCAGCTCAGAGGTCAAGAGAACTGGTTCCTCTTACAGATATCCTTCTTCAATTTCTAGCAACCAGAAGATGGCTCACAACCATCTATAATGAGATCTGGTGCCCTCTTTCAGCATACAGGCAGAACACTGTATATATATAATATGTTATATATAATATATTATATATTAATATTATATATTGTATATTATATATTATACATATTAAATATATATTTATGTGTTATATATATTATATAATAAATAAGTAAATAAATTGTTGGTACAAAGTTTTTTTGGAATGTATACAATTTACCCTTGTTCATTCAAATGCTGATTTCTGTCTTCCACTCTCTGGTTTCAATCCAGAAATTGCTCTGCGATGCTTATTCTATGCAACACCTGTCTTAAGTTTGTGTAAACATGCCACCATTTGTTCTCTATATTTTCAAAAAAACAACCAGCTAAAATGCTGAGCAATGGGTGGGACATCCTGGTCCATAGTTCAAGTAAGAGGAAAAAAGCAGGAGAGGAGAGGTGGAAAATCAGGAGGAGATGTCTTGGAAATATGTTGAGAAATGGACCATACCTAAGATATGACTAAAAATACATATAATAAGTGAAATCTCAATGGTAGGAATCTATACAGTCTTGGAGGTTTAGGATGGAATAATTATTGCCAAGCATTGTGCTCTAGGTTGATTAAATAAACCTAGTCTCTGTGTTGTGATTTGGGTATACAGCTAGTTTTGAAATAACTGCTGCTTAACTAAAAGATATTTCAATAGTAAATATCAATAACTATCAACAAATGGAACCCAGTTAATCTAACTGTACAATAAATGGCCACAAACTAATCTAAGTATCCACAGCCTTTAAATCAAACTTTAACATAATTTGTTGGGTGAATTAGCTCGCAGTAAAACTACCCCAATAACCCAAACTTAAAACCTAAAAACTCCTTGGTCAATTACTGTCTCTTTAAGAGAGAGTCTTAAATAGGCCCAGGAGCAAAAGACATCCTATTGTGGACAGACCTGAGGCTTAGCATAACAAAACTGGCCTCTCTTATAGTCTAACAGGAGAATACACAAGCATGGCGTCCTTATACTGTGCCTGGCTCAGCTCAGCTAAACTCAGCAGCCCTGTCTGGAGAGAAAGGAAATGGAGGCACACAGACCTCTAGACAGAGCTTGGCCTAAAACTGAATCTAAAATTAAAAAAACAAAAATGCCATGGCAGAGGGTGTTTTAATCCACTTTGGCTTTGTTTTGGTTGTCATAGTCATGGAATATATTTAAATGGTAGTGGTGCACTTCTCCAAGAAAGTGCAAGGAGGAAATGGGGAAAACAATCAACGACTGCAATACTAAGTTACAGACAACACATATGGCACTCTTCCTAATAAAAATTAGATTAATAATGATTAAAATTAAAATTCAAAACTCTCTGGCTGCAAGATACTTGTAATCTCTTTCTGGTAACGGTCCAGAAATTCACTAAAACATCAACTAAATTCCAAAAAAAAAAAAAAAAAAGAAAAGAAAAAAAAAACAACTGGGCTTTGCTTGTTACAGTGTAACAACTGACCGAAAACTTAAAATTTTCTTGTCTCTGTTTTATTTGCATTTAAAGGCTTTGAGTTACAATTCTATTGATTTGAGAAAAAATCTTTGAACAAGTTGACAAAGGCTCATGCCTTTAATTCCAACACAAAGTAAAAAGAAACAGGAAGATCTGTGAGTCCCTGAGCAGTCTAAAAATTTACATAATAAAGCCAGAATGGCAATTTCTGCTGTTTAGACACTTGCACAGATTGTTCAAGATTCAAAATCACAAAATTTTCTTTAAGGTTACCATGTAAGTTCTTTTTTCTTAATGATAGATGGTATGTCCTTACTGTTTTAAAGATTAAATTCACATTCATTTTAGGTTTATATGAGGAGAGATGATGTCACAATGCTCTAAAAAGTCCAGCCAATCTCAGAAAGTGGGACTTCCATAGAAGAACTGGTGCCACAGGCCATTTTGTCTTAAGAGATATGTTCTGTTGATCAATGTGAGGACCTAAAATTAGGCTGGGAGACAAACATGGACACTGCATACCTCCATGTAAAAAAAAAAAACAACAACAACAACAAACTTTTAAATAGTGACTAAATTTATATGTCACACTGCTCTGGAAGCTGACATATCCTTTCAACATGAAATATTTTCACAAGGGATAGATACTGCTCATGCCTACTGCAAGACAGACACCTGAGGCTTACAGCTGACAAAGTACACACCAGCCTAGTTAAGTACTAAAAACTCAAAAAATTTTATGTTTAAAAGGCAAAACTTCCATCCATATCAAAAAGGCCAAAACAAAATAAAGACAAAACAAATGTCAAAACCCAGATACAGGATGCCTACCCGAAATCTAAACCTAACCTCTAACCCTAACCCTAACCCTAACCCTAACTCTAACCCTATGTAGGCTATGCTGCCATCACAATGGTATAATTGCTTCAAAATGATATTATGACGTCACAATAGAATTTTGACATCAGAATGGCATTATACCTTCAAAACACTTTATGATATCACTATGGCATTTTGACATCACAATGACAGTATGACATCACAATGGAATTATGACATCACAATTGTATGATGGCATCACAATATTGTCGTGACATCCCAAAGCTATTATGATATAGCAATGTTATTATAACACCAATATGCTATTATGACATGTTGTTGTATGACATCAAAATGGAATTTTGACATCACAAAGCAATTATGACAACTCAATGCTATTATGACATTACAATGGCATCATAAAATCAAAATGCTATTATGACATCAAAATAGCATTTTTTTACTTCACAATGATATTAGGATGTCATAATTCTACTATGACATCACAATTGTAATATGACATCATGACTTTATTATGACATATCAAAGGTTTTATGTCATCACATTTGTGTCATGACATCTCAGTGCTGTTACAACATCAACAGGGTATTATGACACCTCATTTATATTGACATCACTCTGGTATTATAACATTACAACTTTATTATGAAAGCTAAATGGTGTCATGATATCTTATTTCTTTTATTGCATCACAATGGAATTATTAATAACAACAGTGTCATGATATCTCAATGAAATTTTGACATCACAAATCTATATTGAAATTATTGCGGTATGAAATCAAAATGGAATTTTGAAATCACAATGCTATTATAATCTAAAAATGCTATTATGGGAGGGACAAGATGGCTGTGCCAGGAGAACAGGGCATCTGAGGAGCTGGAAAGCATTTCCTGTACAGTGACCAAGAGACTGAACCCTGGGCCCTAAAACAACAGTGATCATGTTTTTCAGGTGAGAGGAAACCCCCATGGAGTGGGAATCAGTCTCGACCACTCTCAGGTTCCCCAGCCAGAACCTGGAAGAGATCCCAGGTCGCTCAGGCACTAGGTCCCTAGACCAGACCCACACGCCTACGTGTCCTGATCAGCTTCCCAGGCCGGTGGGCACAAAAAACACCAGAGACTGGGAGTCCCTGTCATGAAAGAATCCACAGTGAAGGAAGGAAACTGTACTGTCTTAAATCACCCAGTCCTTCCCTGGAAAAAGTCTTGCAGACCAGCAGGGCCAAGCCTCCATCACTGAGCTGTGATCCAGAAACAGGCACAAACAGTTGTTGCATGCCAGATGTCTAACTGTGTCACAGCAGCTGATCATTTAAAGCAAGAAACCCAGAAACAGTGCAGCTGTCTTCAGGACTTCCCTGGGTGAGAGGAGAACCTTCTCGACTAACAAAGACCACAGTTAACACTCAGGTCTCTATCCCTGAGGTGAGCAGCAGCAACTCCTGAAAAAATGCCAGCCATCCAGGGACTATACCCAAAAGGGTGAGAAGACTTCCTTCAAGAAAAACCAGCTTTCTGCCACAGGGATTCTCTCCTCCACAGGATAGCCAGAAACCACCAGAATATAACCCCAAACACCTAAGATAGCCCAATGGGTAGAGGCCAGCATAAAAGCTCAAGCAACAAAGACAGAGCAATATGGCATCTCCAGAACCCAGTTACCCAAGGGCAAGTAGCCCTGGACACCCCACCATAACTGAAATCCAAGAAGATGACCTAAAAACTATGCTTATGAAGATGATAACAGAGGAAACAAATAAGATTCATAAAGACATAGAGGAAGACAAACTCAAACAGAATATTGCCATCTGTAAAGACATAGAGGAAGTTGTAGCCAAACAGTTTGTGGCTTTTAGAAAGGAAATGCTTAAAGCACTGAATGAAATAAAAGAAACAGAGGTTGGTTCAGACAAACAGCTGAAAGAAGTGATGGAAAAACAGGAAAATACAGTCACACAGGTGAAGGAAATCAACAAAAGGGCTCAAGATCTGAAGATAGAATTGGAAAAATTAAAGAAAACACAAATGGAGGAAATTGCAGAGAGAAAGAACTTAGGGAAGAAAACAGGAACTACAGAGGTTAGCATAACCAAGAGACTACAAGAGATGGAAGAAAGAAATCTCAGGTGTGGAAGATACAATGGAAGGAATCAATGTATCTGTCAAAGAAAATGTTAAATCCAAAAAATTCTTGACACAGACCATCCAAGAAATACAAGACAATATGAAAAAACAAAACCTGAGAATACTAGGTATAGAGGAAAAAGAAGACTCCCTTCTCCAAGGCCCAGAAAATATTTTTAACAAAATCATTGAAGAAAATTTCCCCAAGATAAAGGAGAGGCCAATAGGAATACATGAGGCCTACAGAACACCCAACAAATCTGACCAGAAAAGAAAGTCCTGTCACCACATAATAATCAAAACAGTAAGTATACAGAACAAAGAAAAAATATTTAAAAGCTGCAAGGGATAAAGGCCAAAGAATATATAATAGCAAACCCATTAGAATCACACCTGACTTTTCAACAGAGAATATGAAAGCCAGAAGGGCCTGGACGGATATCATGCAGACCCTAACAGAACACAGATATTAGCTCAGGCTACTATACCCTGCAAAACTCTCAGTCCTCATAGATGAAGAAAACAAGATATTCAAGGAAAAAACAAATTTCAACAATACCTATACACACATCCAGCATTACAGAAGATACTAGAAGGGAAAATAAACCCAAGAAAATTACTTTTTTTCAAGAAAACACAGGAAATAAATAACACCATCAAGGTGTGGTTTTCAAAGAGCAGGACAATCAGTTCATGTAAGATGCAGTTCCTACCATTACTATGGAACCCACTTGTACACTGAATTGCCATGAGCTCCATCTGTGCAAAGGTTCTAGTTTACCTCCATGCATGGTACTTGCTTAGAGTCTCAGGAAAAGTCTTGTCCTAAGATATATTGTTTCTGTTGCTCTCCTGGTGGAGCTCCTGTCCTCTCCTGGTCTTACTATTTTCCACTTCTTTCATTAGATTCCATGCATTCTGCCCAACAGTTAGCCAAAATTCTCAGCGTCTGCTTATAATCTGCACGACAAAGGCTTTCACAGGTCCTCTGTGGCAGGCTCCTAACTTATTCCCTGATTTCTCCCTCTGCTGTCCTTTGCTTTACAGAAGTGTTTCAGTTTCATGAAGTCTGTTTTACTGATTTTTGCTCTTAGAGCATGTGCTGTTGATGTTCTCTTCAGAAAGTTGTCTCCTGTGCCAATGAGTTCCAGGATCTTCCCCACTTTTTCTTCTAACTGATTTGATGTGTCTGGTTTTATGTTGAGGTCTTTGGTCCATTTGGACTTTAGTTTTTTTCCAAGCTGATAAGTATGGATCTATTTGCATTTTTCTATATGCAGACATCGAGTTAGACCAGCACCATTTGTTGGACATGCTATTGCTTTTCCATTGTATGGCTTTGGCATCTTTGTGAAAACAAAGATGTCCATAAGTGTGTGGGTTGATTTCTGGGTCTTCTATTTGGTTCCATTGATCCACCATTCTGTTTCTATTCCAGTACCGTGTAGTTTTTATTACTGTTGCTCTATAATACAGCTTGAAATTAGGAATGGAGATACCCCCAGAAGATCTTTTATTGTAGAAGATTGTTTTAGCAATTCTGGTTTTCTGGTTTTTCCATATGAATTTGAGAATTTTTCTTTCAAGATGTGTAAAGAATTGTGTTGATAATTTCATGGGAATTGCATTGAATCTCTAGATTGCTTTTGATCAGATGCATATTTTTACAATGTTAATCCTGCCAAGCCGTGAGCATGGGAGATCTTTCAATCTTCTGATCTCTTCTTCTAATTCTTTCTTCAGAGACTTGAAATTTTTATAATACAAGTATTTGACATTTTGGTTGGGGTCATAGCAAGGTACTTTATGTCTTTGAGCAAAAACAAGTTCACATCAAAGATGTCATCCACTATGATTAAGTAAGTTTCATCCCAGGTATGAAGATGTGGTTCAATATACAGAAATCCATCAATGCAATCCACCATAAGAAAAAAATGAAAAAAAAAAAAAAACACATGGTAATAAACTTAGGTGCTAAAAAGCATTTGAAAAAATCCAACCTCTATTCATGTTTAAAGTATTGGAGAGATCAGTAATACAAGGCAAATATCTAAATATAGTAAAGGCATTATAGAGCAAAGTATAGACAATATCACACTAAATGGAGAGAAATTTAGAGCAATCCCACTGAAATCAGGCATAAGGCAAGGCTGGCCACTCCACTTCTCTGCAACATAGTTCTAGAAGTCCTTGCTAGAGCAATAAGAAAATTAAAGGAGATCAAAGGATACAAATCAGAAAGGAAGAAGTCAAAGTATCATTTTTTGCAGATGATATGAAAGTATACCTGAGTGACCCCAACAATTCCACCAATGTATTCCTACAGATGATAAACACCTTCAGCAAAGTGGTACAAAATTGACCTAAAAAAAAAATCAGTAGCCCTACTGTATAAAAAGACCAAAAGGCTAAGAAAGAAATTGGGGAAATAAAAGGAATTACATTATCTAACAAGGCTATACCTCCTAACCCTAACCAGACCATTTCCTCATTCGGGACTCCACATGTAAATATAAATGTGGTGAGGAGACATTGCAATTCAAATCACCGGGAGGTAGAAAAAGGTGAAGAGAATTCTAGGCTAGAATAATATTGTTATCCTGAATGTTTGTCATTCAATACAATGAGTAAAATCCCAGCATCTTCCAAAGATTAAAGAACAGGACTGACAATCTCCTTTGGGGAAAACGTGGAATATTTCCATGATGGAATATACTTCAGCTAAGAAAATGAAAAGATATTTTCAAGAAAATGGATGGAAGCAGGAAAATTCATCCTGGGTGAAGTAACTCTAATGCAGAATGACAAATATGGTATGTATTCACTTATTAAAGGTCTCCTGACAGTGGAAAATGAAGTTCCAACCAGCCTTCCGCTAGGGTGATTGGATGGCAGTTAATGGAGTGGTTGGGTCAAGGCATCCAATGGAAATTGTCAAACAATGCAGGCAGTTGTTATTAAAATATGTTGCTCTCTGCCCTCAACTGATAGATCAGTGCCATGTTCTTGCATCCACAAAGATGATTCCTTCTGCTTCAAAATGGGATTGACTATAGACAAGCACAGTCTGTTATTATGCAGTGAGAGACCTTCAAACACAAAGCTGTAAATGGGATTTCCCTATGAAATTCTGGCTCTTCTCAGAGCTCTGTGAACCCTGCAGGAGAGTAAGCAGGAAGAGTGTCATAAGAAGTGGGAATTGAGTACACAAGGAGAACAATGTCCTGAGAATCAGTCTGCAGAGGAAGCTATTGTTGTCAGCATTAATGAGACCTGATTAGCTAGGTTCAAATAGAAGGGTGAGGAGGACCTTCTCTATCAGGGTACTAGAAATCGAATAGGGATAGAGGAAGTAGGGTGTGTGGGACTGGAAGGAGAAGAGGGAGGGGGCAGCATTAGAGATACAACATGACCAAATAATAAATAATAATAAATAAATATTTAAGAAAATCTGTGAACAAGGTGATAAAGTATAGAGCTCTTGAGGACTGATGGCTTCTTTGGGGGGATGGTGCCATTGTGTGGCAATGATTAACTCAGTTTTGTTTAAGGGACTTGGCACTGAGACTCTGATCATATTCCAATGAGTATATGAACAACACTTACTTCAATTCAGGCATTTTTTTAATTTTAATTTAATTTTATTTTCAGTTACACTTTATTTACTTTGTACCCTGCCTCTAGTTCCCTCCATCCCTCCCAGCTTCCCTCCCAATCTTTTCTTTCCTCCCTTTACTCCATGCATTCCCCTCCCAAATGAACTGGTAGAGGAGGGTTTCTTTTTCTTCTATCTGATGCTAGTATGTTAGGTCTCAACAGTAGTGTCTTCCTCTGTGGCCTGGAAAGAGTGCTTCCTCATCAGGGGAAGGTGATCAAAGATCAGGAAAATCAGTTCATGTCAGAAGCAGTCCTTGTTCCCATTACTATAGAACCCAGTTAGACACTGAACTTCCATGGGCTACTTCTGTGCAGGAGTTCTAGGTTATCTCTAAGCATGGTACTTGGTTGGAGTATGAGTCTCAGGAAAGACCACTGTGCTCAAATTTGTTGGTTCTGTTGCTTCTTGTGGAGCTCCTGTCCTCTCCAGATCTTATTATTTCCTGCACTCTGCCCCAAATTTGGCCATAAGTATTAGCATCTGTTTTGATAGTCTGCAGGACAGAGCCTTTCAGAGGTCCTATGTGGGAGCCTCCTAACTTGTTTCCTGTTTTCTGCTTCTTGTGATGTCCATTCTCTTTGCTTTTTAGGATGGGGATTGAGCATTTTATGCAGAATCCTTCCTCTAGATTAGTTTCTTTAGGTATACCGATTTTAGTAAGTTTATCCAATATTATATGTCTACATGAGTGAGTATATACCCTGTATGTCTTTCTGCTTCTGAGATAGGTCACTCAGGATGATCCTTTCCAGTTCTCGCCATTTACCTGCAAATTTCATGATGTCCTTGTTTTTTTTATTGTTGAGTAATATTCCATTGTGTAGATGTACCACAATTTCTGTATCCATTCTTCAGTTGAGGGAGAGTTGAGTTGTGTTGTTTCCAGGTACTGGTGATTACAAATAAAACTGCTCAAATATGGTTTAACAAATGTCATTATTGTGTACTTGAGCCTCTTTTGAGCCTAGGAATGGTATGGTTGGATCTTGCGGAAGCACTATTCCTAGTTGTATGAGAATGCGCCAGATTGAATTCCAGAGTGACTATACAAGTTTACAATCCCACCACCAATGGAGGAGGGTTCCCCTTTATCTAAAACCTCTCCAGAATGTGTTGTCGCTTGAGATTTTAATCTCCGCCATTCTTATGGGTGTAAGGTGAAATCTCAGGTTCCATTTTGATTTGTATTTCCCTGATGGCTAGTGACATTAAGCATTTCTTTAACTGTTTCTCTGTCATTCAATATTCGTCTATTGAGAACTCTCTGTCAATTTTTTGAAGAAAGAATTAGAAGAAGATATCAGAAAATGAAAAGATCTCCCATGCTAATGGCTTGACAGGATTAACATTGTAAAAATGTCCATCTTACCAACAGCAATCTACAGATTCATTGCAATTCGCATCAACTTACCAACACAATTCTTTACAGACCTTGAAAGAAAAAAAATCTCAACTTCATATGGAATTACAAGAAACCCAGAATTGCTAAAACAATCCTCTATAATAAAAGATCTCCTGGAGGTATCTCTATCCCAATCTCAAGTTGTACTGTAGAGCAATAGAAATAAAAACTGCATGTTACTGGCATAAAAACAGAATTTTGGCAGAATTTTGGTTCAATGGAACCAAATAGAAGACCCAGAAATAACCCACACACTTATGGACACCTGATTTTGACAAAGATGCCAAAGCCATACTCTTTAACAAATGGTGCTGTTCTAACTGATGGTCTACATGTAGAAAAATGCAAATTGATCTATACACTCACCCTGCACAAAACTAAACTCCAATTATTGTATTAAAAAAAAAAAGAATTTTAGTGGGACATATAAGTAGAAATTTAAACCTGGGAGCAATGGAAAAAGAGCATAATATAAGTAATATTAAATTCCAAAATGAGCAATAATCAATAAAAATCATATGTTGACACCTTTTACAATGACTTTTATCATGTAGACAAGATGCCTCTAAAGGGGAGCAGATTTTGACTTTGTAAGGCATGCTTTCCAGGAACTCATTATGTAGCAGAGAATACTAGCCATGAACTAGTGGTTACCCAGCTACCTCACATCCCATGAGCTCAGGTGGTACCTCTGAACAAGCAGACCTATCACTAACACTACATTTAGAGGATATGTCTGGAGGCCCACAGCAGGTAACACAGCTGCTTTTGTATTATTACCATATAACTATGACGCATTTCTCTGTCCTCAAGGCCCAGTTTTAACTGTAAACCCCACGACAATGAAACTTGCTCACTGATCACCATTGAGGATACAGCCACCCAACCAACCAGGTCAGCCAAGGCAACCCTGCTCATAGAGGTTGCCAACACTACTGTGGAATAGCACCAGCTGTCATTTAATATTTTGCCATTTAATTTTCATTTTACAGGTATCTATTTTTCTATGTTTCAGCCAACCCAGTCCAGGGAATTATCTGGTTACCTTCTCTTTTCCCTGCTCTTTAAGAATCAGTACCTTAGGGAACCCTAGAACCTGCCAGACTATTATATCAATAATAATGGAAAGGTCCATTTAGTGAGTACAAGAGTAACTACATAGTTCAAAGACACAAACTAGGAAATTTCAGTTCCAGCCACACAGTAGGAGACCACCTTGTCATTTGGTACATTCTCCTTAATGCCACATCTCTTTGAAGCTTCCCTACTTAGGAAGCTGTCCAATTAAATGAAATAAGATTAAAGTTACATTTCCTACCTGACATTGTCACAGAGATAAACAGGAGTAAAGGTGTTGGATCTGGATAAAGTGATAAGATAAATGCTTGTTGGGTTTCACGAAGAAAAGTCACATGTGCACAGAATCAGAGATACTAGACACTAAGGAGAGTTTGGTTTCCTGTGTCCATGGAAACCTCAAGGTTCTCTCAGATGCTCAATGGCTGAGAGGGAGAATGATGCCATTCAAAAGGTGAAAGCCAGTAAGAGTTTCTGGAGCCAGTTATTAAGAGAGCCAAGTGGACAGCCTGCTTGAAAGAAAGGCTGAGCAGCCCTACATGCCACAATCTGGGCAGCTGAACACACACAACCCAGAGATAACAATTTCTATGTCCACATTTTTTAGTTCACTAAAAGTGTCACATATTTCTTTCAAGTGATCATTGATAAAGTCACATGTCCTTGACATGTAAGTTTTTCATCATCACCAATTCAATTATTTGTTAAATTCACAGTTATAACCTTAGGAGAGTGCCTTACTTGCTGTGAAAACACTCCTTGACAAAGACAAGTCATTGAACAAAAATCAGTTAATCAGGATGTTGATTATATTTTTACAGAGACCATCCAGGATGCCATGTCAGCAAACGATCATCTTGTTGTAGGCCTTCAGCAGAACTGAGGGTTTTTCATACTGAATCACACTGGGCAGGTGGAGAGAGGGAGACAGCCAGAGACACAGTGAGAAAGAGCTTAAGAGGAAGATTCAGAAATAGAGAAACTCCAACTGACAGAAAAAAAAAGATAGAAAGTGACAGAGACTAAAGACAGAGACTGCATTCTGTCTAGTCACTTTCATTGGCATATTGTCATCAAAGCACACCTCCTATAATATAACTCAAAAGGGATTATATTTTTTAATCTTTTTTTATTTTAATTTTCATTAATTACTCTTTATACACATTGTATCCCCCATAAAATCCCCTCCTCCCTCCCATTCTCATTTTCTCTCTGCCTTCTCCATGCATGTCCTTCCCCAAGTCCACTCAAAAGTGAGATCTTCTCCTTCCTTCTGATGCTAGTCTACCAGTTCTCATCATGAGTGGCTATATTGTCTTCCTCTGTGGCCTGGTAAGGCTGCTCCCTTATAACAGTGAGGTGAACAAAGAGCAGGACAATCAGTTCATGTCACAGTCTGTCCCTGTTCCCATGACAATGGAAGCCCCATGGACACTGAACTTCTATGGGCTACATCTGTGCATGGGTTCTAGGTAATAGCCATGCATGGTACTTTCTTAAGAATATGACTCTCAGAAAAGACCCCTGTGCTCAGATTTTTGTGGTTCTGTTGATCACCTTCTGGAGGTTCTGTCCTCTCCAGGTCTTACTATTTCACACTTCTTTCATTAGATTTCATGTGCTTGGCCCAAGAGTTGGCCATAAGTCTCTGTATCTGCTTTGATAGGCATCACGGCAGAGCCTTTCAGAAGTCCTCTGAGGCATGCTCTTAACTTATTCCCTCCTTTCTCCGCCTTCTGATGTCCATCCTGTTTGTCTTTTGGGATGGAGATTAAGCATTTTAGCAGAGTCCTCCTGCTAGATTAGTTTATGTAGGTGTACAGATTTTAGTAGGTTTATCTTATATGTCTGTTAATGAGTATATACTGGGTTATGTCTTTCTGCCTCTGGGATAGCTCACTTAATACGATCTTTTCCAGTTCCCCACATTTGCCTGAAAATTTCATGATTTCCTTGTTTTTTTTATTGCTGAGTAGTATTCCATTTTGTAGATTTACCACAATTTCTGTATCCATTTTTCAGTTGGGGTAGGGGAGTCCGATTTTTTTCCAGGTTCTGGCTAATACAAAAAAACTACTAAAAACATGGTTGTGCAAATGTCCTTATTGTGTACTTGAGCCTCTTTTGGATATATGCCTAGAGGCAGATAGCTGAATCTTGAGGAAGCACTATTTCTAGTTTTCTGAGCAAGCACCAGATTGATTTTCAGAGTAGTTGTACAAGTTTACATTCCCACCAGCAGTGGAGTATGGTTTCCCTTTGTTCACAGTCTCTCCAGCATGTGTTGTCACTTGAGTTTTTGATCTTGGTCATTCTCATGGGTGTAAGGTGAAATCTCAGGGTTGTTTTGATTTGGCTAGTGAGGTTGAGCATTTCTTTAAGTGTTTCTCTGCCATTCGGTATTCCTCTACAGAGAATTCTCTGTTTAGCTCTGTTCCCCAATTTTTAAGTGGATTACTTGTTTTGCTGCCTTCCAGCTTCTTTAGTTCTTTATGTATACTGGATATGAGTCCTCTGTCAGATAAAGGGTTGGTGAAGATTCTTTCCCAATCTGTAGGCAGTCACTTTGTTTTGGTGATGGTCTCCTTTGCTTTGCAGAAGCTTTTCAGTTTCATGAGGTCCCATTTATTGATTGCTGCTCTTAGAGCCTGTGCTGTTGGTGTTCTGTTCAGGAAGTTTTCTCCTGTACCAATGAGTTCTAGGGTATTCCCCACTTTTTTTTCTAGCCGATTTAATGTGTCTGGTTTTATGTTGAGGTCTTTGATCCACTTGGACTTCAGTTTTGTGCAGGGTGAAAAGGATGGATCTATTTTCATTTTTCTACATGTAGACATCCAGTTGGACCAGCACCATTTGTTGAAGATGCTATCTTTTTTCCATTGTATGGTTTTGGAGCCTTTGTCAAAGATCAGGTGTCTATAGTTGTGTGGGTTTATTTCTGGGTCCTCTGTTTGGTTCCATTGATCCACTATTCTATTATTATGCCAGTACCATGCAGTTTTTAAAACTGTTGCTCTATAGTACAACTTAAGATCAGGGATGGAGATACCTCCAGAAGATCTTTTATTGTAGAGGATTGTTTTAGCAATTCTGGGTTTCTTGTTATTCCATATGAAGTTGAGAATTTTTCTTTCCAGGTCTGTAAAGAATTGTGTTGGTAATTTCATGGGAATTGCATTGAATATGTAGATTGCTTTTGGTAAAATGGCCATTTTTACTATGTTAATCCTGCCAAGCCATGAACATGGGAGATCTTTCCATCTTCTCATATCTTCTTCTAATTCTTTCTTCAGAGACTTGAATTTTTTTTTTTTTGTTTTGTTTTCATATTTTTCATACAAGTCTTTGACTTTCTTGGTTAGGGTTACTCGGAGGTACCTTATGTCATTTGTGGCTACTGTGAAGGGTTTTGTTTCCCTAATTTCTTTCTCAGCCCTCTTGTCTTTTGTATATAGGAGGGCTACTGATTTTTTTGAGTTAATTTTGTATCCGGCCACTTTGCTGAAGGTGTTTATCAGCTGTAGGAGTTCCCTGGTAGAGTTTTTGGGGTCACTCACATATACTATCATATCATCTGCAAATAGTGATAATATTTCTTCTTCCTTTCCAATTTGTATCCCCTTGATCTCCTTCAACTGTCTTATTGCTCTAGCAAGGACTTCCAGCACTATGTTGAAGAGATATGGAGAGAGTGGGCAGCCTTGTCTTGTCCCTGATTTCAGTGGGGTTGCTTTAAGTTTCTCTCCATTCAGTTTGATGTTGGCTATAGGTTTGCTGTATATCACCTTTACTATGTTTAGATATGTGCCTTGTATCCCTGATCTCTCCAATACTTTAAACATGAATGGATGTTGGATTTTGTCAAATGCTTTTTCAGCATCTAGGGAGATTATCATATATTTTTTTTTCTTTCAGTTTGTTAATATGGTGGATCACATTGATGAATTTCTGTATATTGAACCACCCCTGCATACCTGGAATGAAGCCTACTTGGTCATAGTGGATGATATATTTGATGTGTTCATGTATTCAAGTTACGAAGGTAATTGTGACTTCATAGAATGAGTTTGGAAATGTTCCTTCTGTTTCTATTTTGTGGAATAGTTTGAAGAGAACTAGAGTTAGCTCTTTTTTGAATGTTTGGTAGAGTTCTGCGCTGAAACCATTAGGTCCTGGGCTTTTTTTGGATGGGAGACTTTCGATGACTGCTTCTATTTCCTTGGGGGTTATAGGACTATTTAATTGATTTACCTGGTCCTGGATTAGCTTTGGTAAGTGGAATCGATCAAGAAAATTGTCCATTTCATTTAAATTTTCAAATTTTGTTGCATATAGACTTTTGAAGTAAGTCCTAATGATTGCTTGGATTTCCTCAGTGTCTGTAGTTATGTCTCCCTTTTCATTTCTGATTTTGTTGATTTGGATGGTGTCTCACTGCCTTTTAGTTAGCTTGGCTAAGGGTTTGTCTATCTTGTTGATTTTCTCAAAGAACCAGCTCTTGGTTTCATTGATTCTTTGAATTGTTTTATTTGTTTCTAATTGATTGATTTCAGCCCTGAGTTTGATTATTTCCAGCCATCTGCTCCTTCTTGGTGTGTCTGCTTCTTCTTTTTCTAGGGTTTTTAAGTGAACCATTAAGTTGCTTGAATGCACTGTCTCAAATTTCTTCTTGAAGGCACTTAGTGCTATGAACTTTCCTCTTAGCACTGCTTTTATTGTGTCCCACAAGTTTGGGCATGTTATGTCTTCATTTTCATTGAGTTCTAGGAAGATTTTAATTTCTTTCTTTATTTCTTCCCTGACCCAGCTGTCTTTTAGTAGCAAGTTGTTCAGTTTCCATGTTTGTGTAGGCTTTTTGCTATTTTTGTTGTTACTGAGGTCCAGCTTTATTCCATGGTGATCAGACAGGATACAAGGGATTATTTCAATCTTCTTGTATCTGTTGAGGCTTGCTTTGTGACCAACTATGTGGTCTCTTTTGGAGAAGGTTCCATGAGGTGCTGAGAGGAAGGTAAATTCTTTTGTGCTTGGGTGTAAGGTTCTGTAAATGTCTGTGTTGGGAACTAAGCCCTGGCACCCTCCCTAAGAGCCTGGCCTGCCAGATAAGCACTGGAGGTCAGCAGGCCATAGTTTCTTATGACCCATTGTTCCTGAAACTGTTTGCTTTGGGACACATCTATGACCACAGATATTATCTTTGGGCCTTGTAACTCTTTTTTTTTTTTTATAAGTGATTAATGTCCTGTGAATTTTTTTTTTCAATGCAGTTTATTCAGGAACATTGAACAATCCTCGGACCCCGGGGAAAGCCAGCCCACAGCTTAAATAGCCTCTGGGTAGCCAACCCAGGCGTGCCACGGGGGCAATGCAGATAGGTCCACATACATGGAAGCAAGCCAGATCCTCAGCCTTATTTCTAATATCAGAGATCAGACCTCTACTCTTGCCTGATGCGTCTAAAACAAAAAGGGGGAACTGTAGAGAGCTGCGGAATGCTATGCCTTAAAGATGGAGCTGGTTTCCGCCTTCCACCTTCCTGATGGTGAGTGCTCTCTGTCATGAACAATTCCACATTTGGCCTTGTAACTCTTTAACCCACCTTCTTAGTCTTGAGAACTTCCCACCTCCCCACCAAGGGTCTTGGTATTTTTCCACTACTACCCCCCTTTTTCTCGCCCCTCTCCCTCGCCCTGCCAGAGCCGTGCTTTAAAAGAAATACCAAAGCTCAATAAAGCTGACACTTGACCGGCAACCGTCTGCTTGTGTCCTTTCTCTCTCTCGCCCATCTTTTCCAGGATTGACCCCCTTCGCCCCCATGAATAACTAGGTCCCACTGGTCGGGGCAGAGTGGCACCCAACGTGAGGGCTCGAAGTACGGGTCTCTCCGGACAGACCCTGAAGCGAGGAAGAAGGCCTTTGAAACCACACAAGTGTGATCAGCTCCCTCTTACCCGGAGAGACTAAACGACGTGGTAAGCTTTACGTTTCCGTCCTATCGAGATGGGCCATTCTTTGTCTAAAGAAGTCGCTTTTGTAAAGGATTTAAAGGCTTCTCTCAGAGAGAGAGGAATACGGGTTAAAAGAAAAAGGATTTAATTAAGTTCTTTGTTTTTGTGTGGGACATTTGTCCATGGTTTGCTATTGATGGGCCAGAGATATGCCAAAAAGTGGGATCAGGTTGGAGCCTGCCCTCTTGAGGATCTTAGAGAAAGAGGTCGAGATAAAGATAATAATTATCCCCCTGCTATTACTGTTAATTCCCTAGCTTTCCCCGTTTTTCCCAAAAAAGGCCCCCAGGTGGGCTGGAGCAAAGGGCATGGATCGGAGCCATAGCACGGTGAGCAGGAGGACCAGGGACTCTACTTGTCTCCTTCCCACTTTCCTACCGAGGGCCAGGCTTGCGGAGAACTGGGTGGATGAGAACGCCCAAACCCTCAGTGGCCTAAGACCTGCCTCTGCCAGCTGCAGAGCTTAGCAAGACCGCAATTTACTCCTCACCCCCCCACTGGCTTCAGCCAGTGTCAGCTTCAGCCAGCTCTCGAATAGAAACTAGAAAGATGGAGCCACTTCTAGTTTTAAAAGATTAAATTGTGTTCACTGATAAATTCTGAATTTTTCTAGTTCTGACTTAAAATCATGGTTATGCTCTATATATTTAAATGTTTAAAAAGCAGGTACCGCAGTTGTTTTTTGTCTTTGTCTCTGTGTTTAGGTTTTGTTTAGTTTTTGCTGGCGGTAAGTGTCTATAAATGTTTCTGTGCAATGTTTGTGTGTGTAGTATTTTCTGTTCTCTGTTCGTAAAATTCCTGAGCTCGAGGTGTCTGTATCTGGGCAGCAAGACGTGATCAAGGTGGTCACAGCTGCCAAAGTTCAGGGGGATGCCCCTAACTTCATCAACATTTTCAGTAAATTTGGCCAGCTGGTTAATGTTTTTCTTATCTGAATGTCTCTGTGCAGTATTTTCTCGTCTCTACCTTCTGTTTTCTGTTTTAAAAGGCCTCATGAAGTATGTGCCTATGTGCTTGTGGGGTCTATGAACGCATGTGTGTGGGTTGCCATGTGGTGTATGAGGTGCCTCAGTGCCTCGCCACCAACTTGACTTTACCATATGGTTTATAATGTAACCGCCATCTTGGTATGAAAAAAAAAATCAAATCTTAGTCAGATAATTTTCATTTCCTTCTAGGTTAAAAGGATGAGTTATTTTAAATTGGTATTGGTTTTAAAAATTAAATTGTTTGTACTGGTAAATTCTGGTTTTAAAATCTGGTTTTGACTTTTAAGATAATTATTATGTTTTGTGACTTCTCTCCTACAAAAGTGGTACTTTATTTTGATATTGCAAAAACGGGTTTAAAAAATTGTTTAAATGTTTAAGGCTATAATAAAATGTTTAAAGTTTATCAGGCATTTGGGTATGACAATGATTTTGGATATTTATTTTATCAATTTTACTAAATGAAACCCTGCTGTATTGTTTGTCCTAATTGAAAACATTACAGTTTTTAAAATGTATCTTATGGAGAACTGTTTGTTAAGCTGCCTTATGGAAAAACGTTTCCACCCTGTTCTTTACCTTGAGACAAAGAAAAGAGGAAGTTTCACCAAGTTCCTTAAAACTTGTTCTCAGTTCCCTAGAGTTTATGTGACCTTGGACCATCTTGTCTGCTATAGGGAAGTTATTTTAAAAAAGAATTTGGCAGTTTCAGAACTCCTCTTTGTAATAATGTAATTTGTTTTTGCTTTGCCTATAAAAACAAACTGTGGACACTGGGCTCCAGCAGGATCATGTTAGGATGGAAAGGAATTTGATGAGAGTTTTTGTGTTGTCTAAAAAAGCAAGAGAGAGCAAAAAAACAAGCATGTCTGGTTAAGCCAGAAAAAGAAAGCTAGGAACCTGAAGGTATATAGAACGTTGCAAAAGGTTAATAAATGTATGTAACCAGAGGACAAAAACTGTATTGTTACAATTCATTTAAAAGGCTGGCGATTCCTCATTGCAAAATGTTTTCTTATGCTCTTTTAAAGGGAAAAAAATTCTGGCTAATAGGTTTGGTATGGCTAAAATAATGTATACAGTTTAAGATTGTTCTGTACTGTTCTGTTATGCAGTTGGTTCTAAAACTTATTTGAGCTCCATATATAGCCAAAGATGACCCTGAACTTTTGGTTGTGGGGAATTGTACACGTGGCTAGCCGCCATGATCGTACAGGGATAGAGAGTGTGTGGAGCTGTAGTTTTGCCGCCATATTTGTTCGGGGCTTACAGCTGAGTTCAGTTACATGTGGCCAGCTGCCATGCTGGTCCGGAGATAAAGAGGGTAAAGCCATGAATTTACGATCATTTTTTTTTAGGTCTGAGGTACGTTCAGTCATCTGATTAGTGCTAAATGCCAAGCTTTTACTGTTCAATTTCAATACAAGTGGTAGGAGCAGCAAGATTTACTAGCCTCTCTATAAACTGTACCTGATTAAAAGGTTTGCTTTAATTTTAGTTCAGAAAGAGCAGATTTAAAGTTATGCTAACGACTGCAGTTGGTTAAGATGTTGAGCTATACCTAGTGTCTTTGTTTAATTTTTTTTTAAGGTTAAGCCTAGGATGGGTAACTAAAGTTGCCTTTATAAATCTACTTAAAATATAGTTCTAGATAGCATTCTCTTTTATAGGACATAGTTTAGACCAGATGATAAAAACAGTAACTCAGATACGCTGACCCTCAAGCTTGTCAGAGATCTAATAAATATGGCATTTTAACATATGTAAGCTTATTATGACAAAGTCCAACCTGTTGATGCATCTTTTCAAGTGTCTAGCATATCTGTGCAAATAACAAAGTTACCTGCAGTATTGGCTGTGTTTTAAAGTTTTAATAAACAGTCTTTAAACATTTTTACAGATAGTGCCTATGTAGCTTAGTCTTTGCCTAGGTTAGAGACTGCAAATTAAATTTAGACATCTTCTCCTGCTAAAATTATTTCTACAAATTCAAAATTGGATACAAAAAAAACTTTTTCTTTTACATTGGACATTTACAAGCTCATTCTAACCTTCCAGGACCTTTAACTAAGGTAATTATAAAGCTGACTTGTTTAAACAATGTCCTTGTGTTGTCCTTTTGCCTACTTCCCATCTTGGGGTCAATCCCTGTGGCCTTGTACCTAATGTTATTTGGCAAGTGGATGTTACACATATTCCTAAATTTGGTAATTTAAAATATGTTCATGTTTTTGTTGACACTTATAGTGGGTTTATATTTTCCATACTCCAAACTGGTAAAGCTTGAAAAAATGTTATTGCTCATACGTTGTCAGCAATTGCTATATTAAAGCTTCCAACACAACGTAAAACAGATAATGGCCCTGGCTATGTTAAAAATATGTTTTCAAAATTTTAAGAGCGGGTCCCCAGAGACATAAGCCTTAGGTTGTTAGGGGATGAGGCACAGGGAAGTTCAGGGGTTGCCGTCCTGGCTACTCATAATTGGATGATGGATTAGGTAGCTGACTTTCAGGTCTGGTCAGTCCTGGCCAGACACCTGTGGAATATCTGATCTTTAATTCACGTTCAGAATCTCCTGCTAGTGGGGATGTGGCTACAGCCAAAGATGGAAGAGCAATTAGCTTCAACCTGTGTCTTCTCTGAGGAGCGAGCCTGAGAGAAGGTCAGGGGCTCTTCAGAAGAAGAATTGAGTCCATTTGGGTTGATTGCTAGGTGATATTATCTCTCAAGCATAGACCTGATCATTCTTCTTTGCAGAGGTCTTTGTTTGCTCACTTCCTTATCTCTGCCTGAGCAGAGGACCAGGGTCCGGGGCGGTTACATTCTTCCGTACTCTGGAAAAGTACTGTGAGGCTTTAATTAACACTTTAATTAACAAGGGCCTGAAACTCAAAAATATGGACATTCAGCTGTGGAATATTTCTGGCATATGGATACAGAAAGACAGTTTGCTACTGTCCTATGGAAAGATCCTTTGGACAACAAATGGCATGGTCCAGGTCCTGTCCTGATACGGAGCAGAGAAGCAGTTTGCATCAATTCTAAAGAGATAGATGCAGCCAAATGGTTGCCAGAACGATTAGTAAAGCATATAGATAATAATAATAACACTCATCAGTCCAGGGTAAAAGAATTACCCTGAGAACATATTCCTTTTATATCTCTTTACAGAAATGATGGAAGAAAAACAACTATTTCCATAGACGGTGATCCTTTGCCTCCAGCTGATATATTTTCATGGTGGACTTAAGCAGCACAGGAATGGGCTCCTTCCCTATCTCCTTCCTTTCCCTGGTCCCCTTCTTATCTTATTAATAATTCTTTCAATAGGACCTGTTCTTTTCAATACAATTATGGCTTCTATTAAACAGCAGATTGAGGCCCTAAAGGTACACCCTATCCAGGTACACTATCAAAGGCTAGAGATGGTCAGTCAAGACTATGAATAGGCCTAATGCTAATCATCCCACTGAGCTGAACCAGTTAGCCAGTGATGGGTAAGAGAATCCACAGTGGTCTTCTGTTATTCAATGACTTAGCAAGGGTTAAAGACCCCAGATTCCCACCTAAGACAGGCATGGTTCCCTTGGGATTATGGCCTTGTAAAAATAAAATAAAGGGGGACCTTCTGGCACCTTGCTGCCCCCTAAATTTTGGCATCTTGCTTGACCAGACTACTGCCTGGATACAATAGTGCATTCCTGACTGACCTGGAGCTTTAGATAAGATCATCTTCCTGAAATACCTTAAATCCTAATCTCCCTCAGGGCTTCCTAAGTAACTCTTCTGAGGAACTTTCCAAATTACCATTATTAACACATCTTGGTGGGCCATCCTGTGACTTCTAGTCACTTAGTAACCCTGCCTATGATGAATGTTGGATCTGTTTTTCTCCTACTCCACCATTCTATGAGGGGATAGCCATGATGAGTGGCCCTGTCCCCACCAATGAAACTGCTGACTTACTTTGGCATGCCCCCCCTGAGGGAGGCCTTACCCTTAGTTCAGTTTCGGGATTCAGCTACTGCCTTGTTGGGCCCAACATGCTCCCCCCGCGACCATTACAATCGGTCTGTAATCAGACAATTGTCAATCAAACATTTTCTTATACAAAAGCCCCAAATAATACTTACCTTGCTTGCGCCACAGGACTTACTACCTATATTATTAATAAGGATTTTATAGATAAAAAGACTATTGTGTTGTTGTTGTTATTCTTCCCCGATTTTTTGTCCATGACCCCAATAATTTTTTATTTTTCTATGATAATGGCATACCTATAAAAAAAAGAGAGCCCCTAATTGCTGTTACCCTTACAGTACTTCTGGGTTTGAGTGCCGCAGGAGCTGGAACTGGTATTGCCTCTATGGTCACCTCTCAACAACATTTCTCCCAGCTCCAATCGACTATTGACAAAGACTTAAGTGAACTCCGAGAGGGAGTTCAAAATCTTAAAGATTCTGTGGCTTCCCTTTCTGAAATAGTTCTTCAAAACCGGCGAGGCCTTGACTTAGTTTTTCTAAAAGAGGGAGGCCTTTGTGCCGCCCTTAAAGAGGAATGCTGTTTTTATTCTGATAAGACTGGATTGGTACAAAACAGCTTAGATAAGGTCAAAAAGAACCTAGAAGAACGCAAACAGGCTCAAGAACAACAAGAATCCTGGTATCAAAATTGGTTCGCCATTTTGATACCATTTTGATAGCCTCTCCGTGGCTTTCCACCCTCCTTCCTAGTCTCTTGGGCCTCCTCATGGGCCTATTCTTGCTCCTCTCTTTTGGCCCCTGGGCCTTTAATCGTCTCACAAACTATGTTAAGAACCAGGTAAGCTCTGCAATCAAGCCCATCTGAGTCCATTACCATCACCTGGCTGGAGAAGAATGTGCCTTGGAGCTTCCACCTGATGCCCCAGCTTCCCGCCCCCTCGATTTCTCCACTCTAATATCCCCTGGCCCAAGATGGAAGTTCTGGGGCCGCTCTCCCAACTAGATCTGGACCCTTTACGATTCTCACAATTGGCTGACCAATTTCGTTAAAATTATTTCAAACATATTTAACAAATGTCTTGTAGCTCTTAACTCAGGGTTGGCCCTCATTCTTTCTGAGGAGAGTTAATGTGTTACAGTTTCACAAACTGCGCGGTCTGGTAAGTCAGAGACGGTTGTGTGCAAGTCAGTCTTCGCCGACCTAAGACAGGACAGCCTCCCAATAAGAGGAGGTTGCTCCAATGACGGGTAACGGCCAAGCATTGCCTTCCACCAGGCTCAGACCCCGTTTGTGCCCTTGATCATAATGAGGACTTATGCCTGCCATACTTGTTGATATGCACTGTCTATGGCCCTAGCACTCTGAGGGTTTTGTCCCATTGCACCAGAAGTGGCATAGACTGTCGACAATGGTGGTGACGTCCTGCTTTGGGGAACGCGGCCTCCAAAACTTGCTTGTGTGGATAACCCTGAGTAGGCTATCCTACTCTTCCAAAATGCCTTTTTTATGCTCATTGAGAATCCTAAAGGGTCCCCTCATTTTAAAGAGATAAAAGGGAGGAGATGTTGGGAACTAAGCCCTGGGACTCTCCCTAAGAGCCTGGCCTGCCAGATAAGCACTGGAGGTCAGCAGGCCATAGTTTCTTATGACCCATTGTTCCCGAAACTGTTTGCTTTGGGACACATCTATGACCACAGATATTATCTTTGGGCCTTGTAACTCTTTAACCCACCTTCTTAGTCTTGGGAACTTCCCACCTCCCCACCAAGGGTCTTGGTATTTTTCCACTACTACCCCCCTTTTTCTCGCCCCTCTCCCCTACCCTGCCAGAGCCATGCTTTAAAAGAAATACCAAAGCTCAATAAAGCTGACACTTGACCGGCAACCGTCTGCTTGTGTCCTTTCTCTCTCTCACCCATCTTTTCCAGGATTGATCCTCTTCGCCCCCATGAATAACTAGGTCCTGCGGGTCTGTTAGGTCCATTTGATTCATGACCTCTGTTAGAGATATTGTTTCTTTGCTTAATTTCTGTTTAGTTGATCTGTCCTTTGTTGAGAGTGGGGTGTTGAAGTCTCCCACTATTAGTGTGTGGGGATCAATGTGTGGTTTAAGTTTTATCAATGTTTCTTTCACAAATGTAGGTGCCCTTGTATTTGGGGCATAGATGTTCAGGATTGTGATGTCTTCTTGGTGGAATTTTCCCTTGATGAGTATGAAGTATCCTTCCCCATCTCTTTTGATTAATTTTGGTTGAAAGACTATTTTATCAGATATTAGAATGGCTACTCCTGCTTGCTTCTTGTGTCCATTTGCTTGAAAAGCCATCTTCCATCCCTTTACCCTCAGGTAATGTCTATCTTTGTGACTTAGGTGTGTTTCTTGTATACAACAGATTGCTGGGTTTTGTTTACGCATCCATTCTGTTAGTCTGTGTCTTTTTATTGGAGAATTAAGTCCATTGATATTGAGAGAGATTAATGACCAGTGGCTATTAGATCCTTTGAATTTGATGTTGGCTGTGGTCATATGGTTGAGTGCTTGGTTACTTTTTGTTTTACTGCAGTGGGTTTATTTTCTATGTTTTCTTGAATGTAGCTAGCTTTCTTGGGTTGTATTTTCCCTTCCAGTGTCTTCTGTAATGCTGGATTTGTTTGTAGGTATTGTTGAAATTTGTTTTTGTCATTGAATATCTTGTTTTCTCTGTCTATGAGGACTGAGAGTTTTGCAGGGTATAGTAGCCTGGGCTGACATCTGTGTTCTCTTAGGGTCTGCATGATATCAGTCCAGGCCCTTCTGGCTTTCATAGTCTCTGCTGAAAAGTCAGGTGTGATTCTAATGGGTTTGCCATTATATGTTACTTGGCCTTTTTTTCTTGCAGCTTTTAGTATTTTTTTTCTTTGTTCTGTATACTTACGGTTTTGATTATTATGTGGCAGGAGGATTTTCTTTTCTGGTCTAATTTATTGGGTGTTCTATAGGCCTCTTGTATTCTTATTGGTCTCTCCTTTAAGTTGGGGAAATTTTCTTCAATGATTTTGTTGAAAACATTTTCTCGGCCTTGGTGCAGGGAATCTTCTTTTTCCTCTATTCCTATTATTCTTAGGTTTTGTCTTTTTATGTTGTCTTGAATTTTTTGGACGGTCTGTGTCAGGAATTTTTTAGATTTCACATTTTCTTTGACAGATACATCTATTTCTTCCATTGTATCTTCCACACCTGAGATTCTTTCTTCCATTTCTTGTATCCTATTGGTTATGCTAATCTCTATAGTACCTTGTTTCTTCCCTAAGTTCTTTCTCTCCACAATTTCTTCCATTTGTGTTTTTTTTTTTTTTTAATTTTTCCAATTCTATCTTCAGGTCTTGAGGTATTTTGTTGGTTTCCTTCCCCTGTCTGACTGTATTTTCATGTTTTTCCATCAATTCCTTCAGCTGTTTGTTTGAACAATCCACTGTTTCTTTTATTTCATTCAGTGATTTAAGCATTTCCTCTCTAAAGGCCACAGACTGTTTGGCTGCAGCTCCCTGCATTTCTTCACGGATGGCCATAATCTCCTTGTCTTTAATTTCTTCCATTTCTTTACGGATAGCCATGATCTATTTGTTTTTATCTTCCTTTAATTCTTTTCGTATTTTATTTGTTTCCTCTGTTATCTTCTTCATGAGCATAGATGTTAGGTCAACTCCTTGAATTTCATTTTTGCTGGGGTGTCTAGGGCTATTTGCCCTTGGATAACTGGGTTCTGGAGATGCCATATTGCTCTGGCTTTTGTTGGTTGGACTTTTACGCTGTCCTCTACCCATTGGGCTATCTTAGTTGTTTGAATTTAGTTTCTGGTTGTTCCTGGACTCTTGTAGTGGAGAGAATCCCTTTGGCAGGAAGATGGTTTTTCCTGAAGGAACACTTTCCAGCTTTTTGGGTATAGTCACTGGATGTTCGGTGTTTTTCAGGAGTTGCTTCAGCTCACCTCAGGCCTAGAGAACAGGGTAGTAAGTGTGGTCCTGATTAGTCAAGAGGGCTCTCCTCTCATTGGGAGAAGTCCTGGAGACAGTTGCCCTCTTTCTGGGTTTCTTGCTGTAAATTTAGTGATCAACTGCTGTAACTTGTGTGTCCCGTGATTTGGTCGGTTTTCTTAGGGATAACTGGTTGCCCCTTGGAGCACTATCTGGGGGGTGATCTCAGGGTTCCCGGTCTTTTGTAGGTCTGAGGTTGGGGCTCTGTGCCCCAGAACCCAAGAGGTAATTTGTGGCGGTGAGTACTGCTCTGGTGTCTTGGGGCGCACAGTTCTGGCTGTAAGGTGTATTTGGTACAAAGCAGGCCTCTGGGCTGGTGGAGCGTGCACCCGCCTGCTAGTCTGCAGAAGCTGAGTTTCCAATCACTCTATACTCCCTGTTTGGGCCCTGATCTGTGATGGCTGGGTACACTCACCTGTCTGCGATCTGCAGGCTGCTAGATTTTCCCTAGGTGACCCCAGCAGCACAGTTTCTTCCTTCCCTGTGGGGTCCTCTCTGGACAGGGGTTCCCAGTCCCTGTTGTACTGGGGCGCACAGCTTGTCTGTACCTGTATCTGTATCTGCTGAGCTGAGCGTGCAGATCTCTGCGCGGCAGGAGCTCAGTTGTGTTGGCGGTGGGTACCTGCCATCCTAGCGACCTTCCAGGGATAGACTGGGTGACCTTTGATCAGTCTGGCAAGTTTGCTTCCCAGTGGGGTCCCCCCGGGGCTGGGACTCCCAACCTCAGGCACCCTTGTGTTCACGGATTAGCCTGGGAAAGTAATTGGGACACGAAAGCTTGCGGCTCCAGCCCAGAGACACAAAGCCCGCATTACCCGGGATTTCTTCCGGGTTCTGGCTGGGTAGCCATGAGTGGACCCGACCGATTCCCACACTGTGGGAGCCTCCCTTCACCTGAGAAACATGATTGATGTAGTTTCAGGGCCCAGAGTTCAGTCTCCTGGTCTCTGCACGGCGAGTGCTTCTCAAATGCTGTGCTCTCCTGGCGCCGCCATCTTGGCTCCCCCCCTACAATGACTTTTAACATGGAGAAAAGATTCTGCTAAAGGAGGCCAGAGTTTGAATTTGTAAGGCATGCTTTGCAAGAACTCATTATGCAGCAGAGAATCCTGGCCATGAATTAGTTGTTACCCAGTTACCTCAGACCACAAGAGCTCAGGTAGTACCTCTGAACAAGCAATGTTGTCACTAACACTACATTTAGAGGGTTTGTCTGGAGGACCACAGCAGGAAGCTGATCTGTTAATGTGTCCTAGGCCTATAACACTGAGACATTTCACTGTTCTGTAGGCCCAGTTTTAAATGTAATCACCAGGAAAAGGAGGATTCCTCACTGACCTCTGAGTAGGACATTGCTGTCCACCCCACCATGTCAGCCAAGGCAACATTTGTCATAGAGGTTTGGCAACACTAGTGTGGAACAGAACCAGCTGTCAATTAGTTTATTTCCTGTCATGTCTCCTTTTATACTCATGGTTTTCTGTTTCAGCCAAACCAGTCAAAGAATTCTCTCCTGTCTGAAAAAGTCTGGTAATTGGAATTCTAATTCCATGTCTAATTGCATGTCTCAGAGACTGTCCTTGGCAGTCTCTGCACGTGGTGTGTTCTGAGCCTGAGAAGTAGAAAGAAAGCTCCTTGCAACCTTGGGAAACAGACAGCAAACTTTCTGAATTTCTGGATGTCTTCCCAGGTGTCACAGATATGTCACTACTGTGAAAAAAAAATGCTTGTACCATTTGCTTTAAAAGTGTTGTTTGGTGCTCGCTTCGGCAGCACATATACTAAAATTGGAAAAAGTGTTGTTTGCACATTCAGTAAAATGAGATTTTATCAGAAATTTGTCTTTTCTCCATTCTTCACATCTCTGTCCCCCATTTACACTTTCTCTTTCAGGGGGAATCTGCTCGACTAGCCCTTAGTATGGGTCCCTTGGTGCCTGAACAAGGGACCATGAAAACGAGGGGCAAAGTGAAAAACAATTGTTTTTGCACCTCCAGAACCTCATAAAAAATGCTTGGTGAAGACCACTTCATTACATGGAGAAAGACAAGGTATGCAGGCAGCGAAATCATGGGGCAGAGAAGTAGCAGGGAGATGTTAATGAGGACTTTAAAGTCAATGCTACTAAAAGGGAGGAATTGGGAGAAATGCCGTATCCCCTTTACTTTGTAAATGAAATTTGTCCCAGGGGTTCCTAGTTGAAGTTACCTTCAATCTGGAAACTTGGGAATAGGAATCTCACAAGCTAGAGTTACTTGGGAAAATAAGAGAACAGCCAAACAGGCAGAAAAAAAAAAACCTTCTAAAGTTACTTCAAATATTCATAAAGGAGCTCAAACAGATTTGTGCAATTTGAGAGCAGAAAATAATTTAGGAGCTAGATGGTGAGGGTGAAATAAAGTCAGAGGAAGAAACTGCCAAGTCTCATAATTCAGACTGGCCTCCTGTGCCCTCTGCCCCCAAGGCTTTCCTTGCCACATATACAGGCCATATGGGACCACGGCAAGAGGATATTACTGTTCTCCAAGAGAAAGTACAATTAGAAAGGGAACAAGTTCAGTTATTAAGTGAATTAGAGAAATTAAAATTACAAAATAAAAGTAATAATGATAATAATAATAGTAATAAATAATAATAATAAATTGAATTGTTTGCACTGGTAAATTTTAAAGTCTGGTTTTTACTTTTAAAATTATAAATGTGCTTTATGATTTCACTCCTAAAGAGGATGCTTTGTTTTAATATTATGAAAACAGGTTTTAAAAAAATATTTAAATGTTTAAAAAGCAGGTACTTTAGTTGTATTTGTCTTTGTCTCTGTTTTTTTTGTTTTGTTTTTTTTTTTTTTTTTTTTTTTTGTTTGTTTTTTGTTTATGTCTCCCGGCTTCTGTATTGGTTTCTGGTTTTGTTTTGCTCCTAAGGTCTGGCAATCTTGTATAGTTTCCAATCTGATTGAGAGAATCTGGAGGATACCCTAGTTCCTGGTGAAGAGGTCCATAATGGTTCTACTCATTTAGGGACCAGGATAGAGGGTCACTGGGACATTATTCTGTGTGAAAAAGGGCTGCTGTAGCCTGCTTTCCATCTGGAAATTGTGGAAAGGGCCATGGGGGCTCTGCTACTTCTGGAATCTATGTGAGTGGAGGGGACCCATGAAGGGATCTACTCCTTCTGGAATCTGTGAGACTTGTGTCCATTAGGGGCTGGTCAAGTCCTGGTATGTGGGTATTCTAGCTACTCCAAGGTGACAATGTCAGATTTCTGTGTTCCTTATGTATCTCTCTTGTGTGTATGTTTATCTGTAGATGTGGATATTTTTAGAGATGAAACAGTTTGAATCAACACCTCTGAGTTTGGCCCTGGACCATCAGAATTAAATTCTATAAAACATTTTAAAATTTATCAAATATTTTAAAATAGTAACACTTTGGCAGTCTAACAAAGAACTTAAAACAGTTTCTCAAACCTTTGGGGGAAATAAAAATCCTTGGTATTAATTTTATTAAGTTTACAAAGTAAAACCAAGCCATGCTGTTTAAGCAAAGTAAACAAAACCTGCAGTTATTACAATATATCATGTAAAAAAATCTATAAAATATGTTGTTCTTCATTTAAAAATGCTGGAGATTCTTCAATGGAAATGCTTGCTTATGGTGTTTTCTGAGAGAAAAAAAAAAAAGGACTAGAGTTCCATGTTAGCCTGGGCTATGCAGGGATATATTAAGATCATTGTTAACCATTATATAAAATATATGCCTGTCTGCCAGTACCTAAATAAATATCTTAATGCCATTTCTTTCTGGCCTATAAATTTGGTTCAGCCAAAATTGTCCATTTTGACTGAGGGCTACAGGTTAAGTTCAGTTCTCTATTTAATGTTAAATAAAAATTTTACCCTTTAATATTTTTGCTATTGAGTTTTAATACAACATGATAGGATTAATAAGAATTGCTAGCCCCTTTATAAATTATATTTATTTAAAAGTTTTGCTTTGGTTTTAGTTTAAAACAAGCAGATTTAAAGTTATACTAAAAAATATAGTGGAGTACATGATTGAGTTTTACCTACTTTATGTTTAGGATTTTTTTTAAAGGTTAAATCCAAAATGGATCATCATAAGTTTGCCTATGTAGATCTACCTAAACTTTGGTTCTAAAACATACATATAAAAATGTGCCAAAATGGAGGTTATAACATCCCGTTTTATAGGATGAATTTTAGAGCAGATGATAAAGGCAGACAAAGAGTAAATCAAATATGCTGGGCCTCAGACTTGTCAGAGATCTGATAAATACGGCATTTTAACATATGTAAGCTTATTATGACAGAGTCCAAACTTTTGAGGCAAAATAATAATAATAATAATAACAATAATTCAGTTTTCATAGGTGCAACCTATAGTTTTTCTATTTAAAACCAATGTTAGTCCAATTGTTGATATTTTAATAGCATTTACTGATGGTTCATTGTCTTGTGTTACTGCCTATGCTTATAGAAGAAAAACAATATCTTTATTATGTATAATATTGTGTTTGCATGTACGCCTGCATGCCAGAAGAGGGCACCAGATTTCATTTCAGATGGCTTGTGAGCCACCATGTAGTTGCTGGGGATTGAACTCAGGACCTCTGGAAGAGCAGCCAGTGCTCTTAACCTCTGAGCCATCTCTCCAGCCCCAAAAAACAATATCTTTTCAAGTGTCTAACACATCTGTACAAAGAGCAGAGCTATCTGCAGTATTGGCTGTGTTTAAAACTTTTGATAAGCAGTCTTTGAACATTTTTACAGTTAGTGTATATTTAGCTCAGTCTTTGCCTATGTTAGAGACTGCAGATAAAATTCAGACATCTCCTACTGGAATTTTATTTTTACAATTTCAAAATTCGATACAAAAAAAACCCCTTTCCCTTTTCTTTACGACATTTCTGGGCTCATTCCAATTTGCCAGGATCCCTGTCTAAAGAAAATGCATTGACAGATAAAGTCACCAAAGTTTATTGGTCACAATCAAAAAGAGCCCAGGATGCCCATAATAAGCATCATTTTAATAGTCAAACCTTGAGACTTAAATATGGTTTGGCAAAGGAATGGGCCAGTAGTATACCCAAGACTTGCAGTAATTGTCCTCAATTTCAGCCTTTTCCTCATTTGGAAGTCAAGCCTAAAGGTTTGGTTCCAAATCAGATTTGACAAATGGATATTACTCATATTCCTGAAATTAAACAATTAAAATATGTACATGTTTGTATAGATGCCTATTCTGGATTTATTTTTTGCCACTCCTCAAGCAGGAAAAGCTTCAAAGAATGTTATTGCTCATTGTCTACATACTTTTAATGTTCTAGGACTTCCTAAACAATTTAAAAATGGGGACAAGGATCTGTCTGTGTTTTTTCATAGGAAAATGATATAGCTTGATGGCTACTGGAATGTCTGGTGTGAGAAATGGATGAAGAGTTTTCTCCTGACAATGATAATGATGTCAATGAAGACCCTTTCTGTCAAGATGGCAGTTTATTGGGAAAAACTTCCTAACCCACCTCTACTACATCCAGATTCCTGGAATAACCCAGAAGTCCTTGTTTATGTCAACAACATTTGGTTGCTGGATTCCTGCTTTTGAAGGAACACCAGTAAAACAGATTGTTAACTTTTCAGGAATAGGAAGAGGTCATCCTCTTTGCTTTCCCATAAAAAGTATTCATCTGGACTGTTTACCAGTCTCCCCTGTCCAGGTCATATGTCAGAATTCCTACTACTCTAAAGTTGGGGTGGCAGTTCAAGACTCTCTTTGTAACCAGGTGAAGTGGAACATTGGAGGGATATTATTGTCCCTTCCTACCAGAGTTAAGAATAACAGTCTTACATCTCCAATGTCTTACCCACCCTGTAAGAAATGGGATCCACACACTTGTCCTAGACTGATGGTTTCTTGGACAAGATGCATCAGAAAAACACCCACCATTTATTTCTTGGAAAATGATGCTGTATTTACAGTTGTGGACTGGACTGTTATATTGTTAAGGGTATTAAGAACTCGGCTTCTGATAAAGGCAGTCAAAATTCCTTTGATTTTGTAAAAGCTATGAGTGCTGGACTTTGGAGGACTTCAAATAAAAATTAGCAAGCCTATGTATGGAAATTGGGGGCTGCATTGGGGTATATAGGCATTCTCTCTGGAAATGCAAGTAGCATTGCTAAATTAATCAAGTATACTTCTGTTTTAGCATGTGTTAATCCACCTTATTTATTGCTAATTGGAAACATTGTAGTAAGACATTTTAAGAACAATAATTCCTATTCAATTGAATTTGTATATTACCATCTTACTAATTGTGATAGTTCTGATAATAATGCTGTTTCAGTATTAGTTGTTAAGCAACCTGCTTTTGTTATGATGCCTGTTAGAGTTTTTGATTTCTGGTATGATGAAACAAAATTTAATTGGACTCAGGTTCAGAATCAGCTTCTTGGTATTTGGTCTAGCAAAAACTTCTCATTGGACAAGTTAACAATGAGAAATATGATCCATGACACAGAATCTGTCATGAAAGCTTCATTAGAATTGGCCAATACAGCCTGTAATATATTTACTAGCCTCAGAAGATGCTTTTCATCCTTTGAGTCTGTGCTTAAATGGAGACTAACACATTCAGGCCTGGTGTGTATGGGTTTGTTGGCCTGTGCCTACCTTCCTTATGTGTTACAGGTCCTTTTCAACAACTTCAACACATGCAAGTGTAGTTGTATGAATTTAAATTAAAGATCTTTAACAACCCCATTTGATATGGAGGTAAGTCAATGAGGTGAAAGAGTAAAATTGTGGTTTTTCTAACTTAAGACAGAGGCTCTTAAAAATCACATCCAAGACCTTGATGACAAGTAAGGAAAAATGCATATTTCAGCAACCTAAGACAGGCTCTCCTTAAAACAAATAAGGTGGAACTGAAGGGGTCTGGTGATTGGAATTCTGTCTCCTGGCTTTGCAAAATGCAGGTCTTATCTAAGTTCCATGTCTCAGAGTCTCTCATTGGAGGTATCTTCAAGTAGGCTGTTCTGAGCCTGAGCAGTAGATAGCAAGCTCCCTACAACCTTGGACCCAGACAACATACTTTGTGTAACCTTGAGTGAATTCCTGGAAGCATTGCAAGGTGGCACATATATGTTGCTACTGTGAAAAATTTTTTCTTGTACCCTTTCCTTTATAAATATTTTTTGCACGTTCTATAAACTAAGACTTGATCAGAAATCTGCCTTGTCTCCATTTTACTGGTCTGTCCCCCCATTTCACTCCCTCTTTCAGGTGGACCCTGTTGTAAAAGTCCAAAGGACTGGTCCCCCAAGGAACCTTAAACCTTGCCAGTATATTTTATCAATAAGAATGTGAAGGTACATTTAGTCAGTATGCCAGTAACTGTTCAGTTCAAAGTCTCAACCTAGGAAATTTCATATCCAAGACCACAGTAGGAGTATACTTTGTCTTTCAGTATATTACCCTTAATCCTTTATCACTTTGAAGGTTCTTACTTGGAAAGCTGTTCAATTAAATAAATATTAATGTTTCATTTCCTACCTTACATACATTGTCAGAGAGGTAAACAGGAGTAAAGGTGTGCCTGAGATAAAGGCTTATTGGGTTTCACAAGAAAGAGTCAAGTGTGGACAGGATCAGAGATAATGAACACTGAGGAAAGATTTTTTACTCATCTCCATGGAAACCTCAAGATTCTTTCAAGTGCTGATTGAATGATGGGGACAATGATGCCATGCAAAAGGGGAAAACCAGTAGGAAATTCTGGGGAGAGTTCTTAAAAGGGCCAAGAGGATAACCTCCTTGAGAGAAAGGCTGAGCAGCCCTACATGCTTCAATCTGGGCAGCTGAAAGCACAAAACCAAGAGATGTCAGTTCCAAGTCTCTTAGTTCAGCAAAAGTGTGACATATTTCTCTCAAGGGGTCATTAATAAAGTCACATGTCTAGAATTATCACAGATTCCATTATTATTTGTTAAGTGCACAGATATATCCTCAGTCAGTGAATTGCTTACTGAGAAAATGCTTACTGACCAAGGCAACTCTTTGAACAAAAAGCTTATAATTGTGAACTTTCTTATATGTTTACAGAGACCATCCATGCTGTCATGTCAGCAAACAGTCATCTTGATGTAGTCCTTCAGCTGAACTGAGAACACTTCATACTAAACCCCAAGTGGCAAGAGGGAGACTGAGAGAGACAGAGAGAGCTAAGATCTAGAGAGACAAATTCAGAAATGAGAGAGGGAGATTGACAGAAAGAAATATATGAAGGGACATAGACCAAGAGACTGAGACTCCATTGTGCCTGGTCACTTTCCTTGTCATATCAACCTCAAAACCCTCCTATAGTATAACTCCAATAGGAATTATATTCTCTAAAAAGGCCATACCTCCTAACACATATCAGACATTTCCTCACTGGGGACTGAACATCTAAATAGATGAGCTTCAAGTGGACATTTAAATTCAAATCACCAGGAAGTGGAAGAAGATGGACGGACTTCCAGGCTAAAAGAATATAATTATTCTGATAGTTTGTTATTCAATACAATGAATAACATCCCTTCAATTTCCAAGTCCTAAAGAACAGATGTGACACTCTCATTTGCGGATAATGTGGCATATTTCCATAAGAGAGCATTCTTCAGCTAAGAAAATGACATTGTGATATTTTCAGGTGAATGCATGAACCAAGGAAAAATAATCTTGTGTGAAGCAACTAAAATGCAGAAAGAAAATATGATATATATTCACTTATTAGGAGGTCTTCTTATAGTGGGGTATAAAATTCCAATAGGCCAACTACTGTGACCAAACCAGTCTTCCACTACTGTGATTGGGTGGCAGTCAATTGATTTGTTGAGCCAGGGCATCCTACAGAAATTTTAAGCACCTAGGCTGTTGTTGTTAAAATATGTGGCTCTCTGCCTTCAACTGATAGATGAGTGCATGTGCATGAGATTCATGCATCAAATGGGACTGCATACATAGACCCTCAGTATGATATTATGCATAGAGACCTTAAAACATCCAGCTCTAAATTGGATTTTTCTATGAAATTATCCCTTACCTCAGAGCTTTGGTAAGCTTGCAGAAGAGGAGGCAAGAAGATTGTCATAAGTAGAGGCAGTTGAAGACAAAAGGAAAACAATGCCCTCATAATCAGGCCACAGAGGAAGATGATGCAGCCAGCCTTGATGATACCTTATAAGCTAAGGTCAGAATGAAGGGGGAGGAGGACCTCTCTTATCAGGGAACTAGAGAAAGGGCATAGGGGTAGAAGGAGGATCTGGGTGGGACTGGAAGGAGAAGAGGGTGACTGCAGCAGAAGTAATATAAAAGTGAACATATCCTAATTAATACATACATAAGAATAACTGTGATTAAAAGGATGAAGTATAAAGCTCTTCAGGATTGCTGTCTTCTTCTTAGGGGTATTGCCAAGATGTGGTAAGGATGACTTCAGTTTTGTTTAAGGGCCTTGGCCTGAGAATCTCATCAAATTCCAATGAGTATATGAACCACACATACTTCAACTGAAGTACTTTACAGAAAAAAAAATAGTGTGACACATGGTTAGGAATTTGAACCTGTGGGCAATGGAAAATGAGTGTAATGTAGGTTATATGATATTCCCACATAATCAACAAAAACAATTTGTTGGCAACTTTAACAATGACTTTTAACATGGAGAAAAGATTCCGCTAAGGTGGGGAAGAGTTTTACTTTATAAGGTATGCTTTCCAGGAAGTCATTATGTTGCTGAGAATCCTAGCCATGAACTAGTGGTTTCCCAGCCACCACAGACCACATGAGCTCAGGCAGAATCTCTAAACAAGCAGTCCTGGCAATAACACTATGTTTAGAGTGTTTGTCTGGAGGACCACAGCGGGAAACACAGCTGCTCTTGTGTCCTAGGCATATAACATCAACCCATTTCACTCTCCTGATGGCTCAGTTTTAACTAAACCACAGGAGCAGGAGTATTTCCCATAGAGGAGGACACAGTTGCCATTCCAGCCATGTCAGTCAAGGCATTCCTGCTCATAGATTACTGGCAACAGTACTTTTGAATAGCACCCAACTGTCAAAGAGTATATTGCCCGTCATTTCTAATTTTATATACACTGATCTTTCTCTGAGAGAATCTTGAGGTTTCCATGAATATGAGTAAATAAACTTTCCTCAGTGTCAGTACCACTGATCCCAGGTACATGTGACTTTTTATTGTGAAAACCAACAAGCCTTTATCTCAGACCTATATCCATATCCCTCTCCTTAGTCTTGTGTACCTCTCTGATTGGCTGATAGAAAGTATGAGGTCATGATACAGGTGAAAGCCAGGAAGAGTTTCAGGAGCCAGTTATGAAAGGGCCAAGTGGATATTCTGCTTGAGAGAAAGGCTGAGCAGCCCTACATGCTTCAATCTGGGAAGCTGAAAGCAAACAGAGATGACAGTTCCTGTGTCCAAGACTCCTAGTTAAAAAAAAAAAAATGTCACATATTGCTTTTAAGTGGTCATTAATAAAGTCATGTGTCCTTGACAGGTGACTTTCACATTATGACAGATTCCATTATTATTTGCTAAATGGACAGATATATCCTCAGTCAGTGAATTACTTACTGGGCAAATTGCTCTTTGACAAAAGAAACTCTTGAAACAAAAAGTGTTTAATTGGGAGTTTGCTTATATTTTGAAAGAGACCATCCATGATGTCCCATCAGAGAGCAGTCATCTTGTTGTAGTCCTTCAGCAAATCTGAGAGATTTTCATACTGAATCACAAGTGACAGGCAGAAGGGGAAAGAGCTAGAGACACAGACTCAGAAATAGAGAGACCTAGACCAACAGAAACAAAGATATGAAGTGACAGTGACTGAGAGATTGAGACTCCTTTCTATCTGGTTACCTTTGTTGGCATATCAACCTCAAAGCACACTATCCTAAAGTATAACTCCAAAAGGAATTACATTACCTAACAAGGCCATGCCTCCCAACACTTTGCAGATTCCTCACTGGGGAATCGTCATGTAAATAGATGAGTGTCAAGGAGATGTTGCACTTCAAATCATGAGGAGGTGAAAGAAGATTGAAAGTACTTTTAGGCAAAAAGAACATAGTAATCTTGAAAGTTTGTCATTCATCACAATGATTAAAGTCCCAGCAACTTCCACTGACTAAAGAACAGGACTGACAGTCTTCTTAGGGGAAAATGTGCAATATTTCTATAAAGGAGTATATTCACCTAAGTTAATGACATCATGATATTTTAAGCTAAATTGATGAAACCAGGAAAAAATCATGCTTGGTGAAGTAAATAAAATGCAGTAAGACAAATATGCTATGTATTCACTTATTAGGAGGTCACCTAATAGTGAGGGATAAAGTTCCAATAGGCCATCTGTTGTGAACAAACCAGTATTCCACTAGGGGAATTGGGTGGAAGTTAATTGAATTGAGGGCCAGGGCATCCTACAGAAATTTTCAAGAAACAGAAACTATTGTTTTTAAAATATGTTGCTCTCTGCCCTAAACTTATAGTCAGTGCCATGTTCTTGCTTCCACAGATATGCTCCCTTCTGCATCAAATGTGATTGCATATAGAGACTCACAATCCCATATTATGCACAGAGAGACCTTAAAACACTCAGCTCTAATTGGGATGAAATTCTTTCTCCTGTCAAATCTATGGGGAGCCTGCAAGAGAGGAGACTGTAAGAGTGTCATAGGAATTGAGCACCCAAGGAGTACAATACCCTTAGAATCAGACCCTAGAGGAAGATGATGGACCCACCCTTGATGACATCTGAAAAGCTAGGGTAGATAGAAGGGACAGGAGGACCTCCCATAACATGGAACTAGAGAAATGGCCTAAGAGTAGGAGAAGGACAGTGGGTGGGACTGGGAGGAGAAGAGGTAGGAGGCATAATAAATAAATACATAAGAAAAACTGATCAAGGTGAGTATAGAGCTCTTCATGACTGATGACTTATTCTTGGGGGTGGTGGCAGAATGTGGTGGGGATGAACTCAGTTTTCTTTAAGGGACTTGGCACTAAGACTGATCATGTTCCAATGAGCATATGAATCACACATAATTCAACTGATGTATTTTATAGAAATAAAATTTTAGTGTGACACATGGGCAGGAATTTGAACCTGGGAGCAAAAGAAAAGGAGTATAATATATATTATATGAAATTCCCACATAAGCAATAAAAATAATGTGTTGACAACTAGTGCAATGATACTTAACATGGAGAAAAGATGCCACTAAAGGAGGGCAGAATTTGATGTCATAAGGCATGCTTTCAGAAACTCATTATGTAGCCCAGAATCCTAGCCATGAAATAGTAGTTACCCAACTACTTCAGATCCTATTAGCTCAAGTGGCACCTCAAACAAGTAGTCCTGGCACTAATAATGAGTTTAGAGCATTTGTCTGGAAGACATATGCAGGAAAACACAGTTGTTCTTTTGTCCTAGCATATAACATCGACCCATTTCTCTGTAATGAATTCCCAATTTTGATTATAAAATGCAAGACCAGGAGGGTTCCTCACTGACCCAAAAGTAGAACACAGCTTCTGATCCAGCCAGGTCAGGCAAGGCAACTCTGCTCATAGAGGGTCACCAACAGGATTGTGAAACAACACCAGTTGTGAAAGAGTATTTTGCTGCTCAGTTCTCCTTTTATACACCAATCTTTCTCTGTTTCAGCCAGTCAGTTTCAGGAATTCTCTGGTTTCCTTCTCTTTTCCCTGATCTTGAGACTCAATAATCCAGGGAACCCTAGATCCTTCCAACCCATCATATCAATAAGAATGTGAAGGTACATTTATTGAGTACAGGAGTAATTACTCAGTTCAAAGTCACAATCTAGGAAATTTCAGATCCAAGACCACAGTAGGAGACTACTTTGTCTTTTGGTACATTCAACTTAATCCCACATCACTTTGAAGCTTTCCTTCTTAGGAAGCTATCCAGTTAAGTAAACATAAATGTTTCATTTCCTACCTGACATTGTCAGAGAGGTAAACAAAAGTAAAGTTGTTGGATATGGATTAAAGGATAAGATACAGGCTTGTTGGATTTCACACACACACACACACACACACACACACACACACACACACACACAAATCACTTGTGCCCAGCATCAGAGATAATGGACACTGAGGAAAATCTTTGAACATTAAGCTTTCAATTGGGAACTTGTTTATATATTTACAGAGACCATCCATGATGTCAGGTCAGCAAGTGGACAACTTGTTGTAGTCCGTCAGCAAAACTGATAGTTTTTCACACTGAACCACAAGAGACAGGCAGACAGTGAGAGAGAAAGATCTAGAGAGACTGATTCAGAAACCACAAAGTACACAATCATATAATAAAACTCCAAAAGGAATTATAATGTTTTCATATATATTTATTTATTATTATTAATTAAATTTTATGCACTTTGTATCTCTCTCATTACCCTCTTCCCCTTGCAATCTCACCTTCCTTTCTCTTTGTCCACCTTGCCCCTCTAGGTGTGGTCTTCCTCTCCTTCCTTCTGATCCTAGTTTTGCAGATGACATCAGCACTGGCTGCCTTGTCTTCCTTTGAGGCCAGGAATGGCTGCCCCTTGAACAGGTGAGGTGATCAAAGAACAGGCCAATCAGTTCATGTCAGAGGTAGTCCCTGTTCCCAGTAGTAGGGACCCCCTTAGACACTGAACTTCCATGGGCTACATCTGTGCATGTGTTCTAGGTTATCTCCATACATGGTGTATTGTTGGAGTATGAGTCTCAGGAAAGACCTCTGTGCTCAGATATTTTGGATCTGTTGCTCTCCTTGTAGAGCTCCTGTCTTCTCCATATCTAACTATTTCCCACTTCCTTCATTAGATTCCATGCATTCTTCCCAACAGTTGGCCACAAATCTCAGCATATACTTTGATAGTCTGCAGGACAGACCCTTTAAGAGGCCGTCAGTGGCAGGCTCCTAAATTGTTTTTTTGTTTTCTCCTTCTTCTGATGTCCATCCTCTTTGCATTTCAGGATGAAGACTAAACCTTTTAGCAAAAGTCCTTCCTCTTGATTACTTTCTTTAGGTGTGCAGATTTTAGTAAATTTATCTTATATAATATGTCTAACTGAGTGAGTATATACTATGTGTGTCTTTCTGTTTCTGGAATAGCTCACTCAGGATGATCTTTTCCAGTTCCCATAATTTATCTGCGAATTTTATGATTTTTTTATTGCTAAATAATATTCCACTGTGTAAATGTACCACAATTTCTGTATACATTTTTTCAGTTGTGGGGCATCTTGATTGTTTCCAGGTTCTGGCTATTACAAATAAAGCTGCTACAAACATGGTTGAGTAAATGTCCTTATTGTGTACTTGAGCCTCTTTTGGATATATGCCTAGTGGTGGTTAGCTGAATCTTGAGGAAGCACTATTGCTAGATGTCTAAAAAAGTGCCAGATTGATTTCAGCTTTGGTTTTACAAGTTTACATTCCCCCCAATAGTGGAGGAGGGTTCCCCTTTCTCCACAAACCTCTCCAGCATGTGTTGTCACTTCAGTTTTTCATATTGGCCATTCTGACGGGTGTAAGGTGAAATCTCAGAATTGTTTTGATTTGCATTTCCCTAATGGCTAATGACATTGAGCATTTCTTTAAGTGTTTCATTACTACTTAATATTCCTATACAGAGAATTCTCTGTTTAGCTCTGTTCTCCATTTTTTAATTGTATTACTTGGTTTGCTGTTTTTCAGCTTCTTTATTTCTTTATATATACTGAATATTAGTCCTCTGTCAGATACAGGGTTGGTGAAGATTCTTTCCCAATCTGTAGGCAGTCATTTTGTTTTGATGACTGTGTCCTTTGCTTTACAGAATCTTTTCAGCTTCATGAGGTCCCATTCATTGATTATTGCTCTTAGAGCCTGTGCTGTTGGTGTTCTGTTCAGGAAGTTGTCTCCTGTGCCAATGAGTTCAAGAGTATTCCCCACTTATTGTTTTTTCTAACCAATTTAATGTGTCTGGTTTTATGTTTACTTCTATGATCCACTTGTACTTTAGTTTTGTGCAGGATGATAATTATGGATCTATTTTCATTTTTCTACATGTAGACATCCAATTGGATCAGCATCGTTTGTTGAAGATGCTGTTGTTTCTACATTGTATGGTTTTGGCATCTTTGCCAAAGATCAGGTGTTCATTAAGTATGTGGGTTTATCTCTGGGTCCTCTGTTCAGTTCCATTGATCCACCATTCTGTTTCTATGCCAGTACCATGCGGTTTTTATTACTGTTGCTCTATAGCACAGCTTAACATCAGGGATGGAGATACCTCCAGATGATCTTTTATTGTAGAGGATTGTTTTAGCAATTCTGGGATTCTTGTTATTCCATATGAAATTGAGAAATTTTTTTTCTAGGTCTATAATAATTGGTATAGTGATGGAAATTGCATTGAATCTGTAGATTACTTTTGGTAACATGGCCATTTTTACTATGTTAATCCTGCCAAACCATGAGCATGGGAGATTTTTCCATCTTCTGATATCATCTTCTAATTCTTTCTTCAGAGACTTGATTTTTTTTTTCATACAAGTCTTTGACTTGTTTGGTTAGGGTTACTCCAAGATACTTTATATCATTTGTGGCTATTGTGAAGGGTGTTGTTTCCCTAATGTCTCTCTGAGCTCTTTTTTTTTTTTCTATACAGGAGGTCTACTAATTTTTTTAAATTAATTTTGTAACAGGCCACTTTGCTGAAGCTGTTTTTCAGATGTAGGAGTTCCCTGGTAGAGTTTTTGAGGTCACTCATGTATACTATCATAACATCTGCAAATAGTGATAATTTGAATTCTTCTTTTCCAATTTGTATCCACTTGATCTCCTTCAACTCTTTTATTGCTCTAGCAACGACTTCCAGAACTATGTTGAAGAGATATGGAGATATTGGGCAGTCTTTTCTTGTCCCTGATTTCAGTGGGATTCTCTCCGTTCAGTTTGATTTTGGAGATAGGCTTGCTGTATATCACCTTTACTATGTTTAGATATGTGCCATGTATCCCTGATATCTCCAATACTTTAAACAGTAATCGATGTTGGATTTTGTCAAATGCTTTTTAAGTATCTAGGGAGATTATCATGTGTTTTTTTTTTCTTTCAGTTTGTTAATATGGTGGATCACATTGATGGATTTCCATATATTGAACTACCCCTGCATACCTTGGATGAAGCCTACTTGGTCATAGTGGAAAATATCTTTGAAGTGTTCTTGTATTCAGTTTGCAAGTATTTTCTGGAAATTTTTTGCTTCAATGTTCATAAGGGAGATTGGCCTGAAATTATCTTACTTTGGTCTTTGTGAGGTTTAGGTACCAAGGTGACTGTGGCTTCATAGAATGAGTTTGGTAATGTTCCTTCTGTTACTATTTTGTGAAATAGTTTGAAGAGAATTGGAGTTAGCTCTTCTTTGAAGGTCTTGGAGAATTCTGTGCTGAAACCATCTGGTCCTTGGCTTTTTATTTGGATGGGAGACTTTCCATGACTGCTTCTATTTCCTTGGGTGATATAGGAATGATATAGGACTATTTAATTGATTTACCTGGTCCTGATTCAGCTTTTGTAAGTCGAATCTCTTAAGAAAATTGTCCATTTCATTTAGGTTTTTAAATTTTTGGCATATAGAATTTTGAAGTAAGTCTTAATGTTTTTTTTTTTTTTTATTTCCTCAGTGTCTGTGGTTATATCTCCCATTTCATTTCTGATTTTGTTGATTTGGGTGGTTTCTCTGTGCCTTTAGCTTGGCTAAGCGTTTGTCTATGTTGTTCATTTTCTCAAAGAACCAGCTTTTGGTTTCATTGATTCTTTGAATTGTTTGTTGTTGTTGTTGTTTGTTTGTTTGTTTATTTCTAATTGATTGATTTCAGCCATGAGTTTATTTTCAGGTATCTACTCCTTTTTGGTGTGTCTGCTTCTTCTTTTTCTAGGGTTTTTAAATGAGACATTAAGTTGTTTGAATGAGCTGTTTTGAATTTCTTCTTAAAGGTACTTAGTACTATGAACTTTCCTCTTACCACTGCTTTCATTGTGTCCACAAGTTTGGGTATGTGTGTCTTCATTTTCAATGAGTTCTAGGAAGACTTTAATTTCTTCCCTGACCCAGCTGTCATTTAGTTGCAAGTTGTTCAGTTTCTATGTGTGCATAGGCTTATTGCTATTTCTGTTGTTGTTGAGGTCCAGCTTTATTCCATGGTAATCAGATAGGATATAGGGGATTATTTCAATCTTCTGTATCTGTTGAGGCTTGCTTCGTGACCAACTATATGGTCTATTTTGGAGAATGTTCCATGAGGTGCTGAGAAGAAGGTAAATTCTTTTGTGCTTGGGTGTAAGGTTCTGTAAATGTCTGTCAGGTCCATTTGATGCATGACTTCTGTTAGAGACATTGTTTCTTTGTTTAGTTTCTGTCTTGTTGACCAGTCCTTTGCTGAGAATGGGCTGTTGAAGTCTCCTACTATTAATGTGTGGGGATCTATGTGTGGTTAAAATTTTATCAATGTCTCTTTTACAAATGTGGATGCCCCTGTATTTGGGGCTTAGATGTTCAGGATTGTGATGTCTTCTTGTTGGAGTTTTCCCTTGAATAGTATGAAGTGTCCTTCCCCATTTCTTTTGATTAACTTTTGTTGAAAATCTATTTCATCAGGTATTAGAATGGCTACTCCTGCTTGCTTCTTGGGTCCACTTGCTTGGAAAGATGTCTTCCAACCATTTACCCTCAGGTAATCTCTATCTTTGTGACTTAGGTGTGTTTCTTGTATGCAACAGATTGCTGGACTTTGTTTATGCATCCATTCTGTTAGTCTGTGTCTTTTTATTGGAGAATTGAGTCCATTGATGTTGAGAGAGATTAATGACCAGTGGCTGTTAGATCCTTTGATTTTGATGTTGGTTGTGGCCATAAGTTTGTGTGTTTGGTTGCATTTTGTTTTACTGTAGTGAGGTTAATTATTTTCTATGTTTTCTGGAAAGTAGCTAGTTTTCTTGGATTGTATTTTCCTTTCTAGTGTCTTCTGTAATGCCAGATTTCTGTGTAGGTATTGTTGAATTTATTTTTGTCATTGAATATCTTGTTTTCTCCGTCTATGAGGACTGAGAGTTTTGCTGGGTACGGTTGCATGGGCTGACATCTGTGTTTTCATAGGGTCTGCATGATATTTATCCAGTCCCTTCTGGCTTTCATAGTCTCTGTTGGAGAGTCAGTTATTATTCTGATGGGTTTGACATTATATGTTACTTGGCCTTTTCCCCTTCCAGGTTTTAGTATTTTTTCTTTGTCCTGTATACTTACTGTTTTGATTATTATGTGGCAGGAAGATTTTTTTTTTCTGGACTAATTTATTGTGTGTTCTGTAGACCTCTTGTATTCTTTTTGGCCTCTCCTTTAAGTTGGGGAATTTTTTTTTCAATGATTTTGTTGAAAATATTTTCTGGGCCTTAGAGGAGTGAATCTTCTTTTTCCTCTATTCCTATTATTCTTAGGTTTTATCTTTTTATGTAGTCTTGAATTTCTTGGACAGGCTGTTTCAGGTGTTTTTAGATTTAACATTTTCTTTGACAGATGCATCTATTTCTTCCATTGTGTCTTCCACACCTGAGATTCTTTCTTCTATCTCTTGTAGTCTATTGGTCATGTTAACTTCTGTGGTTCCTGTTTTCTTTCCTAAGTTCTCTCTTTCAACAATTTCCTCCATTTGTGTTTTCTTTAATTTTTCCAATTCTATCCTCAGGTCTTGAGCCATTTTGTTGACTTCCTTCCCCTGTCTGACTGCATTTTCCTGTTTTTCCATCAATTCCTTCATCTGTTTGAACAATCTTCTTTTTCTTTTATTCCATTCATTGAATAAGCATTTCCTCTCTATAGTCCACAATCTGGCTGCAACTTCCTCTATTTCTTTATGGATGGCCATAAACTGTTTGTTTTTATCTTCCTCTATTTTTTTACGCATTTTATTTCTTTCTTCTGTTATCTTCTTCATGATCATAGATGCTGGGTCCTCTTTTTGCCTTTCAATTATGCTGAGGTTTCTAGGCTACTTGTCCCTGGATAACTGGGTTCTGGAGATGCCATACTGCTCTGGCTTTTGCTAGTTGAACTTTTATACTTGGCTCTACCCATTGGGTTATATTAGGTTTTGGAGTTGGTTTCTGTTTTTTTCCTGGAATCCTGTGGTGGAAAGAATCCCTTTCAAAGGAAATTTTTTTTTTTTTTCCTGAAGGAAGCCTTCTCAGCTTTTTGGGTATAGTCATTGGATTGCTGGTGTTTTTCATGAGTTGCTGCTGCTCACCTCAGGAGTAGAGAGCTGAATAGTAACTGTGGTCCTTATTAGTCGAGAGGGCTCTTCTCTCACCAGGAGAAAAGACAGCTGCCCACTATTTTTGCTGTGAATTTAGTGATCTGCTGCTGTAACCTGTGTGTTCCGTAGTTTGGTCCGTTTTGTTAGGGATAACTGGTTGCCCTGTGGAGCAGTATCTGAGTGTTGATCTCGGGGATCCCGGGCTTTTGTAGGCCTGAGGTTGGGGCTCTGTGCCCCAGTACACAAGCAGTAAATCTGTGGCGGGTGAGTTCTGCTCTCCTGGTAACAGCAGGTTATCTGGTGCACAGCAGGTCCCTGGGTTGTGCCAGTCTGCGGGACTTTTTCTGGGGATATACTGGGTGGTCTAAGTCCATCCCCTTTGCTTAGTTCCCTGTGGGGATTTCTCCAGACAGTGACTCCAAGTCTCTAGTGTCCAGGGGCACACAGTTCTGTCTATGAGGAATAGTTGGTACAATGCAGGTCCCTGGGCTGACGGCATGTGTGCCTGCCTGCTATTCTGCAGGAGCTGGGTGCCCAACTACTCTCTGTGCTTCTGGGTTGGGGCTAGATCAGTGATGGCAGCTGGTATCCACCGGTCTGTAAAAGACTTTCCCGGGTAAAGCCTGAGTAGCCCAAGTCAATACTGTTTCCTTCCTTCCCTGTGGGGCCCTCTCCCGACAGGAACTCCCAGACTCTGTTGCTCTAGGCTGCGAAGCTCTGTCTGTGCAAGAGAGCTTGGCACACATCCACTCTCTGTGCTGGTGCTGGGGCTTGGAGCCCAGTTCAGTGATGTGGCTTGTACTCACTGGTCTGCGAGAGACTTTCACCAAGTACAGCCTGCATATCCCAAGTCAGTACTGTTTCCTTCCTTCCCTGTGGGGGCCTTTTCCGACAGGAACTCCGTCTCTATTTTACTAGGGTACGCAATTCCATCTGTGCTAGAGAGCTGGCACGAAGCCCCTGTCCATGCTGATGTGGGAGGCCAGTTCAGTGATGGAGGCTCTTACCTGTTGGTCTGTGAGACTTTCTCCAGGGAAAGACTGGGTGACCCATGGCCAGTCCTACTACTTTCCTTCTCCGTGGGTTTTTCTCTTGACTGGGACTCCCAGTCTCTGGTATTTTTGAGCCCAACAATCAGCCTGAGAAGGTGATCGGACAAGCAGGTGTGTGTCTCTGATCTGGCAACCTAGTGCCTGTGTGTCCCGGGATATCTTCCAGGTTCTGGCTAGGTGGCCTGAACATGGGCCCGACTGATTCCATGCCCTGAGAGTTTCCTCTCGCCTGGGAAACACAATCCCTGTTGTTTTAGGGCCCAGAGTTCAGTCTCTTGGTTGTTGTATGGAAAATGGTGTCCTCTTCCTTAGGCGCAGTGTTCTCGTACTGTCATCTTGGCCTCTCCAGTCTTGTTCTTCTAATCAATTTAATGAAACTGGTTTTATGTTGAGGTCTTTGATCCACTTTAGTTTAGTGGAGTGGCATAAGTATGAATCTATTTGCATTGTTCTACGTATAGACATCCAGTTAAATCAGCACCATTTGTTGAAGATGCTGTTTTTCTCATTGTATGGTTTTGGCATCTTTGTCAAAAATCAAGTCTCCATAAGTGTGTGTGTTTATATCTGTGTCATTTATTTCGTTCCATTGACACACCCTTTTGTTTCTATGCCAGTATCATGCAGTTTTTATTACTGTTGCTCTAGAGTACAGCTTGTGTCCTGGGATGGAGATACAGCCAGAAGATCTTTTATTGTGTAGGATTGTTTTACCAATTCTGGGTTTCTTGTTTGTCCATATGAAGTTGAGAATTTTTCTTTTCAAAGTCTGTAAAGAACTGTGTTGGTAATTTCATTGAATCTGTAGATTGCTTTTGGTAAGATGACTATTTTTAAAATGTTAAGCCTGCCAAGCCATGAGTATGAGAGATCTTTCCATCTTCTGATACCCTCTTCTAATTCCTTCTTCAGATACTTGAAATTTTTTTTATACAAGTCTTTGACTTGCTTGGTTAGGGTTTTACTAAGGTGTTTTATGTCTTTGACCAGACACAAGAACACATCAAAGATATTATCCACTATGACCAAGTAGACTTCATCCCAGGTATGCATGGGTGGTTCAATTGTGGAAATCCATCAATCTGATCCACCCTGTTAACAAACTGAAATGAAAAATACTACATGATAATGTCCTTAGATGAAAAATCATTTGAGAAAATCCAATATCCACTTATGTTTAAACCATTGGAGAGATCAGGGATAAAAAGCACATATTTATATAGTAAATCTATTTACAGCAAGCCTATAGCCAACACCAAACTAAATGGAGAGAAACCTAAAGCCATCCCACTGAAATCAGGGAAAAGGCAAGGCTGCCCACTCTATATCTCTGTAACATAGTTCTGGGAGTTCTTGCTAGAGCAATAAGACAATGGAAGAAAATCAAGAGTATAGAAATCTGAAAGGTAGAAGTCAAAATGCAGCTATTTTCACATGATATGATAGTATACCTAAGTGACCTCAAAAATTGTACCAAGGCATCCTACAATTGATAAACTCCTACAGCAAAGTAGCTGAATAAAAAATTAACTCAAAAAAAAAAAAAACAATCAGTAGCCCTCCTGTATACACAAGATAAAAGGGCTGAGAAAGAAAATAGGGAAACAAAAGGAATTATAGTATCTAACAATACCATAACTCCTAACCCTTCCCAGAAATTTCCACACTGGGGACTCAACATGTAAATAGATGAGCTTCAAGTACAATGCAATTCAATTCACTAGGAAGTAGAATAAGATGGAGGGACATCTAAGCTAGAAGAACATAGTTATTATAATACTTTTTCATTCAATAAAATGATTAAAGTCCCAGCAACTTTCACTGACTAAAGAACATGACTGAAAATCTTCTTTGCAGAAAATGTGGTGTATTTCTATAATGGGGTATTATTCAGCTAAGAAAATGACATCATGATATTTTCATGCAAATGGATGGAACCAGGAGTATTCATCCAGGGTGAAGTACCTAAAACACAGTAAGGCAAATATGGTATGTATTGACTCATTAGGAAGTCTCCTAATAGTCGAGGATGAAGTTCCAAAAGGCCATCTATAGTGACCAAATCGGCCTTCCACTAGGTGGATTGGATGGCAGTGAATTGAGTGGTTGGGCCAGGGCATCCTATGGAAATTTCAAGCAATCCAGGCTATTTCTATTAAAGCATGTTGCTCTCTGCCCTCAAATGATTAATCAGTAATATGTTCTTCTCTACACAGAGATGCTTCCCTCTGCATCAAATGGGATTGCATACAGAGACCCACAGTCTGATATTATGCAGAGAGAGACCTTAAAACACCCAGATCTAAATGGGTTTTCCCTGTGAAACTCTCCCTATGAAACTTAGTGCTCTGGGAAGCCTGTAGGAGAGTTGACAGAAAGAGTGCCATAAGTAGAGGGAATTGAGGACACAAGGAGAACAATGCCCTGAGAATCAGGCAGCAGAGGAAGATGATGCAGCCATCCTTGTTGAGACCTGAGAAGCTAGGGTCTTATAGAAGTGGGAGGAAGACCTCCCCTATCAGGGAAGTAGAGATAGGGCACAGGCGTAAAAGAAAGAGGGTGGGTGGGACTGGAAAGAAAAGAGGTAGGGGGTAGCAAAGGGGATACAAAGTGAAAAAAATTGTAATACATAAATACATAAGAACAACTGGCTTGCTTACATGTATGTGGACCTATCTGCATTGCCCCCGTGGCACGCCTGGGTTGGCTACCCAGAGGCTATTTAAGCTGTGGGCTGGCTTTCCCTGGGGTCCGAGGATTGTTCAATGTTCCTGAATAAACTGCATTGGAAAAAAAAAAAAAGAACAACTGTGATCAAGTTGATGAAGTATAGAGCTCTTCAAGACATATGGCTTCTTCTTTGTGGTGGTTCCAGGGTGCATCAAGTATGAACTCAGTTTTCTTTAAGGGACTTAGCACTGAGACTCTGATCATTGACCAATGAGTATATGAACAACACATACTTCTTCAACTGTTATATTTTAAGGAAAAAATTTAGTGTGACACAGTTTGGACTTGAACCTGGAAGCAATGGAAAAGGAGAGTAATGTATATTATATGAAATTACCACATAATCAATAAAAATAATATGTTTATAACTTTTACAATGAATTTTAACATTGAGAAAAGAATCCACTAAAGGAGGGCAGAGTTTGACTTTGTAAGGAATGCTTTCCAGGAGCTCATTTTGTAGTAGAGAATCCTAGCCATGAACTTGTGATTCCCAGCTACCTCAGATTCCATGAGCTCGTGGCATGTCTTAACAAAAAGTCCTGACACTAATACTACCTTTAGACATTTTGTCTGAAGGACCACAGCAGGAGACACGGTTTTACTTGTGTCCTAAGCATATAACAAAGACTCAAGTCTCTGTCCTGAAGGCCCAGTTTTAATTGTTAACCCCAGAACCTAGAGGATTGTTCACTGACCATGGAGGAGGACACAGCTGCCAATCCAGCCAGGTTAGACAAGTCAACCCTGCTCACAGAATGTTCCCAACACTAGTGTGGAACATTACTAGCTGTTAAATAGTTTATTGCCCCTCAGTTCTTCTTTTACATTCACAGATCTTTCTCAGTTTCAGCCAAACCTGTCCTGGGAATTGTCTCGTTTCCTACTCTTTTCTCTGCTCTTTAAAAACTCAATACACCAAGGAACCCTATACACTGCCAGCCTATTATATCAGTAAGTATGTGAAGCTCAATTTCGTGACTATGCAAGTAACTGCTCAGTTCAAATTCACAACCAAAGATATTTCAGATCCAAGACCATAGTAGGTGACCAACTTGTCATTCATTATGTTATCTTTAATCCCACTGTACTTTCAAGCTTCCCTATGTAGAAAGCTGTCCAATTAAATAAACATTAAAGTATCATTTCCTAACTGACATTATAACAGAGGTCACCAGGAGTAAAAGTGTGGGATCTGGAAAAGGAGATGAGATAAAGGCTTGTTGGTGCTAATTGGCTGAGAGAGAAAATGATGTCATGAAACAGGTAAAAGCAAGCAAGAAATTCAGGAGCCAGTTATTAATTAAAAGGGCTAAGTGGACAGACTGCTGGAGAGAGGGGTTGAGCAGCATTACATGTTTCAATATGGGCAGCTGAAAGTACACAACTCAGAGATGACAGTTCCTGTGTCCAAGACTCTTAGTTCAGGAAAAGTGTCACATATTTCTTTCAAGTGGTCATTAATAAAGTCACGTGTCCTTGACATATGACTTTTATATTTTTACAGATTCCATTATTATTTATTAAATGCACAGATATGTCCTCAGTCAGTGAATTACTTGTTGGGAAAACATTCCCTGAAAAAGGAAACTCTTTGAACAAAAAGTGTTTAATTGGCAGTGTGCTTATATTTTTAAAGACTATCCATGATATCCCATCAACAAGCAGGAAACTTGTTGAAGTCCTTCATCAGAACTGAGGCTTTTCATACTGAACCACAAGCAGCAGGTAGAGATAGAGAGAGAGAGACTGAGAGAGACAGAGAGAGAAAGAGTTAAATAAACAGATTCAGAAATAGAGGGACCAAGATCAAGAAACACAAACAATTAAAGTGACAGAAACTACTTTCTGTCTGTGTACTTTCATTAGCATATAGATTTCAAAGCATGCCTGCCTATAATATAACTTCATTAGGAAGTATATTATTAACAAGACCATAATCATAACCCTTTCCAGATATTTCCTCACTAGTGAATCAACATATAAATAGATGAGCTTCCAGGGGACATTGAAATTCAAATCACCAGAAGGTGTAGGAAGAAGATGGAGGGACTTCTAGGCTAAAAGGACAGTTATCCTGAAAGTTTTTCTTATGGGTGGTGCCAGGATGTGACAAGGATGAACTCAGTTTTATTTAAGGGACTTGGCACTGAGACTCTGATGATGTTTCAATGTGCACATGAACAACACATACTTGAATTGATGTATTTTAAATAAAAAAAAGTTAGTGTGACACATGGGTAGGAATTTGAACCTGGGAGCAATGGAAAACAATTGTAATATATGTAATATGAAATTCCCACATAAACAATAAAAATAACATTTTGACAACTTTTATAATGACTTTAACATGAGAGAAAAGATTTGGCAGTGTTTGACTTTGTAAGGCTTGCTTTGCAGGAACTCATTATGTAGCAGAGAATCCTAACCATGAATTAGTTGTTATCCAACTACCTCAGACCCCATGACCTCACGTGGAACCTCTGAACAACCAGTCCTGTAACAAACACTATGTTTATAGGGTTTGTCTGGAGGACCACAGCAGGAAACATCGATGGTCTTGTGTCCTAGGCATATAACACAGAACCATTTCTCTCTCCTGAAGGCACAGTTTTAACTGTAATCCTCAGGATCAGTAGTCCTTCCCTGACCGCTTAGTAGGACACAGGTGCAATCCAGCCAGGTCAGTGAAGACAAACCTGCTCATAGCAGGTTGGCAACACAAGAGTGAAACAGCACCAGCTATCAGAGAGTTTACTACCCCACAGTTCTTCTTTTACACTCACAGATTATTCTCTGTTTAACTCAAACCAGTCACAGAAATTGCCTGGTTTCCTTCTCTTTTTCCAGCTCTTAAATACTCAATAACCCAGTGAACCCTATGCCCTGCCAGCCTTTTATATCAATATGAATGTGAAGTTACATTTAGTGAATGAATAACTGCTCAGTTCAAATTTACAATGTAGTAATTTCAGATCCAAGAGCTCAGTAGGGGACCACGCTTGTCATTCTGTACATTCCTCTTGATCCCACATCACATTGACACTTCTCTACTTAGGAAGCTGTCTAATTAAATGAAGATTAAAGTTGTATTTCCTAGCTAACATTGTCTAAGAGGCAAACAGGAGTAAAGGTGTGGGATCTGAATAAAGGGATTAGATAAAGGCTTGTTGGGTTTCACAAGAAAAACACATATGTGCACAGGATCAGAGCTACTGAACACTGAGGAAAGTTTGTTTACTCATCCCCATGGAAAACTCAAGATTCTCTCAGGTACTGATTGGCTGAGAGGGACAATGAATTCATGCAACATGTGAAAGCCAGTAAGACTTTCAGAAGCCAATAATTAAAAGGGCCAATTGACAGTCTGCTTGAATGAAAGGCTGTACAGCCTAACATGCCTTAACCTGGGCAGCTGAAAGCACACAACCAAGAGATGAAAGATCCTTTGTCCAAACTCTTAATTCAGGAAATGTGTCACTTATTTCTTTCAAGTGATCATTAAAAAGTCATGTGTCTTTGACCCGTGAGTTTCACCTTATCACAGATTCAATTAATATTTGAGAATGCACACATATGTCCTCTGTCAGTGAATTACTTACTGTGAAAATGCTCCCTGAACAAGGCAATTCTTTGAAAAAAAAACATTTAATTGGGACAATGCTTATATTTTTACTGGGACCACCTATGATGTCACATCAGCAGGCAGTACTCTTGTTGTAGTCCTTCAGCAGAACTGTTAGCTTTTCATACTGAACTGCAAATGGCAGGCAGAGAGACACAGAAATAGAAAGCTAGAGAGACAGGAAGTAGAAGAAGATAGAGGGACTTCTGGGCTAAAAGAAGATAGTTATCCTGATAGTTTGTCATTCAATACAATGATTAAAGTCCCAGCAACTTCCAAGTTCTAAAGAACAGCACTGACAATTTCCTTAGCAGAAAATGTGGAATATTTCCATAATGGAGTATTATTCAGCTAAGAAAATGTAATCATGATATTTTTCCAGACAAATGAATGGAACGTGGAAAAATCATCTTGGGTGAAGTAAATAAATGTAGAAAGACAATTATGTTATGTATTCTCTTATTAGGAGGTCTTCTAATAGTGAAGGATAAAATTCCAATAGGCCATCTCTTGTGACCAAACCAGATTGGGTGACAGAGAATTGAGTTGTTTTGCCAGGGCATCCTACAGAAATTTTCAAGTAACCCAGGCTGTTGTTATTAAAGCATGTTGTTCTCTGCCCTCAAATGATAGACTAGTGCCCTATTCTTGTATCCATAAAGATTCTTCCTTCTGCATCAAATGAAATTGCATACAGAGACCCACATTTTGATAATATGCACAGAGAGACCTTAAAACACCCAGCACTAAATTTTATTTTCCTATGAATTTCTCTTTCCCTCAAAGGTCTGGGAAGCCTGCAGGAAAGGAGGCATGAAGAGTGTCATGAATAGAGGCAATTGAGGACACAAAGAGAACAATGTCCTGTGAATCAAGCAGAAGAGGAAGATGATACAGCCAGCCTTGATGAGACCTGATAAGCCAGGGTCATATAGAAGGGAGAGGAGGACCTTACCTATCAACGAACTAGAGAAAGGCCCTACAGGTAGAAGAAGGAGAGTAGGTGGGACTGGAAGTAGAAGAGGTGGGGGGAACAGAGTGCATACCAAGTGAACAAATCATAATAAATAAATACATAAGACAAACTGTGATCAAGGTGATGAAGTATATAGCTCTTCAGGACTAATGGCTTCTTCTTGGGGGTGATACAGGGTGTGGCAAGGAGGAACTCAGTTTCCTTTAAGGAACTTTGCACTGAGACTCTGATGATGTTCCAATGAGGAGATGAAAAACACATACTTGAATTGTTTATTTTAAAGAAAAAATAATTTTTACTGTGACAAATGGGAAGGAATTTGAACCTGGGAGTAATGGAAAAGTAGTTTATTGAAATTCACACATAATAAAAATAATAGGTTAAAAAGATTCCTCTCAAGGAGTGCAGAGTTTGCCTTTGGAAGACATGCTTTCCAGGTAGTAGAGAAGCCTAGCCATGAACTAGTTTTATTCAGCTTCCTCAACCTCACAAGCTTAGGTGGCACTTGGGATCAAGCAGTCCTGGCACTAACACTACATTCAGAGGGTTTCTCTGTAGAATCACAGCAGAAAATGCAGCTACTCTTGTGTCCTAGACATATAACACATACCCATTTCTCTGTTCTGAAAGCCCAGTTTTAACTGTAAACACAGGAATAAGAGGGTTCTTCACTGTACCAAGAGGAGGACACACCTTCAGATCTTGCTAGGTCAGCCAGGTAACCCTGCTCATAGAGCATTGAAAACACTAATGTGGAAGGGCACCAGCTGTCAAATAGTTTATTGCCACTCAGTTCTCCTCTTACAGATACCAATCTTTCTTTCAGCCAAACCAGTCCCAAGAATTATCTGGTTTCCTTCTCTTTTTCCTGCTATTAAAGACTCAATACCCCAGGGAACCTTAGACCCTCCCAGCCTATTATATAGGTACATTTAATCAGTACAGGAGTAACTGGCTACTTCAAAGTCACAAACAGGGAAATTTCAGAATCAAGACCTTTATAGGAGACCACCTTTTCATTCGGTACATTCCCCTTAATCCCATTAATCCCTCATCAATTTGAAGCTTCCTTATGTAGGAAGCTGTCCAAGTAAATAAACATAAAATTTAATTTCCTACCTGACCTTGTCACAGAGGTAAACAGGAATAAGGGTGTGGGATCTGTATAAATGGTTGAGATAAAGCCTTTTCGGTTTCACAAGAAAAGTCGTGAGTGCACAGGATCAGAGACACTGGACAATGAGGAAAGTTTGTTTACTCATCTCCATGGAAACATCAAGATTCTCTCAAGGTGCTGAATGGGTGCAAAGGAAAATTATGTCGTGTAAAAGGTGAAAGCAATTAATAGCATCAGTAGCCTATTATTAAAAGGGCCAAGAGGACAGCCTCCATATGGCCAGCTGATAGAACACAACCTAGAGATGACAGTTCCTGTGTTCAAGACTCTTAGTTCAGAAAAAGTGTCACATGTCTCTTTCAAGTTGTCATTAAGAAAATTACATTTCCTTGACATGTGACTTTAACATTATCAGATATTCCATTATTATTTTTAAATGCAGATATGTCCTCAGTCAGTTGAATTAATTACTGTGAAAATGATCCCTGACCAAGACAAATCTTTGAACAAAAAGCATTTAATTGGGACCTTGCTTATATTTTTTACAAAGACCATCCCTGATGTCACATCAGCAAGCATTCAACTTGTAGTCCTTCAGCAAAACTGAAAGCTTTTGTACTGAAACACAAGCAGCATACAGAGAGAGGGAGACAGTGAGAGAAATACAGAAAGAGCTAAACAGATTCAGAAATACTCAGGCCGAACCCAACAGAAGCAGAGATACGAATTGACAGAAACCGAGAGAAAGAGTCTCCTTTTGTATGGTCACTTTTATTGGCATATCAACCTTCGAACACACCCTCCTATAATATAAATCCAAAATGGATTATATTTTTAATATTTTTGTTTTAATGTTTATTAATTACAATTTATTCACTTTGTATCTCCCTATAAGCCCTTTCTATCTCCACTCCCATCCCATCTTTCTTAACCCTTATCCATGAATTCCTCTCCCCAAGTCTGCTGATAGGAGAGGACTTCCTCTCCTTACTTCTAATCCTAGTCTATCAGATCTCATCAGGAGTCACTGCATTGTCTGTTTGCATTGTGGCCTGGTAAGGCTGCTCCCCCATCAGGGTGAGGTGATAAAAATCAGCCCAATCAGTTCATGTCATAAGCAGTTCCTGTTTCTATTACTGTGGAACCCACTTGGACACTGAAGTGCCATGGACTACATCAGTGCAGGGGTTCTAGGATATCTCCATGCATGGTACTTTGTTGGAGTATGAGTCTCAGGAAAAACCCCTGTGCTCAGATTTTTTGGTTCTGTAGCTCTCCTTTTGGACCTCCGGTCCTCTCCATATCTTACTATTTCCCACTTCTTTCATTAGATTCCATGAACTCAGTGCTATTATGACTTCACAATGGTATTATGGTTTCACAATGCTATTATGACATCACAGTGCTATTATGACATCACAGTGCTATTATGACATCACAATGATATGACATCTCTGTTGTATGTTTGATTAATATTTACATTTGATATATCCTCTGTTAAAGCTGCTGTTCATCCTATAGAGCTGTATATACAAATCACCGCACAGATTCTGGTTTCATTTAGTTAACCTAGAACACAATGCTGCTCAATAGTTACTCCATCCTAAATCTCCAAGCCCTTATCATTTCCTAACATCATATTTTACCCATTTTACTTACTTTTTTTGTGAAATATTAGGTCTTGTGCATTCTTCATCTAGTTCCTAGTTCCCCTCCCAGCTCAGTTCTCTTAGCTCTGCTCTGGCCTTTTTTCCACCCACTCATTTTCTGCCCTCTGGCTCCTCCCCTCTATCCTGTCCTCTGGCTCCTCCCTTTGCCCAATATTGTAGCTAGTTGCTTTATTTTGGCTTTTTTACAGAAATGATACAGGATGCATAGAATATATATTACAATGCAATATCTGGACTGAAACCAGAACATGTGTGTGGGGGGGGATCAGGATGTGATTAAAAGAGAGTAAGTTGTATAGATTTCAAAAGAACTTTTTACCAACATTTCCTCCTTTAGGTCCAATAAAAGGATCCTTTTATTCCAATTCAAAAATAATTCTGAAAATTATTCAATAAAATCTTCATGTGTAATGTCCAGTCCCTGTGTATTTAGCAACTTAGGAGAATGTATCCAATTATCCTAAGTTTAGAGTTGACAAGTTTAAGGTTCTATACCTGAATTAACTTTTGTCATTATTGATATTACCTATGTGAAAGCATTTCTTAACTTCTAAACAACTTAAGTGTAATTGTGGCAGTATAACTATTTGGTCTTCAACCCCATCAGAAACTTGAGAAGAAATAATATTAGTTACTTAGAGTAAATAGGAAGTGCATGTTAGCAGGTTCCAAAAATTAAAAAAAAATTGACAGAAATAATTTGTTGTCTCAAAAGTCACCCATAACTCTCTGTAACATTGGAGCATCATCTTCAGCCTTCTGGCTCTGAATATTTTACAAAAATATATGAAAAGGAGAAACTATTTAGTACTTACTAAATATGTCTTGGCAGAGTCCAGCAAAGGTATGTCATCTTAATGCTATGCTGACATCCTAATGTTATCACCTCATTATAATATCATGACATCAGAATTGTATGACAACTCAATGCTATTATGACATGATTGTCATCAAAATGGAATTTTGACATTGCAATACTATAACAACATCTCAACACCATTATGATAAGATAGTTTCATGATATCACAATGAAATTAAAATGGTATTATAAGACAACAATGCTATTATGCCATCAAAAGGTATGAAATCACAATGGACTTAAAACATCCCAATGCTATTATGTCAGAACAATGCTATGATGACATCAAAACGCTATAATGACATCACAATGCTATAGTGACATCACAACACTATATAGGTATCACAATGGTGTTATTAGTTCACAATGCTATAAAAACTATGCAATGGCGTTATGACCAAAAAAATTGTATTATGAAAAAACAATGCTAAGATGACATCACAAAGTTATTTTAATATCACAATGCTATGATGACTTCACAATGTTATTATGACATCACAATATATTGACATCCTAATGGTATTATGACTTCACAATGTTATTATGATGTTACAATTCTATTATGATATCACAATGGTATTATGACTACACAATGGTATTATAACAACACCATTCTATGATATTATGACATCACAATGCTATTATGACCTCAGTACTATCATGATATCACAATGTTATGATGACATAACAACGCTATTAGGAAATGATTGTGGTATTACATCACAATAGAATTTTGATATCACATGCTAGGATAATATCACAATGCTATCATGACATCACAATTGTATTAGTATATCACAATGCTATTAGGACCACAAAATTTATCATGCCCTCAGAATTGTATTATGCCCTCACATAGCTTTTATGACATCACCAAGTTAATATAACATCATTATGTTATTATGACATCACAAGGCTATTATTACAACACGAATTTTTTATATCACAATTACATTATAACCTCAAAAATCATATTATGACATCACAATGCTATTATGACTTAAAAAAGACATTGTGACATCAAAATGTTAAGACGTCTAAATGCTATTATGATACAGAATATGACATTAGAAGGGTATTATTATGATGATATCACAATTTTTTTATGATGTCTCAATGCTATTTTGAGATCACAATGATACGAATTCACAATGCTATTATTACATCACAATTGTATTTTGACATAAAATCCTATTGTGATATCATAATGGTGTTAGGGCTTCACATGTATTATGTCATTACAACGCCATTATGACATCACAATAATATTATGACATCCTTATGCTATTATGATTTTCCAATAATATGACTTTACAATGATATTAAGACATCTCAATGCTATGTGACATCACAATGCTATTATTCTATCACACTGGTATTAGGACTTCACAATGTTATTATGACATTACAATTTTTATTAAGACATCACAATGTTTTACGACTTCACAATAGTATTATGACATCACAAGGGTATTACAACATGAATGTGGCATGACATTACAATTTATGACTTCACAACAGTAAGATTTTACAATCATGTAGGACATCATAGTGCTATGACAACATTACAAAGTAATGATCATGTCACAATGGCATCATGACATCAAAATTCATCAACATACTCCAATGTTATTATGACTTCAAAAAGCTATTAAGACATGATTGTTGTATGACATGACAATGCTATTATGATATCACAATGATATGATGACATCACAATGCTATCATGACATCACAATTGTGTTATGAATTCACAATGCTATTTTGACATCACAATGTTATAATGACATCACAATGCTCTTACAACATGATTCTGTTATGACATCACAATAGAATTAAGACATTTCAATGCTATTATGACTTCAAACTGTATGACTTTACAATCATACTAAGATATCTCCATGCCATGATGACATCATAATGCTATTATGCTATCACAATGGTGTTATGAGTTCACAATACTATTTTGACATCACAATGTTATTATGAGATCATAATGATATGACATCACAGTACTATTATGACATCACAATGCCATGATGACCTCACAATGCTAATGATATCTCAACAGTATTATGACATTAAAATTCATCATGACATCCCAATACCATTATGACACCACAAAGTCATTACAGCATGATTGTGGTATGACATCACAAAGGAATTTTGATATCAAAATGGTACTATGCTAATCAATGTTGATATGACTTCACTTTGCTTTTATAACATCACAATGGTAATATGAAATGGTATTATTAATTCAAAATGGCATTATGACATCACCATGCTATTATTATATCACAATTGTTACGTGCTGGTTGGTTGAGAGGGAGAATAATGTCATGAAACAAATTAAAGCCAGTATGAGTTTCAGGAACCAGTTATTAAAAGGGCCAAGTGGACAGCTTGCTTGAGAGAAAGTCTGAGCAGCACTACATGACTCAATCTGGGCAGCTGAAAGCACACAACCCAGAGATGACAGTTCCTGTGTCCAAGAATCTTAGTTCAGGAAAAGTGTCACATATTTCTTTCAAGTGGTCATTAATAAAAGTCACATATATTTGACACATGACTTTCACATTATCACAGATTCCATAATTTTATGTTAAAAGGAAATAGATGTCCTCAGTCAGTGAATTACTTATTGTTGAAATTCTTCATGGCCAATGCAAATCTTTGAACAAAACATGTTTAATTGGAACCTTCCTTAAACTTTTACATAAACCATACAAGATCTCATGTCAGCAAGAAGTCATCTTGTGATATTCCTTCAGAAGAACTGAAAGCTTTCCAAATGATCTACAAGTGGATGACTGAGAGAAAAAGACAGGGAAAGAGCTCAAGAGACAGATTCATAAATAGAGAGACTGATACCAACAGAAACATATATATGTACTGACAGAGATCAAGAGACAGAGACTTCATTCTATCTGGGCACTTTCATTGGCATATCAAACTCAAAGCACACTGCCTAAAATATAACTGCAATAGGAAGTATATTGTCTATCAAGGCCATACATTCTAACCCTTCCCAGACATTTTCCTCACTGGGGACTCCAAATGTAAATAGATGAGCATCAAGGGGATTTGCAATTCAAAACAGCAGGAAATGGAAGTAGATGGAAGGAATTCTAGGCTAAAAGAACTTAGTTATTCTGATAATTTGTCACTCAATACAATGATTAAAGTCCTAGCAACTTCCAAGGACTAAAGAACAGGACTGACAATCTCCTTTGGGGAAAATGTGTAATATTTCCATAACGGAGTAATATTAAGCTAAGAAAATGACATCATGATATTTTCAGGCAAATGGATGGAACCAGGATAATCAGCCTGGGTAAAGTTACTAAAATGCAAAAATTTATTAGGAGGATTCTTGAAAGTGAGTGATAAGTCCCAATAGGCCATCTAATCTAAAAAAAGAAAAAAAAAGCAGTTAATTGGGTTGATGGGCCATGGCATTCCAACAGAAATTTTCAAGGAACCTGGGTTATTATTATAAAAATATGTTACTCTCTGCCCTCAACTGATATATCAGTTCCAGCACGGAGATGCTTCCTTCTGCAACAAATGGGATTGCATACAGAGACCCACTTACCGACATTATGCAGAGAGAGACCTTAAAACAAAAAAGCTCTAAATGGCATTTCTCTATTGAACTTTCCATCCCCTCAGAGTTCTGGGAAGCTTGCATGAGAGGAGACAGGAAGTGTGTCATAAGTAGAGACAACTGAGGACACAAAGAGAACAATGCACTGAGAATCAGGCCTTAGAAGAAGATAATTCAGTCAGCCTTGATGAGACCTGATAAGCTAGGGTCAGATAGAAGCTGGAGGAGGGCCTCCCATATCAGGGAACTAGAGAAAGGGGATAGGAGTAGATGAAGGAAGCTGGGGTGTGAACTGGAAGGAGAAGAGGGAGGTGGCAGCAGAGGGGAGTCAAAGTGAAAAAATCATAATTAATAAATATATAAGACAAACTGTGATCAATGTGATGAAGTATAGAACTCTTCAGGACTGATGGCTTCTTCTTGGGGTGGTGACATGGTTTAGCAAAGATGAACTGAGTTTTCTTTAAGGGACTTGGCACTGAGACTGATCATGTTTCAATGAGTGTATAAATAACACATACTTCAACTGATGTATTTTAAAGGAAATCATTTTTATTGTGACATAAACGACTGAACTTTCATGAGCTATATCTGTGCAGGAGTTCTAGGTTATCTCCATGCATGGTTCTTGGTTAGCGTATGAATCTCAGCAAAGACCCCTGTGCTCAGATTATTTTTGGTTCTGTTGCTCTCATGTGTAGCTCTTGTCCTCTCCTGATCTACTTCCCACTTCTTTCATTAGATTACATGCACTTTGTCCAACAGTTGGCCATTAGTATCAGCATCCCTTTGATAGTCTGCAGGGTAGATCCATTCAGAGGGGAGGACGTCTGAATTGTTTACAGGTTCTGGCTATTACAAATAAAGCTGCTAAAAACATGGTTTAACAAAAGTCCTTATTTCTCTTGGATATATCCCTAGAGGTGCAAAGCTGAATCTTTACGAAGTGCTACTCCTTGTTGTCTGAGAAAGAGCCAGATTGATTTCCAGAGTGGTTGTATAAGTTTACATTCCTACCAGCATTCAAGGAGGATTCCCCTTTCTCTACAACCTCTCCAGCATGTGTTGTCACTTGAGTTTTTGATCTTGGCCATTCTGATGGGTGTTAGGTGAAATCTCAGGACGTTTTGATTTTAATTTCCCTGATGGCTAATGATGTTTAGCATTTCTTTAAGTGTCTCTCTTCCATTCAATATTCCTCTATTGAGAATTCTCTGTTTAACCCTGTTCCCCATTTTTTTTAAATTCCAAATATTTTCACTTTTTAATTGGGTCACTAAAGTTTTGATAACAAAACAAGTCTTTTTACAAATGCACTCCAACATAAACATTTAATTATTTGTGGTAGACAGCTTTTTTTAAGACTCTTGAAGAATTGCTACCTTTATTATTTGATGACCCTTCTGTCTTCTTTAAGTTTTATTAATTGTACTTTATTCACTTTGTATCCCCAGTAACCTTCTCCCTCCTTTCCTCCTAATCTCACCATCTCTCTCCTTTCTTTATACATGCCCCTCCCCAAGTCCACTGATAGTGGAGGTCCTCCTTTCCTTCCATCTGATCCTGGACGAATATAATACCAAAAGGTATTATAACATCATAATTTATGATATCCCAAAGGTATTATGACATCACAATGGTTTTCTGACTTCACAATATTATGACAGCACAATGCTATTATGACATCACAATACTATGATGTCATCACAATATTATGACATCATCTCAATACTATCATTTATTTACAAAGGTATTGTGAAATCACAATGCGGTGAAGACATAACAATGGTATTATGACATCACAATGGTGTTGTGAAATCACAATGCAATTATGATATCACAATGCAATCATGACATCATATGGAAAATATCACAATAGAATTTTGAAATCAGAATGGCATTATGACCTCACTATGGTATTATTTCATCACAGTGCTTTTATCACAATGGTGTCATAACTTCACATTTCAGTGGTATTATGACAACACAATAGTATGACATCCCAATGGTATTATTACATCCCTTTTGTATTATGACATCACAATTTTGTTATGACTTCGCAATGGTATTAGAACTTCACAATGCTATGATGATATCACAATGCTATTATGATATCACAAAGCTATTATGACAGGGCAATGGAATACCTCTCAATGATTTTAGGACATTACATTGCTATTATGAATTAACTATGCTGTTATGTCATGACTATGGTATGATGATATCACAATTGCATTATGACATCATAATTCATCATGACATCCCAATGGTATTATGTCAGCACTATGCTATTAAGACATGATTGTGACAATCACATTGTTATTATCTCATCACAATATTACTTTGACCTCACATTAGTATTATGACATCACAATGGTATTATGATTTCAGCATGGTATTATAACATCACAATTATTGTGATGTCACAATGTTATTATGACACCAAAAATTTAAGGAATATGAACTAAAGAAAATTGGGACCACTGCTGGAGAGGTGGCTCAGAGGTTAAGTACATTGGTTACTCTTACAGATGTCCTGCTTCAATTCCCAGCAACCACAGGGTGGCTCACAACCATATATAGAGATCTGGTGCCTTTTTGGGTATGTAGGCAGAACATTATATATATATTATATAATTATTATATATAATTATATATTATATATATAATAAATTTTGTTGGTATAATGTTCTTTTGGAATGTATACAATTTACCTTTGTTCATTCAAATGCTGATTTCTGTCTCCTACTCTCTGGTTTCAATCTCAAAATTTCACAGTGATGCTTATTCTACATATCACTTGTCTCAATTTTGTGTAAACATGCCACCATTTGTTCTCTGCATTTTCAATAAAACAACCAGCTACAATGCTGAGGAACAGAGAGGACACGGTGGGGCATCCTGGTCCAGAGTAGGAGGAAAAGGAAGAAATCAGGGGAGGAAAGGTGAAGAATCAGTAGGAGAGGTCATGGAACAACATAAAGAGATGGACCGTATCTAAGATATGATTAAAGTACATATAATGAGTGAAATCTGAATGGTGGGAATATATGCAGTCTTGGAGGTTTAGGATGGAATAACTATTGCCCAGCAATGTGTTCTAGGTTAATTAAATTAACCCCAGTCTCTGTGTTGTTATTGGGGTATACAGCTGGTTTAGGAATAACTGCTGCTTAACTAAAAGATAGTTCAATAGTAAATATTAATATCAACAAATGGCACCCAGCTAATCTAACTGTACAATAAATGGCTACCAACTAATCTAAGTATCCACAACCTTTAAATCATACTTTAACATAATTTGGTAGGGGGAATAAGCTCACAGTAATACAACCCCAATAACCCAAACTTAAAACATAAAAACTCCCAGGTTAGTTATTGTCTTTTTAAGAGAGACTCTTAAACAGGCTCAGGAGCAAAAGACAGCCTATTTTGGACAGACCTGAGACTTAACATAACAAATCTGGTGCAAGGAGGAAATGGGAAAAAACAACCAACAATTGGAATACTAAGTTACAGACAATAGAAAGGGCACTCTGCCTAATAAAAATTAGATTAATAACAGCTAAAATTCAAAGCACTCTGGCTGCAAGATACTTGTCAACTATTTCTGGTAACTGTCCACCAATTCACCAAAACATCATCTAAATTCCAAAAAGAAACCAATTGGGCTTTGCTTGTTACAGTGTAACAACTGACCCAAAACTTAAAAGTTTCTTGTCTCTTTGCTTAATTTTCTTTTAAAGGCTTTGAGTTACAATTATATTGATTTGAGAAAAAAATATTTGAACAAGTTGATAAAGGCACATGTTTTTAATCCCAACACAAAGTAAAAGGAAACAGGCAGATCTGTGAGTCCCTGATCAGCTTAATTTATATAAAAGCCAGGATGGCAATTCCTGCTCTTTAGCCACTTGCAGAGATAGTATAAGATTCAAAATGACAAAATTTTCCTTAAGGTTACTATGTTTTTTGTTTGTTTTTATTGTTTTTTTTTTTTGTTTTTTTTTCATACTGATATGTTATATCCTTGCTGTTTTAAAGATTTAATTCACATCAATTTTAGGTTCATATGAGGAAAGATGATGCTACAATGCTCTAAAAAGGCCAGGCAATCTCAGAAAGAGGGGCGTCCACAGAAGAACTGGTGCCAAAGGACATTTTGGCTTAAGAGATATGTTTTGTTTGTCAATGTAAGGACCTAAAATTAGGTGGGAGACAAACATGCAAACTGCATGCCTGCCATGTCAAAAAAGAATTTAAATGCTGACTAAATTAACATGTTACATACACTTCTCTGGAAGCTTACATCCTTTCAACATGGGATATTTTCACGGGGCAAGATAGACACAGGAGGCTTACAACTGGCAAAGCACACACCATCCTAGTTAAGTACTAAAGACTCAAAAATTGTACTTTATGTGCTTAAAAAGCAAAACTATCCATCCCATATTAAAAAGGGCACAAACAAAAGCCAAAACAAATGTCAAAACCCAGGTACAAAATGCCTAACCCTAACCCTAACCCTAAACCTAACCCCTAACCCTAACACTAACCATAACCCTAACCCTATGCTATGCTTGACATCACAATTGTCTAATGACATCATAATGGTCTTATGACATCTCAGTGGTGCAATGTCCTCATAATGGTTTCATGACATCTCATGCTATTATGATATCACAATGGTATTATGACAATACAATGGTGTTATGATATGCCATTGGTATTATGATATCACAATTCTATTATGACATCACATTGTCATTATTATATCACAGTTTCATTATGACCTCATAATGCTATTATGACATCACAATGAAATTTTGACATCAAAATGCTTTTATGACATCACAGTGGAATTTTGACATAACAATGCTATGATGGCATCACAATAGTTTCATGACATCACAATTCTATTATGAAATCACTATGTTATGAAACAAAAATGCTATTACAACATGATTGTCCTATGACATCACAATGGAATTTTGAGTTTTGACCTAACAAAGCTATTATGACAGCACGGTGCTATTACGACATGACAGTTGTATGACAGATCAATGGAATTTTGACATCACAATTTCATTGTCTTCAAAATGCTATCACAATGGTATTTTGACATCATAATGATAGTATGATATCACAATGGAACTATGTCATCACAATGCTATTATAATGTGATATGTTATATCACAATTGAATTAGAACATTTAATAATATAACATAACAATGCAATTATGACAATAAATTGCTTTTATGACATTCAATGGTATGATTTCACAAGTTTCATGACATCAAAATGTTATCATGACATCAAAATGATTATGACATCATAACCCTTATCCATCATTATTATGGTATGACATCACAATGGCATTATGAACTTAAAATGCTATTACATCATCAAAATGCTCTTATAACTTCACAATGCTATTATGATATCAAAATGGCATTATGATCTCAAACGGCTATTATGACATTACAATGGTCTGACATCTCAATGCTATTATGATATCACAGTACTATAATGACATCACAGTTATATCATGATATCACAATGGTATTATGACATAACATTTGTGTCATGATATCCCAATGATATTATGATATTCCAATGCTATTTTAAAATCATAATGCTATTATGTCTTCACAATGATATAATATCACACTTGTATTATGACATCACAATGGAATAATCATGTCACAATGGCATTACAACATTATAGTGGTATGATGACAACACAGTGCTATTATGACATCACAATGAAATTATGACATCAAAATGCTATTATGACATTGTAATGGTATTTTGACTTTACAATGATATGACATCACAATTCTATTATGACATCACAAAAGTCATATGATATCACAACTTTATCATGACAGCTCAATGGTTTTATATCATCATAATTGTGTCATGACATCCCAGTGCTATTATGAAATCACAAGGATATTATGATGTCACAATGGTTTCATGATATTGAAATGGTATTATGACATCACAATGCTATTATGATTTCCCATTGATACAATCACACCACATCACAATCGTATTATATCCCAAATTTATGTCATCACAATTGTGTCATGACCTCTCAGTGCTATTATGACATCACAATGCTATTTCAACATAATTGTGATATGTAATCACAATAGAATTTTGATGTCACAATGGCATTATGACTTCAAAATGCTAGTATCACATCACATGGTTTTACATCTCAATGGTATTTTGACAGCACAATGATTTTATGATATCACAATGGTATTACATTATCACAAAGGCATCATGACATCAATATGCTATTATTATGACATCACAATCTTATTATATCAAAATGGTATTATGACTTCACAATGATATTATGATATAACAATGATATTGTGACCCCCACAATTATATTATGAAATCACAATTATATTATGGCATCAAAATGATAGGACATCACAATGGTGTTATGACATCATATTAGTATTCTGATATCACAATGGTTTTATGACATCAAAATGCTATTACAACATCACAATGGTATTATGATTTCTTATGGATACAATTACATAACAATGGTATTATGACATCACAACTTCTTTATGACATCTCAATGGTATTATATCATTACAGTGTTGTCATGACATATAAGACCTTTTATGATATCACAATGGCATTATGAAATAAAAACACTGTCATGAAATCCCTATGGTATTATGATGTCACAATGGTATTATGACATCACAATAGTGTGACATTCCAATGCTATTATAAAATCAAAATGCCATTATGACCTAACAGTGCTATTATGATATTTAATTGAATTATTACATGATAATAGTTAGACACCAATGCTATGAAGTCTTCACAATGATATGATATCACAATGGTATTGTAATATCACAATGGTGATATAACTGCACAATTGTATTATGACAACACAATGTTATTATGACAACATAATACTATTATGACGTCATGATGCTACTATGACCTTAAAATGCTATTATGACATTACAAAGTTATTATAACTTCACAATGATCTTATGACATATCAATACAATCAAGACTTCACAATGATAGTAGGACATCCCTAATGCTATTCTGACATCACAATGCAGAATATATATCACAATGCTATTACTACAAACAATGATATGAAAGCACAATGCTATTAGAAAAATCACAAAGGTATTTTTCATCATTATGCTATTATGACATCACAATGGTATGATATCACAATGGTATTGATTTCATAATATTATTATGACATCACAATCCTATTATGACTTCAAACCAGTATTATGATATCATAATGCTATAAATCTAAATGCTTTTATGACATCAGAATATTATGACATCAAAATGCTATTATGACATCACAATGCTTTGTTGACATCACAATGGTATTATGACTTCAAAATGGTATTATGACACCACCCATGCTATTGGGATATCACAGTGGTATTACAACATGATTGTGCTATGACATCACAATGGAATTTTGACATCAAAATGCTATTGTGAATTCACAAAGGTATTGTGACATCACAATGCTATGATGACTTCATAATGCTATTATGCTATCATAATAGTGTTATGACATCACAATTCTATTATGATATTATCACATTACAATGGCATTTTAAAATCAAAATCCATCATGACCTACCAAAGGTTTTAAGACATTAGAGCGCTTTCATTACATTAAAATGTTATTATGGCATCACACTGCTATTATGACTTTACAACCATATTATTTCACAATGGTATTAGGACATCACAATTCTATGATATCACATTGGGTTTATGTCCTCAATATGCTATTATGGTATCACAATGCTATGTTGAGTTTACAATGCTATTTTGACTTCACTATACTATTATGACATCACAATGCTATTATTACTTCACAATGCTATTACAATATCTTAATTCTATGTTGACATTACAATGCTATTTTAATGTTCTTATAGCATTGTACTGTAATCAATGCTATTATGACATCACAAAATTATTTTGATATCACAAGGCTAGTATGACATCACAATGTTAAGACATTCCAATGGTAATATGATTTCACAATATTATTATGACATCACAAAGGTCTTATCTCATCACAATGCTATGATGACATCACAGTGCTATTACGCTATCACAATGGTGTTATGACTTCACAATACTATGATGATATTACAATACTATAATGACATAACTTGCTGTTATGATATCATAATATTCTGACTACATCACAGAGGTATTATGACCTCACAATCATATTGAAACATAAATAGGCTAGTATGACATCACAATGCTATTATGACATCAGAAAGTTATCACATCACATTGGTATAATAACAGAAAGTTATTATCACATTACAATGATATAACATCACAATCCTATTATGACTTCAAAATAGTGCTATTATAACACAATTGTATTATGATATCACAATGGTATTTTGACATCAGAATGCCATTATGAAATGGCAATGGTATGATATCTTAGTGCTATTATGATATCACATTGCTATTATGACATCACAATGGTGTTATAACCTCAATATGCAGTTAGATATCACAATACAATTATAACCATAAAATGGTATTGTGACAACAAATTGGTATTATGACATCTCAATGCTCTTATGACATCACAATGCTATTTTGAACTTAGAATGGTATTGTGACATCACAATGCTATTATAACCTCAAAATGTATATGACATCACAATGATATTATGAAATTAAAATAGAATGTAATCTCAATGCTATTATGATATCACATGATGTAATGACCTCAAAATTGTATTAAGACATAACAATGGAATGTATCACAATACTATTACAACATCACAATTGTGTTATGACTTCACAATGCTATTACGACCTCACAATGCTTTGAAGACATCAAGAAGTTATGATATCACAATGGTATTATGACAACAAAATTAATAATGACATCACAATGCTATTATGACAGCACAAAGCTTTTATGTTATGATTGTGCTATAAAATCACAATGGAGTGTTGATAACACAATAGAACTATGACATCACAATGCTATGATGAAATCCCAATGCTATTATGACATCACATTGCTACTATGACATCACAATAGTATCAGGATATCACAATGCTATGATGGCTTCAAAAAATTATCATGATATCACAATGGTATTATGACATCCCTATGATATTATAACATCCCAATGCTATCATAATATCCCAATTTTAAGGCATCACAATGCAATGATGTTATCTCAATACTATTATGCTATCACAATGGTGAAATGTGAAATAGCATTGTGAAATGCTATTATGACATTACAATGCTTTTATTACAACATAACGTTATTACAACATCACAATGCTATCATGACAACAAAATGTTCTTATGACATGATTGCATTATGACATCACATAGGAATTATGACATTACAATGCTAGTATAACTTCCCAACATAATGACTTTACAAAGGTATGCTCTTATGACATCAAAATGTTATTATGATATCATAATGCTGTTATGACATTAAAATGATATGATATCACAATGATATGACATCACAATGCTATTATGATATCTCAATGATACACAATGGTAGGAAATCACAATGCTATTATTACATCACAAAGTATTTTGGCATCAAAATGCTATAATGCTACAATACTATTATGATAGCTCAATGCCGCACAATGGTAAGAAATCACAATGCTATTATAATGTCACAAAGGTATTTTTACATCAAAATACTATAATGTCATCACAATATTATGACATCACAATGGTATATTGATTTCAAATGTTATTATGACATAACAGTGCTATTATGACACCATAATGATATTATGATTCCACAATGGTTTTACGGCATTACCATGCCATTATGACTTTGCAATAGTATTACAACATTATTGTGGTATGACATCACAATGGAATTTTGACATCAGAAACCTATTAGGACTTCACAACAGTAAGACTTCACAACGATATTAGGACATCTAGTGCTTTGATTACATCTCAATACTATTATGACATTACAATTGCATAACAACATCAAAATTCATTATGACATCCCAATGCTATTATGATACCTCAATGGCAAGGTGCTGAATGGCTGAGAGGGAGAATGCTGCCATCAAAAAGGTAAAAACCAGTAAGAATTTCTGGAGCCAGTTACTAAAAGGGCCAGGTGGACAGCCAGCTTGAGAAAAAAGATGAGCAGCCCTACATACCTCAATCTTGGTGGCTGAAAGCACACCAAACAGAGATGACTGTTCATGTGTCCAAGATTCTTAGTTCTCTTAATCTGCCACATATTACTTTCAGGTTGTTTATTAATAAAGTGCCAAGTCTTTGACATTTGATATACCCATTATCAAAGATTCCATTATTATTTCTTAAATGTACAGATATGTTCTCAGTCAGTGAGTTACTTCCTGGGAAAAATGCTCCCTGACCAAGGCAACTATTTGAACAAAAATCTGTCTTCTCCAGATTGTACTGTTTCTCAATAATTTCATAAGATTCCCTGCACTCTGCCCCAAAGTTGCCCATAAGTCTCAGCATTTGTATTAATAGTCTACAGGGCAGAGCCTTTCAGAGGTCCTCTGTGTCAGGCTCCTGACTTGTTCCCTTTTTCTTCTTCTTCTGATGTCCATCCTCTTTGACTTTCTAGATAGGAATTGAAATTATTAGCAAGAGTCCTCCCTCTTGGTTAGTTTCTTTAGGTATACAGATATTAGTAGGTTTATCCTATATTATATGTCTATATGAGTGAGTATATATCATGTGCATCTTTCTGCTTCTGGGATAGCTCACTCAGGATGATCTTTTCCAGATCCCATCATTTACCTGCAAATTTCATTATTTCCTTGTTTTTTATTGCTGAGTAATATTCCATAGTGTAGACATACCACAATTTGTGCATCCATTCCTCCACTGAGGGGCATCTGGGCTGTTTCCAGGTTCTGGCTATTATAAATAAGGCTGCTGCAAACATGGTTGAGCAAATGTCTTTTTTGTGTACTTGGTACACTTTTGGGTATATGTGTAGGAGTGGCATAGCTGAATCTTGAGGAAGCGCTATTCCTAGTTGTCTGAGAAAGCTCCAGATTGCTTTCCAGAGTGGTGGTACACGTTTACATTACCAGCAATGGAGGAGGGTTCTCCTTTCTCCACAACAGGTGTTGTCTCTTGAGTTTTTGATATTAGCCATTCTGATGGGTGTAAGGTGAAATCTTAGGGTCGTTTTGATTTGCATTTCCTTGATGGTTAATGAGATTTTGCATTTTTTAAGTGTTTCTCTGCTATTAGATATTCCTCTGCAGAGAATTCTTTGTTTAGCTCTGTACTCCACTTTTTTAAATTTGATTACTTGATTTTTTGCTGTTTAACTTTTTTAGTTCTTTATATATACTGGATATTAGTCCTCTGTCAGATATAGGGTAGGTGAAGATCCTTTCCCAATCTGTAGGCTGTCATTTTGTTCTGACGACAGTGTTCTTTGCTTTGCAGGAGCTTTTCATTTTCATGAGGTCCCATTCATTGATTGTTGCTCTTAGACCCAGTGCCATTGGTGTTGTCTCCTGTGCCAATGATTTCAAGCCTCTTCCACGATTTTTCTTCTAACTGATTTAATGTGTCTGGTTTTATATTGAGGTCTTTGATCCACTTGGAGTTTAGCTTTCTTCAGGGTGATAAGTATGGATCTATTTGCATTTTTCTACATGTAGACATCAACAAAATGGCTAAAGATCTGAAGATAGTATTGGAAAAATTAAAAAAAAAAACATAAATGGAGTAAAACATGGAGAGGAAGAACCTAGGATAAAAAACAGGAAATACGGAGGTAAGCATAACCAAAAGATTATAAGAGATGGAAGAAAGAATCTCAGGTGTGTAAGATACAATGGAAGAAATCGATGTATCCATCAAAGAAAATAATAAGTCTAAAAAATTCCTAATACAATTCATCTAAGAAATCCAAGACAACATAAAAAGATAAAACCTAAGAATAATAGGAATTGAGGAAAAAGAAGATTCCCTCCTCCAAGGCCCAGAAAATATTTTCAAAAAAATTATTGAATAAAATTTCCTCAACTTAAAGGGAAAGCCTATAAGAATACTAGAGACTTACAGAACACCTAACAAATTAGACCAGAAAAGAAAATTCTCCCATCACATAATAATCCAACAGTAAGTATACAGAACAAAGAAAAAATAAAAGCTATAAGGGAAGAAGGCCAAGTAACACATAATGGCAAACCATTCAGAATCACACCTAACTTCTCAACAGAAACTATGAAAGCCAGAAGGGCCTGGACAGATATCATGCAGACCCTAAGAGAACACAGATGTCAGCCTAAGCTACTGTATCCAGCAAAATTCTCAGTCCTCATAGATGGAGAAAACAAGATATTCAATGACAAAAACAAATTTCAATAATACCTACACACAAATCCAGGGTTACAGAAGATACTAGAAGGAAAAATACAACCGATGAAAACTAACTACTTTCAAGAAAACACAGGACATAAATAACCTCACTACAGCAAAACAAAAAGTAGCCAAACACACAAACACACTACCATAGACAATATCAATATCAAAGGGTCTGACATCACAAACCTATGATGACTTCCCTATGCTCTTATGATATCCCAATGTTATCATGATATGATATCTCAATGGTATTATGAGATCACAATTGTATTCTGATTTTCAAATGCTATTATGACATCACAATGCTGTTACGACATCGCAATGATATTATGACATCACAATTCAATAATAATCACAATGCTATAATGACATCACAATGTTATGAAGATATCACAGTGGTATTATGACATCCCAAAGCTATTATAAAATCACAATGCTCCCACAATAGGGTGTGGTTTTCAAAGACCAGATCAATCAGTTCATGTCAGAGTCAGCCCCTGTTCCCTTAGCTATGGAACTCCTTGGACATTGAAATGCCATGGGCTACATCTCTGCAGGAGTTCAAGGTTATCTCCATGCATGGTATTTGCTTACAATATGAGTCTCAGGAAACACTCCTGTCCTCAGATTATTTTGGTTCTGTTGTTCTCTTTGTGGAGCTCCTGTCCTCTCCAGATCTTACAATTTTCCACTCCATTCATTACTTGATTGTTTTATGACATGACTAAAGGAATTTTGAAAATCACAATGATATTATGACATCACAATGCTATTAAGGCATTACAATGATATGAAATCACAATGCTTTTATAAAATCACAAAGGTTTATGACATCCTAGTACCATTATGACATCACAATTTTATGATATCCCAATGTTATTACAATTTCACAATGTTATGATATCACATAGCAATTATGACATCACAATGCTTAATGACATCAAAAGGCTCTTATGACATGATTGTGTATGATATCACGATGCATTTATGATATTACAATGCTATTATGACTTCACAATGATATTTAAACTTTACAATGATATTAAAACACCTCAACGCTATTAGGAAATTACATTGTTCTTATGACATCACAATGCTATTATGATATCTCAATGCTATTATGAATCACAATGATAGGAAATCACAATGCTATCATAAGATCACAAGGGTATTTTGACATCGCAATGCTATTATGACATTACAATATTATGACATCCCAATGGAATTATGATTTCACAATATTAATATGACATCACAATGTTATTATGACTTTCCAATAGTATTGCAACATAATTGTGTTATGAAATCACAATGGAATTTTGAAATAAAAAATATTATGACTTCACAAGAGTAAGACTTCACAATGATATTAGGACATCCAATGCTATGATGACATCACACTGCTATTATGACTTCACAATGACATCATGACATGAAAATTCTTCATGCATGATAGTTGGTTGGAGTATGAGTCTCAGGAAAGACCCCTGTCCTCAGATTTTTTTTTGGTTCTATTGCTCTTAATATGAAGCTCCTGTTCTCTCCAGATCTTAATATTTCCCACTTCTTTCATTATATTCCATGCACTTTGTCCAACAGTTGGCCATAAGTCTTAGCATCTGCTTTCATAATCTGCAAGGCAGAGCCTTTCAGAGGCCCTCTGAAGCAAGCTCCTAACTTATTCTCTGTTTTTCTCCTTTTTCCATCCTCTTTGCCTTTCAGGATGGGGATTGAGCGTTTTAGCCCGAGTCCTCCCTCTTGATAAGTTTGTTTAGGTGTACAGATGTTAGTAGGTTTATATTATATTATATGTCTTTATGAGTGAGTGTATACCATATGTGTCTTTCTGCTTCTGGGATAGCTCACTTCCAGTTCCCTCTGTTTACCTGCAAATTTCATGAATTACTTGTTTTTTATTGTATGTAATATTCCATTTTGCAGATGTACCAAAATTCCTGTATCCATTTTTCAGTTGGGGGGCATCTGGGTTGCTTCCAGTTTCTGGCTATTACAAATAAAGGTCTTCCATACATGGTTGAGCAAAATTCCTCTTTGTGTACTTGAGATTATTTGGATATATGGCGAGGAGTGGTAGAGCTGTATCTTGAGGATGAGCTACTTCTCATTGTCTCATAAACCAAGGCCAGATTGATTTCCAGAGTGGTTTTACAAGTTTATATTCCCACCAGCACTGGTACAATTTGCATTCCCACCAGCAGTGGAGGAGGATTCCCCTTCACCAAAACCTCTCCAGCATGTGATGTCACTTTAGTTTTGATCTTGGCCATTTTGAGGGGTGTAATGTGAAATCTCAGGGTCATTTTGATTTGCATTTCCCTGATGGTAAATAATGTTGTGCATTTCCTTAACTGTTTCTCTACCATTCCATATTCTTCTATGGAGAATTCTCTTTTTAGCTCTGTTCCCCATTTTTTAATTAGATTACTTGATTTGTTGCTTTTCAACTTTTTTAGTTCTTTAAGTATATTGGATATTAGCCTTCTGTCACACAGAGGCTTCTTGAAGATTCCCAATCTGTATGCATTTGTTTTGTTTTGATGACAGTGTCCTTTACTGTACAGAAACCTTTCATTTTAACGAGTTCCCATTCATTGATTTTTGCACTTATAGCCTATGCCATTGGTGTTCTGTCAGGAAGTTGTCTCCTGTCCCAATAAATTCAAGGCTCTTCCACAATTATTCTTCTAACCTATTTAATGTGTTTCGTTTTATGTTGAGGTCTTTGATTCACCCAGTCTCTAGTTTTGTAAAGTATGGATCTATTTATATTTTTCTACATGTAGATATCAAGTTGGAAAAGAAGATGCTATCTCATTTTCTATTGTATGTTTTTGGTATCTTTGTCAAAACTCAGTTGTCCATAAATATGTGAGTTTGATTCTGGTCTTCTATTTGGTTCCATTGATCCACCAGTCTGTTTCTATGCCAGTACCATGCAGTTTTTATTACTGTTGCTCTATTGTACAGCTTGAGATCAGAGAGAAAGATACCTCCAGAAGAGCTTTCATTGTAGAGGATTGTTTTAGCAATTCTGGATTTCTTGTTTGTCCATATAAAGTTGAGAATATTTCTTTCAAAGTGTGTAAAGAATTGTGTTGGTAATTTGATGGGAATTGCATTGAATTTGTAGATTGCTTTTGGTAAGATGGCCATTTTTACTATGTTAATCCTGCCAAGCCATGAGAATGGGAGATCTTTCCATCTTTTGGTATGTTCTTCTAATTCTTTCCACAGAGTCTTTAATTTTTATCATAGAAGTTTTTTACTTGCTTGGTTAGGGTTACACCAATGTACTTTATGTCTTTTGTTGCTTTTTTGAAGGATTTTGTTTCCCTAATTTCTTTCTCAGCCATTTTGTTTTTTGTATACAGAGTCCTCTGAGTTTTTGAGTTAATTTTGTATCAAGCCACATTGCTGCAGGTCATCATCAGTTGTAGGAGTTCCCTGGTATAATTTTTGGGGTTACCCAGGTATCATATCATCTACAAGCAATGATACTTTGAAATCTTCCTTCTGATTTGTATCCCCTGTTCTTCTTCAATTGTCTTATACCTCTAGGAAGAACTTCCAGAACTACGTTGAAGAGATATGAAGAGAGTGGGCAGCCTTGCCTTTTCCCTGATTTCAGGGGGATTGATTTAAGCTTCTGTCCGTTTACTGTGATGTTGGCTATAGCCTTGTTGTATATTGCCTTTACTATGTTTAGATATGTGTGTTGTATTCCTGATCTCTCCAATACTTTAAAACATGAATGGATGTTGGATTTTTGTCAAATGCTTTTTCAGCATCTAAGGAGATCATAATGTGTGTGTTTTTATTTTCTTTCACTAGGGTGGGTCGCATTGATGGATTTCCATTTATTAAACTTCCCCTGCCTAACTGGGATGAAGCCTACTTGGACATGGTAGATGATATCTTTGATGTGTTCTTGTATTTGGTTTGCAATTATTTTGTTGAGTATTTTTGCATTAATGTTCATAAAGGAGATTGACCTGAAATTCTCTTTCTTCGTTTGGTCTTTGTGAAGTTTAGTTACCAAGGTGAGTGTGGCTTCATAGTATGATTTTGGTAGTGTTCCCTCGCTTTCTATTTGGTGTAATATTTTGAAGAGAACTGCAGTTAGCTCTTCTATGAAAGTCTAGCAGAATTCTGCCCTGAAACCATCTGGTCCTGAGCTTTGTTTTGGATGGAAGACTTTTCATGACTGCTTCTATTTCCTTTGGGGATATAGGACTCTTTAAGTGATTTTCCTCGTCTTGATTCAGCTTTGGTAAGTGGAATCAATCAAGAAAATTGTCCGTTTCATTTATATTTTCAAAATTTGTGGCATATAGACTTTTGAAATAAATCCTACTGATTGTTTGGATTTCCTTAGTGTCTGAAGTCATGTTCCCATTTTCTTTTCTGATTTTGTTGATTTTGATTTTTTCTCCCTGCCTTTTAGTTAGTTTAGATAAAGGTTTGTCTATCTTGTTGATTTTCTCAAAGAACCAGCCCTTGTTTTCATTGATTCTTTGAATATCTTTATTTGTTTCTAATTGATTAATTCCAGTCCTGAGTTTGATTATTTCTAGCCATCTACTCTTTTTTGCTGTGTCTTGTTCTTTTTTTTTTTTATGGATTTTCAGTGATTTATTAAGTTGCTTGAATGAGCTGTCTTGAATTTCTTCTTAAAGGCACTTAGTGCTATGTACTGTCCTCTTAGTACAGCTTTCATTGTGTCCCATCAGTTTGGATATGTTGTGCCTCTATTTTCATTGAATTCTAGAACACCATTTTTTTTCTTTATTTCTTCCCTGACCCAGCTGTCATTTAGTAGTGTTGCGAGCCACGTGGTCATCTCGCCAGTAAGAACGCACGCGGACAACAGGATCCTTCTGCAGCAAGCTTTATTGCAGTCAAACGATGATAGGAGGAAGACCCCAAGCCCCGAAGTGGCGCTGTTTATATAAGCCCTACTCGCACCAGAGTGGTGTGAGATGACGTATCATCCCCTGATTGGCTGCTCACCCATCACCCCATATGACGCCCCAGGCTGGGCTCGTGATGACGGTTGCCCAACGGTCATAACTGTCATAACGTTCATGCTCTCTAGGACTTGTTTACCAGTTTAGAAGGGCGGAAGCCAGCGCCATGGCAACCAAACCCCGGCTCTCCACATCTCCCCCTTTTTTATTTTGTTTGAACAGTAAGCTTCCTACTGTCAATACAACATTATGCCAGAAAGCCAACGTCTGAGCCTGGAGGAAGGCAATGCTTCAGCCGTTGCCCGTCATAGGAGCAACCTCCTTACTGTGAGGCTGTCCTGTCTTAGGTCAGTGAAGACTTATTTCCACTCTTCCGTCACTGACTTTCCAGATCGTTTGGCAAGAGAAAAATTGTGATTTACACCCATTCCTGTGCAATGGGAAACAGATCCCCAGTGAGTGCAAGGGCTGTAAATCCAGATTGTGGCATGTGCCTGCAAAGACAGAGGCAACCTTGTCAAACATTAATTTTTCAGCATGGATAACCAAATATCAGGGGAGGTGCCTTGCTCCAGAGTGGCTAGCGCCTGTACAATCACCACCTTGTCAGGTTTTTGTTGGGTTTTGAGTTTGCAGAACAATCAGAGGACAAATATTAAACCACAGCACAGGGCAGCGCCAAATGTCCCAACGCCCACCCATTCCTTAAAATAAGAAAAGGCGGAAGAAACCCAGGATAATAAGCCATCTGTGAGTGAGCGATAAATCCACTTGAGTAGAATTAATAGTCGCCACCGCCGCCCTTAGCTCTTCGTTTCTTCAAATCCTTCTGACCAATTTCCTGCAAGATAAAGGGACAATTTCCTGGACAAATTAGTGGCTCAGGTAAGATTTTCATATTGTACACTGGTAATACAGAGTGCTCCTAATTTTCTTTCACACCCTAATTGAGCCAAATGAGATAAAATATCTATTCTTTCTTCCACAAGATCCAGACGCTGGTTAAGAACCATTAATCTGCCTTTTAATTGTGCGCTAGCAGATGCATGAAGGTTTATGGCTTCAGCCATACCTGCTGACAATTGATTTACTGTTGTGCTTGTTTGGACTGAATTTGCCATTGCCAAGCCGACTGCAGTCAGCGATGGCAGTAACAATGGCTGTGGTGATGCCAAAATCTCTCTTCTGTCTAAACAGGGAGAGGGTGGATGGAGTCTCTACAGGGATTGGGATCCACTGCGGGACTCTAACAACCAGGCACGAGCGTAATGCCTGGCATTCCAACATTGTGACATCCATCATGTCTCATTGGTATGATTTCTAAAAGAATTATTGGACAAAACAAGTAAAAAAGAGGAATAAACACAAACGGGACTAGGCAGAAAAACCGTCTGATTTGTATTGGATGAGAAAAATTTAGGAAAAACCAATGAATTATGTCTGACCAGCATAGGCTTCGGGTATGCATACAAAATGGCACAACGTTGTACCACCACAATACTAGCAACCCGATTAGAAGGATCCAAGCAAGAACTGGAATTAGTTGCAGGTATATTCGTTGAAAGATCATCTTCAGCTGCCGTGAGCTTTCACGTGAGGCGCTCTGGTACCCAGAATGGATTGTTTTCTTCCTGTGGGAAAACACAGACAGCTCCCCTGGATCTTATTAAGATAGGATCCGGGCCTTTCCATTGACCAGTCAAGACATCCTTCCATTTGACCATTTCCTTAGGCCTATCAGGCTCTAAGCAGTGGCGATCAGCCGCCGAGTGGCCCTGACTCTCCAAATTTAAAAAATTGAGAGTAAAGAGTGCCAAGGAAACAGTCACTCGTGGCACTGAGGGCAGAGCCTCCTCAACTCCCCCTTTTTGTTTTAAGTAGGATTTTAGAGTGTGATGAGCACGTTCAATAATACCCTGTCCCGGAGGGTTATATGGGAGACCCGTTAGGTGGGTCACTCCCATTTGATGACAAAACTGTCCAAATTTCTGAAAAGTATAGGCTGGCCCATTGTCAGTTTTTAGAATTTTGGGCTTTCCCCAGGCACTCCATGCCTCCAGGCAATGTTGAATAACATGGGCTGCCTTTTCTCCAGTCAAGGGAGAAGCAAACATAACTCCAGAGCAAGTATCAACGGAAACATGTAAATATTGCAGTTTACCAAAAGATGAAATGTGAGTAACATCCATCTGCCACACTTGTAGCGGACGGATTCCTCTGGGATTAATCCCAACATGAGGCATAGGTAAGAACTGACAACAATTTTGACATTGGGTTACAATATCTCTAGCTTCCTTTCTAGTTATGTCAAATCGATGATGCAGTGTTTCAGCTGTCATATGAAATTTCTTATGAAACTCTTTAGCCAATTCCAAATTTGAGAAGAGAGCAAATGCAATCATCTTTGTGGCTCGATCTGCCAGGTCATTTCCATGGGACATGGGTCCCCCCGGTAGACCTGAGTGAGCCCTAATATGTGTAATAAAAACAGGGGATTTTCTGATAATTAAGGCAAACTGAATTTTCTGAAAAATTTTTGCAAGCTTGCTAGATGCCTTGATCAATCCAGCAGCCTCTAAAATTTTGGTTGCATTTACCACATAACTAGAATAAGAAACAATATTAAAAGGACCTGAAAATTTTGTCAAAACTTCTAACACTACTAAACATTCCACAATTTGAGGCGAAGTCCCATGATATTGCTTAGAAACAACTTTATTATTAACCACATAAGTTCCTACTCCTGTTTTTGACCCATCTGTATAGACTATCAGTCCATCCCGAAGTGGTTTCTGGGACGTTACATGCGGGAAAACTACCTCTTGAGTTAAAGCAAATTGCAAAACAGGGTGTCGAGGGTAATGATTATCAAACAAGCCACTAAAGGAGGTAACTAGCACCGCCCAAGTATCAGAGGTAGCAGTCAATGCCTGAACCCCATGAGCTGTATAAGGCTCATTAAGCTGTATACAGCTCATTAAGAACTTTGGCTCCTTCCCAAAGTGTGTAATGGCAGCTTTTAACCCTCGTAGTGCAAGTTGAGCAACTGCATCTGGATACCATTCAATAATTTTTGCAGGAGAAGCATTGGGATGAACCCACAATAAGGGTCCATCTTGCCATAATACAGCAGTTGGTAAATGTTTAGTTTTAATGACACACAGGTCAAAGGTCTTAGTTTTATCTACACGTTTTAATTGGGCATCTTGTAAAGCGTTTTCTACCACTTGCAGGGCGCGGCTTGCAGCTGGTGTTAAGGCTCTGGGTGAAGAAATATGAGCATCTTCTTCCAAAATATCAAATAGGGGTTTTAATTCAGCAGAAGGAATCTTTAAAAACGGCCTAAGCCAATTTATATCACCTAATAAATTTTGAAAATCATTTAAGGTATGCAAATGGTCCCTGCAAATTTCTATTTTTTGAGGAACTATTTTGTCCGGGTAAATGACCGTTCCCAAAAAGGAACCTACCTCAGAAATCTGGACCTTTTCAGTGGCAATATGCAATCCCCATTGCTGCAGGGTTTTTTGCAACAAAGGATACGCATCTTGCAAAATGGCTAACTCCTCATGGCACAAGAGAATATCATCCATATAATGAATCAGCAACAAGGAAGGAAATTGCTGTCTAACTGGTTCAAGAGCCATCTGCACATACAATTGACACATGGTAGGGCTATTAGCCATGCCTTGAGGTAAAACTCTCCATTGATATCTTTTGTCTGGCTCATGGTGATTAACAGCAGGTAGGGTAAAGGCAAATTTCTGTCTGTCTCGTGGGCACAGAGGAACGGAGAAGAAGCAATCCTTGATATCTATAATTATGACTCTCCATTGTTTAGGCAAAGCAGAAAGTAAAGGTAGGCCTCGCTGAACAGAGCCAAAGATCTGCATCTGTGCATTAATGGCCCTTAAATCATGAAGAAGTCTCCATTTTCCAGACTTCTTTGTAATAACAAAAATAGGTGTGTTCCAGGGGGAAGTAGATGGTTCCAAATGACCAAGCTGTACCTGTTCTTTAACTAGCCTTGTAGTGGCTTCCAGCTTTTCAGAGGAAAGGGGCCATTGAGGAACCCATACAGCCTCCTCTTTGAGCCAAGATATGGACATGGAACCCTCAATCGCAGCTAATGAAAACCCAAGCCTTGTTTCCCTGTATTACTTTCCTGTGAAATCGGTGTAATCTCCTTTGTTCCTGTTTACCAAGGCCTTTTCCTTCCTTATAACCCATCCTTTTCATTATATCAACCGCTTGTTGCGAATACTCATTGGTCAATGCTAATCTTAAATCCTGCAAAATATCTCTTCCCCAGAGATTGACAGGGAGAGGAAGAACATATGGTATGAAGCTTCCTGTTTGACCTTCTGGTGCCTGCCACATCAAAGAACGTGAACTAATCGCAGGGCTGGCCTCATATCCCAACCCTTGTAAGGAGTGGGATGATTGTGTAACAGGCCACGCCTTAGGCCACCAGGTGGTCTAGGACCAGGAGGTTTCTTCTCAGACCACAAATAATAATGGCATCTTTGATAATGTGAATTACATGTCAAGGACTCATAACTATACCAATGACCACTTGAAAAAATTATGTTATGCTAACTTTGGCAGCACATAAATTAAAATTGCAACAATACAGAGAAGATTAGCATGGCCCCTGTGCACAGCTACCACACAAATTCTTGTAATGTTCCATATTTTTGGGGGGGGGGAATTAAAGAAAACACAAATAGAGGAAATTGTGGAGAGAAAGAACTTACGAAAGAAAACAGTAACTACAGAGGTAAGAATAATTAATAGACTGCAAGAAATGGAAGAAATAATCTCAGTGTGGAAGAAACATTGGAAGCAATCAATGTATCTGTCAAAGAAAATGTTAAATCTAAACTATTCCTGACTCAGACCATAAAAATACAAAAACCTAAGAATAATAGGAATAGAGGAAAAATAAGATTCCTTCCCCCAAGGCCCAGGAAATAGTTTCAACAACATCATTGAGATCAGTGAGAGTTAAAGGAGAGCTGCAATCAAGCCATATCAGCCAAGGCACCCCTGCTCTTAGAGGGTTGGCAATACTAGTGTGGAACATCATCAGCTATCAAATAATATCTTGCCCTTCAGCTCTCCTTTAACTCTCACTGATCTTTTATTTTTTCAACAAACAAGTCCCAGGAATTCTCTGGTTTCCTTCTCATTTCTCTGCTCTTAAAGACTCAATACGTCAGGGAACCCTATCCCTGCCAAGATATTATATCAATAAGAATGTGAAGGTTCATTTAGTGAGGACAGGTGTAACTTCTCAGTTCAAAGTCACAATCTCGGAAATTTCAGCTCCAAGGCTACAGAAGGAGATCACCTTGTCATTCAGTACATTCACCTTATCACACATCACATTGAAGTTTTCCTACTTAGGAAGCTGTCCAATTAAATTAACATGAAAGTTTCATTTCCTACCTGACATTGTCACAAAGGTAAACAGGAGTAAAGGTGTGGGATCTGGGTAAATGAATGAGATAAAGGATTGTTGGGTTTCACAAGAAAATTCCACGCGTGCAGAGGATCAGTTATACTAGACACTGAGGATAAGTTTGCTTACTCATCTCATGGAAAACTCAAGATTTTCTCAGGTGCTGATTGACTGAGAGGGAGAATGATGCCTTGCAACAGGTGAAATCCAGTAAGAGTTCCGGTGTCTAAATCTTATTTCAGGAAAAGTGTCACATATTTCTTTCAAGTCATCATTAATAAAGTCATGTGTCCTGGACATTAGACTTTCACCTTACCAGAGATTCCATTATTATTGGCTAAATGCACAGATATGTCCTCAGTCAGTGAATTTCTTACTGTGAAAACCCTCCCTGTCCAAAGCAAATCTTTGAACAAAAGCATTTAATTGCGACCATGCTTATATTGTTAGAGTACATCCCTGACATCATGTCAGCAAGCATTCATCTTGTGGCCCTTCAGCAAAACTGAGAGCTTTTCATATTAAACCACAAGCAACAGGCAGAGAGAGAGAGAGAGAGAGAGAGAGAGAGAGAGAGAGAGAGAGAATAAGAAATAGCTAGAGACAGATTCAGAAACATTGAGACTGAGAACTACAGCAAAGAAGATATAAATTGACAAAGACAGAGAGACAAAGACTTCACTATATCTGGTCAATTTTATTGTATATAAACCTCCAAGCATATTTTCCTAAAATATAACTTCAAAAGGAATTATTATTATTTTTTAGGGAAAAAACAAACAAACAAAATAAACAATAACCCTCTTTTTTCTTGGTACAGTCAAGAGAATTATCTCTTATAACCATTCTCTTTTTTTTTTTTTTGAGGATGTAGTAGGCTTTTATTCTTGTTGCTGTAAATCAACTGTTTTTTTATTATTAAATACACTTTATTAATTTTGTATCCACCCATAAGCCCCTCCCTCCTCCCCTCCCAACCCCACCCTCCCTCCCTTTTCTGCATGCATGCTACTCCCCAAGTCCATTGATAGGGGAGGTTCTCCTTTCCTTTCTGATCTTAGTCTATCAGTTCTCATCAAAAGTGGCTGAATTGTCGTCTACTGTGGCCTGGTAAGGCTGCTCCCCCCTCAGGGGGAAGTGTTAAAGGAGCAGGCCAATCAGATTATGACAGAGGCAGTCCCTCTTCCCATTACTACGTAACACACTTGGACATTGAACTGCCATGGGCTACATCTGTGGAGGGATTCTAGGTTATCTCCATGAATAGTCCTTGGTTGGAGTATGAGTCTCTGGGAAGTTCCCTGTGTTCAAATTTTCTTCTTCTGTTGCTCTCCTTGTGGAGACCATGTCCTCTCCAGCTCTTACTATTTCCCACTTCTTACATAAAATTCTATTTACTCTGCCCAACAGTTGGCCATCAGGCTCAGCATCTGCTTTGATAGTCTGTAGGGCAGAGGCTTTCAGAGGCAGTTTTTGGCAGGTTCCTAGTTTGTTTCATGTTTTCTTCTTCTGGCTATCAGAAGCCCTCTGTAGCAGGTTCCTAGGTTGTTTCCTGTTTTCTTCTTCTTCTGATGTCCATCCTCTTTGCCTTTCCAGATAGGGATTGGACATTTTAGTTAAGGTCTTCTCTCTTGTTTAGTTTCTTTAGATGCACAGGTTTTAGTGGGTTTGTCCTATGTTGTATGTCTATATGAGTGAGTATGTACCATGTGTGTCTTTTTGCTTCTGGGACAACTCACTCAGGATGATCCTTTCCAGGTCCCACCGTTTACCTTCAAATTTCATGATTTCCTTATTTTTCATTTCTGAGTAATTGTATAGATGTACCACCATTTCTGCATCCATTCTTCAGTTGAGGGGCATCTGGGTTGTTTCCAGCTTCTGGCTATTACAAATAAAGCTGCTATAAACATGGTTGAGCAAATATCCTTTTTGTGTACTTGAGCCTCTGTTGGATATATGCCTAGGAGTGGTACGGCTAGATCTTGGGGAAGTGCTATTCCTACTTGTCTGAGAAAGCACCAGATTGATTTCCAGAATGGTTGTACAAGTTTACATTCCCACCAGCAGTGGAGAAGGGTCCCCTTTCTCCACAACCTCTCCATCATGTGTTGTCATTTAAGATTTTCATCTTGGCCATTCTCATGGGTGTAAGGTGAAATCTCAGGGTCCTTTTGATTTGCATTTCCCTAATGGCTAATGAGGTTGAGCATTTCTTTAAGTGCTTCTCTGCCATTCCATATTCCTCTACAGAGAATTCTCTCTTTAGCTCTTTTCTCCATTTTTAAGTGGATTACTTGCTTTGCTGCTTTTCAGCTTCTTTAGTTCTTTATATATACTGGATATGAGTCCTCTGTCAGATAAAGGGTTGATGAAGATTCTTTCCCAATCTGTAGGCAGTCACTTTGTTTTGATGACTATGTCCTTTGCTTTGCAGAAGCTTTTCAGTTTCATGAGGTCCCATTTATTGATTGTTGCTCTTAGAGCCTGTGCTGTTGGTGTTCTGTTCAGGAAGTTTTCCCCTGTACCAGTGAGTTCTAGGGTATTCCCCACTTTTTTTCTCTAGCTGATTTTTTTTTTCAATGCAGTTTATTCAGGAACATTGAACAATCCTCGGACCCCGGGGAAAGCCAGCCCACAGCTAAAATAGCCTCTGGGTAGCCAACCCAGGCATTTCACGGGGGCAATGCAGATAGGTCCACATACATGGAAGCAAGCCAGATCCTCGGCCTTAGCCAAATGTGGAGTTGTTCGTGACAGAGAGCACTCACCATCGGGAAGGTGGAAGGCGGAAACCAGCTCCATCTTTAAGGCATAGCATTCCGCAGCTCTCTACAGTTCCCCCTTTTTTTTTTAGACGCATCAGGCAAGAGTAGAGGTCTGATCTCTGATATTAGAAATAAATTGGGACTTTGAACCGATGTTCATTTAGGTGTCATCCACCCAAAGAGCATCAGACCCGTCCGATACCTTTTTCTCAGAGGCGGGACCTGGGGCATCAACCCGCATGCAATCAGATATGCTCTTCTCTGTGTCCAAAGCGGCTGACCCTGAGTGCAGTGCTTAGCCTCGCATCCTGAGCGTATCATTTTAGCTTTTTATGGTATCCAACCATGCTTGGGGAGAATGTCCTGCTTCAATGGCTGTAAAGGCCTGAATGATCATGGCTGCATCACACTGTTGTGAGACTCTAATCTTACATATATACCACAGGCAAACCAAGGAGACCAACACCAGAAGGCCTGCTAACACTCCCATGCCCGCCCATTCCTTCAGATGATTCATGGCTGCAGCAATCCATGTTGATAATCCTGTGGCTAGTCCTGCGTCCACTCCGGTAGAATTTACTGTGACAATGGCCACTCTCAGCTGCTCCATCGTAGTATCGAATTCTCCAGTCCAATTACCTAAAATATAGCTCGACAATTGTTTAGACAGATTTGCAGCACAGGAAAAATTCTCATGTTGTATGCTAGTGACACCAAGTCCAGCATACTTTCATTGACAGTCAGGTTGAGCGATTTGCCATAGGGTATCAATTTGCTCCTACACGAGGTCAATCCTCTGATTGAACACCATCAAGCTTCCTTTTAGTTGAGCATTAATTCCTTTATGTACAATTAAGGCATGAGCTACATTGGCTAAATGATTATTCAGGGTCTGAGCAGTCTGCCCAGTATGACTCATGGCTAATGCCCTGGTAGTAGCTCCAACAGCCGCCAATGAGATGGTAGTAACAATGGTGGCTGTAGTTCCAAGATCCCTTTTCTGTCTGAAGAGAGTCATAGCGTGAGGGGCATCAACGGGCACAGGCACGCAGGGAGGCATGCGAGTAACCAGGGCATACCTAAATTTACTAGCATTCCAGCATTGGGCAAAAAAGCAAGTATCATCACCACAATTACTTGGCTCTATCTGGCTAATACTGAATAAAAATGGGGGATATAGACAAACAGGTGTGGGCTTATAGGAAATATTATGAGAAGCATTAACCCCTCGTTGGAACATCCTGCGTCAGTTCTAGAACTAGCAGTGGTGGTGTCCGAGGTCTGAGTAGGTTCAAGAGACCATTGCCCCCAGGGGCAAGACGTGCTCCATGCCAATTGACTAACTCCATGTTTTCCTCCAATTTTGAAAGTCATTTAAGGTTCTTAAATTATTTTTTTCCCTTTTTTCTTAAATTTTTCATCAATTACACTTTATTCATTCTGCTTCCCCCCATAGCCCCTCCCTCCTCTCCTCCCAATCCCACCCTCCCTCCTCCCTCTGCTTGCATGCCACTCCCCAAGTCCACTAATAGGGGAGGTTCTCTTATCCTTTCTGATCTTAGTCTGTCAGTTCACATCAAAAGTGGCTGTATTGTCCTCTACTGTGGCCTGGTAAGGCTGCTCCCCCACCCAGAGGGAGGTGATCAAAGAGCAGGCCAATCAGATTATGTCAGAGGCAGTCCCTCTTCACATTACTATGTAACCCAATTGGACTCTGAACTGCCCTGGGCTACATCTGTGCAGGGATTCTAGGTTATCTCCATGAATAGTCTTTGGTTGGAGTATGAGTCTCTGGGAAGTTCCTATGTTCAAATTTTCTTATTCTGTTGCTCTCCTTGTGGAGACCCTGTCCTCTCCAGCTCTTACTATTTCCCAGTTCTTACCTAAAATTCCGTTCTCCTGCCCAACAGTTGCCCATCCAGCTCAGCATCTGCTTTGATAGTCTGAAGGGCAGAGGCTTTCAGAGGCCCTCTGTGGTAGGTTCCTAGGTTGTTTCGCTCAACCATGTTTGTAGCAGCTTTATTTGTAATAGCCAGAAGCTGGAAACAACCCAGATGCCCCTCAACTGAAGAATGGATGCAGAAATTGTGGTACATCTACACAATGGAATATTACTCAGCAATGAAAAATAAGGAAATCATGAAATTTGCAGGTAAATGGTGGGATCTGGAAAGGATCATCCTGAGTGAGTTGTCCCAGAAGCAAAAAGACACACATGGTATATATTCACTCATATAGACATACAACATAGGACAAACCCACTAAAACCTGTGCATCTAAAGAAACTAAGCAAGAGAGAGGACACTAACTAAAACGTCCAATCCCCATCCAGAAAGGCAAAGAGGATGGACATCAGAAGAAGAAGAAAACAGGAAACAACCTAGGAAATTCTCTAGCTGATTTAATGTTTCAGGATTTATGTTGAGGTCTTTGATCCATTTGGACTTCAGTTTTGTTCAGGGTGATAAGTATTGATCTATTTTTATTTTTCTACATGTAGACATCCAGTTGGACCAACACCATTTGTTAAAGATGCTATCTTTTATCCATTTTATGGTTTTGGCATCTTTGTCAAAGATCAGGTGTCCATAAGTGAATGGGTTAATTTCTGGGTCCTCTGTTCCATTCCATTGATCCACTATTCTGTTTCTATGCCAGTACCATGCAGTTTTTAAAACTGATGCTCTATAGTACAACTTAAGATCAGGGATGGAGATACCTCCAGAAGATCTTTTATTGTAGAGGATTGTTTTAGCAATTCTGGGTTTCTTGTTATTCCACATGAAGTTGAGAATTTTCTTTCCAGGTCTTTTACAGAATTGTGGTGGTAATTTGTTGGCAATTGCATTGAATCTGTAGATTGCTTTTGGCAAGATGGCCATTTTTACTATGATAATCCTGCCAAGCCATGAGCATGGGAGATCTTTACATCTTCTGATATCTTCTTCTAATTCTCTCTTCAGAAACTTGAAATTTTTTTCATACAAGTCTTTGACTTCCTTGGTTAGGGTTACTCCAAGGTACCTTATGTCATTTGTGGCTATTGTGAAGGGTGTTATTTCCCTAATTTCTTTCTCAGCCCTTTTGTCTTTTGTATACAGGAGGACTACTGATTTTTTTGAGTTAATTTTGTATCCGGCCACTTTGCTGAAGGTGTTTATCAGCTGTAGGAGTTCCCTGGTAGAGTTTTTGGGGTCACTCACGTATACTATCATATCATCTGCAAATAGTGATAATTTGACTTCTTCCTTTCCAATTTGTATCCCCTTGATCTCCTTCAACTCTCTTATTGCTCTAGCAAGAACTTCCAGCACTATGTTGAAGAGATATGGAGAGAGTGGGCAGCCTTGTCTTGTCCCTGATTTCAGTGGGATTGCTTTAAGTTTCTCTCTGTTCAGTTTGATGTTGGAGATAGGCTTGCGGTATATCACCTTTACTATGTTTAGATATGTGCCATGTATCCCTGATCTCTCCAATACTTTAAATATGAATGGATGTTGGATTTTTTCAAATGCTTTTTCAGCATCTTAGAGAGATTATCATGTGTTTTTTTCTTTCAGTTTGTTAATATGATGGACCACATTGATGGATTTCCATATATTGAACCACCCCTGCATACCTGGGATGAAGCCTACTTGGTCTTGGTGGATGATATCTTTGATGTGTTCTTGTATTTGGTTTGCAAGTATTTTGTTGAGTATTTTTGCATCAATGTTCTTAAGGGAGACTGGCCTGAAATTCTCTTTCTTTGTTGTGTCTTTGTGAGGTTTAGGTACCAAGGTGACTGTGGCTTCATAGAATGAGTTTGGCAATATTCCTTCTGTTTCTATTTTGTGGAATACTTTGGAGAAAATTGGCGTTAGCTGTTCTTTGACGGTCTGGTAGAATTCTGTGCTGAAGCCATCTGTTCCTGGGCTCTTTTTGGTTGGGAGACTTTTGATGACTGCTTCTATTTCTTTGGGGGATTTAGGACTATTTAATATTTTCCTAAAATATAATTCCAAAAGGAATTATTTTTTAATATTTTTATTTTTAGTTTAATGTTTTATTTTTTATTAATGAAACTTTATTCACTTTATGTCCCTTTATAAAGCCCTCCCTTCTTCCCTTCCTTTCCCCCTTAACTTCCTTTTTTTCCATGCTTGCCCTTCCCCAAGTCCACTGATACTAGAAGTCTTCCTCTAATTCCTTTAGATCCTAGTCTATCAGATCTCATGAAGATTGGATTTATTGTCTTCTTCTGTGCCCTGGTAAGGTTCTCCCCCATCAATGTATAGGTGATCAAAGAGCAGGCCAATCAGTTCATGTCAGAAGCAATTCCTATTCCCATTACTAATGAAGCCCCTTTGACACTGAACTTCAATGGGCTACATCTCTGCAGGGGTTCTAGGTTATCTCCATGCATGGTACTTGTTTGCCCTATGAGTCTCAGAAAAGTCCCCTGTCCTCAGATGTTTTGGTTCTATTGCTTTTCTTGTGGAGCTCCTGTCCTCTTACTATTTCCCACTTCTTTCATTACATTCCATGCATTCTGCCCAACACTTGTCCATAAGTCTTGGCATCTGCTTTGATAGTCTGCAGGACAGAGCCTTTCAGAGGCCCTCTGTGGCATACTCCTAATATGTTCCCTGTTTTCTTCTTCTTCTGATGTACATCTTCTTTGTCTTTTGGGGTGGTATTTAAAATTTTAGCCAGAGTCCTCCCTCTTGATTATTTTCTTTAGGTGTACAGATTTTAATATGTTTATCCTATATTGTATGTCTATATGAGTGAATATATTTCGTATGAATCTTTCTGCTTCTGAGATAGCTCACTCAGGATGATATTTTCCAGTTCCCATTGTTTACTTGCAAATTTCATGATTTCCTTGTTTTTTATGGCTGAGTAATATTGTAGATGTACCACAATTCCATGTCCATTCTTCAGTTGGGGGCTTATGGGTTGTTGAGCCTCTTTTGGATATATGCCTAGAAGTGGATAGCTGAAACTTGAGGAAGTGCTAAAAAGCACCCATTGATTTGCAGAATGTTTTTACATGTTTACATTCCCATCAGCAGTGGAGGAGTGTTACCCTTTGTCCATAATCTTTCCAGCATGTGTTGTAACTTAGGTTTTTGATCTTGGCCATTCTGATGGATGTAGGTGAAACCTCAGGGTCATTTTGATTTGCAATTTTCTGATGTCTAATGACATTGAACATTTTTTAAGTGTTTCTCTGCTATTCAATATTCATCTATTGAGAATTCTGTTTAACTCTGTTCTTCATTTTTTAATTGCATTACTTGATTTTTTGCTTTTCAACTCTTTCAGTTCGTTATATATACTGGATATTAGCCTTCTGTCACATAGAAGGCTCATAAAGATTCTTTCCCAATAGGGAGACATTCATTTTGTTTTGATGAGCATATCCTTTGCTTTACAGAGGCTTTCAGTTTTATGAGGACAATTTACTTATTTTCTGCTCTTGGAGCCTGTACTGTTTGGGTTCTGTTCATGAAGTTGTCTCCCATGCCAATAAGTTCAACTTTCTTTTTCTTCTAACCTATTTAATGTGTCTGGTTTTATGTTGAGGGCTTTGATCCACTTGGACTTTGGGTTTATGTAGGGTGAAATCATTTTCCTACATGCAGACATCCAGTTAGATGAGCACCATTTGTTAAAATGCTATCTATTTTCCATTGTGTGGTTTTGGTATCTTTGTCAAACTCAGTTCTCCATAAGTGTGTTGGTTTATTTCAGGGTCTTCTCTTCAATTCTATTGATCCACCATTCTGTTTCTATGCCAGTATCATGCAGTTTTTATTATGGTTGCTCAATAATACAGCTTGATATCAGGGATGTAGATACCTCCAGAAGACTTTTCATTGTAGAGGATTGTTTTAGCAATTCTGGATTTCTTGTTTGTCCATATGAAGTTGAGAATATTTCCTTCAAAGTGTGTAAATAATTGAGTTGGTTATTTGATGGGAATTGCATTGAATTTATAGATTGAATTTGGTAAGATGGCCTTTTTTACTATGTTAATCCTGCCATGCCATGAGCATGGGAGTTCTTTTCATCTTCTGTAATATTCTATTTATTTCTTCAGAGACTTGATTTTTTTTTCATACAAGTCTTTGACTTGCTTGTTTAGGGTCATACCAAGGTACTTTATGTCTTTGACTGAATGCAAGAACAGAGCAAATATATCATCCACTAAGATCAATTAGGCTTCATCACAGTTATGCTGGGATGGTTCAATATATGGAAATCCATCAATGTGATCCACCATATTAAAAAATGAAAGGAAAAAACAAACATGAATCTCTCCTTAGATGCTGAGTAAATATTTGACAAAAATCCAACCTCCATTCCTGTTTACGTATTAGAGAGATCAGGAATAGAAGGTAAATATCTAAATATAGTAAAGGCAATATGCAGCAAGCATATAGGCATCATCAAATTAAACTGCGAGAAACTTAAAGCAATCCCACTGAAATCAGGGACAAGACAAGACTAATTACTCTCTCCATGTCTCTTTAACATAGTTGTGGAAGTCCTTGCTAGGGCAATAAAACAATTGAAAAATATCAAGGGAATAGAAATCAGAAAGGAAGAATTCAAAGTATCACTATTTGCAGATGATAAGATAGTATACCTGAGTGACCCCAAAAATTCTACCATGGAACTCCTACAGCTGATAAACAATTTCAGCAAAGTGGCTGGACACAAAAGTAACTCACAAAAATGAGTGGCAATCTGATATACACAAGACAAAATAGCTGAGAAAGAAATTAGGAAAAGAAAAGAAATAATAACATCTAACAAGGCCATACCTCCTAACACTTCCCAGACATTTCCTGAGTGGGGACTAAACACATAAAGAGATGAGATTCAAGGGGACATTGCAATTTAAATCATCAGGAAGTGGAAGAAGATGGAGGGACTTCTAGCCTAAAAATATATAGTTATCCTGATAAATTATCATTCAATAAAATGATTAAAGGCCCAGCAACATCCAAGGACTAAAAAATGGGACTGCCAATCTCCTTAGGGGAAAGTGTGGAATATTTCCATAACAGTGTATTATTCACCTAAGAAAATGACATCATGATATTTCCAGGCAAATGAATCCAATCAGGAAAAAAAAAATATCGTGGGTGAAGTAACCAAAATGCCGAACGACAAATATAGAATATATTTACTTATTAGAAGGTCTCCTAATAGTGGGGGATAAAGTTTTAATAGTCCATCTGTTGTGACCCAACAGTCTACCACTGGAGAGATTTGTTGGTTGTTAATTGAATTGTTGGGCTAGGGCATCCTAAGTTAATTTTAAAGCAACCCACTACCCTCAACCAATAGATCAGTGTCAATTTCTCAGATCCACAGAGATGCTTCCTTCTGTATCAAATGGGATTGAATACCGAGACCCACAGGCAGATATTAGGCAGAGAGAGACCTTAAAACACCCAACTCTAAATGAGGTTTGCCTGTGAAATTCTCACTCTACTCAGAGCTCTGGGAAGCATGAAAGAGAGGAGGTGGGAAGAGTTTCATTATTAGATGAAATTGAGGACACAAGGAGAACAGTGCCCAAATCAGGCTACAAAGAAAGATGATGCAGCCAGCCTTGATGAGATCTGATAAGCTAGGGTCAGATAGAAGGGGAAGGAAGACCACCCTTATCAAGGAACTAGAGAAAGGGCATAGAGGTAAAAGAAGGAGGGTGGTTGGGCTTGGAAGCAGAAGAGGGAGGGGGCAGCAGAGGGGATAAAAGTGAACAAAAAGGTGATTAAGGATAGAGCTCTTCAGGACTGATGGCTTCTTCTTGGGTGTGGTGCCCGAGTACAACAAGGATGAACTCAGTTTTCTTTAAGGGACTTGGCACTGAGACTCTGATCATATCCCAAATGAGTATATGAACAACACCTATTTAAGTTGATGTATTGTGAAGAAAAACATAAATTTACTGTGACACATTGGTAGGAATTTGAACCTGGGAGCAGTGGAAAAGGAGTAATGTATGATATATGAATTACCACATAATCAATAAAAATAATATGTTGACAACTTTTACACTGACTTTTAACATGGAGAAGTTATTCTGCTAATGGAGGGCAGAGTTTGACTTTGTAAAGCATGCTTTCCAGGAACCCATTATATAGCTGAAAATATTAGCCATGAAATAGTGGTTACTTAGCTTCATCAGATGCCTTAAGCTCTGGTGGCACCTCTGAAAAAGCAGTCCTGGGACTAACACTACATTTGGAGGGTTTGTCTGGAGGACCACAACAGGAAACACAGCTGTTCTTGTGTGCTATGTATATACATGGACCCATTTCTCTGTCCTAAAGGACCATTTTTATCTGTAAACCCCAGGAAGAGGAGGAGTGCTCACTGGCTAATGAGTAGAACAATGCTGCCAATCCAGGCACGTTGGACAAGGCAGCACTGCTCATAGAGGATTGGCAACACTAGTGTGAAAAATCACCATTTGTCAAATAGTTTATTGCCCCACAGTTCTCCTTTTACATAAACTGCTCTTTTGCTGTCTCAGCCAAACCAGTGCCAGGAATTGTCTGTTTTCCTTTTATTTTCCCTGCTCTTAAAGACTCAATAACCCAGGGAACCCTAGACCCAACCATCCTATTATATCAATAAGGATGTGAAGGTCCATTTAATGAGGACAAGAGTTAAGTGCTCAGTTCAAATGGAAATTTCAGGTCTAAGACAATAGTATGAGACCACCTTCTCATTTGGTTCATTCCTCTTAATCCCACATCACTTTGAAGCTTCCTAATTGTTAAATTGTCCAATTAAATAAAGTAATATTAAAGTTGCAGTTCCTACCTGACATTGTCACAGAGGTAAAGAGGCGTAAATGTGTGGGATCTGGATAAAGGGATTAGAAAAAGTCTAGTTGGCTTTCACAAGAAAATGTCACATGTGCACTGGATCAGAGATACTGCTCACTGAGGAAGGTTTGTTTATTCATCTTCATAGAAACCTCAAGATTCTCTCAGGTGCTGGTTGGTTGAGAGGGAGATTGTTGTCATGCAACAGGTGAAAACAAGTAACTGTTTCAGGAACCAGTTATTAATAGCACCAAGCATACAGCCTGCATGAGAGAAAGGCTAAACAGCCTTACATTCCTCAATATGGACAGCTGAAAGCACACAACAAAGCAATGGGAGTTCCTGGTTCCACGATGTTTAGTTCAGGAAAAGTGACACATATTTCTTTCAAGTGGTCATTAATAAAGTAATGTGACTTTCACATTATCACAGATTCCCTTATAATCTGTGAAATGCACAGATATGTCCTGAGTCAGTGAATTACTTAGTGGGAAAATGCTCCCTGACATTGGCAAATCTTTCAACAAAAAACATTTAATTAGGAACTTGCTTATATTTTTACAGAGACCATCAGGATGCCATGTCAGCAAGCAGTCATCTTGTTGTAGTCCTTCAGTAGAAGTGAGAGCTTTTCATACTGAACCACAAGTGGCAGGAAGAGAGAGAAAGACAGAGTGATCCACCCTATTAACAAACTGAAAGAAAAAAATAAAGACATTGTAATCTCCTTAGATGCTGAGAAAGCATTTGACAAAATCCAACCTCCGTTCTTGTTTAAAGTATTGGAGAGATTAGGGATAAAAGTCACATATCTAAATATAGTAAAGATAATATATAGCAATCCTATATGCAACATCAAACTAAACTGAGAAAAACTTAAAGCAATCCCACTGAAATCAGGGACAAGGCCAAGGCTGCACACTCTCTCCATATCTCTTCAACATAGTTGTGGAAGTCCTTGCTAGAGCAATAAAACAATTGAAGAAGATCAAAGGGATGCAAATGTGAAAGGAAAAAGTTAAAGTATCACTCTTTGCAGATGATATGATAGTATAACTGAGTGACCCCCAAAATTTTATCAGGGAACTGCTATACAAGATAAACACCTTTGGCAACATTACTGGAAACAAAATTAACTCAAAAAAAATCACTTGCCCTCCTGTATACAAAAGATATAAGGGCTGAGAAGAAATTAATGATACAAAAGGAATTATATTATCGAACAAGGCCATACCTCCTAACCCTAACCAGACAATTCCTAAATGAGGAATCCATATATAAATAGATGGGCTTCAAGGAGACAGTGCAATTTAAATCAACAGGAAGTAGTAGAAGATGGAGGGAATTCTATACTAAAAGAACATAGTTATCCTGAAAGTTTGTCATTCAATACAATGATTAAAGTCCCAGTAAATTCCAAAGTCTAAAGATCAGGACTGACAATCTCCTTTGGAGGAAATGTGTAATATTTCCATAATAGAGTATTACTCAGCTGACAAAATGACAAGATATTTTCAGGCAAATGTATAGAACCAGGAAAAATTATGTTGGGTGAAGTAACTAAAATGCAGAAAGACAAATATGGTATGTACTCACTTATTAGAAAGTCTCCTAACAGTGAGGCATTAAATTCCAATAACCCACCTCTTCTAACCAAACCAGATTTCCACTAGGGGGATTGGGATTGGATCACAGTTAATTGAGATGTTGGGTCAGGGCATCCTATGGAAATTATGAAGCAACCCAGACTGTTATTAGAATATGTTGCTTTCTGAGCTCCATGTTCTTGGATCCACAAAGATGATTCATTCTGCATCAAGTCAGATTGCAAAAAGAGACCCAGAGTCCGATATTATGCAGAGAGAGAGATCTTAAAACACCCAGCTCTAAATGGGATATCCCTATGTTCTACCTTCCCTCAGTTCTCTTCGAAGTCTGTGGGAGGGGAGGCAGGAAAATTGTCATAAATAGAGGGAATTAAGGATAAAAGGAGAACAATGCCCTGAGAATCAGACCACACAGGAAGATGATGCAGCCAACTTTGATAAGACCTGATAAGCTAGGGTCAGATAGAAGGGGGAGGAGGACCTCCCCTATAAGGGAACTAGAGAAAACTCATATGAGTAGAAGAAGGGGGCTGTGTGGGTAGAGAAGAAGAGGGAAGGGGCAGTAGAGGGGATACAAAGTGAACAAACTGTAATAAATAAATTTCACAAGAAAAACTGTGATCAAGGTCTTGAAGCATAGAGCTTTTCAGGACTAATGGTTTCTTTTTAGGGGTGTTGCCAGAGCATGGAAAGAATGAATTCATCTTTAAGGGACTTGGAATTTAAACCCTGATCATGTTCCAATGAGTATATGAACATACATACTGAATTGATTTCTTTTAAAGTGAAAAAAAAATTTAGAGGGTGGGAATTTGAACCTGAGAGAAAGGAAAAGGAGTGTAATCTGTATTATATTAATTTACCATGTTATCAATATTAAGGATCAGCACCAATTATCAAATAGTTTATTGCTTCTCAGTTCTTCTTTTACATACACTCATCATTCTCTGTTTAAGCCAGACCAGTCCCACTTATTGTCTAGTCTTTTTCTCTATTAAAGACTCAATAGCCCAGTGAACCTAAGACCCTGACAGTCTATTATTATTATATCAATAAGAATGTTAAGGCCCATTTAGTGAGTACACCAGTAACTGTTCAGTTCAAGTCACAGCCTAGGAAATTTGACATCCAAGACCACAATAGGGGACAACCTTGTCTTTCAGTACATTCCCCTTAATCCCATATTACTTTGACACTTCCCTATATAGGAAGCTGTCAAATTAAATTAACATTAAAGTTTCATTTCCTACCTGACATTGTCACAATGGTAAAGAGGAGTAAAGGTGTGAGATTTGGAAAAAGGGATAAAATAAAGGCTTGCTTGGTTTTATAAAAATGTTTGCAAAACATGTCACATGTTTCATTAAGAGAAGGAAACAAAGAGAGACAAACAGAGAATGAGCTAGGGAGACAGTTTCAGAAATAGTCTGAGAACAAAAGAAACAAATATATAAAATTACAGAGACCAAGAGACAGAGACTCCGTTGTATATGGACACTTTCATTGGCATGTCAACCTCACAGCACACCCTCCTATAATATAAATCCAATAGGAATTATATTATCTAACAAGGCCATACCTCCTACCCCTTCCCAGACATTTCCTCACTGGGTACTACTAAACATGTAAATAGATGAGCTTCAAGAGGACATTGCAATTCAAATCACCAGGAAGTAGAAGATGGAGGGACTTAAAAAAAAAAAGATAGTTTTCCTGATACTTTGTCATTCAATACAATGATTAAAGTCCCAGCAACTTCGAAGGTATAACAAACAGGACTGACAATCTCTTTGGGGGAAAATGTACAATATTTCTATAACAGAGTATTATTAAGTTAAGAAAATGACATCATGATAATTTCATCTAAGTGGATTGAACCAGGAAAAATCATCTTGGTTGAAGTAACTAAAATGCAGAAAGACAGATATGGTATGTATTCCCATGTTAGGAGGTCTCCTAATGGAGGATAAAGTTGCAACAGGCAATCTATTGTGAACAAATCATTCTTCCACAAGTGGTATTGGGTGGCAGTTAATTTAATTGTTGGGCCAGATCATCCTATGGAAGTTTTTAAGCAACCCATGTTTTTATTAAAATATTTTGCTCTCTGCCCTCAACTGATAGATCAGTGCCATGTTCTTGGATCCACAGAGATGCTTCCTTTTCATCAAATAGGATTGCATACAGAGACCCAGAGTCTGATAGAAGGGGATAAGGACCTCCCCTGTCAGGGAACTAGAGAAAGGGCATAGTGGTAGATGAAGGAGGGTGAGTGGGACTGAAAGGAGAAGGAACACAAAGTGAACAAATCATAATTAATAAATTCATAACAAAAACTGTGAGCAACTATGAAGTATAGAGATGTCAAGGACTGATGGCTTCTTCTTGGGATTGGTTTCAGAGCAAGGCAAGGATTAGTTTACTTTGAGGGACTTGTCATTGGGGTTCTCATTGTGTTCCAATGAGTGTATGAACAACACATAGTTGAATTGACGTATTGTAAAACTTTTTTTCTTTTAGTTTGACATATGAGTAGGAATTTGAACATGGGAGCAATGGAAAAGGAGTGTAATGTGTATTATATATAATTTCCACATAAGTAATAAAAATAACATGTTCACAAATTTACAAAGACTTTTAACATGGAGAAAAGATCCCCAAAAGGAGGGCAAGGTTTGACTTTCTAAGGCATGCTTTCCAGGAACTCATTATGTACAAGAGAATTCTAACCCTCAACTAGTGCTTACACAGCTACCTCAGGCCCAATGAGTTCATGTGACAGGTCTGAACAAGAAGTCCTGGCACTACCACTGTGATTATAAAGTTTGTATGGAGGACCACAGCAGGAAACACAGCTGCTCTTGTGTTTTAGGCATATAAAATGGACACATTTTTCTCTCCTGAAGGTGCAGTTTTGACTGTAAACCCCAGGATCAGGAGGGTTCTGCACTGAACATTCATTTGGATACAGCTGCCGATCCAGACAAGTCAGCCAAGGGAACACTGCTTATAGAGATTTGGCATCAGTAGTGAGGAACATCATTAGCTCTCAAATAGTTTATTGCCCCTCAGTTCTTCTTTCTAAATAATCTTTCTCTGTTTCAGCCAAACCAGTCCCATGTATTGTCTGGTCTCCTCTTTTCCCTGCTCTTAAAGTCTCAATAGCCCAGACAACCCAAGACGCTGCCAGTCTATTATATCAATAAGAATGTGAATGTATATTTTGTGAGTACGCCTGTAATTGCTAAGGTCAAAATCACAACCTAGGAAATATCAGATCCAAAATCACAGTAGGAGACCACATTGACATTAATTCCAATTCACTTTATGTTCCCTACTTAGGAAACTGTTGAATTAAACAATAAATTTTCATTTCCTACATGACATTTTCACAGAGGTAAACAGGAGTAAAGGTGAGGGATCTGGATAAAAGGATTAAATAAATGTTTGCTGGTTTTCACAATAAAAGTCACATTTGCACAGGATCAGAGCTACAGGACACTGAGGAATGTTTGTTTTCTCATCACCATGGAAACGTAAAGATTCTCTCATGTGTTGATTCGGTGAGAGGGAGAATGATGTCATGAAACAGGTGAAAACAAGTAACAGTTTCATGATCCAGTTATTAAAAGGGCCAAGTAGACAGCTTTCTGGAGTTAAAGGGTGGTGAGTCTTACATGCCTCAATCTGAGCAGCCGAAAGCACACAACCAAGGGATGACATTTCCTGTGTCCAATACTTTTAGTTCAGGAAAAATGACATATATGTTTCAAGAGGTCATTAATAAAGTCATGTGTTTTTGACATGTGACATTCACATTATTACAGATTCCATTATTAATTGTTAAATGCACAGATATGTTCTCATTCAGTGAACAACTTTCTGTGAAAATGCACCCTGACCAAGCAACTCTTTGTACAAAAAGCTTTTAGGTTGGACTTGTATTTTATTTTGACTGAGACCATCCATATTGTTATGTGAGCAAGCAGTTATCTTGTTTTAGTCCTTAAGCAGAACTGAAAGCATTTTGTACTGGACAAAAATGGCAGACAGAGAGAGAAATAGCTAAAGAGAGAGATTCAGAAATAGGGATTCCAATATTAACAGAAATATATGATATAAAGTGACAGAGAGCAAGAGATAAAGACTCCATTCTGTCTGGTCACTTTTTTGGCATATCAACATCAAAGCCCAGCATCCTATAATATAACTCCAATAGGAATTACATTATTTAACCAGGCCATACCATCTAACCATCTAACCAGACATTTCCTCACTGTGGACTAATCTTATAAACAGATGAGCTTCAGGGAGACATTGCAATTCAAATCACAAGGAAGTAGAAGAAGATGGAGGGACTTCTAGGATAAACAAACATAATTATCCAGATAGTTTGTTATTCAATAAAATATTTAAAGTCCCAGCAAATTTGAAATTCTAAAGAATAAGACTGACAATCTCCTTTGGGAAAAATGTGGATTATTCCCATAACGGAGTATTATTCAGCTAAGAAAATGATATCTTGATACTTTCTGGCAAATGGATGGAACCAGAAAATGTTATCCTTGGTGAAATAACTAAATGTAGAAAGCCTAATAAGGTATGTATTTACTTATTAGGAGGTTTTCTAATCGTGGGGAATAAAGTTCCAATAGAAAATCTACTATGAACAAGCCAGTCTTCCACTATGGGGATTGGGTGTCAGTTAATTGAGTTGTTGAACTAGGGCATGCTACAGAAATTTTCAAGCACCCCAGGCTGTTGTTATTAAAATATGTTTTTCTCTGCCCTCAACTGATAGATCAGTGCCATGTTCTTGTCCACAAAGAGTTGCTTCCTTCTGCATCAAATGAGAATGCATAGAGACCCACAGTATGATATTATGCAGAGAGAGACCTTAAAACACCCAGCTCTAAGTGAGATTTCATTATGAAATTCACCCTCCTCTCATAGCTCTGGGATATCTGCAGGAGAGGAGGCAGAAAGAGTGTGATAGAGGGAATTGAGGACACAAGGAGAACAATTCCCTCAAAATCACACTGCAGAGGAAGATCATGCAGAAACCTTGTTGAGACCTGATAAACTATGGTCAGATAGAAGTGAGAAGAGGTCCTTCTGAATCAGGTAACTACAGAAATGGCATAAGGGTAGAAGGAGAATGGTTGGTGGGACTTAAAGGAAAAGATGGAGGGATCGGAATAGGGGAAACAAAGTGAACAACATATAATAAATAAATACATAAGAAAAACTGTGATCGAGGTGATGAAATATAGAGCTCATCAAGAGTGATGCTTCCTCTTAGGGGTTGTGCCAGGGTGGGGCATGGATGAACTCAGTTTTCTTTAAGGGACTTGGCACTGTGACTCTGATCATGGGCTAAAGAGTTTATGAACAACACATAATTTAATTGAGGCATTCTAAAGAAAAAAAAATTGTGGCACATGGGTAGAAATGTGAACCTAGTAGGATCCTTGGAAAAAGACTGTAATGTATATTATATGAAAATCCCACATAAGCAATAAAAATGATATGTTGACCACTTTTACAATGATTTTTAACATGGAAAAAAGATTCCGCATAAGAAGGGCAGAGTTTGACTGCGTAAGGCATGTTTTCTGAAACTCATTATGTAGCAGAGAATCCTTGCCATGAACTAGTGGTAACCCAGGTTTGTCAGACCATAGGAGCTCAAGTTGCACCTCTGAACAAGCAATCCTGGCACTAACACAAAGTTTATAGTATTTGTCTGGAGGACCACAGCAGAAAACACAGCTGCTTTTGTGTCCTAGGCATATAACAAGGACCAATTTTTCTTTCCTGAAGGCCCAGGTTTAACTGTAAACCTCAGAATCAGAAGGATTGTTCTTCACTGACCACTGAATAGGACACAGCTTCAAGTACCGTGAGATCATGCAAAGGAACACTGCTCTTAGAGGGTCGCCAACACTAGTGTGGAACAAAACCAGATGACAAGTGGTTTATGTCCCCTCAGTTCTCCTTTTACACTAACTGATCTTTCTCTGTTTCAGCCAAAACAGTCCCAGGAATTACCTAGTTTCCTTGTCTTTTTCCTGCTCTTAAAGACTCAATAGTCCAGGGAACTGAAAGCTCTGCAAGCTTATTATATCAAAGAATGTGAAGATACATTTAGTGAGTATGCCAGTAAATGCTCAGTTTAAGGTCAGAACATAGGAAATTTCAGTTCCAAGTCCACAGTAGGAGACTACGTTGTCATTTGGTACATTCCCTTTAATCTGACTTCACTTTGAAACTTCACTACTTAGGAAGCTGTCTCTGCCCTCAACTGATAGATCAGTGCCATGTTCTTGGGTCCACAGAGATGCTTCATTATGCATCAAATGGGATTGCTTACAGAGATCCACAGTCTGATACTATCCAAAGAGAGACCTTAAAACACCAGCTCTAAATGGGAAATTCTCCCTACCCAAAGAACTCTGGGAAGCCTGCAGGATAGGAGTCAGGAAGAGTATTATAAGTTGAGGGAATTGAGGCCAAAAGGAGAACAATGCCCTGAGAATCAGCAGAGAAAGATGATTGAGCCTGCCTAGTTCATACCTCATGAACTAGATAGAAGGGAGAGGAATGCCTCCCCTATCAGAGAACTAGAGAAGAACATAGGGATAGGAGTCTGAGTGAAACTGGAAGGAGAAGAGGGAAGGGGTAGAAGAGGAAATACAAAGGGAACAAATCATAAGTAAATACATAAGAAAATCTGTGGTCAAGATGATGAAGCATAGAGCTCGTCAGGACTGATGGCTTCTTCTACTACGGGGTGGTGCCTGGGTGGGGCATGGATGAACTCAGTTTTGTTTTTTTTTTTTTAAAGTTTTTGGCACTGAGACTCTGATCATGATCCAATGTGAGGATGAAAAAGGCATACTTCAATTGATGTATTTTAAAGAAAAATTTAATGTATTGGTAGGAATTTGAAGCTGGGAGCAATGGAAAATGAGTCTAATGCATGTTATTAGAAATACCCACAAAATCAATAAAAGTTATATGTTGAAAACTTTTACTGAGGACATATCTGTGCGTTTAACAAATAATAATGGAATCTGTGTTAGTGTGAAACACACATGTCAAGGACAAGTGACTCTATTAATGACCAGTTGAAAAAAATACATGACTCTTTTCTTTAACTAAGAGTCATCTCTTGTTTGTGTGCTTTCAGATGCTCAGATTGAGGCATGTAGGGCTGCTCAACCTTTCTCTCAAGCTGTCCACCTGGCCCTTATAATAACTTACTCCTGAATCTCTTCCTGACTATCACCTGCTTCATGACATTATTCTTCCACACAGCCCAAAAACACCTAACTCTTGTGATGTAATAATTGCACTTTGATGTCATAATACCATTGTGAATTCATAATACCATTGTGATGTCATACTACCATTGTGATATCATACCACAATCATGTTGTAATAGCATTGTGCTGTCATAATAGCATTGGGATATCATGATGAATTTTGATTTCATAATGCCATTTTGTGATATCATTATAGTTTTGTGATGTTATCATAGAATTTTGATGTCAAAATATCATTGATATCATAATAGCATTGTGATGAAATAACATGATGTCATAATAGCATTGTGATGTCAAAATAGCACTGTGAAGTCATACCACCATTGTGATAGTATAATACCATTGTGATATCAAAATTCCATTGTGATGTCATATCACAATCATGTCTTAATAGAATTGTGCTGGCAGAATAGCATGGGGATGTCATGATGAATTTTGATGTCATGAAGCCATTATGAAGTTAATAGCATTGTGATGTCATAATACAGTTGCGAGATATAAAACCATTGTGATAGCATAATAGCATTGTGATGTCATCATAACATTGAGATATCCTAATATGATTGTAAAGTCATAATAGCATTGTAATGTCAAAATATCATTGTGATGTCATAACACAATCATGTTGTAAGAGCATTGTGATGTCATAATTATTTCATATCATAATAGAATTATGATGTCATAAAAGCATTCTGTTGCAGGTTCCTAGGTTGTTTCCTGTTTTCTTCTTCTGGCTTTCAGAGGCCCTCTATACCAGGTTCCTAGGTTGTTTCCTGTTTTCTTCTTCTTCTGATGTCCATCCTCTTTGCCTTTCAGGATAGGGATTGAGCATTTTAGTTAGGCTATCTTTTGCTTAGTTTGTTTAGATGTGCTGATTTTAGTGGGTTTATCCTATGTTGTATGTTTATATGAGTGAGTATATACTGTGTGTGTCTTTTTTCTCCTGGGACAACTCACTCAGGATGATCCTTTCCAGGTCCCACCATTTACCTGCAAATTTAATGATTTCCTTATTTTTCATTGCTGAGTAATACTCCATTGTATAGATGTACCATCATTTCTGCATCCATTCTTCAGTTGAGGGGCATCTGGGTTGTTTCCAGCTTCTGGCTATTACAAATAAAGCTGCTACAAACATGGTTGAGCAAATGTCCTTTTTGTGTACTTGAACCTCTTTTGGATACAAGTGGTCTCTGAAAGCCAGAAGAAAACAGGAAACAACCTAGCAACCTGCCACAGAAGGCCTCTGAAAGCCTCTGCCCTGCAGACTATCAAAGCAGATGCTGAGCCTGATGGCCAACTTCGGGCAGAGTGAATGGAATTTTAGGTAAGAAGTGGGAAATAGCAAGAGCTGGAGAGGACAGGAAATCCACAAAGAGAGCAACAAAACAAGAAAATTTGAACACAGGGAACTTCCCAGAGACTCATACTCTAACCAAGGACTATTTATGGAGATAACCTTGAACCCCTGCACAGATGTAGCCCATGGCAGTTCAGTGTCCAAGTGGGTTACATAGTAATGGGAAGAGGGATTGCCTCTGACAGGGGAGCAACCTTACCAGGCCACAGAAGATGACAATGCAGCCACTTCTGATGAGAACTGATAGTCTAAGATCAGAAAGAAGGTGAGGAAGACCCCCCTATCAGTGGACTTGGGGAGGGGCATGCATGCAGAAAGGGGAGGATGGGTGGGATCAGGAGGGGAGGAAGGAGAGGCTTATGGGGGATACAAAATGAATAAAGTGTAATTAATAATAATAATAAAATGGAAAAGAAAAAAGCATTCTGTTGTCATAAAAGCATTGTAATGTCAAAATAACATTGTGAAGTCACAATAACATTATGAAATCATCAAACCATCTGGATGTTATAACATTGTGATATCATAGTAGCATTTGGATGTCAAAATACCTTTGTGATGTCATAATAGCAATGTGAGTTAATATCATTGTGATATCATAATAGCATTGATATATGATAATAGCATTGTGATATCATAATAGCACTATGATATCATACCATAATCATTTTGTAAATGCTTTGTGATGTCATAATATCATTGGGACATATTGATGAATTTTGATATCATGATGCCATTGTGAGGTCAACATAGCATTGTGATGTCCTCCTAGGTTTGTGAAATCATCACAACCTTGTGGTGTAGTAATACCATTGTAATGTCCTAATACCATTGTAAAGTCTCTGTTTGTGAGTCATAATTGCACTGTGATGTCATAATAGTATTATAATGTCTTAATAGAGTTGTAATATCATAATACTATTGTGAAGTCATACTAACATTGTGATGTCATAGTAGGTTTCTGAAGTCATAACACCATTGTCATAACATATTAACATTGTGATGTCATCATAACATTGTGATGTCTTAATAGCTTTGGGATGTCATAACATTGGTATGTCATTATAGCATTAAGATGTCATACCTTTGCCTGAATACAACAAGACACACTAAGCAAGTGCTAAATAGTTCTTCCTTCACATATATGTCTGTCAAATATTCTGAGCCAGAAGGCTGAAGATTGTGCTCCAATGTGACAGAGAGTTATAGGTAACAAATTGTTTCTGTCATTTTTTTTTTGGAAGCTGCTAACATGCACTTCCTTTTTCCTCTAATAACTAATTTTATTCCTTCTCAAGTCTCTGATGGGGTTGAAGACCAAATATTTATTCTGCCATAATTAAGCTTAAGTTGTTTAGAATTTAAGAATTGTTTTCATATAGTTAATACCAATAAGGATAAAAGTTAGTTTAGGTATAGAACTCTAAACGTGTCAAGATAGATAGGATAATCAGATACTTTCTCCTAAGTTGCTAAATACACATGGACTGGACATTACACATGAAGAATTTACCTAATACTTTTCATAATTATTATTTTATTGAAAGAAAAGGAGCCTTTTTTTGGACTTAAAGGGAAAATTTTGGTAAAATGTTCTTTTGAAATGTATATACCTTACCCTTATTCATTCAAATGCAGATTTCTATCCCCCACTCCCTGGTTTCAATACGGATATTGTATTTTGATACTTATTCTATGCATCCTGTCTCAACTTTGTATAAACAGGCTGAAATAAAGCAACTAGCCACAATATTGAGCAAGGAGAGGGAAGGAGCCAAAGGACAGGAAAGAGGGGAGGAACCAGAGTGCAGGAAAGAAGGGAGGAGCCAGAGTGTAAGAAATGAGTGGGAGGAAAAAGGGTTAGGGCAGAGCTAGGAGAGTCAAGGTATGAATGGAAAAAGAAACTATGTGGAGAATGAACTAGTAGGATGAGATTTAATGGTGATATACTAGCATTGTGATATCATAATACCATTGTGATGTCATATCACTATTAAGACATGAATGTATTGTGATGTCACACTACCATTGTGATGTCATAATACCATTGTGATGCCATATGATTATTAAGACATGGATGTATTGTGATATCACACTACCTTTGTGATGTCATAATACAATTGTAAAGTCATCCAGTTGTGAATTCGTAATAGCATTGTGATGTTATAATAGCATTGCTTTGTCATAATACCTTTGGGATGTCATCACTCCATTTTGATGTCATCATAGCATTGTGATATCTTAACACTGTTGTGATGTCATAATACATTTGTGATGCCATAATAGCATTCTGATGTCATCATAGCATTGTGATGTCATATCATTCTGATGTCCTTATACCATTGTGAACTCATACAGTTATGAAGTCATAATAGCATTGTGATGTCATAATAAACTCATGATGTGATAATACTGTTGTAATGTCAAAATACCTTTTTGCATTCTGATGCTGACATAGCATTGTGATGTCATAACACTATTGTAATGTCATATCATTGTTATGTCAAAATAACATTGTGATGTTCTAATAGCATTGTGACCTCTTGATTTCATTAGGATGTCAAAATGCCATTGTGATGTCATAATAGCATTTTTCAGGTCATAATGCCATTGTTTATTGTCAAAATGGCATTGTGATATGATACCACAATCATATTATAATAGCATTTTAATGTAATAATAACATTTTGATATCATAATAGAATTTGATATAATAGCATTGTGATGTCATATCCTTGTGATGTAATTATAGCATTTTGATGCCACAGTCCCATTTTTATGTCATAATTCCATTTGATGTCACAATAGCATTGGGATGTCCTATCATTGTGAAGTTATAAAATCATTGTGATATCATAACATTGTGATGTCATAATAACACTGAGGTGACATACCAATGTGATGTCATTATAGGATTTTAATGTCATGATACCACTGTGATATTATAATATTATTGTGATGTCAAAAAAGCATTGGAATGTCATAACACCATTGTGATAAGATAATACTCATATGCTGTCAGGATATAATTGTGATGTCATAATTGCATTGTGAAGTCATAATACCATTGAAATGTCATACTGTTGTGAAGACATAGACAATTGTGATGTCATAATACCATTGTGATGTCATACCACAATCATGTTGTAATAGCATTGGGATTATAATAACGTTGTGACATCATAATAGCATTTTGAGTTTAATGCCATTGTGATGTCATACAACAATCATGTCATATTATCATTTTGATGCAATACTATTGTGATGTTTAATAGCATTGTTATGTCATAATAATATTGCGATGCCATTATAGAATTGTGAAGTTATAATACCATTGTGATGTCATAATACTGTGAAATTATACCTTGGTGATGTCATACCATTGTCCTGTCATTATATCATTGTGATGTCATTCTCACTTTAAGATGTCACATGAGCATTATGATGTCATAATACCATTGTGAAATAATAATACCTTTCTTATGTAATACCATTGTGATGTGATCATATCTTTGTGTTGTCATGATAGCATTTTTTCTGATCATAATGCCTGTGATAACCTTTGTGATGAACTTTGTGATTTCAAAGTTCCATTGTGATGTCACTGCACAATCATATCATAACAGCATTGTGATGTCATAATACAATTGTGATGTCATACTATCATTGTGATGTCAAAATACTATTGTGATATCATAATAACATTTTGAGGTCATCATGAAATGGTGATGTCAAAATTCCACTGTGATATCATGATGAGAACAGGAGGTCATAATAGAAGTGTGATCTCATAATAACACTGGGATATCATGACACCATTGTTATGTCATAATAGCATTGTGATGTCACCATAGCACTGAGATGTCATGACACAATTGTGATGATATGATACAACTGATATGTGATAATAAAGTTGTAATGTCATAATACAATTGTGATATCATAATTTCATTGAGATGTCATGGTAGTGTTATGATGTCATAATATCTATGTGATGTCATAATAGCATTTTGAGGTGATTACCATTGTAATTTAATAATAGAATTGTGATATCATCATAGCATTGTCATGTTCTCATACCATTATTGGCATAATGTTCTTTTAAAATGTATACATCTTACCCTTGTTCATGAAAATGCTGATTTCTACCCTCCACTCTCTGCTTTCAATCTGGATATTGCATTTTGATACTTACTCTAAGTATCTTGTCTCAACTTTGTGTAAACAGACCAGAATAAGCTACAAGCAACAACGTTGAGCAATTGGAGGAGCCAGGGGGCAGGAAAAGTGTGGGAGGAGCCAGAGTTCAGGAAATGAATGGGAGGAGAGAGGGTAAGGGAGCAGAGCTTGAAGCGCAGAGCTGGAGGAGAGATGTTAGAACAGAGTGGAGAGAATAAACCAAACCTAACACTTCACAATATATATACATGGTAAAAATCTAAATGTTAGGAAACTATGAGGGCTTGAAGTTAACTATTGACCAGCATTGTGTTCTAAGTTAACCAAATCCAGTCTCTGTGTAGTGAAATGGTTATAGAGCTATTTAGGATTAACAGCAAGCATTAATAAAAGATGAACCAATAGTAAATGTAAGTCATCACCTACAACATACCATTGTGAAGCCATTATACAATTGTGACATCATTACACCATTGTGATGTCATATCACTGTGAACATATATAATAGCATTGTGATGTCATAATAGCATTATGATATCAAAATAGCATTGGGATATTATAATAACATTGGGATGTCATAATATCATGACAAAACTGTTATGTCATCATACCATGGTGATGTCCTAATACCGTTGGGAGGTCATCATAGCATTGTGATGTCATAAAACCATTGTCATATTATGATATAATTTTGATGGCATAAAATCATTGTAATGATATATTAGTACTTTGTGGTCATAATGCCACTATGAAATAAAAATTTCATTGTGATGCCCAACAACAATGATGTTGTAATAGCATTGTGATATCATAATATGATTGTGATATGATAACAATAACTTGATGTCATGATAGCATTGTAATATCAAAATTACATTGTTATATTATTATTGTGATGTTATAATTCCCTTGTGATATCATACCAAAAGAGATCATAACATTGTGATATCATAATAGCATTGTGATGTCATAAAAGCATTGGAATGTCATTAAATTCATAACCTCGTTGTGATGTCATAATAGCAGTGTGATATCATTGCAGCATTATGATAATACCACTGTGACATCAAAATTCAATTTTGCTGTCATACCAGGTGATTTATTAATGACCTCTTGAAAGAAATATGTGACACTCTTCCTGAACTGAGAGTCTTGGACCCAGGACCTGTCATTTCTAAGTTGTGTACTTTCAGTTCCCCACATTGAGGCATGTAAGGCTGCTCAGCCTTTCTCTCAAGCAGGCTGTCCACTTGGCCTTTTAACCTTTTTCTGGCTTTAACCTATTTCATGACATCATTCTCCCTCTCAGCCAATCAGAACCTGATGCTCAGAGCATTGTTCTCCTTTTGTCCTCAAATTCCTCAACATATGTCACTCTTCCTGCCTCCTCTCCTGCAGGCTTTTCAAAGCTCTGAGGGGAGGGAGAATTTCATAGAGAAATCATGTTTTGAGTTGGGTGTTTTAAGGTCTCTCTGTCTATAATATTGGACTGTGTGTCTCTATATGCAATCCCATTTAATGCAGAAGCAATCATCTCTGTGGATACAAGAACATGACATTGATCTATGAGATGAGGGCAGAGAGCAACATATCTTAATAACAAAAACTGGGTTTGCTTGAAATTTTCCATAGAATGCCCTGGTCCCACAACTCAATCATCTGCCAACCAATGCCCCTAGTTTAAGACTTACTTGTTCACAATGGATAGCCTATTGGAACTTTATCCCCCACTATTAGGAGACCTCCCAATAAGTGAAGACATACCATGTTTGTTTTTCTGCATTTCACTTCACCCAGGATGATTTTTCCTGGTACCGTCCATTTGCCTGAAAGTAACATGATATTTTCTTAGCTGAAAAATACTCTGTTATGGAAATATTCCACATTTTCCCAAAAGGAGATCAGTGCTGTCAGTGCTGTTCTTTAGAACTTGGAAGTTTCTGGGATTTTAAACATTGTATTGAATGACAATCTATGTCCATTTAGAGTAGAAGTCCCTCCATTTTCTTCTGCTTCCTGGTGACTTGAATTTCAATGTCTTCTTGAGGCTTATCTATTTACATGTTTAATTCCTGGTGAGGAAAATCAGGGAAGGGTTAGGAGTTATGGCCTTGTTAGGTAATATAATTCCTATTGGAGTTATATTATGGGAGTTTGTGCTTTGAGGTTGATATGCCAACTTGAAAGGAATATGTGACACTTTTCCTGAACTAAGAATCTTGGACCCAGGAACTGTCCTTTCTAAGTTGTGTGCTTTCAGCTACCCAGATGGAGGCATGAATGTCAGCTCAGCCCTTCTCTCATACAGGCTTTCCATTTAGCCCGTTTAATAACTGGCTTCTGAAAACTTTACTGGGTTTCACCTGTTTTATGACATCATTCTGCCTCTCAGCCAATCAGTACCTGAGAGAATCTTGAGGTTTCCATGGAGTTGAGTAAACAAAGTTTCCTCAGTGTCCAGTATCTCTGGTCCTGTGAACAAGTGAACTTTTTCTTGTAAAACCCAACCAGCTTTTTTTTTCTCATCCCTTAATCCAGATCCCACACCATACTCCTATTTATATCTGTGACAATATCAGGTAGGAAATAAAACTTTAATGTTTGTTTAACTGGAGAGCTTACTAAGTAGGGATGCTTCAATGTGATATGCATTTAAGGGGAATGTATGGAATGACAAAGTGATCTCCTACCATGATCTTGAATCTGAAATTGCCTAGACTGTGACTTTGAACTGAGCATTTACTTGTGTAATCACTAAATGAACCTTCACATTCTTATTGATATAATAGACTGGCATGGTCTAGGGTTTTCTCGGGTATTGAGTCTGTAAGAACAGGGAATAGAGAATGAAACCAGACAATTCCTGGGACTTGTTTGGCTGAAACAGTAAAAGAATGAGTGTATGTAAAAAGAGAACTGAGAGGCAATTATTTGACAGCTGGTGCTCTTCAACACTAGTGTTGCTAACCCTCTTTGAACTGGGTTGGCTTGGTTCATCTGGCTGGATCAGGAGCTGTGTTCTACTCAGTGGTCAGTAAGGAACCCACCTGATTCTGGGGCCTTCTGGACAGAGAAATGGATCCATGCTATATGCCTAGGATAAAAGATTAGTTGTGTTTCATTTAGTGGTGCTCCAGACAAACTCTCTACATGTAGTGTTAGTACTAGGAGTGCTTGTTCAGAGGTGCCGCATGAGCTCATGCGGTCTAAAGTAGCTGGGCAACCACTGTTCATGGCTAGGTTTCTCTGCCACATAATGAGATCCTGGAAAGAAGGCCTTACAAAGTAAAACTGTGCTCCTTTAGTGGAACGTTTTCTGTACATTAAAAGTCCCTGTAAAAGGTGTCAACATACTATTTTTATTGAATATTTGGAAATTTCATATAATATTCATTACAATGTTCTTCCATTGATCCCATGGTCAAATTCCTACTCGTGTCAAAATAAACTTTTTTTTCTTTAAAATACATCAATTGAAGTATGTGTTGTTCATTTACTCATTAGAACATGATCAGAATCTAAGTGCCAAGTCCCTTGAAGAAACGTGAGTTCATCCTTGTCACACCTTGGCACCACCCCTAAGAAGAAGCCATTAGTCCTGAAGAGCTCTATATTTGCCTTGATGACAGTTTTTCTTATGTATTTATTATGATTTGTTCCCTTTGTCATGAGCTGTTCCCTCCCTTTTCTCCTCCCTGTACCACCCACATCCCTTTGGCACTTTCAATAGATCTCTGTGAGTATAGGCCCCCTTATATCTGACCCTAACTTATCAGATCTCATCAAGGCTGGCTGCATGATCTTTCTCTGTGGCCTGAATCTCATGTCATTTTTCTCAAACTGTCTGCAATTTCTTCCATTTATGACACTCTTCCTGCCTCCATTCCTGCATTCTTCCCAGAGCTCTACAGGGAGGGACAATTTCATAGGGAAATCCCATTTAGAGCTGGGTGTTTTAAGGTCTGTCTCTCTGCATAATATCAGACTGTGGGTCTCCATTTGATGCAGAAGGATGCATCTTTGTAGATCCAAGATATGACGCTGTTCTATCATTTGAGGGCAGAGAGTAACATATTTTAATAACAACAGCCTGGGTGGCTTGAAATTTTCTATAGGATGGCTTGTCCCAACAAATCAATTAACTGCCACTCAATTGCCATAGTGGAACACTGGTTTGATCACAATTGATGGCCTATTGGGACTTTATCACCCACTCTTAGGAGATCTCCTAATAAGTGAATACATGCCATATTTGTCTTTCTGCATTATAGTTACTTCAAAAAGGATGATTTTTCCTGGTTCCATCCATCAGCCTGAAAATATCGTTATGTCATTTTGTTAGCTGAATAATACTTTGTTATGGAAATATTCCACATTTTCCCCATAGGAGATTGTCATTTCTGTTCTTTACTTCTTGGAAGTTGCTGAGACTTTAATCATTGTATTGAATGACAAACTATCGGGAAAAATATGTTCTTTTAGACTAGAAGTTCTTCCATCTTCTTCCACTTGTTTGTGATTTGAATTTAAATGTCCCCTTGAAGGTCATCTATTTAGATGTTGAGTCCCCAGAAAGGAGGTATCTGGGAAGTGTTCAGAGGTATGGCCTTCTTAGATAATAAAATTTCTGTTGTAGTTATAATACCGGAGAGTGTGCTTTGAGGTTGATATGCTGATGTAAGTGACCATACAGATTAGAATCTCTGTCTCTTAGTCTCATTTACTTTATATATTTGTTCTGTTGGTCTAGGCCTATCTTTTTTTTTCCCTTTTTTTAAAATTTTTCATCAATTACACTTTATTCATTCTGCTTCCCCCCATAGCCCCTCCCTCCTCCCCTCCCAATCCCACCCTCCCTCCTCCCTCTGCTTGCATGCCACTCCCCAAGTCCACTAATAGGGGAGGTTCTCCTCTCCTTTCTGATCTTAGTCTGTCAGTTCACATCAAAAGTGGCTGCATTGTCCTCTACTATGGCCTGGTAAGGCTGCTCCCCCCCAGGGGGAGGTGATCAAAGAGCAGGCCATTGAGATTATGTCAGAGGCAGTCCCTCTTCACATTACTATGTAACCCAATTGGACTCTGAACTGCCCTGATCTGTGCAGGATTTCTGGGTTATCTCTATGAATAGTCCTTGGTTGGAGTATGAGTCTCTTGGAAGTTCCCTGTGTTCAAATTTTCTTGTTCTAAAGCTCTCCTTGTGGAGACCCTGTCCTCTCCAGCTCTTACTATTTCCCAGTTCTTACCTAAAATTCCATTCACTCTGCCCAACAGTTGCCCATCAGGCTCAGCATCTGCTTTGATAGTCTTTAGGGCAGAGGCTTTCAGAGGCCCTCTGTGGTAGGTTCCTAGGTTGTTTCCTGTTTTCTTCTTCTTCCGATGTCCATCCTCTTTGCCTTTCCGGATGGGGATTGGACATTTTTGTTAGGGTCCTCTCTCTTGCTTAGGTTCTTTAGATGCACAGGTTTTATTGGGTTTGTCCTATGTTGTATGTCTATATGAGTGAGTATATACCATGTGTGTCTTTTTGCTTCTGGGACAACTCACTCAGGATGATCCTTTCTAGATCCCACCATTTACCTGCAAATTTCATGATTTCCTTATTTTTCATTGCTGAGTAATATTCCATTGTGTAGATGTACCACAATTTCTGCATATATTCTTCAGTTGAGGGGCATCTGGGTTGTTTCCAGCATCTGGCTATTACAAATAAAGCTGCTACAAACATGGTTGAGCAAATGTCCTTTTTGTGTACTTGAGCCTCTTTTGGATATATGCCCAGTAGTGGTATGGCTGGATCTTGAAGTGCTATTCCTAGTTGTCTGAGAAAGCGCCAGATTGATTTCCAGAGTAGTTGTACAAGTTTACATTCCCACCAGCAGTGGAGAAGGGTTCCCCTTTCTCCACAACCTCTCCAGCATATGTTGTCACTTGAGTTTTTTATCTTGGCCATTCTCATGGGTGTAAGGTGAAATCTCAGGGTTGTTTTGATTTGCATTTCCCTAATGGCTAGTGAGGTTGAGCATTTCTTTAAGTGCTTCTCTGCCATTCGGTACTCCTCTACAAAGAATTTTCTGTTTAGCTCTGTACCCCCATTTTTTAAGTGGATTACTTGGTTTGCTGCTTTTCAGCTTCTTTAGTTCTTTATATATACTGGATATGAGTCCTCTGTCAGATAAAGGGTTGGTGAAGATTCTTTCCCAATCTATAGGTGGTCGCTTTGTTTTGATGACGGTGTCCTTTGCGTTACAGAAGCTTTTCAGTTTCATGAGGTCCCATTTATTGACTGTTGCTCTTAGAGCCTGTGCTGTTGGTGTTCTGTTCAGGAAGTTTTCCCCTGTACCAATGAGTTCTAGGGTATTTCCCACTTTTTTTTCAAGCCGATTTAGTGTGTCTGGTTTTATCTTGAGGTCTTTGATCCACTTGGACTTCAGTTTTGTGTAGGGTGACAATTATGGATCTATTTTCATTTTTCTACATGTAGACATCCAGTTAGACCAGCACCATTTGTTGAAGATGCTATCTTTTTTCCATTGTATGGTTTTGGCGTCTTTGTCAAAGATCAGGTGTCCATAAGTGTGTGGGTTTATTTCTGGGACCTCTGTTCGGTTCCATTGATCCACCATTCTGTTTCTATGCCAGTATCATGCAGTTTTTAAAACTGTTGCTCTATAGTACAACTTAAGATCAGGGATGGAGATACCTCTGTATGATCTTTTATTGTAGAGGATTGTTTTAGCAATTCTGGGTTTCTTGTTATTCCATATGAAGTTGAGAATTTTTCTTTCCAGGTCTGTAAAGAATTGTGTTGGTGATTTGATGGGCATTGCATTGAATCTGTAGATTGCTTTTGGTGAGATGGCCATTTTTACTATGTTAATCTTGCCAAGCCATGAGCATGGGAGATCTTTCCATCTTCTCATATCTTTTTCTAATTCTTTCTTCAGAGATTTGAAATTTTTTTCATACAAGTCTTTGAATTCCTTGGTTAGGGTTACTCCGAGGTACCTTATGTCATTTGTGGCTATTGTGAAGGGTGTTGTTTCCCTGATTTCTTTCTCAGCCCCTTTGTCTTTTGTATACAGGAGGGCTACTGATTTTTTTGAGTTAATTTTGTATCCGGCCACTTTGCTGAAGGTGTTTATCAGCTGTAGGAGTTCCCTGGTAGAGTTTTTGGGGTCACTCACGTATACTATCATATCATCTGCAAATAGTGATAATTTGACTTCTTCCTTTCCAATTTGTATCCCCTTGATCTCCTTCAACTCTCTTATTGCTCTAGCAAGGACTTCCAGCACTATGTTGAAGAGATATGGAGAGAGTGGGCAGCCTTGTCTTGTCCCTGATTTCAGTGGGATTGCTTTAAGTTTCTCTCCATTCAGTTTGATTTTGGCTTTAGGTTTGCTGTATATCACCTTTACTATGTTTAGATAGGTGCCTTCTATCCCTGATCTCTCCAATACTTTAAATATGAATGGATGTTGGATTTTGTCAAAGGCTTTTTCAGCATCTAGGGAGATTATCATGTGGTTTTTTTCTTTCAGTTTGTTAATATGGTGGATCACATTGATGGATTTCCATATATTGAACCATCTCTGCATACCTGGATTGAAGCCTACTTGGTCATGGTGGATGATATCTTTGATGTGTTCTTGTATTCGGTTTGCGAGTATTTTATTGAGTATTTTTGCATCAATGTTCATAAGGGAGATTGACCGGAAATTCTCTTTCTTTGTTGAGTCTTTGTGAGGTTTAGGTACCAAGGTGACTGTGGCTTCATAGAATGAGTTTGGTAATGTTCCTTCTGTTTCTATTTTTGGAATAGTTTGAAGAGAATTGATGTTAGCTCTTCTTTGAAGGTCTGGTAGAATTCTGCGCTGAAGCCATCTGGTCCTGGGCTTTTTTTGGATGGGAGACTTTTGATGACCGCTTCTATTTCTTTGGGGGATATAGGACTATTTAGTTGATTCACCTGGTCCTGATTCAGCTTTGGTAAGTCAATTCGATCAAGAAAATTGTCCATTTCATTTAGATTATCAAATTTTGTGGCATATAGACTTTTGAAGTAAGTCCTAATGATTGTTTGGATTTCCTCAGTGTCTGTAGTTATATCCCCCTTTTCATTTCTTAATTTATTGATTTGGGTGGTGTCTCTCTGCCTTTTATTTAGGTTGGCTAAGGGTTTGTCAATCTTCTTGATTTTCTCAAAGAACCAGCTCTTGGTTTCATTGATTCTTTGACTTGTTTTATTTGTTTCCAAATGATTGATTTCAGCCCTGAGTTTGATTATATTCAGCCATCTACTCCTTCTTGGTGTGTCTGCTTCTTCTTTTTCTAGGGTTTTTAAGTGAGCCATTAGGGTGCTTGAATGAGCTGTCTCAAATTTCTTCTTGAAGGCACTTAGTGCTATGAACTTTCCTCTTAGCACTGCTTTCATTGTGTCCCACAGGTTCGGGTATGTTGTGTCTTTATTTTCATTGATTTCTAGAAAGACTGTAATTTCTTTCTTTATTTCTTCCCTGACCCAGCTGTCATTTAGTAACAAGTTGTTCAGTTTCCATGTGTGTGTAGGCTTTTTGTTATTTCTGTTATTGTTGAGGTCCAGCTTTATTCCATTGTGATCAGACAAGATACATGGGATTATTTCAATCTTCTTGTATCTGTTGAGGCTTGCTTTGTGACCCACTATATGGTCTATTTTGGAGAAGGTTCCATGAGGTGCTGAGAAGAAGGTAAATTCTTTTGTGTTTGGGTGTAAACTTCTGTAAATGTCTGTTAGTTCCATTTAATTCATGACCTCTGTCAGAGACATTGTTTCTTTGTTTAATTTCTGTTTTGTTGACCTGTCCTTTGTTGAGAGTGGGGTGTTGAAGTCTCCCACTATTAATGTGTGGGGATCTATATGTGCTTTAAATTTTATCAATGTTTCTTTCACAAATGTGAGTGCCCTTGTATTTGGGGCATAGATGTTCAGGATTGTGATGTCTTCCTAGTGGAGTTTTCCCTTGATGAGTATGAAGTGTCCTTCCCCATCTCTTTTGATTAATTTTGGTTGAAAGTCTATTTTATCAGATATTAGAATAGCTACTCCTGCTTGCTTCTTGGGTCCGTTTGCTTGGAAAGTCATCTTCCAACCCTTTACCCTCAGGCAATGTCTATCTTTGTGTCTTAGTTGTGTTTCTTGTATGCAACAGATTGCTGGGTTCTGTTTACGTATCCATTCTGTTAATCTGTGTCTTTTTATTGGAGAGTTGAGTCCATTGATGTTGAGAGAGATTAATGACCAGTTTTCTTCCCTAGTGGCTGTTAGATCTCTTGATTTTGATGTTGGCTGTGGTCATCAGGTTGTGTGCTTGGTTGCTTTTTGTTTTACTGAAGTGAGGTTATTTATTTCCTGTGTTTTCTTGAATGTAGCTAGCTTTCTTGGGTTGTATTTTCCCTTCCCGTGTCTTCTGTAATGCTGGATTTGTTTGTAGGTATTGTTGAAATTTGTTTTTGTCATTGAATATCTTGTTTTCTCCATCTATGAGGACTGAGAGTTTTGTGGGGTATAGTAGCCTGGGCTGACATCTGTGTTCTCTTAGGGTCTGCATGATATCCGTCCAGGCCCTTCTGACTTTCATAGTCTCTGTTGAAATGTCAGGTGTGATTCTAATGGGTTTGCCATTATATGTTACTTGGCCTTTTTCCCTTGCAGCTTTTAGTATTTTTTCTTTGTTCTGTATACTTACTGTTTTGATTATTATGTGGCGGGAGGATTTTCTTTTCTGGTCAAATTTGTTGGGTGTTCTGTAGGCCTCATTTATTCTAATTGGCCTCTCCTTTAGCTTGGGGAAATTTTCTTCAATGATTTTGTTGAAAATATTTTCTGGGCCTTGGAGAAGGGAGTCTTCTTTTTCCTCTATACCTATTATTCTTAGGTTTTGTCTTTTCATATTGTCTTGCATTTCTTGGACGGTCTGTGTCAGGAATTTTTCAGATTTCACATTTTCTTTGACAGATACATCGATTTCTTCCATTGTACCTTCTACACCTGAGATTCTTTCTTCCATCTCTTGTAGTCTGTTGGTTATGCTTACCTCTGTAGTTCCTGTTTTCTTCCCTAGATTCTTCCTTTCCATTATTTCTTCCATTTGTGTTTTCTTTAATTTTTCCAATTCTATCTTCAGGTCTTGAGTTGTTTTGTTTACTTCCTTCACCTGTCTGATTGTACTTTCCTCTTTTTCTTTTAGTTCCTTCAATTCTGTTTCTATCATTTCATTTAGTGTTTTAAGCATTTCTTTTCTAAAGGCCATAAACTGTTTGGCTGCAGCTTCTTCTATTTCTTTACGGATGGCAATATTCTGTTTGAGTTTATCTTCCTCTATGTCTTTACGAATCTTATTTGTTTCCTCTGTTATCATCTTCATGAGCATACTTGTTACTTCATCTTCTTGGATTTCAGTTATGGTGGGGTGTCCAGGGCTACTTGCCCCTGGGTAACTGGGTTCTGGAGATGCCATATTGCTCTTTCTTTTGTTGCTTGAGCTTTTACGCTGGCCTCTACCCATTGTGTTATCTTAGGTGTTTGTGGTTATTTTCTCATGTTCCTGGGGATCCTGTGGTGGAGAGAATCCCCTTTGCAGAAAGCTGGTTTTTCCTGAAGGATGTCTTCTCAGCTTTTTGGGTATAGTCCCTGGATGGCTGGTGTTTTTTCAGGAGTTGCTCAACTCAGGGATATAGACCTGAGTGGTAACTGTGGTCTTTGTTAGTCGAGAGGGTTCTCCTCTCACCCAGGGAAGTCCTGAGGGCAGCTGCCCTGTTTCTGGGTTTCGTGTTGCAAATTTAATGATCAGCTGCTCTGACCGAGTTGGACATCAGGCGTACCTCAACTGTTTGTGCTTGTGTCTGAAGCACAGCTGAGTGCTGGCGCCTCGGCCCCACTAGACTGCTAGACTTTTTCTAGGGAAGGATTGGGTGATTTAGGTCAGTACAGTTTCCTTCCTTCCCTGTTGATTCTCTGGCGACACGGACTGCTCAGTGTCCACCAGCTGGCTGGCCACAGAAACTGCCTGTGCCTGGAGCACAGCTGTGTGATGGTGGCTCAGTCTCTGCCAGCTGTCTGGTGCGCAGAAACTGCCTGTGTCTGCCTTTGCAGCTTTTGGGAGCCTGAGTGCCTCCCTCAGATGGGTAATTTTCCGGGGACCTTTTCAGTTTGTGGGTGAGCTGAGTGCTCTGCGATCAGCCGTTTCTATTTCTGGCGGCGAAGCAGGCGCGCAGGCAGGCAGGGCTCTGTGCCGGAACCTGGGTCCCCGGCTCTGGCTCTGGGCTGGCTCCTGGGGTGCCCGTGGAACCCGCCCGAGTCTTTTCCAGGGGATGTCTGGGTGACCTAAGGCCGGTCCCAATCGTTTCCTGTACCCTGGGGTTATCTCTTGACTGAAAATTCCAGTCTCTGATAGTGTGGTGCACATGGTTCAGTCTGGGACCATGACCAGAGACACTGGCTTGTGGCTCTGGGCTTGGGCTAGGGCTGGCGGCTGGCAGCTAAGTGTCTGGCGGAACAGGGATCTCTTCCGCTGTTTAGCCGGGTGAGTTAAAAGCTGATTGAATCCCCCACCGTGGGGTATCCTCTCATCTGGGAAACACAATGACTGTGTTTTATGGCCGAGAGTTCTGATTGCTGGTCACTGTGCTGATCCTGCTGTGCTGCTGCTCAGAATGAGAGTCCTCCCGGCGCCCGGTCTAGGTCTATCTTAATTTGTCTTCATACTCTTTCTTTCTCTCTCTGTCTCTCTCTGTCTTTCTCTGTCTGTCTACCTCTCTCTGTCTGCTGCTTGTGGTACAGTATGGAAAGCTTTCCGTTCTCCTGAAGTACTACAAAATGACTGCTTGCAGATGTGTACCTAGTTGTTCTCTTTAAAAATATGTGCAAGGTCCCAATTAAACACTTAAAACAATAAAAAGATTTGCCTTTGTCAGGGAGCATTATCCCACTAATTCACTGAGTTAGGGCATATCTGTGTATTTAACTAAAAATAACAGAATCCGTGATGATGTAAAACACACATGTCAAGGTCGCATGACTTTAAAAATGGCCACTGACAGAAATATTTGACAGCATTTCTGAACTAAGAATCTTAACTGTCATATCTGAGATGTGTGCTTTCAGCTGCCCAGATTGAGGCATGTAGGGCTGTTCAGCCATTCAAGCACAATGTCCACTTGGCCCTTTTAATAACTGGCTCCTGAAACACTTAATGACTTTAACCTGTTTGATGTCCTCATTCTCCCTCTCAGCCAATCAGTGCCTAAGAGAATCTTGAAGTTTCCATGGACATAAGTAAAAAAAAAAAAAAAAAAAAAAAAAACTTTCCTCAATGTGTAGTATCTCTGATCCTGTGCACACCTGACATTTTCTTATGAAACCCAACCAGCCTTTTTCTCATCCATTTATCCAGATTCCACACATTTATTCCTGTTTACCTCTGTGACAATGTCAGGGAGGAAATTATATTTTAATGTTTATTTAATTGGACAGCTTCCTAAGTAGGGAAGATTCAAAGTGATGTGGGATTAAAGGAAATGTACCTAATGAAAAGGTGGTCTCCTACTGTGGTATTAGATCTGAAATTTCCTAGGTTTTGTCTTTGAACTGAGCAGTAACTGGTGTACTGACTAAATAGAACTTCACATTCTTATTGATATAATAGGCTTGCAGGTTCTAGGTTCCCTGGATTATTGAGACTTTAAGAGCAGGGAAAAGAGAAAGAAACCAAACAATTTATGGGACTGGTTTGGGTGAAACAGAGAAAGATATGTGTATGTAAAAGGAGAACTGAGGGAAAATAAACACTTTGACATCTGGTGCTGTTTTACACTAGTGTTGCCAACCCACTATGAGCAGGGTTGCCTTGGCTGACCAGGCTGAATTGGCAGCTATATCCTACTCAGTGGTCAGTGAAGAACTTTACTAGTCCTGGAGTTTTAGAGTTAAATCTGGGCCATCAGGACAGAGAAATATGTCTGTGTTATACACCTAGGACACAAGAGCAGAAGTTTTTCTTGGTGTTGTCCTTCAGACAAACCATCCAAACATAATGTTAGTCCCAGAACTGCTTGTTCAATAGTGCCACCTGATCTCATGGGTAAAAACTAGTTCATGCCTAGGATTCTGGGCTACATAATGAGTTCCTGGAAAGTATGCCATGCATGTTCAAACTCTGCCCTTGTTTAGTGCAATCTTTTCTCCTTGTTAAAAGTCATTGTAAAAGTTGTCAACATATTACTTTTTTGATTATGTGGGAATTTCATGTAATATATGTTATACTGCCTTTACATAGCTCCCAGGTTCAAATTCCTATCCATGATACACACTTTTTTTTTCTTTAAAAAACATCAATTCTAATATGTGTTGTTCATATACTCATTGGAACATGATCAGAATTTCAGTTCCAAGTTCCTTAAAGAAAACTGAGTTCATCCTTGCCCTGCTCTGGCACCACCCTCAAGAAGAAGCAATCAGTCCTGAAGAGCTTTAAACTTAGTCACCTTGATTATAGTTTTTCTTATGTATTTATTTTTTATTATTTAGTCACTTTGTATCCCTGCTGCTGCCTCCTCCCTCTTAACTTTCCAGTGCCAACGACCATCCCTCTTCAACCCTTATGCCCTCTCTCTATTTCCCTGTTTGGCGTGGTCCTCCTCCCCCTTATAACTTACTCTACCTTATCACATCTCAACAGACTGGCTGTATCTTCTTTTTCTGAGACCTGATTCTCAGGGCCTTTTTCTCCTTGTGTCCTTGGGTCCTTCTACTTATGACACTCTTCCTGCCTCTTTTCCTGCAGCATTTCCAAAGCTCTGAAAGGCTGGTATTTTCATAGGTAAATCCTATTTAAGAGCTGGGTGTTTTAAGGTATCTCTCTGTTTGATACTGGACTGTATGCCTCTCTATGCAATTCCATTTGATGCATAAGGATGCATCTCAGTAGATTCAACATATGACACTGATCTATCAGTTGAGGACAGAGAGCAACATATTTGAATAATGACGGCCTGGGTTGCTCTAAAATTTCTGGAGGATGGCCTGGCCCAAAAAATCAAGTAACTGCCACCCAATACTCCTAAAGAAAGACTAGTGTGGTCATAAACAAATGCCAAATGGAACTTTATCCCCTAATATTAGGATACCTCCTAATAATTGAATACATACCAAATTTCTCTCTGCATTTTAGTTACATCACACAGAATGATTTTTCCTGGTTCCATCCATTTACCTGAAAATATAATGATGTCATTTTCTTAGCTGAATAATGCTATGTTATGGAACTATTCCATATTTTCCCCAAAGGACGTTGTCAGTACTATTCTTTAGAACTTGAAAGTAATTGGATCTTTAAACATTGTATTGAATGCAAAATATCAGGATAACTATGTCCTTTTAGCCCAGAATTCCCTCCATCTTCTTCTACTTCCTGATGATTTGAATGGCAATGTCCCCTGTAAGCTCATCTACTTACATGTGTAGTCCCTAGAGAAGAAATGTCTGGGAAGGATTAGATGGTATGGCCTTATTAGATAATATAATTCTTTTAGGAGTGATAATATGGGATGGTGTGCTTCGATGTTGATATACCAATGAAAGTGACCAGACAGAATGGGGTCTCTGTCTCTTGGTCTCTGTCACTTTATATCTTTGTTTCTATTGGTCTTCTTTTCTCTATTTATGAATTTGCCTCTCTAGCACTTTCTCTCTTTTACTCTCTCAGTCTCCCTATCTCTGTCTGCCACTTGAGGATCAGTATGAAAAGCTCTCAGTTCTTCTGAAGGACAACAAGATGAAAGCTTGCTGACATGACATCCTAGATGGTATCTGTAAAAATATAAGCAATGTCCTAATTTAACGCTTTTTGTTCAAAGATTTACCTTGTTCAAGTAATATTTTCACAGTAAGTAATTCACTGACTGAAGACATATCTGTGCATTTAACAAATAATGGAATCTGTCATAATGTGAAAGTCATGTGAGTTTATTATTGATCACTTGAAAGAAATATGTGACACTTTTCCTGAACTAAGAGTCTTGGACACAGGAACTGACATCTCTGGATTGGGTGCTTTCAGCAGCCCAGTTTGAGGCATGTAGGGCTGTTTAGCCTTTCTATCAAGCACAGTGTCCACTTGGCCCTTTGAGTAACTGGCTCTTGAAACTCTTATTGGCTTTCACCTGTTTCATGACATCATTCTCTATCTCAGCCAATCAGCACCTGAGAGAATCTTGAGGTTTCCTTTGAGATGAGTAGACAAAAATTCCTCAGTGTCCAGTATCTCTGGTCCTGTGCACATATGACCTTTTCTTTTGAAATCCAACAAGCCTTTATTGCATCCCTTTTGCCAGATACCACAACTTTACTCCTATTTGAATCTGTGACAATGTCAGGAAATTAAACTTTAATGTTTACTTAATTGGAAAGCTTCATATGTAGGGAAGCATCAAAGTGATGTGTGGTTAAGTGGAATTTACTGAATGACAAGGTGGTCTCCTACTGTGGTCATGGATCTGAAATTTCCTAGGTTGTGACTTAAAACTCATCAGTTACTGGTTTACTCACCAAATATACTTTCACATTGATATGATAGGTTGTAAGAATCTACAGTTCTTTGTTTCACTGAGTCTTTAAGAGCACTGAAACAATAAGAAATAATTCCTGAGAGTGATTGGGCTGAAATACAGAAAGATATGTCAGTGGAAATGGAAAACTGAGGTGTAGTAAATTATATGACAGGCGCGGCTGTTCCACAATAGGGTTTTCAACCCTGTATGAGAGGGTTGCCTTGATTGACCTGTCCAGCTTGGCAGTTGTGTCCTTCTCTATGGTCAGTGAGTAATCCTCCTGGTTCTAGGGTTTACAGTTACAACTGGACCTTCAGGAAAGAATAATTCTTTCATGTTATATGTCTTGGACAGAAGAACTGCTTTTTCAGAGTGCCATCGATCTCATGGGGTCTTAGATACCTGGATAAACACTAGATCATGTCTGGGGTTCTCTGTTACATATTGATTTTCTGGAAAACATGCATTATAAAGTCACTTTCTTAGCTAAATAATACTCCTTTATGGAAATATTCCACATTTTCCCCAAAGGAGATTGTCAGTCCTGTTCTTTAGAAATCGAAAGTTGCTGGGACATAATTGTTTTATTGCATGATAAACTCTGCACTCCTTTAGCAGAATCTTTTCTCCATGTTAAACGTTGTCAACAGGGAGGATCAGAAGATGGCAGCGGCTAGTGTGCAGCTTAGCTGAAGGGGAGAGGGCCTGCAATGCGGAAATTGGTGAGTGAAGGGGCTGATCAACTCAGAACAGAGTTATCTAGACTTCCAAGAAGAAAGAGAATAACCATGATCTGAGTCCTTCTAGAATCAGGTTATGGCAGACTTCTCCAAGAGGAGACATCATGAAAGGCGATCCCCAGGCACTTCCTCACACACAACACCCTATTCCCTCTTCAGAGGAGGCAGGAGGCATCCAGCAAAATCTGCCACAGACCACACTGTATGTACCCCAGCTCCAGTGAGTGCTTCAGCTCCCACCAAAATAAAAAAAATAAAAAACAAACAAACAAACAAACAAACAAACAAACAAAAAATGAGATCATAGCTGAGAAAACTCAATCCTTTTGGGCACTCCCCCGAGAAAGAGAAGGATGCTGTAAGCCTACCCCAGTGGAGCAGAAGGACAGAGAGGCACACAGCAGCTTCACAGTGCCCAGGTCCCAGTGCTGCCTGCTGCTCCTAGCAAACAAACTTCAGCACGGGATCTGGGACTGTGGTCATTCAACACGTCCTGAGACTCTCCTGCACGATAAGGTCTAGCACCAAGTCCTAGCACCTGCGGTCCCCCGGGCCATGGCAGAGTAACCCTGTCTCAGGATCGGACTAAGAAGTCCCAACCCCTCCTGGCCCTCCCCTGAGAGTGCCACCATAAGCTTTCCCTAGCAGAGGGGAAGGTCAGAAGAGAAGGACAGAGAGGCAGCCTGCCACAGGTCATAGCACCCTCTCTCCAGCTCACCCAGAAGCCCCTGGCAGAGAAACCTGAGTTCTGGATCTGAAGACACTCAACCATAACTGGCATTCTCCTGTAACCAGCAAACATACTGCCAGCCTGCTTCTGGCAGAGAGATCTGGGCCTGGGAACTGGGATTCAGAACCCTCAACCCAACTCTTTCCCGTGCTACCCTGGGACCAGCCAACATAACCCCTCCTGACAGAAGGAAAGGACAAAGAGGCAGCACACAGGAAAGGTGGACACCTAGTCCTGCTGCCACAATGCCACAGAGCTGACTCTTAGCCAACCTGCACATTTTCCACAGAAGAACTAGATCGGAGAGTAGAGAGCAAGGGGAACCCCTGTGAACTCCAACTGGTCCTGCAAGAGAGTGAGTGAGCCTTCTAGGGAGAGTTTGCCACAGACCCAGGTCCTCTCCACACGAGCAAACAGACAAGATACCTGCCACCCACCCTAGTGTGGCATCATAGGGCTTCTTGGATAGTGACCTCAGTGTAAAGCCTCTGCCTTGTGGGTCCACCAGTGTAATCCAGGCAATCAATCCCTGGATCCCAGACAGAACTGCATACTAGTTTGGACTGTAGGACACTGCAATAGTCAGAGAATCAACGCAGGTACACTGTGCCCGCTAAAAGCAAATGCAAATAGCGCCAGTGTCACATTCCTTACTTAGGCAAAAATGAAACCACAACACACACTCCCAAACCAGTGAACCTCTCTCATCTTCCTAAAAAAAAAACAGTCCAGAAAACAGGAAGAGATGATCATACCCTGAACTACAAAGTCTAGAAACAAACAATGAGGGTTATAAATAAATCAGGACATAATGACCTCACCAGCAACTCCACAAAACAATGACACTTCAATTCACTAGATATACAAGAAAAGGACCTCAAAACTATGTTTCTCCAGCTATTAGAGTCCCATAAAGATGAAATGAACAAAGCCCTCAGAGAAATAGCCAAAGCATTGAGAGGAACAAAGAGGAAATAAATAAAGCTCTCAGAGAAATGACCACAAAATTTGAGGCAAACAAAAAGGAAATGAACAAAGCCCTCAAAGAAATGTCCACACAAATGAAGGCAAATAAAGAAGAAATAAACAAAGCTTTCATAGAAATACAGGCAAGTATACCTAAAGAAGTAGAAGCACAATTAGTGATACATAGAGAGGAAATGGACAAAAAAATAGAAGCTCTCATTGAAAAGGAGGACTCCACATTCAAACAGATGAAGGAAATGGTGCAAGACATGAAAACAGAATTAGAATCAATAAAGAAAACACAAATAGAGAAAAACCAGCAGCTGGAGAACATAGAGAAAAGATAAGGAACTACAAAGGTAAGCATCTCCAACAGAATAAAAGAGATGGAAGAAAGAATCTCAGGAGCCAAAGATACACTTGTGACAATTGACATTTCTCTAAAAGAAAAAATAAAATCAGATAAGTTCCAAACACAAAACATCCAAGAAATCAAGGACAACATGAAAAGACAAAACCTAAGAATAATAGGAGTAGAAGAAAAAGACATCAGGTTCAAAGGTCCAGAAAATATTTTCAAGAAAATTCTAGAAGAAAACTTTCCTAACTTAAAGAAGGAGATGTCCATAAACATACAAGAGGACTACAGATCACCAAGTAGACTAGACCAGAAAAGAAATTCTTCATGTCACATCATAGTCAAAACACTGAAGCTACAGAACAAAGAAAAAATTCTAAAAGCAGCAACGGAAAAAGGCCAAGTAACATATGAAGGTGGACCTATCAGAATCACACCAGATTTCTCAACAGAAACTATGAAAGCTAGAAGGGCCTGGACAGAAATGATACAGTCCTTAAGGGACCACAGATTCCAACCCAGACTACTATACCCAGCAAAACTTTCAATCAACATAGATGGAGAATTCAAAATATTTCAAGACAAAAACAAATTTAAACAATATCTACATAGTAACCCAGCCCTACAGAAGTTACTAGAAGGGAAATTCCAAACCAAAGAAAACAACTACATCTAAGAAAACAGAGGAAATAGATAACTACACAACAACAACAACAACAAAAAACCCAAAAGAATACAAGCAATGAAACTCAGTGACACCAACTACCCCACATCTAAAGTAAGTCCAAGAAACACACCTATGCAACAAAGATAAACACCACCTCAGAGTAAAGGGCTGGAAAAATGTTTTTCAAGCAAATGGTTCCAGAAAACAAGCTGGAGTAGCCATACTAATATTTAATAAAATAGACTTTCAACCCAAGTTAATCAAAAAAGATAAGGAGGGCCACTATATTCTCATCAAAGAAAAAATCCACCAAGAGGACATAACAATTTTGAATATATATGCCCCAAATACAAGAGCACCTACATTCATAAAAGAAACAATATTAAAGCTTAAATCACTCATTGATCCTAATACCTTAATAGTGGGAGACTTCAACACTCCACTCTCACCAAAGGACAGATCAACTAGACAGAAAACAAATAGGGAAATAAAAACACTTACAGAGACCCTAAATCAAATGGACCTAATAGAAGTCTACAGATCTTTTCATCCAAACTCAAAAGAGGATACCTTATTTTCAGCACTGCATGGAACCTTCTCCAATACATACCATCTAGTTGGTCATAAAGAAAGGCTAAGCAGATACAAAAAGATTCAAATAAACCCTTGTATTCTATCTGACCACCATGGACTAAAGCTGGACCTCAACAACAAGAGAAATAACAAACAGCCTACACGTACATGGAAACTGAACAACTTGTTACTCAATGACAGCTGGGTTAAGGAAGAAATAAAGAAAGAAATTAAAGACTTCCTGGAATTCAATGAAAATAAAGGCACAACATACCCAAATTTATGGGATACATCAAAAGCAGTGTTAGGACCAACACACCAATGTTGGGAAACATAAGAATGTTGGGAAACATGTGCCTGTGGAGGTTACACGTGGGTTCACAAATCACACCATGAGATAGGTTCCACGTGGGAGGTTTATTAGGGGAAGAGGGAAAGGGAAAGGGGGCACCCCAGAGAGAGAGAGAGAATGTAAGGTAGTAAAAGAGAGAGGATAAGAGAGTAAGAATAAGAGGGGAGGTAGTTAAGTACCTTGGGGTGACATTAACCAAACAAGTGAAAGACCTGTTTGAGAAAAACTTCAAGTCGCTGAAGAAAGAAATTGAAGAAGATCTAAGAAGATGGAAAGATCTCCCGTACTCATGGATTGGTAGGATTAACATCGTGAAAAGTCCATCCTGCCAAAAGCAATTTACAGATTCAATGTAATTCCCATCATAATACCAACACAATTCTTTACAGACTTTGAAAAAAAGATTCTCAGCTTCATATGGAGAAACAAAAAAACCAGAATCTACAAAACAATCCTGTACAACAACAGATCATCTGGATGTATATCCATCCCCAATCCCAAGCTATACTACAGAGAAATAGTAATAAAAACTGCATGGTATTGGCATAAAAACAGACGGGAGGATCAATTGAACGGAATAGAAGACCCAGAAATAAACACACACACCTATGAATACTCAATTTTTGACAAAGAAGCCAAAACAATTCAATGGAAAAAAGACAGCATCTTCAACAAATGGTACTGTTTCCAATGGATGTCTACATGCAAACAAAACAAAACAAAAACAAACAAACAAAACCATGAAAATCGATCCGTATTTATCACACTGCAGAACACTAAAGTCCAAGTGTATCAAAGACCTCAACATAAAACCAGATTCTCTAAATCTGTTAGAAGAAAAAGTGGGAAACAGCCTAGAACTCATTGAAACAGGAGACAACTTCCTGAACAGAACACCAACAGTACAGGCTCTAAGAGCAACAATCCATAAATGGGACCTCATGACACTAAGAAGCTTCTGTAAAGCAAAGGACACTGTCATCAAAACAAAGTGAATGCCTACAGATTGGGAAAGAATCTTCACCAACCCTCTGTCTGAGAGAGGGCTAATATCCAGTATATACAAAGAACTAAAGCTGAAAAGCAGCAAATCAAGTAATACAATTAAAAAACGGGGAACAGAGCTAAACAGAGAATTCTCTGGAGAGGAATATTGAATGGTAGAGAAACACTTAAAGAAATGCTCAACCTCATTAGCCGTTAGGGAAATGCAAATCAAAAGGACCATGAGATTTCACCTTACACCCATCAGAATGGCCAAGATTAAAAACTCTAGAGACAACACATGCTGGAGAGGTCATGGAGAAAGGGGAAGCCTCCTCCCCTGCTTGTGGGAATGTAAACCGGTACAACCACTTTGGAACTCTTTCTGGCGCTTTGTCAGACAATTAAGAATAGTGCTTCCTCAAGACCCAGCTATACCACTGCTAGGTGTATACCCAAAATTTGCTCAAATACACAACAGGGATATTTGCTCAACCATGTTTATAGCAGCTTTATTTGTAATAGCCAGAACCTGGAAAAAACCCAGATGTCCATCAATGGAGGAATGCGTATAGAAATTGTGGTATTTTTACACAATGGAATACTACTCAGCAATCAAAAAAGAGGAAATCCTGAAATTTGCAGGCAAATATTCGAATCTAGAAAAGATCATTCTCTGTGAAATATCCTAGAAGGAGAAAGACAAATATGGTATATACTTGCTTATATAGACCTATAGGATATGATAAACATAGTGAAATCTATACACCTAAAAAAGATAATCAAGAGAGCAGACATGGGGTAAGATGATCAATCCTCATTTAGAAAGACAGATGGGATGTGCATTGAACATATGACAGGAGTCTACTGCAGAAGACATCTGAAAGACTCTTCCCAGCAGTGTTTCAAAGCAGACACTAAGACTCATAACCAAACCTTTGTCAGAGTACAGGGAATCATATAAAAGAAGGGGAGTTAGTATGATGGGGAAAATATAGGAGCTTCACAAGGACCAAATATATCTGGGCACAGGGTCTTTTCTGAGACTGACATTCAACCAAGGACCATGCATGGATATAACCTAGAACCTCTGCTCTCTTGTAACTTGTGGTAGCTCAGTAACCAATTGGTTTCCCATAGTAAGGGGAATAAGGACTATTTCTAACAAGAACTCAATGACTGGCTCTTTGACCTCCCTACCCCCAAAGGGAGGAGCAGTCCTGTTAGGCCACAGAGGAGGATTTTGCAGCCAGTCCTGAAGATACCTGATAAAACAGGATCAGATGAAAGGGGAGGAGGTCCCCCCTATCAGTGGACACTGAAAGGGGCAGGGTGGAGATGAGGGAGGGAGGGTGGGATTGGGAGGGAATGAGGGAGCAGGATACAGCTGGGATACTGAGATAATAAAATGTAACTAATAAGAAAAAATAAAATGAAAAAAAATAAATTGAAAAAAGTCATTTATATTTAGTGCTTATGTGGGAATTTTATATAATATACATTACACTCCTTTTCCATTGCCCCCAAGTTCAAATTCCTACCCATGAGTCACATTAATTTTTTTCTTTAAAATACATTAATTGAAGTATATGCTGTTCATATACTCATTGGAACATGATCAGAGTCTCAGTGCCAAGTCCCTTAATGAAAACTTAGTTCATCCTTGCTGCAATGTGGCCAAGACCTAAACCATCAGTCCTGAAGAGCTCTATACTTCATTACTTTGATCACAGTTTTTCTTATGTATTTATTTATTATGATTTGTTCACTTTGTATATTCTCAGCTGCACCCTCCTTCTTCTAATTCCATTCACATCCACACTCCTTTCTCTACCCCTATGACCTTTCTCTACTTCCCTTAACGGGGAGGTCATTCTCCTTCTATCTGACCCTAGCTTATCAGGTCTCATTTAGGCTGGCTGTGTCATTTACCTCTGTGACCTGATTCTTTGGGTGTTGTTCTCCTGTGTCTTCAATTTCCTCTACTTACAACAATCTTCCTCCCTCCTCTCTTTCAGGCTTCCCTGAAGGAATGGGGAACTCTATGGGGAGCAAGAATTTCATAGGGAAATCCCTTTGTAGGCTGGGTGATTTAAGGTCTCTCTCTGCAAAATATCTGAGTGTGGTTTCCTGTATGCAATTCCATTTGATGCAGAAGGAAGCAGCTCTGTGGTTGCAAGAACATTGCACTGATCTCTCAGTTGAGGGCAGAAAAGAATATATTTTAATAACAACACCCTGCATTGCTTGAAAATTTCCATACGAGGCTTTGACCCCACAACTCAATTAATTGCCACTCAATCCCCCTATTGGAAGACTGGTTTTCTCACAATAGATGGTATATTAGAACTTTATCCCCCACTATTAGGAGACCCAGGATGAATTTTCCTGGTCCCATACATTTTTCTGAAAATATCATGATGTCTTTTTCTTAGCTGAATAATACTCCTTTATAGAAATATTCCACATTTTCCCCAAAGGAGATTGTTAGTCCAGTTCTTTAGAAATTGGAAGTTGCTGATTGTATTGCATGACAAACTATCAGGAGAACTATGTCCTTTTTTTCTAGAAGTCCCTCCATCTTCTTCCACTTCCTGGTGATTTGAATTGCAATATCCACTTGAAGCTCTATGAGCAGGGTTGCCTTGGCTGGTATCACTGGATCCGAATCTGGGCCATATTTAGGGGTCACTGAGGAACCCTCCTGGTCCTGAGGTTTACAGTTAAAATGGGGCCTTTAGGACAGAACAATGGGTCCATGTTATATGACTAGCACATATATTCAAATTCTTCCCCACTTTTTCGGGAACTTTTCTCCATGATAAAAGACATTATGGTACCTCTACAAAAACAAATATTACTCAGCAATAAAAAAAAACAAAAAAAAAACAAAAAACAAACAAACAAACAAAAAACAAGGAAATCAGGAAATCATGAAATTTAAAAGTAAATGGTGGGAACTCAACGTGCACTATCATAGAAGCAGAAAGACACACACAGTATATACTCACTCATATAGACATATAATATAGGATAAACCTAATAAAATTTGTACACCTAAATAAAGAAAGTAATCAAGAGGGAGGAATCTGGCTAAAATGCATAATCCCCATCAAGAAGGGGAAAGAGGATGGACATCAAAGAAGGAGAAAATAGGGAACATGTTAGCAGCTGCCACAGAAGGTACCCTGGTACCACCCCCAAGAAAAAGCCATCAGTCCTGAGGAGTTTTAAACTTCATCATCTTGATCACAGTTTTTCTTCTGTATTTATTTATTTTGATTTGTTCACTTTCTATCCCCTCTGCTGCCTCTTCTCTCTTCTCTTCCTATTCCTACCCACCATCCTTCTCCTTTCTCTAGTTTTGTGGTAGGGAGGGCCTCCTTCCCCTTTTTATCTGACCCTAGCTCATCAGGTAATATCAAAGCTAGCTGCATCGTCTTCCACTGAGGTCTGATTCTCGGGGTTTTGTTCTTGCATCCTTAATTCCCTCTACTTATGACACTCTTCCTGCTTCCTCTCCTGCAGGCTTCCAGAGATTGAAGGGAGGGAGAATTTCATAGGGAAATCCCATTTAGAGTGGTTGTTTTAAGGTCTTTCTCTGCACAATATCAGACTGTGGGTCTCTGTATGCAATCGCATTTGATGCCTGAGGAAGCATCTCTGTGGATTCAAGAACATTGCACTGATCTATCATTTGAGGGCAGAGAGCAACATATTTTAAAACAACAGCCTGTGTTGCTTGAAATTTTCCATAGGATTCCCTGGTCCCACAACTCAATTAACTGACACCCAATCTCCCTAGTTGAACACTAGTTTGGTCACAATAAATGGCCTATTGAAACTATTAAGTAGACAGCCTGATAAGTGAATACATACAATATTTGTCTTTCTGCATTTTAGTTACTTCCTACAAGGTGATTTTTCCAAATTCCATCCATTTGCCCAAAAATATCATGATGACATTTTCTTACTTGAATAATACTCCATTATGGAAATGTTCCACATTTTCCCCAGAGTAGATTGTCAGTCCTGTTCTTTAGTCCTTGGAAATTGCTGGAACTTTAATCATTGTATTGAATAATAATAATAAAAAAAACAGGCTAACTATGTATAACTATGTTCTCTTAGCCTAGAAGTTCCTCCATCTTCTTCTGCTTCTGGTGATTTGAATTGTAATGTCCCATTGAAGCTCATCTATTTACATGTGGTGTCCCAGAGAGGAAGTGTCTGGGAAGTGTTACACAGTATAGCCTTGTTAGATAATTTAATTCCTGTTGGAGTTACGTTATAGGAGAATGGGCTTTGAGGTTGATATGCCAACTAAAGTGACCAGACAGAATAGGTTTGTGTCTCTCTGTCTCAGTCACTTTGTATATCTTTGTTTCTGTAGGTGTCAGTCTCTATTTTTGAATCTGTCTCTGTAGCTCTTTTTGTCTTTGTTTCCTTTCTCTACCTGCCCCATGTGTTTAAGTATGAAAAGCTCTCAGTTCCGCTTGCTGATGTGACATCATGGAGAGTCACTGTAAAATTATAAGCAAGGTCCCAATTAAACTCTTTTTGTTCAAAAAGTTGCATTGGTCAGGAGTGTTTTTCCACTAAGTAATTCATTGACTGAGGACATATCTGTGCATTTAATAAATAATATTTGAATCTGTGAAAATATGATAGTCACATGTCAAGGACACGTGACTTTACTAATGACCACTTAAAAGAAATGTGTGACAGATTAACTGAACTAAGAGTGCTGGACACAGGAAATGTCACCTCTTAGTTGTGTGCTTTCAGATGCCCATATTGAGGTATGTAGGGCTGCTCAGCCTTTCTCTCAAGAAGGCTGTCCACTTGGAGCTTTTAAAAACTAGCTCCAGAAACTCTTACTGGTTTTTCACTTGTTTCATGACATAATTCTCCATCTCAGCCAAACAGCACTTAACCATTGTGATGTCATATTACCGTTGTGATGTCATACCAGATAATGTCATAATAGCATTGTACTGTCATAACATTGGGATGTCATGATGAATTTGGATGTCATGATGCCATTTTGATGTTGTAAAAGTAATGTGATGTCATCATAGCACTGGATGTCCTAATACCATTTTGAAGTCTTACTGCTATGAAGTCATCCTAATACCATTTTGAAGTCTTACTGCTATGAAGTCATAACAGCTTTTTTATTTCAAAATTCCATTGTGATATAATAACACAATCATGTTGAAATACCATTGCAAAGTCATAATAGAATTATGATGTCATAATAACATTGTGAAATCATAATACCATTGGGAAGTTATAATATTGTAATGTCATAATAGAATTGTGATGTCAAAATACTTTTGTGATGTCATAATAGCATTGTGATTTCCTATCATTGTCATGACATAATAGTATTGAAACATAATTGCATTGTGATGTCATAAGAACACTGTAATATCATAATAGCACTGAGATGTCTTAATATCATTGGAAAGTCATACTGTTGTGAAGTCATAATAGCACTGTAATGTCATAATTCCATTGGGATATCATAACAATCATTTTTTATTAATTAAACTTTATTCAGTTTGTATTCCCCCATAAGCCCCTCCATCCTTCTATCCTGATCCATCCTCACTTCCCCTTCTCAGGCTTGCCCTTCCCCAAGTACACTGATAGGGGAGGTCCTCCTCTCCTTCTTTCTGATCTTAATTTATCAGATCTCATCAGGAGTGGTTTCATTGTCATCTTCTGTGGCCTAGTAAGGCTGTTCCCCCCTCAGGTGGAGGTGATCAAACAGCAGGCCAATCAGATTTTGCCAGAGGCAGTCCCTTTCCCATTATTATGTAGCCCACTTGGACACTAAACTGCCATGGGCTACATCTTTGCAGAGGCTCTAGGTTATCTCCATGCATGGTACTTGGTTGGAGCATCAGTCTGGGAAAACCCCTGTGATCAAAATCTGGTTCGGTTGCTCTCCTTAGGCAGTTCTTGTCCTCTCCAGATCTTACTATTTCCCACTTCTTTCATGAGATTCCATACACTCTGCCCAACAGTTAGCCATAGGCCTCACCATCTGCTTTGATAGTATGCAGGGCAGAGCCTTTCAGAGGCCCTTCTTGGCTGGTTTCTAGATTGTTTCCTATTTTCTTCTTCTTCTGACATCATTCCTCTTTCCCTTTCGGGATGGGGATTGAGCATTTTAATCAGGGTCCTCTCACTTGATTAGTTTCCTTTTAGGTGTACATATTTTAGTAGGCTTATCCTATAAGACATGTCTATATGAGTGAGTATATACCATATGTGTCTTTCTGCTTTTGCGACAACTCACTGAGGATGATCCTTTCCAAATCCAACCATTTATCTGCAAATTTCATAATTTCCTTATTTTTCATTGCTGAGTAATATTCCATTGTGTAGATGTACCAAAATTTCTGTCTTCATTCTTCAGTTGAGGAGCATCTCAGCCGTTTACTGCTTCTGGCTATTACAAATAAAGCTGCTACAAACATGGTTGGCAAAATGTCCTTATTGTATACTTGAGCCTCTTTTGGATAAATGCCTAAGAATGTTATGACTGGATCATGAGGAAGTAGTATTTCTAGTTTTCTGAGAAAGCACCAGATTGATTTCCAGAGTGGTTGTACAACTTTACATTCCTACCAGCAGTGGAGGAGGGTTCCCCTTTCTCCACAGCCTCTCCAGCATGTGTTCTGACTTGAGATTTTCATCTTGGCCATTCTGATGGGTGTAAGCCGAAATCTCAGAGTCGTTTTCATTTGCATTTCCCTGATTGGATAATGATATTGAGCATTTCTTTAAGTGTTTCTTTGCCATTCGATATTCCTCTGCAGAGAATTCTCTGTTTAGCTATGTTCCCCATTTTTTAATTGGATTCCTTGGATTTCTGCTTTTCAGCTTCTTTAGTTCTTTATATATATTGGATATTAATCCTCTGTCAGATAAAGGGTTGGTGAAGATTCTTTCCCAATACTTAGGCAGTCATTTAGTTTTGATGATGGTGTCCTTTGATTTACAGAAGTCAGTTTCATGAGGTCCCATTTATTGATTGTTGCTCTTAGAACCTGTGCTCTTGGTGTTCTGTTCAAGAAGTTGTCTCCTGTACCAATTAGTTCTAGGGTCTTCCCCACTTTTTCTTCTAACCAATTTTTTGTGTCTGGTTTTATATTGAGGTCTTTGATCCATTTAGACTTAAGTTTTGTGCAGGCTGCTAAGTATGAATCTATTTGAATTTTTATGCATGTATTTATCCAGTTAGACCAGCACTATGTATTGAAGATGCTATCTTTTTTCTATTTTATGGTTTTGGCATCTTTGTCAAAGATAACGTGTCTATAAATTGTTGGTTTATTTCTGAGTCTTCTGTTCAGTTCCAGTGATCCACCATTCTGTTTTTATGCCCAAACCATACAGTTTTTATTACTGTTGCTATATTTTACAGCTTAAGATAAGGAATGGAGATACCTCCAGAAGATCTGTTATTGTAGAGCATTATTTTAGCAATTCTGGGCTTCTTGTTCCATATGCAGTTGAGTATTTTTCTTTCCATGTCTGTAAAGAATTGTATTGGTATTTTGATGGGAATTACATTGAATCTGTAGATTGCTTTTGGTAAGATGGCCATTTTAATATGTTAATCCTGCCAAGCTGTGAGCACGGGAGATTTTTCCATCTTCTGATATCTTCTTTTAATTCTTTCTTCAGAAATTTGAATTTTTTTTTGTACAAGTTTTGACTGGCTTGGTTAGGTTCACACCAAGGTACTTTATGTCCTTTGTGGCTAATGTGAATGGTGTTGTTTCCCTAAGTTCTTTCTCAGCCCTTTTTTCTTTTGTATACAGGAGGACTACTGATTTTTGAGTTAATTTTGTATCCAGCCACTTTGCTGAAGGTGTTTATCAGGTGTACAAGTTCCCTGGTAGAATTTTTGAGGTCACTCCAGGTATATTATTATATCATCTGTAAATAGTGATGATTTGACTTCTTCCTTTTCAATTTGTATTCCCTTAATCTCCTCCAACTGTTTTATAGCTCTAGCAAGGACTTACATGTTGAAGAGGTATGGAGAGAGTGGTTAGCCTTGCCCTGTCCCTGATTTCAGTGGGATTTCTTTAAGTTTCTCTCTGTTAGTATGATGTTGGCTGCAGGCTTGTTGTATATTGCCTTTACTATGCTTAGGTATGTGCCTTGTATCCCTGATCTCTTCAATACTTTGAGCATGAATGAATGTTGGATTTTGTCAAATGCTTTTTCATATTGGTGTTACCTCTTCTTTAAAGGTCTTGTAGAATTCTGTGCTGGAAACATCTGGCCCTTGGCTTTTTTTTCATGTTAGACTTTTGATGAGAGCTTCTATTCCTTAGGGGTTTATAGGCCTATTTAATTGATTTACCTGGTCTTGATTCAGCTTTGGCATTTGGAATCGGTCAAGAAAATTTTCCATTTCAATTAGATTTTCAAGTTTTATGTCATGTAGGCTTTTTAAGTAAGTACTAATTATTGTTTGCTACTAAATGTCAGCTGGGTCAGAGAAGAAAGAAAGAAAGAAATTAAAGACTTCCTAGAATTCAATGAAAATGAAGGCACATTATACCCAAACTCATGGGGCAAAATGAAAGCAGTGATAAGAAGAAAGTTCATAGCACTAAGTGTCTTCAAGAAAAAAATTCGAGACAACTCATTCAATCAACTTAATGGCTCACCTAAACACCCTAAAAAAAGAAGCATACACACCAGCAAAAAAGGAGTAGAGGGCTAGAAATAATCAAACTTGGGGCTGAAATCAATCAATTAGAAACAAATAAAAAAATTCAAAGAATTAATGAAACAAAGAGCTGGTTCTTTGAGAAAATCAAAAAGATAGACAAACCTTTAGCCAAGCTAACTAAAAGGCAGAGGGACACCATCCAAATCAACGAAATCAGAAATGAAAAGGGGGATATAACTACAGACACTGAGGAAATCCAAACAATCATTAGGACTTACCTCAAAATATATATGCCACAAAATTTGAAAATCTAAATGAAATGGACAATTTTCTTGATCAATTCCACTTACCCAAACTGAATCAAGACCAGGTAAATCAATTAAATAGTCCTATATCTCCCAAGGAAATAGAATCAGTCATAACACAATCTTATTGTAAAGGATTGTGATGACATCAAGCATTGTGATATTTAATATCATTGTGTCATAATAACATTGTAATGTCCTAATAGTATTGAGATATCATAATAGCATTGTGATGTCATAATAACATTGTGATGTCATATCATTTTGATATCATAATAACATTTTGGTGTCATAACAGCTTTGCAATGTTATTAGAGCATTGTGATGTCATAATAGCTGTGTGATATCATAACATTGTGATGTCATAATATCATTGTGATTGTCAAATTTCCTTTGTGATGTCATAAACAATCATGTTGTACTATTTTGACATCAGAATAGCACTGGGATGTCATGATGAATTTTGATGTCATAATGCCATTGTGATAGCAATGTATTGTGATGTCATCAGAGCATTGAAATGTCACACTGCTTTGAAGTTATCATAGTATTTGATGTCTAAATTCCATTATGATGTCATAGCACAATCTTCTTGTCATACCACTATATTAATAGCATGGTGATGTCATAATACAATTATGAAATCGTAATACCATTTTGATATCTACATAGCTTTGTGATGTCAAAATTAAATTACAGTGTCATAACACAATCATGTCTTAATATTATTGAGCTGTCATAAGAGCAATAGAGTGTTATGATTAATTTTAATGTCATAATGACATTGTGATATTATAATGGCATTTTGATGTCATCATAGCACTGTGGTATCATCACAACATTCCGATTTCTTAATCACATTGTGATGTCATACCATTATGATGTCATCATAGCATTTTGATGGCTTAATATCATTGTGATGTGAAAATTCCATTGTGATGTCATACCACAATAATATCATAATAGCATTGTGATGTAAGAATAGTATTGTGATGTCATGATGAATTTAGTTGTTATGAGGCTATTATGATGTCATAATACCATTGGGATGTCATCATAGCATTGGAATGTCCTAATATCATTTTGAAGTCATAATAGAATTTTGATGTTAAAATTCCATTGTGATGTCATACCATAATCATGTTGTAATACATTGTAATTTCATAATAGCATGGTGATGTTATAATACCTTTTTGAAGTCATAACATGAATCTGGTGTAATACAATTGTGATGTAAAATTTTATTCTGATGTCCTACCACAATTATTTCCTAATAGCATTGTTCTGTCATAATAGCAATGGATGTCAAAATAAATTCTGATAACATAATGCCATTTTGATATCATAATGACATTGTGATGTCATCATAGAATTGTGGTGTCATCATAACCTTGTAATTTCAAATAGCATTGTCATGTCATAATAGCATTGTTATGTCATATTAAAAGGTCATAATAGCACTTTGATGTCATAATAGCATTGTGATGTCAAAATTTGTAATGTCATACCATAATCAGGTTGTAATAGCATTATGGTGTCATAATAGCATTGGGATGTCATGATAAATTTTTATGTCATGATGCCATGGTGATATCACAATAGTAGTGTGATCTCATAATAACATTGATATGTCAGAACTTTGTGATGTCATAATAGCCTTTTAGATCTTAATGTCATTGTGATATTATAATATCCTTATGAAGTTATAAGAGCATTGTGATGATATAATAGTCTTTTTAGGTCATAATGCCATTGTGATGTCAAAATTCTATTGTGATGTCATACCACAATTTTGTTTGAATAGCCTTGTGATATCATCATAGCATTGTGATGTTCTAATACCATTGTGAAGTCATACTATCATTGTGATGTTAAAAGTCATAGTGACATCATAATAGCATTTTGAGGGTATAATGCCATTGTGATGTCAAAATTCTATTGTGATGTCGTAATTACTTTTTTATGTCAAAATTCCTTTGTGATGTCATAATAGAATTTTTAACCCATTATACCATTGTGATATCAGCATAGTATAGAGTTAGTGTTAGTGTTAGGGTTAGGATTAGGGTTAGGGGTTAGGGTTAGGGTTAAGCATCTTGTACCTTGGTTTTGACATTTGTTTTGGCTATCCTTTGCTTTTGCCTTTTTTGACATGGGATGGACAGTTTTACCTTTTAAACATATGAAGTATAATTTTTGAGTTTTTAGTACTTAACTACTCTGGTGTGTACTTTGCCAGCTGTAAGCCTCCTGTGTCTGTCTTGTATTAGGCATGACCAATATTTATCCCCATTGAAGATATCTCATATTAAAAGGATAAGTCAGCTTTCAGGGCAATGTGACATGTTAATATAGTCAGCATTTAAAAGTTTTTTGACATGGCAGGTGTGCAGTTTGCATGTTTGTCTCCCAGCCTAATTTTATTTTCTTACATTGACCAATAGTACATATCTCTTAAGCCAAAATGCCCTTTGGCACCAGTTCCTCTCTGGAAGTCCCACCTTCTAAAATTGGCTGGCCTTTTTAGAACATTGTGACATCATCTCTCCTCAGATAAATCTAAAATTAATGTGAATTAAGCCTTTAAAATAGTAAGGACATAAAATCTATCTATCTATCTATCTATCTATCTATCTATCTATCTATCTATCTAACAAAGCCTCACATGATAACCTTAAGGAAATTTTTGTCATTTTGAATTTTAGACTATCTCAGCAAATGGCTAAAAAGCAGGAGTTGCCATCCTGGCTTTTATTATGTAAATTAGGCTAATCTGGGACTCACAGAACTGCCTGTTTCTTTTTACTTTGTGTTGGGATTAAAGGCATGTGCTTTCATCAACTTGTTCAAATATTTTTTTTTCTCAAATATAAGAGTAACTCAAAGCCTTTAAATGAAAATTAAGCAGGGAGACAAGAAAATTTTAAGTTTTGGGTCAGTTGTTATGCTGTAACAAGCAAAGCCAAGTTGGTTGTTTTTTGGAATTCAGTTGATGTTTTACTGAATTGGTAGACCCTTACCAGAAAGCACTGACAACTATCTTTCAGCCAGAGAGCCTTGAATTTTAGCAATTATAAATCTAATTGTTATTAGGCAGAGTGCCCTTTCTATTGTCTGTAACTTAGTATTCCATTCCTTGGTTGTTTTCCCCATTTTGTTCTTGCACTTTCTTGGAGAATTCCTCCAGAAGTGCCACCACCATTAAATATATTGCAACCAGATCCATGACTATGACAACCAAAACAAAGCCAAAGTGGATTAAAACACCATCTGCCATGGTATTTTTTGTGTTGTATTGTCTTAGTTTTAGATGCAGTTTTAGGCCAAGCTCTGTCCTGAGGTCTGTGTGCCTCCAGTTCCTTTCTTTCCAAACATGGCTGCTGAGTTGATCCATTTAGCTGAGATGATCCAGCTACAGTATAAGGAAGCCATGCTTGTGTATCCTCCTGTTAGTCTGTAGCAGCAGCCAATTTTGTTATGTTAAGACTCAGATCTGTCTACAATAGGCTGTCTTTTATCCCTGGACCGATTTAAGAGTCTCTTTTAAAGTGACAGTAATTGATTTGGAGAAAAATTAGGTTTTAAGTTTTGGTTATTGGGGTTGTATTACTGCAAGCTTATTTCCCCCACCAAATTATGTTAAAGTATGTAAAGGATGTGGATTTTTTGATTACTTGGTGGCCATTTATTTTACAGTTAGATTATCTGAGTGCCATTTGGGTGAAAATGAGAAAGATCTGTGTATGTAAATGGAAAACTGTGGGTCAATAAACTTTTTGACAGCTGGTGCTGTTCCACAATAGTGTTAGAAACTCTCCCATTGGCTGATGTGGCTCAACCAGCATGTTTGTCCTCCTCGAAGTCATTGAGAAATCCTCCTTGTGCTGGGGTTTACAGTAAAACCTGGGCCATCAGGACAGTGAAATGGGTTGGTGTTATATGTATAGGACTCAAAAGGAGTTGTGTTTCCTGCTGCAGTCCTCTAGACAAATACTATAAAAATGTTAGTGCCAGGACTGCTTGTTCAGAGATGCCACCTGAGTTCATGGGGTCTAAGTTGGCTGGGTAACCACTAGCACATAACTAGGGTCCTCTGCTACATAATGAGTTCCTGGAAAGCATGCCTTATAAAGACAAACTTTCTCCTCCTTTAGTGAAAACATTTTTTCATATTAAAAGTCATTGTAAAAGTTGTCAACATATTATTTGTTTTTGCTTATGTGGGAATTTTATATAACATACATTAGACTTTTTTTCCATAGCACCCAGGTTCAAATTCCTAGCCATGTGTCACAGTAAATATTTGTTTTTCTGTAAAATACTTCAATTGAAGTATGTGTTTTTCATTTACTAATTGCCCCCAACTGAAAAATTGATACAGAAATTGTGGTACATCTACACAATGGAATATTACTTAGCAAAAAAAAAAAAAAAAAAAAATCAAGGAAATCATGATTTTTGCAGGTAAATGGTGGGAACTGGAAAAGATCATCCCGAGTGAGCTATCCCAGAAGCAGAAAGACACACATTCACTAATAGATGTGTAATATAAGATAAACCTACTAAAACCTAAAGAAAATAATCAAGAGGGAGGACCCTGAATAAAATGCTCAGCCCCCATCACAAAAGGCAAAGAGGATGGACATCAGAAGAAGACAAAAATGGGAACAAGTTAGAAGCCTATCACAGAGGGCCTCTGAAATGCTCTGCCCTGCAGACTATGAAAGCAGATGATGAGACTTATGCCCAAGTGTTGGGCAGAGTGCATGGACTCTAATGAAAGAAGTGGGAAATAGTAAGCTCTGGAGAGAACAGAAGCTCCAAAAAAAGAGCAACATAACCAAAAATCTTACAAGGGTCTTACCTGAAACTCATACTCCAAACAAGTACCATGCATGGAGATAACCTAGAACCCCTACACAGATGTAGCCCGTGCCAGTTCAGTGTCTAAGAGGGTTCCATAGTAATGGGAAGACAGACTGTGCCTGACATGAAATGTTTGGCATGTTCTTTGATCCCCTCACTCTCTGAGGCAACAGCCTGAGCAGGCCACAGAGGAAGACAATGAAGCCACTCCAATGAGATCTGATAGACAAGGATGAGATGTAATGAGAGGAAGACTTCCCTATTAGTGGACTTGAGGAGGGGCCTGCATGGAAAAGTGGGAGGGAGGGTGAGATTTGGAGGGGAGGAAAGAGAAGTTTAAGGGGGATACTTATATTATAAGAGGATGTGCATTGAGGTTGCTATGCCAATGAAATAGACCAGACGGAATGGAGTCTCTTTCTTTCTGTCTCTGTCAGTCTTAGTCTCTCTATTTCTGAATTTATCTCTAGCTCGTTTACTCTCAGTCTCCATCTCTTTGCCTACTGCTTCTGGTCAGTATGAAAAGCTCTCAATACTGCTGAAGAATACAAGAAGATGATTGCTTGCTGACATGACATCCTAGATGGTCTCTGTAAAAATATGAGCAACGTCCCAATTAAGGGCTTTTTGTTCAAAGAGTTGCTCTGCTCAGGGGGCGTTTTCTTAGTAATTCACTTACTGAGGACATATATGTACATTTAACAAATAATAATGCAATACATGATAATGTAAAACACACATGTCAAGGACACATGACCTCATTAAAGACTACTTGAAAGAAATATGCTACACTTTTCCTGAACTAAGAGTCTTGGACACAGGAACTGTCATCTTTGAGTTGTCTGCTTTGAGCTGCCCAGACTGAGGCATGTAGGGCTGATAAGCCTTTCTCTCAAGCAAACTGTCCACTTAACCCTTTTAATAACTGGCTCCTGAAACTCTTACTGCCTTTTTTCTCTTTAATGACATCATTTCATGACATCATTTCCCTCTCAGCACTTGAGAGAATCTTGATGTTTCCATGGAGATGAGTAAACAAAATTTCCTCAGTGTCCAGTATCTCTGATCCTGTGCACATGTGACTTTTTCTTGTGAAATCCAGCAAGCCTTTAACTCATCCCTTTATCTACATCTCACACATTCACTCCTGTTTACCTCTGTGGGAATGTCAGGTAGGAAATGAAACTTTACTGTTTATTTAATTGGACAGCTTCCTAAGTAGGGAAGATTCAAACTGATCTGGGATTATGGGGAATTTACCAAATGACAAAGTGATCTCCTACTGTGGTCTTAGATCTGAAATTTCCTAGTTTGTGGCTTTGAACTGAGCAGTTAGTGGCATGCTGAATAAAGGGAACAGAAAACAAGACCCAGAAATAAACCCACAGTTTATTAACAACTGATCTTTGATAACAATACCAAAACCATACAATGGGAAAAAATATAGCATCTTCAACAAATAGTACTGGTCTAATTGGATGTCTATATGTAGAAAAATGTAAATAGATCCATACCATGCACAAAACAAAAGTCTAAGTGGATCAAAGACCTATATAAAACCAGACACACTAAACTATTAAATAGAAAACATTTAGTAGAAAAAGTGGGTGAAGAGCCTGGAACTCATTGGCACAGAAGACAATTTCCTGAAAAGAACACCAAACAGCACAGACTCTAAGAGCAACAAACAATAAATGGGACCTCATGAAGCAGAAAAGCTTCTGTAAAGCAAAGGACACTTTAGTCAGAACAAAACCAATGCCTACAAATTGGGAAAGTGTCTTCACCAAACCTATATCTCACAGAGGACTAATATACAGTATATATAAAAAACTCAAGACATAAACAGTAACAAATCAAATAATCCAATTTAAAAATGGGAAACAAAGCTAAACAGAGAATTGTCAATAGATCAATATGGAACATTTAAAGAAATGTTCAACAGCCTTTGTTATCAGGGAATTGCAAATCAAAAGGACCCTGACATTTCACCTTATACCAATCAAAATGGCCAAGATCAAAAACTCAATTGAGAACATATGCTGGAGAGGTTGTGGAGAAATGGAAACCCTCCTCCACTACTGGTGGGAATGTATACTTGTATAACCACTATGGAAATCAATCTGGCACTTCCTGAGACAACTAGAAATAGCACTTGCTCAGGAACCTCACTTCCTTAGGACACATGATATAGGATGTGTATACTAAAAATCTGTACTCCTAAAAAACTAATCAAGAGGGAGGACTCTGACTAAATCCTCATCCTGAAAGGTAAAAAGGATGGACACTGGGAAGAAGGAGAAAACAGGGATCAGGGCAGCAGCCTGACACAGAGGACCTCTGAAAGGTTCTGCCCTCCAGGATAGCAAAGCAGATGCTAACACTTTTTTTGAGAGACTGTTGGGCAGAGTCATGGAATCTAATGAAAGAAGTGGGAAACAGTAAGATTTGGAGAGGACAGGAAATCCACAAGAGAGCAAAAGAACAAAAAAAATATGAACAAATAGATCTTTCCCGAGACTGATACTCCAACCAAGAACCATGCTTGGAGATAACCTAGGAACCTTGCACAGATGTAGTCCATGGCAGTTCAGTGTCCAAGTGGGTTTCATAGTAATAGGAATAGAGACTGTCTCTGACATGAATTGATTAGCCTGCTATTTAATCACCTTCCCCTGAGGGGGGGGGATCAACCTAAACAGGACACAGAAGAAGACAGTGCATGCACTCATAATGAGACCTAACTGACTAGGATCAGAAGGAAGGAAAAAAAGAGCTAGCCTATCAGTGATCTTGGGGTGGAACGTGCATGCAGTGGTGGGGGAGAAAGAGAGGGATTGGGATGGGAGAAGGGAGAGAACCACAGGGCGGGATACAAAGTGAATAAAATGTAACTAATTAATTTTTTAAAAAAATGGAGTACAGAGCTAAACAGAGAATTCTCACTAGAGGAATATCAAATGGAAGAGAAACACTAAAAGAAATGTTCAATGTTCTTAGTCGTAGAGAAATGCAAATCAAAACGACTCTAAGATTTCAGCTTACACCAATCAGAATACCTAAGATCAAACACTAAAGTGGCAGCACATGCTGGATAGGTTGCCCTTTCTAAGGGAGACCTCCTCCACTGCTGGTGGGTGTGTACACTAGTACAACCACTCTGGAAAGCAATTTCGTGCTTTCTCAGAAAACTAGGAATAGCACTTCCTCAAGATCCATCCATATGGCTCCTAAGTATATATCCAAAAGAGGCTCTAGTACACAATAAGGACATTTGCTCAGCCATGTTTGTATCAGCTTTATTTGTAATAGCCAGAATCTGGAAACAACCCAGATGCCCCTCAACTGAAGAAAGGATACAGAAATTGTGATACATATACACTATGCAATATTAGGTCAATGGTGGGAACTGGAAAAAATCATCCTGAGTGAGCTATCCCAGAAGCAGAAAGATACATATGGTATATAGTCACTCACATAGACATATAATATAATATAAACCTTTTGAAATCTGTAGACCTATAGAAACTAATCAAGAGGGAGTACTCTGCTAAAATTCTCAATCTGCATCCCAAAAGACAAGGATGATGGATACAGGAAGAAGGAGAAAACGGAACAGGTTTAAAACCTGCCACAGAAGAAAGCTTTTGGGATAGAAGGAGGGAAGGAGGGAACCACAGGGGGGGATACAAAGTGGAAAAAAAAGTGTAGTAAATAAAGAATTAAAAAAAGTTGTCAACATATTATTTTTATTGTTTATGTAGGAATTTCATATAATATGTATTACACTTCTTTTCCATTGTTCCCAGGTTCAAATACTTACCCGTTTTACACACTATATTTTTCTAATTAAATACATCAATCGAAGTATTTGTTGTGTATATGCACATTGGAATATGATCAGAGTCTCAATGCCAAATCCCTTAAAGAAAACTGAGTTCATCCTGCTGCACCCTGGCACCACCACTAAGAAGAAGTCATCAGTCCTGAAGAGTATTATACTTCAACACCTTGATCACAGATTTTGTATATATTCATTTATTACAATTTGTTAAATTTGTTTCCCCTCTGCTGCCCCCTCCCTCTTCACCTCCCAGTCCAACCCACTGACCTTCTCCTACACTTAGGCCCTTTCTCTAGTTCCCTGATAGAGTAGTCCTCCTCCCCTTTCTATCTAACCCTAACTTATCAGGTGTCAACAAGGCTAGCTGCATCATCTTCCTCTGCAGTCTGATTCTCAGGTTATTGTTCCCTTTCTGTCCTCAATTCCCTGTACTTATGATACTCTTCCTGCCTTCTCTACTGAAGGCTCCGCAGAGATCTCAGGAGAAGGAGAATTTCATAGGGCAATCTCATTTGAAGCTTGGTGTTTTAAGGTCTCTCTCTGCATAATATGACATGTCAAGAAATTGTAACTTTATTAATGATCACTTGAAAGAAATATGTGACACTTTTCCTATAAGAGCCTTGTACACAGGAACTGTCATGTCTGGGTTGTATGCTTTCAGCTGCCAATACTGACGCTTGCAGGGCAGCCATTCTCTCAAGCAAACTGTCCACTTGGCTCCTGAAACTCTTACTGCCTTTCACCAATTGCATGAAATCTTTCTCTCTCTCAGCTAATCAGCATCTGAGGTTTCTATAGAGATGAGTAAACAAACTTTCCTCAGTGTCCAATATTTCTGATCCTGTGAAGATGTGACTTTTTCTTGTGAAACCCAACAAGCCATTATCTCAACCCTTTTTTTTCAGATCCCACACCTTTACTCTAACTGTTTACCTCTGTGACAATGTCAGGTAGGAAATGAAAATTTAATTTTACTTCATTTAATTGTACAGATTCCTAAGTAGGGAAGCCTCAATGTGATGTGGGATTAAGGGGAATGTACCCAATGACAAGGTGGTCTTCTACTTTGCCTTGGATCTAAAATTTCCTAAGTTGTGACTTTGAACTGAGCATTTACTGTGAACTCACTAAATGGACATTCATAATCTTATTGATAGATTAGGCTGGCAGGGAGATTCTGCTCAGGACACCCAGCACCAAAAGACTTTCTGGATTCATGCAGACTCTAGGCTCTAGCCTTCTACTGCAGTCAGGAGTTCTGTGCTCACCTACCAATCTTGAGAACCAGTAGAGCACTGGGGCACACAGCTGGATCCTCTGACCTACAAAAGCCAGAGAGCCATTATAGCAGCCCTCAGATACTGTGCCAAGGATCAACCAGTTATCCCTAGCTAGACTGACAAAACTGGGGGGATCCCTAGTCCTTCAAGAGGGCTGCACCCAAAAATTACACCTTAACAGCAACAGCTGCTGCTCACTAAATTCAGAGCAAGAAACACAGCAGCAGGACAGCCATCACCAGGAACTCTCCTGATGAGAGGAGAGCCTTCCTAAACACCACAGTTACCACACAGGTCCATACACCTGAAGTGAACTGTGACAATTCCTGAGAAGCATCACTATTCAGTTGACCATAACAAAAAAGCAGAGGAGAACTTCAGGACCGCCCAAGTGGATTCTCCATGCCCCAGGACTCAGCAGTCACCAGAAATTAACAGACAACACCTGAGACAGAGAGATGGATAGAGGCCAGCAAAAAAGCACAAACAACAAAAGGCAAAACAACATGGCAACCCCAGAACCCACTTATCCAGGGGCAAGTAGCCCTGGACAGCCAAACATAAGTGAAATTTACTAAGATGACATTACATCTATGCTAATGAAGAGGTTAATGGAGGAAGTAAATAAAATGCATAAAGAATTAGAGGAAGATATAATAAAAGATATTATGGTCATCCATAAAGAAATATAGGAAGATGCTGCCAACCAGTCTGTGTCACTGAAAGAAATAGAAGAAACAGAGGAACATTCAAAAGAACAGCTAAAAGAATTGAAGGAAAAACAGAAAAATACAGTCAGACAGGTGAAGGAAATCAACAAAATGGTTCAAGATCTGAAGATAGAATTGGAAGAATTAAAGAAAACACAAATGGAGGAAATTACGGAGAGGGAGAATGTAGGAAAGAAAACAGGAACTACATAGGTAAGCATAACCAACAGACTACAAGAGATGAAAGAAAGAGTCTCAGGTGTGGAAGATACAATGGAAGAAATTGATGCATCCATCAAAGAAAATAATAAATCTAAAAAAAATCCTGACACAAACCATCCAAGAAATCCAAGACAACATAAATAGACAAAACCTAAGAATTATAGGAATAGAGGAAAAAGAAGATTCCCTCCTTCAAGGCCCAGAAAATATTTTCAACAAAATCATTGAAGAAAATTTCCTCAACTTAAAGGGGAAGCCTGTAAGAATACAAGAGGCCTACAGAACACCTAATAAATTAGATGAGAAATGAAAATACTCCCTACTCCCATCACATAATAATCAAAACAGTAAGTATACAGAGCAAAGAAAAGATACTAAAAGCTGCAAGGGAAAAAGCCCAAGTAACATATAATGGCAAACCCATCAGAATCACACCTGATTTCTCAACAGAAACTATGAAAGCCAGAAGGGACTGGAAGGATATCATGCAGACCCTAAGAGAACACAGATGTCAGCCTATGCTACTGTAACCAGCAAAACTCTCAGTCCTCATAGATGGAGAAAACAAGATATTCAAGGACAAAAATAAATTTCAACAAAACCTACATACAAATCCAGCAGTACAGAAGATACAAGAAGGAAAAATACAACCCAAGAAAATTAAACCATTTTCAAGAAATCACAGAAAATAAATAACCTCACTACAGCAAAACAAAAGTAGCCAAACACACAAACACACTACCATGGCCAACATCAATATCAAAAGATCTTACAACCACTGGTCATTAATCTCCCTCAATATCAATGGCCTGAATTCTCCAATAAAAAGATACAGACTAACAGAATGGATGGGTAAACAAGACCCAACAATCTGTTGCATACAAGAAACACACTTAAATCACAAAGATAGACATTACCTGAGAGTAAAGGGCTGGAAGACATTTTTTAAGCAAATGGACCCAAGAAGCAAGCAGGAGTAGACACCCTAACAGCTAATAAATTAGATTTTCAAACAAAATCAATCAAAAGAGATAGAGAAGGACACTTCATACGCATCAAAGGAAAAATCCACCAGAAAGATATCACAATCCTGAATGTCTATACCCCAAATGCAAGGGCACTCACATTTATAAAAGAAACTTAAAGAAAACTTAAACCACACATAGACCCCCACATATTAATAGTGGGGGATGTCAACACCCCACTCTCAACAAAGGACAGGTCAACAAAACAGAAATTAAACAAACAATAACTCTGACAGAGGTCATGAATCAAATGGACCTCACAGACATGAACAGGACCTTTCACCCAAACTCAAAAGAATTTTCCTTCTTCTCAGCACCTCATGGGACCTTCTCCAAAACAGACCATGTAGTTGGTCACAAAGCAAACCTAAACAGATACAAGAAGATTGAAATAATCCCTTGTATCCTATCTGATCACCATGGACTAAAACTGGACCTCAATGACAAAAATAGCAAAGGGCCTACACACACATGGAAACTGAACAACTTTCTTCTAAATGACAGCTGGGTAAGAGAAGAAATAAAGAAATAAAATAAAGACTTCCTAGAATTCAATGAAAATGAAGGCACAACATACCCAAACTTATGGGTCACAATGAAAGCAGTGCTAAGATGAAAGTTCATAGCACTGAGTGCCTTCAAAAAGAAAATCGAAACATCTCATGCAAGCAACTTAATGGCTCACTTAAAAGCCCTAGAAAAAAAGAAGCAGACACAACAAAGAGAAATGGATGGCTAGAAATAATCAAACTCAGGGCTGAAATCAATCAATTGGAAACAAATAAAATAATTCAAAGAGTCAATGAAACCAAGAGCTGATTCTTTGAGAAAATCAACAAGAGAGACAAATCCTTAGCCAAACTAACTAAAAAGCCTAGAGAAACTATCCAAATCAATAAAATCTGAAACGAAAAGGGGGACATAACCACAGACACTGAAGAAATCCAAACAATAATTAGGTCTTACTTCCAAAGTCTATATGCCACAAAATTTGAAAATCTAAATGAAATGGACAATTTTCTTGACAGATTCTACATGCCAAAGGTGAATCAAGACCGGGTAAACCAATTAAATAGTCCTATATCCCCTAAGGAAATAGAAGCTGTCATCAAAAGTCTACTATGAAAAAAAGCCCAGGGCCAGATGGTTTCAGTGTAGAATTCTACCAGACCTTCAAAGAAGAGCTAACAGCAATACTCTTCAAATTTTTCCATGAAATAGAAACAGATGGAACACTACCAAACTCATCTATGAAGCTAGAGTCACCTTGGTACCTAAACCTCACTAAGACCCAACAAAGAAAGAAAATTTCAGGCCAATCTCCCTCATGAACATTGATGCAAAAATACTCAACAAAATACTTGCAAACCAAATCCAAGAACACATTAAAGACATCATCTACTAAGATCAAGTAGGCTTCATCCCAGGCATGCATGGGGGGTTCAATATAGGGAAATCCATCAATGTGATCCATAACATAAACAAATGGAAGGAGAAAAACTAAATGATCCTCTCCTTAGATGGTGAAAAGGCATTTCACAAAATTTAAAGTATTGAAGAGATCAAGGATACAAGGCACATACCTGAACATAGTAAAGCTGATATAAAGCAAGTCTATAGCCAACATCAAACTCAATGGAGAGAAACTTAAATCATTCCCACTGAAATCAGGGACAAGGAAAGGCTGTCCACTCTCTCCATATCTTTTCAATATTGTTCTTGAAGTCCTACCTAGAGCAATAAGACAATTGAAGAAAATCAAGGAAATACAATTTGGAAGTCAAAGTATCACTATTTTCAGATGATATGATAGTATACCAGAGTGACCCCCAAAACTCTACCAGGGAACTCCTACAGCTGATAAACACCTTCAGCAAAGTGGCTGGATACAAAATTATCTCAAAAAATTCAGTACCTTCCTGTATACAAAGGACGAAAAGACCAAGAAAGAAGTTAGGGAAACAACACCCTTTACAATAGCCACAAATGACATAAAGTACCTTGGTGTGAACCTAACCAAGCAAGTGAAAGACTTTTATGAAAAAAAAAAATTCCAGTCTCTGAAGACAGAATTAGAAGATTTCATAAGATGAAAAGATCTCCCATGCTCATGGCTTGGCAGGATTAATATAATAAAGAATGGCAATCTTACCAAAAGCAATCTACAGATTCAATGCAACTCCCATCAAATTACCAACACAATTCTTTCCAGACCTTGAAAGAAAAATTATCACCTGCTTATGGAACAACAAGAAACCCAGAATTGCTAAAACAGTAAAAGATTTTCAGGTGGTATCTCTATCCCTGATCTCAAGCTGTATGATAAAGCAAAAATACTAAAAAACTACATGGTACTGGCATAGAAATAGAATAATGGATCAATGGAATCAAATAGAAGACCCTGACATAAATACACACACTTATGGACACCTGATTTTTGACAAAGATGCCAAATCCATTCAATGGAAAAAAGACAGCATCTTCAACAAATGGTGCTGGTCTAACTGGAAGTCTACATGTAGTAAAATGCAAATAGATCCATACTTATCACCCTGCACAAAACTAAAGTCCAAGTGGATCAAAGACTTCAACATAAAACTAGATACACAAAACCACTTAGAAAAAAAGTTGTAAATACCCTTGAACTAATTGGCACAGGAGTAAAACTTCCTGAACAGAAGACCAACAGCACAGGCTCTAAGAGCAACAATTAATACATGGAACCTCATGAAACTGAAAAGCTTCTTTAAAGCAAAGTATACTGTCCTCAGAACAAGACGACAGATTGGGAAAAGATCTTCACCAACCCTGTATCTGACAGAGGGCTAATATCCCCTATATATAGAACTACCAAAGTTTAACAGCAAAAAAAAAAAATCAAGTAATCCAATTAAAATTGGAGCACAGAGCTAAATAGAGAATTCTCTGCAGAGGAATATCAAATGGCAGAGAAACTCTTAAAGAAATGCTCAACCTCATTAGCTATGAGGAAAATGCAAATCAAAATGACCCTAATATTTCACCTTACACCCATCAGAATAGCTAAGATAAAAAACTCAAAAGACAACACATGCTGGAGAGGTTGTGGAGAAAGGAGAACCCTCCTCCACTGCTGGTGGGAATGTAAACTTGTACAACCCCTCTGGAAAGCAATCTGACCCTTTCTCAGACAACTAGGAATATTGGTTCCTCAAGATCCAGCTATACCACTCCTAGGCATATAAGATATAGACCAAAAGATTCTCAAGTACAAAATAAGGACATTTGCTCAGCCATGTTTGTAGCAGACTTATTTCTAATAGCCAGAAGCTAGAAACAGCCCAGATGCCCCTCAGTGGAGGAATGGATGCACAAATTGTAGTATATCTACACAATGGAATATTACTTAGCAAAAAAAAAAAAAAAAAAAAACAAAAAAAAAAAAAACACAAGGAAAACATGAAATTTGCAGGTAAATGGTGGGATCTGGAAAAGATCATCCTGAGTGAGCTATCCCAGTAGCAGAAAGATGCACATGGTATATACTCACTCATATAGACATATAATATAGGATAAACCTACTAAAATCTGTACACCTAAAGAAACAAATCAAGAGGACTCTTGCTAAAATTCTCAAGTCCTATCCAGAAAGGCAAAGAGACTGGACATCAGAAGAAGGAGAAAAGAGGCAATAAGTCAGGAGACTGACACAGAGGACCTCTGAAAAGCTCTGCCCTGCAGACTATCAATGTACATACTGAGACTTATGGGCAACCTTTGGACAGAGTACAGGAAATCTTATGAAAGAAGTGGGAAATAGTAAGATCTGGAGAAGACAGGAACTCCAGAAGGAGAGCAACAGAATCACAAAAATCTGAGCACAGGGGTCTTTCCTGAGACTGCTATTCCAACCAAGGATTATGCATGGAGATAACCTAAGACCCCTGCACAGATATAGCACATGGCGGTTCAGTATTCAAGTGGGTTCCATTGTAGTAGGAACAGGGACTGTCTCTGACATGACCTGATTGGCCTGTTCTTTAATTACCTTCCCCTGAGGGGGAAGCAGCATTACCAGGCCACAGAAGAAGATAAGGCAGCCACTCCTGATAAGACCTAATTGACTAGGATCAGAAGGAAGGAAAAGAAGTCCTCCTCTATCAGTGGACTTTGGGAGGGGCATGCAGGCAGAGGGTGGAGGGAGGAAGATTTTTGATCGGGAGGAGGGAGGGAACCACGGGGGGGGGGGATACAAATTGAGTAAAGTGTAATTAATAAAGAAAAGTAAAGTAAAAAAGAAAGAAAAAAACAACAACAGAGATCATACTTGCCATCAATCCTGCAGAGCTCTATACATCATCCCCTTGATCCCAGTTTTTCTTTCTTTTTTTTAAGAGACTTGTCACTGAGACTCTGATCATGTTCCAATGAGTATATAAACAACATTTACTTCAATTGTTTTATTTTAAAGAAAAAATTATATAGAGTGGCACTTGTTTAAGAATTTGAACCTACCCAATTGAAAAGGAGTGTAATTATATTATAGAAATATTGCCACATAATCAATAAAAGTAATGACTTTAACATGGAGAAAAGATTCCACTAAAGGAGGGCAGAGTTTGACTTATATTATAAGGCATGGTTTCCAGGAACTCATTATGTAGCAGAGAATCCTAGCCATGAACTAGTAGTTATCCAGCTACCTCAGATCCTGAGCTGAGGTGACACCTCTGAACAAGCAGCACTGGCACTACCTACATAATTAAAGTGTTTGTCTGGAGGACCAGAAAAGGAAACACAGCTCCTCTTGTGTCATCGGCATATGACAGGGATCCATTTCTCTTTCATGAAGGCACATTTTTAACTTTTATCCCCAGGAACAGGAGGGTTCCTTACTGACTACTTAGTAGGACAAACCTGCAGATCCAGCCAGGTCAACAAAAGCAAGAGTGGTCATGGAGGTTAGCCAACACCAGTGTTGAATATCACTAGCTGTTAAATACTGTATTGCCCCTCAGTTCTCCTTTAACAGTCAATGATATTTTCCTGCTTCAGCCAAAACAGTCCCAGGAATTATGAGGGCTCCTTCTCTTTTCCTTGCTCATAAAGACTCTATATCCCAGGGAACCCTAGACCCTGCCTGCCTATTATATCAATAACAATGTGAGGGTACATTTAGTGAGTACAGAAATAACTGCTCAGTTCAAAGTTATAACATAGAAAATTTCAGATCCAAGACCACAGTATATGACAACCTTATCATTCCATGCATTCCCCTTAATCCCACATCATTTTGAAGCTTCCCTTCTTCAAATTAAATAAACAAAATATTTCATTTCTTACCCGACATTGTCTGGAGGTAAACATTAATAAATGTGTGGCTGCTGGATAAAAGGGATGAGATAAAGGCTTGTTGGGTTTCACAAGGAAAAGTCACCTGTGCATAGCATCAGAGATAATGGACACTTTGGAAAGTTTATTTACTTAACATCTCCATGGGAACTCAAGATTCTATCAGGTGCTGATTGCCTGAGAGGGAGAATGATGACATTAAACAGGTGAAAGCCAGTAAGAGTTTCAGGATCCATTTATTAAAAGGACCAAGTGGACAGCCTGCTTGAGAGAAAGGCTGAGCAGCCCTACAAGCCTCAATCTGGGCAACTGAAAGGAAACAACCCAGAGATGATAGTTCCTGTGTCCAAGACTCTCAGTTCAGGAAAAGGGTAACATATTGCTTTCATGTGTCCTTGACATGGGAATTTCCCAGTATTATAGATTTCATTATTATTTGTTTAATGCACAGATATGTCCTTTGTCAGTGAATTACTTACTAGGAAAATACTCCCTGGCCAAGGCAAATCTTTGAACAAAAACCATTTAATTGGGACCTTGTTTATATTTTTAGAGAGACCACCCATGTTGTCATGTCAGCAAGCAGTCAACTTTTTTTTTCCTTCAGCAGAACTGAGAGCTTTTCATACTGAACTACAAGCAGCAGGCAAAAAGACAGAGACTGAGAGACAGAGAGAGAAAGTGCTAGAGGGATAGATTCAGAAAGAGAGAGACCGAAACAGACGAAAACAAAGATATAAAGTGTCAGAGACCAAGAGATAGAGACTCAATTCTGTCTGGTCATTTCATTGGCATATCAAACTTAAAGCACACCCTCCTATAATAAAAATCTGAAAGGAATTATATTATCTAACTATATAATCATATTATCTAACTATATTATCTAACCATACCTCTTAACCCTTCTCAGACATTGCTTCACTGGTACTAAACGTAAATAAATGAGTTTTATGTAGACATTGTACTTCAAATAACCAGGAAGTGAAAGAAGATGGTGGAACTTATATGCTGAAAGAACATGTTTATCCTGAAAGTTTGTCAGTCAATACAATAATTAAAGTCCCAACAACTTCCAATGATTAAAGAACAAGATTGACCATTTTCTTAGGGAAAAATGTGGAATATTTCTATAACTAAGTATTATTCACCTAAGAAAATGACATCATGATATTTTCAGGCAAATGGATGGAACCAGGAAAAATCATGATGGGTGAATTAAATAAAATGCAGACAGACAAATATGGTATGTATTCATTTATTAGGAGATGTCCAAAGTGTGAACGATAAAGTTCCAATAGGCCATCTATTGTGACCAAACCAGTTGTCTACTATGGAGATTGGGTCTCAGTTAATTATGTTCAGGGCCGAGGGCATCCTATGGAAATTTTCAAAAAACCCAGGCTGTTGTTATTAAAATATGTTGCTCTCTGCCCTCAACGGATAGGCAGTGTCATGTTCTTGTATCCACAAAGATACTTCATTCTGCATCAAATGAGAGTGCATACAGAGACACACAGTCCAGTATTTTGCACAGAGAGACCTTAAAACACCCAGCTCTAAATGGGATTGCCCTATGAAATTCTCCCTCCCCTCAGATTTCTGGGAAGTCTGCAGGAGAGGAGGCAGGAAGAGTGTCATGATTAGAGGAAAATGAGGACACAAGGAGAACAATACCCTGAGAATCAGCCCACAGAGGAAGATGATGCAGCTAGGCTTTATGAGACCTAATAATCTAGGATAAGATAGAAGGCAGAAGAGGACCTCCCCTACCAGGGAACTAGAGAAAGGGCATAAGGGTAGGAAAAGGATGGTGGGTGGGATTGGGAGGAAAAGAAGGTGGGGGCAGCAGAGGGAATACAAATTGAACAAATCGTAATAAATAAATACATAAAAAACTGAAATCAAGATGCTAAAGTATAGAGCTCTTCAAGACTGATGGCTTCTTCTTGTGGGTAGTGGCAGGGTGTGGCAAAGATGAACTCACTTTCCTTCAACTGAATTGGCACTGAGAATCTTATCATGTTACATTGAAAAGATTAATAACACATACTTCAATTGATGTATTTTAGAGAAAAAAAAAGTGTGACTCATGGGTAGGAATTTGAACAAGGGAGCAATGGAAAAGGAGTGTAACATATATTATATGAAATTTTCACATAAGCAATAAAAATAATATGTTGACAATATTTGCAATGACTTTTTAACATGGAGAAAATATTCCACTAAAAGAGAGCAGAGTTTGACTTTGTAAGACATTCCTTCCAGGAACTCATGTAGCCAAGAACTAGTGGTTACCCAACTACCTCAGACCACATTACCTGAGGTGGCACCTCTGAACAAGCAGTCCGGGCACTAACACTATTTCTATTAGAGGGTTTCTCACTAACTCCTTTGCTTTACAGAAGCTTTTCAGTTTCATGAGGTCCCATTTGCTCTTAGAGCTGGTGCTTTTGGTTCTGTTCCAGAAGTTGTTTCATGTGCCAATGAGTTCAAGCCTCTTCCCCACATTTTATTCTAACTGATTTAATGTGTCTGGTTTTATGTTGAGGTCTTTGATCCACTTGGACTTTAGTTTTCTTCAGGCAAATAAGTATGGATCTACTTGCATTTCTCTACATGTAGACATTCAGTTAGACCACAACCATTTGTTGAAGATGTTATCTTTTTTTTCCATTGTATGGTTTTGGCATCTTTGTCAAAACTCATGTGTCCATGATGTGTGAGTTTATTTTTGGGTCTTCTATTCGGTTCCAGTGATCCACCATTATGTTTCTATGCCAGTACCATGCAGTTTTTATTAATGTTGCTCTATAGTACAGCTTGAGATCAGGGATGGTGATACCTCCGCAAGATCTTTTATTGTAGAGTATTGTTTTAGCAATTCTAGGTTTCTTGTTTTTTGATAAGAAGAATTTTTTTCAAGATCTGTAAAGAATTGTGTTGGTATTGTGATATGAATTGCATTGAATCTTTAGATGGCTTTTGGTAAGATGGTCATTTTTACATTGTTAATCTTGTCAAGCCATGAGCATGGGAAATTTTTCCATCTTCTTATATCTTCTTCTAATTCTTTCTTCAGAGACTTGAAATTTTTTTCATACAAATCTTTGACTTGCTTGGTTAGGGTCACACTGAGGTACTTTATGTATTTGACTGAATATAAGAACACATCAAAGGTATCATCGACTATGACCAACTAGGCTTCATCCCAGGTATGCAAGAGTGGTTCAATAAGTGGAAATACTTAAATATAATGCACCATATTAAAAGAAAGAAAGAAAGAAAAAACACATGATAATCTCTTTAGATGTTGAAAAAGCATTTGGCAAAATCCAACATCCATTCATGCTTAAAGCATTGGAGAAATCAAGGATACAAGCCACATATCTAAATATAGTAAAGGCCATATATGGGAAGCCTATAAGCAACATCAAACTAAATGTAGAGAAACTTAAAGCAATCCCACTGAAGTCAGGGACAAGGCAGGGCTGCCAGCTGTTTCCATATCTCTTCAACATAGTTCTGGAAGTACTTGCTAGAACAATCAGACAATTGAAGGAGACAAAGAGAATAGAAATCAAAAAAGAAGAAGTCAAATTATCACTATTTGTATATGATATGATAATATACCTGATTTACCCCATAAAATTCTACCAGGGAAATCCTACAGCTGATAAACAACTTCAGCATAGTGGCTGGATACAAAATTGACTGAAAATAATCAGTAGCCCTCCTTCATAGAAAAGACAAAGGGGCTGAAAAAGAAATAAGGGAAACAAAAGGAATTATATTATCTAACAATAATAACTCCTAACCCCTCCCAGACATTTCCTCACTGGAGACTCCACATGTAAATAGATGGGCTTCAAGGAGACATTGCAGTTAAACCCACCAGGAAGTATAAGATGATGGAGGGACTTCTACCCTTAAAGATATCCTTCTAGCCATATAGATATACTCCTAGTTGCAATTCAATACAATGATTAAAGTCCCAGCAACTTCCAAGTTCTAAAGAACAGACCTGACAATCTCCTTGGAAAAAAATGTAAAATATTTCCATAATGGAGTATTATTCAACTATGGAAATGACATCATTATATTTTCAAGCAAATGGATGGAACCAGGAAAAGTTATCCTGAGTGAAGTAACTAAAATGCAGACAGAAATTATGGTATGTATTCACTTATTAGGAACACCAGCTATCCAAATGTTTATTGCCTATTACTTCTCCTTTTACACTGACCATTCTTTCTCTTTTTCAACCAAACCAGTCCCAGGAATTGTCTGGCATTCCTCTCCTTTCCCTACTCTTAAAAACTCAATACCCCAGGGAACCCTGGACCGTGCCAGTCTATTTTTTCATTAAGAATGTGAAACTACATTTAGTCAGGACGTGAGTAACTGCTCAGTTCAATGTCACAAGCTAGGAAATTTCAGATCCAATACCACAGTAGGAGACCACCTTGGCATTGGGTATATTCCCCTTAATCCCACATTACTTTCAAGTTCTCTATTTAGGAAGCTCTCCAATTAAACATTAAATTTTCATTGTCACAGAGATAAATAGGAGTAAAGGTATGGGATCTGGAAAAAATATGAGATAAAGGCTTGCTGATTTTCACTAGAAAAAGTCACATGTACACAGGATCAGAGACACAGGATACTTTGGAGATGTTTTCTCATCTACATGGGTACCTCAAGATTCTCTCAGGTACTAATTGGCTGAGAGGGAGAATGATATCTGAAACAAGTGAAAGCCAGTAAGAGTTTCAGGAGCCAGTTATTAAAAGGGCCAAGTGGATAGCCTGCTTGAGAGAAAGGCTGAGCAGCCCTACATGTAACTCTTTTTACAAAAAGCATTTAATTGCAACCTTGCTTATATTTTGACAGAGACTATCTATGATGTCATGTCAGCAAGCAGTCATCTGGATGTAGTCCTTCAGCAAATCTGAGAGCTTTTTATACTGAACCACAAATGGCAGGCAGAGAGAGAAAGAGCTAGAGAGACAGATTCAGAAATAGACAGACCAAGTCCTACAGAAACAAAAATATGAAGTGACAGACTAAGAGACAGAGACTACATTGTGTCTGGTGACTTTCATTGGCGTATCAACCTCAAAGCACACTATTGTATAATATAAGTCTAATAGGAATAATATTATCTTACATGGCCATACCATCTATCTTTTCCCAGACATTTTTTCACTGTGAACTAATGTTGTACATACATGAACTTCCTGGGGGTATTGCAACTCAAATCACCAGGAAGTGGAAGAAGATGGAGAGACTTTTAGGCTAAAAGACCATAGTTATCCTGATAGTTTGTAATTCAATACAATGATTAAAGTCCCAGCAACTTCCAAGTTGTAAAGAACAGGATAGACAATCTCCTTGGGAAAAAAAATGTGGATTATTTCTCTAATGGAGTATTATACAGGAAAGAAAATGACAACATTATACTTTCAGGCAAATAAATGGAACCAGGAAAAATCATCCTATGTGAAGTAACTGAAATGCAGAAAAACAAATATGGTACATGTTTACTTATTAGAAATGTATACTATAGATTTCAGGATACTATTTTCCTAATAGTAGGGGATAAAGTTCCAATAGGCCATCTATTGTGACCAAACAAGTCTTCCACTAGAAGGATTAGGCGGCAGTTAATTGAGTTGTAAGGCCAGGGCATCATAGGGAAATTTATAAGAAACCCAGGCTATTGTTATTAAAATATATTCCTCTCTGCCCTCAAAAGATAGATCAGTGCCATGTTATTGCATCCACAAAGATGCTTCCTTCTGCATCAAATGGGATTGCATACCTCCTACAGTCTGATATTATGAAGAGAGTGACTTTAAAACACCTAGTTCTGCATGGGATTGCCTATAAAATTCTCCCTCCCATCAAAGCTCCAGGAAGACTGCAGGAGAGGAGGCAGGAAGAGTGTCATAAGTAGAGGGACCCAAGGACACAAGGAGAAAAATGCCCTGAGAATCAGGCCACAGAGTTAGATGATGAAGAGAGCTTTGATGAGACCTGCTAATCTAGGTTCAGATAGAAAGATGAGGAGGTCCTCACCTATTTGGCAACTAGAGAAAGGATATAGTGGTAGAAGCAGGGTGGTTTTGACTGAAGGAGAAGGGGAGGGGACAGAAGAAGGGATACAAAGTGAAGAAATCAGAATAAATAAATACATAAGAAAAACTGTGATCAAGGTGATGAACTACAGAGCTCTTCAGGACTGATGGCTTCTTCTAGGGATGGTGGAAATAGTGTGGTAAGGACGAACTCAGTTTTCTTTAAGGGACTAGGCAAAGATACTGTGATCATGGTCCAATGAATAGATTAACAACACATACTTAAACTGATGCATTTTAAAGAAAAATAATAATAACTTAGTGTGACACATGGGTAGGAATTTGAACCTGGAAAAGGAAATGTATATTATATGAAATTCCCACATAATTAATAAACATAATATGCTGACTTTAAAATGTCTTTTGACAACATGTTGAAATGACTTTTAACATGAAAAAGAGCCTAGAAAGAGGGCAGAGTATGACTTTCTAAGGGATGCTTTCCAAAAACTCATTATGTAGCAGAGAATCCCAGCCATGAACTATTGGTTACCCAGCTAACTCAGACCCCATGACCTCGGGTGACACCACTGAACAAGCAGTCCTGGCCCTAACACTAGGTTTAGAGGGTTCATGTGGAGAAAAACAGTAGGAAACACACCTGTTCTTGTACTCTAGGCCTTTAACAGGGAACCATTTATAAGATATAAAAGGAACATTTTTAAATTAAAACCCCAGGACTAGGAGGTTTCCTCACTGAACACTGAGTAGGACACACCTGCCTATCCAGCCAGTCAGCAAAGGCAACCCTACCTATATAGGGTTGGCAACACTAGTGTGGAACAGCACCAGCTGTTAAATCATTTATTGCCCCTGAGTTCTCCTTTAACAATCACTGAACTGATCATTTACTGTTTCAGCCAAACAAGTCCCAGAATGTCTGGTTTCCTTTTCTTTTCCATGCTCTTAAAGACTCAATACCCCAGTAAACCCTAGACCCTGCCAGCCTATTATATCAATAAAAATGTGAAGGTATATTTAGTGAGTACACAAATAACTGCTCAGTTCAAAGTCACATATTAGAAAATTTCAGAACCAAGACCACAGTTGATGACAACGTTGTCATTCCTTCCATTCCCCTTAATCTCACATCACTTTGAAGCTTCCCTACATAAGAAGCTGTTTAATTAAATATGAAAGTTTAATTTCCTATCTGACATTATCACAGAGGTAAACAGGAATAACGGTGTGGGATCTGGCTAAAGGGATGAGATAAAGGTTTGTTGGGATTCACAAGAAAAAGTCAGGTGTGCACAGAATCAGAGATACTGGACAGTGAGGAAAGTTTGTTTACTCATCTTCATGGAAACCTCAAGAATCTCTCAGGTGCTGATTGGGTGATAGGCAGAATTATGTCATGAAACAGGTGGAATCCAGTAAGAGTTTTATGAGCCAGTTATTAAAAGGGCCAAGTGGACAGCATGCTTGACAGAAAGCCGAGCAGCCCTACATGCATCAATATGGGCAGATGAAAACACCCAACTCAAAGATCCTGTGTCCAAAAGTCTTAGTTCAGGAGAAATGCCACGAACTTCTTTCAAGTTGTCATTAATAAAGTCACTTGTCCTTGACATGTGACTTTCACAGTATCACAGATTCCATTATTATTTGTTTAATATGCAGTTATGTCCTCAGTCATTGAATTACTTACGGGGGAAATGCTGCCTTACCAAGGCAAATCTTTGAACAAAAATTGTTTAACTGGGATCTTGCTTAAGTTTTTACAAAGTCCATCCCTGATGTCATGTCAGCTAGCAGTGTTCTTATTGTAGCCTTCAGCAGAATTGAGAGCTTGTCATACTGAACAACAAGAGGCAGGCTGAGAGAAGGAAACAGAGAAAGAGATAGATTCAGAAACAGAGAGACCTAGACCAACAGAAACAAAGATATAAAGTGACAAAGACTGAGAAACAGAGACTCCATTCTCTCTACTCACTTTCATTGGCATATCAACCTCAAAGCACCTGTAACATAACTCTAATAGGAATTATATTATCTAACAAAGTCATACCTCCTAACACTTCCCAGACTTTTCCTCACTGGGAATTAAACAATAAATAGTCGAAATTCACAGGACATTGCAATTCAAATCACCAGGAAGTTGAGGAAGATGGAGGGACTTCTAAGCTATAAGAACATAGTTTGTCATTCAATAAAATGACTAAAGTCCCAACAACTTCCAAAAAGAACAGGACTGACAATCTCCTTTGGAGGAAATTGGAGTATGATTTAACTAAGATAATGACATCAAAATGGTGTTATTTCCACACAATGTTATCATAACATTACAATGCTATTTATGACAATGCAATGCTATTATGAAATCACAATAATATGACCTCACAATGCTATTTGACATCACAATATTATTATGAAATCACAATGCTATTAATACATCACACTGTTATGATGACTTCACAACTGGATGATTCACAATGGTATTAGGACATCAGAATTGTATTAGGACATCACAGTGCTATGATGAAATAACAAAGCCATTATTATATCAAAAGTGTATTTGTACATCACAATGCTAATATGACCTCAAAATGATATTCAGACATCACAATGCTAATATGATATCACAATGCTATTATGACATCATTATATTATTATAACATCACCATGATATGACACACAATGCTGTTATGAAATCACAATGTTGTTATCACATCACAATGCTATGATGACATCACGATGCTATGATGACATCACAATGCTATTTTGATATCACAATGACATTATGACATCAAAATTTATACTGACAGCCCAATGGTATAAATACATGATTTTTGGTATGATATCACAATGTAATTTTGATATCAAAATGGTTTTATGGCATCACATTGCTTTATGACATCACAGTGGTATTATGATATCACAATTCTATGATGTCATCAAAATGTTATTAAGATATCTCAATGGCATTAAGACACAAAATTCATCATGACATCCAAATGCTTTTATAACGTCATACTGCTATTAAGATTTGGCAATGGTATGACATTTCAATGCTATAATGATATCATAATGATATGACATCATGTCTTTATGATATCACAATTCTCTTATTATATCACAGTAGTGTTATGACTTCACAATGCTATTATAAAATCATAATAGTTATGGAATTAAAATGTTATTATGACATCACAATGATATGACATCACATTGTTATGATAACATCACAATGACATCATGACAATCAAAATTCATCATGATATCCCAATACTATTAGGATATCACAATGCTATTACAACATGATTGTGGTAACACATCACAATGGAATTATGATATTACAATGCTATAATGACCTCACAATTGTATGACTTTACAAAGATATGAGGACATCTCAATGCTATGATACCATCACAATATTATTATGTTATCAAAACGGTGTTATGAATTCACAATGCTATTATGAAATCACATGCTGTTATGACATTACAATGGTATTATGACACCACCATGACATTATGACATCACAATGGTATTACGGCATGATCGTGGTATGATATTACAATGAAATTTTGACATCAATGAAGAACAACATATTTTATAGTTTTTTTTACATAATATATTGTAAGTACATCATCTTAATAGTCAAACCTTGAAACTTAAATATGGATTGACTAGGGAACAGACCCGTAGGATAGTCAAGGCTTGTCATACTTGTCCTCAATTTCAGCCTGTTCCTCATTTGCGAGTCTGTCCTAAAGGATTGGTTGAAAATTAGATTTGGTGAATGGATATTACTCCTATGCTAGAATTTAAACAATTAAAATATGTACATGACCTATTCTGGATTTATTTTTGCCACTCCTCAACCAGGAAAAGCTGCAAAGTATGTAATTACTCATTGTGTACAGGATTTTAATGGTCTAGCAGTTCCTAAGCAATTGTAAAATTACAATGGAACAGGATATACTAACAAATCTTTTAAAAGGTTTTGTTAACAGATTCAAGCTTCTCATATAACTAAAATACCTTACAATCCTCAAGGACAAGGCATGGTAAAGCATGCCCACTAGAATAAGATTTATTTGCAAATATTAATCTGTACTCATATGGGGATGAGGATTTGTCTGTGTTTTTTTGCAGGAAAATGATGCAGCTCAATGGCTACTGGAACATCTGGTGTGACAAGTGGATGAGTTTTCTCCTGACACTTGTGAGCATGGTAGGTATGGGTAGGGTGGCCTGTGCCTGCCTTGCTTGTGTGTTACATTTCCTTCTTCAATAACTTCAGTGCATGCAAGTGCAGTTTCATTAATTTAAATTAATGGTCTCTAGCAAACCCATTTGAAATGGAAGTAAGTTAATGATATGTAAAAGTAAAATTGTGGTTTTTCCAAACAAAGACAGAGGATTGGAAAAGTTGCATCCTAGACTTTGATGACAAGTAAGGAAAAATGCACACTTCTCAAACCTTAAAGATGCTCTCCATAAAACAAAGAAGAGGGAAGTGAAGGAGTCTGGTAATTGGAATTTTGCCTCCTGACCATGACAGATGTGGGTCTTACCTAAGTTCAATGTCTCAGAGACAGTCCTTGGCAGTCTCTGTATGTGAGGTGTTCTGAGCCTGAGAACTAGGTAGCAAGCTCTCTGCAATCTTGGGAACCAGAGAGCAAAACTGGTATAACCTTGAATGAATTACTGGATGCCTTGTCTGGTGGCATAAATGTGTTGCTACTGTGAAAAAAAATTTTACTTGTACCCTTTGCTTTATAAGTGTTATTTGCACCTTCAGTAAACTGAGTCTTGATCAGGAATCCACCTTGTCTCCATTCTTCCTGTCCCCTATGTTTATTCCCTCTTCCAGGTAGTCCCTGTTATACCGGTAGATTCCCCTTAATTTCACATCACTTTAAAGCTTTCCTACTTAGGAAGCTGTCCAATTAAATAAACATTAAAGATTCATTTCCTACATGACATTTTTCATAGAGGTAAATAGGAGTAAAGGTGTAGAATCTGGATAAAGGGGTTAGATAAATGCTTGTTGGGTTACACAAGAACAAGTCAAGTATGTACAGAAACAGAGATAGTGGACACTGAGGAAAGTTTGTTGGAAACCTCAAGATTCTCTCATGCGCTGATTAGCTTAGATTTAGAATTATGTTATGCAATAGGTGAAAGCAAGTAAGAGTTTAAGGAGCCATTTATTAAAAGGGCCAAGGGGACAGCCTAATTGAGAGACAGGCTGAGCAACCCTACATTCCTCAATCTGGGCAGCTGAAAGCACACAACAGAGAGATGATAGTTCCTGTTTCTAACACTCATAATTCTGTTAAACTGTCACATATTTCTTTCATGTGGTCATTAATAAAGTCACTTATCCTTTACATGTGACTCCCATATTATCACAGAATTCATTATTATTTGTTACACACACAGAGATGCATCCTCAATCAGTGAATTACTTAGTGAGAAAACGCTACATGACAAGGCAACTCATTAAACAAAAAGCAGTTAATTGGGACCTTGCTTATATTTTTACAGACTATACATGATGTCACATCAGCAAGCAGACAACATGTTGTAGTTCTTCAGCAGAACTAAGACCTTTTCATACTAAACCACAAATGGAAGGCACTGAAAGGTAGTCTGTGAGAGACAGAGTTAGAAAGAGGTAGACAGATAAATTCAGAAATAGAGAGACTAAAACATATAGAAAAAGATATGAAGTGACATAAATAGAGAGACAGACTCCATTCTCTCTGATTACTTTCATTGCCATATCAACCTCAAAGCACAGTCTCGTATAAGTTCAATAGGAATCATGTTATCTAACAAGGCCATACCTGCTAACACTTCCCAGACATTTCCTCACTGGGGACTCAACATATAAAGAGAGAAGCTTCAAGGGGACATTACAATTCAAATCACCAGGAACTGGAAAAAGATTTGGGAACATCTAGGCTAAAAGAACAGTTATTCTGATAGGTTGTCATTCAATACAATAATTAAAATTCCAGCAACTTCCAAGTTCTAAAGAACAGGACTGACAATCTCCTTTGGGGGAAATGTGGAATATCTCCATAACTGAGTATTATTCAGCTGTGAAATGACATGATATTTTCAGGCAAATATGGGAAACCAGGAAAAATCATTCTGGGTAAAGTAACCAAAAAGAAGAAAGACAAATAAGGTATTCATTCACTTATTAGGTGGTCACCTAATGTGGGGGGATAAAGTTCTAATAGGAATCTAATTATGACCAAACCAGTTTTCTTCTAGGGTTATTGGATAGCAATGAATTGAGCTTTTGGGACAGGGCATCCTATACAAATTTTCAATCAGCTCAGGCTGTTTTTACTAAAATATGCTGCTATCTGCCCTCAACTCATAGATCAGTGTCATGTTCTTGGATCCACAGAGATGCTTCTTTCTTTCTGCATTAAATGATATTGTATACAGAGACCCATAGTCTGATATTATGCAAAAACAGGCCTTAAAACACACAAGTATAAATGGAAATGTGATTTTCCTATTAAATTCTCTATCCCCTCAGAACTCTGTAAACCCTGCAGGAGAGGAGCAGAAAAACTGTAATAAGTACAGGGAATTGAGAACACAAAGAAAACAATGCCCTGAGAATCAGGCTACAGAAGAAGATGGTCCAGCTAGCCTTTATGAGACCTGATATGCTAGGGTCAGATAGAAAGGGGAGGAGCAACTTTCCTATCAGGGTACTAGAGAAAGGGCATATGGGTAGAAGAAGAAGGCATAGTGGGACACGCAAGAGAAGGAGGGGAAGCAGTATAGAGGATACAAAGTGAACAAATATCATTATATCAAGTAAATACATGAGAAAAACTGTGATCAAGTTGAAGAGCTTGATCAACTCAGAGCTATAGAGCTCTTCAGGACTGATGGCTTCTTATTGGGGGTCATATAAGCATGCAGAAAGGATGAACTCAGTTTTCTTTAAGGAACTTAGCACTGAGACTCTGATCATGTTTCAATGAGTATATGAACGATACATATTGCAATTGTATTTTAATGAAAAAAATAGTGTGACACATGAGTAGAAATTTGAAACTGGGAGCAATGGAAAAGGTATATAAGGTATATTATATAAAATTCCCACATAATCAATATAAATAATATGTTGACAACTTTTACAATGACTTTATCATGGAGAATAGATTCCACTAAAGGAGGGCAGACTTTTTAATTTTAAGACATGTTTCCCAGGAAGTCAATATGTAGCAAAGAATCTTAGCCATGAATTATTGGTTACCCAGCTACCTCATACCCCATGAGCTCAGGTGGCACCACTGAACAAGCAGTCCTGGCACTAACCCTACATTTAGAGGGTTTGTCTGGAGGAACACAGGAAGAAACACAGTTGCTCTGTGTGCTGGGCATATAACACGGATACATTTCTTTGTTCTGAAGGACCATTTTTAAGGTTAAAAACACCAGGACCATGTGAGGCTTGCTCACTGACTACTGAGTAGGACACAGCTGCCAATGCAGCCAGGACAGCCAAGGCAACCCTGCTTATAGAAGGTTGGCAACACTAGTGTGGAACAGCATCAACTGTCAACAATTGATTGCCACAAATTTCTCCCTTTATATACACTTATCTTTCTCTGTTTCAACCAAAGAAGTCCCAAGAATTATCTGGTTTCTTTCTTTTTCCTTGCTCTTAAAGACTCAATAATTCAGGGAACCCGTTTCCCTGCCTGCCTATTATATCAATAAGAATCTGAAGGTACATTTATTGAGTACATGAGTAACTGCTCAGTTCTAAGACACATACTAGGAAATTTCAGTTACAAGGGCACAGTAGGAGACAACCTTCTAATTTGGTACATTCCCCTTAATCCCACATCACTATAAAGCTTCCTTACTTAGGAGCCTGTCCAGTTAAATAAACATTAAAATTTCATTTCCTACCTGACATTGTCACAGAAGTAAAAAGGAATAAGTTGTGGGATGTGTTAAAAAAGTGATGAGATAATGGTTTCTTGGATTTCACAAGAAAAATTACCTGTGCCAGAAATACTGGAAACCTAGGAAAGTTTGTTTACTTATCTTTATGGAAACCTCAAGATTCTCTCAGGTGCTGATTTGCTGAGAGGGAGAATGATGTCATGCAACAGGTGAAAGCCAGTATGAATTTCAGGAGCCAGTTATTAAAAAGGCCAAGTGGACAGCCTGCTTGAGAGAAAGGCTGAGTAAACCTACATGCTCAATCTGTTCAGCTGAAAGCACCAACCCATAGATGACAGTTCCTATGTCCAGACTCTTATTTCAGGAAAATTGTCATATATTTCTTTCAAGAGTCATTAATAAAGTCAGTAGTCCTTGATGTGTGAGTTTCACATTATCACAGATTTTATTAGTATTTGTTAAATGAACAGATATGTCCTCAGTCAGTGAATTAATTACTGGGAAAATGCTCCCTGACCAAGGCAACTCTCTGGAAAAAAAACTGTTTAAATGGGACCTTGGTTATATTTTTACAGAGACCATCCAGAATGTCATGTCACCAAGCAGTCATCTTGTTCCAGTCCTTCAGCAGAACTGAAAGGTTTTCTTACTGAACCTGAAGCTGCAGGCAGAGAGAGGGAGACATAGAGAGAAAGAGCTAGGGTGACAGATTCAGAAATAGAGAGACCTAAATAGACAGAAACAAAGACATAAATTGGCAGAGGCTGAGAGAGTGAGACTACATTCTGTCTGGCCACTTTTGCTGGCATATCAACCTCAAAGTACACCCTCATATACTATAACTCCAAAAGAAAATATTTTTTATTATTTTTGTTTTAATTTTTATTAACTACACTTCATTCACTTTGAATCTCCACATAACCCCCCCTCCTGATCCCAATTTTCCTCAACATTCTCTACCCATATTCCTTCACAAGTCCTTTCTTTCTCTCCTTTCTTCTGATGCAAGTCTATCAGATCTCATCAGCAGTGGCTGCATTGTCTTCCTCTGTGGCCTGTTAAGGGTGTTCCCCTATCAGGGTGATTTGATCAAAGAGCAGGCTAATCACTGCATGTCAGAGGCAGTACACACTCCCATCACTATGGAACCCCCATGGACACTGAACTGCCATGGGCTATATCTGTACAGGGGCTCTAGTTTATCTCCATGCATGGTACTCAGTTGGAGTATGAGTCTCAGAAAATACCCCTGTGCTCAGATTTTTTGGTTCGGTTGCTCTTCTTGTGGAGCTCCTGTCCCCTCTAGATATTACTATTTCCCATTTCTTTCAATACATTCCATGCACTTTGCCATTTAGTTGGCCATAAGTCTCAGCATTTGCTTTGATAGTCTGAAGGGCAGAGCCTTTCAGAGGCTCCCTGTGGCAGGCTCCTAACTTCTTTCCTGTTTTCTCCTTCTCCTGATGTCTGTCCTCTTTGCTTTTGAGGATAGGGATTGAGCATCTTAGCCAGAGTCCTCTCTCTTGATTAGTTTCTTTAAGAGTAGAGATTATAGTAGGTTTATCCTATATTATATGTCTACATGAGTGAGTATATAGCAGGTGTGTCTTTTTGCTTCTGAGATAGCTCACTCAGGATGATCTTTCCCAGTTTCTAACATCTACCTGCAAATTTCATGATTTTCTTTTTTTTTTTTTATTGCTGAGTAATATTCCATTGTGTAAATGTACCACAATTTCTGTATCCATTTTTCAGTAAGTGGGTGGTGTCTGGGTTGTTTCCACGTTATATCTATTACAAATAAAGTTGCTACAAACATGGTTGAGCACATGTCCTTATTGTACACTTGAGCCCCTTTTGGATATATACCTAGGAGTGGAATAGCTGGATCTTGTGGAACTGCCATTCCTAGTTGTCTGAGAAAGTGCCAGATTTGAGGGGGAGCCAAGATTTTGGCACCGGGAGAGCACTGTATCTGCAAAGCGGGACAGCACTCTATGTGCAGTGACCATGGACTAAATTCTGGGCCCTAAAACTGCAGCCATCATGTTTCCCAGGTCAGGGGAGGCTCCCACAGAGTGGGAATCATTGGGTCCACTCTTGGCTGCCCAGCCAGAACCCGGAAGAAATCCCAGATAATGCAGGCTTTGGGTCTCCGGGCTGGAGCCACAAGTCTGTGTGTCCCGATCACTTTCCCAGGCTGATCAGTGGGCACAATGGTGCCTGAGACTGGGTGTCCCAGTTGCAAGAAAACCCCACGGGGAAGCAAAGTTGGGAGTCTGAACAAGGATCACCCAGTCTTTCCCTGGAAGGCCTCACAGACCACAGGTACCCGCCACCTTCACAACTGAGTTCCCACCTCACTGAGAGCTGTGCGCCCAGCTCAACCATACAGAGGAGCTGCGCGCCCCAGTGCAACAGGGACTGGGAACACCTGCCCTGAGAGGGCCCCACAGGGAAGGAAGAAACCATGCTGCTGGGGTCACCTAGGCTGTGCCTGGGGAAAGTCTAGCAGGTTGCAGATCACAAATAGGCAAATACACCCAGCCATCACAGTTCTGGGCCCAAGCAGGGAGCACAGAGATATTGAGAACCCAGACCCCGCAGACTGGCAGGCAGGCACATGCTCTGCCAGCCCAGAGGCCTGCTTTGTACCAACTACTCCTTACAGACAGAACTGTGTGCCCCAAGACACCAGAGTCTTAGAGTCACTGTCTGGATAAACCCTCACGAGACAAGGAACGAAGCAAAGGGGATGGACTTAGGCAACCTAGTATATCCACGGAAAAGGTCCCACAGACTGGAGCAACCCAGGGAACTGCTGTGCCCCAGATAGCCTGCTGTTACCAGGAGAGCAGTACTCACCCACCACAGATTACCTCTTGGGTTCTGGGGCACAGAGCCCCAACTTCAGACCTACAAAAGACCAGGAGCCCTGAGTTCAACCTCCAGATACTGCACCAAGGGGCAACCAGTTATCCCTAACAAAACTGACCAACCACGGGACACACAGGTTACAGCAGCTGATCACTAAATTTACAGCAAGAAACCCAGAAGAAGGGCAGCTGTCTCCAGGACTTCTCCTGGTGAAAGAAGAGCCCTCTTGACTAATCAGGACCACAGTTACCATCCAGGTCTCTATGCCTGAGGTGAGCTGTAACAACTCCTCAAAAACACCAGCCATCCAGTGACTATACCCAAAAAGCTGAGAAGGTTTCCTTCAGGAAAAACCATCTTCCTGCCAAAGGGATTCTCTCCACTACAACAGTCCAGGAACAATCAGAAACTAAGTTCAAACAAGTAACATAGCCCAATGGGTAGAGGACAGTGTAAAAGTTCAACCAACAAAATCCAGAGCAATATGGCATCTTCAGAACCCAGTTATCCAGGGACAAATAGCCCTAGACATCCCAGCATAATTGAAATTCAAGGAGATGACCTAACATCTATGCTCATGAAGAAAATAACAGAGGAAATAAATAAAATAAGAAAAGAAATAGAGGAAGCTGCAGCCAAAAAGTTTTTGGCCTTTAGAGAGGGAATGCTTAAATCACTGAATCAAATAAAAGAAACAGTGGATCGTTCAAACAGCTGAAGGAATTGATGGAAAAACATGAAAATACAGTCAGACAGGTGAACAAAACCAACAAAATAGCTCAAGACCTGAAGATAGAATTGGAAAAATTAAAAAAAAAAACACACACACAAATGGAAGAAACTGTGGAGAGAAAGAACTTAGGGAAGAAAGCAGGAACTACAAAGGTTAGCATAACCAATAGGCTAAAGAAATGGAAGAAAGAACCTCAGGTGTGGAAGATACAATGGAAGAAATAGATGTATCTGTCAAAGAAAATGTTAACTCTAAAAAAATCCTGACACAGAACGTCCAAGAAATTCAAGACAACATAAACAGACAAAACCTAAGAATAATAGGAATAGAGGAAAAAGAAGATTCCCTCCTCCAAGGCCCAAAAAATATCTTCAACAAAATCATTGAAAAAAATTTCCCAACTTAAAGGAGAGGCCAATAAGAATACAAGAGGCCTACAGAACACCCAATAAATTAGACCAGAAAAGAAAATCCTCCCGCCTCATAATAATCAAAACCGTAAGTATACAGAACAAAGAAAAAATACTAAAAGCTGCAAGAGAAAAAGGCCAAGTAACATATAATGGCAAACCCATTAGAATCACACCTGACTTTTCAACAGAGACTATGAAAGCCAGGAGCACCTGGAAGATATCATGCAGACCCTAGAAAACACAGATGTCAGCCCACGCTACTATACCCAGCAAAATTCTCAGTCCTCATAGACAGAGAAAACAAGATATTCAATGACAAAAACAAATTTCAACAATTCCTACACACAAATCCAGCATTACAGAAGACACTAGAAGGAAAAATACAACCCAAGAAAACTAGCTACATCCAAAAAAAAAAAAAACAGGAAATGAATAACCACACTACAGTAAAACAAAAAGCAACCAAGCACACAACCATATGACTACAGCCAACATCAAATTCAAAGGATCTAACAGCCACTGGTCATTAATCTCTCTCAATATCAATGGACTTAATTCTCCAATAAAAAGACACAGACTAACAGACTAACAGACACAGAATGGATGCGTAATTAAGACCCAGCAATCTGTTGTATACAAAAAAAAAAACACACCTAAGTCACAAAGGTAGACAATATCTGAGGGTAAAGGGATAGAAGACAGCTTTCCAAGCAAATGGATGCAAGAAGCAAGCAGGAGTAGCCATCCAAATATCTGATTAAATAGACTGTTCACCAAAACTAATAAAAAGAGATGGGGAAGTATACTTCATACTCATTAGGGAAAATTCCACCAGGATGAAATCACAACTCTGAACATCTATGCCCCAAATACAAGGACATCCACATTTGTGAAAGAAACATTGACAAAACTTAAACCACACATAGTTTCCCACACACTAATAGTGGGAGACTTCAACACCCCACTATCAACAAAGGACAGGTCAACTAAACAGAAATTAAACAAAGAAGTAATATCTCATGAATCAAATGGACCTAACAGACATTTACAGAATCTTACACCCAAACACAAAAGAATTTACCTTCCTCTCAGCACTTCATGGAACCTTCTCCAAAATAGACCACATAGTTGGTCACAAAGTAAGCCTCAACAGATACAAGAAGATTGAAATAATCCCTTGTATCCTGTCTGAGCACCATGGAATAAAGCTGGACCTCAATAACAACCAAAATAGCAAAAAGCCTACACATACATGGAAACTGAACAGCTTGCTACTAAAATACAGCTGGGTCAGGGAAGAAATAAAGAAAGAAATTATAATCTTCCCAGAACTCAATGAAAATGAAGATACAACATACCCAAACTTGTGGGTCACAATGAAAGCAGTGCTAAGAGCAAAGTTCATAGCACTAAGTGCCTTCAAGAAGAAATTTGTACAGCACATTCAAGCAAATTAATGGCTCACTTAAAAACCCTAGAAAAAGAAGAAGCAGACTCACCAAAAAGTAGTAGATGGCTGGAAACAATCAAACTCAGGGCTGAAATCAATCAATTGGAAACAAATAAAACAATTCAAAGAATCAATGAAACCAAGAGCTGGTTGTTTGAGAAAATCAACAAGATAGACAAAACCTTAGCCAAGCTAACTAAAAGGCAGAGAGATACCATCCAAATAAACAAAATCAGAAATGAAAAGGGGGACATAACTACAGACACTGAGGAAATTCAAACAATAATTAGGACTTACTTCAAAAGTCTATACATAACAAAATTTGAAAATTTAAATGAAATGGACAATTTTCTTGATCGATTTGACTTACCAAAGCTAAATCAGGACCAGGTAAATCAATTAAATAGTCCTATATCCCCCAAGGAAATAGAAGCAGTCATCGAAAGTCTCACATCCAAAAAAAGCCCAGGAACTGATGGTTTCAGTGCAGAATTCTACCAGACATTCAAGAAAGAGCTAACTCCAATTCTCTTCAAACTATTCAACCAAATAGAAACAGAAGGAACATTACCAAACTCATTCTATGAAGCCACAGTCACCTTGGTACCTAAACCTCACAAAGACCCAACAACAAAAAAAAGAACTTCAGGTGAAGCTCCCTTATGAACATTGATGCAAAAATACTCAACCAAATAATTGCAAACCAAATACAAGAACACAACGAAGATATCATCAACCATGACCACGTAGGCTTCATACCAGGTATGCAGGGGTGGTTCAATATAGGGAAATCCATCAATGTGATCCACCATATCAACAAACTGACAGAAAAAACTCACATGATAATCTCCCTAGATGCTGAAAAAGCCTTTGACAAAATCCAACATTCATTCATGTTTAAAGTATTGGAGAGATGAGGGATACAAGGCACATATCTAAACATAGTAAAGGTGATATACAGCAAGCCTATAGCCAACATCAAACTGAACGGAGAGAAACTTAAAGCAATCCCACTGAAACCAGGAACAAGACAAGGCTGCCCACTCCATATCTCTTCAACACAGCTCTGGAAGTTCTTGCTAGAGCAATAAGACAGTTGAAGGAGATCAGGGGGATACAAATTGGAAAGGAAGAAGTCAAATTATCACTATTTGCAGATGATATGATAGTATATGTGAGTGACCCCAAAAACTCTACCAGGGAACTCCTACAGCTGATAAATACCTTCAGCAAAGTGGCCAGATGCAAAATTAACTCAAAAAAAATCAGTAGCCCTCCTGTATACAAAAGACAAAAGGGCTGAGAAAGAAATTAGAGAAAAACAACCTTCTAATAGCCACAAATGACATAAGGTACCTTGGAGTAATCCTAATCAAGGAAGTCAAAGACTTATATGAAAAGAATTTCAAATCTCTGAAGAAAGAATTAGAAGGAGATATCAGAGGATGGAAAGATCTCCCATGCTCATGGCTTGGCAGGATTAACATAATGGCCATCTTGCCAAAAGCAATCTACAGATTCAATGCAATTGCCAACAAATTACCAACACAATTATTTAAAGACCTGGAAAGAAAATTCTGAACTTCATATGGAATAACAAGAAACCCAGAATTGCTAAAACAATCCTCTACAATAAAAGATCTTCTGGAGGTATCTCCATCCCTGATCTTCAGTTGTACTGTAGAGCAACAGTTTTAAAAACTGCATGGTACTGGCATAGAAACAGAATAGTGGATCAATGGAACCGAACAGAGGACCCAGAAATAAATTCACAAACTTATGGAAACTTGATCTTTGACAAAGATGCCAAAACCATACAATGGAAAAAAGATAGCATCTTCAACAAATGGTGCTGGTCCAACTGGATGTCTACATGTAGAAAAATGAAAATAGATCCATACTTATCACCCTGTACAAAACTGAAGTCCAAGTGGATCAAAGACCTCAACATAAAACCAGACACATTAAATTAGCTAAAAAAAAAATGTGGGGAATATCCTAGAACTCATTGGTACAGGAGAAAACAACCTGAACAGAACACCAATAGCACAGGCTCTAAGAGCAACAATCATTAAATGGGATCTCATGAAACTGAAAAGCTTCTGCAAAGCAAAGGACACCTTCATCATAACAAAGAGACTGCCTACAGATTGGGAAAGAATCTTCACAAACCCTTTATCTGACAGAGGACTCATATCCAGTATATATAAAGAACTACAGAAGCTGAAAAGCAGCAAACCAAGTAATCCACTTAAAAAATGGGGAACAGAGCTAAACAGAGAATTCTTTTGAGAGGAATATCGAATGGCAGAGAAGCACTTAAAGAAATGTTCAACCTCTTTAGCCATTAGGAAAATGCAAATCAAAACAATCCTGAGATTTCACCTTACACCCATGAGAATGGCCAAGATCAAAAACTCAAGTGACAACACATGCTGGAGAGGTTGGGGAGAAATGGGAACCCTTCTCCACTGCTGGTGGGAATGTAAACTTGTACAACCATTCTGGAAATCAATCTGGAGATTCCCCATGATCCAGCCATACCACTCCTGGGCATTTATCCAAAAGAGGCTCAAGTACACAAAAAGGACATTTGCTCAACCATGTTTGTAGCAGCTTTATTTGTAATAGCCAGAAGCTGGAAACAGCCCAGATACCCCTCAACTGAAGAATGGATGCAGAAATGCAGGTACATCTATACAATGGCGTATTACTCAGCAATGAAAAATAAGGAAATCATGAAATTTGTAGGTAAATGGTGGGACCTGGAAAGGATCATCCTGAGTGAGTTGTCCCAGAAGAAAAAAAGACACACATGGTATATACTCACTCATATAGACATACAACATAGGACAAACCCACTAAAATCTGTGCATCTAAAGAAACTAAGCAAGAGAGAGGACCCTAACTAAAATGTCCAATCCCCATCTGGAAAGGCAAAGAGGATGGACATCAGAAGAAGAAGAAAACAGGAAACAACCTAGGAACCTACCACAGAGGGCCTCTGAAAGCCTCTGCCCTTCAGACTATCAAAGCAGATGCTGAGCCTGATGGCCAACTGTTGGGCAGAGTGAATGGAATTTTAGGTAAGAACTGGGAAATAGTAAGAGCTGGAGAGGACAGGGTCTCCACAAGGAGAGCAACAGAACAAGAAAATTTGAACACAGGGAACTTCCCAGAGACTCATACTCCAACCAAGGACTATTCATGGAGATAACCTAGAATCCCTGCACAGATGTAGCCCATGGCAGTTCAGTGTCCAAGTGGGTTACATAATAATGGGAAGAGGGACTGCATCTGACATGAACTGAATGGCCTGCTCTTTGATCACCTCCCCCAGGGGGTTGGGAGAGCAGCTTTACTAGGCCACAGTAGAGGACAATGCAGCCACTTTTGATGTGAACTGATTAACTAAGATCAAAAAGGAGAGGAGAACCTCCCCTATCAGTGGACTTGGGGTGTGCCATGCATGCAGAAATGGGAGGGAGTTTGTGATTGGGAGGGGATGAGTGAGGGCTTATGGGGGGATAAAAAAATGAATAAAGTGTAATTATAAAATAAAAAAAAAGAAAGTGCCAGATTTATTTACAGAGTGGTTGTACAATTTTACATTCTCAACAGGAGTGGAGAAAGGTTCCCCTTTGTCCACAATCTCTCCAGCAAGTGTTGTCATTTTTGTTTTTGATCTTGGCCATTCTGATTATTGTAAGGTGCAATCTCAGGGTCCTTTTGATTTGCATTTTCCTGATGGCTAATGACAATGAGCATTTCTTTAAGTGTTTCTCTACCATTAAATATTCCTCCATGGAGAAGTTTCTGTTTAGCTCTGTTCCCAATTTTTTAAATTGGATTATCTGATTTGTCTTTTTCAACTTCTTTGGTTCTTTATACATACTTGATACTAGTCTTCTGTCACATAGAGGGTGGGTGAAGATTCTTTCCCAATTTGTAGTAATTTATTTTGTTTTGTTGACAGTGTCCTTTGCTTTACAGAAGCTTTTTGGTTAAGTTTCATTTACTGATTGTTGCTTTTAGAACCTGTGCTGTTGGTGTTCTCTACAGAAAGTTGTCTCCTGTGCCAAACAGTTCAAGGCTCTTTCCCACTTTTTCTTCTAACCAATTTAATGTAAATGGCTTTATGTTGAGGTCTTTGATAGACTTGCACTTTAATTTTGTGTAGGGTGATAAACCTGGATCTATTTACATTTCTCCACATGTAGACATCCAGGTAGACCAGGACCATTTGTTGAAGATGCTGTCTTTTATCCATTATATGATTTTGGCATCTTTGTCAAAACTCAGGTGTCCATAGCATGTGGGTTTATTTGTGGGTTTTGTATTTGGTTCCATTGATCCACCATTCTGTTTCTAGGACAGTACCATGTGTTTTTTTTTTTTTTTAAATCACTGTTACTCTATAGTAAAGCAAGAGTTCAAGAATGAAAATACATCCAGAAGATCTTTTATTATAGAGGATTTTTTGGCAATTCTGGGTTTCTTGTTTTTCCATATGATGTTGAGAATTTTCTTTCAAGGTCTGTAAATAATTGTGTTGGTAATTTGTTGGGAATTGCATTGAATCTGTAGATGGCTTTTGGTAAGAGGGCTTTTTTCTATGTTAATCCTGCCAAGCCATGAGCTATTTCTATCTCCTGATATCTTCTTCTACTTCTTTCTTCATACACTTGAAATTATTTTCATACAGGTCTTTGACTTGCTTGCTAGGGTCACACCAAGGTACTTTATACTTTTGACCGAATACAAGAACACATCAAAGATATCATTCATTATAACCAATAAGGCTTCATCCCAGTTATTCAGGGGTGGTTCAATACATGGAAATCCATGAATGTGATACACCATATTAACAAATTGAAAGAAAAAAAAAACACATGATAATTTCCTTACATGCTGAAAAAGTGTTTGACTAAATCCAACATCCATTCATGTTTAAATATTGGAGAGATCAGGGATACAAGGCACAAATATAAATACACTAAAGACAATAAACAGCAAGCCTATAGCCAACATCAACCTAAACAGAGAGAAACTTAAAGCAATCCCACTGAAATCAGGGACAAGTTAAGACTCCCCACTCTCTCCATATTTTTTCAACATCATTCTGGAAGTCCTTGCTAGAGCAGTAATACAATTGAAGGAGATCAAGGGGATAGAAATCAGATAGGAAGTAGTCAGAGTATCACTATTTGCAGATGTTATTGTTGCATACCCAAGTGAACAAAAAATTCTACCAGGGAACTCCTACAGCTGACAATCACCTTCAGCAAAGTGGCTGGATACAAAAATAACTCAAAAAAAATAGCCCTCCTATATACAAAACAAAATATGGCTGAGAATAAAAATAGGGAAACAAAAGGTATTATATTATCTTAAAAGGACACACTTCCTAACCCTTCCTCGACATATCCTTACTGAGTCTCCACATGTAAATAGATGAGCTTCAAAACAACAGTGCATTTCAAATCACCAGCAGGTGGAAGAAGATGGAGGGATTTTTAGGCTAAAAGAACATAGGTATCAGATAGTTTGTCATTCAATATAATGTTTAAAGACCAAAATACTTCCAAGTTCTAAAGATTAGCAATGACAGTCTCCTTTAGGGAAAATGTGGAATATTTCCATAACGAAGTATTATTTAGCTAAGAAAATGATAAAAAGATATTTGCAGGCAAATGGATGGTACCAGGAAAAATAATCCTGGGTAAAGTAACTAAAATGCATAAAGAAAAATATGGTATGTATTTACTTATTAGTAGGTCTCCTAATTGTGGGGGATAAAGTTCCAATAGGCCATGTATTGTGACCAAGCCAATCTTCCACAGGGGGATTACATAGCAGTTAAGAGAGATGTAGGACCAGGGCATCCTATGGAAATTTTCAAGCAACCCAGATTGTTGTTATTTAAATACGCTGCTCTCTGCCCTCAACTGATAGATCAGTGTCATGTTCTTGGATTCACAGAGATGCTTACTTCTGTATCAAATAGAATTGCATATAGAGACCTACAGTCAAATATTATTCAAAGAGAAACCTTAAAACACCCAGTTCTAAATGGGACATCCCTATGAAATTCTCCCTCTCCTCAGGGCTGGCAGAAGCCTGCAAGACAGAAGGCAGGAGGAGTGTCAAAAATAGAGGGAATTAAGACACAGGGAGAATAATGCCCCAAGAATCAGGCCTCAGAGGAACATGATGCAGGCAGCCATGATGAAAGCTGATAAGCTAGGGTCTGAGAGAAAGGGGGATGACCTCACCAATCAGGAAACTAGACTAATGGCTTAGGGGTAGTAGAAGGAGTGTGGGTGGTACTGAAAGGAGGAGAGGGAGTGTGCATCAGAGGGGATACAAATTGAACAAATCATAATTAATAAAAACATAAGAAAAACTGTGATCAAGGTGATGAAGAATAGAGCTATTCAGGAATGATGGTAAGAGGGTGAGGCAAGGATGAACTCACATTTCATAAGGGTCTTGGCATGGAGACTCTGTTCATGTTCCAATGAGTATATGAACAACACAAGTCATCATTATCCTTCTCAGCCAATCAACACCTGTGAGAATCTTGAGGTTTCCCTGAGTAAACAAACTTTTCCTGCTTGCTTCTTGGGTACATTTGCTTGGAAACTCATCTTTTAGCCTTTACCCTCAGGTAATGTCTATCTTTGTGACTTCAGTCAGAACAGATTGCTGGGTTTGTTTACTTATCCATTCTGTTTGTCTGTGTCTTTTTATTGCAGAATTGAGTCCATTGATGTTGAGAGAGACTAATGACCAGTGGCTGTTAGATCCTTTGATTTTGATGTTAGCTGTGGTAGTAAGTTTGTGTGCTTGATTGCTTTTTGTTTTACTGTAATGAGGTTAATTATTTCATGTGTTTTCTTGTAAGTTGCTAGTTTTCTTGGGTTGTAGTTTTCCTTCTAGTGTCTTCTGTAACACTGGATTTGTGTGTAGGTATGTTTGAAATTGTTTTTTCTTTATTGAATATCTTGTTTTCTCTGTCTATAAGGTCTGAGGGTTTTGCAAGGTATAGTAGCCTGGGTTGACATCTGTGTTTTCTTATGGCCTGCATGATATTTTTCCAGGCCCTTCTGGCTTTCATAGTCTCTGTTTAGATGTCAGGTGTCATTCTGATGGGTTTGCCATTATATATTACTTGGCCTTTTTCCCTTGCAGCTTTTAATATTTTTTCTTTGTTCTGTATACTTACTGTTTTGATTATGTGGAGATTATTTTTTTCTGGCCTAATTTATTAGGTGTTCTGTAGAACTCTTGTATTCTTATTGGCCTCTCCATTAAGTTGTTGAGGAAAGTTTATTCAATGATTTTGTTGAAAATATTTTCTGGGCCTTGGAGGAAGGAATCTTCTTTTGCCTCTATTCCTCTTATTCTTAGGTTTTGTCTTTTTATTTTGTCTTAAATTTATTGGACAGTCTTTAACAGGATTTTTTTTATTTTAGATTTAACGTTTCTTTGACAAATACAACAATTTCTTCCATTCTATTTTCTACACTTGAGTTTCTTTCCTCCATCTCTTATAGTCTATTGGCTATGCTTACCTCCATAGTTCCTATTTTTCTTCCCTAACTTCTTTTTCTAAACAATTTCCTCTATTTGGTTGTTACTTAATTTCTCTAAAAATATATGGAATGCTACACAAATTTTCATGCCATCCTTACACAGGGGCCATGCTAATCTTTTCTGTATCATTCCAATTATAGTAAATGTGCTGCTGAAATGAGCACCACATAATTTTTTCAAGTGGTCATTAATAAAGTCACTTGTCCTTGACTTGTGAGTTTCATATTATCACAGATTCCATTATTATTTGTTAAATGGACAGTGAATTATTTTCTGTGAAAATGCTCCCTGACTAAGGCAAATCTTTGAATAAAAAGCATGTCATTGGGACATAGCTTATACTTTTAAAGAGACCATTCCATGATGTCATGTCAGCAAGCAGTCTTCATGTTGTAGTCCTTCACCAAACTGAGAGCTTTTCATACTGAACCATAAGCAGTGAACAGAGAGAGGAAGACTAAAAGAGACAGAGAGAGAGAGCTAGAGAGGTATCTGGTTTTATGTTGAGGTAACTTTATTGCTATATCAATCTCACAGTACATATTCCTATAATATAACTCCAAAAGGAATATTTTTTAATATTTTTATTTTAATATTTACCAATTACACTTTATTCACTTTATGGACCCCCAAATATTCTTCCTTCCCAATTCCACCTTCCCTCTCATTTGTCAACATATGACCCTCCCCAAATCCACTGACAGGGGAGCTCTTCCTCTCTGTCCTTCTGATCCTAGTCTATCACATCTTAATTGCAGTGGTTGCATCGTCTTTTCTCTGTGGCCTGGTAAGGCTGCTCCCTCATCAGGATGAGGTGATTAAAGATCAGACCAATAACTGCATGTAAGAGGCACTCCCTATTTCCATTACTATGAAATCCACTTGGACAGTGAACTGCCATGGTCTATGTCTGTGCAGGGGTTCTAGGTTATCTCAATGCATAGTACCTGGTTAGAGTATGAGTCTCAGGAAAGACCCATGTGCTCAGATTTTTTGGTTCTGCTGCTCACCTTGTGGAGCTCCTGACTTCTCCTGTTCTTACTATTTCCCACTTCTTTCATTAGATTCCATGCACTCTGCCCAACAGTTGGCCATAAATCTTAACATCTGCTTGGATAGTCTGCATGGCAGAGCCTTTCAGAGGCCATCTGTGGCTGGCTCCTAACTTGTTCCCTCTTTTCTCCTTCTTCTGAGGTCCATCCTCTTTGCTTTTTGGGAAATACGTTTTGAGCATTTTTGCCAGAGTCCTCACACTTTATTAGTTTCTTTAGGTGTACAGACTTTAGTAGGTTTATCCTATATTATATGTAAATATGAGAGAGTACATACCATGTGCCTCTTGGTGCTTCTGGGTAGTTCACTCAGGATGATCTTTTCCAGTTCCCATCATTGACATGTAAATTTCATTATTTATTTGCTTTTTATTGCTGAGTAATATTCCATTGTGTAGATGTAACACAATTTTTGTATCTATTTTTCAGTTAGTGGGTGGTGTCTGAGTTGTTTCCAGGTTATGTCTATTACAAATAAAGTTGCTTCAAACATAGTTGATCAAATGTCCTTATTGTGTACTTGAGCCTCTTGGATATATGCCTAGGAGTGAAATAGCTGGATCTTGAGGAAACGCTATTCCTATGTGTTTATGATTTCCAGAGTGGTTTTACAAGTTTAGATCCTCACCAGGTCTAGAGAAATGTTCCCTTTATCCACAACCTTTCCAGAATGTGTTATCACTTTAGTTTTTGATCTTGGCCATTCTGATGAATATCAAGTAAAATTAAATGAAATCTCGGTGTCATTTAGATTTACATTTCTCTGTTGGCTAATGATGTTGAGCATTTCTTAAAGTGTTTCTCTGCCATTCAGTATTACTCTTTTGAGAATTCTCTGTTTAGCTCTGTTCCCCATTTTTTAAATAGGATTACTTGATTTTTTTTTTTTTTTTTTGCTTTTCAACTTCTTTAGTTTTTTTATATATACTGGATATTAGTGCTCTGCCCATCTAGGGTGGGTGAAGATTATTTCCCAATTTGTAGGATTTTGTTTTGTTTTGATGACAGTGTCCTTTGCTTTACAGAAGCTTTTCAGTTTGATGAGGTTCCATTTACAATTTCTCTTAGAAATTGTCCTGTTGGTGCTCTGTTTAGGAAATTGTCTCCTGTGCCAATGAGTTCAAGGCTATTCCCCTCTTTTTCTTCTAACCGATTTAATATGTCTGTTTTTATGTTGAGGTCTTTGATCCACTTGGACATTAGTTTTGTGCAGGGTGATAATTATGGATCTATTTACATTTTTCTACATGTAGATATCTAATTAGACCAGCACCATGTGTTGAAGATACTATCTTTTATTTTTCCATTGTATGGTTTTAGCATCTTTGTCAAATATCAGGTGTCCATTGTTGGGATCAGTAAGCAGGCACTTCTACAGGCAGCCCCAAGGGACCTGACAGTCTAGTTATCAGGCATTTGTGAAGACACCCAGACCACCTGCTGACCACCTGAAACTACCTGCGCATGCCCTGGGTCACCCTGTAAGAGAACTGGAGCCCTCCCCCCTCTCGCTCTTTCTCTCTTACTCTTTCTCTCTCTCTCTTTCTCTCTCTCTCTCTGCAACCCCCCTTCTTCTAATAAACCTCCCACATGGAACCAATCTCGTGGTGTGATTTGTGAACCCGCGTGTAACCTCCACAGGTGCACAGGCACACGTTTCTCTACATTCCTATGTCTCTCAAGATTGGTGCCTTCGTCCTAACATCCATAAGTGTGTGGGTTTATTTCTGGGTCTTCTATTCTGTTCCATTGATCCACCATTCCATTTCTATGCCAGTACCATACAGTTTAAATTACTGTTGCTCTATATTATAGTAAGAGATCAGGAATCGACATACCTCCAAAAGATATTTTATTGTAGAGTACTGTTTTAGCAATTCTGGGTTTCTTGTTTTTCCATATGAAGTTGAGAATTTTTCTTTCAAGGTCAGTAAAGAATTGTGGTGCTAATTTAATAGGGATTGCATTGAATCTGTAGATTGCTTTTGGTAAGATGGCCATTTTTACAATGTTAAACCTGCCAAGCCATTAATATGGGAGATCTTTCCACTGGTATCTTCTTCTAATTCTTTCTTTATAGACTTGAATTTTTTTTCATACAACTCTTTAACTTACTGTTTAGAGTCATACCAAGGTACTTTAAATCTTTGACTGAATACAAGAACATATCAAAGATATCATCCAATATGACCAAGTAGGCTTCATCCACTTGTGGTTCAATATACGGAAATCCATCAATGTCATCCACCGTATTAATTCAATGAAAGAAAAAAAGAGCACATGATAATCTCCTTAGATCCTGAAAAATCATTTGAGAAAATCCAATACCCATTCATGTTTAAAGTATTGGAGAGATCAGGAATACAAAGCACATATCTAAATACAGTAAAAGCAATATACAGCAAGGCTATAGCCATCATCACAGTAAACTCAGAGAAACTTAAAGCAATCTCCCTGAAATCAGTGACAAGGCAAGGGTGCCCACTCTCTCCATATATCTTCAACATAGTTCTGGAAGTCCTCGCTAGAGCAATAAGATAATTGAAGGAGATCAAGGGGATACAAATCAGAAAAGAAGAAGTGAAAGTATCACTATTTGCAGATAATATAATCATATACCTGAGTGACCCCCAAAATTCTACCAGGGAACTTGTATAGCTGATAAACACCTTCAGCAAATTGACTGGATACAAAAATAATTCAAAAAAATCAGTAGCCCTCCTGTATACAAAAGATAAAAGGGCTGAAAATGAAATGACAGAAACATAAGGAATTATATCATCTAACAAGGCCATACACCCTTCCCACACATTTCCTTACTGGGGACTCAACATGTAAAGTGATGAGCTTCAAGGGGATTTGCAATTCAAATCACCAGGAAGTAGAAGATGATGGAGGGACTGCTAGGCTAATAGAAATTAGTTATCCTGATATTTTATAATCCAATACAATGATTAAAATCCAAACAGCTTCCAAGGACTAAAGAAAAAAACTGAAAATCTGCTTTGGGGAAAGTGTGGAATAATTACTAACAGAGTATTATTAAGCTAAGAAAATGACATCGTGATATTTTCAGGCAAACGGTTTGAACTAGGAAAAATCATCTAAAATGCAAAAAGAGGACATACAATGTGAATAAATCATAATAAATAAATACATAAGGAAAAAGGTGGACAAGGTGATGAAATTTAGTCCTTTTCAGGACTGATGGCTTCTTCTTGTTAGGGATGCGAGGGTACGGGAAGGATGAACTCAGTTTTCTTTAAGAGACTTGGCACTGATACTCTGATCATGCTCCAATGATAAGATGAACAACACATATTTCAATTGATGTATTTAAAAAATAATAATTAGAGTTGCACATGGATAGAAATTTAATCCTAGAAGCAATGGAAAAGGAGTGCAATGTATATTATATGAAATTCACACACAGTCAATAAAAGATAATATGTTGAAAACTTTTACAATGACTTTTAACATGGAGAAAATATTTTGCTAAAGGGGGGCACAGTTTGACTTTTAAGGCATGCTTTCCAGCTGACCATTGAACTAGCAGTGCTGGCCCTAACACTATGTTTAAAGGGTTTGTCTGGAGAACTACAGCCAGAAAAATAGTTGCTCTTATTTCCTAGGCATATAACATGGGCCCATTACACTGCACTGAAGGCCCAATTTTAAATGTAAACACCAAGATCAGGAGGCCTCCTCACTGACCACTGAGTAGGACATAGCTGCCCATCCAGCCAGGTCAGCCAAGGCAACCCTGCTCATAGAGGTTTGGCAACACTAGTGTGGAACAAAACCAGCTGTCAAATAGTTTATTTCCCCTCATATCTCCTTTTATACTCACAGATTTTTTTCTTTTTCAGCCAAACCAGTCCCAGGAATTATCTGGTTTCTGAAGGAGTGTGGTAATTTGAATTCTAACTCCTGGTTTTAGAAGATGCAGGTCTTATCTAAGTTCTATGTCTCAGAGCCTTTCCTTGGTGGTCTCTGCAAGAGCAGTGTTCTGAGGCTGAGAAGTAGATAGCAAGCTCCCTGAAACCTTGGGAACTAGACCACAAACTTTGTGTAACCTTGAGTGAATTCCTGGATGCCTTTTAGGTGGCTACTGTGAAAAAAATATTTGCTTTTACCCTTTGCTTTATAAGTATTGTTTTCTCATTCAGTAAGCTGACACTTGATCAGGAATCTGTTTTGTCTCCAATCTTACTGTCTCTGTTCCCCCATTTATACTCACTCTTTTAGGTGGACCATTTTCTGTTTGTATAATGTTCTTTGGAAATCTATGCTGATTTCTCTCCTCTCCCCCAGTTTCTGGTTTCAATCTTATATTGCATTTTTTTTAAACAGGTGAAAAATAAAGCAACTAGTCACGATGTTGTGCAAAGTGAGGAGCCAGAGTGCAGGAAATGAGTGGGAGAAAAGGGTGAGAGAGAGAGCTTGGAGAGAGAGCTGGAGGACAGATCTTGGAACTACGTGGAAATGGACTGGACATAATATTTCACAAAAAGCAATTATAATGGGTAATATCTAAAAGTTAGGAAACTATGAGGGCTTGGGGGTTTAGGAGGGAGTAACTATTGCCCAACATCATGTTCTAGGTTAACTAAATAAACCCAGTCTCTGTGTGGGGATTTGGTTATGCAGCTTTTTTAGATTAACAGCTAGCTTTACTAAAGATAATTATTAGCAAATATTAATCTCACATACACTTTTCGACCGGCCTGAAGGATGGATCAGTTGGCACCCAAACAAGGGACCTTGAAAATGAGGGGCAAAATGAGAAAGGCTGGGTTTTGGAGCTCTGGATGCCTAAGAAAAATATGTGCTTCCTAATTACTGCCCATAGCAGGGAGGGAGGAGGACAAGGTAGGCATGCAGCAAAAAGGAACAGAGAAGTAGGAGGGAGATGTTAATGAAGACTTTAAATTCAATGCTAATAAAAGGAAGGGATTGGGAGAAAAGCCCTTGTCACCTTTAGTTTGTAAATTAAGTTTGTCCCTGGTTCCCTGGGGGTTAAAGGTACCATCAATCTGGAAACTTGGGAAAAGGAAGCAAAAGAGTTTATCTCACAAGCTAAAAAGTTACTTGAGGAAATTAAAGCAGCCAAACAGGCAGAAAAATAAGTACTTCTAAAGTTATTTCAAATGTTCATAAAGCAGCTCAAACAGATTTGTGTAATCTGAGAGCAGACACTAATTTAGGAGCTAGAAACTGAGGATGAAAGGTAGCCAGAGGAAGAAACTGCCAATCTCATAATTCAGACTGGCCTCCTGCACTCTCTGCCCCTGTGGCTTTACCTGCCACATGTGCAGGAGTTATGGGACCTCTACAGGTGGATATTACTGTTCTCTGAGAGTATGTCCAGTTAGAAAGCAACAAATGAGAGACCAAAAAGATTAAAATTTAGCAGCTATTATTAAGGCCTGAACTATATGGGTGGAGAAGTCTAGTAATACCCTGAGGGGAAGGACTGCCTTGCTGCTTTCTTTCCCTACCCACTAGAGATAGGAAACTGGACCCTCCCCCTAGGGAGGGACACCTGGTCATTAATGGTCTGGGAACCTTCCTATAGCCAATCAATTCAAATGTAGCATCTTGACCAATAGATGCTTGCCAGGCAGGAATTGCCCCTGCTTTGGGCATGCTGGGAAGGACCAGAATCTATAAATCACCCCACTAACCTGGGCGTGGGTGCTCAGCTCCCACTGCTTCGGCGGTGGGGCTGTGTAGGCCTAAGCTGCTTGTAATTAACAATAAAAAGACCCTCATGTGTTTTGCAATGGAGTCGATTCCTGGAGATCTTTTGGGGGCTCACGAACTGGGTATAACATTCGAAGGTCCCACCGAGACTGCAGGACCCCCCAAGACCTCAGGACTGATCTAGAGTGTCTCATACCAGCTGGTAAGTGTAGTGTCTGTGTCTCAGTATCCGTCATTGTCGCTTTGTGCAGTGTTTCGTTGGCGCCTATTTTCTGAATTCTGTTCTGCCTCGAGGCATCTGTATGAGTGACTAATGTGATTTGGACAGACATGTCAGACAATCACAGTCACTGAAGTTGGTCATACAGGATCAGGTCAGAATGAAAAGGATTTTGATGAGAGTTTTTATGTTGTCTGAAAAGCAAGAAAGAGAGCAAAAAGTAAAAAGGTCTGGTTAAGCCAGAAAAGAAAAGCTAGGAACCTAAAGGTATATAGAATGTTGCAGAAGGTTAGTGGATGTGTTATAAAAAGCCAGAGAGTTAATATGATTTAAAAAAAGAACTGTATTTAAATATGTTATAATTCATTTAAAGGGCTGGTGATTACTCATTAGAAAATGTTTTTATGCTCTTTTAAGGGGAAAAATTCTAGCTGATAGGTTTGGTATGGCTAAAATAATTCTTACAGTTTAAAATTATTCTGTTATGCAGTTGGTTCTAAAACTTACTTAATCACTGTTAGAACTTTTGGTTGTGGGGGATTATGGATGCTCCACAGTGTTTGCTGTATCATCAGCAGAACCTAGTGGCTGTGCTTGGTGTTGTCAGTCACAGGCTGTGCTAGTGCATGGCCAGGCACCATGATGGTTCAGCAATGGAGAGCGCCTGAAGCTGTAGTTTGGCTGTCATATTTGTTTAGGGATTCCAGCTGAGTTTGGTTATCCGTGGCCAGCAGCCATGCTGATTTGGAGATAAAGAGGGTGGAGCTATGAGTCTGCCACCATTTTGTTTAGGTATCTCAGTTATATTCAGTCATATTAGTGCTAAATGCAAAGCTTTTTACTGTTCAATTTTAATGCAAGTGGTAGGAACAGCAAGATTTGCTAGCCTCTCTATAAACTGTATCTGATTAAAAGGTTTTCTTTGATTTTAGTTCAGAAAGAGCAGAGTTAAAGTCATGCTAAATACTGCAGTTGAGCCTTACCTAGTCTCTTTGTTCAGTTTTTTTTAACGTTAAGCCTAGGATGAATAACTATAAAGTTGCCTTTGTAAATCTTAAAATATATACTTCTAGAACATGCATTTCAGAAATATGCTAGAAGTAGAGAGTATAACATTCTGTTTTATAGGACACAGTTTAGAGCAGATGATAAAAACAGAGTAACTCGGATATGCTGGCCCTCAAGCTTGTCAGAAATCTGAATATTGCATTTTATCATGTGTAAGCTTATTGTGACAGGAAGTCCCAAAATCCTGGCAGTAGCTCCCCCAAGGTCTCCGAGAAGATTTGGGCACAACAACAGATGATTTCTACTCTGGATTGTGGTATGCTAACCACTGGGCAATACTGCCTCAACTGGCCCACTGTTAGGGCCCAGCCAAAACTGTGGACACCTGGAGTCAATGTTTCCTCCCCATTCATCTGATCCTGTTTTATCAGGTATCTTCAGGACTGGCTGCAAAGCCCTCCTCTGTGGCCTAACAGGACTGCTCCTCCCTTGGGCGTGGGGAACACAAAGAGCCAGTCATTGCATTCCTGTTAGAAATAGTCCTTGTTCCACTCACTTTGGGAAACCAATTGGTTAATGAGCTACCACAGGCTACATCTGAGTGGAGGTTCTAGGTTATATCCATACATGGTCCTAGGTTGAATGTCAGTCTCAGAAAAGACCCTGTGCCCAGATATATTTGGTCCTTGTGGAGCTCCTATCCTTTCCATGTCATACTAACTCCCCTTCTTTCTTATGATTCCCTGTACTCTGCCAAAGGTTTGGTCATGAGTCTTTGCTTTGAAAACACTGCTAGTTGGAGTCTTTCAGATGCACTCAGTAGACTCCTGTCATACATTCAATGCACATCCCATCTATCTTTCTAAATGAGGATTGATCATCTTACCCCATGTCCACTCTCTTGATTACATTTTTTAGGTGTATAAATTTCATTATGTTTATCATATCTTATAGGTCTATATAAGTGAATATATACCATGTTTTTCTTTTTCCTTCTGGGATATTTCACTAAGAATGATCTTTTCTAGATCCCACTATTTGCCTGCAAATTTCATGATTTACTCTTTTTTGATTGCTGAGTAGTATTCCATTGTGTAAAAATACCACAATTTCTATACCCATTCCTCCATTGATGGACATCTGGGTTTTTTCCAGGTTCTGGCTATTAAAAATAAAGCTGCTATAAACATGGTTGAGCAAGTATACCTTTTGTGTACTTGAGCAAACTTTGGGTATATACCTAGCAGTGGTATAGCTGGGTCTTGAGGAAGTACTATTCCTAATTGTCTTAGAAAGCACCAGACAGATTTCCAGAGTTTGTACCAGTTTACATACCCACCAGCAGTGGAGGAGGGTTCCCCTTTCTCCACAACCTCTCCAGCATGTGTTGTCACTTGAGTTTTTCATCTTGGCCATTCTGATGGGTGTAAGGTGATATCTCAGTGTCATTTTGATTTGCATGTCATTTTGATTTGCATTTCCCTGATGGCTAATGAGGATGAGCATTTCTTTAAGAGTTTCTCTGCCATTCGATATACCTGTACAGAGAATTCTCTGTTTAGCTCTGTTCCCCATTTTTTAAGTGGATTACTTAGTTTGCTGCTTTTCAGCTTCTTTAGTTTTTTGTATATACTGGATATTAGTCCTCTGTCAGATAAAGGGTTAGTGAAGATTCTTTCCCAATCTGTAGGCAATCGCTTTGTTTTGATGACAATGTCCTTTGCTTTACAGAAACTTTTCAGTTTCATGAGGTCCCATTTAATGATTGTTGCTCTTAAACCTGTGCTGTTGGGGTCCTGTTTAGGAAGTTGTCTCCTGTGCCAATGAGTTCTAGGCTGTTCCCCACTTTTTCTTCTAACTGATTTAGAGTATGTGGTTTTATGCTGATGTCTTTGATCCACTTGGACTTTAGTTTTGTGCGGGGTGATGAATATAGATCTATTTTCATTTTTCTGAATGTGGACATCCAGTTGGACCAGCACCATTTGTTGAAGATGCTATCTTTTTTCCATTGAATGGTTTTGGCTCCTTTGTCAAAAATCTAGTATTCATAGCTGAGTGGGTTTATTTCTGGGTCTTCTATGTAGTTCCATTGATGCTCCTTTCTGTTTTTATGCCAATACCATGCAGTTTTTATTACTATGGCTCTGTAGTATAACTTGAGATCGGGGATGGAGATACCTCCAGATGATCTGTTGTTGTACAGGATTGTTTTGGAGATTCTGGGTTTTTTGTTTCTCCATATGAAGCTGAGAATCTTTTTTTCAAGGTCTGTAAAGAATTAAGTTGTTATTTTGATGGGAATTGCATTGAATCTGTAGATTGCTTTTGGCAGGATGGCCATTTTCACAATGTTAATCCTACCAATCCATGAGCACAGGAGATCTTTCCATCTTCTGTTATCTTCTTCAATTTCTTTCTTCAGAGACTTGAAGTTTTTCTCAAACAGGTCTTTCACTTGTTTGGTTAATGTCACCCCCAGGTACTTTATGTTATTAGTGGCTATTGTGAAGGATGTTGTTTCCCTAATTTTTTTCTCAGCCCTTTTGTCTTTTGTATACAGTAGGGCTTCTGAGTTTTTTGAGTTGATTTTATATCCTGCCACTTTGCTGAAAGTGTTTATCAGCTGAAGGAGTTCTCTGGTTGAATTTTTGGGGTCACTCATGTATACTATCATATCATCTGTGAATAGTGACACTTTGACCTCTTCCTTTCCAATTTGTATCCCCTTGATCTCCTTTAGTTGTTCTATTGCTCTGGTTAGGACTTCAAGTACTATGTTGAAGAGATATGGAGAGAGTGGGCACCCTTGTCTTGTCCCTGATTTCAGTGGGATTGATTTAAGTTTCTCTCCATTGAGTTTGATGTTAGCTATATTCTTGCTGTATATTGCCTTTACTATGTTTAGATATGTGACTTGTATCCCTGATCTCTCCAAGACTTTAAACATGAATGGGTGTTGGACTTTGTCAAATGCTTTTTCAGCATCTAAGGAGATGATCATGTGGTTTTTTTTTCCTTCAGTTTGTTTATGTGGTGGATTACATTGATGGATTTCCATATGTTGAACCACCCTTGAATGCCTGGGATGAAGCCGACTTGGGTGGATGATATCTTTGATGTGTTCTTGGATTCGGTTTGCAAGTATTTTATTGAGTATTTTTGCTTCAATGTTCATAAGAGAGATAGGTCTGAAGTTTTTTTTGTTGGGTCTTTGTGTGGTTTAGGTATCAGGGTGACTGTTGCTTGATAGAATGAGTTTGGTAATGTACCTTCTGTTTCTAATTTGTGGAATAGTTTGAGCAGAATTGGTGTTAGCATTTCTTTGAAGGTTTGGTAGAATTCCGCACTGAAACGATCTGGCCCAGAGCTTTTTTTGGAGGGGAGACTGTTAATGGCTGCTTCAATTTCCTTGGGGGATATAGGGCTATTCAGTCTTTCTACCTGATTTTGACTTAATGATGGAAGATGAAAGCTATCAAGAAAATTGTCCATTTCATTTAGGTTTTCAAATTTTGTGGCATATAGGCATTTGTAGTATGACCTAATGATTGTTTGAATTTCCTCACTGACTGCAGTTATGTCACCCTTTTCATCTCTGATTTTGTTGATTTGGATAGATTCTCTGTGCTTTTTAGTTAGTTTGGCTAAGGGTTTGTCTATCTTGCTGATTTTCTCAAAGAACCAGCTTTTTGTTTCATTGATTTTTTTTGAATAGTTTTATTTCTTTTTAATTGAATGATTTCAGCCCTGAGTTTGATTATTTCCAGCAGACTGCTCCTCTTGGATGTTTCTACTTCTTTTTTTTCTAGGGTTTTCAGTTGGGCCTTTAAGTTGTTTGCATGTGATGTTACGAATTTCTTCTTGCAGGCACTTAGTGCTATAAATTTTCCCCTGAGCACTGCTTTCAATGTGTCCCATAAATTTGGGTATGTTGTGCCTTCATTTTCATTGAATTCTAGGAAGTCTTTAATTTCTTTCTTTATTTCTTCCTTAACCCAGCTGTCATTGAGTAACAAGTTGTTCAGTTTCCATGTGGGTATAGGCTGTTTGTTATTTCTGTTGTTGTTGAGGTCCAGCTTTAGTCCATGGTGGTCAGATAGAATACAAGGGATTATTTCAATCTTTTTGTATCTGTTTACACTTGCTTTATGACCAACTATATGGTATGTATTGGAGAAGGTTCCATGTGGTGCTGAAAAAAAGGTATATTCTTTTGAGTTTGGATGAAAAGATCTGTAGATGTCTATTAGGTCCATTTGATTCAGGGTCTCTGTAAGTGTTTTCATTTCCCTATTTGTTTTCTGTCTATTTGATCTGTCCTTTGGTAAGAGTGGAGTATTGAAGTCTCCCACTATTAAGGTATTAGGATCAATGAGTGATTTAAGCTTTAATATTGTTTCTTTTATGAATGTAGGTGCTCTTGTATTTGGGGCATGTATATTCAAAATTGTGATGTCCCTCTTGGTGGATTTTTCCTTTGATGAGAATATAGTGGCCCTCCTTATCTTTTTTGATTAAGTTGGGTTGAAAGTCTATTTTATTAGATATTGGTATGGCTACTCCAGCTTGTTTTCTGGAACCATTTGCTTGAAAAACGTTTTTCCAGCCCTTTACTCTGAGGTGGTGTTTATCTTTGTTGCATAGGTGTGTTTCTTGGATGCAAAAGAATGTTGGATCCTGTTTCCGCAACCATTCTGTTAGTCTCTGTTTCTTTATTGGGCAGTTGAGTCCTTTGATGTTGATAGATACTAGTGACCAACATTTTTTACTTACTTTAGATGTGGAGTTGTTGGTGTCACTGAGTTTCATTGCTTGTATTCTTTTTTTTTTGTTTGTTTGTTTTTTTTTTTGTGTGTGTGTGTAGTTATCTATTTCCTTTGTTTTCTTAGATGTAGTTGTTTTCTTTGGTTTGGAATTTCCCTTCTAGTAACTTCTGTAGAGCTGGTTTCCTATGTAGATATTGTTTAAATTTGTTTTGTCTTGGAATATTTTGAATTCTCCATCTATGTTGATTGAAAGTTTTGCTGGGTATAGTAGTCTGGGTTGGAATCTGTGGTCCCTTAAGGACTGTATGATTTCTGTCCAGGCCCTTCTGGCTTTCATAGTTTCTGTTGAGAAATCTGGTGTGATTCTGATAGGTCTACCTTCATATGTTACTTGGCCTTTTTCCCTTGCTGCTTTTAGAATTTTTTCTTTGTTCTGCAGATTCAGAGTTTTGACTATGATGTGACGTGAAGAATTTCTTTTGTGGTCTAGTCTACTTGGTGTTCTGTAGGCCTCTTGTATGTTTATGGACATCTCCTTCTTTAAGTTAGGAAAGTTTTCTTCTAGAATTTTCTTGACAATATTTTCTGGACCTTTGAACCTGACGTCTTCTTTTTCTTCTACTCCTATTATTCCTAGGTTTTGTCTTTTCATGGTGTCCTTGATTTCTTGGATATTTTGTGTTTGGAACTTTTCTGATTTTATTTTTTTCTTTGAGAGATGTGTCAATTTCCGCAAGTGTATCTTTTTGCTCCTGAGATTCTTTCTTCCATCTCTTGTATTTTGTTGGTGATGCTTACCTTTGTAGTTCCTGATCTTTTCTCTATGTTCTCCAGCTGCTGGTTTTTCTCTATTTGTGTTTTCTTTATTGATTCTAATTCTGTTTTCATGTCTTGCACCATTTCCTTCATCTGTTTGAATGTGGAATCCTGCTTTTCAATGAGAGCTTCTATTTTTTTGTCCGTTTCCTCTCTATGTATCACTAATTGTGCCTTTACTTCTTTGGCTATAATGGCCTGTATTTCTATGAGAGCTTTGTTTATTTCTTCTTTATTTTCCTTGATTTGTGTGGACATTTCTTTGAGAGCTTTGTTGCATTTCTTCTTTGTTTGCCTCAATTTTTGTGGTCATTTCTCTGAGAGCTCTGGTTTTTTCCTCTTGGTCTGTCTCAATTTCTTCAGTTATTTCTCTGAGGGCTTTGTTCATTTTATCTTTATGTGCCTCTAATAGCTGGAGAAACATAGTTTTGAGGTCGTTTTCTAGTATATCTAGTGAATTGAAGTGACCATTGTTTTGTGGGGTTGCTGGTGAGGTCATTATGTCCTGATTTTTGTTGGTAGTGTTCTTTTGTCTGCCTCTAGCCATCTGGTTATTTATAATCCTCACTGTTTGTTTCTCGAGATTATAGTTCGGGCTATGATCCTCTCTTTCTGTTTTCTGGACTGTTTTTTCATGAAGATGAGAGAGGTTTACTGGTTTGGGAGTGTGCACTGTGGTTTCAGTTTTGCCTAAGTAAGGAATGTGATGCTGGCGCTATTTGCATTTGCTTTTGGAGGGTGCAGTGTGCATGCGTGGAGGATTCTCTGACTATTGCTGTGGCCTGCGGGCCACTATTATGCAGTTCTGTCTGAGATCCAGGGATTGTTTGCCTGGATTACACTGGTGGTCCCACAAGGCAGAGGATTCAATGTTGGGGTCGCTATCCCAAGAATCCCTATGATGCCCACACTAGGGGTGTGGGTGGCAGGGATCTCGTCTGGTTGCTTCCGTGGAGAGGCCCTGGGTCTGGGGCAAACTCTCCCTAGAAGGCTCACTCACTCTCTTGCAGGACCAGATGGAATGTACAGGGATTCCCTTTGCTCTCTACTCTCTGATTTGGTCCTGCTGCAGAAAGTGTGCAGGTAGGCTAACAGTCAGCTCTGTGACACTGTGGCCACAGGACTCGGTGTCCACCTTTCCTGTGTGCTGCCTCTCTATCCTTTCTTTCTGCCTGGAGGGGTTATGTTGACTGGTCCCAGGGTGGCGGTGGAAAGAGTTAGGTTGAGTGATCTCAATCCCAGATCTCAGGTCCAGATCTCTCTGCCAGAAGCAGCCTGGTGGTAGAACCTATGTTTGCTGATCCCAAGAGAGTACCAGGTAGGGTTGAGTGTCCTCAGATCCAGAGCTTGGGCTTCCCTGCTAGGGGCCACTGGGTGAGCTGGAAAGAGGATGCTGTGTCCTTGGCAGGTTGCCTCTCTGTCCTTCCCCTCTGACCTTCCCCTCCGCTCAAGCTTATGGAGGTATTCTCAGGGGAGTGTCAGAAGGGGTTGGGGCTTCTCAGTCTGATCCTGTGCTGGGGTTTCTCTGTCAGTGGTTGGGGAGGCACCAGTGATAGAACTTGCTGCTAGACCTTATTGCGCTGGACCCAGGAGAATCTCAGGACGTGTAGAAAGACCGTAGTCCCAGATTCCGAGCTGAAATTTATTTGCTGGGAGCAGCAGGCCGCACTGGAGTTCCATTACTGTGAAGCCGTTGTGAGCCTCTTTATCCTTCCGCTCTGCCGTGGCAGGATTATGGTGGCATTTAGGGGAGTGCCCAAAAGGATTGGGTTTTCTCATCCCCGATCTCGGGTTGGGGAACAGACAATGTGGTCTGTGGCAGATTCTGCTGGCTGCCTCCTTCCTCCTCCCAAGAGGGAGTAGGGATTTTGAGCTGGGCGTGCAGCTCTCTGTGCAGTGGGAGCTCAGTTGCTATGTCAGTGGGTACCTGTGGTCAGTGAGATCTTCCAGGGAAAGACTCAGTGACCCGTGATCAGTCTCGAAACTTTGCTTCCCCGTGTGGTTTTTTTTTTTGTGACTGGGACTCCCAGTCTCTGGCACAGCTGTGCCCACCAATCAGCCTGGGAAAGTGATTGGGACATGCAGGCTTGAAGCACCAGCCTGGAGACCCAAAGTCTGCATTAGCCAGGTTCTCTTCTGGTTTCTGGCTGGGCAGCCAAGAGTGGACCCGACAGATTCCCATGCCATGGGAGCCTCCCCTCACCTGGGAAACATGACAGCTGTTGTTTTAGGGCCCAGAGTTCAGTCTCTTGGTCGCTGCACGGAGTGCATTGTCCCGCTTTTCAGCCACAGTGTTCCCCCAGTGCCGCCATCTTCAGAACTCTCTAATATTTTTTTTAATTTTTATTTTTTAATATTGATTACAGTTTGTTAGCTTTATATCCCACCCCTCTTTCCCTTCCCAATCTCACCCTCATCTCCTCCCTGCCCCTTTCCAAGTCCACTGATAAGGGAGAACCTCCTCCCCTTTCATCTGATACTGGTTTATCAGGTGGCTGCAAAATCCTCCTCTGTGGCCTAGCAAGGCTGCTCCTCCCTGGGGTAGGAGGAGGTCAAAGAGTTTATGTCAGAAACAGTCCCTGTTCCCCTTATTAGGGTACCCACTTGGATACTGAGCTACCAAGGGCTACATCTGGGTAGGGGCTCTATTTTGCATCCATACATGGTCCTTGTTTGGACAAACAGTCTCATAAAAGACACCTGTGCCCAGATATATTTAGTTCTTGTGGAATTCCTGTCCTCTCTAGGTTGTATTAGCCCCATCCCACCCCCCTTTTTTTATTCCCTGCATTCTGCCTGAGGTATGGTTATGAGTCTTAATATCTGCTTTAATACACTGCTAGGTAGAGTTTGTCAGAGGCCCTCTGTGGTAGGCTCCTGTACTTGTTTGCTCCTACATCCAATGGCCATCCCATTTGTCTTTCTAAGTGAGGATAGATCATTGTGCCTTGGGTCCTCTTTCTTGTTTATCTTCTTTAGGTGGATAGATTTCAGTATATTTATCCTATCTTATAGGTCTATATAAATGAGTATATACCATGTGTGTCTTTCTGCTTTGGGGATAGTTCACTCAGGAAGAATGTTTCAAGGTCTCACCATTTGATTGCAAATTTCATGATTTCCTCATTTTTAATTGCTGAGTTGTAGTCTATTGTGTAAAAGTACCACAGTTTCTGTATCCATTCTTCAACTGAGGGACCTCTGGGTTATTTCTAGATTCTGGCTATTATGAAAAAAGCTGCTACAAACATGGTTGAGCAAATATCCTTGTTGTGTACTTGAGCCTCTTTTGATATGTGCCTAGGAGTGGTATAGCAGGATCTTGAGGAAGCACTATTCCTAATTTTCTGAGAAAGCGCCAATTGATTTCCAAAGTGGTTGTACAACTTTGCATTCACAGCAGCAATGCAGGAAGGTTCCCCTTTCTCCATAACCACTCCAGCATGTGTTGTCACTTGAGTTTTTGATCATAGCCATTCTGGTGGTTGTCAAGTGAAATCTTAGTGTTGTTTTGATTTGCATCTTTCTGATGGCTAAGGACATTTAGCATTTCTTTAAGTATTTCTCTGCCTTTCTGTCTAAGTGGATCAGAGATATCAACATAAAACCAGATACACTATATCCATTAGAAGAAAAAGTGTTTAAGACATTGGAACTCATTGGCACAGGAGATAACTTCCTGAATAGAACATCAACAGCATAAGCTCTAAGAGCAAAAAATGATAAATGGAAATTCACGAAGCTGATAAGTTTCAGGAAAGCAAAGTACATAGTCATCAAAATAAAATGATAGCCTACAGACTAGGAAATATCTTCACCAACCCTGTATCTGACAGATGGCTGATATCCAGAATATATAAAGAACTAAAGAAGTACCAAAACAGCAAATCAAGCAATCCTATTAAAAAATGGGGTACATATTACAAAACTGGTTTTTAAATATATATATATATATATATATGTTTAAAGGCAGGTATTATGGTTGTTTTTTGTCTTTGTCTCTTTTTTTTTTTTTTTTTTTTGTCTGCATGCTTCTGTATTGGTTTCTGGTTTTGGTTTGCTCATGAGGTCTACAGAACTTGGAGAGTTTCCAATTTGGTTGAGGGAATCTGGAGGAAGGCCCAATTCCCAGGGAAGAGGCCCCTTTAGGTTCTAGTCCTTTTGGGACCAGGAAAGAGGGACACTGGAACCCTATTCTCTGTGATAATAGGGCTCCTGGAGATTGCTCTCCATCTGGAAATTGTGGAAAGGGCCATTGGGGGCTCTGCTACTTCTGGAATCTATGTGAGTGGAGGGGACCCATGAGGGGGTCTACTCCTTCTAGAATCTGTGTGACTTGTGTCCAGTAGAAGCTGGTCAATTCCTGGTATTTGGGTATCTTGGTTACTCCAAGGTAACAATGTCACATTTCTGTTTTCCTTATTATCTTTCTCTGTGTGTATGTTTATCTGTAGACTTGGATATTTTTAGACATGAGACAATTTAAATCAACATATCTGAGATAGGTCCTAGAACATTGGAGTTAAATACTAAAAAAAACTTTTTAAAATTATCAGGTATTTTACAACAGTAACAATTGGGCAGTCTAACAAAGAACTTAAAACAGTTTCTCAACTCTTTGGGGGAAATAAAAAACCTTGGTATTTATTTTATTAAGGTTACAAAGTAAAACAAAGCCATGCTTTATAAGCCAATTAAGCAAAAACTGTAGTAATTAAAATATATTCATGTAAAAAAACTAAAATATGTTGTTTTACATTTAAAAAGTCTGTAGATTCTTCAATGCAAATGCTTGTTTATGATCTCTTACAGGAAAAAAAAGGACTACAGTTTTATGTTAGCACAGGGTTATGCATGATTATATTCAGATCATTGTTAACCATTATATAAAATATATGCCTGGCTGCCAGTACCTAAATAAATGATTTAATGCTGTTTATTTCTGTCTTATAGATTTGGTATGGCCAGCACAACCCACTTTTGCTGAGGGCTACAGGCTAAGTATAGTCCTCTGATTAACGTTAAATAAAACTTTTGTCCTTTCATTTTTTTCTGTTAAATATTAATACAATATAATAGGATTAACAAGATTTGCTAACAGCTTTATAAATCATGTTTAATTAAAAGTTTTGCTTTGACTTTAGTTTAAAAAGAACAGATTTAAAGTTATGCTAAAGATTATAGTTGAGTACAATCTTGAATTTTACCTAGTCTGTTTCTTTAGTTTTTTATGTTTGTTTGTTTTGTTTTGTTTTGTTTGTTTTTTTAAGGTTAAAACTAAAATGGGTAACCATAAAGTATGCGTATGTATATCTGCCTAAAATTTGGTCCTAAAACATATATTTTAAAAATGTGCCAAAATTGAGATTATATCATCCTGTATTTTAGGATGAAGTTTACAGCAGATAATAAAGGTAGACAAAGAGTAACTCAAATATGCTGGCCCTCAGACTTGTCATAGATCTGATAAATATGGCATTTTAACATATGTAAGCTTATTATGACAGAGTCCAACCTATTGAGGCACAAAAAAAATAATTCAGTTTTTATAGGTACAATCTATAGTTTTTCCATTTAAAACGAAAGTTCACCTAATTGTTGATACTTTAATGGTATTTATTGATGGTTCGTTATCTTGTGTTGCTTCCTATATCTATAAAAGAAAAACTATCTTTTCAAGTGTCTAACAGAAATAGCAGAGTTATTTATAGTGTTGGCTGTTTTTCGAAGTTTTAATAAGCAGTCTTTGAACATTTTTTACAGATACTGCATATGTAGCTCAGTCTTTGCCTTGGTTAGAGACTGCAGGTCAAATTCAGAAATCTTCTCCTGCTGGAATTTTAGGTATACAAATACAAAATTTGATACGAAAAAAAAACTTTCCGTTTTTTTATAGGACATTTGAGGGATCATTCTAATTTGCCAGGACCCCTGTCTAAAGGAAATGCATTGGCAGATAAAGTCATCAAATTTTATTGTTCACAGTTCAGAAGAGCTCAGGATGCCCATAATATGCATCATCTTAATAGTCAAACCTTGAGAATTAAATATGGATTGACTAAGGAGCACCCCATAGTATAGTCAAGGCTTGCATTACTTGTCCTCAATTTCAGCCTGTTCCTCATTTTGGAGTCAATCCTAAATGACTGGCTCCAAATCAAATTTGTCAAATAGATATTACTCATATTCCTGAATTTAAACAATTAAAATATGTACATGTTTGTATAGATACCTATTCTGGATTTGTTTTTGCCACTCTTCAACTAGAAAAAGGTGCAAACAATGTTATTGCTCATTGTCTACAGGCTTTTAATTTCTAGGAGTTCCTAAGCAATTTAAAACTGACAATGGAACAGGATATATTATCAAATCTTTTAAGATTTTGTCAACAGTTTCAAGTTTCTCATATAACTAAAATACCTTACAATGCTCAAGGACAAAGCATTGTAGAGCATGCCCACTAAACAATTAAATTTATTAATTTATTTGAAAAACGGGGTGGGGGGGAGCTACTCCCATGGATATTCCAGAATCATTTTAGTCATGTTCTTTTCATTCTGAATTTTTAAAATTTGGATAAGCATTGTAAATCTGTAGCAGACAGATTTTGGCACACAGAAACCAAGAAAAGTTTTGCTAAAGTAAAATGGAGGGATCCTTTAACAAATCAATGCCATGGAACTGACCCAGGACTCACATGGGGACAAGGATCTGTCTGTGTTTTTCTGAAGGAAAATGATGCAGCTCAACGGATACTGGAACATCTGGTGCAACAAGTAGATGAGGAGTTTTTTCCTGACAATCATAATGATGTCAATGAAGACCCCTCCAGCCAACATGACTGTCTATTGGGTATACATTCCCAATCCACCTCTACTCATCCAGTTTCCTGGGATGATCCAAAAGTCCTTGTTTACGTCAACAACCCTTGGTTACTGGGTTTTTCAGCTTTTGAAGGAATGCAAGTAAAACAGACTCTTAAATTTTTAGGAATAGGAAGAGGTCATCCTCTTTGCTTTACCAGAGAGTATTCATCAGGACAGCTTACCAATATCCCCTATTTCTTGAAATACCTACTACTCTAAAGTTGGGGTGGCAGCTCAAGCCTTCCTTTGCACCCAGGCAAAGTGGGATATTGGAAGGATATTATTGTAGCTTCCAATGGGAGTTAAGAATGACAGTCTTACATATACAATGAGCTACCCACCCTGTGAGTGGGGGGCCACCCTAGAATGAAAACAACTGTAAAAGAAAAACAGCTGTGACTATTCCCATCCTTGAATTGAAGCCAGAGGTAGAGAGCTCTCAAAAGGCAGGATGAACTGCTCCGAGATAGTTTTTAAAAAATATGAGGGCAGGGTGAATTGTTTTGAGAAAACTCAGAAATGGCCCAAAACTGCAAACAAGTAGCTGTAAACTATCTTCATGCTATTCTTGCTGACCAATCAATGTATAGAGCAAAAGTGTCCAGATTTTTAAGTATGAAAACCCTGTGCTTTGTATGCTCAGGGTCATCTCCTGCCTTTGGAGGGGCGACCCTATTACAATTGAAAAAAGCAAAACAAAACAAAACAAAAAATAACAAAAACAAAAACAAAAACAAACAAAAAAAACCTCTTACTTTTGCATTGAATTGTGGTCTGTGGGAGTTCCTGGGAAGGGTGTAATCTTGAACTCCTGAGCTGTGAGACCCCAGGTTTTACATGAGAAAGTGGATCAATGCATACATCCTAGACTAATGGTTCCTTAGACAAGACGCTTCAGAGAAACACCCACAGTCTACTCCTGGGGCAATGTCCCTGCATTTACAGTCATAGATTATACTGATCTATCAATAATGGTATTACAAACTTGGCTTCTGATAAAGGCAGTCTAAATTCCTTTGTTTTAGAAAAAGCTTAATCCTCCTTATTTACTGCTAATGGGAAACATTGTAGTAAGACATTTTAAGAACAATGTTTTCTATTCAGTTGAATGTATATATTACAATCTTACTAATTGTATTAGTGCTGATAATAATACTCTTTCAGTATTAGTTGTTAAGCAACCTGTTTTTTTTTTTTTTTAATGATTCCTGTTAGGGTTTCTGATTCTTGGTATGATGAAAGAGAATTTAATTGGACTCAGATTTAGAATCACCTTGGTAGTATTTGGTCTACCAAAAACTTCTCATTGAACATGTTAACAATGAGAAATTAGATCCATGATATAGAATCTGCAAAATAACTTGGGTTAGAATTGGCCAATACAGCCTGGGATATATTTAATAGCCTCAGAAGTTGATTTTCATCCTTTGACTCTTTGCTAAAGTGTGGACTGACACTTGGTGGACAAGACAGGTATGGGTTTTTTTGGCCTGTGCCTGGGTTCCTTGTGTGTTACAGTTCCTTTTTCAACAACTTCAACTCATGCAAGTGCAGTGCATGATTTTAAATTAAAGATCTCTAACAACCTCATTTGATATGGAGTAAGTCAATGATGTGTAAAAGTAAACTTGTGTTTTTGCCAACCTAAGACAGAGGCTCATAAAAATCACATCCAAGAACTGGATGATCAGTAAAAAAGAAATGCATATTTTGCCAATCTAAGACAGGCTCTCCATAAAATATAGTTAACCTGAAGAAGTCTGGTAATTGGAATTCTGCCTCCTGGCTAGGGCAGATGCAGGTCTTATTTAGGTTCCATATTTCAGAGACTATACTTCGTAGTCTTTGCAAGCAGGGTGTTCTGAGCTTGAAAAGTAGATAGCAATCTCCCTGTAATTTTGGGATTCAGAGAGCAAACTTGATGTAAAATTGAGTGAATTCCTTGATGTCTTACCAGATGGCACAGATGTGTTGCTACTGTGAAAAAAAAATGCTTATACTCCTTGCTTTATAAGCATTGTTTGCACATTCAGTAAACTGAAACTTGAAAAGGGATTTGTCTTGTTTCCATTCTTCCTGTCTCTACCCCTCCATTTCTGCTCTCTCTTTCAGGTGGACCCTGTTAGACTAGCCCGCAGGACCATTCAGGATACCTTCTCTTTTCTCTGCTCTTAAAGATTTAATACCCCAGGAAACCCTTGGCCCTGCAGGCCTATTACATTGCAATTCAACTCACCAGGAAGTAGAAGAATATGGAGGAAATTCAAGGCTAAAAGAACATAGTTAACCTGAAAGTTTTGTCATTCACTACAATGATTAAAGAACCAGCAACTTCCAAGGACTAAAGAACAGGACTGACATAGTCCTTTGTGGAAAATGTGCAATATTTACATAACAGAGTATTTTCGGCTAAGAAAATGACATCATGACATTTTTACCCAACTGGATGGAACTAAGAAAAATCACCCTTGGTGAATTAACTAAAATGCAGAAAGACAAATATAGTATGTATTCACTTAGTAGGAGGTCTACTAATAGTGAGAGATAAAGTTCCAAAAGGCCAACTATTGTGACCAAACCAGTGTTCCACTAGTGAGATTGGGTGTCAGTTAATTGGGTTGTTGGGCCAGGAATCCTATGGAAATTTTCAAGAAAACTTGGCTGTTGTTATTAAAATATGTTGTTCTCTGCCCTCAAATGATAGATCAGTGCAATGTTGTTCAATCCAGGGAGATGCTTCCTTTTACATAAAATGGGATTGCATACAGAGACCCACAGTCTGATATTATGCAAAGAGAGACCTTAAAACACCCAGGTATAAATGGGTATTCCCTATGAAATCCTTCCACCCAGTTATCTGGAAAGCCTGCAGGAGAGTAGGCAGGAAAGAGTGTCATAAGTAGAGGGAATTGAGGACACAAGGAGAACAAAACCTTGAGAATTAGACCAGACAAGAAGAGGATGCAGGCACACATGATGATACCTGAAAAGCTAAGGTCAGATAGAAGGAGGAGGAGGACCTCCCCTATCACTGACCTATAAAAAGGGCCTAAGAGTAGGAGAAGGTTGGTATATGGGATTGGAAAGATAAAAGGAAAGGGGCAACAGAGCAGATACAAAGTGAACAAAACATAATAAATAAATACATACAAAAAACTGTGATCAAGGTGATGAAGTATAGAGCACTTATGACAAATGGTTTCTTCTTGTGGGTGATGCCAGTGTGCAGCAAGGATGAAATCAGTTTTCTTTATGGTTGGCACTGAGATAATGATCATGTTACAATGAGCATATGAGCAACACATTATATAATTGATGTATTTAAAAAAAATAAAATACTGTGACACGTAGGTAGAAATTTGAACTTGGGACAATGGACACAGAGTGTATTGTATATTATTTCAAATTCCCATATAAGTAATAAAAATAATATGTTAACAACTTTTACAATGACCTTTAATATTTAGAAAAGATCCTGCTATAATATGGTAGAGTTTGACTTTGTAAGGCATGCTTTCCAAGAACACATTATGTATCAGAGAATCCTAGCCATGAACTAGTGTTTACCCAACTACTTCGGGAACCCATGAGCTCAGGTGGCATCTCACAACAAGCTGTCATAGAACAAACACTACATTTAGATGGTTTTTCTGAAGGACCACAGCAGAAAACATAACTGCTCTTGTGTCCTAGGCATATAGCACAGACCCATTTCTCTGTCCTGACGGACTAGTTTGAAATGCAGTCACCCAGAACAGAAGGGTTCCTCACTAACCACAGAGTAGGACACAGCTGCCAATCAAGCCAGGTCACCCAAGGCAACCCTGCTCATAGAGGGTTGGCAACAAAAGTGTGAAATAGCCCCAGATGTCAAATAGTTCACTGCTCCTCAGTTCTCCTTTTATACTCACCAATCTTTCTCTGTTTCAGTGAAATCAATCCCAGAAATTGTCTGGTTGCCTTCTCTTTTCCATGCTCTTAAAGACTCAATACACCAGGGAACCATAGACCCTGCCAGCCTATTATATCAATAAGAATGTGAAGGTATATTTAATGAGTTCCTGCATAAATGCTCAGTTGAAAGTTACAACCTAGGAATTTCAGATCCAAGAACACAGTAGAAGACCACTTTGTCATTTTGTAGATTACCCTTAACCCACATCACTTTGAAGCTTCCCTACTTAGGAAACTGTCCAAATAAATGAACATTAAAGTTTCATTTCCTACCTGATATTGTCACAGAGGTAAACAGGAGTAAAGGCATGGAATCAGATTAAAGGGTTGAGATATTGCCTGTTGGATACCAGAAAAAAAAGTCATGTGTGCAAAGGATCAGCAATACTGGACATGAGAAAAGTTTGTTTACTCATCTGCATGGAAGCCTCAAGACTCTCTCAGGTGCTGTTTGCCTGAGAGAGATAATGATGTCAAGAAACAGGTTAACTCTTATATTTATGGTTGTGAGCCTAGCCCTTTACGACTGAACCATCTCTCCATGCCTCCCTCATTTGTAATAGCCAGAAGCTGGAAACAGCCCAGATGCCCCTCAGTACAAGAATGGATGCACAAATTGTGGTATATTTACACAATGGAATATTACTCAGCAAAAAAAAAAAACAAAAAACAAGGAAATCATGAAATTTGCAGGTAAAGGTGGGATCTGGAAAAGATTGTCCTGAGTGAGCTATCCCAGAAGCAGAACGATGCACATGGTATATACTCACTCATGTAGACATATAATATAGGATAAACCTACTAAAATCTTTACACCTAAAGAAAATAATCAAGAGGGAGGACTCTTGCTAAAATGCTCAATTCCTATCCAGAAAGGCAAAGAGACTGGACATCAGAAAAAGGAGAAAAGAGGGACCAAGTCAGGAGCTTGACACAGAGGACCTCTGAAAAGCTCTGCCCTGCAGACTATCAATGTAGATGCTAAGAATTATATTTCGGCAGAGTGCAGGGAATCCGATGAAAGAAGTGGGAAACAGTAAGATCTGGAGAAGACAGAAACTCCAAAAGGAGACCAACAGAACCAAAAAATCTGAGCACAAGGGTCTTTCCTGAGACTGCTATTCCAACCAAGGACTATGCATGGATATAGCCTAAGACCCCTGCACAGATGTAGCCCATGGCAGTTCAGTATCCATGTGTGTTCCATTATAATAGGAACAGGGACTGTCTCTGACATGAACTGATTGGTCTGCTCTTTAATTACCTCTCCCTGTTGTGGAAACAGTATTATCAGGCCACAGAAGAAGACAACACAGCCACTCCTGATGAGACCTAATTGACTAGGATCAGAAGGAAGAGAAAGAAGTCCTCCCCTATCAGTGGACTTGGGGAGGGGCATGCATGCAGAGGGTGGAGGAATGGAGGGATTGGGACAGGAAAAGGGAGAGAACCACAGGGGGGACACAAAGTGAATAAAGTGTAATTGATAAATAATAATAAAAAAGAAACAGGTGAAAGCCAGTAAAAGTTTTAGGAGCTAGTTATTAATGAGGCCAAGTGTACAGCTTGCTTGACAGAAAGGCTGAGCAGTACATGCCTCAATCTGGGCAGTTGAAAGCACACAACCCAGAGATGAGAGTTCCTGTGTCCAAGAATATTATTTCAAGAAAACTGTCACATATTTCTTTCAAGTGGTCATTAATAAACTTACTTGTCCTTGATGAGTTTAACATAAACACAGACTCCATTATTATTTGTTAAAGGCACAGTTATGTCCTTAGTCAGTGAATTACTTTCTGTGAAAATGCTCCCTGACCAAGGCAAATCTTTGAACAAAAGGGTTTAATTGGAACTTTGCTTGTATTTCTACAGAGACCATTCAGGATATCAAGTCAGCAAGCAGTAATCTTCTTGTAGTCCTTCAGAAGAACTGAGAGTTTTTCTTACTGAAACACAAGTGGCAGGCAGAGAGAGAGAGAGAGAGACAGAGAAAAAGCTAGAGAGAGACTCAGAAATAGAGAGATGGAGTTCAACAAAAGCAAAGCTATTAAGTGACAGAGACTGAGAGATAGAGTTTCCATTCTGTGTGGTCACTTTCATTGGCATATCAACATTATAGCAAACAATTCTATATTATAACTTCAATAGGAATTATATTATCTAACAATACCAGAACTACTAACCATTCCCAGACATTTCTTTACAGGGGATGACAAATGTAAATAGATGAGCTTCAAGGTGATATTGCAATTCAAATCGCCAGGAAGTGGAAGAAGATGAAGGAAATTCTAGGCTAAAATAGCATAGGTACATTGATAGTTTATCATTCAATACAATGAGTAAAATCCCAGCAAACTTCAAGGACAAAAGAAAGGGAGTGACAATCTCTTTTGGGGAAAATGTGGAATATTTTTATAAGGGAGTATTATTCTTCTAAGAAAATGATATCACGGTATTTTCTGCTCAATGGACAGAATCAGGAAAAATCATTATGTGTGAAGTAACTTAAATGCAGAAAGACAAACATGCTATGTATTCACTTATTAGGAAGTCTTCTAATAGTGGTGGATAAAGTCAGAACAGGCCATCTATTGTGACGAAAACAGTCTTTCACTAGTGGGACTGAGTAGCAGTTAATTGAGTTGTTTGGCCAGGGTATCCTACTGAAATTTTCAAACAACCCACGCTGTTGTTATTAAAATGTTACTCTCTGCTCTCAACTGATAGATCAGTGGCGTGTTCTTGTTTACACAGAGATGCTTCCTTCTGCCTCAAATGTGATTGTATGCAGAGACTCACAGTCTGATATTATGCAGAGAGAGACTTTAAAACTCTCAGGTATAATGGAATTTCCCTATGAAATTTTAACTTCCCGCAGTGCTATGCTTCCTGCAGGAGAGGAAGCAGGAAGAGTGTCATAAGTAGAGGGAATTAAGGACAGGAGGAGAACTATGCCCTAAGAAAGAATCAGAGTGAAGAGGAAGATAATGCAGCCAGCCTTGATGAGAGCTGATAAGTTAGGGTCAGTTAGAAGGGGGAGCAGGAACTCCCGATCAGGGAACTGGAGAAGAATATAGGGGTAGAAGGAGGAGGCTGGGTGTCCTGGAAGAAGAGGGAGAGGGAAGCAAAGGAGATACAAAGTGTGCCAATACCCACGCCAGTGTCGCCATACAAGCATATGCTACAGGGGAGGGGATACGCTTTCTTCAGAAATTCGCCCCCTGGAAGGTCCCTGACAGACTCATCCCACTTGGAAAAAAGACGAATTCTGAGATTTTTACTTTTTTTCAGTTGTGGCTCTGGGGCTGGATTAATGAGTTTTTTGATCTTTCTCTGTGACTCCTGAAACAGCACAACTACTTTTATAAAAAAAAAAAAATATTATTAGATTATTAAAGCTTTAATAAAAATAGAATGTAAAAGGAATACGTTTAAGAAAAGTAATGAATTAGATTCAGTATTAATAGGCATTAAGAATAGTAAAAAAAAATAACAGCCTTCTTCTTAAGAAATAATAGCATGAGAGGTACAACTGGCGGGAGTTTCCCCTCCCTTCAGTGCTTTGTTTCTAAGCAAGATTGTAAATCTTAAGCAGGACATATGGGAGGATGGTTAACAAAGGTGTAGTTAGATTTTGATACAGAGAAAGGTTTTGGCAAGTATCTGACTTAGCTCCTGACTTTCCTCTTCACTGGTTAGCAATAATAAAACTTCATTTGAGGTTTCTTTTTCTTTGTTTGCTCTGATCAAAAAAGTTTTTAGGCCAAGATTTCTTGTGGGCACTGCTGTATGTTTGGCTACATTTTGAGTTAAAATGTAAACTTTGTATTCTTGGTAAAAGTCTGAGTGTTCTGGGAAGTATGCAAATTTTAAGGTGCTTTTTGTGAAATCATTATAAAAATACTACCTTGATTTCAGTAAAGTTGCAGCAGAGTCAAAACCATCAAGGTGTCTCTGTCTGTCAATTCTTTGCTGAAACCATGTCTTCCTGTCCAAAACCCTGTTCTCCGGAGGACTACTGGAGCCCGACTGGGCTGGTCCATGGCAAAAGTGAACAAATCATAATAAATAAATACAAAAAAACTTTGATGAAGCAAAGAGCTCTTCACAAATAATAGCTTTTTCTTGGGTTTGGTGCCTGCCGGGAACCAAGGCTATTTACTGAAGTCAAAGTCAAATAGTGAGACAAAGCTATTTAGTGGAGACAAAGCTATTTACTGAAGCCAAAGCCATATAGTGAGAAAAGGTCATTTAGTGCAGACCTAAAGCTATTGAGTGAAAGAGTTACCTAGGACCCTAAATCATGGGTGATAGATTTATGAGGACATCCGTCTGTTAGTTTTAGAGCATCTGTGAGATATCTTAAGAAAACATCCTTATGGTATCTTGCAGGTCCAATATTTAACCAATGAAAGCACTCTTCCTATATCCTGCAGCAGTAATTTAGCCTTCCGCCTTTTCTGCCTTCTACCTATATAAGTTGGGTAAAACTTTCTAATAAAGGAGACCTTGATCAGACGAACAAACTTGGCCCCATTCTTCTTGTTTCTTGTTCCTCCCCCCCCATTCCTTCCACTCTCCTTTTAGGAACCCATTGAAGTCCTGCAGGTCAGGGCAGGTGCCAGGGTGCAGCAATGGTGAACTGAGTTTCCTTTAAGGGTATTGGCACTGACACTTTGATCATGTTCCAATGAGTAGATGAACAACATGTAGTTAAACTGGTGTATTTTAAAGAAAAAAAAATACTGTGACACATGGGAATTTGAATCTGGGAGCAATGGCAAAGGAGTGTAATGTATATTATATGAAATTCCCACAAAATCAATAAAAATAATATGTTGACAACTTTTAAATGACTTTTAACATGGAGAAAAAGATTCCGTTAAGGAGGGCAGAGTTTGACTTGTAAGCCATTCTTTCCAGAATCATTATGCAGCAGAGTATCCTAGCCATGAACTAGTGGTTCCAAACTACCTCAGGTTCGAAGAGCTCAGTACCTCTAAAGGATATGTCCTGGCACTAACATTACATGCATATATTTTGTGTGGAGCACCACAGCTGCTCTTTAATCCTAGGCATATAACATGGACCCATTCTCTGTCCTGAAGGCCAAGTTTTAACTGTAACCCCAGGTTCAGGAGGATGCTCACTGAACATTGTGTATGTCAAGCTGCTGATCCAGCCATATCAGCTAACCCAACCCTACTCTATAGAGGTTTGCTGACACTAGTGTGGAATAGCATCAGCTGTCAAAGAGTTTATTGCCCCACAGGTCTCATTTTACACTCAACAATATTTCTCTCTTTCAGACAGCCAGTCCCAGGAATTGTCTGGTTTCCTTCTATATTCCCTGCTCTTAAAGACTTAATACCCCAGGGAACCCTGGACCGTACGAACCTATTATATCAATAAGAATGTGAAGGTACATTTAGTGAGTTCTCAAGTAAATGCTCGGTTCAAAGTCACAACCTAGGACATTTCAGGTCAAAGACCACAGTAGGAGACCACCTTGTCATTAGGTCCAGTCCCCTTAATCCCACATCACTTTGAAGCTTTCATACTTAGGAAGCTGTACAATTAAATACACATTAAAGATTAATTTCCTACCTGATATTGTCACAGAGATAAGCAGGAGTAAATGTGTGGGATCTGGATAAAGGGATAAAATAAAGGCTTGTTGGGTTTCAGCTGCCTCAATTGGAAAATGAAATCATGAAACAGGTGAAAGCCAGTAAGAGTTTCAGGCGTCAATTATTAAAAGTGCCAAGTGGACAGCCTGTTTGAGATGCAGCCAGTATTGTTGAGACCTGATAAGTTAGGTTCAGATAGAAGTGTGAGGAGGACATCCCCTTTGAGGTAAATAAAAAAAGGGCATAGGGATAAAGGAGGGTAGGTGGGAATGGATGGAGAAGATGGAGGGGACAGCAGAGGGGATACAAAGTGAACAAAAAGTAATAAATAAATACATAAGAAACACTCCTTCTGGAATAGCTCACTCAGGATGATCTTTTCCAGATCCCACCATTTACCTGCAAATTTCATGATTTCCTTGATTTGTATTGATGAGTAATATTGCATTGCGTAGATGTACAACAATTTCTGTATCCATTCCTCCATTGTAGTACATCTCGGTTGTTTCCTGGTTATAAACCTGCTACAGACATTGTTGAACAAATGTCCTTATTGTGTTCTTGAGCCTCTTTTGGATATATGCCTAGAAGTGGTATAGCTGGTTCTTGAGGAAGTGCTATTTCTAGTTGTCTGAGAAAGTGCCAGATTGATTTTAAGAGTGAGAGCTTTTCATACAGACCCACAAACGGTAGGCAAAGAGATAGAGACTGAGAGACAGAGAGAAAAAAGCGAGAGAGATATATATTCAGAAATAGAGAGACCAAGACTGACAGAAACAAAAATAAAAGGTGTTTTAGACCTTCAGCAGAACTGAGAGCTTTTCATACAGAACCATAAGCAGCAGGCAGACAGAGGGGAGACTTAGAGAGAAAGGGCTAGACAGAAATATTGGAAAATAGAGAAACAAAGATAGAATGTGACAGAGACTGAGAGACAGAGACTTCATTCTGTCTGGTCACTTTCATTGGCATATCAACCTAAAAGCAAACCCTCCTATAATATAACTCCAATAGGAATTAAATTATCTAACAAGCCATACCATTTAACTTTTCCCAGACTTTTCCTCACTGTGGACTAATCTTGTAAATGGAAGAGCTTGAAGAGGGCATTGCAATTCAAATCACCAGGAAGTAGAAGAAATTAGAGGGACTACTAGGCTAAAAAGAACATAGTTATCCTGAAGTTTCTTATTCAATACAATGACTAAAGCCCCAGCAACTTCCAAAGACTAAAGAACAGGACTGACAATCTCCTTGGGGGGAAATGTGAAATATTTCCATGACTAAGTACTATTCAGCTAGAAAATGACATTGTGATATTTCCAGGCATATGAATGGAACCAGGAAAAATCATCCCGGGTGAAGTAACTAAAATGCAGAAAGACAAAACTGTTATGTGTTTATTTAGTTGGAGGTCTCCAAATAATAGGAGATAAAGTTCCAATAAGCCATCTATTGTGAACAAACCAGTCTTTCACTAAGCACATAGGGTGGCAGTGAATTGAGTTGTTGGTTCATATCATCGTATGGAAATTTTCAAGCAACCCAGATTGTTGTTATTAAAATACGCTGCTGCTCTCTGCCATCAACTGACAGATTAGTGTCATGTTCTTGGATCACAAAGTTGCTTCATTCTGCTTCAAGTCAGATTGCATACAGAGACCGACAGTCCAATATTATGCACAGAGAAACCTTAAAACACTCAGCTCTAAATGGGATTTCCCTATGAATGTCTACCTTCCCTTAGTTCTCTGCTAAGCATGCACGAGAGGGGCAGGAAGAGTATTATAAGTAGAGGGAATTGAGGACACAAGTAGAACAATGCCCCGAGAATCAGGTCACAGAGGAAGCTGATGCATCCAGCCTTGATAAGTCCTGATAAGCTAGGTTCAGATAGAAGGGGAGGAGGACCTCCCCTATCAGGGAAGTAGAGAAAGGGCATAGGATTAGAAGATGAAGGGTCGGTCAGACTGAAAGGAGAAGAGGAAGGAGGGAGCAGAGGTGATACTTAGTGAAGAAATCATTATAAATAAATAAACAAGAAAAACTGTGATCAAGAAGGTGAAATATAGACCTCTTCCTGATCGATGACTTCTCAGAGGTGGTTGCAGGGTATAGCAAGAATGAACTCAGTTTTCTTTATGGGACTTGGACTGAGATTTGATCATGTTCCAATAATTATAGAAACAACACATACTTGAATTGGTGTATTTTAAACAACAATAACAAAAATTTTAGTGTGACACATGGTTATGAATTTGTACCTGTGAGCAATGGAAAAGGAGTGTGTTGTATATTATATGAAATTCCAACATAATCAGTAAAAATAATATGTTGACAACTCATACAATGACTATGAAAATGGAGAAAAGATTCCGCTAAACAAGCAGTCCTGACACTTACACTACATTTAAAGGGTTTTTCTGAAGCACCACTGAAGGAAACAAACCTGCTCTTCTGTCCTAAACATATACCATGGACCCATTTCTTTGTCCTGAAGCCCGAGGTATAAATATAAACACCATGAACAGGAGGGTTCCTCATTGAAAACTGAGTAGGAAATAGCTTGCTTGAGAGAAAGCCTGAGCAGCGCTCCATACCTCAATCTGGGCAGCTGATAGTACACAACCCAGCAGTGACAGTTCCTTTCCAAGACTCTTAAGTCAGGAATAGTGTTATATATTTCTTTTAAGAGGTCATTAATAAAATTGCCTGTTACTACAGTGAATTGGAATTTTGACATTACAATGGTATTATGATATCACCATGCTATGATGGCATAGCAATACTATTATGACATCATAATGGGGTTATAAGTTCAATATTTGATTCTGTTGGTCCTCCTTTGTGTTTCTATGCCAATACCATGCAGTTTTTATTACTATTGTTCTATAGTACAGCTTGAGATTGGGGATAGAGATACCTCCAGATGATCTGTTGTTGTACAGGATTGTTTTGGAGATTCTGGGTTTTTTGTTTCTCCATATGAAGACCCAGAAATTAACCCACACAGCCATGAATACTTGATTTTTGACAAAGAAGCCAAAAACATTCAATGGAAAAGAGACTGCATCTTCAACAAATGGTGCTGGTCCAACTGGATGTCTACATGCAGAAAATGAAATGTTACCATGCACGAGAATAAAGTCCAAGTAGATCAAAGACCTCAAAATAAAACCAGATATTCTAAATATGTTAGAAGAAAAAGTGGGTAAGAGCCTAGAACTCATTGGCACAGGAGACTACTTTCTGAAAAGAACACCAACAGCACAGGCTCTATGAGCGACAATCAATAAAATGGACCTCATGAAATTGAAAAGCTTCTGTAATGAAAAGACACCGTTCTCAGAACAAAACGACAAACTGCAGACTGGGAAAGGATCTTCATCAACCCTATCCCTGACAGAGGGCTGATATCCAGAACATAAAAAGAACTAAAGAAGTTAAAAAGCCATAAATCAAGTGATCCAATTAATATTTGGGGTACACACCTAAACAGAGAATTCTCTGTAGAGAAATATAGAATGACAGAGAAACACTTAAAGAGATGTTCAACATCCTTAGCCATCAGGGAAATGCAAATCAAAATGACCCTGAGATTTTACCTTACACCCATGAGAATGGCTAAGATGAATAACTCAACAGACAACACCTGCTGGAGATGTTGTTGAGAATGGGGAACCCTCTTCCATTGCTGGTCAGAATGTAAACTGGCACAACCACTTTGGAAGTCAATCTGGCGCTGTCTCATACAATTAGGAATAGTACTTCCTCAAGATACAGCTATACCACTCCTAGGCATATACCCAAAATTTGTTCAAGTACACAAGGACATTTGCTCAACCATGTTTGTAGCAGCTTTGTAGCAGCTTTATTTGTAATAACCAGAAACTGGAAACAACCTAGATGTCCCTCAATGGAGGAATGGATACAGAAATTGTGATACTTTTACACAATGGAACACTACTCACCAATCAAAACCAAGGAAATCATGAAGTTTGCAGGCAAAGGGTGAGATCAAGAAAAGATCATTCCGAGTAAATTATTCCAGAAGGAGAAAGACAAACATGGTATATAATCACTTATATAGACCTACAAGATATGATAATCATAATGAAATCTATACATCTAAAGAAGAAAAACAAAAAAGTGGACACAGAGTAAAACGGAGTAAGATCATCAATCCTGTTAGAAAGACAAATGGATTGGATGTTAGAAAGACAAATACATTGGATGTATGACAGGAATCTACTGCAGAAAGCATCTGAAAGAATCTACCTAACAGTGTTTCAAAACAGAAACTAAGACTAATTACCAAATCTTCAGCAGAAGGGGAGTTAGTATGAGGTGGAAAGGACAGGAGCTCCATAAGGATAAAATATATCTGGGCACAGGGGTCTTTTCTGAGACTGACACTCCACCAAGGACCGTGTATGGATATAACTTAGAACCTTTGCTTGGATGAAGACCATGGTAGCTCAGTAACCAATTGGTTTCCCATAGTAAGGGGAACAGGGACTATTCTGACAGGAACTCAATGGCAGGCTCTTTGACCTCTCCACCCACCAAGGGAGGAACAGTCCTGCTAGGCCACAGAGGAAGACTCTGGAGATACCTGATAAAACATGGTCAGATGAAAGGGGAGGAGGTCCTCCCCAATCAGGGGATTTAGAAAGGGGCAAGGAGGAGATGAGGGAGGGAGGGTGGGATTGGGAGGGAATAAAGGAGTGGGATACACCTGGGATACAGAGTTAATAAAATGTAACTAATAATCATAAAATTTAAATTAAATTAAAAATTATAATTGTATTATGACATCATAATGTTATTATGACATCACAATGCTATAATGACATCACAATTATATCATGATATAACAATGCTATTATGAAATCACAATGCTATTATGACATGACAATGGGGATTATGACATCAATATGCTATTATGACATCACAATTATATCATGAGTTCACAAAGGCATTACTTCATGATAGTAGGACATGACATTACTATGATGACATCACAATGCTATGATGACCTCAAAATTGTGTCAAGACTTCTCAATGGTATTATGACATCATAATTTTATGATGACTTCATAATGTTATGATGACTTCACAATGGAATTAAGACTTTACAATTCTATTATGACTTCACAACAGTATGACTTTACAATGATATTAGGACATCTCAATGCTATAATGACATTACAGTGGTATTATCCTCTCATAAGTATGTTAGGACTTCACAAAGCTATGATGACATTACAATACTATTATGACATCACAATGGTATTTTGATTTCACATTATTATTATGATATCACCATGCTATTATAACATCATGACATGATTGTGGTATGACATCACAATGGAATTATGGAATTACAATGCTATTACAACTTTACAATGATATTAGGACATTACAATGATATGATGTCATCAAATGCTATTAAAATATCAGAATGCTATTATGATATCACAAAGGAATTATAATATTACAGTGTTATTACAATTTCACAATGGTATGACTTCACAATGATATTAGGACATCAGAATGATTTGATGACATCAAAATGCTATTAAAATATCACAGTGATATTATGACATCACAAAGGTATTATGACATCACAATTCTATTATGATATGATTGTGTTATGACATCCCAATGAAATTATGATATTTCGATGCTATTACAACTTCACAATGGCATAACTTGACAACGATATTAGGATATCTCAATGCTATGATGACATCATAATAATATTATGGCTTCAAAATTTTGTGATATTTCAAAGCTATCATGACAGCACAATGATATGACATCACAATTTTATTATGACATCAAATGATATTTTGATATCACGATGCTAATATGACATCAAAATGCAAAGATCATATCATATTGTATAACATCACAATGGTATTATGACTTCACTATGGTATTCTGACATCACAATATTATGATGAAATCACAATGGAATTATGATACCACAAAGAATATGCCCTTATGACATCTCAATGCAATAATGACATCATATGCTATATGACATCACAATCCTATGATGACTTCCCAATGATATGATGATATCCCAATGGTATTATAACATTAAAATTGTATGATATCTCAATGGTATTATGAGATTACAGTGTTATTCTGACTTCACAATGGTATTGTGATGTCAGAATACTGACATCACAATACTATCATTTATATACAATGGTAATATCATGTCACAAAGCAATTTTGCCATCCCAATGGTATGGCATCACAAAGCTATTATGACTTCATAATGGTATTATGACATCACAATGCTATTACAATATCAGAATGCTATTATAACATCCCAGTGCTATCATTACATCACAATGCTGTGATGACATCACAATACTTTTATTTCACACAAAGTTTTAAGAACACCACAGTGCTATTATCACCTCAAAATGCTATTATAACACCACAAAACCTGATGATAACAAAATGCTCTTATGACATCAAAATGGCATTATGATATCATAATGGTCTTATGATACCACAATAGTATGACATTACAATGCTATGATAATAATGCTATTTTTGTTTTATAACCAGATGAATTCACAATGGTATTAAAACCTTACAATGCTATGAAGAGATCACAATGTATTGATGACAACACAATACTATTATTTCATCACAATGCTTTGATGACATCACAGTACTACTATGACATTGAATTATATTGTGATGATATCACAATGCTTTTATGACATCACAATGATATGATATCACAGTAGTTTTATGACACCACAATAGTATGATATTACAATGCTATGGTGATATCACAATCTTATTATGATATAACAATAGTATTATGATATCACCATGCTATTATGATATCACAATGCAATGATGACATCAAATTGATGTTATAAAATCACAATGGTATCACATAACAATTCTATGATGACATCACATTGGTATTATGATGTAACAATTTCATTATGCCATTCCAATGCTAATATTACATCACATTGTTGTTATGAGATCCCAATGCAATTATGTCATCACTATGATATCACATTACAGTGGTATTATGACATCATAATGTTATTATGACTTCACAATGGTATTATTGCATCATATCAGTATTATGACATCCCAATAGTTTTAAGATTTCATAATGGTATTATGACCTCACATTAGTATTATGAAATCTCAAGGGAATTATGATTTCACCATGTTATTATAACATCACAATGTTATTATGACACCAAAATTTAAGGAATATGAACTAAAGATAATTGGAACCAGGGCTGGTAATGTGGCTCAGAGTTCAAAATCATTGGTTACTCTTACAGATGTCTTTCTTCAATTCGCAGCAATCACACTGTGGCTCACAATCTATAATGAGACCTGGTGCCCTCTTTCAGCATGCCAGCAGAACACTGTATATACAATATATATATATATATATATATATATATGATACATACATAAAATAAATAAGTAAATAAATTGTTGGCACACAGTTCTTTTGGAATATATACAATTAACCCTTGTTCATTCAAATGCTGCTTTCTGTCCCTCACTCTCTGGTTTCAATCACCAGGAAATGGGAGAAGATGGAGGGACTCCTAGGCTAAAAGAACATAGTTATCCTGTTAGTTTGTCATTCAATAAAATGATTAAACTCCCAGCAACTTCCATGTTCTAAAGAACAGTAATGACAATCTCCTTTGGAGAAAATGTGGAATATTTTCACAACGGAATATTATTCTGCTAAGAAAATACCATCATGATATTTCAGGCAAATGGATGGAACCAGGAAAAATCATGCTTGTTAAAGTAACTAAAATGCAGAAAGAAAAATATGGTATGTATTTACTTATTAGGAGGTTTCCTAATAGTGGGGGATAAAGTTCCAATAAACCATCTATTTTGATCAAATCAGCCTTCCACTAGATGAATAGAGTAGCATTGAATTTAGTTGTTGGTCCAGGTCATCTTATAGAAATTGTCAAGCAAACCAGGCTGTTGTTATATAATTTGTTGTTCTCTGCCTTCAACTGATAGATCAGTGACATGCACTTGTATCCACAGAGATATTTCCTTCTGCATCAAAAGGAATTGCATATGCATATAGAGACACACAATCTGAAATTATGCAGAGAGAGACCTTAAAACATCCAGCTCTCAATGGGATTACCTATGAAATTCTTCCTTCCCTCAGATATCTGGGAAGCCTGCAGGAGAGGGGGCAGGAAGAGTGTCATAAGTAGAGGAAACTGAGGACACCATGAGAACAATGTACAGAGAATCAGGCAGCAGAGGAAGATGATGCAGCCAGACTAGATGAGACCTGATAAGCTAGGGTCAGATTGAAGGGGGAGGAGGTTCAACACCTATCTGTGAACTAGAAAAAGGGCATAGAAGAAGAAGGCTGGGGGGGTGCTGAAAGGAGAAGAGTGAGGGGGCAGCAGAGGGGATACAATGTGAACAAATCATAATAAATACATAAAAAAAACTGTGATCAAGGTGATGAATTATAGAGCCCTTCAAGACTGATGGTCTTCCTGGTGGTGCCTGGCATGGGTGAACTAAGTTTTCTTTAATTAACTTGACACTGAGACTCAGATCATGTTTTAATGAGTATATGAACAACACATACTTCAATTGATGTATTGTAGAGAAAAAAAAATTATGTGTGACACATGGGTAGGAATTTGAACCTGGATCAATAGAAAAGGTGTAATGTATATTATATGAGATATACAAATAAGAAATATAGTATGTTGACAAATTTTACAATAACCTTTAATATGGAGAAAAGATTCTGCTAAAGGTGGGCAGAGTTTAACTTTATAAGTCATGCTTTCCAGGAATTCATTATGTAGCAGATAATCCTAGCCATGAACTAGTGTTTATCCAGCTCCCTAAGACCCAATGAGATCAGCTGGCACCTCTGAATGAGCAGTCCTGGCACTACCACTACATTTTTAGGGTTTGTCTAGAGGACTAGAGCAGAAATCACATCGGTTCTTGTTTCCTAGGCACATAACAGGGACACATTTCTCTGCCCTTAAGGCACACTTTTACCTGTAAACACCAGGAACAGGAGAGTTCCCGACTCACCACTGAATAGAACACAGCTGCCAATTCAGCCAGGTGAGAGAAGGCAACCCTGCTCATAGAGGGTTGTTAACACGAGTATGGAATAGCACCAGTTGTCAAATAGTTTATTGCCCCTCAGGTATCCTGTTACATACACCTATGTTTCTCTGTTTCAGCCAAACCAGTCCCAGGAATTGTATAGTTTTCTTTTCTTTTCCCTGCTCTTAAAGACTCAATAGCCCAGGGAACCCTAGACCCTGCTAGCCTCTTATATCAATAAGAATGTGAAGGTACATTTAGTGAGTACATGAATAACTGCTCAGTTAAAAGTCACACCTAGGAAATTTCAGATCCCAGACTACTGTAGGAGATCAGCTTGTCATTTGGTACATTCCTCTTATTCCCATGTCACATTGACCCTTCCCTACTTAGGATGCTGTCTAATGAAATAAATATTAAATTTCATTTTATACCTAACATTGTCATGTAAGGAAAGAAGAGAAAAGGTGTGGAATCTGGATAAAAGGATGACATAAAGGCTTGTTGGGTTTCACAAGAAGAAGTCACATAGGCATAGGATCAGAGATACTGGACTTGATGAAAGATTGTTTAACCATCTCCATGGAAATCTCAAGATTCTCTCTGGTGCAGGTTCCCTGACGGGGGGAAATGATGTCATGAAACAGGTGAAAGCCAGTAAAAGTTTCAGGAACCAGTAATTAAAAGGGTGAAGTGGGCAGTTTGTTTGAGAGAAAGGCAGAGAAGTCCTACATGCTTCTTTTTTATTATTTTATAAATTACACTTTATTCACTTTGTATCCCCCCATAAGACCCTCCTTCCTCACTTTCTAGTCCCATCTTCCCTCCCCCTTCTTCACGCATGCCCCTGCCCAAGTCCACTAATAGGGGAGGTCCTCCTCTCTTTCCTTCTGATCTTAGTCTATGAGATCTCATCAGGAGTGGCTGCATTGTAATCTTCTTTGGCCTGGTAAGGCTGCTCTCCCCTCAGGGGGAGGTGAAGTGTCACACATTTTTTATTTTTGATTTATTTTTATTTTTATTAATTATATTTTATTCACCTTGTCTCCCCCCATAAACTCCTTCCTCCTCTCCCAATCCTACCTTCCCTCCCCCATATCGATGCATGCCCCTCCCCAAGTTCATTAATAGGGGAGGAATTCCCCTCCTTACATCTAGTCCTAGTCAATCAGATCTCATTAGGAGTGGTTTCTTTGTCTTCCTCTCTGGTCTGGTAAGGCTGCTTCCCCATCAAGGAGAGGTGTTCAAACATCAGGCTAATCAGTTAATGTCAGAGGCATTTCCTGTTCCCATTACTGTGGAACCTACTTGGACACTGAACTGCCATGGGGCTACATCTGTGCAGAGATTCTAGTTTATCTCTATGTGTGGTACTTGGTTGAAGAATGGGGTCAGGAATGAAAACTGTGCTCATATTTTTTTGGTTCTGTTCCTCTCCTTGTAGAGTTCCTGTCCTCTCGAGATCTTTGTATTTCCCTCTTCTTTCATTGGATGCCATACACCCTGTCCAATAGTTGGCCATAAATCTCAGCATATGCTTTGATAGTTTGCAGGGCAGAACCTCTCAGAGGCCCTCTGTGGCAGGCTTCTGTTTTCTTCTTCATATGTTCATCCTCTTTGCAGTTCTGGAAAGGGATTGAGAATTTTAACAGTCCTCATTCTTGATTAGTTTCCTTAGGTCTGGAGATTTTAATAGGTTTATCCTATATTTTATGTCTATATGAGTGAATGTATACCATGTGTGTTTTTCTGCTGCTGCGATAGCTCACTCAGGATGATCCTTTCCAGTTCCCACCATTTAACTGCAAATTTCATGATTTTCTTGGTTTTTATTATTGAGTAATATTCCATTGTGTATATACACCACTATATCTGTATCAATTTTTCAGTTTGGGCAGCATCTGTTTTTTTTCCAGCTTCTGGCTATTACAAATAATGTTGCTACAAATATGGTTGAGCAAATGTCCTTATTGTGTACTATAGCTGGATCTTGAGGAAGAGCTATCCCTAGTTGTCTGAGAAAGCATCAGATTGATCTCCAGAGTAGTTGTATAGGTTTACATTCCTTCTAGCAAGGGAAGAAGGTTCCCAGTTGTCCACAATCCCTCCAGAATGTGCTGTCACTTGAGTTTTGATCTTGACTATTCTGATGTGTGTAAAGTGAAATATCAGGGTCTTTTTGATTTCTATTTCCCTGATGGCTAATGCTGTTGAGCATTTCTTTAAGTGTTTCTCTGCAATTTGATATTCCTCTAGTGAGAATTCATTGTTTAGCTCTGTTCCCCAATTTTTAATTGGATTCCTTGATTTGTTACTTTTCACCCTCTTTAGTTCTATATATATTCTCGATAATAGCCCTCTGTCACAAAGAGGTTGATGAAGATTCTTTCCCAATCTGTAGGAATTCGATTTGTTTTGATGACAGTGTCCTTTGCTTTACAGAAGCTTTTCAGTTTCATTTGGTCCTATTTACTGATTTTTGCTCTAATAGCCTGTGGTGTTGGTCTTCTGTTCAATAAGTTGTTTCCTGTACCAATGAGTTCAAGGTTCTTTCCCAATTTTTCTTCTAAATGATTTAATGTCTTGTTTTATGTTGAGGTCTTTGATCCAATTGGACTATAGTTTTGTGCAGGGTGATAAGTATGGATCTATTTGCATTTTTCTACATGTGTATATCCGGTTAGACAAGCACCATTTGTGGAAGATGCTATCTGTAGTCCATTATATGGTTTTGTAATCTTTGTCAAAATTCAGGTGTCCAAAACTGTGTGAGATTATCTCTGGGTTTTCTGTTTGGGTCCATTGACCCACTATTCTGTTTCTATGTATCATGCAGTTTTTAGTATTGTAGCTCCTAGTAAAGCTTGATATCAGGCATGGGGATAACTCCAGAAGATCTTTTATCTTAGAAGATTGTTTTTGCAATTCTGGGTTTCTTGTTTTTCCATATGAAGTTGAGAATTTATCTTTCAAAGTCCATAAAGAATTGTTTTGGTAATTTGATGTCAATTGCATTGAATCTGTAGATGGCTTTTGGTAAGATGCCCATTTTTTACAATGTTAAGCCTGCCAAGACATGAGCATAGGAGATCTTTCCATCCTCTGATATCTTCTGATACTTTTATCAGTGACTTGATTTTTTTCATACAAGTCTTTGACTTGCTTGGTTAGGGTCATACCAAGGTACTTTATGTCTTTGACCAAATACAGGAACACATCAAAGACATCATCCACTATCACCATGTATGCTTCATCCCAGGTATTCAGGGGTGGTTCAACATACAGAAACCCATCAGTGTGATCTACCATATTAAAAAATAAAAAAAAATACCCACATGATAATCTCCTTAGATACCAAAAAAGCACCTGACTAATTCCAACATCCATTCATGGTTAAAGTACTGGAGAGATCAGGGATACTAGGCACATATCTAAATATAGTAAAGGCAATATACAGCAAGCTTATAGTTAACATCAAGCTTAAATGAAGAGAAAGCAATCCCACTGAAATCAGGGACTATCAAAGCTGCCCACTCTCTCCATATCTCTTTAACAGAGTTCTAGAAGTCCTTGCTAAGATAATTGAAGGAGATCAAGAGCATACAAATCAAAAATGAAGACGTCAAAGTATCATCATTTGCAGATGATATGATAGTATACCTGAAGGACTATACAATTATACCAGGGAACTCCTATAGCTTATAAACACCTTCAGCAAAATTGCCTGATACCATATTAACTCAAAAAAATCAATAGCCCTCCTGTATACAAAAGATGAAAGAGATGAAAAGAAATTAGAGAAACAAAGTGAATTATATTATAAAATAAGGCCCTACTTCCTAACCCTAACCAGACATTTCCTTGTTAGGGACTCCACATGTAAATAGAGTAGCCCCAAGGAACATTGCAATTCAAATCATGAGGAAGCAGAAGAAGATGAGGAAATTCTAGGCTAAAAGAACATTGTTATCCTGAATGTTTGTCATTCAATAAAATGATTAATGTTCCAGCAACTTCCAAGTTCAAAAGAACAGGACTGACAATCTCCTTTGGGGAAAATGTGGAATATTTTCATAATGGAGTAATATTCAGCTAAGAAAATGACATCATGATATTTTTAACAAATGGATAGTCCCAGGAAAAATCATCTTGGGTGAAGTAACTAAAATATAGAAAGACAAATATGGTATTTGATCATTTATTAGGAGGTCTCCTGACAGTTGAAGATTAAGTTTCAATAATCCATCTATTGTGACCAAACCAGTCTTCCACTAGAGAGATTGGATTGCAATTAACTGAGATGTTGGGCCAGTGCCTCCTACAGAAATTGTAGGAGGCTGTTGTTATTAAAATATGTTGCTTTCTGCACTCAGCTGATAGATAAGTGCCATGTTCTTGGATCCATAAATATGCCTCCTTCTGTATCAAATGGGATTCCGGAGACCCACAGTCTGATATTATGCACAGAGAGACCTTATAAAACCCAGCTCTAAATGGGATTTCACCATGAAATTCTACTTCCATTCAGAGCTATTGGAAGCCTGCAGGAGATGAGGAAGGAAGAGTGCCATAAGTAGAGGGAATTGAGGACACAAGAGGAACAATGCCCTAAGAATTAGGCCACAGAGGAAGATAATGGAGCCATCCTTGATGAGTCCTGATGAGCTAGGTTCAGATAGAAGTGTGAGGATGACCTCCCCTATTACAGAACTAGAAAAAGGACCTAGGGATAGAAGGAGGAGGGTGGGTGGGAGTGGAAGGAGAAGAGGGAGAGGGCAACAGTAGTATTACAAAGTGAACAATTCATAATAAATATATACATAAGAAAATCTGTGATCAAGGTGATGAAGTATAGAACTCTTCAAGACTGATGGCTTCTTCTTGGCAGTGGTGCCAGTGTGTGGCAAAGATGAACTCAATTTTCTTTAAGGAACTTGGCACTGAGTCTCTGATCAGGTTCCAATGAGTATATGAACAACACTTACTTCCACTGATATATTTTAAAAAAAATTAGTATGACACATAGGTAGGAATTTGGATCTGGGTGCAATGGAAAAGGAGTGTAATATATGTAATATGAAATTCCAAAATAATCAATAAATACAATATGTTTTTATCATACAGGTCCTTCAGTTGCTTGGTGAAAGTCACTCCAAGGTACTTTTTTTTATTAGTGGCTATTGTGAAGGGTGTTGTTTCCCTAATTGCTTTGACTTAATTTCCTATCCAGCCTTTCCTAAACAACTTTGCTGAAGTTGTTTATCAGCTGAAGGTGTTCTCTGGTTAAATTTTTGGGGTCGCTCATGTATACTATCATATCATCTGCGAATAGTGAGACTTTGACCACTTCCTTTCCAATATGTATTCCTTTGATCTCCTTTAGTTGTCTTATTCCGCTAGCTAGCCTTTCAAGAACTACATTGAATAGATAGTGTTCAGCTTTGTCTTGTCTCTGATTTCAGTGGGATTGGTTTAAGTTTCTCTCAATTGGTTTTGATGTTGGCTATAGGATTGTTGTATATTGCCTTTACTATGTTTAGGTTCATGCCTTGTATCCCTGATCTCTCCAAGAACTTAAAAATGAATGGGCATTGGATATTGTCAAATGCTTTTTCAGCATTTAAGAAGATGATCATGTGGTTTTTCTCCTTCATTTTGTTTATGTGGTGGATCACATTGATGGAGTTCCGTATATTGTACCTTCCTCAAATGCCTGGGAGGAAGTGTACTTGTTATAGTGGGTGATATCTTTTATGTGTTCTTGGATTTGATTTGCCAGTATTTTATTGATTATTTTTGTCTCAGTGTTCATAGGAGAGATAGGTCTGAAGTTTTCTTTTTTGTTGGGTCTTTATGTGATTTAGGTATCAATGTGACTGTGGCTTCATAGAATGAGTTTAGTAATGATTCTTCTGTTTCTATTTTGTCGAATTGTTTGAGGAGTTTTAGTGTTAGCACTTCTTTGAAAGTCTGGTAGAATTCTTCACTGAAACCATCTGGCCCCAGGGCCTTTTTTCGAGGGGAGACTGTTATTGACATTTTCAATATCCTTGAGGGATATAGGGCTATTTAGTTTTTCTACCTGATGTTGACTTAATTTTGGTAGATAGAATCTATCAAGAAAATTGTCTGTTTCTTTTAGATTTTTGAATTTTGTGGCATATAGACTTTTGTAGTATGAGCTAATGATTGTTTGCCTTTCCTCAGTGTCTGTAGTTATGTGACACTTTTCATTTCTGATTTTGCTGATTTGAATAGATTCTCTCTGCTTTTTAGTTAGTTTGGCTAAAGGTTTGTCTATCTTGTTTTTTCTCAAAGAACCAGCTTTTTGTTTTATTGATTCCTTGAATTGTTTCATTTTTTTCTAATTGATTAATTTCAGCCCTGAGTTTGATTATTTCCAGCTGTCTGCTCCTCTTGGGTGCATCTGCACCTTTTTTTTTCCTAGGGTTTTCAATTGGGCCATTAATTTGTTTGTATGTGATGTTACAAATTTCTTCTTGAAGGCACTTAGTGCTATGAATTTTCCTCTGAGCACTGCTTTCAATGTGTCCCATAAATTTGGGTATGTTGTGCCTTCACTTACATTGAATTCTAGAAAGTCTTTAATTTCTTTATTTCTTCCTTAACCCAGATGTCTTTGAGTAGCAAGTTATTCAGTTTTCATGTGCATCTAGGCTTTTTGTTATTTTCATGGATGTTGAAGTCCAGCTTTAGTCTAAGGTGGTTGGATAGAATACAAGGTTTATTTCAATCTTCTTGTATCTGTTGAGTCTTGCTTTATGACCAACTATATGGTCTATTTTGGAGAAGTTTCCATGAGGTGCTGAAAAGAAGGTATACTCTTTTGAGTTTGGGTGAAAAGATCTGTAGACATCTATTAGGTCCTTTAGCTAAGGAATCTGTAAGTGCCTTTATTTCCCTATTTTGTTTCTGTCTAGTTGATCTGTCCCTTGGTGAGAGTGTTGTGTTGAAGTCTTCCACTATTAAGGTATTAGGATTAATATATGTGATTTAAGTTTTAATAGTGTTTCATTTATGAATGTAGGTGCTCCTGTATTGGGGACATACATGTTCAAAATTGTGATGTCCTCTTTGTGGGTTTTTTTCCTTTGATGAGAATGTAGTGCCCTTCCTTATTTTTTTTTATTAATTTTGGTTGAAAGTCCATTTTATTAGATATTAGGGTAGCTACTCCAGCTTGTTTTCTGGATCCATTTGCTTGAAAAACCTTTTTCCCGCCATTTATTCTGAGGTAGTGTTTATGTTTGTTGTATAGGTGTGTTTCCTAAATGCAACAGAATGTTGGATTTGTTTCTGCAACCATTTCTGTTGGATTTGTTAATCTGTATCTTTTTATTGGATAGTTGAGTCCATTAATGTTGATAGATACTAGTGACCAATGAATATTACTTTCTTTTGATGTGGAAGATCACCTTGTCATTTGGTACCTGTTCCTTAATTCCACATTACATTGAAGCTTCCCTTCTTAGCAAGCTGTCCAATTAAATAAACATTAAACTTTTGTTTCCTTCCTGACATTGTCACACAGGTAAACAGGAGAAAAGTTGTGGGATCAGGATAATGGGATGAGATAAATGATTTTTGAATTTCACAAGAAAAAATCACATGTGCACAGAATCAGAGATACTGGACACTGAGGAAATTTTGTTTACTCATCTCCATGCAAACCTCAAGATTCTCTAAGGTGCTGATGGGCTGAGATTTAGATTGATGTCATGAAACCATTAAAAGGCAGTAAGTGCTTCTGGAGGCAGTAATTAAAAGGACCAAATGGACAGCCTTCTTGAGAGAAAGGCTGAGTAGCCCTACATACATCATTTCTTGGCAACTGAAAGAACACAACACAGAGATGACAGTTCCTGTTTCTAAGACTCTTAGTTCAGCAAAAGTGTCAAATATTTGTTTCAAGTAGTCATTAATAAAATCATGTTTCTTGACATTTGAGTTTCCCATTATCATATTTTCCATTATTATTTATTAAATGAGCAGATATGTCCTCAGTCAGTGAATTACTTACTGTGAAAATGTTCCCTGAGCAAGACAAATCTTTGAACAAAATCATTTAATTTGTAGCTTGTTTATATTTTTACAGAGACATTCCCTGATGTCACATCATCCAGCAGTCAAATTTTTGTAGTCCTTCAGCAGAACTGAGAGCTTTTCATACTAAAACACAAGAGGCAGGTATTGAGAGGGACACAGAGAAAAAGAGGTAGATAGATGGATTCAGAAATAGAGAGAACGAGACCAACAGAATGAGAGATATAAATTGACAGAAACTGAGAGACAGAGAATACCTTCTGTCTGGTCACTTTTATTGGCCTATCAACCTCCATGCATACCTTCCTATAATATAACTCAAAAATGAATTATGGTTTTCATATTTATTTTAATATATTTTTAATTTAATTTTTATTAATTACAATTTATTTTATATCTCTCCATAAACTCCCCATGTCTCCTCTCTCCATCCCACCTTCCTAGTCAATCAGATCTCATCAGGAGTGGTTTCTTTATCTTTTTTTTGTGGCTTGGTATGCCTGCCCCCTCATCCAAGTGAGGTGATCAATGAGCAGGCCAATCACTTTATGTCAGAGGCAGACCCTGTTCCCATTACTGTGGAACCCACTTGAACACTGAACTGCCATGGGCTACATCTGTGCAGGGGTTCTAGGTTATCTCCATGCATGGTAATTGGCTGGAGTATGAGTCTCAGGAAAGACCCATATGCTCAGATTTTTTAGTGCTGTTGCTCTCCTTGTGGATCTCTTGTCTTCTCCATATCTCACTATTTCCCACTTCTTTATTAGATTGCATGCACTCTGTCCAACAGTTGGCCATAAGTCTCAGCATCTGCATCGATAGGCTGCAAGGCAGAGACTCTCAGAGGCCCTCTGTGTCAGGCTCCTAACTTGTTCCCTGTTTTCTCCTTCTTCTGATGTCTTTTGGGATGGGGATTTAGCATTTTAACCAGCGTCCTCCCACTTGAAAAGTTTCTTTATGCATACAGATTTCTTTAGGTTTATCCTATATTATATGTCTGTATGAGTGAGTGTATTCCATGTGTGTCTTTCTGCTTCTGGGATAGCTTAATGATCTTTAATATTTTCCAACCTTTACATGCACTTGTGTTTTTTTTTTTCCTGAGTAATATTGATGACTGAGCAAGCAGTCATCTTTCTATAGTCCTTAACCAGAACTGAACCACAAGCAGCATATATAGAAAGGAAGACAGCCAGAGACAGAGAAAGAGTTAGAGAAACAGGTTCATAAATACAAAGACAGAGATCAACAGAAACATAGGTATTAAGTGAAGGAGACCTAGAGATAGAGACTCCATTCTGCTGGTCACTTTCATCGGCATCTCATCCTCAAAGCACAGCCTCCCATAATATAACTATATTATTATATTATATTGTATTTTTGTATTGTATCTTATTGTATTATTCTATACTATAGAATTATATTATCTAACAAGGCCATATCGCCCAACACTTCCCAGACATTTCCTTTTTGGGGACTAAACATGTAAACAGATGAGCTTCAAGGGGACAATGTAATTCAAATCACCAAAAAATGGAAGAAATTGAAGGGACTTCTAGACTAAGAGAACATATTTGTCCTGATAGTTTGTCATTCAATACTCCCTACAATTTCTAAGTACTAAAGAATAGGCCTGACAATCTCCTTTGTGGAAAATGTGGAATATTTCCATAACAGAGAATTATTCAGCTGAGAAAAATATCATCATGATACTTTCAGGCGAATGGATGGAACCAGAAAAAATCACCCTGGGTGAAGTAACTAAAATGCAGAAAGACTAATATGGCATGTATTCATTTATTAGGAAGTCTTCTAATAGTGGGAGTTAAAGGTACACTAGGACATCTATTGTGACCAAACCAGTCTTCCACTAGAGTGATTGGTGTCAGTTAATTGAGTTGCTGGGCCTGAGCATTCTATGAAAATTGTAAAGCAATGCAGGATGTTGTTATTAAAATTTGTTGCTTTGTGCCCTAAAATGTTTGATTAGTGACATGTTCTATCCATGGAAATGTTTCCTTCAGCTTCAAATGGGTTTGCCTACAGAGACTCAGTCTGATACTATGGAGGAAGAGAGAGAACTTAAAACACCAAGCTCTTATTGGGATTTCCGTATGAAATTATTCCTCCCTCAGAGCTCTGGAATCCCTATGGGAGAGGAGACCGGAAGAGTGTCATAAGTAGAAGGAATTGAGGAAACATGGAGAACAATGCCATGAGAATCAGGCCACAGAAGAAAATGATGCAGCTAGCCTTGATGAGACCTGATAAGCTAGGGTCAGTTAGAAAGGGGAGCAATACCTACCCTATCAGGGAACTGAAGAAAGGGCATAGGGCTAGGGTCAGATAGAAGGGGGAAGAGAACTTACCCTCTCATGGGAATGTAGAACAGGCCTAGGGTTGGAGAATGAGCGTAAATGGGACTGGGAGGAGATGAGGGAGGGGACTCCATTTGGAAAACAAAGCCTAAAAAATCATAATAAATAAAAACATATGAAAACCTGTGATCAAGGGGATGAGTATACAGCTCTTCAAGATTGATGGCTTCTTCTTAAGAGTGGTGCCAGAGTATGGCAAGGATGGACTCAGTTTTCTTTAAGGGAATGGGCACTGAGACTCTGATCATGTTATAATGAGTATATGAACCACACATACTTCAATTGAAGTATTTTAAAGAAAAAAAAAAGATTTTAGTTTGACACATGAGTAGGAATATAAACCTGGGAGTAATGGAAGAGCAGTGTAATGTATGTACCATAAAATTCCCAAATATTCAATAAAAATAATATGTTGACAACTTTAACAATGACTTTTAACATGGAGAAAAGATTCCAGTAAGGAGGATAGAGTTTTACTTTGTAAGACATGCTTTCCATTATTTCATTATGTAGTAGATAATCTTAGCCATGAACTAGTGGTTACCCAGCTACCTCCGACCCCATGAGCTCAGGTGGCACCTATGAACAAGCAGACCTAGCACAAACACTACATAGAGAGGGTTTGTCTGGAGCACCACTGAATGAAACACAGCTGCTCTTGTGTCCTAGGCACATAGCATGGACCCATTTCACTATCCTGAAGGTCCAGTTTTAACTGTAAATCCAGGAACAGGAGGGTTCCTCACTGACCACAAAGTAGGACACAGCTGCCAATCGAGCCAGATGACCCAAGGCAAACCAGGTCAAAGAAGGTTGGAAACACAAGTGTGGAAGAGCACCAGCTGTCAAATAGTTAATTGCCCCTCAGTTTTCCTTTTACATACAAAGATCTTTCTCTGACCCGGCCAAATAAGTCCCAGGAATTGTCTTGTTTCAGTCTCTTTAGCTGTTCTTACAGACTCAATACCACAGGGAATCACAGACTCTGCCAGCCTATAATATCAATAAGAATGTGAAGTTGCATTTAATGAGTATGCCAGTAACTGCTCAGTTCAAGTTCACAACCTAGGAAATTTCAGAACCAAGACCACAAAAGGATACCAACTTTTCATTCAGTACATGAACATAAATCCCAATGAAATTGAAAATTTCCTACTTTGGAAGCTATCTAATTAAATAAACATTAAAGTTTCATTTCCAACCTGACATTGTCACAGAGGTTAACAGGAGTAAAGTTGTGGGATCTGGATAAAGGGATGGTATAATGGCATGTTGGGCTTCACAAGAAAAAGTCACTTGTACACAGTATCAGAGATACTGGACACTGAAATTTTCTTTACCCATTTCCATGGAAACCTAAGATTCTCTCATGTGCTGATTGGCTGAGAGGCAAAATAATGTCATGAAACAGGTGAAATACAGAAAGATTGTTAGGAGCCAATTATTAAAAGGACTAAGTATACAGAGTCCTTGAGAGAAAGGCTGAACAGCTGAAAGGACACAACACAGAAATAACAGTTCCTATGTCCAAGACTCTTCAGGAAAAGTGACACATATTTCTTTCAAGTGGTCATTAATAAAGTCACATGTCCTTGACATGTGAGTTTCACATTAGCACAGATTCCATTGTTATTTGTTAAATGCACAGATATATCATCAATCAGTGAATTACTTCCTGTGAAAATGCTGCTTTACCAAGGCAAATCTTTGAACAAAAAGTGTTTAATTGTGACCTTGCTTATATTTATACAGAGAGCATCCCTGATGTCACATCAGCAAGTAGTCATCTTGCTGTAATCTTGAGCAGAATTGAGAGCTTTTTACATTGAACCACAAGTATTAGGCAGAGAGAGGGAGACTGAGAGTGCCAGAGAAAGAGAAAGAGCTAGAGAGAGAGATATTCAGAAATCCAGATCAAAAGAAACAAAGATAAAAATTGACAGAGTCTGAGAGATAGAGACTCCATTCTGTCTTTCATTGGCATATCAACCTCAAAGCACACCCTCCCATAATGTAACTCCAATACTAATTTTATTATCCAACAAGGCCATACCTACTAACCCTTTCCAGATTTTCCTCACTTGGGATTAAATGTGTAAATAAAAGAGCTTAAAGGGGACATTGCAATTCCAATTACCAGGAAGTAGAAAAAGATGTAGGGACTTCCAGGCTAAAAGAACATAGTTTGTCATTCAATACAATGATTAAAGTCCCAGCAACTTCCAAACTATAGAGAAGATGACTAACGTTTTCCATTCGGGGAAAATGGAATGTTTTCATAATGGAGTATTATTCAGCTAAGAAAATGAGATCATCTTTTTTTCAGGCAAATTGATGGAACCAGGAAAAAGTATCCAGGGTGAAGTAACTAAAATGCGTAGAAAGACAAATATGGTATATATTCACTTATTAGAGGTCTCCTAATACTGAGGGATAAAGTTCCAATAGGCTATCTATTGTGAACAAACCATTCTTAAATAGGGGTATTGGTTGGCAGTTAAGTGAGTTATGGAGCCAGGTCATCATATGGAACTTTTCAAACAAAGCCAGCTGTTGTTATTAAGATATGTTGCTCTCTGCCCTCAACTGATAGATCAGTGTTATGTTCTTGTATCCACAGAGATACTTCTTTCTGCATCATTTGGGATTGCTTACATAGTCCAATATTATGCACAGAGAGAACTTAAAACTCCCAGCATTGAATGGGCTTTCCCTATGAAATTATTCCTCCCCTCAGAGCTCTGGGAAGCCTGCAAGAGAGGAAGCAGGAAGAGTGTCTTAAGTAGAGGGAACTGAGGACATAATGCCCTGAGAATCAGGCTGAAGGACAGGATTTTGAAGACAGACTTGATGAGACCTGATAAGCTAGGGTCAGATAGAAGGGGGAGGAAGACCACCCCTATGTGGGTAATTATAGAAAGGAATAGGGGTTGAAGAAGTAGGGTGGGTGGGACTGAAAGGATAAGAGGGAGGGGACAGCAGAAGGGATACAAACTGAATACATCATAATAAAGAAATATAAAACTGTGATCATGGTGATAAAGTATAGAGCTCTTCAGGACTAATGGCTTCTTCTTGTGGGTGGTGCCAGGGTCCAGCAACTCTGAACACAGTTTTCCTTAAAGGACTTGGCAGTGAGTCTCTGATCATGTTCCAATGAGTAAATGAACAACACATACTTCAATTGGTGTATTTTAAAGAAAATAAATACTGTGACATATGGGAAGGAATTTGAACCAGGGAGCAATGGAAAAGGAGTGTAATGTATATTTTATGAAATTCCTGGGAGGGCAGAGCCAAGATGGTGAATAGCACACACAGTTCCTGAGCTGTGGAAGAGCTAACCGTCTGAGTAGGTGAGTGGAAGGACCTCTAAAGCGGGAAAACAACAGTGAGGCTTTCTAAACAACATGGAACATCGCAGGAGGTGAAAACTTTGGTCTCAGATCACCCGGGGACTTGTTTGGGAAGACATAACTGCCTGGGGTCTGCAGCCACTGAGGCAGAGCTCCAAGCCCTTTAGCAGCAAGTGCCAGCAGTACCCATCTTGGAGCCCCAGATCAGTGTGGTGGCTGCACCATCCTCCCAGGGCCCGAGTCTGCTAGGTGCCATACTAGTTCCGCAGGATCCTGATCATTGACGCTGCAGCAAGACCTCATAACCTGGCAGTGACAGCAGCACAGAGCTGGCGGAGCACATCAAAGAAGCAGGGCCAAACCAGAGAGCAGAGAGCCCGGATACTCTGATCTTTGCCAAGTGACCTGCTGGTAAGTGAGAGCACCCTTGAGAATCAGCAGATCTCCAGATCCTGGGTCCTTCTAAAACAGAAGCCAGGCATCGAACCCCCTCCCATCCATATACCCACTTTGGGAAACAGAGGGGCACTTGGGACATTAAAGTTCCTGCTCTGTGGGTCTAATTGAGGAGTTAAGGCAGTTAATGCCAGAAATTGTGGTGTGATCATCACTAGCGCCCACGACATATACAGTGCAGAGCCTTTCCCACACACTCAAGGGCTCAACATTAGCCATCACTCTGTCCCTTGAGATACACGTCCATGCACACTTACTCATACACACACACACACACACACACACACACACTTGCATTTGCCCTGTCTGTGCCTGCGTACTTTTCTCCCACAGGTACAGCTAGTCCTCAGCACATGCTAAGGACACGGGACCTCTCTCATCTTTCTAAAGAACTCGCCAGAGGCCAGAAAGAGACAGTACCAGTCTGATCTGCAGAATCCAAAAACAAACAGGGAAGGTTTCAGATAAGCCAATGGCCAGGGGTAGGCAAAAGAACACTTCCAACATAATTTAGGACATCATGACTTCACCAGGAAACCCCAAAATTGATGGATACTCCAATTAATCAGAAGCACAGGAAAATGACCTTAAAGCCATGCTTACCCAATTATTTGAGGCTCATAAGGAAGAAATGAACAAATCTTTCAAAGAGTTGGCCAGTCAATTGGAGGTAAAGAAAGAAGAAATAAACAAAATCCTTAAAGAAACACAGGCAAACATAGCCAAACAAATAGAGGCTCAAGTAGAGATAAAATTAGTGGCATATAAAAAGGAAATGAACAAAGAAAAAGAGGCCATCGTAGAGAGGCAGGAATCCAAATTCAAACACATGAAAGAAATGGTGCAAGGCATGAAAACAGAATTAGAATCAATAAAGAAAACACAAAATGAGAAAACCCTTGAGCTGGAGAACTTGGAGAAAAGATCACGAACCACAAAAGTAAGCATCACCAACAGAATACAAGAGATGGAAGAGGGAATCTCTGGAGATGAAGACACACTTGCAGAAATTAATACTTCTCTCAAAGAAAAAGTAAAATCAGAAAAGTTCCAATCACAAAATATCCAAGAAATCAAGGACACTATGAAAAGACAAAATCTAAGAATAATAGGAATTTGTGAAAAAGAAGACTCCATGCTCCAAGGTCCAGAAAATATTTTCAAGAAAATCATAGAAGAAAATTTTCTCAACTTAAAGAAAGAGATGTGCATAAATATACAAGAGGCCTACAGAACTCCAAATAGACTAGATCAGAAAAAAAAACACATCACATCACATCATAGTCAAAACACAAAATTTACAGAACAAAGAAAAGATATTAAAAGCAGCAAGGGAAAAAGGCCAAGTAACATATGAAGATAGACCTATGAAAATCACACCAGACTTCTAATCAGAATATATGAAAGCCAGAAGGGCCTGGGCAAGTGTCATGGAGACTCTAAGAGATCACAAATGTCAACCCAGACTACTATACCCTGCAAAGCTTTCAATCAACATAGACGGAGAAAACAAAATATTCCATGACAAAACTAAATTTATGCAATATCTACACAGAAAACCAACCCTACAGAAGATACTAGAAGGAAGACTCCAATCCAATGAAAACAACTTCACCCTAGAAAACAGGGCATACAGATAATATCCCAACAAAAATGAAAGGAAAACAAGCAATGCAACAGGGTAAGATCACCGACTCCATTACAAAAGGAACTAGCATGCATTGGTCACTACTATCTATCAATATCAATGGACTCAACTCACCAATAAAAAGATACAGGCTAACAGAATGGATGCAGAAACAGGATCCAACATCCTGCTGCATCCAAGAAACACACCTATGCAACAAAGATAAACACTACCTCAGAGTAAAGGGCTAGAAAACTGTTTTTCAAGCAAATGGTTCCAGAAAACAAGCTGGAGTAGCCATCCTAATATCTAATAAAATAGACTTTCATCCAAAGTTAATCAAAAAAGATAAGGAGGGCTACTATATTCTCATCAAAGGAAAAATCCACCAAGAGGACATCACAATCTTGAATATCTATGCCCCAAATACAAGAGCACCAACATTCGTAAATGAAACATTATTAAATCTTAAATCATACATTGGTCCTAATACCTTAATAGTAGAAGACTTCAACACCTCACTCTCATCAAGGGGGAGATCAACTAGACAGTCACCAAATAGGGAAATAAAAGCACTCACAGAATTCGTAAATTAAATGGACCTAATAGATGTCTACAGATCTTTTCACCCAAACTCAAAAGAGTACACCTTCTTTTCAGCACCACATGGAATCTTTTCCAAAATAGACCATATAGTGGGTCACAAAGCAAGCCTCAACAGATACAAAATAATTGAAATAATTTCTTGTATACTCTCTGACTACGATGGACTAAAATGGGACATCAACAACAACAGAAACAACAAAAAGCCGACACACACATGGAAACTGAACAACTTACTACTCAATGGAGAAAAGATAGAATCTTCAACAAATTGTGCTGGTCTAAATGGATCTTTACATGTAGAAAAATGCAAATAGATTCATAGTTATCACCCTGTACAAAACTAAAGTCCAAATCCTCATGAAACTGACAATCTTCTGTGAAACAAGAGACACTGTGATCAGAACAAATGACTGCCTACAGATTGGGAAAGGATCTTCACCAACCATATAACTGACAGAGGACTAATATTCAGTATATTTAAAGAACTCAAAAGTTAAACAGCAACAAATCAAGTCATCCAATTAAGAAATGGAATACAGAGCTGAACAGAGAATTCTCAATAGAGGAATATCAAATGGCAGAGAAAAAAATTAAAGAAATGCTCAACATCCTTAGTCATAAGGAAAAAGAACACCAAAAGAACATGAGATTTCACGTTACACCCCTTAGAATAGCTAAGATCAAAAACTCATGTGACAACTCATGCTGGAGAGGTTGTGGAGAAAGGGGAACCCTCCTCCACTGCTGGTGGGAATATAAAATTTTAAAACCACTCTGGAAAGCAATCTGGAGCATCCTCAGAAAACTAGGAATAGTGCTTCCTCAGGATCCAGCTATACCCTTCCTAGGCATATATCCAAAAGAGGCTCATGTACACAATAAGAACATTTGCTTTAGTTCTTTATATAAACTGTTTATTAGCCCTCTGTCACATAGAGGGTTGGTGAAGATTCTTTTCCAATCTGTATTCATTCGTTTTGTTTTGATGACAGTGTCCTTTGCTTTACAGAAGCTTTTCAGTTTCATGAGGTCCCATTTACTGATTGTTGCTGTTAGAGCCTATGCTGTTAGTGTTCTTTTCAGGAATTTGTCTCCTGTGCCAATGAATTGGAGGCCCTTTCCCCACATTTTCTTCTAACCAATTTAATGTGTCGTGTCTTATGTTGAGGTATTTGATCCATTTGTACTTTATTTTTGTGCAGGGTGATGAGTATAGATCCATTTGCATTTTTCTACATGAAGACATGCATGTTAGATGAGCATCATTCTATGAAGATGCTATCTTTATGCCAATGTTTGGTTTTGACATCTTTGTCAAAACTCAGATGTCTATAAGAATGTGGTTTTGTTTCTGGGTCTTCTATTTGGTTCCACAGATCCACCATTCTGTTTCTTTTCCAGTACCATGCAGTGTTTATTACTGTTATTCTATAGTACAGCTTGAGATCAGGCATGGGATACCTCCCGAAAATCTCCTATTATAGAGGATTGTTTTAGCAATTCTGGGTTTGTTTTTCCATATGAAGTTGAGAATTTTTCTTTCTAGGTTTGTAAAAAATTGTGTGGGTAATATGTTAGTAATTGCATTGAATTTGTAGATTCCTACTGATAAGTGGGCCATTGTTACAATGTTAAGCCTCCAAGCCATGAGCATAGGAGATCTTTCCATGTTCTGATATCTTCTTCTAATTCTTTCTTCAGAGACATGAAATTATTTTTTTTGAACCAAGTTACTTTAAGTACTTGATAAACTACAAGAACAAATCAAAGCTATAATTCACTATGACTAAGTAGGCTTCATCCCAGGTATGCAGGGGTGGTTCAATACACAGAAATCCATTATGTGATCTACCATATTAAGAAAATGAAAGAAAAAAAAAACACATGATAATCTTCTTAGATGCAGAAAAACCATTTGATGAAACAAAATATCCATTCATGTTTTAAGTATTAGAGAGAACAGGGATGCAAGGCACATATCTAAATATAGTAAAGGCAATATACAGCAAGCCTATAGTCTGCATGAAACTAAACTAAGAGAAACTTAAAGCCATCCCACTGAAATCAGGAACAAGGTAAAGCAGCCTACTCTATTCCTATCTCTTCAACATATTTCTGGTAGTCTTTGCTAGAGCAATAAGACAACTGAAGGAGATCAAGCAAATACAAATCAAAAAGGAAGGAATGAAAGCATTACAGTTTGGAAATGATATGATAGTATACTTCAGTGACCCCAAAAATTCTACTAGGGAACTCCTACAGGGGATGAACACCTTCAGCAAATGGCTGGATACAAAATTAACTCATAGCCCACCTGTATACAAAAGACAAAAGGGCTGAAAGAGATATTAGGGAAACATAAGGAATTATATTACCTAACAAGGATATATATCTTAACCCTATTCAGATATTTCCTCACTGGGGACTCCACATGTAAACTGATGAGCTTCAATAGGGCAGTGCAAATACCAGGAAGTAGAAAAAATGGAGGTACTTCTAAGCTAAAAGAACATTGCTATCCTGAAAGTTTGTCATTCAATACAATAACTAAAGTCCCAGGAACTTCCAAAGACTAAAGAACAGGACTGACAATCTCCTTTGGGGAAAATATGGAATATTTCCATAACAGAGTATTATTGAGCTAAGAAAATGGCATCATGACATTTTCACGCAGATGGATGGAAACAGCAAAAATCATCCTGGGTGAAGTAACTAAAATGCAGAAAGGCAAATATGGTATTTATTTACTTATTAGGAGGTTTCTTAATAGTGGGGAATTAAATATCAATAGGCCATCTAGTGACCAAACCAGTCTTCACTAGGGGGATTGGATAGCAATTATTTGTGCTGCTGGGCCAGGGAATCCTATAGAATTTTTCAGGCAACCAAGGCTGTTGTTATTAAAATATGTTGCTCTTGATCTCAACTGATAGATCAGTGCCATGTTCTTGGATCCACAAAGATGCTTCCTTCTGCATCAAACAGGATTGAATACAGAGACCCACAGTCTGATATTATGTAGAGAGAGACTTTAAAACACCCAGCTCTAAATGAGATTTCAATATGAAATTCTCTCTCCCCTTAGAGCTCTGGGAAGCCTGCAGGAGGAGATGCAGGAAGAGGGTCACAAGCAGAGGGAATTGCAGACACAAGGAGAACAATGCCCTGAGAATCAGGCTGCAGAGGAAGATGATGCAGCCAGGCTTGATGATACCTGATGAGCAAGGGTCATATAGAAGGGTGAGGAGGACCTCATCTATCAGGGAACTAGAAAAAAGGGCATTAGTATAGAGGAAGGAGGGTGTGTCTTGAAAGAGAACAGGGATGGAGCAGCAGAGGTGATACAAAGTGACCAAATTGTAATAAATAAATACATCAGAAAATCTGTGTACAAAGTGATGAAGTACAGAGCTCTTCAGGACTCTTGGCCTCTTCTTGGTGATGGTACAAGTATGCAGCAATGATGAACTGTTTTCTTTCTATTTTCCCTACTCTTAAAGACTCAAACCCAGGGAAACAAAGACACTGTCACCCTATTATATCAATAAGAATGTGAAGGTACATTAAAGTGTACATGTGTAACTGCTTAGTTCAAAGTCACTACTTGGAAATTTCATATCCAAGACCACAGTATGAGAACACCTTTTCATTCAGTACATTTCCCTTAATCCCATGTTGCTTTGAAGCTTCTCTAAGTAGTAAGCTGTCTAATTAAATAAAGTAATATTAAAGTTTCATTTCCTCTCTGACACTGTCACAGTGGTAAACAGGAGTAAAGTTGTGGGGTCTGCATAAAGGGATGAGATAAACAATTTGGGTTTCACAAGAAAATTAAAGTATACACAGGATCAGAGATAATGAACACTGAGGAAACATTGTTTACCCATCTCCATGGAAACCTCAAGATTCTCTCAGGTGCTGATTGATTGAGAGGGAAAATGATGTCATGCAACAGGTGAAAGCCAGTAGAATTTCAGGAGCAATAATAAAAGGGCCAAGTGGACAGTAATCTTGAGAGAAAGGCTGACCAGCCCTACATAACTCAGTCATGGCAGCTGAAAGCACAGTTCCTGTGTCCAAGACTCTTAGTTCAGGAAAAGTGTCATATATTTCTTTCAAGAGCTCATTAATAAAGTCAAATGTCTTTAACATGTGACTTTCACATTATCACAGATTTCATTATTATTTGTTAAATGCACAGATATGTCCTCAGTTGGTCAATTACTTCCTGGGAAAACACTACCTGAAAAAGGCAATTATTTGAACAAAAAGCATTTAATTAGAACCTTCCTTATATTTATACAGAGACCATCCAGGATGTCACATCAGCTAGAACATCTTGTAGCTCTTCAACAGATCTGAGAACTTCTCATACTGAACCTCATGCAGCAAGCAGAAACAGGGAGATTGAGAGAGACAGGGTGAGAAAGAGCCAGAGGGACAGATTAAGAAATAGATGAGAACAACAGAAAAAAGATATAAAGTGTCAGAGACCAAGCAACAGAGATTCCATTGTGTCTGGTCACTTTCATTGGCATATCAACATCAGTGCACAACCTCCTATAATATAATTCCAATAGGAATATATTATATAATATAATATATATTATATATCATTCCAATAGGAATTATATTATCTAACAGGGACATAATTATTAACCCATACCTGATATTTCTTCACTGGGGATTCAACATCTAAATAGATGAGCTTCAAGTGAATATTTCCATTCAAATCACTAGGAAGTAGAAGAAAATGGAAGAAATTTTAGGCTTAAAGAACTTCATTATTCAGATAATTTGTAATTCAGTATAATGATTAAAGTCCCAACAACTTCCAAGGTCTAAAGAGCACGACTGACATTCTCCTTTGGGGAAAATGTGGAATATTACCATAACAGAGTCTTATTCAGTTAAGAAAATGACATCATGACATTTTCAGGCAAATGTATGAAACTCGGAAAAATCATTCTGGTAGAAGTAACTAAAATGTAGAAAGACAAACATGGTATGTACTCACTTATTAAGATGTATCCTAATAGTGTGAGATTAAGTTCCAAATGGCAATCTTATTGTGAAAACCAGTCTTCCACTAGGGTGGTTAAGTGGCAGTTAATTGAGTTGTTGGGCCAGGGCATCCTATGGAAATTTTCAAGCAACCCAGACTGTTGTTATTAAAATATGTTGCTTTCTTCCCTCAAGTGATAGTTCTGTGCTATGTTCTTGGATCAACAAGGATTTTTCCTTCTGCATCAAATGCGATTGCATAGAGACCCCCACAGTCTGATATTGTGCAGACAGAGAGAACTTAAAACACCCAGCTCTAAATGGGATTTCCCTATGAAATTCTCCCTCCGCTCAGAGCTCTGGGAAATCTGGATGAAGGTAGGAAGGAAGAGCGACATAGTATAGGGAATTGAGCACACAAGGAGAACAATGCTCTGAGAATAAGGCCACAGAAAAAGATGATGCAAAGAGCCTTGATGAGACCTGATAAATTAGTGTTAAAGAGAAGGGGGTGGAGGACCTACCCTATCAATGAAATAGAGAAAGGGCATAGGGATAGGAGAAGTAGTGTGGGTGGGACTGTAAGGAGAAGAGGAAGGGGGCAGCAGAGGGGAAACAAAGTGAACAAATTGTAATAAATAAATACATCAGACAAACTGTGATCAATGTGATGAAGTATAGAGATTTACAGGGACTGATAGCTTCTTTGGGGTTGTACCAGAGTACAGCAAGAATGAACTTTTTATTTTTAAGAGACATGGCACTGAGACTGCCATCATTTTCCAATTAGTATATGATCAACACATAGTTAAATTGATGTATTTTAAAGAAAAACAAATTTTTAGTGTGACCCATGGTAGGAATTTGAACCTGGGAGCAATGGAAAAGCAGTTTAATGTATATTATATGAAAGTCTCACATAAGCAATAAAAATAATATGGTGACAACATTTACAACGAATTTCAACTTAGAGAAAAGATTCTGCTAATGGAGGCAGCATTTGACTTTGTAAAGCATGCTTTTCATGACTCATTATGTCCCAGAGAATGCTAGCCAAAAATTAGTGGTTACTCAGCTACCATAGACACCATGACTCAAGATGGCACCTCTGAACAAGCAGTCCTGGTACTAACTACATTTAGAGATTTTGTCTGGAAAACAAGAGCAGGAAAAACAGCTGCTCTTGTGTCCTAGGCACATAACATGGACAAATTTCTCTGTCCTGAACACCGTTTTAATTGTAAACCCCAGGAACAGAAGGATTTCTCCCTGACCACTGAGTAGGACACAGCTGCCAATCCAGCCAGGTAAGCCAACATAACCCTGCTCATAGACAATGGCAATACTAATGTGGGACAGCACCAGCTGTGAATGAGTTTTTTGTCCTTAAGTTCTGTTTTTACATACACTGCTCTTTCACTGTTTCAGCCAAAACAGTCCTAGGAATTGTCTGGTATCCTTCTCTTTTCTCTGCTCTTAAAGACTCAATATCCAAAGAAATCCTAGGCCCATCTTGCCTATTATATCTATGAGATTGTGAGTGTGTGAGTAACTACTCAGTTCAAAGTCACAACCTAGGAAATTTCAGATGCAATACCACAGTAGGATACCACCTCATCATTCCATATATACCACTTAATCCCACATCACTTTGAAGCTTCCCTACTAAAGAAGCTATGCAATTGAATAAACATTAAATTTTTATTTCCTATATGACATTGTCACAGAGGTAAACAGAAGTAAACATTTGGGATCTGGCAAAAGGGATAAGATAATGGCTCGTTGGGTTTCACAATAAAATGTCAGCTGTGCACAGGATCAGAGATACTGGACACTGAGGAAGTCTGTTTACTCATCTCCATGGAAACCTCAAGTTTCTTTCAGGTGCTGATTGGTTGAGAGGAAAAAAAATGTCATGCAACAGGTGAAAGTCAGTAAGAATTTCAGGAGCCAGTTATTAAAAGGCCCAAGTGGACAGTGTGCTTGAGAGAAAGTCTGAGCAGCTCAACATGTTTCAATCTGGGCAGCTGAAAGCACCCAACACAGAGATGACAGTTCCTGTGTCCAAGATTCTTAGTTCAGCAAAAGTGTCACATATTTCTTTCTAGAGGTCATTAATAATATCATGGGTCCTTGACATTTGACTTTCAAATTATCACAGATTCCAGTATCATTTGTTAAATGCACAGATGTGTTCTCAGTCAGTGAATTACTTCCTGGGAAAATGCTCCCTTACCAAGTCAAATCTGGGAACAGAAAGTTTTTAATTGTGTCCTTGCTCATATTTTTACAGAGATCTTCCAAGATGTCATGTTAGCATTTGGTCATCTTGTTGTTGTCCTTTAGCAGAACTAAGAGCTTTTTATACTGAATCACAAACATCAAACAGAAAGAGGTAGGCTGAGAGAGAAAGAGCTAAAGAGACATTTTCAGAAATAGAGAGACCAAGACCAACTGAAACAAAGATATAAAATGAGAGACTGAGAGGGAGAGACTCCATTGCCATTTAATAAATGGCCACAATCATTGGCATATCAAACTCAAAGCACACTCTCCTATAATATAACACCAATAGGATTATATTATCTAACAAGGCCATACCTCCTAACCCTTCTAGACTTTTCCTCACTGAGGAATAAACCTGTACATAGATTACTTTCAAGGGGACATTGCAATTAAAAAAAAACAGGAATTGGAAGAAAATGGAGGGACTTCTAGGCAAAAAAAAAACAACAAAAAACAAAACAGCAACAACAACAACAAAACATAGTTATGTTGATAGTCTTTCATTCAATAAAATGATTAAATTCCTAGAAACTTCAAAGGACTAAAGAACAGCATTGATAATCTCCTTTGGAAAAATGTGAAATATTTCCATAGTGAGTATTATTCAGGTAAGAAAATGACATCATTTTATTTTTAGCCAAATGGATGGAACCAGGAAATATCATCCTGGGTGAAGTAACTAAAATGCAGAAAGAAAAATATGGCATGTATTAACTTATTAGGAAGACTCCTAATAGTGGGGGATAAAGTTCAAATAGGCCATATATTGGAACCAAACCAGTGTTCCACTAGTGGGATTAGGTGGCAGTTAATTGAGTTGTTAGGCCAAGGCATCCTCCGTAAATTTTCAAGCAACCCAGGCTGTTGTTATTGAAAATATGTTGCTCTTTGCCCTCTCCTGACAGATCAGGGCCATATTTTTGGTTCCACAGAGATGTTTCCTTCTGTATCAAATCAGGATGCATACAGAGACCAACAGACTGATTTTATGCAGAGAGAAACCTTAAAACACCCAACTCTATATGAGATTTCCCTATGGAATTTTCCCTCTCCTCAGATCTCTGGAAAGCCTGTAAGGGAAGAGGCACGAAGAGTGTCATAACTACAGGGAACTGAAGACAAAGGAGAACCATGCACTGAGAATCAGGCCACAGAGGAAGATGATGCAGCCTGACTAGATGAGACCTGATAAACTAGGGTCAAATAGAAGTGGAAGGAGGACCTTTTCAAACAAGGAACTAGAGAAAGCGCAGAAGGAGAGAAGAAGGAGGCTGGGTGGGACTGGACAAAGATTAGGGAGGGGGCAGCAGAGAGGATATAAACTGAATAAATCATAATAAATAAACACATAAGGCAAAATGTGATCAAGGTGTTGAAGTATAAATATCTTCAGGAATTCATGGCTTCTTGTGTTTGGTACAAGGGTATAGCAAGAATGAACTCAGTTTTTTTAAGAGACTTGGCCAGTGAGACCATGATCATGTTCCAATGAATACGTGAAAAAAAAAAACATACTAAAATTGAAGTTTTTTAAAGAAAAAACAATTAGTGTGACAAATGGTAGAAATTTGAAACTATGAGCAATGGAAACGGAGTGTAATGTATATTATATCAAATTGTCAAATTCCCACATACCCAACAAAAATAACATGCTGACAACTTTTTACAATGACTTTTAATATGGAGAAAAGATTCTGCTAAAAGAGTGTGTAGTTTGACTTTGTAAGGCATGCTTTCCAGGAAATCATTATGTAGCAGAGAATCATAGCCTTGAAGAAGTCCTTAACAAGGTACCTCATATTCGATGAGCAGTCCTGACACTAACACTATGTTCAGACTGGTGTTAGAGGACCACATCAGGAAACACAGCTGCTCTTATGTCCTAGGTATATAAAGAGGACACATTTCCCTGTTCTGTATGCCCAGTTTTAACAATAAACTCTAGGACCGAGAGGATTGCTCATTGATCACTGAGTAGGACAGAGCTGCTGTTCATGACAGGTCAGCGAAGACAAACCTCTCACAGAGTGCTTGCCAACACTAATGTGGAAAAGCTCCAGCTGTCAAATAGTTTATTGCCTCTCAGTTCTCCTTTTATACTAACCAATCTTTCTCTGTTTCAGACAAACCAGTCCCAGGAATTGTATAGCTTCCTTTTCTTTTCCCTGCTCTTAAAAACTCAATACCCCAGGGAAACCTAGACCCTGCCAGCCTATTATATCAATAAGAATGTGAAGGTATATATAGTGAGCATGCAGGTAACTGTTCAGTTCAAAGTCAAAACCTAAGAAATTTCAGATCAAATACCACAGTAGAAGAACACCTTGTCATTCAGTACATTCCCCTTAATCCTACATCAATTTGAAGGTTCCCTACTTTGGAAGCTATACTATTAAGTAAACATTAAAGATTCATTTCCTACCTGACATTGTGAGAGAGTTAAACAGGAGTAAAAGTGTGGGATCTAGATAAATGGATGAGATAAAGGCCTCTTGGATTTCACAAGAAAAAAAATCATGTGTGCACAGGATCAGAGATACTGGACACTGAGCAAAGTTTGTTTACTTATCTCCATGGAAACCTCAGGATTCTCTCAGGTACTGATAGGCTGAGAGGGATATTGACATCATGCAACAGGTGAAAGACAGTAAGAGTTTCAGGAGCCATTTATTAAAATGGACATGTGGACATCATACATGTGAAAAATTCTTAGCAGCCCTATGTGCCTAAATATGGGCAGCTGAAAGCACATAACCCAGAGATGAAAGATCCTGTATCCAAGACTCTTATTTCAGGATAAGTATAACATATTTCTTTCAAGTGGTCATTATTAACATCACATGTACATTATCGCAGATTCCATTATAATATGTTAAATGCACAGACATGTCCTCTGTCATGAAAATATTTACTGGAAAAATGCTCCCCATCCAAGGAAACTCTTTGAACATAAGGCATTCAATTGGGACCTTGCTTATATTTTTACAGAGACCATCCAGGATGTCACTTCAGCAAGCAGTCATCTTGTTGTAGTCCTTAAGCAGAACTGATAGCTTTTCATACTGAACCACAAGCAGCAGTCAGAGAAAAGGAGCCTGAAAGAGACAGAGGGAGAGAGCTAGAGAGACACATTCAAAAATAAAGACCAAGACCAAAAAAAAAAAATCAAAGATACAAAGTGACTGATACCAAGATACAGAGACTTCATCTTTTTGATCACTTTCATTGCCATATCAACAAGAGTATGCCTCCTATAATTTAACTCCAAAAGGAATTATATTTTTTCTATTTTTTTATTTTAATTTTTATCATTTACACTTTATTCACTTTGGATACCCCCATAACCTCTCTCCCCTCCAAATTCATTTCCCCACCCCACTTGTCCATGCATGCCCCTTCCCAACTCCACTGATAGGGGTGGTTTTCCTCTCCTTCCTTCTGATCCTAGTCTTTCCGGTACATTCAGGAGTGGCTACATTGTCTTTCTCATTGACCTGGTAAGAATGCTCCCTCAACAGGGTGAAGTTATCCAAGAGCAGGCCAATCACATCATGTCAGAGGCAGTGCATGTTCCCATTACTATGGAATCCATTTGGACTCTGAATTGCCATGGGCTACATACGTTCAGGGTTCTAGGTTATCCCAATGCATGGTACATGATTAGAGTATGAATCTCTTGAAAGACCCCTGTGCTCAGATTTTTTGGTTCTGTTGTTCTCTTTGTGGAGTTCCTGGCCTCTCTAGATCTTACTATTTCCCTCATTTTTCACTAGAGTACATACACTCTGCCCAACAGTTGGCCATAAATCTTAGCATCTGCTTTGATAGTCTGCAGGGCAGAGCCTTTCAGAGGCCCACTGTGGCAGGCTCCTAACTTGTTTCCTGTTTTCTCCTTCTTCTGATGTCCATCCTTTTTGCTTTCAGTTATAGGGATTGAGCATTTTAGCCAGAGTCCTCCCTCATGATTAATTTCTTTAGGTTTGCAGATTTTAGTTGTTTTATATTATATGTCTATATGAGTGAGTGTATCCCATGTGTGTCTTGGTGCTTCTGGGTAGCTCACTCAGAATGATCTTTTCCAGTTTCCACCATTTACCTACAAATTTCAATGATTTCTTTTTTTTATTGCTGAGTAATATTCCATTGTGTAGATGTACCACAATTTCTGTATCAATTTTTCATTGGGGGTTGGGGGGCATCTGTATTGTTTCTAGGTTCTAGCTATTACAAATAAAGCTGCTACAAACATGGTTGAGCAAATGCCCTTATTGTGTACATGAGAATCTTTTGGATATGTGCCTAGGAGTGGTATAGCTGGATATTGTGGAAGCACTATACCTATTTGTCTGAGAAAGAGCCAGATTGATTTTCACAGTGGTTGTACAAGTTTATATTCCCACCAGCAGTAGAGAATTTTTCTCCTTTCTCCACCTTCTCATCAGGACTTGTTGTCACTCGAGTTTTGATCTTGGCTACTCTGATTGGTGTAAGGTGAAATTTTAGGGTTGTTTTGATTTGCATTTGATGGCTAATGACATTGAGCATTTCTTTAAATATTTCTCTGCCATTCAGTATTCCTATATGGAGAATTCTCTGTTTAGCTCTGTTCCACATTTTTTAATTGGATTACTTGATTTGTTGCTTTTCAACTTCTTTAGTTCTTTATATATATGCTGGATATTAGCTCTCTGTCACAAAGAGGCTTGGTAAAGACTCTTTCCCAATCTGTGTGTGTTCATTTGTTTTGATAATAGTGTCCTTTGCTTTACAGAAGTTTTTCAGTTTCAGGAAATCACATTTACTGATTGTTGTTGTTAGAACCTGTGCTTTTGGGGTTTTATTCAGTATACTGTCTCCTTTGCCAATGAGTTCAATGTTCATCCTCACTAGTTCTTCTAACCGATTTAATATGTCTGGTTTTATCTTGAGATCTTTGATGCACTTGGACTATAGTTTTGTGTAGGTGATAAAAATGGAAATATTTGCATTTTTCTACATGTAGACATCGAGTTAAACCAGCACCATTTGTTGAAGATGCTCTTTTTTGCCTTGTATGGTTTTTGCATCATTGTCAAAACTCAGGTGTCCATATGTGTGTGAATTCATTTCTAGGTCCTCTATTCATTTCCATTGATCCACCATTCTGTTTCTCTCCCAGTACCGGGCAGAGTTTATTAATCTTGCTCTATAGTACAGCTTGAGTTAAAGGATGGAGTTATATCCTAAAGACATTTATATTGTAGAGGATTGTTTTAGCAAATCTGGGTTTTTTGTTTTCATACAAAGTTGAGAATTTTACTTTCAAGTACTGTAAATAATTGCATTGGTAAGTTGATGGGAATTGCATTGAATCTGTAGTTTGCTTTTGGTAAAATGGCCATTTAGTATGTTAATCCTACTAGTCATGACTCTGAAAGATTTTTACATTGTCTGATATCTTCTTCTATTTCTTTCTTCAGGGACTTGATTTTTTTTTTCTCATACAAGTCTTTGACTTGCTTGGTTAGGGTCATACTCAGGTACTTCATGTCTTTGACCAAATACAGAAACACATCAAAGATATCATCCACTATGAACAAGTAGGCTTCATCCCAGTTATGCAAGGGTGGTTCAATACACAGAAATCTATCAATATGATGCACTGTATTAACAAACTGAAAGAAAAAAAATACATGGTAATCTCCTTAGATGCAGAAAAAGCATTTGACTAAATTCAACCTCTATTCATGTTTAAAGCATTGGAGAGATCAGGGTTACAGTAAATACAGTAAAGGCATATCTGAGCAAGCAGTCCTGGCACTATCACTACATTTAGAGGGTTTGTCTGGAGAACCACAGCAGGAAACACAGTAGCTCTTGTGTCCTAGGCATATAACATGGACCCATTTCACTGTCCTGAAGGCCCAATTTTAAATGTAAATGTCAGAACCAGTAGAGTTCCTCGCTGACCACTGAGTAGGACATAGCTGCCCATCCAGCCAGGTCAGCCAAGGCAACCCTGCTCACAGAGTTTCACAACACTAGTGAGGAAAAGAACCAGCTCTCAAATAGTTTATTTCCCCTCGTTTCTCCTTTTACACTTGGAGATTTTCTCTTTTTCAGCCAAACCAGTCCTAGGAATTGTCTGGTTTCTGAAAGTCTGGTAGTTTGGATTCTGCCTCCTGGGCTTGGCAGATGCACAAGTCTTATCTAAGTTTTATGTCACAGAGACTTTCCTTGACTATTTCTGCATGTTAGGTTTTCTGAGCCTGAGAAGTAGATAGCAAACTCCCTGAAAGGTTGGGAACCAGACAGCAAAATTTGTGTAAACTGGAGTGAAATTCTGGATACCTTGCCAGGTGGCACATATGTGTTTCTACAGTGAATTTTTTTTTGTTTGTACCTTTGCTTTATAAGTGTTGTTTACACGTTTAATAAACTGAGACTTGATCAGGAACCTGTCTTGTTTCCATTCTTTGCATCTCTGTCCCCCCATTTATAATCCCTCTTTCCAGTGGATGCTGTTTGAATAGCACACAGGACTAATCAGTTTGCCTCTAAACAAGGGACCTTGAAAATGAGAGGCAATGTGAGAAACACTGATGTTTGGACCTCTGAATGCCTAAGAAAAAATGTGCTTCACGATAACTGCCATAGCATGGAGGAAGAAACAAGGTAGGCAGGCAATGATATCATGTGGCAGAGAAATAGCAGGAGATGTTAATGAAGACTTTACAGTCAATTCTAATAAATGCAAGGAATTGGGAGAAACACTCTTATCCACTTCAGTTTGTAAATGAAGATTGTCCCCGGTTCCAAATTGAAGAAACCATCAATCTGGAAACTTGGGAAAAGGAATCTCACAAGCTGAATAGTTATCTGGGGAAATTAGAGCAGCCAAACAGGCAGAAAAGAAAGTACTGCTAAGGTTATTTCAAATGATCATAAAGGAGCTTAAACAAATTTGTGTAACCTGAGAGAAGAAAATAATTTAGGAGCTAGATAGTGAGGATAAAATGGACTCAGAAGAATAAATTGCCAAGTCTCATAATTCAGACTTGCCTCCTGAGCCCTCTCCCCCTTTGGCCTTCCATGCCACATATGCAGGAAATACAGGACCACTTCAGGAGGATATTACAGTTCTTTGAGATAAAGTCCAATTTTAAAGGAAACAAGTTTAGTTATTAAGGGAATTAGAGAAATTAAAATTACAAACTACTACTACTAATAATAATAATAATAAAATTAGATTGTTTGCACTGGTAAAATTTAAAGTCTGGTTTTGACTTTTAAAATTATAAATGTAATTTATGATTTCACTCCTAAAGAGGATGTTTTGTATTAATATTACAAAAACAGGTATTAAAAAATATTTAAATGTTTAAAAAGCAGGTACATCCCTTGATTTTTGGCTTTGTCTCTGTTTCTTTTGTTGTTTTGTTTTGTTTTGTTTTTGTCTGCAGGCTTCTGTTTGGTTTCTGATTTTGGTTTGTCCACGAGGTCTGGAAAATTTGGAGAGTTTCCAATCTCATCGATGATGAATATGGAGGATACTCCAATTCCCAGGAAAGAGGTTCTATTCCTTTTGGGACCAGGAGAGAGGATGGCTGGGACCTTGTTCTGTGTGGTAACAAGGCTGATAGAGCCTGCTCTCCATTTTTGGAAAGGGCTGTGGGCAACTGCTCCTCTAGAATCTATGTGTGAGGAGGGGACCCATGATGGGCTCCACTCCTTTTGGAATCTGTGGGACATGTGTCCAGTAGGGGCTGGTTAAGTCCTGGAATTTGGGTATTATGGGGTATTTTTAAAAAGTAACCCTTGGGAAGTCTAACAAAGAACTTAAAACAGTTTCTCAATCTTTTGAGGAAAATAAAAAACCTTGGTATTTATTTTAATTAATTTTACAAAGTAAAACCAAGACATGCTGTCTAAGCCAATTAATCAAAAAATGAAGTAATTATAATATATCATGTAAAAAAAAACTATAAAATATGCTGTTCTTCATTTAAAAAGTCTGGAGATTCTTCAGTGCAAAATGTTTGCTTATGCTCTTTTACAGGAAAAAAAAAGACTTCAGATCATTGTTAACCATTCTATAAAATATATGCCTAGCTGCCAGTACCTAAATAAATGATTTAATGCTGTTTTTTACTGGTCTAAAGATATGATACAGCCAGAATAGTACATTTTTGCTGAGGGCTACAGGCTCAATTTAGTTTTCTGTTTAATATTAAATAAATCTATTGTCCTTTAATTTTTTTGCTGTTAAGTTTTAATACAATATGGTAGGATTAATAAGGTTTGTCAGCCCCTTTATAAATTATGTTTATTTAAAAGTTTTGCTTTAATTTTTTTTAAAAGAGCAGATTTAAAGTTATGCTAAAGATTATAGTTGATAAAGATTGAGTTTTAGCTAGTCTCTTTGTTTAGTTTTTTTTTCTTTAAGGTTAAATCTGAAATGGGTAGCCATAAAGTTTGCGTATTTATATCTACCTAAAATTTGGTTCCAAAACATACATTTAAAAATATGCCCAAATTGAGATTATCACATCCTGTTTTATAGGATGACATTTTGAGAAGATGATAAAGATAAACAAAGAGTAACTCAAATATGCTTGCCCTCAGACTTGGCTGAGGTCTGATAAATATGGCATTTTAACATATGTAAACTTATTATAACAGAGTCAAACATGTTGAGACAGAAAAAACAAATTAATTCAGTTTTTATAGATGCAACCTATAATTTTTCCATTTAAAACAAAAGTTAGCCCAATTGTTGATACTTTAACTGTATTTACTAGTGGTTCATTATCAGATGTTGCTGCCATGCTTATCAAAGTAAAACAATATCTTTTCAAGTGTCTAACACATCTACACAAATAGCAGAGATATCTGTAGTATTGACTGTGTTTCAAAGTTTTAATAAGTAGTCTTTGAACATTTTTATAGATAGTGAATATGTAGCTCAGTTTTGCCTAGGTTAGAGACTGTAGGTCAAATTCAGACATCTTCTTCTCCTGCTGGAATTTAATTTTTACAAATTCAAAATTTGATACAAAGAAATCTTTCACCTTCTTATAGGAGAATTGAGGACTCATTCTAATTTTACAGGACCCATGTCTAAAGGGAATGCATTGGCAGATGAAGTCACCAAAGTTTATTGTTCATAGATAAAAAGAGAACAGAATGCCCATAACATGCATCATCTTAATAGTCAAATCTTGAGATTTTAAATATAGATTGACTAAGGAACAGGCCCATAGTATTGCAGTATTTGTCCTCAATTTCAGACTGTTCTACATTTGGGAGTCAATCAGTCAATTAGTTCCAAATCAGATTTGAAAAATGGATATTACTAATATTCCTGAATTTAAACAATTAAAATATGTACATGTTTGCATAGATACCTATTCTGCATTTATTTTTGCCACTCCTCAATCAGGAAAAGCTTCAAAGAATGTTATTGCTCATTGTCTACCTGTTTTCAATGTTCTAGGAATTCCTAAACTATTTTAAACTGACAATGAAACATGATATAACAGCAAAACTTTTAAAAGATTTTGTCAACAGTTTCAAGTTTCTCATATAAGTAAAATACCTTATAATCATCAAGAACAAGGGATTGTAGACAATGCCCACTAAACAATTAGGATTTATTTGCAGAAAACAGAGGAGGAGGAGCTAATCTCCTGGACACGTAAAAATAATCTTTTTTTTTATGTTATTTTTTTTTATTTTTTTTATCAGTTACATTTTATTAACTCTGTATCCCAGCCGTGTCCCGATCCCTCATTCCCTCTCAGTCCCTCCCTCCCTCCCTCCCTCATCTCCACCGTGCCCCTTTCCAAGTCCACTGATGGGGGGGACCTCCTCCCCATTCATCTGATCCTGTTTTATCAGGTATCTTAATCATGTTCTTTTCATTCTAAATTTTTAAAATTTGGATACATATCGTAAATATAGATTTTGATAGATTTTGACATACAGAGACCAACAAAACTTTTGAAAAAACAAAATGGAAGGGATCCTTTAACATATGAATGGCATGGACCCGACCTTGTACTCATATGAGGACAAGGATCTGTCTGTGTTTTTCCACAGGAAAATGATGCAGCTCAATGGCTACTGGAACATCTGGTGTGACAAGTAGATGAGGAGTTTTCTCCTGACAATGATAATGATGTTAATAAAGACCCCTCCAGTCAAGATGACTGTTTATTGGGTGAATGTTTCTAATCCACCTCTACTATATCCAGTTTCCTGGGATGATCCGGAAGTCCTTGTTATGTCAACAACATTTGGTTACTGGGTTTTCCTGTTTTTGAAGGAACACAAGTAAAACAGATTCTTAACTTGTTAGGAATAAGAAGAGGTCATTCTCCTTATTTACCAGAGAGAGTATTCATCAGGATGGCTTACCAGTCTCCCCTGTCCAGAATACCAACTACTCTAAAGGTGGCATCTCAAGCCTCCCTTTACATACAACCAGACAAAATGGAACACTGGAAGGATATTATTGTTCCTTCCTACAGGAGCTAAGAATGACAGTCTTAGATCTCCAATGAGTTACCAACCATGTGAGAAAGCAGATCAACACATTTGTCCTCAACTAATGGTTTTTTGGAAATGCCCACCATCTACTTCTAGGACAATGACTTTACATTTACAGTCATAAACTGGACTGTTCTATCATTAAGTGTATTAAGAACTTGGCTCCTGGTAAAGGCAGTCAAAATTCCTTTGTTTTAGAATAATCTGTCAGTGCTGGGCTTTGAAGGACTTCAAATAAAAATTGCCAAAACTATGTATGGAAATTGGGGATGCATTGGCATATATAGGCATTCTCTCTGGGAATGCAAGGAGATTAATTAAATTAACCAAGTATACTTCTGTTTGGGCATGTGTTAATCCTTCTTATTTATTGCTAATTGGAAACATTGTAGTAAGACATTTTAAGAAAAATGATATCTATTCAATTGCATGTGTATATTACAATCTTACTAATTTTGTTAGTGCTGATAATAATGCTCTTTCAGTACGAGTTATTAAGCAAACTGATTTTTTTATGATTCCTGCTAAGGTTTGTGATAGCTGGTATGATGAAAGAGAACTTAGTTAGACTCAGGTTCAGAATTACCTTGCTTGTATTTGGTCTAGGAAAAACTTCTCTTTGGACATATTAACTTTGAGAAATAAGATCCATGACATAGAATCTTCCAATAAACCTAGGGTAGAATTTGATAATACAGCCTGGGTTATATTTACTAGCCTTTGGATGTGCTTTCCATCCTTTGACTTTGTGCTTAATTTGGGACTGACACTTGCCGGCCTGGAGGGTATCATTTTGTCGGCCTGTGCATGCCTTCCTGTGTGTTACAGCTTCTTCTTCAACAAATTCAATGCCTGCAAGTTCAGATACATGAATTTAAATTAAATATCTCTAACAATCCCATTTGCTATGGAGATCAGTCAATGATGTGTAAGAGTAAAATTGTGCTTTTTCCAACCTAAGATAGAGGCTCATAAAAATCATATCCAAGACCTTGATGACAAAGTAAGGAAAAATACACATTTCACCAAACTAAGACAGGCTTTCTATAAAACAAAGAAGGGAGAACTGAAGGAGTTTGGTAATTGGTATTCTGCCTCCTGACCTTGTCAAATGCAGGTATTATGTAAGTTCCATGTCTCAGAGACTGTCCTTGGTGGTCTCTGCAAGCAGGGCATTCTGAGCCTGAGAAGTTGAAAGCAAATTCCCTTCAACCTTTGGAACCAGACAGAAAACTTTGTGTAACCTTGAGTGAGGTCCTAGATAAATTGCCAAGGGGCACAGATGAGTTCCTTTGTGAAAAAAAAAAAAATTGGTTATACCCTTTGCTTTATAAGTGTTGATTGTAAAGTGAGATCTGTCTTGTGTCCATTCTTTGCAACTCTGTTTCCCCATTTTCACTCCCTCTTTCAGGTAGACACTGTTCAACTATCCAGCAGGACTAGTCAGTTTACCTTCTCCTTTCCTACTTTTAAAGACTCAATTCCCCAGTGATCCCTAGACCCTGCCAGCCTATTATATCAATAAGAATGTGAAGGAACATGTAGTCAGTACACGAGTAACTGCTCAGTTCAAAGTCACAGCTTAGGAAATTTCAGATCCAAGGGCCCAGAAGGAGACCCCCTTGTCATTCTATACACTACCCTTAATCCTACATCACTTTTAAGCTCCCTACTTAAGAAGCTGACCATTTAAATAAACCCTAGGGTTTTATTTCCTTTCTGACATTGTCACAGAGGTAAACAGGAGTAAGGGTATGGGATCTGGATAAAGGGATGAGATAAAGGCTTGTTGGGATTCACAAGAAAGAGTCAAGTGTGCACAGGATCAGAGATACTGGACACTGAGGATAGTTTGTTTACTTATCTCTATGGAAACCTCAAGATTCTCTCAGGTGCTGATTGCCTGAGAGGGAGAATGATGTCATGAAACAAGTTAAATACAGTAAGTTTTTTAGGAGCCAGTTATTAAAACAGCTAAGGGGACAGCCTGCTTGAGAGAAAAGCTAAGCAACCCTACATGCATCAATCTGGGCAACTGAAAGCACACAAAGCAGAGATGACAGTTTCTGTGTCTAGGACTCTTAGATCAGGAAAAGTGTCACATATGTCTTTCAAGTGTTCATTAATAAAGTCACATGTCCTTGATGAGTGACTTTCACATTTTCAAAGATTCAATGATTATTTGTTAAATGCACAGATATGTCCTCAGTGAATTATTTACTCTGAAAATGCTCCCTGAGCAAGGCAAATGTTTGAACAAAAAGTGTTTAATTGGGACCTTTCTCACATTTTTACAAAGACCATTAATGATGTCATGTCAGCAAGCAGTCATCTTGTTGTACTCCTTCAGCTGAACTGAGAGCTTTTCATCCAAAACCACAAGCATCAGTCTGAAAGAAGGAGACTGAGAAAGACAGAGATAGATAAGAGCTATAGAGAGAGATTCAGAAATAGAGAGACTGAGAAAGACAGAAACAAATATATAAAGAGACATACCAAGAGACAGAGTCTCCATTGTGTCTGGTCACATTCATTGGCATATCAACCTCAATGCACACACTCCTATAATATAACTTCAATAGGAATTATATTATCTAACAAGGCCATACCTTGTAACCCATACCAGACATTTCCTCACTGGAGATGAGGATGGGGATTCAACATCTAAATAGATGAGTTCCACATAGACATTTCAATTCAAATCATCAGACAGTGGAAGAAGATGGAGGGACTTTTACGTTAAAAGAACATAGTTATCCTGAAAGTTAATCATTCAATACAATAATTAAAGTACCAGAAACTTCCAAGTTCTAAAGAACAGGACTGACAATCCCCTTTAGGGAAAATATAGAATATTTCCATAACAGAATATTCTTCAGCTAAGAAAAAGACATCATGACATTTTCAGGTAAATGGATGAACCAAGGAAATATCATTCTGAATGAAGCAACTAAAATGCAGAAAGAAAATATGGTATGTATTCACTTATTAAGAGATCTCGTTATATTGGAGTATAAAGTTTCAATAGCCCATCTACTGTGTCCAAACCAGTCTTCCATTAGGGAGATTGGGTGGAAGTTAATTGATTTGTTGAGCGAGGGCATCCTACAAAAATTTTCAAGCTCCTAGTCTGTGGTTATTAAAATATGTTGGCTCTCTGCCCTCAACTGATAGATGAGTGCCATCCTCTTGAATCTACAGAGATGCTTTCTTCTGCAATAAATGGGGTTGCATACAGAGACCCACAGTCTGATATTATGCAGAGACAGACCTTAAAACACCCAGAACTAAATGGAATTCTCCCTCCCCTCAGAGATCTGGGAAGCCTTCAAGACAGGAGGCAGAAAGATTGTCATAAGAAGAGAAAATTGAAGACACAAAGGGAACAATGCCCTGAGAATCAGGCCACAGAGGAAGATGATGCAGCCAGTCTTGAAGAGACCTGATAAGCTAGGATCTAACAGAAGGGGGAGTAGGATCTCTCTTATCAGGGAACTGGAGAAAGTGTTTAGGGGTAGAAGGAGGAGGCTAGATGGAATTGGAAGGAGAAGAGATGGGATACCAAGTGAACACATTATAATAAACACAAAAGAAAAAAATATGTACAAGGTGATGAAATATAGAGCTCTTCAGAACTGATGGCTTCTTGGGGTGGTGCCAGGGTTCAGCAAGGATGAACTCCATTTCCTTTAAGGGTAATGGCACTGAGACTGTCATCAAATTCCAATTAGTATATGAACAAAAAACATATAATTCAATTGAATTATTTTACAGAAAATCAAATTTTTAGTATAAGCCATGGGTAGGAATTTGAATCCAAGAGCTATGGAAAAGAAGTGTAATGTATGTTATATAAAATTCATATATAATCAATAAAAATAATATGTTGACAACTTTTAAAATGACTTTTAATATGGAGAAAAGATTCCACTAGAGGAGGGATTGCCTTTATAAGGCATGGTTTCCAGGAACTCATTTTGTAACAGAGACTCCTAGCCATGAACTGGTGGTTACCCAGCTAACTCGGACCACATGAGATCAGGTGATATCTCTGAACAAGCAGTCCTGGCACTAACACTATGTTTAGAGGATTTGTCTGGAGGACCACAGCAGCAAACACAGCTCCTCTTGGCATATAACACCAAAACATTTCACTTTCCTGATGGCCCAGTTTTTACTGTAAACCCCAGGAGCAGGAGAATTTATCAATGACTTCTGAGTAGGACAGAGCTACCAATCAAGCTGGTCAGCCAAGGCAACCCTGCTCACAATGAGAGGGTTTCCAACACAAGTGTGAACAGCACCAGCTGTCAAAGTGTTTATTGCCCTTCAGTTCTTCTTTTACGTACACAGATCTTTCTCATTTTCACCCAAACCTGTCCCAGGAATTGTCTGGTTTCCTTCTCTTTTCCCTCCTCTTAAAGACACACTTTCACATAGAACCCTATATTCTGCCAGCCTATTATAGCAGATACAAAGTGAAGGTACATTTAGTCACTAAGTGAGTAACTGCTCAGTTCCAAGTCACAACCTAGGAAATTTTAGATCCAAGACCACAGTAGGAGACCACCTTTTCATTCTGTACATTACCCTTAATCCCACATCACTTTGAAGCTTTCCTACTTAGGAAGTTGTCCAGTTAAATAAACATTAAAGTTTGTTTACTCATCTCCATGGAAATCTCAAGATTCTCCCAGGTGTTGATTGCCTGAGAGGAAGAATGATGCCGTGAAACAGGTTAAATTCAGTAAGTGTTTCAGGAGCCAGTTATTAAAAGGGCCAATAGGACAGTGTGCTTGAGAGAAAGGCTGAGCAGCCCTATATCCTTCAATCTGGGCAGCTGAAAGCAGACAACTCACATATGACAGTACCTGTGTCTAAGACTTAGTTCAGGAAAAGTGTCACATATTTCTTTTAAGACGTTATTAATAGTCATGTGTCCTTGACATGTGTGTTTCACATTATCAGAGATTCCAGCATTATTTCTTAAAAGCGCAGACATGGCCTCAGTCTTGAGGCCATGGGAAAACCCTCCCTGACCAAGGCAACTCTTTGAACAAAAAGCATTTAATTGCGACCTTTCTTATATTTTTACAAAGGCCATCCAGGACGTAATGTCAGAAAGCAGTCTTATTGTTGTAGACCTTCTGCAGAACTGAAGGTATATACAGAACCACAAGCAGCAGCCAGAGAGACTGAGACAGAGAGAAAGAGCTAGAGGGACAGATTCAGAAATAGAGTGATCTAGACAGACTGAAACAAAGATATAAAGTGATAGACTCCATTCTGTGTGGTCACTTTCATTGGCATATTAACCTCATAGCACACCCTCCTATAATATAACTAAAATAGGAATTATGTTATCTCACAAGGCCACACCTTATAACACTTATCTGACATTTGCTAACTGTGGACTAAACATGTAAATACATGAGCTTCTAGGAGACCAAGCAATTCAAAATCCCGAGAAGTAGAAGAAGATGGAGGGACGTGTAAGCTAAAAGAGCATAGTTTGACATTCAATACAATGATTAAAGTCCTAGTAATTTCCATGCACTAAAGAATATGACTGACAATCTCCTTGGGGAAAATGTGCAATATTTCCATATTAGAGTATAATGCAGCTAAGAAAATGACATCACAATGATGTTACTTCATCACAATCGTATAATGACATCACAATGCTATTATGACCACAAAATTGTATTATGAATTACAATGATACTATGATATCATTCTGCTATTCTGACATCACAATGATCTCATGACTTCACAAACGGATGACTTCAAAATGGTATTAGTACATCACAATTCTATTATGATATCACAACATTTTGCTACTTTGACATTGCAATGCTATTATGACATTACAATGGTATTAATACATGACTGTGGCATGACATCACAATGTAATTTTGACATCAAAATATGATTATGTTTTCACAACGATATTAGTTCACATGATATTAGAACATCACAATGCTATTATGACATCGACATGCTACTATGACATCACAGTCCTATTATGACCTGATTGTAGTATGATATCACAATGGAATATTGACTTCATATTGTAATTTGAAATCATAATGCCATTATAACATCACAGAGCTATTATGACACAGTGATATGATATAACAATGCTGTTATAAAATCACAAGGCTATTATGACATCATAAATTTTTATGACATCACCATGATATGACATTACATTGCTATTATACTATCATAATAGTGTTAGGACATCAAAATGCTTTTATGACATCACAATGATATAACACCAAATTGCTATGATGAAATCACAATGCTATGATGACATAACAATTCTATTATGACATCACAATGTCATCATGATATCAGTATTCAATCATTACATCTCAGTGCTATTATGACAAAATAACACTCTTATAATTTGGCAGTGGTATGAGGTCTCAATGCAATTATGACTTAATATGACATAATAATGATATTAGGACATCTCAATGCTATGATGACTTCACAATGCTATTATGCTATCATAATGGTGTTAGGATTTGTCATGCTTTTATGATATAGAATCACAATTCTATAATGAGACAAAATTGTATTATGACATCACAATGGCATCATGACATCAATATTCATCATTACTTCTCAATATAATACTTTTTGAAGTCATAATAGCATTGTGATGTCATAATAACATTATGATGTGATGATATCTTTGTGATATAACAAAATTCCATTGTGATGTCATACCACAATCATGTCATCATAACATTTTGATCTCATAATATCATGGTAATATCATAATACCATTGTAAAGTCATAACACCATTGTGATAACATAATAGCATCACAATATTATTGTGATGTCATCATCATGTCATCATCAATACTTGTCAAGCTACTATGACAACACAATGAACTTATGACTTGGCAATGGTATGAGGTCTCAATGCTATTAACACATCACAATGATATTGATATATCACAATGCTCTTATGACATCACAGTTCTATTATGATATCACAATGGTGTTATGTCATCACAATGGTATGATGACATCAAAATGCCATTATGACATCACAATTATATAACATCACTTTGCTTTGATGACATCACAATGGTATTGTGATATCACGATGGCATCATGACATCAAAATTCATCATGGCATCCCAATGCTCTTAGGATATCACATTGCTATTATACATCATTGCAATAGCACATCACAATGCAATTATAACATTACACTGTTATGATGACTTCACAATGCTATGACATAAAGATGGTGCTACAATATCACAATGCTATGATAACATCACAAATGTATTATGACATCACAATGGTACTACAATTGTAGTATGACATCAGAATGGGATTTTTGACACCAAAATTATATTATATCACAATGTTATTAGATCATCACAATCATATAACATCACATTGCTATGATGATATCACAATGGTATGATGACATTAATATGACATCAAATTGTTATGGTGACATCAAAATGGTATTATTACACAAAGCTATTATGACACAATTGCATGACAATTATATCACAATTGTACTATGACAATATAATACTATGGTGACATCACAGTGATAAAACATCACAGTGCTATGATGACATCACAATAATATTGTGACATATCATGACATCAAAATTCATCATGACATCCCAATGTTATTAGTATATCACAATGCTCTTACAACATGATTGTGGAACCACATCACAATGGAATTATGACATTAAAATGCTATAATGACTTCAAAAGTGTATGATATTACAATGATTTTTGGACATCACGTGATGGTGCTATTATGTTATCACAATGGTGTTATGACTTCACAATGGTATTATGACATTACCATGATGTTATGACATCAAAATGGTATTATGACATGATTGTGGTATGACATCACAATAGAATTTTGTTATGAAATCACAAAGATATTATCACATCATAATGTTATTATGACATAACAATGCTATTATGACTTCAAAAAGGTATTATAACATCACAATTGCATGATATCTAAATGCTATTATTTTATCACAATGGCATCATGATAAAAAATTTATCATGACATTCCAACATTATTATGACATTACAATGCGATTATTTCACAATCATGTTATCACATTGTTATGGTATTAGGACACTACAATGCTATTTTGACATCACAATGGCATTTTGGCATAAAAATTCATCATGAGTTCCCAATGCTATTATGAAATGATTGTGGTATGACTTGACAATAAAATTTTGATATCACAGTGCTATTATGGCATCAAAATATGATATCACTGGCAAGATGGCGGCGCCGGGAGGACTCTCAATCTGAGCAGCAGCACAGCAGGATCAGCACAGTGAACAGCAATCAGAACTCTCGGCCATAAAACACAGTCATTGTGTTTCCCAGGTGAGAGGATAACCCACGGTGGGGGATTCAATCAGCTTTTAACTCACCCTGCTAAACCGCTGAAGAGATCCCGGTTCCGCCAGACGCTTGGCTGCTGGCCGCCAGCCCCAGCCCCAGCCCAGAGCCACAAGCCAGTGTCTCTGGTCACGGTCCCAGACTGAACCTTGGGCACCACACTATCAGAGACTGGAATTTTCAGTCAAGAGATAAACCCAGGGTACAGGAAACGATTGGGACCGGCCTTAGGTCACCCAGAAATCCCCTGGAAAAGACTCGGGCGGGTTCCACGGGCACCCCAGGAGCCAGCCCAGAGCCAGAGCCAGGGACCCAGGTTCCAGCACAGAGCCCTGCCTGCCTGCGCTCCTGATTCGCCGCCGGAGATAGAAACGGCGGGTCTGATCTCAGAGCACTCAGCTCACCCCCAACCTGAAAAGATCCCCGGAAAATTACCCATCTGAGGGAAGCACTCAGGCCCCCAAAAGCCGCAAAGGCAGACACAGGCAGTTTCTGCGCACCAGACAGCTGGCAGAGACTGAGCCACTCTCACACAGCTGTGCTCCAGGCACAGGCAAATTTCTGTGGCCAGCCAGCTGGCGGACACTGAGCAGTGTGCACCAGGGCAAAAAAAGACACTAGGAGTCCATGTCTCCAGAGAATCCACGGGGAAGGAAGGAAACTGTACTGATCTAAATCACCCAATCCTTCCCTAGAAAAAGTCTAGTAGTCTAGTGGGGCTGAGGCGCCAGCACTCAGCTGTGCTCCAGACACAAGCACAAACAGTTGAGGTACGCCTGATGTCCAACTGGGTCACAGCAGCTGATCATTAAATTTGCAACAAGAAACCCAGAAACAGGGCAGCTGCCCTCAGGACTTCCCTGGGTGAGAGGAGAACCCTCTCGACTAACAAAGACCACAGTTACCACTCAGGTCTATATCCTTGAGGTGAGCAACTCCTGAAAAAACACCAGCCATCCAGGGACTATACCCAAAAAGCTGAGAAGACATCCTTCAGGAAAATCCAGCTTTCTGCAAAGGGGATTCTCTCCACCACAGGATCCCCAGGAACCACCAGAAAATAATCCCAAACTCCTAAGATAACACAATGGGTAGAGGCCAGCGTAAAAGCTCAAGCAACAAAAGACAGAGCAATATGGCATCTCCAGAACCCAGTTACCCAGGGGCAAGTAGCCCTGGACACCCCACCATAACTGAAATCCCAGAAGATGACCTAACAAGTATGCTCATGAAGATGATAACAGAGGAAACAAATAAGATTCGTAAAGACATAGAGGAAGATAAACTCAAACAGAATATTGCCATCCGTAAAGAAATAGAGGAAGCTGCAGCCAAACAGTTTATGGCCTTTAGAAAGGAAATGCTTAAAACACTGAATGAAATGAAAGAAACAGAATTGAAGGAACTAAAAGAAAAAGAGGAAAGTACAATCAGACAGGTGAAGGAAGTAAACAAAACAACTCAAGACCTGAAGATAGAATTGGAAAAATTAAAGAAAACACAAATGGAAGAAATAATGGAAAGGAAGAATCTAGGGAAGAAAACAGGAACTACAGAGGTAAGCATAACCAACAGACTACAAGAGATGGAAGAAAGAATCTCAGGTGTAGAAGATACAAGGGAAGAAATCGATGTATCTGTCAAAGAAAATGTTAAATCTGAAAAATTCCTGACACAGACCGTCCAAGAAATGCAAGACAATATGAAAAGACAAAACCTAAGAATAATAGGTATAGAGGAAAAAGAAGACTCCCTTCTCCAAGGCCCAGAAAATATTTTCAACAAAATCATTGAAGAAAATTTCCCCAAGCTAAAGGAGAGGCCAATTAGAATACATGAGGCCTACAGAACACCCAGCAAATTTGACCAGAAAAGAAAATCCTCCCGCCACATAATAATCAAAACAGTAAGTATACAGAACAAAGAAAAAATACTAAAAGCTACAAGGGAAAAAGGCCAAGTAACATATAATGGCAAACCCATTAGAATCACACCTGACTTTTCAACAGAGACTATGAAAGCCAGAAGGGCCTGGACAGATATCATGCAGATCCTAAGAGAACACAGATGTCAGCCCAGGCTACTATACCCAGCAAAACTCTCAGTCCTCATAGATGGAGAAAACAAGATATTCAATGACAAAAACAAATTTCAACAATACCTACAAACAAATCCAGCATTACAGAAGACACGGGAAGGGAAAATACAACCCAAGAAAGCTAGCTACATTCAAGAAAACACAGGAAATAAATAACCTCACTTCAGTAAAACAAAAAGCAACCAAGCACACAACCTGATGACCACAGCCAACATCAAAATCAAGAGATCTAACAGCCACTGGTCAATAATCTCTCTCAACATCAATGGACTCAACTCTCCAATAAAAAGACACAGATTAACAGAATGGATACGTAAACAAAACCCAGCAATCTGTTGCATACAAGAAACACACCTAAGATACAAAGATAGACATTACCTGAGGGTAAAGGGTTGGAAGACGACTTTCCAAGCAAACGGACCCAAGAAGCAAGCAGGAGTAGCCATTCTAATATCTGATAAAATAGACTTTCAACCAAAATTAATCAAAAGAGATGGGGAAGGACACTTCATACTCATCAAGGGAAAATTCCACCAGGAAGACATCACAATCCTGAACATATATGCCCCAAATACAAGGGCACCCACATTTGTGAAAGATACATTGATAAAATTTAAAGCACATATAGATCCACACACATTAATAGTGGGAGACTTCAACACCCCACTCTCAACAAAGGACAGGTCAACCAAACAGAAATTAAACAAAGAAACAATGTCTCTGACAGAGGTCATGAATCAAATGGACCTAACAGACATTTACAGAACTTTACACCCAAACACAAAAGAATTTACCTTCTTCTCAGCACCTCACGGAACCTTCTCCAAAATAGACCACATAGTGGGTCACAAAGCAAGCCTCAACAAATACAAGAAGATTGAAATAATCCCATGTATCTTGTCTGATCACCATGGAATAAAGCTGGACCTCAACAATAACAGAAATAACAAAAAGCCTACACACACATGGAAACTGAACAACTTGTTACTAAATGACAGCTGGGTCAGGGAAGAAATAAAGAAAGAAATTAAAGTCTTTCTAGAAATCAATGAAAATGAAGACACAACATACCCGAACTTGTGGGACACAATGAAAGCAGTGCTAAGAGGAAAGTTCATAGCACTAAGTGCCTTCAAAAAGAAATTCGAGACAGCTCATTCAAGCACCCTAATGGCTCACTTAAAAACCCTAGAAAAAGAAGAAGCAGACACACCAAGAAGGAGTAGACGGCTGGAAATAATCAAACTCAGGGCTGAAATCAATCAATTGGAAACAAATAAAACAATTCAAAGAATCAATGAAACCAAGAGCTGGTTCTTTGAGAAAATCAACAAGATCGACAAACCCTTAGCCAACCTAAATAAAAGGCAGAGAGACACCACCCAAATCAACAAATTAAGAAATGAAAAAGGGGATATAACTACAGACACTGAGGAAATCCAAACAATCATTAGGACTTACTTCAAAAGTCTATATGCCACAAAATTTGAAAATCTAAATGAAATGGACAATTTTCTTGATCGAATTGACTTACCAAAGCTGAATCAGGACCAGGTAAATCAACTAAATAGTCCTATATCCCCCAAAGAAATAGAAGCTGTCATCAAAAGTCTCCCATCCAAAAAAAGCCCAGGACCAGATGGCTTCAGCGCAGAATTCTACCAGACCTTCAAAGAAGAGCTAACACCAATTCTCTTCAAACTATTTCACAAAATAGAAACAGAAGGAATATTACCAAATTCATTCTATGAAGCCACAGTCACCTTGGTACCTAAACCTCACAAAGACTCAACAAAGAAAGAGAATTTCCGGCCAATCTCCCTTATGAACATTGATGCAAAAATACTTAATAAAATACTTGCAAACCAAATCCAAGAACACATCAAAGATATTATCCACTATGACCAAGTAGGCTTCATCCCAGGTATGCAGGGGTATTTCAATATACGGAAATCCATCAATGTGATCCACCATATTAACAAACTGAAAGAAAAAAACCACATGATAATCTCCCTAGATGCTGAAAAAGCCTTTGACAAAATCCAACATCCATTCATGTTCAAAGTATTGGAGAGATCAGGGATACAAGGCACATATCTAAACATAGTAAAGGCGATATACAGCAAGCCTATAGCCAACATCAAACTGAACGGAGAGAAACTTAAAGCAATCCCACTGAAATCAGGGACAAGACAAGGCTGCCCACTCTCTCCATATCTCTTCAACATAGTACTGGAAGTCCTTGCTAGAGCAATAAGACAGTTGAAGGAGATCAAGGGGATACAAATTGGAAAGGAAGAAGTCAAATTATCACTATTTGCAGATGATATGATAGTATATGTAAGTGACGCCAAAAACTCTACCAGGGAACTCCTACCACTGATAAACACCTTCAGCAAAGTGGCCGGATACAAAATTAAGTCAAAAAAATCAGTAGCCCTCCTGTATACAAAAGACAAAAGGGCTGAGAAAGAAATTAGGGAAACAACACCCTTCACAATAACCACAAATGACATAAGGTACCTCGGAATAACCCTAACCAAGGAAGTCAAAGACTTGTATGAAAAAAATTTCAAATCTCTGAAGAAAGAATTAGAAGAAGATATGAGAAGATGGAAAGATCTCCCATGCTCATGGCTTGGCAAGATTAACATAGTAAAAATGGCCATCTTACCAAAAGCAATCTACAGATTCAATGCAATGCCCATCAAATTACCAACACAATTCTTTACAGACCTGGAAAGAAAAATTCTCAACTTCATATGGAATAACAAGAAACCCAGAATTGCTAAAACAATCCTCTACAATAAAAGATCTTCCGGAGGTATCTCCATCCCTGATCTTAAGTTGTACTATAGAGCAACAGTTTTAAAAACTGCATGGTACTGGCATAGAAACAGAATGGTGGATCAATGGAACCGAACAGAGGACCCAGAAATAAACCCACATGCTTATGGACACCTGATCTTTGACAAAGTCGCCAAAACCATACAATGGAAAAAAGATAGCATCTTCAACAAATGGTGCTGGTCTAACTGGATGTCTACATGTAGAAAAATGCAAATAGATCCATACTTATCACCCTGCACAAAACTGAAGTCCAAGTGGATGAAAGACCTCAACATAAAACCAGACACATTAAATCGGCTTGAAAAAAAAGTGGGAAATACCCTAGAACTCATTGGTAAAGGGGGAAACTTCCTGAACAGAACACCAACAGCACAGGCTCTAAGAGCAACAGTCAATAAATGGGACCTCATGAAACTGAAAAGCTTCTGCAAAGCAAAGGACACCGTCATCAAAACAAAGCGACCACCTACAGATTGGGAAAGAATCTTCAGCAACCCTTTATCTGACAGAGGACTCATATCCAGTATATATAAAAAACTAAAGAAGCTGAAAAGCAGCAAACCAAGTAATCCACTTAAAAATGGGGAACAGAGCTAAACAGAGAATTCTCTGGAGAGGAATACCGAATGGCAGAGAAGCACTTAAAGAAATGCTCAACCTCACTAGCCATTAGGGAAATGCAAATCAAAACAACCCTGAGATTTCACCTTATACCCATGAGAATGGCCAAGATCAAAAACTCAAGTGACAACACATGCTGGAGAGGTTGTGGAGAAAGGGGAACCCTTCTCCACTGCTGGTGGGAATGTAAACTTGTACAACCACTGTGGAAATCAATCTGGCGCTTTCTCAGACAACTAGGAATAGCGCTTCCTCAAGATCCAGCCATACCACTACTGGGCATATATCCAAAAGAGGCTCAAGTACACAAAAAGGACATTTGCTCAACCATGTTTGTAGCAGCTTTATTTGTAATAGCCAGAAGCTGGAAACAACCCAGATGCCCCTCAACTGAAGAATGGATGCAGAAATTGTGGTACATCTACACAATGGAATATTACTCAGCAATGAAAAATAAGGAAATCATGAAATTTGCAGGTAAATGGTGGGATCTGGAAAGGATCATCCTGAGTGAGTTGTCCCAGAAGCAAAAAGACACACATATATACTCACTCATATAGACCTACAACATAGGACAAACCCACTAAAACCTGTGCATCTAAAGAAACTAAGCAAGAGAGAGGACCCTAACTAAAATGTCCAATCCCCATCCGGAAAGGCAAAGAGGATGGACGTCAGAAGAAGAAGAAAACAGGAAACAACCTAGGAACCTACCACAGAGGGCCTTTGAAAGCCTCTGCCCTTCAGACTATCAAAGCAAATGCTGAGCCTGATGGGCAACTGTTGGGCTGAGTGAATGGAATTTTAGGTAAGACTTAGGAAATAATAAGAGCTGGAGAGGACAGGGTCTCCACAAGGAGAAAAACAGAACAGGAAAATTTGAACACAGGGAACTTCCCAGAGACTCATACTCCAATCAAGGACTATTCATGGAGATAACCCAGAACCCCTGCACAGATGTAGTCCAGGGCAGTTCAGAGTCCAATTGGGTTACATAGTAATGTGAAGAGGGACTGCCTCTGACATAATCTGATTGGCCTGCTCTTTGATCACCTCCCTCTGGGGGGGAGCAGCCTTACCAGGCCATAGTAGAGGACAATGCAGCCACTTTTGATGTGAACTGACAGACTAAGATCAGAAAGGAGAGGAGAACCTCCCCTATTAGTGGACTTGGGGAGTGGCATGCAAGCAGAGGGAGAAGGGAGGGTGGGATTTGGAGGGGAGGAGGGAGGGACTTATGGGGGGATGCCGAATGAATAAAGTGTAATTGATGAAAAATTTTAAAATAAGGCAAAAAATAATTTAAGAACCTTAAATGACTTTCAAAAGTGGAGGAAAACATGGAGTTCGTCATTTGGCATGGAGCACATCTTGCCCCTGGGGGCAATGGTCTCCTGAACCTACTCAGACCTTGGACACCACCACTGCTAGTTCTAGAACTGATGCAGGATGTTCCAACGAGGGGGTTAAGGCTTCTCATAATATTTCCTATAAGCCCACACCTGTTTGTCTATATCCCCCATTTTTATTCAGTATTAGCCAGATAGAGCCAAGTAATTGTGGTGATGATACTTGCTTTTTTGCCCAATGCGGGAATGCTAGTAAATTTAGGTATGCCCTGGTTACTCGCATGTCTCACTGTGTGCCTGTGCCCTTTGATGCCCCTCACGCTATGACTCTCTTCAGACAGAAACGGGATCTTGGAACTACAGCCACCATTGTTACTACCATCTCATTGGCGGCTGTTGGAGCTACCACCGGGGCAATAGCTATGAGTCATACTGGGCAGACTGCTCAGACCAGAAACAATCATTTAGCCAATGTAGCTCATGCCTTAGTTGTACATAAAGGAATTAATGCTCAACTAAAAGGAAGCTTGATGGTGTTCAATGTGAGGATTGACCTCGTGCAGGAGCAAATTGATACCCTATGGCAAATTGCTCAACTTGGCTGTCAATGAAAATATGCTGGACTTTGAGTCACTAGCATATAACATGAGAATTTTTCCTGTGTTGCAAATCTGTCTAAACAATTGTCGAGCTATATTTTAGGTAATTGGACTGGAGAATTCGATACTACGACGGAGCAGCTGAGAGTGGCCATTGTCACAGTAAATTCTACCAGAGTGGACGCAGGACTAGCCACAGGATTATCATCATGGATTGCTGCAGCCATGAATCATCTGAAGGAATGGGCGGGCATGGGAGCGTTAGCAGGCCTTCTGGTGTTGGTCTCCTTGGTTTGCCTGTGGTATATATGCAAGATTAGAATCTCACAACAGTGTGATGCAGCCATGATCATTCAGGCCTTTACAGCCATTGAAGCAGGACATTCTCCCCAAGCATATTTGGCTACCATAAAAAGCTAAAATGATACGCTCAGGATGCGAGGCTAAGCACTGCACTCAGGGTCAGCCGCTTTGGACCCAGAGAAGAGCATGTCTGGTTGCATGCAGGTTGATGCCCCAGGTCCCGCCTCTGAGAAAAAGGTATCGGACGGGTCTGATGCTCTTTGGGTGGATGACACCTAAACGAACATCGGTACAAAGTCCCAATTTATTTCTAATATCAGAGATCAGACCTCTACTCTTGCCTGATGCATCTAAAACAAAAAGGGGGAACTGTAGAGAGCTGCGGAATGCTATGCCTTAAAGATGGAGCTGGTTTCTGCCTTCCACCTTCCCGATGGTGAGTGCTCTTTGTCACGAACAATTCCACATTTGGCTAAGGCTGAGGATCTGGCTTGCTTCCATGTATGTGGACCTATCTGCATTGCCCACGTGGCATGCCTGTGTTGGCTACCCAGAGGCTATTTAAGCTGTGGGCTGGCTTTCCCCAGGGTCCGAGGATTGTTCAAGGTTTCTGAATAAATTGTATTGAAAAAAAAATATCAGGAAATTTGCAGATAAATGGTGGTAACTGGAAAAATCATCCTGAGTGAGCTAACCCATAAGCAGAAAGACATACGTGGTACATACTCCCTCATATAGACATATAATACTAATCCAGAGGGAGGACTCTGGCTGAAATTTTTAATCCCCATCCTGAAATGCAAAGAGGATGGATATCAGAAGAAGGAGAAAACAGGGAACAAGTTAGGAGCCTGCCATAAATTGTCTCTAAAAGGAGCTGCTCTGCAGACTGTCAAAGCAGATGTTGAGAATTATGGCCAACTTTTGGGCAGAGTGCATGGAAACTAGTAAAACAAGTCGGAAATAGTAAGATCTGGAGAAGACAGGAGGTCCACAGGAGAGCAACGGAACCAAAAACTATGAGTACAGGATTTTTTCCTGAGACTCATACTCCAACCAGTACCATGCATGGACATAACCTACAAACCCTGCACAGATGTAGCACTTGGCAGTTCAGTGTCAAAGGGGGTTCCATAGTAATGGGAACAGGGACTGCCTCTGATATGAACTGATTGGCCTGTTATAGAGGACGACAAGGCAGCCACTCCTGATGTCATCTAAGAAAGTAGGATCAGAAGGAAGGAGAGGAAGACCACCCCTATCAGTGGACATGTGGAGGGGCATGGTGGAAAAAGGCAAAGGAAAGTGAGTTCGCAAGAGAAAGGAGGTAAAATGATGCAAAGTAAATAAAATTTAATTAATAAAAATTAAAATTACACATATTAAAACATTATATTTCCTTTTGGAGTTATATTATAGGAGGGTTTGCTTTGAGATTGGTATGTCCATGAATGTGACCAGACAGAATGGAGTCTCTGTCTCTCAGTCTCTGTCACATTATATCTTTTTTGCTGTTTGTTTTCATCTCTCTATTTCTGAATCAGTCTCTCTAGCTCTTTCTCTAGAGCTATGTCTTTCTCTCTCTGCATGCTCCTTATTGTTTAGTATGAAAATCTTCCTCCTCTTCTGTAGGACTACAAGTTGTTTGCTTTCTAACATGACATCATGGATGGTCTCTGTAAATATATGAGCAAATTCTGAATTAAACTCTTTATGTTCAAAGATTTTCTTGGTCAGGGAGCATTTTAACAGATAGTAATTCAATGACTGAGAACATATCTGTGCATTTAGCAAATAGTAGTGGAATCTGTGATGATGTGAAAGTCACCTGTCAAAGATACTTGACTTTATTAATGATCAGTTGAAAGAAATACGTGATACTTGCTGAAATAGTAGTCTTGTTATCTCTGGGTTGTGTGCTTTCAGAAGCCCAGATTTAAATATGTAGGGCTGCTCATATTTATCTCAAGCAGGCTGTTCATTTGGCTCTTTTAATAACTGTCTGCTGGTACTATTACTGGCTTTAACCTGTTTAATGACATCATTCTGCCTCTCAGCCAATTAGGGCCTGTGAGAATATTGAGATTTCCATGGAGATGAATACACAAACATTTCTCAGTGTCCAGTATCTCTGATTCTAGGCACAAGTGACTTTTTCTTGTGAAACCCAACAAGTCTATCTCATCCCTTTATTCAGGTCCTACACCTTTACTCCTGTTTAATTTGTGACAATATCTGGTAGGAAATGAAACTTTAATGTTTGTTTAACTGGACACCTTCCTAAGTAGGGAAGCTTCAAAGTGATGTGGGATTAAGGTGAATGTGCTAAATGACAAGGTGGTCTTCTACTTGTGGTCTTGGATCTAAAATTTCCTATGTTTTGACTTTGAACTAACCAGTTACTCCTGTACTCAAAAAATGTACCTTCACAATCTTATTGATAAAATAGGCTGGCAGGGTCTAGAGATCCCTGGATTATTGAGTCTTAAAGAGCTGGAAATGTGAAAGAAACCATACAATTCCTGGAACAGTTTGGAGAAAGATTGGTGTATTTGAAAGAACTGAGAAGCAATAAACTCTTTGACAGGTGGTACTTTTCCACACAAGTGTTGGCAACCTTCTATGAGCAGGATTGCCTTGGCTGACCAGGCTGAATCAACAGCTGTGTCCTACTCTGGGGTCAGTGAGGAACCCTCCTGGTCTTGGAGTTATAGTCAAAACTGGGAATTCAGGACAGAGAAATGGGTTTGTGTTATATGTCTAGGACAAAAGAGCAGCTGTGTGTTCCTGCATATGTCCTCCAGACAAATGCTGAAAACTTACTATTAGTGCCATGACTGCTTGTTTTAGGTGCCACCTGAGCTAATGGGGTCTGAGGTAGTTGGGTAACCACTAGTTTACAGTTAAAAATCTCTGCTACATAATGAGGTCCTGAAAGCATGCCTTACAAAGTCAAACTCGGCCCTCCTTTAGTAGAATCTTTGCTCCCTGTTAAAAGTCATTGCAGTAATTGTCAATTTATTATTTTAGTGATTATGTTTGAATTTCATATAAAATATATTATCCTCCTTTTCCATTGCTTCCAGGTTGAAATTCCTGCCCATGTGTCACACTAAAATTGTATTTCTTTAAAACACGTCAATTGAAGAATGTGTTTTTCATATACTCATTAAAACATGGTCAGATTCTCAGTGGCAAGTGCCTGAAGGAAAACTAATTTCATCCTTGCCATACCCTGCCACCACCCCCAAGGAGAAGCCATCAGTCCTGAAGAGCTCTATACTTTATCACCTTGATCACAGATTTTCTTATGTATTTGTTTATTATTATTTGTTCACTTTGTTTCCCCTCTGCTGCCCACTCCCTCCTCTCCTACCCATCCAACCCACAGTCCTTCTCCTCCCCTTAGGCCATTTCTCTAGTTACATGAGAGGGGAGGTCCTACTCTCCTTCTATCTGCCCTAGCTTATCAGGTGTCATCTAGGCTGGCTGCAGCATCTTCCTCTAGGATCTGATTATCACAGTATTGTTCTCCTTGTGTCCTAAATTCCCTCTACTTATGAATTCTCTTACTCCCTTCTCTCCTGCAAGCTCCCCAGAGATATGACAGAAGGGAGAATTTCATAGGAAAACTTCATTTAGAGCTGGGTGTTTTAAGGTCTGTCTCTGAATAATATCAAACTGTGATTCTCTTATGCAAGTACTTTTGATGCTGAAGGAAGCATCTCTGTGGAAGCAAGAACATTTGCACTGACTATCAGTTGAGGGTAGAGAGCAACATATTTTAAATACAACAACCTCAGTATTTTGAAAATTTCTGTGGGATGCCCTGGTCCTAAATTCAATTAACTGCCCCCTAATGCCCCTAGTGGAGTACTAGTTTGTTGACAATAGAGGGCCCATTTGAACTTTATACCTCACTATTAGGAGACCTCCTGATAAATGAATACAAACCGTATTTGTATTACTGCATTTTATTTACTTCAACAAGAATGATTTTTCCTGGTTCCATCCATTTGCCTGAAAATATCATGATGTCATTTCCTTAACTGAGTAATATTCTGTTATAGAAATATTCCACATTTTCCCCTAAAAAGTTTGTCAGTCCTGTTCTTTAGTCCTTGGAATTTTCTGGGACTTTAATCACTGTATTGAATGACAAACTATCAGGATAACTATGTTCTTTTAGCCTAGAAGTACCTTCCATCTTCTTTCACCTCCTTGTGATCTGAAGTTCAATGTTTCCTTGTAGCTTAATATTTTACATGTTGAGTGTCCAGTGAGGAAATGTCTGTGAAGTGTTAGGACATATGGCTTTGTTAGATAATATAATTCCTTTTGGAGTTATATTTTAGAAGGGTGTGCTTTGAGGGTGATATGCCAATGAAAGTGACCAGACAGAATGGAGCCTCTGTCTTTCAGTCTCTGTCACTTTGTTTCGTTGTTGGTCTCAGTCTCTCTAATTCTGAATCTGTCTCTCTATCTCTTTCCCCTTCAGCCTGACATTTGTGGTTCAGTATGAAAAACTCTCAGATATGTTGGAGGACTACAATAAGATGACTGCTTGCTGACATGACATCGTGGATGGTCTCTGTAAAAATATAAGAAAACCCCAAATTAAATGCTTTTTATTCAAAGAGTTGCCTTTGTCAAGAAGTATTTTCCAAGTAAGTAATTCGCTGACTGAGGACATATTTGTGCACTTAACAATTAATAATGGAATCTGTGATAATGTGAAATTCACATGTCAAGGATACATGACTTTACTAATGACCACTTGAAACCAATATGTGACATTTTTTTCTGAATTAAGAATCTTGGACACAGGAAATGTCATCTCTGTGTTGTGTGCTTTAAGCTGCCCAGATTGAGGCATGTAGAGCTTCTAAGATTTTCTCTCAAGCAGGCTGTCTACTTGGCCCTTATTACAACTGGATCCTGAAAACTTACTGGCTTTCACCTGTTTCATGACAACATTCTCTCTCTCAGCCAATCAGCAACTTAGAGAATTTTGAAAATTCTATGGAGATGAGTAAAAAAAGTTTGCTCAGGGTCCAGTATTTCTAATTCTGTGCTCATGTGACTTTTTATTGTGAAAACATACAAGCCTTTATCTTAGACCTTCATCCAGATCCCACACCTTTACTCCTGTTTACCCCTGTGACAATGTCAGATAAGAAATGAAACTTTAATGTTTATTTAATTTGAGAGCTTCCTAAGTATGGAAGCTTCTTAATGATGTGGGATTTAGGAGAATGTATTGAATGACATAGTCGTCTCCCACTGTGGTATTGGATTTGAAATTTCCTAGGTTGTGTTTTTGAACTGAGCAGTAACTCATGTACTTCACATTCTTATTGATATAATATTTTGGTAGGGTCTAGAGAAGGAAACAGACAATTCCTATGATTAGTTTGCCTAATATAGAGACAAAACAGTGTATGTAAAATTAGAAATGAGGGACAGTATATTCTTTGACAGCTCGTGCTGTAGAAAACTACTGTTGCCAAACCTTTAAAAGCAGAGATGCCTTGGCTGACATGGCTGGAATGTCAACTGTATCCTTCTCCATTGTCAGTGAGAAATCCTCCTGGTCCTGGGCTTTAGAGTAAAAACTGGTCCATCAGGACAGAGTAATGTGACCATGATATTTACGTAGGTCACAGTAGGAGCAGTGTTTCCTGCTGAGGACCTCCAGACAAACCCTCTAAACATAGTGTTAGTGCCAGGACTGTTTGTTCATAGATGCCACCAGAGCTCATGGGATCTGAGTTACCTAGATAACCACCAGTTCATGGCTAGGATTCTCTGAAACATAATAAGTTCCTGGAAAGCATGCCTTATAACATCATACTCTGCCCTACTTTAGCGGAATCTTTCCTCCATGTTAAATTCATTGTAAAAGTTGTTAACATAGTAGTTTTATTGATTATGTGGAAGTATCATATAGCATACATTACACTCCTTTTCCATTGCTCCCAGGTTTAAATTCCTACCTATGTGTCAGAATAAAAATTTGTTTTTCTGTAAAATATTTCAATTGAAGTATGTGTGGTTTATATACTCATTGGAATTTGATCAGATTCTCAGGGCCAAGGCCCTTAAAGAAAACTGAGTTCATGACCATTTCCACACCCTGGCACCACCCCTAAAAAGAAAACAACAATCCTGAAGAGCTGTATGCTTCATTCCCTTAATCACAGTTTTTCTTATATATTTATTTATTATGATATGTTCATTTTGTATCCTTTCTGCTGCAGTCACACTACTCTCCTTCCATTCCCACCCAACATCCTCCTTCTACCAATATGCCCTTTCTCTAGTGCTCAGATAAGAGAGGTCCTCCTCCCCCTTCTATCTGATTCTGGCTTGTAAGGTATCACCAAGGCTCGCTGCATCATATTCCTCTGTGGCCTGATTCTCAGGACATTGTTCTCCTTGTATCCTCAATTATCTCTCCTTATGACACTCTTCTTGTGTCCTCTCCTGCAGGCTGCCCAGTACTCTGAGCAGAGAGAGAATTCCATAGGGAAATCTCATTTAAAGATGGGTGTTTCAAGGTCTCTCTGCATAATATTAGACTGTGGGTCTATGTATGCAATCCCATTTGATGCAGAAGTAAACCTCTCTGGAGGCAAGAACATGGCACTGATCTATCAGTTGAAGGCAGAGAGTAATGTATCATAATTACAACAGCCTGGCTGCATGAAATTTTTCCTAGGGTGCTCTGGCTCAAAAAAATCAATTAATTTGCCACTCAATCCCCCTAGTAGAAGACTGGTTTAGTCACAGTAGATAGCTTACTGAAACTTTATACCCCTAATAAGTTCATACATACCATATTTTCTTTCTGCTTTAGCAACTTTAGTTGCTTCACACAGGACTAAATTTATTTGGTTCATCCATTTACCTGAGTAAAAAAATGATGTAATTTTTTTAGCTGAAGAACAGTCTGTTATGGAAATATTCCACATTTTCCCCAAAGGAGAATGTCAGTCCTCTTCTTTAGAACTTTGAAGTTGCTAGGACTTTAATCACTGTATTGAATGACAAACTATCAGGATAACTATATTCTTTTAGTCTAGAAGTCCATCAATCTTCTTACACTTCCTGGTGATTTGAATTGAAATGTCCACTTGAAGCTCATCTATTTATATGTTGAGTCCCCAGTGAGGAAATGTCTGGTATGTGTTAAGATACCTTGTTAGATAATTCCTAATGGAATTATTTTATAGAAGGGCGTGCTTTAAAGTTGATAAGCCAATGAAAGTGATCAGGCACAATGGAGTCTCTGTCTCTTGGTCAATGTCCCTTTATATATTTATTTCTGTTGGTCTCTGTCTCTCATTTCTGAATATTTCTCTTAGCTCTTAGCTCTCTGTCTCTCTCAGTCTCCCTCTTTCGAACTACCACATGTAGTTTAGTTTGAAGTGCTCTCCCTTCAGCTGAAGGATTAAAACATGTTGTCTGCTTGCTGACGTGATATCATGGATGGTCTCTGTAAAAATGTAAGGTCCCAATTAAATGCTTTTTGTTCTGCAAAACCTGCACTCCCGGTGCAGGGTCCATACCGCTCCCTCCCCCAAAGTGACTCACAGACCGTGGGTTGATGCAAAAGCAAGAGGCAGTTTATTCTGATCTCAATGGGGGTCGTCCCTTCAAAGCAGGAGACGACCCCGAGCATATAAAGCACAGAGTTTCTATTCCTAAAAAATCAGGCCTTTACATTGATTAGTTAGCAGAAAAGATAGCAGTTATGTGGTTGGCAGCTGTAGCGGGGAGCTCACAGCTCCAAGGACAGTCCTCCCCTCTTCTCCCATCTCTCAGTTCTGTAGCAGGCCGCTTACAGCTTCAAGGACAGTCCTCCCCTAAATTGCCTGACTTGCTCTTTCTTTTTAGCTGGCCCTTATTCAAGGTCCAGTTGTTTTTCTTTCTAATTTGGGATAGTCCCATTTCTCATTCCCCCCTTTTTCTTTGGCATAATTTTAACCCTAAAATTACAGGCTAGATTCAGCCTGCATCTCTAATTGCTGATACTGCTGTCGAAGCATGAGGACCTGAACGGTACTGATCCGTTCTCTCACAAAATTGACTAGCTTATAAAGAATGCAGGGGCCAAGAGTTACAATCAGGAGAAGAATTAGCAAAGGGCCTAGCAAGGTGGAGATTAAAGTGGTCATCCATGGAGAGGAATTAAACCATCCTTTAAACCATCCTAGGCTTTGGGCTCGTTCTTGCTTTCTCTTTTTTAAGCCCTCTTTGACCTTATCTAGGGTCTCAGTGACAACTCCAGTATGGTCGACGTAGAAACTGCATTCTTCTTTTAGGGCCGTGCATAAACCTCCTTGTTGCAAAAACAATAAATCTAAGCCCCTTCTGTTTTGTTAACACCATCTCTGATAATGACTGTAAGGAATCTTTGAGCTCTCTAATTGTGTTTTCTAATCTTTTTATGTCCTCATCAACAGCTGCCCTAAGCTCACTTAACCCGCTATGTCGGAGGGCTATAGGCGACCCTCCAGCTGCTGTCCCTACTGCTTCCAGCCTGACCCCAAGCATTATGGCTAAGGAAATTCCCAGGTCTCTTTTTGTTCGTATCAGTGGTTCCCCCACAGAGTCCCAGTATTGGAAGGGCTCTTCATATGGGTGATAGGTGACTTGGGGGATTACCTGGACCAGGACACAGTAGTCAGATGAATTGACAAGCACCTGAGTACTGACACAAGTAGTGATCCCTGTTGCACAGGCCCACCATCCATCGATTGGTGGTATGAGGTACCCAGACAGACCTGCAATATCATAGGTTTGGTTGCATAAAAACTGATGACTGGGGGAAACTTTACCTACACAGAGCCCTTGTCCTGAAAAGGCAGACAGGGAAAGTCTAGCCTCCCTTTGCGTCCAACGGCAGGCTGTTGCCTCTTGGGAGTTACTTATCTCATCTGTAAAGGCAATTCCTTCATAATATGGGGGAGCAATTCCAAAGCATAACCAACAAGACTCAGTAACCGTGGGGTTGGTATTATTTAGGGCCTGAAAGGCCCCCTGTGCTAGGGAAGTAATGTATGGTCCAGGAGGATTAGGGGAAGAAGAATCTTTATCCATTTTTGAGTTAGGAGTCAGTGAGTGGGTTGCTGGAAGTGGGGCTATAGTCTGGGGCGTCCGCTTTCACTGGGGGAACCAGGTGAGGGCCAGCTTTATTTGGCCCTACTTTAGCAGATGGGGCTGTTATTTTTAATTTGATGGTGAAAAGTAACCCATCATCATAACTTTCCTTATATATTCGTAGGCCACAAGTGAACCCCGTCACCCAGTTAGTTGAAATCTGTTTTCCAGCATCTGTGAACCGGATTAGCAGGGGGTGGCACCAGCTGGTACATATTGGCTGATTAGTCCACCTATTGTTTGTTCCCCAGTCTGGGGGCTTGGCATGACTGTAATTAGCTTTAACAACAATGTAATCCCAACTGGAGGTAGGCTTCCAGTAAGTATTGCCAGTGGTTTTGCACCCCCAATTCTTGCAGTAGAAGTCATTTCTCCCCCGACATTTGTTTACCATTTTAGGTTGCTGGTGGGGTCCTTGACATACATAAAAGGTTAGGACTCGCAGCATACTGCGGTGGTTGGTGGTCCCGCAGCCCCCCCAGGGATCTAAGCCCCTTTTCTCACTAAAAGACCCATGTCTATGGTCCCCAGGAACCACGTAGAGGTCTAGGTGGCTTTGCAAATCCCAGTTAGCAGGTGCTCCTAGAGCCATTTTACAAAGGTCAGGGTACAAGTCCGTCCACCATATGAATGGTGGGGCTGTCTTTGAAAGAGACCAAATTATAATATGTCTCTGATTAGTTACTTCTCAAGTCAAAAGTTTGGGCTGGTGAGGACTGGAGCCCAAGCAAGTATTGTAAGTGCTTAATAGAGCCAAAAGCACCAGCAGTTTGTGGATTTCACCCACAGCAAACATTCTTAACAAGTTTAAGTTTTGAGGGATTGTCACTGGGCTGGATTTTCCAGTCAGAGGTAGAGTCCTCTGGAGTGGGTTTGACGTGTGATGCGTGGATCCAAGCAGCAATTTCTTCTACCTTCACAGCCGTTGGGGTGGTGAGCAGGATGCAGTAAGGACCTTTCCACCGGGGTTCCAAATTTTGACTACGGTGTCGCCGAACATAAACCCAGTCTCCAACTTGGAACTGATGTGGCACCTCTAAGGATCCTGGCTCATATGCACTGCCAACCTTGTTTTAGATTTCTTTTTGAATAAGCTGCAGTCCCTTTAACCTGGACAACAAGTCAGAGTTACCACTAGTTATGTCAAGAGGGTCTCCCAGGAGAGTCAAGGGAGCAGGAACTCCATACAATAGTTCAAAAGGCGTGAGAGTCAAGAAGGAAGGAATATTCCTGACCCTAAAAAGAGCCAGAGGGAGGAGTACCACCCAGTCACCGCCAGTCTCCATGGTCAATTTAGTAAGGTTCTCTTTTAGAGTTCTATTCATTCTTTCTACCTGTCCTGAACTTTGAGGTCTATATGCACAATGTAATTTCCAATTAGTCCCCAAAAATCTGGCCACCTCCTGACTTACCTGAGCAATGAAGGCCGGCCCATTGTAGACCCGATTACCTTTGGAACTCCAAACCAGGGAAAAATGTCTTCTAAAATCTTCTTGGCTACAACCAGAGCAGTCTCTTTCTTGGTGGGAAAAGCTTCCACCCATCCTGAGAAGGTATCTACAAAGACTAGAAGATATTTATTTCCATACCTGGCTGGCTTGATCTCGGTAAAGTCCACTTCCCAATGCATTCCAGGTCTAGTTCCCCTTAACCGTTTTCCCGAGCTTTGGAAATTCTTTCCTACGTTTACCTTTTGGCAAGGGATACATGTCTGAGTCACATTTTCGGTTAGAGCAGTGAGGTTTAGTATTTGGTAAGGAGATTGGAGAACAATTTCAGTCAATTTCCTTGCCCCTAAATGAGTCCATTGATGCATTTGCGCTATTAGTCTCTTAGCATCTTCCTGTGGCAAAATGACCTTACCTTTGGAGTCAATCCATGCTCCCACATTAGCATCGAATGTCCCTTGTTTTCTCTGTATTTGCTCCAGGTCATCCTCTGAGTATTGTAGCTGTTCCTTTTCTGGCAATTCAGTAGTTAATATCATTGGAGCAGGACTTCCTCTAGCAGCTGCTTTAGCCTCCTGATCAGCCATGTTATTTCCTTTGCTGCCTTGGAATTTCCCTTCTGATGTCCCAGGCAGTGAATTATGCTTACCTTGGTGGGCAGTAGTAAGGCATTGAGCAAGGCCAAGATTTTATTTTTCTTTTTCTTTTTAATTTCTTTACTGGCTGACGTCAATAGGCCTCTCTGCTGGTAGATGGCCCCATGCACATGGGCCATAGCAAAGGCATACCTACTGTCAATGTAGATGTTTATCTTTTTGTCTTTCCCCAAAGTTAATGCTTGAGCAGAGGTGCCTTCAGGCAGCGCTTGGGCCCATATTACCTTGTGTCCATCCACCACCGCTGCTCCCGCTATTTTCTTTTTTCTTTTTTTTTTCATTTTTTAAAAAGCTACTCCCATCTGTGTAATATGTCACCTCAGCATGTGGCAGAGGCTGGAATTTTAAGTCCTTTAACCATCCCTGTTCTTCCGCCAACACCTGCAAGCAATCATGCTCTGGGGGCTAAATCTCTGGATCTGGTAACAGGGTGGCAGGGTTTAGCCCCGTTGCTGGGGCAAAAGTAATCCTGTCATTATTTAAAAGTAAAGTTTGATAATGAGTCATGCACGCATCCGTGAGCCAGTGATCAGGTGGCTGTCTGACAACACTCCAAAGGGCATGAGGGGCATAAACAGTAAGATCTTGTCCGCAGGTCAGCTTGTCAGCATCCTTTACCAATGCAGCGACTGCTGCTATTATCCAAAGGCAGGTCGGCCATCCTGCTACTGGATCAAGCTTTTTAAATAGATAAGCTACTGGTCTCTTCCAGGGTCCAATCTTTTGAGTTAACACCCCTTTAGCCATTCCCTGGTTCTCGGCCACATAGAGATGAAAAGGTTTAGTGACATCAGGAAGTCCCAAGGCTGGAGCTGACATTAAAGCCTGTTTAATATTATCAAATGCAGCCTGTTCATCTTTTCCCCAGGAAAAAGAGTCATTGCCCTTTGTAAGGGCATACAGAGGGGCTGCCATTTCAGCGAACCCAGGAATCCATAATCGGCAAAACCCCGCTGTACCAAGAAATTCCCTCAGTTGTTTTGTAGTTTGTGGAGGGGGAATATGAAACACAGTCTCTTTTCTAGCCTCCGATAACCATCTTTTTCCTTCCTTTAGTATATACCCAAGGTAACTGACCTGTTTCCTGCATATCTGGGCCTTCTTTGCTGATGCTCTATAGCCGAGTTCGCCCAATTCTTGTAACAGTTGGCCAGTGGCTTTGAGACAGGTTTTCTGACAATCTGCAGCTAGTAAGATGTCATCCACGTACTAGAGAAGAGTTACCTGAGTATTTGTGGCCCGGAAGTGTGCCAGGTCTTGGTGCAGGGCTTCATCAAATATGGTAGGAGAATTCTTAAATCCTTGGGGAAGTCGAGTCCATGTTAGTTGGCCCAAGACCCCAGAGTCGGGATCTTTCCATTCAAAAGCGAAAATGTCTTGGCTGGCAGGGCTAAGTTGAAGACAAAAGAATGCATCTTTAAGGTCTAGAACAGTATACCAGGCTCTGTCAGGGGAAAGGGACCTCAGCAGGTTATACGGGTTGGGGACTGTTGGATGTAAGTCCATAACCTGTTTGTTAACTTCCCTCAGGTCTTGCACAGGCCGGTAATCATTGCTCCCAGGATTCCGGACTGGCAGTAATGGAGTATTCCAAGCAGATTGACACCTTTTCAAAACTCCTAGGTCAAGGAGTTGCTGTATATGAGGGCGAATCCCATCATGGGCTTCCTTAGACATTGGATACTGCCGCACTGCAACTGGGGCTGCCTGAGGTCTTAGCTCTACCTGGACTGATGGTTGCTTTCTTGCTTTCCCTAAGCCAGCTGTTTCAGCCCAGGCCTCAGGGTATTTTTTTACCCACCAGTCAATGTCTTTTTTCCCCTCTTTTAAATTTTCAAACAGCCGGTATTTATCTTCCAAGTGAATTGTAAGCACGTGAATAGGATCCCCTCTTTTATCTGTAACCTGTGGGCCTTCTGGGTTAAAATAGATATGGGCTCCTATTTTGGTCAGGATATCCCATCCAAGCAATGGGTATGGGTAGTCAGGCATGACTAAGAACGAGTGGGATACCCGGCCCACTCCAAGGTCCACTGTTTTTTGGGTAGTCCATGTATATTGCTTACATCCAGTGACCCCTTGAGCCTATGATTTTTTTTTTCTTTTTTATCCCCTGAATCTTGCAACAGAACTGAATGCTGAGCGCCAGTATCCACTAGAAAATGGACTGGCTTCCCCTCCACCTTGAGGGTTACCCTGGGTTCGGGGAGGGGAACCGAACCCCATCCTCCCTAATTGCTGTCATTGTTTAAGATCAGGACCCTGGTCCCTGTGGCTCAAGAATTCAGCTGCTTCTTCTTCCTTTTGGGGCAATCCCTCCTCCAGTGTCCTGTCTCCTTGCAGTAGGCACACTGGTCCTTAGACAAAGGGCCCTTACAGTTGCCAGGAACTCTCTCCCTTTCAGTATGACTTTCCTGAACTACGGTGGCCAGAATGTTAGTCAATTTTTTATCCTGCCTCTTGTCTCTCTCTCTCTCTTATCTCCTGTTCTTTCTGTTTTCTTTCTTCTTTTTCTTCTTCTGTTTCTCGACTATAGAAGACTTTCTCTGCTACTTGCACTAAATCCTTCAACAACTTATCCTGCAGACCTTCTAATTTCTGAAGTTTCCTACGAATATCCCTAGCTGACTGATCTATGAAAGATACAGCTACTGTTGCCCTGTGCTCATCTGAAGCAGGGTCATAGGGAGTAAACCGGCAGAATGCATCCATCAGCCGTTCTAAGTAGGCTGCAGGAGATTCCTCCGGCCCCTGGACCACTTCTCTTACCTTAGTCAAATTGGTGGGTCTTCGAGCATCCCCACAGAGACCCGTCATTAGAGTCTGGCGGTAAACCTTCAAGTGCTGCCTACCCTCTGGTGTATTGTAATCCCAATCAGGACGAGAGAGAGGAAACCCATTATTAATCTCGTCGGGGAGAACTGTAGGCCTCCCATCCGCCCCCGGGACATTCTTACTTGCTTCTAGAAGAACTCGTCCCCTCTCCTCGGTAGTCAGGAGTGTCTGTAAAAGCTGTTGGCAATCATCCCAAGTGGGCTGGTGAGAGAAAAGGACAGATTCAAACAAGTCAGTTAAGGCTTGGGGGTTCTCAGAAAAAGGTGGATTGTGAGCCTTCCAATTGTAGAGATCAGCTGTGGAAAAAGGCCAGTACTGAAAGGGGTATTGCCCATCCTCCTCTGGAAATCCATAGGCTCGCAACGGGAGAGCCACTGAGTCCAGCTGGGTTGCTCTGCGACTTCGTGTTCCAGCTGCTGGGCCCTGTTCATTCTGAGCAGTGTCAGCTGGTGAGTGCAGCGGGACCTCTGGCGGTGTCTGTGGCGCGGAAGCACCACATGCAAAACCTGCACTCCTGGTGCAGGATCCGTACTGCTCCCTCCCCGAAAGTGACTCACAGATCGCAGGTCGATGTAAAAGCAAGAGGCAGTTTATTCCAATCTCAATGGGGGTCGTCCCTTCAAAGCAGGAGACGACCCTGAGCATACAAAGCACAGAGTTTTTATTCCTAAAAAATCAGGCCTTTACATTGATTAGTTAGCAGTTATACGGTTGGCAGCTTTAGCGGGGAGCTCACAGCTCCAAGGACAGTCCTCCCCTCTTCTCCCATCTCTCCGTTCTGTAGTAGGCCGCTTACAGCTTCAAGGACAGTCCTCCCCTAAATTGCCTGACTTGCTCTTTCTTTTTAGCTGGCCCTTATTCAAGGTCCAGTTGTTTTTCTTTCTAATTTGGGATGGTCCCATTTCTCACTTCAAAGAGTTGCCTTGGTCAGGAAGCATTTCCACAGTAAGTAATTCACTGACTGAAGAGATATCTGTGCACTTAACAAATAGTAATGGTATCTGTGATTATGTGAAAATCACATGTCCTAATTACCACTTGAAAGAAATATGTGACACTTTTCCTGAACTAAGAGTCTTGGACACAGGAACTGTCATCTCTGGGCTGTGTGCTTTCAGCAGCGCAGATTGAAACAGGTAGAGCTGCTTAGCTTGTCTATCAAGCAGGCTATCTATCCACTTAACCCTTTTAATAACTGGCTACTGAAACTCTTACTGATTTTACCTTATGCATGGCATCATTTTCCCTCTTATCCAGTCAGCACCTGAGAGAATCTTGAGGTTTCCAAAGAGATGAATAAATGAACTTTCCTCAGTGACCATTATCTCTGATCCTTGGCACAAGTGGCTTTTTCTTGTGAAACCCAACAAGCCTTTTTCTCATACCTTGATCCAGATATCACACCTTTATTCCTGTTTACCTCTGTGACAATGTCAGGTAGGAAATGAAACTTTAATGTATATTTAATTGGACAGCTTCCTAAGTATGGAAGCTTCAAAGTGAAGTAGGATTAAAGGTAATGTACCAAATGACAAAGTGGTCTCTTACTGTGTTCTTGGATCTGAAATTTCTTAGGTTGTGACTTTGAACTGAGCAGTTATTAGCATATTGACTAAAAGTACCTTCATATTCTTATTGATAAGATAGGCTGTCAGGGTCTAGGTTTCCCTGTGATATTGAGTCACTAAGAGTAGGGAAAAGAGAATGTAACCTGACCAGTCCTGCAGACTAGTCAAACAGAGTCCACCTGAAAGAGGAAGTTGAAATGCGGGGACAGAGACTCAAGAATGAAGACAAGAGAGATTTATGATCAAGTCTCAGTTCACAGAACTTTCAAACAACACATGTAAAGCAAAGGGATCAAGCAATTTTTTTCACAGTAACAACACATCTGTACCACCTGGCAAAGCATCCAGGAATTCACTCAAGATTACACAAATTTTGCTCGTTGGTTCCCAAGGTTGCAGGGAGCTTGCTATCTTCTTCTCAGGCTCAGAACACCCTATTTGCAGATACTGCCAAGGACTGTCTCTGAGACATGGAACTTATATAAAACCACATTTGCCATGGCCAGAATGCAGAATTCCAATAACCAGATAACTTCAGTTCCCCCTTCTTTGTTTCATGGAGAGCCTGTCTTAGATTGGCAAAATGTGCATTTTTTTCCTTATTTGTCATCAAGGTGTAGAATGCAGTTTTACAAGCCTTTGTCTTACGTTGGAGAAACCACAATTTTGCTCTTATATGTCACTGAGTCATTGTCTTACTTCAATATTAAAAGGGATTGTTAGCGATATTAAATATAAATTTATGCAACTGCACTTACATGCCTTGAAGTTGTTGAAGAAGAAACTGACACACCAGGAAGGCAGGCACAGGCCAACAAACCCATGCCTGCCATGCTCACAATTGTCAGTCCCCAATTAAACACAGAGTCAAAGGATCAAAAACACCTCCTGAGGCTAGTAAATATATCCCAGCCTGTACTGGGCAAATTATATCCTAGTTTTCTTGGCAGATTCTATGTCATGGATCTTATTTCTCATTTTTAACATGTCCAATGAGAAGGTTTTGCTAATCCAAATACCAGCAAGGTGATTATGAACCTGAGTCCAATTAAATTACCTGACAAAATGGAGTCATATGAAAGGGGAGGAAGTCCTCCCCTATCAGTGGACTTGAAAAGGGGTAGGAGGAGATGAGGGAGGGAGGGTGGGATTGGGGAAGGAATGAGGGATACAGCTGGGATACAGAATTAACAAAACGTAACTATTGAGAAAAATAAAATTAAAAAAAAATTCTATTTCACCATACCAAGAATCAGAAACCCCATCAGAAATTATAACAAAAGCAGGTTGTCTAACAATTAATACTGAAAGAGCATTATTATCGATACTAACATAATTAGTAAGATTGTAATATACAAATTCAATTGAATAGGTATCATTGTTCTTAAAATGTTTTATTACTACAATGTTTCTAATTAGCAGTAAGTAAGAAGGGATAACACATGCCAAAACAGAATTATACTTGATTACTTTAGCAAATCTACTTGCATTTCCAGAGAGACTGCCTATATGTCCCAATGCAGCCCCCAATTTTCATACATAGGTTTGCCAATTTTTTATTTGAAATCCTCCAAAGTGCAGCACAAAAAGATTTTTCTAAAACAAAGGAATTTTGATTGCCTTTAACAGGAGCCAAGTTCTTAATACCCTTAAGGATGGACAAGTCCAGCCAATGACTGTAAATGCAGGGTCATTGTCCCAGGAGTGGTGGGCATTTCTCTGATGCATTTTGTTTAAGGAACCATCAGTTGAGGACAAGTTTGTTGATTCCCTTTCTCACAGGGCGGGTAACTCATTGGAGATGTAAGACTATCATTCTTAACTCCCATAGGAAGGGACAATAATATCCCTCCACTGTTCCACTTCGCCTGTTTGCAAAAGGAGGCTTGAGCTGCCATCCCAACTTTAGAGTAGTAGACGTTCCGAACTATGACCTGGACAGGGGAGACTGGTTAGTAGTCCTGATGAATAGTCTCAGATCTTGTAAAGCAAAGATGATGACCTCTTCCTATTCCTGTAACTTAAGAGTCTGTTTTACTTGTGTTCCTTCCTAAGCAGGAAAAAACAGCAAACATGTGTTGTTGACAAAAACAAGGGATTCTGGACTATTCCAGGAAACTGGATATCTTAGAGGTGGATTAGGAAAATACGACCAATAAACAGTCACCTTGACTGCAGCAGTCTTCATCAACAGCATTATCATTGTCAGGAGAAAACTCTTCATTCACTTGTCTCACCAGACACCCTGGTAGCCATTGAATTGCACCATTTTCCAGTGGAAAAACACAGATCTTCTTCTCTATATGAGTACAGGGTCAGGTCCATGCTATTAATTTGTTAAAGGATCCCTCCATTTTACTTTAGCAAAAGTTTTCTTAGTTTCTGTATGCCAAAATCTATCTGCTGCAGACTTACCAAGCTTATTCAAATTTTAAAAATTCAGAATGAAAAGAAAATGATTAAGATGATTCTCCAGTGTCCAGGGGAGTAGCTCCCCTTTGGATTTGTTCTTTTTTTTTTTTTTTTTTTTTTTTTTTTTTTTTTTTTTTGCAAATAAATCCTAATTCTTTAGTGGGCATGCTCTCCCATGTCTTGTCCTTGAGAACAGTAAGGTATTTTAGTTATATGAGAAACTTGAAATTGTTGACAAAACCTTTTAAAAGATTCACTAGTATATCCTGATCCATTGTCAGTTTTAAATTGCTTAGGAGCTCCTAGAACATTAAAAGCTTGTAGAAAATGAGCAATAACATTCTTATAAGTTTTCCTGGTTGAGGAGTGGCAAAAATAATTTCAGAATAGGTATCTATGCAATCATGTACTTATTTTAATTGTTTAAATTCAGGAATATGAGTAATAACCATTTGCCAAATCTGATTTGGAACCAGTCCTTTAGGATTGACTCCCCAATGAGGAAGATACTGAAAATGAGGACAAGTAATGCAAACCTTGACTATACTATGGGCCTTTCCTTAGTCAATCCAAATTTGAGTCTCAAGATTTCACTATTAAGCTGATGCATATTATGGACATCCTGGGCTCTTTTTAACTGTGAACAATAAACTTTGGTGACTTTATCTGCCAATGCATTTCCTTTAGACAGGGGTCCTGGCAACTTAGAATGAACCCTCAAATGTCCTATAAAAGAAGGAAAGTTTATTTTAATCAAATTTTGAATTTGTAAACATAAAATTCCAGCAGGAGAGATGTCTGAATTTGACTACCTAGAAAAAGACTGAGCTACATATGCACAATGTATAAAAATGTATAAAGACCGCTTATTAAAACTTTGTAACACAGCCATTACTACAGATAACTCTTCTATTTGTGCAGATGTGCTAGACACTTGTAAAGATACTGTTTTACTTTTATAAGCATAAGCAGCAACACCACACACTGAGACATCAGTAAATACCTTTAAATTATTAGAAAATGGGCTAATTTTATTTTAAATGGAAAAAAAAAACTATAGGTTGCACCTGTAAAAACTGAATTAATTTGTTTTTATTATATATATATATATATATATATATATATATATATATATATATATATATATTTTGTGCCTCAGCAGGTTGGACTCTGTCATAGTAAGCTTACAAATGTTAAAATGCCATGTTTATCAGATCTCTGACAAATCTGAGGGCCAGCATATTGAATTACTTTTTGTCTTCCTTTATCAACTGCTCTATACTTCATCCTATAAAACATGTCAATTTGGCATATTTTTCAAATGTTTGTTTTACAACCAAATTTTAGGTTGATCTATACAGGCAAAACTTTATGATTACCAATTTTAGATTTAATCTTAAAAAAATCCTAAACAAGGAGGCTAGTTAAAACTCAATCTTGTACTCAACTATACTTTTTAGCATAACTTTAAATTTGCTCTTTTTAAAATAAAATCAAAGCAAAACTTTTAATTAAATCTAATTTATAAAAGGGCTAGCAAATCTTATTAATCCTATCATGTTGTATTAAAACTTAACAGCAAAAAATTAAAGGACAAAAGTTTTATTTAACATTAAATAGAGAACTAAACTTAGCCTATAGCCCTCAGCAAAAAATAGACGATTTGGCCATACTATACCTATAGGCCAGAAAGAAACAGCATTAAATCATTGATGTAAGTACTGGCAGCCTGGTATATATTTTATATAATGGTTAACAATGATCTGAATATAACTATTCATGACCCTAGGCTCACATGAACTGTAGTCCTTTTTTTTCCCATAAAAGAGCATAAGCAAACATTTTGCATTGAAGATTCACGAGCATTTTAAAATGAAGGACAGCATTTTTTTTTAATAGTTTTTTTTACATGAATAGGTTGTAATGACTGTAGTTTTTGTTTAAATGGATTGAACAGCATGGCTTGGTTTTACTTTGTAAACTTAATAAAATAAATACCAAGGTTTATTATTTCTACCAAATGGTTGAGAAACTGAATTGAGTTCTTTGTTAGACTGTCCAAGGGTTACTATTTTAAAAGACCTGATAACTTTTAAAATGTTTTAAAGAGTTTAACTCTGATGATCCAAGACTAAACACAAAGGTGTTGATTAAAATAGTCTCATGTCTAAACATATCCAAGTCTATAGATAAACATACACACAGAGAGAGATACATGAGGAACACAGAAAACCGACATTGTCACCTTGGAGTAATCAGAATACCCAAATACGAAAACTTGACCAGTCGCTACTGGAAACAAGTCCTACAAATTCCAGAAGGAGTTCCTGGTAAGTACGTCTTACAAAGTCAAATTCTGCCCTCCTTTAGTGGAATCAATTCTCCATGTAAAATTCATTGAAAAGTTGTCAACATATAATTTTTATTGCTTATGTGGGAATTTGATATAATATACATTACATTCCTTTTCAATTGCTCCCAGGTTCAAATTCCTACACATGTGCCAGTCTATTTTTTTTTCTTTAAAACAAATCAATTGAAGTATGTGTTGTTCATCTAATCATTGGCACATGATCAGAGACTCAGTGCCAAGTCTCTTAGAGAAAAATGAGTTCATCCTTGCCACAACCTTGCATCACCCCTGATAAAAAGCCATCAATCTTGAAGAGCTCTATCTTTCATCACCTTGATCACAGTTTTTCTTCTGTATTTATTCATTACGATTTGTGCACATTGTGTTTCCTCTGCTGTCCCCTCCCTCTTCTCTTTCCATTCCCACCCACTCTCCTTTTCCTACCCCTATTCCATTTCTAAAATTCCCCTGAGAGTGGAAGTCTTCCTTCGCCTTCTATCTGAATCTAGCTTATCAGTTCTCATCAAGGCTGGCAGCAGCATCTTCCTCTGAGGCCTGATTTTCAGGCATTGTTCTCTTTGTGTCCTCAATTTCCTCTACTTATGACACTCTTACTGCCTACTGTCTTGCAGGCTTCCCAGAGGTCTGAGGGGAGAAAGAATTTCATAGGCAAATCCCATTTAGATCTGGGTGTTTTAAAGCCTCTCTCTGTATAATATCAGACTGTAGGTCTCTGTAATCACATTTGATGCAGAAGGAAGCATCTCTCAAGACACAAGAACACTGCACTGATTAATTAGTTGAGGGCAGAAAGCAACATATTTTACTAACAACAGCCTGGGTCACTTGAAAGTTTCCATTAGATGTCTTGGCCCCAGGACTGAATTAACTGACACCCAATCTCTCTAGTGGAAAACTGGATTAGTCACAATAGATGGCCTATTGGAACTGTATCCTTCATTATTAGGACACTCCTTAATAAGTGAATACATAAAATATTTGTCTGTCTGCATTTTAATTACTTCATCCAGGATGATTTTTCCTGGTTCTACCCTTTTGCCTGAAAATATCATGATGTCATTTTCTTAGCTGAATAATTCTCCTTTATGAAAATATTCCTCATTTTTCCCAAAGGAGATTATGAGTCCTGTTCTTGGAATTTTCTGAGGCTTTGATAATTGTATTGAATAACAAACTATCATGATAACTATGTTCTTTTAGCCTAGAAGTCTCACAATCTTCTTCCACTTCCTGGTGTGTTGAATTGCAATGTCCCTTTGATGCTCATCTATTTACATATGCAGTCCCCAGAAAGGAAATGTCTGGGAAGGGATAGGCAATATGGCCTTGTTAGATAATATAATTCCTATTGGATTTATGTTATAGAAGGGTGTGCTTTGAGGTTGATATGCCAATGAAAGTGACCATACAGAATGGAGTCTCTGTCTCTCAGTCTCTCACTTTATAACTTGTTTTCTGTTGTTCTTGATGTCTCTCTATTTCTGAATCTGTCAGTCTAGCACTTACTGTTTCTGTCTCAGTCTCCCCCTCTCTGCCTGCTGCTTGTGGTTCAGTATAAAAATCCCTCAGTTCAGCTGAAGGATGACAAAGAGATTACTGCTTGATGATGTAACATCATGGAAGGATGCTGTATAAATATAAGCAAGGTCCCAGTTAAACGCTTTTTGTTCAAAGAGTTACCTTGGCCAGGGAGTGTTTTCCCAGTAAGTAATTCACTGACTGAAGACATACATGTGCATTTAAGAAATAATAATGGCCATGGGCTACATGTGTGCAAGGGTTCTAGGTTATCTCCATGAATAGTCCTTGGCCCATGGCAGTTCAGTGTCCAAGTGGGTTACATAATAATGGAAAAAGGTACTGCCTCTGACATAATCTGATTGGCCTGCTCTTTGATCACCTTCCCCTGAGGGGGGAGCAGCCTTACCAGGCCACAGAAGATGACAATGCAGCTACTTCTGATGAGAACTGATAGACTAATATCAGAAAGAAGGAAAGGAGGACCTCCCTTATCATTGGACTTGGGTAAGGGCATGCATGCAGAAAGGTGAGGGAGGGTGGGATCAGGAGGGGAGAAGGGAGAGGCTTATGGGAGGATACAAAATAAATAAAGTGTAATTAATAAAAGTTAAATAAAAAAATTTTAAAAAGAAATAATAATGGAATCTGTGATAATGGGAAACCCGCATGTCATGGACACATGACTTTATTAGTAACCACTTGAAAGAAATGTGACACTTTTCCTGAACTAAGATTCTTGGACACAGGAACTGACATCTCTCAGTTGTGGGCTATCAGCTGTACAGGTTGAGGCATGTATGGATGCTCAGCCTTTCTCTCAAGCAGGCTGTCCATTTAGGCTTTTACTAACTGGCTCCTGAAACTCTTACTGGATTTCACCTTTTGCATGGCAACATTCTCCCTCTCAGCTAATTAGTACCTGAGAGAATCTTGAGCTTTTCTTGTAGATGAGTAAACAAACTTTCCTCAGTATCCAGTATCTCTGATACTGTGCACACTTGACTCTTCTGAAACACAACAAGCCTTTATCTCATCTCTTTATCCAGATCCCACACATTTACTCCTGTTTACCTCTGTGTCAATGTCAGATAAGAACTGAATCTTTAATGTTTATTTAATTGTACAGCTTCCTAGGTAGTGCAGCTTCAAAGTGATGTGGGATAAAGGGAAATGTAGCAAATATCAATGTGCTCTCCTACTGTGGTCTTCGATCTGAAATTTCCTAGTTGTGACTTTGAACTGAGCAGTTACTGGCATACTGACTAAATGTACCTTTACATTCTTATTGATATAATAGGCTGGCAGGGTGTGTTATTCATTTTTTTAAAGCATGGAAAAGAGTAGGTAACCTGACAGTCCTTCGAACTATTCTAACAGGGGCCACCTGAAAGAGGGAGTATAATTGGGGGGACAGAGCCATGAAGAATGGAGACAACACAGATTCCTGATCAAGTCTCAGTTTGTTGGAGGAACAAACAACACTTATAAAGCAAAGGGTAAAAGCAAAAAAAAAAAAATTACAGTAGCAACACATTTGTACCACCTGGCAAGGCAACCAGGAATTCACTCAATGCTACACAAATTTTGCTCTCTGGTTTCCAAGGTTGCAGGGATCCTGATATCTACTTCTCAGGCTCAGAACACAGTTTGCAGAGACCATCAAGGACCGTCTCTGAGACATGGAATTTAGATAGGACCTGCAACTGCCATGGCCATGAGGCAGAATTTCAATTACCAGACTCCTTCAGTTCCTCCTCCTTTGTTTTATGGAGAGCTTGTCTTATGTTGGCAAAATGTGCATTTTTCTTTACTCATCATCAAGCTCTCAGATATGATTTTCATGAGCCTCTGTCTTATGTTGGAAAAAACACAATTTTACTCTCACATGTCATTGATTTGCTTCCATATCAAATGGGGTCATTAGAGATCATTAAGTAAAATTCATGCAATTTCACTTGCATGCTTTGAAGTTGTTGAAGAAGGAACTGTAACACATAAGGAAGGTAGGAACAGGCAAAAAGTTCTACCTGCCAGTCCTGCAAATGTCAGTCTCCACTTAAGCACAGAGTGAGAGGATCAAAAACACCTCCTGAGGCTAGTTAATATATCACAGGCTGTATTGGCCAATTCTAAGCTAGGTTTCATGGCAGATTATATGTTATGGAGGAGGGTTGAAGGTGGGATTAGGAGAGGAGAAGGGAGAGCTTTATTGGGGGAATAAATAAAGTAAATAAAGTGTAATTAATAAAATTTTAAAACTGTCAAAATATTTTTCTTTAAAATACATGTTTTTAACGTATTTAGTGTTTTTCTTTAAAATATATCGGTTGAAGTCTGTGTTGTTCATATACTCATTGGAACATGATCAAAATATCACTGCCAAGTCCCTTAAAGAAAACTGAGCTCATCCTTGCTGCTTCCTGATCTTTGCAGCATCTCAAAGAAGAAGCCATCAGTCCTGAAGTAGCTCTATCCTTCATCACCTTGATTACCTTATTTCTTTCATAATTATTCATTACAATTTGTTCACATTGTTCCCTCATCTGTTGCCCCTTCCCTCTTCTCCTTGCAAGCCCAACCACCCTCCTTCTTCTACCCCTTCACTCTTTCTCTAGTTCCTTGATAGGGGATGTTCTCCTCCTGCTTTATCTGATCCAGACTTATCAGATTTCATCAAGGCTGGCATCATCTTCCTCTGCGGCCTGATTTTCAAGGCAGTGTTCTGTTTGTGTACTCAAATTACTCTACTTAGGACACTCTTTATGCCTCGTCTCCTGCAGGTTTCCCAGAGCTCTGAAGGTAAGGAGAATTTCATAGGCAAATCCCATCTAGAGCTGATTGTTTTAAAGTCTCTCTTTGCATAATATCAGACTGTGGGTCTCTGGATATAATCTGATTTGATGCAGAAGAAAGCATCTCTGTGGTTGCAAGAACATGACAACTATCAATCAGTTGAGGACAAAGAGCAGCATATTTTAATAATAGCAGCCTGGGTTGCTTGAAAATTTCTGTAGAATGTCCGTGCCCAACAGCTCAATTGACTCCACCCAATCTCCCTAGTAGAAGACTTTTTGTCACAATTAGATGGTCTATTTGGACTTTATCCTCCACTATTAGAAAATCTCCTAATAAGTGAATATATACCATATTTGTCTTTTTGCCTTTTAGTTACTTTACCCAGGATGATTTTTTTCCTGGTTCCATTTATTTGCCTTAAAATATCATGATGTTATTTTCTTAACTGAATAATAACTCCTTTTGGAAATATTCTACAATTTCCTCAAAGGATATTGTCAGTCCTGATCTTTAGTCCTTGCTGGTTTCTGGGATTTTAATCATTGTATTGAATGAAAAACTATCAGGATAACTATATTCTTTTAGCCTAGAAGTCCCTAGGAAGGTGTGCTTTGGAGTTGGTATGCCAATGTAAGTGACCAGAGAGAATGGGTTTCTGCCTCTCTGTCTCTATCACGTTAAATCTTTGTTTCTGTTGGTCTCCATCTCTCTTTTTCTGAATCTGTCTCTCTAGCTCTTTATCTCTCTGTCTCCCCCTCTCTGCCTGGTGCTGGTGGTTCAGAAATAAAACCTCTCAGTTCTGCTGAAGGACTACAACAAGTTGTCTGTTTGCTGATGTGACATCATGTAAAATACATATTTCTTTAAAAATATAAGCAAGGCCCTAATTAAATACTTTTTGTTCAAAGATTTCCCTTGGTCAGGGAATATTTTCCCAGTAAGTAATTCACTGACTGAGAACATATCTGTGAATTTAGTAAATAATAATGGAATCTGTGATAATGGGAAACTCACATGTCAAGGACGATGGACTTTATTAATGAGCACTTGAAAGAACTGACAGATTAACAGATTATGTGACAGATTAACTGAACTAAGGACCTTAGACACAGGAACTGTATCTCTGCGTTGTGTGCTTTCAGCTGCCCAGATTGAGGCATGTAGGGCTGATCAGCCTTTCTCTCAAGCAGGCTGCCCACTTGTCTCTTTTAATAACTACCTCCAGAAACTCTTACTGTTTCATGACATTATTCACACCCTCAGGCAATCAGCACCTACCCATTGTGATATCATAAAAACATTCGGATATCATAATGAATTTGATGTCGTGATGCAACTGTGATGTCATAATAGCATTGTGATGTGATCATAGCATTGGATGTCCTAATATCATTGTGAAGTCTTACTGTTGTGAAGTCATGATAGCTTTTTGATGTCAAAATTCTATTGTGCTTTCATGCCACTATCCTGTTGTAACACCATTTTGAAATCATAATACCATGGTGATGTCATAATATCATTGTGAAGCCGTAATATCATTGTAATGCCATAATAGAATTGAGATATCCTAACATAATTGTAAAATCATACTGTTATGATGTCATAATAGCATTGTACTGTCATAATTCCATTGCGATGTCATACCACAAGCATGTTGTAATACATTGTGATGTCATAAAAACAATTGGATGGAATGATGAAGTTTGATGTCATAATGCCATTGTGATATCATAATGGCCTTGTGATGTCATAAAATCATTGTGAAATCATAACACCATTTTGATAGCATAATTGCATTCAGATGTCATCATAGCATTGTGATGTCCTAATAGAATAAAGATATCATGATGATATTGGGATGTTATAATAACATAGGTATCTCATAATACCTTTGTGATGTAATGACAATTTTTGAAGTCATCATAGTTTGGTTATATCCTAATACTTTTGTGATGTTGTAATACCATTGTGATGTCATAATTACATTTTGAAGTAATCATAGCATTGTGATATCCTAATATTATTGTGATGTCATAGTATCAATGTAATACCATAATAGCATTGTGATGTCATAATTCTATTGTGATAGCAACACTCCATTGTGATGTCATACCACAATCATGTCTAAAAAGCATTGTGCTAACATAATAGCATTATGATGTCATTATGAATTTTGTTGTAACAGTACCATTGTAATAATAACTTACTGATGTCATCAGAACCCTGGGAAGTGATAATAGCACTGTGAAGTTATAAAACAATTGTGATGTTTTAATAGCATTGTGATGTCATAATAGCATTGAGATTTCATACCATTTTAATGTGATAATTCTATTATGATATCATAATACCTTTTTGAATTCATAATAAATTTGTGATGTCATAATACCTTTATGATTTCAAAATAACATTGTGATGTCATAAGAGCTTTGATATGTCATAATACCATTGTGTTGTCTATACACCATTGTGATATCATATTAGCATTGTGATATCATAATAGCATATTGAGGTCATAACACCATTGTGATGTCAACTAGCATTGTGATGTCATAATAGCATAGTGAGGCCATAATAGCATTGTAAATTCAACATAGAATTGTGATATCATAATAGCATATTGAGAACATAAGTTCAATGTGATATCATCATAGCTTTGTGATGTCCTAATACCATTGTATTAGTCATCTGGTTGTGAAGTCATAATAGCATTTTTATGCCATAACAGAATTGTAATGATATGAAAGAGCTCTAATGTCATAATGCCATTGGTATGTTATGTGAATCTTGATGTCAAAATGCCAAAATATCATTGTAACGTCATAATAGATTTGTGATGTCATAACAGTATGATAGCATAATAGCATTGGGAAGTCATCATAGCATTGTAATGTCCTAATAGCATTGAGATATAATAATGGCATCATTAATTCATAATATCATTGTTATTGTGTCATAGCATTGTGAACTCATAACATCATTGTGATGTCATAATAGATTTGTGATGTCATATCATTGTGATGTCATAATACCATTTGATGTGATAATACTTTTATGATTTCATCACAGCATTATGATAACATAATAGCATTGTAATATTATAGCAACATTATGAATTCTTAATAGCTTTATAATGCCATCATAGCATTGTGATGTAATAACAGCACTGTAATGTCATAATAACATTGCGATATCATAATAATTTGTGATGTCATAATATCATAGTGATGTCCAAATGCCTTTGTGATATCATAAAACAATCATGTAGAATTAGCATTGTGACATCAGAATAGTATTGGGTTGTCATGATAAATTTTGATGTAATTGATGTAATAATGCCATTAGGATAGCATAATGGCATTTTGATGTCATCATACTATTGTGATGCCATAATACCATTGTAAAGTCATAATAGCATTTGATGTTAAAATTCCATTGTGATGTTTTAGCACAATCATATTGTAATACCTCTGTGATGTCTCAATAGCATGATGATGTCATAACACCATTTTGAAGTCTTAATACCATTGTGATATCAACATAGCATTGCGATGTCCTAATACTATTGTGATGTTTTAACAGCATTATTATATCGTAATAGCATTATAATGTCATAGTATCATTTTGATGTCATAATTTCATTGTAATGGCATAATACCATTGTCATGTCGTGATACCATTGTGACATCATAACAGTATTTTGATGTAATAATAGAATTTTGATGGCATAAAGCCATTGTGATATCTTAATATTATTGTGATGTCATAACACCTTTGTGATGTCTTGTATTTATGATGTCATAAAGCATTGAAATGTCATACCATTTGTCATACCATTGTGATGTCATAAGAGTATTGTGATCTCATAATAACATCGTGAATATCACAATACTATTGTGCTGTCATAACTGTAATGGAATATCATATTAATTTGATGTCAAAGTGGCATTTTGATGTCATTATAACATTGTGAAGTCATAATATCATCATGATATCGTAATAAGAGTGTGATGTCATAATAGCATTTTGAGGTCATAATGCCATGGTGATTACATAATTCCTGGGCAATTTCATACCACAGTCATGTCAAATTAACTTTGTGATATCATATTTCCATTAGGATATTATGACACATTCATGTTTCCTAAAAACATTGTGATGCAATAAAAGCAATGAAAAGTCATGACACTATTGTTATGACATAATACCATTGAGATGACATAATAAAATTGTAAGTTCATACCATTGTGATGTTATAATTGCATTTTGATGTCATGATCCATGTCATGGATGTCATAACACCATTGTGATGTCCTATAATTGTGATGTCAAAATAGCATTGAGATGTTAGACCATTAGACCATTGTGATGTCATAAAAGCATTTTTAAGGTCCTAATGTCATTGTGACATCAAAGTTCTATTGTGATTACATACCACAAACATGTTGAAATATCATTGTTATGTCATAGTAACATTATAAGGTCAAAATGCCTTTGGTGTGTCATAATACCATTGGGATATTGCCACACTAACTCCAGAGTCTATGTGAGCATAAAAATGTGCTATATAAGCATAAAATTATGCTGCTAAGATGAGGAGAAACGTTTCCTACAGGAATCTGCTCCCAGAAAGTCACTGGATGTTACCCCTGGCCATCTATGCCAAAAAGACATACTCTGAAAATCCTGCTTTCTCAGATGAAGGATTGAATTAATGAGCCTTTTGTTTTTTCCTTGTGATTTTTGGAACAGCACAATTAGCAATTTAAGAAAATATATTTGATAGATTATTAAAAAATTTAGCAAAAATAGAGTAAAAGAAAAATAAGTAATGAATCAGATTTAGTATCAGAAAGCATTATAAGAATAGAAAAAGAAATAATGGGCTCTTTCTTAAGAAAAAATATCATAAGCAAGTACAGCAGGCTTGAGCATGCCTCCCTTTAGCGACTTGTTTCTAAGGAAGATTATAAATCTTTAGCAAGACATATTGGAGGATGGTTGACCAAGGTGTATTTAGACTTTAATGTAGAAAAACACTTTCACAGGTATTTGACTTGGCTCAGAGGAGTATTACAGCTCCTAACTTTCCCCTTCACTAGTCAGTGATAATGAAACCACAGTTCGAGGTTTTTATTTGCGTTGATCAGAAAGTTTCTAGGCCAAGATTTCTTGGAGGCATTGCTTTATGCTTAGCTGCACTTTTGAGTTAAAACATGAACTTTGTATCCTTTGTAAAAGTTTGAATGTTCTGGAAGGCATGCCAACTTTAAGGTGTTTCCTTATGAAATCACTGTAAAATTATTAGCCTGAATTCAGTAAAATTGCAGCAGAGGCAAAGCTATCTCGGTGTCTTCTCTGTCTGTCAACTTGCCTGAAACTGTGCCTTCCTGATATTCAAACTTCTGATTCTCCGAGGGCTCAGGGAACCCAACTGGGTTACTCTGTGGCAGGATATTCTGACACCATTGTGATGTCATATCATTGTAATGTCATAATAGCACTTACAGGTCATGAAACAATTGTGATGACATAATACCATTCAGATATCAAATAAAGTTTTGATATCATAATACCACTGTGATGTAATTGTATCAATGAGATATCATAATAGCATGTGATGTCATAGCATTTTGATGTCATAATACCATTGTAATATCACAATAACATTTTGATGTCATAATGCCATACTAATGTCAAAAAAACATTGTGATCTCATAAAACCATTGTGATGTCATAATGCCTTTATAATGTCAAAATTCTATTGTGATTACCTACCACAGTCATGTCGAAATACCATTGCGATGTCATAATCATATTGTGTTGTCATAATATCATTTAACTCTCATAATAGAATTGGGATGTCATACCATTGTGATGTCATCATAGCATAGTGAGATCATAATAGCACTGTGATATCAAAATACAATTGTGCAGTCATAACCTCATTGTGATATCCTATCATTGTAATTTCATTATAGCATTGAGATGTCAAACTATTGTCATGTCATAATATCATTGTGATCTCATAAATCCATTGTGATATCACAATTCTATTGGAATATCATACTACATTGATGTCTTAATAGCATTTTGATGACAAAAATCATTGTGATATCATAATATCATTGTGAAGTCAAAATATCATTCTGATATCAAAATACCACTGTGATGTCATAATAGCATTTTGAGGTCATAATACCATTGGGATGCCTTGACAGCATTATGATGTCATAACACCAATGTCATAATAGCACTGAGATGTCATGACATGATGACATAAAACCACTGAAATGTCATAATAAAATTGTACTGTCATATTACATTTTGATTTCAAAATACCATTGTGAAGTCAAACTACAATTATGATGTGATAATAGCATTTTGATGTCATATTATCATTGTGATATCATAATAGCATAATAGCATAATAGTTTTGTCATCATAGAACTGTGATGTTGTAATTCCATTGTGAATCGATTATGCCAATGTGATGTCATACTACAGTTATGAAATAGTATCATTGTTAAAAAAATAGCATTGTGATGTCATAATAGTATTTTGATGTTATTATAGCATTGGAATATCATGATGCCATTGAGATATCATGACAAAAGTTTTATGTCATAACATATTTGTGATATCATGATTTTATAATGGTATTTGTATGTCACACTATTGTGATGTCATAATACCATTTTGATATCATATTATCACTGATTTTTATAAGAGCATTGTGAAGATTTAATAGTATTTTTAGGTGACAATGTCATTATGATGTCAAAATTCCACTTTTATATCATATCACATTTATATCAGAATAACATTATGATGTCATAATAGCATTGTGATGTCATGATATAACTGTGTTGTCATAAAACCGTTTTGAAATCATAATACTATTGGATGTCATACCATTATGCTGTCATAATCATATTGTGAAGTCATAATTGCATTGTTATGTTATATTATTACCTTGATGTACTAATTCCACTGTGAAAACATAACATGTGCTGTCATAATAGCATTGTGATTTCATAATTCCATTGTGATGTCATACTATCATTATGATGTCAAAATAATATTGTGATATCATAATAGCATTTTGAGGTCATAAAGAAATTGTGATGTCAAAATTCCATTGTTATGTCATACAATGGACATTGTATGTCCATTGTTGTCTTAATACAATTGTGATGTTATGATAGCATTGTGTTGTCATAATAGCTTTGTGATGTCAAAATTCTTTGTGAATCCATTTTATTATGACAATCATGTGGTAATAACAATTTGGTGTCATCATAACATTGTGATGTCATAATAGTATTATGAAGTCATGACTGTATTGTGATGCCATAAGAGCATTGTGATGTCATAATTCCATTGTGATGTCATATTATCATTGTGATGTCAAAATGCCATAGTGATATCACTATAGCATTTTCGGATATAATGCCATTTTGATGTCAAAATTCCACTGTGATGTCATAACAGCACTTGGAAGCCATTAGGCTGACCAGGAACTCACAGATTTGCCTGTTTCTTTTTACTTTGTGTTGGGATTAAAGGAATGTGCCTTCATCAACTTGTTGAAATATTTTTTCTCAAATCAATATAATTGTAACTCAAAGCCTTTAAATGAAAATTAAGGAAAGAGATAAGAAGATTTTAAGTTTGGGGTCAGTCATTATGCTATAACAAACAAAGCTCAGTTGGTTGTTTTTTGGAATTTATTTGATTTGGTGGACCCTTACCAGAAAGATCTGACAAGTATCTTGCAGCCAGAGAACTTTGAATTTTAGCTGTTATTAATCTAATTTTTATTAGGAAGAGTGCCCTTTCTATTTTCTGTAACTTAGTATTCCATTCCTTGGTTGTTTTCCCCATTTTCTCCTTCCACTTTCTTGGAGAATTCCTCCAGAAGAGCCAGCACCATTAAATATATTGCAAACAGATCCATGACTTCTGTAAGAGTAACCAATGCTCTTAAATTCGAAGGCCCATCTCCAGTCCCAATTTTCTTTAGTTCATATTCCTGAAATTTTTGGTGTCATAATAGCATTGTGATATCATAATAACTTTGTGATGTTATAATACTATGGTGAAATCATAATACCATGGTGATATCATAATACCACTGTGAAATAATAAAACTAGAGGGATGTCATGATATTAATGTGATGCAATTATACTATTGTGATGTCATACTAACATTATGATGTCCTAAAATATTTGCAATGTCATGTCATTATGATGTTATATTACCATTTTGAAGTCATCATTGCTTTGTGATATCATAAAAGCATGGTGACATCATAATACTACTGTGATGTCATAATATTAAAGTGAAGTCATCATATTATAGTAATGTCATACTATTGACATGCCGTAAGACCATTGTGACATCATAATACCATTGTGATGTCATAAAATCATTGTGATATCATCATAATATTGGGAGTTGTAGTACTATTTTGATGACATAATAGCACTGTGATATAATCATAGCATTGTGATAAAATAATAGTATGTGATGCATCATAGCATTGTGATATAATACCATTGTGAATTCAGCATACAATTGTGAAGTCATTACACAATTTTGATGTCATTAATACAATGGCGATGTAATAATACTATTCGTTTTTCCTACCACTGTGTTGTAATAATACCATTCGAATGTCGTAATAGCATTGTGATGTCATAATACCATTGTGATACCATAAAAGCATTGTGATGATAAAATAACATAGTGAAGTCATTATACCACTGTGATATCATAATTCCATTGTGAAATTGTACCATATGATATAATCATTGAATTGTGATGTCATAAAAGCATGGTGATATCATAAAAGCATTGTGATGTCAAAATTCCATTATGATTTCATACCACAATCATGTCATAATAGCATTGTGATATGATAAAAGCATTGTGATATCATCATAACATTGAGATGTAATAACAGCATTATGAAGTAATAATATAATTGTGATGTGATAATAGAATTGTGATGTCATAATAACATGGTGATATCATAAAAGCATTGTGATGTCAAAATTCCATTATGATGTCATGCCCAATTCACTTCCCCTTCCAGTACCAACAACCTGCCTTCTACCCATATGCCTTTCTCTAAATACCCAGATAGGGTGGTCCTCCTCCCCCTTCTATCTGACACAAGCTTATCAGGGTTCAACAAGGCTGGCTTCATCATTAACTTCTTCGGCCTGATGCTCAGGGCATTTTTTTCCCTAGTGTCCTCAATTACCTCTACTTATGACACTCTTCCTGCCTCCACTCCTGCAGGCTTGCCAGAGCTCTGAGGGGAGGAAGAATTTAATAGGGAAATCCCATTTCTGGGTATTTTAAGGTCTCTCTCTCCATATTATCAGATTGTGGGTCTCTGTATGCAATCCCATTTGATGCAGGAGGAAGCATCTCCATGGATGAAAGGACATGCCACTAATCATTCATTTCAGGGCAGGGAGCAACTTATTTTAATAACAACAGCCTGCAATGCTTAAAATTTTCTATAGAATGCCCAGGACCTACAACTCAATTAATGGCACCCAGGCTCCCTAGGGGAAGACTAGTTTGGTCACAATAGATGTCCTAATGGACTTTTATCTCCCCCTATTAGGAGACTTCGTAATAAGTGAATACATAGCATATTTCTCTTTCTGCATTTTAGTTACTTCATCCAGGATGATTTTTTTTCTGGTTTCATCCATTTGCCTGAAAATATCATGATGTCATTTTCTTAACTGAATAATTCTCCATTATGGAAATATCCCACATTTTCCACAAAGGAGATCGTCAGTCCTATTCTTTAGTCCTTAGAAACTGCTGGGACTTAATCATTGTATTGAATGACAAACTATCAGGATATCTATGTTCTTTTAGACTACAAGTTCCTACATTTTCTTCTAAGTACTGTGATTTGAATTACAATGTCCCCTTGAAGCTCATCTATTTACATGTGGAGTCCTCAGAGAGAAAAGTCTGAGAAGGGTTAGGTGATATGGTCTTGTTAGATAATATAATTCCTATTGTAGTTATATTATAGAAGGGTTTGCTGTGAGGTTGATATGCCAATGAACGTGACCAGCAGAACAGAGTCTCGATCTCTCAGTCTCTCAGTCTCTATCACTTTATATCTTTGTTTCTGTTGGTCTCAGTCTCTCTATTTCTGAATCTATCTATCTATCTCTTTCTCTCTCTGTCTCTGTCTGTCTCACTCTCTCTACCTGCCATTTGTGATTCAGTATAGAAAGTTCTCAGTTCTTCTGAAGGACTACAACAGGATGATTGCGTGCTCAGTCATCAATATTATTCAGCAATAAAAACGCAAGTGATTCATGAAATTTGTAGGTAAATGGTGGGAAATCTTAAAGATCATTCTGATTGAGCTATCTCAGAAACAGAAAGACACACATGGTATATACTCACTCATATAGACATATAATATGGGATAAAAACACTGAAATCTATAGGTGTAAAGAAAATAATCATGAGGGAAGACTGTGGCTAAAATGTTCAATCCCCATCCTGAAAGGAAAAGAGGATGGACATCAGAAGAAGGAGAAAACAATGAACAAGTTAGGAGTCTGCCACAGAGGGCCTTTGAAAGACTCTGCATGCAAACTATCAAAGCAGATACTGAGACTCATGGCCAACTGATGGACAGAGTGCATGGAATCTAATGAAAGAAGTGGGAAGATCTGGAGAGGACAGGAGTTCCACAAGGAGAGCAACAAAACCAAAAGAAAAAAAATCTGATCAAAGGGGACTTTCCTGAGACTCATACTCCAAGAAAGTACCAGGAATGGAGATAACCTAGAACCCCTGCACAGATGTAGCCCATGGCACTTCAGTGTCCAAATAGGTTCCACAGCAATGGGAACAGGGACTGCCTCTGACATGAACTGATTGGCCTGCTCTTTCATCACCTCACCTTGATAGGCAAGCAGCCTTAACAGGCCACAGAGAAAATCAATACACTAACTACTGTTGAAATCTGATAAACTAGGATAAATCTGATACACTAGGATTAGAAGGAAGGAGATGAAGTCCTCTCCTATCAGTGGACTTGTGGAGAGGTATGCATGGAGATGGAGGAAGGAAGGTGGGATGGGGAGAGAATAAAGGAGGGATTTATGGGGAGATAAAAAGTAAATAAATTGTAATTAATAATAATTAAAATTAAAAAATATAATTCCCAAGGACTATTCATGGAGATAACCTAGACCCCTGACAATGCAGCCACTTCTGATGAGAACTGATAGACTAAGATCAGAAAGAAGGAGAGGAGGACTTCCCCTGTCAGTGGACTTGAGGAAGGGCATGGATGCCAAAGGAGGGAGAGGGTGGGACCAGGAGGGGAGGAGGGAGGGGCTTATGGGGGATACGAAATGAATAAAGTGTAATTAATAAAAGTTAAATAAAAAATTTAAAAAAATATATAATTCCCTTTGGATTTATATTATAGGAGGGTGTGCTTGGAGGTTGAGATGCCAATAAAAGTGAACAGACAGAAGGTAGTCTCTGTCTCTCAGTTTTTGTCAATTTATATCTCTGTTTCTGTCAGTCTCTATCTCAATATTTCTGAATATGTCTAGCTAGCTCTTTATCTGTCATGCTCTCTCTGTCTCCCACTACTCTGCCTGCCACATGTGTTTCAGTATGAAAAGCTCTCAGTTCTGCTGAAGGACTACAACAAGTTGACTGCTTGCTGATGTGACATGAGGGAGGGTCTCTCTAAAAATATAAGCAAGGTCCAAATTAAATGCTTTTTGTACAATGATTTGTCTTGGTCAAGGAGCGTTTTCACAGTAAGTAATTCCCTGACTGAGGACATATCTGTGCATTTAACCAATAATAATGGAATTTGTGATAATGTGAAAGTCACATGTCCAGGAAATATAAATGACCACTTGAAAGAAACACGTGACACTTTTCCTGAACTAAGAGTCTTCAATACAGAAACTGTCATCTCTGGGTTTGTTCTATCAGCTGCCCAGATTGAGGCATGTAGGGCTGATCAGCCTTTCTCCAAAGCAGACCGGCTGCTTGGTTCTTTTAAAAACTGGCTCCTGAAAATCTTACTGGCTTTCACCATTTGCATGACATCATTCTCCCTCTCACACCTTCTGCATATTGAGAGAATCTTGAGGTTTACATGGAGATGATTAAACATTTTTTCCTCAATGTCCAGTATCTCTGATCCTGTGCACCTGTGACTTTTCTTGTGAAACTGAATAAGTCTTTATCTTATCCCTTTATCCAGATCCCACACATTTACTCCTGTTTACCTCTGTGAAATTGTCAGGTTGAAAATGAAATTTTTATATATATTTAATTGGACAGTTTCCTAACTAGGGAGAAGTGATGTGGGATTAAGGGGAATGTACTGAATGACAAGGAGGTCTACTACTGTGGTTTTGGTCCTAAAATTTCCCAGGTTGTGATTTTGAACTAGCCAGTTACTTATGTACTCACTAAATGTATGTTCATATTCTTACTAATATAATAGGCTGGCAGGATATAAGGTTCCCTGGGGTATTGAGTCTTTAAGAGCACGGAAAAGAGAAGGAGCTAGACAATTCCTGGGACTGGTTTGGCTGAAACAGAGAAAGATTGGTGAGAGTAAAAGGAGAACTGAGGGGCAAAATATTATTTCACAGCAGATGCTCTTACACACTAGTGTTGCCAACCCTCTTTGAGCAGGGTTGCCTTGGCTGACATGGCTGGATGGTCAGCTCTGTCCTAATCTTGGTTGAGTGAAAACCCTCCTGATCCTGGGGTTCACTATTAAAACTAGGTCATCCGGACAGATAAATGGTTTCTTGTTATATGCCTAGGACAGAAGAGCTACTGTGTTTCCTGCTGCGGTCCTCCAGACAAACCCTTTAAACATAGTGTTAGTGCCAGGACTGCTTGTTTCATGGTGGCATATAAGATCATGTGGTCTGAGGTAGCTGGATAATGACTAGTTCCTGTTTAGTATTCTCTGCTTTATAGTGAGTTCCAGGAAAGCATTCCTTACAAAGTCAAACAATTTCCTCCTTTAGCAGAATCGTTTTTCCAAGTTAAAAATTACTGTAATTTTTTCAATATATTACTTTTACTGATTATTTGGGAATTCATGTAATATACATTACATTTCTTTTCCATTGCTCTGAGGTTTAAATTCCTACCCATGTGCCAAATTAATTTTGTTAAATACCTAAATTGACATATGTGTTGTTCATATACTCATTGGAACAACATCAGAGTCTCAGTGCCAAGTCCCTTAAAGAAAACTGAGTTCATCGTTGCTACACTCTGGTACCATCCCCAAGAAGAAGCCATAAGTCCTGAAGAGCTCTATATTTCATCCCCTTGATTACAGTTTTTCTTATGTATTTATTTATTTTAATTTGTTCACTTATATCCTGATCTGCTGTCCCCTCCCTCTTCTCCTTCCCATCCCACCCAGCCTCTTCTTCTACCCCTATGCCCTTTCTTGAGTTCCCTGATAGGAGAGGTCCTCCTCCTCTTCTGTCTGATCATAGCTTATCAAGGCTGGCTGCATCATCTTCCTCTTCTGTCAGATTCTCAAAGCATTGTACTCCTTGTGTCCTCAATTCGCTCTACATATGTCACACTTCCTCTCTTCTCTCCTGCAGGTTTCTGAGAGCTTTGAGGGGAGAGAGAATTTCATAGGGAAATCCCATTTAAATCTGTGTGTTTTAGGTGCTCTGTCTACATAATATCAGACTGTGGGTCTGTGTATATAATCCCATTGATGAAGAAGGAAGCATCTCTGTGGATCCAAGACCATGGCCCTGTTCTCTCCTTGAGGGCAGAGAGCAACATATTTTTTTTTTCACAACGGCCTGGATTGCTTGAAAATTTCTGTAGGATGCCCTGGCCCAACAACTCAATTAACTGCTACCAAACCCCATAGTGCCAGACTGGTTACCTCTAACTAGATGGCCCTTTAGAACATTACTCCCCATTATAAGGAGACCTCCTAATAAATGAATACAAACAATATTTGTATTTCTACATTTATTTACTTCACCCAGGATGATTTTACATTGTTACATCCAGTTTCTTGAATATATCATGATGTCATTATCTTAGCTGAAAAATACTCCTTTAAAGAAATAATACACATTTTCCCCAAAGAAGATTGTCAGTCCAGTTCTCTAGAACTTGGAAGTTGCTGTGACTTTAATCATTGTATTGAATGACAAACTATTTGGATAACTATGTTCTTTTAATCTAGAAGTCCCTCCATCTTCTTCAACTTCCTGGTGGTTTGAATTGCAATATCCTCATGAATCTCATCTATTTGCATGTGTATTTTCCATTGTGTAAATATCTGGGAAACATTAGGAGGTATGGCCTTGTCAGATAATATAATTGCTATTGGAGTTATATTATACAAGAGTGTGGTTTGAGGTTGATATGCCAGTGAAAGTGACCAGACAGAATGGATTCTCTGTCTATCATTCTCTGTCACTTTATAACATTGTTTCTTTCTGTCTTGGTCTGTCTATTGCAGTATCTGACTCTTTGGCTCCTTCTATTTCTATCTCCCACTCTCTGCCTACTGCATGTGGTTCAGTATGAAAAGCTCTCAGTTTTGCTGAAGGACTTCTACATGATGTGACATGTTGGTGTTCTCTGTGATAATATAAGCAAAGACCCAATAAACTGTTTTTGTTCAAAGGTTTGTCTTGGTCAAGGAACATTTTCCCAATAAGTAGTTCACTTACTGAGGACATATCTGTACCTTTAATAATAATGGAATCTGTGATAATGTGAAAGTCTTATGTCAAGGACAGGTGACTTTATTAATGATCACTCGAAAGAAATATGTGACATTTTTCCCTGCCTAAGAGATGTGGACACAGGAACTGTCATTCTGGGTTGTGTGCTTTCACCTGCCAAGATTGAGGCATGTAGGGCTGCTCATCCTTTCTCTCAAGCACACTGTCCACTTGGACTCATTAATACCTCACTCCTGAACATCTTACTGGCTTTCACCTATTAATTGACATCATTCTACCTCTCAGCCAATCAATACCTAAGAAAATTTTGAGGAATCCATGGATATGAGTAAATAAACTTTACTCAGTGTCCAGTAGCTCTGATTCTGAGCACACTTGATTTTTCTTGTGAAACCCAGCAAGCCTTTGTCTCATTTATTTATCCAGATCCCACATCTTTTCTTCTCTTTATCTCTGTGACAATGTCAGGTAGGTAATGAAACTTTAATCTTACTTTATTTAGTTGGACAGCTTCCTAAGTAGGGAAACTTCAAAGTAATGTGGGATTAAGGGGAATACACAGAATTACAAGGTGGTTTCTTACTGGGCTCTTGGATCTGAAATTACCTAGGTTGTGACTTTCAACTGAGCATTTATTTGTGAACTCACTAAATGTATCTTCCCATTCTTATTGGTATAATAGGTTCTCAGGGTTCAGGGTTCCCTGGGGTATTGAGTCTTTAAGACCATGGAAAAGAGAAGGAAACCAGACAATTCCTGGGAGTGGTTGGCTGAAAGAGAGAAAGATCAGTGAGAATAAAAGGAGAAATGAGGGGCAGTAAATTTTTGACAGCCGGTGCTGCTTGTTTTGCCAACCCTCTATGAGCACAGTTGACTTCACTGATGTGCCTGGATTGGCACCTGTGTCCAACTCAGTGGTCAGTGAGGAATACACCTGATCCTGGTGATTGAAGTTAAACTGGGCCTTCAGGAGAAAGAAATGGAATTTGGGTTATATGCCGAGGATACAAGAGCAGCTGTATTTCCTGTTGTGGTCCACCAGACAAACTCTCTAAAAGTAGTGTTTGTTCCAGGACTGCTTGTTCAGAGGTGCCAAATGAGCTCATGTGGTAGTAGGTAGTTGTATAACCACTACTTCATTGCTAGGTTTCTCTGCTAAAACAATCCTCTAAAGTAAAAGTTCTTCTGGAGGTATCTCCATCCCTGAACTCAGGCTGTGCTATAGATTAACAGCAATAAAAACTGTATAGAACTGCATAGAAACAGAATGGTGGAACCAAATGGAAGACCCACATATGAACCCACACACAAATGGGCACCTGAGTTTTGACAAAGATGCCAAAACCATACAATGGAAAAAAGACAGCATCTTCAAAAAATGGTGCTGGTCTAATTGGATGTTTATGTGAAAAAAAAATGTAAATAGATAATACTTATCACCCTGCACAAAAGCAAAGTCCAAATGGATCAAAGACCTCAACATAAAACCAGACACATTAAATCCGTTAGAAGTAAATGTGGGGAAGAACCTTAAACTGATTAGCATAGAAGACAACTTCCTTAACAGAACACCAACAGCACAGGCTCTAAGAGCAAGAATCAGTAAATGGGACCTCATGAAATGGAAAAGCTTCTGTAAAGCAAAAACACTGTCATCAAAACAAAATGAATGCCTACAGATTGGGAAAGAATCTTCACCAAGCCTCTATGTTACAGAGGGATAATATCCAGTATATATAAAGAACTAAAGATGTTGAAAAGCAACAAGTCAAGTTATCCAATTAAAAAATCGGGAACAGAGCTAAAGAGAAAATTCTTGATAGAGGAATATTGAATGGCAGAGAAACACTTAAAGAAATGTTCAAAGTTATTAGCCATCAGTGAAAAGCAAATGAAAATGACCCTGAGATTACACCATACATCCATCAGAATGGCCAAGATCAAAACCTCAAGTAAGAACACATAATGGAGATGTTGTGCATAAAGGAATCCCTCCTCCACGGCTGATAAGAAGGTAAACTTGTACAACCATTCTGAAAATCAATCTGGTGCTTTCTCAGAAAAATAGAAACAGTGCTTCCTCAATATACAGCTATAACACAGCTAGGCACATATCTAAAAGTAGCTCAAGTACACAATAAGGACATTTGCACAACCATGTTTGTAGCAGCTTTATTTATAATAGCCAGAACCTGGAAAAAATCCAGATGCCTCTCAACTGAAAAATGGATATAGAAGTCATGCTACATCTACACAATGGAATATTGCTCAGCAATAAAAAACAAACAAACAAGGAAATCATAAAATTTGCAGGTAAATGGTAGGAACTGTAAAATATCATCCTAAGTGAGATATCCCAGAAAAGAAATACAGTGTATATACTCACTAATATGGACATATAATATAGGATAAACCTACTGAAATCTCAACACCTAAAGAAAATAATATAGAAGGAGGACTCTGGCAAAAATGTTCATTCCACATCACAAATGGCAAATAAAATGGAGATAAGAAGAAGGAAAAAATAAAGAACATGTTAGAAGCCTGCCACAGAGGGCCTCTGAAAGGCTCTGCCTTGCAGACTATCAAAGCAGATGCTGAGATTTATGGCCAACTGTTGGGCAGAGTGCATAGTATCTAATGAAAGAAGTGTGAAATAGGTAGATCTGGAGAGGACAGCCAACTGTTGGGCAGAGTGCATAGTATCTAATGAAAGAAGTGTGAAATAGGTAGATCTGGAGAGGACAGGAGCTCCACAAGGAGAGCAGCAGAACAAAAAATCTGAGCACAGGGGTCTTTCCTGAGACTCTTATACCAAAGAAGGACCATGCATGGAGATAACCTAAAAACTTTGCACAGATGTAGCCCAAGGAAATTCATTGTCCAAAGGAGTTCCATAGTAATTGGAATAGGGTCTGCCTCTGACATGAACTGATTTGCATGTCCTTTGATCACCTCACTGTGATGGGGGAGCAGCCTTGCCAGGCCACAGAGGAAGATAATTCAGCCACTTATGATGAGAGCTGATAGACTAGGATCAGAAGGAATGAGAGGAAGATCTCCCTTATCAGTGGACTCATGGATGGGCATGCATAGAGATGGGGGAAGGAAGGTGAAATTGGGAGAAAAGGGTAGGATTACGGTGGTATACAAAGTGAATAAAGTGTAAGTAATAAAAATTAAAATAAAAAATACTAAAAAAATATAGTTCCCTTTGTATTTATATTACAGGAGGGTGTACTTTGAGGCTGATATGCAAAAGAAAGTGACCAGAGGGAATGGAGTCTCTGTCTCTAGGTCTCTGTCAATTTATATATTTGTTTCTGTCTGTCTCGGTCTCTCTATTTCTAAATCTGTCTCCCTAGATTTTCCCCTGCTTCTCTCATTCTCCCTATCTCTGCCTGCTGTTTGTGGTTCGTTATGAAAAGCAGTAAGTTTTGGTAAAGGACTACAAAAAGATGACTGCTTGATGACATGACTTCATGGATCATTTCCTTAAAAATAAAAGCAATATCCCAAGTAAACACTGTTTGTTCAAAGATTTGCCTTGGTAAGGGAGCACTTTACAGTAAATAATTCACTGAGTGAGGACATATCTTTGTATTTAAGAAATAATAATTGAATGTGTGATAAAGTGAAACTCAAAAGTCAAGGACACAAGACTTTATTAATGACCACTTAAAAGAATTATGTGGTGCTCATTTCTGTAGCACATATACTGAAATTGGAATTATACAGAGAAGTTAGCATGGTCACTGTGCAAGGATAGAAAGGAAAATTTGTGTAGTTTTCCATATTGTTTGAGAAATTAAAGAAAACACAAATGAAGGAAATTGTGGAGAGAAAGAACTTAGGGAAGAAAACAGGAAAACAGAGGTAAGAATAACCAATACACTACAAGAGTTGTAAGAAAGAATCTCAGTGGGGAAGATACAATGGAGGAAATTGAGGTATCAGTCAAAGAATATGTTAAATCTAACAATTCCTGATACAGACCATCCAATAAGTTCAAGACTACATAAAAAGAAAAAAAAATCTTCCTGCCACATAATAATCAAAACAGTAAGTATACAGAACAAAGGAAAAATACTAAAAGCTGCAAAGGGAAAAAGGCCAAGTAACATATTATTGGCAAACCCATCATAATCACTCCTGACTTCTCAACAGAGACTATGAAAGCCAGAAGAGCCTGGGCAGCTATCATTCAGACCCTTAGAGAACACAGATGTCAGCCAGGCTACTATATGCAGCAAAACTCTCAATCCTAATAGATGGAGAAAAAAAGATATTCAATGACAAAAACAAATTTCAACAATACCTACACACAAATGCAGCATTACAAAAGACACTAGAAGGTAAAGCACAATCCAAGAAAACTAGCTACTTTCAACAAAGCACAGGAAATAATTAACCTCACTACAGTGAAACAAAAGCAACCAAACACACAAACTTACTACCACAGTCATCATCAAAATCAAAGGCTCTAACAGTCACTGGTCATTAATCTCTCTCAGCATTAATGAACTCCATTCTCCAAAAAGAAGACACAGACTAACAGAATGGATGCGTATTTAAGACCCAGCAATCTGTTGCAATAAAAGAAACACACCTAAGTCACAAAGATAGACATTATCTGAGGGTAAAGGGCTGGAAGACGGCTTTCCAAGCAAATGGTGCCAAGAAGCAAGCAGGAGTAGCCATTCTAATATCTAATAAAATTAGACTTTCAATGAAAATTATTCAAAAAAGATGCACAGAGACACTTCTTACTCATCAAGGGAAAACTCCACCAGGAAGACATCACAAACCTGAACATCTATGCCCCAAATACAAGGGTACACACATACGTAAAAGAAACATTGATAAACTTAAACCACACGTAGATCTCCACACATTAATAGACTTCAATACCTCACTCTCAACAAAGGACAGGTCAAAAAAACAAAAATTAAACAAAGAAACAATGTATCTAGCAGAGGTCATGAATCACATGGACCTAACATAAATTACAGAACCTTACACCTAAATCTCAGCACCTCATGGAACCTTCTCCAAAATAGACCATATGATTGGGCACAAAGCTAGCCTCAACAGACACAAGGAGTTTGAAATAATTCCATGCATCTTATATGATCACCATGGAATAAAACTGGACCTCAAAAACAACAGAAACAACAAAAACTCTACACACGTGTAAACTAAACAACTCACTACTAAACGATAGCTGGGTAATGGAATAAGTAAAGAAAGAAATTAAAGAATTCCAAGAATTCAATGAAAATGAAGCCACAACATACCCAAACTTACAGGAAAAAACGAAAACAGTGCTAAGAGGAAAGTTCATGGCAGTAAGTGCCATCAAGAAAAAATTCAAAACATCTCATGCAAGCAACTTAATGGCTCACTTAACTGCCCTAGAAAAAAAGAAGTAGACACACCAAGGAGGAATAGACAGCTGGAAATAATCAAACTCAGGGCTGAAATCAATAAATTAGCAACAAATAAAACAATTCAAAGCATGAATGAAACAAAGACCTGGTTCTTAGAGAATATCAACAAGGTAGACAAACCCTTATCCAAACTAACTAAAAGGCAGAGAAACACCATCTAAATCAACAAAATCAGAAATGAACAGGGGTACCTAACCACAGACACTGAGGAAATCCAAACAATCATTAGGACTTACTTCAAAAGTCTATATGCAACAAAATTTGAAAATCTAAAAGAAAAGGTCAATTTTCTTGTTTAATTCCACTTACCAAAGCTGAATCAAGACCAGGTAAATCAATTAAAGAGTCCTATATCCTAAGGAAATAGAAGTGGTCATTGAAAGTCTCCCGTCCAAAAAAGCCCAGGGCCAAATAGTTTCAGATCAGAATTTTACCAGACCTTCAAAGAAGAGCTACATCCACTTCTCTTCAAACTATTCAACCAAATAGAAAGAGAAGTTACACTACCAAATTCATTCAATAAAGCCACAATCACTTTGTTACCTAAACCACACAAAGACCAAACAGAAAAGAGAGAATTTCAGTCCAATCTCCCTTATGAACATTGATGAAGCCTACTTGGTCATAATGGATGATATTTTTGATGTGTTCTTGTTCTTGAGTATTTTTCCATCAATATTCATAAGTTTGGTAGTGTTCCTTCTGTTTCTATTTTGTGGATGAGTTTGAAGAGAACTGGACTTGGCTCTTCTTTGAAGGTATAGTAGAATTCAGAGCTGAAATCATCTGGTCCTAGGCTTTTTTTGGATGGAAGACTTTTGATGACTACTTCTATTTCCTTAGGGAATAAAGGACTATTTAATTGATTTACCTGGTCTTAATTCAGCTTTGGTAAGTGGAATCCATCAAGACAATCATCCATTTCATTTAGGTTTTCAAATTTTGTAGCAAATAGGCTTTTGAAGTAAGACCTAATTGTTGTTTGGATTTTTTTCAGTGTCTGTGGTTATGTCCCCCATTTCTTTTCTGATTTTGTTGATTTGGTTAGTGTCTTTCTGCCTTTTAGTTAGTTTGGCTAAGGGTTTGTCTATCTTGTTGATTTTCTCAAAGAACCAGGCCTTGGTTTCATTGATTCTTTGAATTATTTTATTTGTTTCTAATTGATTGATTTCAGCCCTGAGTTTGATTATTTCCAACAGTCTACTCCCTCTTGGTGTGTCTGCTTCTTTTTTTCTAGGCAATTTAGGTGAGCCATTAAGTTACTTGTATGTTCTGTCTCAAATTTCTTCTTTAAGGTACTTAGTGCTATGAAATCTCCTCTTAGCACTCCTTACATCTTGTCCCATAAGTTTGGGTATGTTGTGCCTTCATTTTCATTGAATTCTAGGAAGACTTTAATTTCTTTTTATTTCTTCCCTGACCCAGCTATCATTTAGTAGGAAGTTGTTAAGTTTCCATATGTGTGTAGGCTTTTTGCTATTTCTGTCATTGTTGAGGTCCAGCTTTATTCCATGGTGATCATATAGGATGCAAGGGAGTATTTTAATCTTCTTGTACCTGTTGAGGCTCACTATGTGACCAAATATGTGGTCTGTTTTGGAGAATGTTCAATGAGGTCCTGAGAAGAAGGCAAATTCATTTCTGTTTGGGTGTAAGGTTCTGTAAATATCGGTTAGGTCCATTTGATTCACGTCCTCTGTTAGAGACATTGTTTCTTTGTATAATTCCTGTTTTCTTAACCTGTTCTTGTTCTGGGGTGGGGTGTTGAAGACTTCTACTATTAATGTGTGGGGATCTACATGTGGTTTAAGTTTCATCAATGTTTCTTTTAAAATGTGGGCGCCCTTGATTTGAGGCATAGATGTTCAGGATTGTGATGTCTTACTGGTTGAATTTTCCCTAGATGAGTATGAAGTGTTGTTGCCCATTTTCTTTTGATTAATTTCAGTTGAAAGTCTATTTTATCAAATATTAGAATGGCTACTCCTGCTTGCTTCTTAGCACCATTTGCTTGGAAAGCCGTCTTCCAGCCCTTTACCCTCAGATAATGTCTATCTTTGTGACTTAGGTGTGTTTCTTTTATTGCAACAGATTGCTAGGTCTTAATTATGCATCCATTCTGTTAATCTGTGTCTTTTTTTTTTTTTTGGAGAATGGAGTTCATTGATGCTGAGAGATATTAATGACCAGTGACTGTTAGAGCCTTTGATTTTGATGATGGCTGTGGTAGTAAGTTTGTGTGCTTGGTTGCTTTTGTTTCACTGTAGTGAGGTTAATTATTTCCTGTGTTTTCTTGAAAGTAGCTAGTTTTCTTGGATTGTGCTTTACCTTCTAGTGTCTTTTTTTTAATGCTGGATTTGTGTGTAGGTATTGTTGAAATTTGTTTTTGTCATTGAATATCTTTTTTTTTTCTCCATCTATGAAGATGGAGAGTTTTGCTGGGTATAGTAGCCTGGCTGACATCTGTATTCTTTAAGGGTCTGAATGATAGCTGCCCAGGCTCTTTTGGCTTTCATAGTCTCTGTTGAGAAGTCAGGAGTGATTATGATGGGTTTGCCATTAATATATTACTTGGCTTTTTTCCCTTTGCAGCTTTTAGTATTTTTCCTTTGTTCTGTATACTTACTGTTTTGATTATTATGTGGTAGGAAGATTTTTTTTTCTGGTTTAATTTATTGGGTTTTCTGTTTCCCTCTTGTATTCTTATTGGCCTCTCCTTTAAGTTGAGGAAATTTTCTTCAATGATTTTGTTGAAAATATTTTCTGGGCCTTGGAGGAGGGACTCTTCTTTTCCCTCTATTGGTATTATTCTTAGGTTTCGTCTTCTTATGTTTTCTTGAATTTCTTGGATGGTCTGTATCAGGAATTTTTAGATTTAACATTTTCTTTGACAGATAAATTGATTTCCTCTATTGTATCTTCCACACTGAGATTATTTCTTCCATGTCTTGTATTCTATTGGTTATGCTTACCTCTATAGTTCCTGTTTTCTACCTAGGTTCTTTCTCTCCTCAGTATCCTTCATTTTTTCTTTATTTTTTCCAATTCTATCTTCAGATCTTGAGCCGTTTTGTTGATTTCCTTCACCTATCTAACTGTATTTTTCTTCAATTCCTTCAGCTGTTTGTTTGATCAATCCTCTGTTCCTTTTATTTCTTTCAGTGATTGAATTATTTTCTCTCTAAAGGCAAAAAAAATTGTTTGGCTGCAACTTCCTGTATTTTTTACGGATGGCCATACTCTGTTTTTCTTTATCTTCTTCTATTTCTTTGTGGATGGCCATAATCTGTTTGTTTTTATCTTCCTTTAGATCTTTACATATTTTATGTTTCCTCTGTTATCCTCTTCATGAGCATAGATGTTAGGTCATCTTCTTGAATTTCAATTATGCTGTGGTGTCCAGGGCTACTTGTCTCTGGTTAACTGGGATCTGGAGATGCCATATTGCACTATCTTTTGTTGGTTGAGCCTTTATTCTGGCCTCTACCCATTGGGCTATCTTAGGTGTTGTGTGTTAGTTTCTGGTGGTTTCTGGAATCCTGTGGTAGAGAGAATTCCCATGGCAGGAAAATGTTTTTGTCCTGGAGGAAGCCTCCTCAGCTTTTTGGGTATGGTCACTGTTTGGCCGGTGTTTTTCAGGAGTTGCCACCTCTCACCTCAGGCATAAAGACCTGAGAGGTAACTGTGGTCCTTGTTAGGTGAGAGGACTTTCCTATCACCCTGAGAAGTCCTGGAGACAGCTTCCCTGCTTCTGAGGGTTTTTTTTGCTGTAAATTTAGTGAGCTTCTGCTGTAACCTGCGTGTCCCGTGGTTTGGTCAGTTTTGTTAGGGATAACTGGTTGCTACTTGGAGCAGTATCTGGGGCTTGATCTCAGGGATCTCAAGCCTCTGTAGGTCTGAGGTTGGGGCTCTCTGCCCCAGTACCCAAGTGGCAATCTGTGGCAGATGAATATTGCTCTCCTGTTAGCAGCAGTGTAGCTGGTGCACAGCAGATCTATGGATTGGGCCAGTCTGAGGGACCTTTTCCAGGTCTATACTGGGTGGCCTAAGTCCGTCCCTGTTTCCTTCCTTCCCTCTGGGGTTTATTCCCAACAGGGATTCCCAGTCTCTGTTGCCCTGGGGCACACAGCTCTCTGTGCCAGAGAGCGGGGCACGCAGCAAGTCTCTGTGCTCTCAGCTAGAGCCCAGTTCAGTGATTTAGGCTTGTACCTGCCTTTCTGCGAGGCCTTTTCCAGGGAAAGATTGGGTGACCCTACTTCAATCCCATTTTCTTCCTTCCATGTGGGGTTATCTCATGACAGGGACTCCCAGTCTCTGATGCCCTGGGATTCACAGTTCTGTCTGTTCCAGAGAGTTGGGCGCATAGCAAATCTCTGTGCTCACAGCTGGAGCACAGTTCAGTGATGGTGTCTCACACCCATCATTCTTTGAGACCTTTTCCAGGGAAAGACTGAGTGACCTGTGACTAGTAAAGTTTCTTTCCTTCACTGTAGGTTTTTCTCATGACTGAGACTCCCAGTCTCTGGTGTTTTTGTGCCCACTGTTCAGACTGGGAAGGTGATCATGACATGCAGGCATGTGGTTCTTGTATGGCAATCTAGTGTCTGCACAACCTGGGAACTCTTTCTGATTATGGCTGGGTGTCCTGAGAGTGGACCAAACCGATTTCCACGTTGTGGGGGTTTCATCTCACCTGGGAAAATAATCGCTGTTGTTTTAGGGCCCAGATTTCAATCTCTTGGTCGCTCTATGAAAAATGCTGTCCTACTCCTTAGATACAGTGTTCTCCTTATGCTGCCATTTTTGTCCCCCCCTCTTCCACAGTTTCTCTTATATATTTATTTATTACATATTGTTCAATTTGTATCCTCTCTACTGCCCCCTCCCCTTCACCTTCCAGTCCCACTCATACTCCTTCTTCTACCCCTATGACCCTTTTATAATATCCTGATGGGTGAGGTCCTCCTCCCCTTCTATCTGAACCTAGCTTATCAGTTCTCATCAAATCTGGAAGCATCATCTTCCTCTGCAGTCTGTATCTCAGGACATTGTTCTCCATGTGGCCTCAGTTCCCTCTACTTGTGACACTCTTCCTGCTTCCTCTCCTGAAGTCTTCCCAGAGCTCTAAGAGGAGGGAGAATTTCATAGGAAAATCCCATTTATACCAGGGTGTTTTAAGTTCTCTCTGTGAATAATATCAGACTGTGGGTCTCTATATGCAATCACATTTGATGCAGAAGGTAGCATCTTTGTGGATCCAAGAACATGGCAATGATCAATCAGTTGAGGGCAGAGAGCAGTGTATTTTAATAACAGCAGCCTGGGTTGCTTGCAAATTTCTGTAGGATGCCTTACCTGACAGCTCAATTCAATGCCACCCAATCCCCCTAGTAGAAGACTGGTTTCATCACATTTAGATGGCCTATTTGAACTTTATCCTCCACTATTAGGAGACATCCTAATAAGTGCATATATACCATATTTGTCTTTCTTCATTTTAGTTACTTTACCCAGGATGAACTATTTTCAGCCAAATAGATGAAACTAATTGCCTGAAAATATCATGATGTCATTTTCTTAACTGAATAATATTCCACTATGGAAATATATCATATTTTCCCCAAGGAGATTGTCAGTCCTGTTCATTAGAACATGGTATTTCCTGGGACTTAAATCATTGTATTGAATGGCAAACTATCAGTGTAACTATACTCATTTAGCCTAGAAGTCCTTCCATCTCCTTTCACTTCTGGTGAATTGAATTGCAATATCCCCTTGAAACTCATCTCTTTACATGTTGAGTCAAAATAACATTGTGAAATATTAATATCATTGGGATGTCATAACATTATGATGTAGTATTATGAAGTCATAATACCTTTGTGATGTTTTAATAGCATTGTGACTGCATATCACTGTCAAGTTGTAATAGGATTGAGATATCATAATATCATTCTGAAGCCATATAGCATTGTGATGATATTCCATTGTAATGTCAGATCACTGTGAGGTCATTATAACATTTTTATGTCATAATAGCATTGTGATATCATAAGAGCATTGAGATTGTCAAATTTCCTTTCTGCTGTCATAAAACAAGAATGTTGTAATAGCATTTTGATGTCAGAATAACATTGGGATGTCATGATTAATTTTGATGTAATAATGATATTGTCATAGAATTATGATGTCATCAGAGCATTGTGATATCATAATAACATTGTGATGCCAACATGGCATTGTGAAGTCACACCATTGTGAATTCATAATAGCATTTTGATATCAAAATTTCATTTTGATGTCATGGCACAATCTTATTGTAATACTACTGTGCTAATAACTTGGTGATGGCATAATACTGTTTTGAAGTAGTTATACCATTATGATGTCAACATAGTTTGTGATATCATATCATTTTGATGTCTAAATACCTTTGTGATGTCATATCTTTGTGATGAAAACATAGCATTGTTAAGTCATAATACCCCTATGATGTTATAATACCATTATAATGCCATCAAACAATGTCATAATACCATTGTGAAATCATAGTAGCATTTTGATGTCATTATAGCATTTTGATATCATAATTCCTTTGTGATATCATAAAACCATGATGATATCATAATGCCATTTTGATGCCCTATCATTGTGATATAATACCATTGAGATGTCAGACCATTGTGAGGTCATAATAGCCTTTTGAGGTCATAATGCCATTGTGACGTCAAAATTCTGATTACATAACAAAAATCATTTCAAAATACCATTGTGATCTCATAATAGCATTGTGATGTCATAAGAGCACTGAGAGGCCATAACACAATTGTGATGACATAAAGCCATTGAGATGTCATAGGATTATTGTGATGCCATAATATAATTGAGATGTCATAATACCATGGTAATGACATAAGAGCACTGAGATGTCATTGCACAATTGTGATGACATAAAACCTTTGAGATATCACAATAAATTTGTGATGTCATATTAAAATTGTGATTTCCTGATAGCATTTTGATGTCATATTCCCATTGTGATGTCATAATAGCATGTGTTGTCATCATATCACTGTGATGTTGTCATACAATTATGAAGTGATTATGCCATTGTAACATCATAATACCATTGTGATGTCGTATCATGGTGAAGACATATTAGCATTGTGATGTCATAATAGTATTGTGGTGTTATAATAGTATTGAGATGTCATAATGCAATTGGGATATCATGACACAAAGTTACATCATAATACCATTCTGATATCATGATACCATTGTGATATTATAACAGTATTTGGATGTCATACTATTGTGATGTCATAATACCATTATGATATCATAATACCATGTTGCTGTCATTATAGCATTGTGATATCATAATATCATTGAGATGTCAGACCATTGGGATGTCATAATAGACTTTTGAGGTCATAATGTCATTGTGATGTCAAAATTCTATTGTGATTACCACAATCATGTTGAAATTACATTGTGATGTTATAATACATTATGATATTATAATACCATTGATGTGTCATAATATCATTGCGATATCATGACACCATTGTGATGTCAAAATACCATTGTAATGTCATAATTTCATTGGTGTGTCACAACACCATTGGGATATCATGACACCATTGTGATGTCATAATACCAGTGTCATAATAGCCCAGAGATGTCATGAAACAATTATGATGAAATAAAAATCTTGAGATGTCATAATAAAGTTTTGATGTCATATTGCCATTGTGATACCATAATAGCATTGTAACATCATAATATCATTGTGAAGTCAAAATACCATTGTGATGACATAAAACCTTTGAGATGTCATAATAAAGTTGTGATGTCATATTATAATTATGATGTCATAATAGCATTTTGATGTCATAATAGTATTATGATGTTATAATAACATTGGGATGCCATAATGTCATTGGGATGTCATGACACAAAAGTTATATCATAATTCAATTATGATATCATGCTACCATTGCGATGTTATAATATTATTTGTATGAAATACTATTGATGTGATAATACAATTGTGATATCATAATACCATTGTGATGTCATTATAACAGTGTGATGTCATAATATCATTGAGATGTCAGACCATTGTGAAGTCATAATAGACTTTTGAGGTCATAATGCCATTGTGATATCATAATATCATTGTTATGTTATAAGTGCATTGTGATGATGTAATAGTATTTTTAGGTCATAATGCCATTGGGATGTCAAAATTCCATTGTGATGTCATAATTATATTGTGAAGTCACTATATCATTGTAAGCCAGCTTAGCATAGGGTTAGGTTTAGGGTAACGGTTACGGCTAGGGTTAGGGGTTAGGTTTAGGGTCAGGGTTAGGCATCTTGTACCTTTGTTTTGACATTTGTTTTGATTATCTTTTTTTTAATTTTTTATTTAATTTTTTTTTCAATGCAGTTTATTCAGGAACCTTGAACAATCATCTGACCCTGGGTAAAGCCAGCCCACTTTAAATAGCCTCTGGGGAGCCAACCCAGGCGTGCCACGTGGGCAATGCAGATAGGTCCACATACACGGAAGCAAGCCAGATTTTCAGCCTTAGCCAAATGTGGAGTTGTTTGTGACAGAGAGCACTCATCATCGGGAAGGTGGAAGGCAGAAACCAGCTCCATCTTTCAGGCGCAGCATTATGCAGCTCTCTACAGTTCCCCCTTTTTGTTTTGGACACATCAGGCAAGAGTAGAGGTCTGATCTCTGATATTAGATTTGATTATCTTTTGTTTGTGGCCAATTTGATATGGGATGTACAGTTTTGCCTTTGAAGTATATTTTTTGAGTTTTTAGTACTTAACTAGGCTGGTGTGTACTTTGCCAGCTGCAAGCCTCCTGTGTGTATCTTGCATTAGGCATGACCAATATTGATCCCCTGTGAAAATATCTTATGTTGAAAGGATAAGTCAGCTTCCAGAGCAGTGTGACATATTAATTTAGTCAGCATTTATAAGTTTTTTTGACATGGCAGGTATGAAGTTCGCATGGTTGTTCCCAAGCCTAATTTTATGTCCTTATATTGACCAACAGAGCATAACTCTTAAGCCAAAATGCCTTTTGGCAATATTGCTTCAGTGGAAGTCCCACTTTCTGAGTTGGCTGGTGTCTCTAGAGCACTGTGACATGATCTCTCCTCATATAAACCTAAAATTGATGTGAATTTAATCTTTAAAACAGTAAGGCCATAACAGCTATCATTAAGAAAAAAAGAATTTACATGGTAACCTTAAGGAAAAATTTTGTCATTTTGAATCTTAGACAATCTCTTCAAGTGGCTAAACTGCAGGAATTGCCATCATGGGTTTTATTATGTAAATTAGGATGTTCAGGGACTCACAGTTATGCCTGTTTCTTTTTACTTTGTGTTGAGGTTAAAGGCATATGCCTTCATTAATTTGTTCCAATATTTTTTTCTCAAATCAATTTAATTATAACTCAAAGCCTTGAAATGAAAATTAAGCAAAGAGATAAGAAAATTTTAAGTTTTGGGTCAGTTGTGTTACGCTGTAAAAAGCAAAGCCCACTTGGTTGTTTTACAGAATTTAGTTGATGTTTTAGTGACCTGGTAAACACTTACCAAAAAGAGCTGACAAGTATCTTGCAGCCAGAGAGCTTTGAATTTTAGCTGTTATTAATCTAATTTTTATTAGGGAGAGTGCCCTTTCTATTTTCTGTGACTTCGTATTCCATTCCTTGGTTGTTTTCCCCATTTTCTCCTTCCACTTTCTTGGAGAATTCCTCCAGAAGAGCCAGCACCATTAAATATGTTGCAAACAAATCTATGACTATGACAAACAAAATAAAGCCAAAGTGGATTAAAACACTCTCTGCCATGACATTTTTTTTATTTAATTTTTTTTTAAATTGCAGTTTTAGGTCAAGTTCTGTAGAGAGGTCTGTGTGCCTCTATTTCCTTTCTTTCCAGACATGGCTGCTGAGTTTAGCTGAGCTGAGCCAGCCACATTTTAAGGAAGCCACGTTTGTGTGTACTCCTGTTAGAGTGTAGCAGCAGCCACTTTTGCTATGTTAAGTTTCAGGTCTGTCCACAATAGGCTGTCTTTTGCTCCTGGTCCTGTTTAAGAGTCTCTTTAAAAGACAGTAATTCACCTGGGAGTTTTTAGGTTTTAAGTTGGGATTATTGGGGTTATATTACTGCAAGCTTATTCCCCCAACCAAATTATGTTAAAGTATAATTTAAAGGATATGGATACTTAGATTAGTTAGTGGCCATTTATTATACAGTTAGAAAATTTGGGTACCATTTGTTGATAGTTATTAATATTTACTATTGAAATATTTTTTAGTTAAGCAGCTGTTATTCCTAAACCAGCTTTATGTATACCCTAATCACGACACACAGACTGGGATTTATTTAATTAACCTAGAACACAATTTATTTATTTATTCCACCCTAAATCTCCAAGACTGCATAGATTCCTACTATTCAGATTTTCCTCATTTTATTTGCTTTTAGTAATATCTTAGGTACAGTTCATCTCTCCACATGGTTCCAAGACCTCTCCTGCTGATTCTCTACCTCTTCTCCCCTGCTTCCTTCCACTTCCTCCCTTATGGACAAGGTTATAGCACCCTATCTTCTCCATGGCTCAACATTGTAGTTGGTTGTTTTATTGAAAATACAGAGAACAAATGGTGGCATGTTTACACAAACTTGATACAGGTATTGCATAGAATAAACATCACAGTGTAATTTCCAGATAGAAACCAGAGAGTGGGGGAGAGAAATCAGCTTTTGAATGAACAAGGGTAAATGGTGTACATCCCAAAATAACTTTACCAACAATTTATTTCCTTATTTATTGTATATGTAAATATACTGTATATACAGTGTTCTACCTGCATGCCAAATGTGAGCACCAGATCTCATTATAGATTGTCGTGAGCCAGTGTGTGGTTGCTGGGAATTTAAGAAAGACATCTGTAAGTGTAACCAATGCTCTTAACCTCTGAGCTGCATCTCCATCCCTGGTCTGAATTTTCTTTAGTTCATATACCTTAAATTTTCATTGTCATAATAGCACTGTGATATCATAATAACTTTGTAGTATTGTAATACCATGTTGAAATCATAATTGCATTTTGATGTCATAATACTAATGTGATGTCCTAATACCATTATGATGTCCTAATACCATTGTAAAATCATAAAAACATTGGGATATCATGATACTAATGTGATGTAATAATACAATTGTGTTGTCATAATTCCATTTTGAAGTCATACCACAATCAAATCTTAATAGCATAGTGCTGTCATAATAGCATTGGGATGTCATGATGAATTTTGATGTCATCTTGCCATTGTGATATCATCATACCATAGTGATGACATAACACATTTGTGATTTGATAAAAAAAATATGATGTCATAATACCATTGTGATTTTATATTATTAGAATGTCATAACACCACTGTGTAGTCATAGTAGCATTGTGAAGTCATAATTGCATTGAGAGGTCATTCCATTGCCATGTCATGATAGCTTTGTGATATCATTACAGCATTGTGATATCATCATAGCATTGTTATGTCCTAATTCCATTGTGAAGTCATAACAAAATTGTGATGTCATAATACAACTGGCATGTAATAATAACATTGAAATTTCATACCACTGTGAGTCATTATAACATTGAAATTTCATAACAGAATTGTGAAGTCATGACAGCATGGTGATGTTATAAAAGCCTTGTGAAGTGATAATACCATTTTGATTTCAAAATTCCATTGTGATATTTTCCATGTGATGTCTTTATTGCATTGTGATATCCTAATAACACTGTGATATCATAAAAGCATTGGATGTCATAACCTCATTGTGATGTCATAATATCATTGTGATATCATAATATCATTGTGATGTCACAACACCACTGTGATGTTATTATACCACTGTGTTGTCTTCATAGCATTGTGAAGTCATCATAGTATTGTGATGTCATAATAGCATTGTGACATAATAACATTGTGAAGACAGAATACCATTATGATCTCAATACCATTAGGATATCATAAAATTGTGATGTCATAATAGCATTGGGATGTCATGATAGGGTTGTGACATTATAATTGCATTACAATATTATAACATAGGATATCATTATTTGCATTGTGATGTAATAATATCATTGTGATATCATAATATTTTTATAATATCATAATTTCATTGTGATATAAGAATACCATTTTGAATTCATAATATCACTGAGATATCATAAAAGAATTTTGATCATAAAATAATGTTGTGGTGTCTTCATGCCATTGTGATGTCATTATTTTATGGAGATATTATATGATATGATGTCATTATTGCGTTGTGATGTTGAAATAGCATGGTGATATCATAATAGCATTTTTGATGTCATCATAAAACTGTGATGTAATAATAGCATTTTAATGTCATTTATCATTGCAATGTCAAAATATCATTGTGATAGCATTCTGTTGTGAATTCATAGTAGCATTTTGATGTCATAATTCCATTGTGATGTCATACTACAATCATATCATGATGTTATCACAGCATTGTGATGTTAAAATACAATTGGGTAGTCATAATACCACTGTGTTGCATAAAAACATTGTAATGTCATAACAGCATTTTGAAGTCCTATTACCATTGTGATAGCATAATAACATTGTTATGTCACCATAGCATTGAGATGTGCTAATATCATTGTAAAGTCATAACGTTTTGAAGTCATAATAATGTTGTAATATCATAATTCTATTGTGATTTCATAATAGAATCATGTTGTAATAACATTGTGATGTCATCATAACAATGTGATGTCATAATATCATTGGGAGTTCTTGGAGACAATTTTGATGTCATTATAGCATTGTGATGTCCTAATACCATTGTGAAGTTTGGGGATATCATCAAAGCATTGTGATATTATAATACCATTGTGATAAAATCATAGCATTGTGATGTCCTAAAATCATTGTAAAGTCATACTTTGAAGCATAGTAATGTTATAAAAGCATTGTGAAGTCATAACACCATTGAGATAACATAAGAAAATTTAGATGTCATCATATGTCTTCATCATGATGAAGACATAATAACATTGTAAAATCATAATACCATTGGGAGGTCATAATATTGTGATATCATAATAGCATTGTGATGGAAAATTACCTTTGATATGTAATAATAGCATTGTGATTTCATATCATTGGGATGTCATAATAGCATAGTGATGTCATAATACCATTTTAATGTCATAATAGCATTGTGAAATCATAACAGCATTATAATAGCATAATGGCATTGTGATGTGATCATAGCATTGAGATTCACTAATATCATTGTAAAGGCACATAGTTGTAAAATCATTATAGCATTGTAATGTCATAATTCCATTGTGAGGTAATAAAACAATCATGTCAAAATAGCATTGTGATGTCATCATAATATTCTGATGTCTTAAAACCATTGTGATATCAAATTTCAATTGTGATGTCATACCACAATCATGTCTTAATAGCATTGTGATGTCATCATACCATTGTGATGACATAAAACCATTGTGATTGCATAACAGCACTGTGATGATGTTATATCATTCTGATGTCTAATAGGATTGTGTTATCATAATAACACTGTGATGTCATAACAGATTTCTGATGTCATAATGACATTGTTGTATCATATCTTTGTGATGTCATAATAGCATTAGGACACCATACCATTGCCAAATAACAATAGCATTGTGATGTCATCATAGCACTGTGAACTCATAACACCATTGTGATATCTTAACACTATTGTGATATTATAACACCATTGTGATGTCATATCAATCATATTGTAAAAGCATTGTGATGTAGTTATAATAGTATTGTGATGTCTTACTATCATTCTATTGTCAAAATTTCATTGTCATGTCATACCACAATCATGTCGTAATCCCATTGTTATGTCTTAATAGCGTAGTGATGGCATAATACCATTATGAAGTCATAATACCATTTTGAATTTATAACACCATTGTGTTGTCATAATAGTATTATAATATTATAATGGCATTGAGAGGGCATACCATTGCCATGTCATATTAGCTTTATGATGTCATAAAAACACTATAATGTTATAATAGCATTGTGATGTCCTAAAAGCATTGCAATGTGATTAATCTATTCTGAACTCATAATAGCATTGTGATATCATAATAGCGCTGGTTTTTCATGATCAATTTTGAAGTCTTGATGCCACTGTGATGAAATAATTACATTGTGATGTCATCACAGCATTGTGATATCCTAATATCATGTGAAGTCCTATTATTGTGACATCATATTACCTTTTTGAGGTCAGAATAACATTTTGATGTCCTAATAGCATTGTGAACACATAATATCATTCTGATTTTTAATTTTCATTCTGATGCCATAACAAAATCATACTGTAACAGCATTGGGATGTCCTAATAGAATTGTGATGTTAACATAATGGTATGATGTCCTAATATCATTGTAATGTCATACCATTGTGAAGTCATTACAGCAGTATAATGTCATAATTCCATTTTGATTTGTTACCATAATCACATCATAATAGCATTGTGATATTCTAATGTCACTGGGATGTCATGATTTATTTTGGTGTCTTGATGCCATTGTGATGTCATAATAGCACTGTGACATCATCAAAACAATGTGATGTCATATAATTTTTATGTCAAAATAGCATACTGATGTCATAAGAGCATTGTGAAGTCATAACACCACTGTGATATCATAACAGCATTGTGATATCATAATGACATTGTAATGTCATATCATTGTGATGTCACAGTAGCATTGAGACCTCATACTATTGCCAAGTCTGAAGAGTATTGTATTGTCATAATAGCACTGAGATGTAATAATGAATATTGATGGCTGGGGGGCAAGATGGCGGCGCCAGGAGGACTCTCATTCTGAGTAGCAGCAGCAGGATCAGCACAGTGACCAGTAATCAAAACTCGCAGCCATAAAACACAGTCATTGTGTTTCCCAGGTGAGAGGATACCCCACGGTGGGGGATTCAATCAGCTTTTAACTCACCCGGCTAAACCACGCAAGAGATCCTGGTTCCGCCAGAAGCTTGGCTGCCAGCTGCCAGCCCCAGCCCCAGCCCAGAGCCACAAGCCAGTGTCTCTGGTCATGGTCCCAGATTGAACCCTGGGCACCACACTATCAGAGACTGGAATTTTCAGGCGAGAGATAACCCCACAGTACAGGAAACGATTGGGACTGGCCTTAAGTGACCCAGACATCCCCTGGAAAAGACTGGGGTTCCATGGGCACCCCAGGACCCAGCCTGGAGCCAGAGCCTGAGACCCAGGCTCCGGCACAGAGCCCTGCCTGCCTGCGTGCCTGATTTGCAGCCTGAGATAGAACTGTGGGCACCAGGGCACCAGCAAATGAGTTTCACTGTCCGGTGCAAATACACAGGGAGGAAAACGGCTGTCTGATCTCAGAGCACTCAGCCGACACCCCCAGCCTGAAAACGTCCGCGGAAAATTACCCAGCTTAGGGAGGCACCCAGGCTACCAAAGGCTGCAAAGGCAGACACAGGCAGTTTCTGCACACCAGACAGAAACTGTGATGCCACCATCACTCAACTGTGCTCCAGGCACAGGCATTTTCTGCGGCCAGCCAGCTGGCAGACACTGAGCAGTGTGCACCACGGCAAAAAGACACTGGGAGTCCATGTCTCCAGAGAATCCAAAGGGAAGGAAGGAGACTGCACTGAGTTAAATCACACAATCATTCCCTAGAAAAAGTCTAGCAGTCTAGCAGACCAGTGGGGACATCACTCAACTGTGCTCCAGATACAGGCCCAAACAGTTGCTGCTCGCCTGATGTCCAACTGGGTCACAGCAGCTGATCATTAAATTTATAACAAAGAAACCCAGAAACAGGGCAGCTGCCCTCAGGATTTCCATGGGTGAGAGGAGAACCCTCTCGACTAACAAAGACCACAGTTACCACTCAGGTCTATATCCCTGAGGTGAGCAACTCCTGAAAAAACTCCAGCCAGCCAGGGACTATACCCAAAAAGCTGAGAAGACATCCTTCAGGAAAAACCACCTTTCTGCAAAAGGGATTCTCTCCACCACAGGATCCCCAGGAACCACCAGAAAAGAACCCCAAACACCTAAGATAGCACAATGGGTAGAGGCCAGCATAAAAGCTCAAGCAATAAAAGACAGAGCAATAGGGCATCTCCAGAACCCAGTTACCCAGGGGCAAGTAGCCCTGGACACCCCAGGATAACTGAAATCCAAGAAGATGACCTACAACTATGCTCATGAAGATGATAACAGAGGAAACAAATAAGATACGTAAAGACATAGAGGAAGATAAACTCACATAGAATATTGCCATCTGTAAAGAAATAGAAGAAGCTGCAGCCAAACAGTTTATGGCCTTTAGAAAGGAAATGCTTAAAGCACTGAATGAAATAAAAGAAACAGAGTTGAATGAACTAAAAGAAAAAACAGGAAAGTACAATCAGACAGGTGAAGGAAGTAAACAAAACAACTCAAGACCTGAAGATAGAATTGGAAAAATTAAAGAAAACACAAATGGAGAAAATAATGGAAAGGAAGAATCTAGGGAAGAAAACAGGAACTACAGAGGTAAGCATAACCAACAGACTACAAGAGATGGAAGAAAGAATCTCAGGTGTAGAAGATACAATGGAAGACATCGATGTATCTGTCAAAGAAAATGTTAAATCTGAAAAATTCCTGAAACAGACCATCCAAGAAATCCAAGACAATATGAAAAGACGAAACCTAAGAATAATAGGTATAGAGGAAAAAGACTCTCTTCTCCAAGGTCCACAAAATATTTTCAACAAAATCATTGAAGAAAATTTCCCCAAGCTAAAGGAGAGGCCAATTAGAATACATGAGGCCTACAGAACACCCAACAAATTTGACCAGAAAAGAAAATCCTCCCGCCACATAATAATCAAAACAATAAGTACACAGAACAAAGAAAAAATACTAAAAGCTGCAAGGGAAAAAGGCCAAGTAACATATAATGGCAAACTCATTAGAATCACACCTGACTTTTCAAGAGAGACTATGAAAGCCAGAAGGGCCTGGAGGGATATCATGCAGACCCTAAGAGAACACAGGTGTCATCCCAGGCTACTATACCCCGCAAAACTCTCAGTCCTCATAGATGGAGAAAACAAGATATTCAATGACAAAAACAAACGTCAACAATACCTACAAACAAATCCAGCATTACAGAAGACACTAGAAGGGAAAATACAACCCAGGAAATCTAGCTACATTCAAGAAAACACAGGAAATAAATAACCTTACTTCAGTAAAACAGAAAAGAACCAAGCACACAACCTGATGACCACAGCCAACATCAAAATCAAGGGATCTAGCAGCCACTGGTCATTAATCTCTCTCAACATCAATGGACTCAACTCTCCACTAAAAGGACAATGACAAACAGAATGGATACGTAAACAAAACCCAGCAATCTGCTGCATACAAGAAACATACATAAGACACAATGATAGACATTACCTAAGGGTAAAGGGTTGGAAGACGACTTTCCAACCAAATGGACAAAAGAAGCAAGCAGGAGTGGCCATTCTAATATCTGATAAAATAGACTTTCAACCAAAATTAATAAAAAGAGATGGGGAAGGACAATTCATACTCATCAAAGGAAAATTCCTCCAGGAAGACATCACAATCCTGAACATCTATGCCCCAAATACAAGGGCACCCACATTTGTGAAAGAAACATTGATAAAATTTAAAGCACATATAGATCCCCACACATTAATAGTGGGAGACTTCAACACCCCACTCTCAACAAAGTACAGGTCAACAAAACAGAAATTAAACAAAGAAACAATGTCTCTGACAGAGGTCATGATTCAAATGGACCTAACAGACATTTACCGAACTTACACCCAAAGACAAAAGAATTTACATTCTTCTAAGCACCTCATGGAACCTTCTCCAAAATAGATCATATAATGGGTCACAAAGCAAGCCTCAACCAGATACAAGAAGTTTGAAATAATCCCTTGTATCTTCTCTGATCACCATGGAATAAAGCTGGACCTCAACAATAACAGAAATAGCAAAAAGCCTACAAACACATGGAAACTGAACAACTTGTTACTAAATCACAGCCTAGTCAGGGAAGAAATAAAGAAAGAAATTAAAGTCTTTCTAGTAATCAGTGAAAATAAAGACACAACATACCCAAACTTGTGGGGCACAATGAAAGCAGTGCTAAGAGGAAAGTTCATAGCACTAAGTGCCTTCAAGAAGAAATTGGAGACAGCTCATTCAAGCAACTTAATGGCTCACTTAAAAACCCTAGAAAAAGAAGAAGCAGACACACCAAGAAGGAGTAGATGGCTGGAAATAATCAAACTCAGGGCTGAAATCAATCAATTGGAAACAAATAAAACAATTCAAAGAATCAATGAAACCAAGAGCTGGTTCTTTGAGAAAATCAACAAGATCGACAAACCCTTAGCTAACCTAACTAAAAGGCAGAGAGACACCACCCAAATCAACAAAATCAAAAATGAAAAGGGGGATAAAACTACAGACACTGAGGAAATCCAATCAATCATTAGGACTTACTTCAAAAGTCTATATGCCACAAAATTTGAAAATCTAAATGAAATGGACAATTTTCTTGATCGATTTGGCTTACCAAAGCTGAATCAGGACCAGGTAAATCAAATAAATAGTCCTATATCCCCCAAAGAAATAGAAGCTGTCATCAAATGTCTCCCATCCAAAAAAAGCCCAGGACCAGATGGCTTCAGCACAGAATTCTACCAGACCTTCAAAGAAGAGCTAACACCAATTCTCTTCAAACTATTCCACAAAATAGAAACAGAAGGAACATTACCAAACTCATTCTATGAAGCCACAATCACCTTGGTATGTAAACCTCACAAAGACTCAACAAAGAAAGAGAATTTCAGGCCAATCTCCCTTATGAACATTGATACAAAAATACTTAATAAAATACTTGCAAACCGAATCCAAGAACACATTAAATATATTATCGACTATGACCAAGTAGGCTTCATCCCAGGTATGCAGGGGTGGTTCAATATACGGAAATCCATCAATGTGATCCACCATATTAACAAACTGAAAGAAAAATCCACATGATAATCTCCCTAGATGCTGAAAAAGCATTTGACAAAATCCAACATCCATTCATATTTAAAGTATTGGAGAGATCAGGGATACAAGGCACATATCTAAACATAGTAAAGGCAATATACAGTAAGCCTATACCAACATCAAACTGAATGGAGAGAAACTTAAAGCAAACCCACTAAAATCAGGGACAAGAAAATGCTGCCCACTCTCTCCATATCTCTTCAACATAGTTCTGGAAGTCCTTCCTAGAGCAATAAGAGAGTTGAAGGAGATCAAGGGGATACAAATTGGAAAGGAAGAACTCACATTATCACTATTTGCAGATGATATGATAGTATACATAAGTGACGCCAAAAACTCTACCAGGGAGCTCCTACACCTGATGAACACCTTCAGCAAAGTGGCCAGATACAAAATTAACTCAAAAAAATCAGTAGCCCTCCTGTATACAAAAGACAAAAGGGCTGAGAAAGAAATTAGTGAAACAACACCCTTCACAATAGCCACAAATGACATAAGGTACCTCGGAGTAACCCTAACCAAGGAAGTCAAAGACTTGTATGAAAAAAATTTCAAATCTCTGAAGAAAGAATTGGAAGAAGATATGAGAAGATGGAAAGATCTCCCATGCTCATGGCTTGGCAGGATTAACATAGTAAAAATGGCCATCTTACCAAAACCAATCTACAGATTCAATGCAATGCCCATCAAATTACTAACACAACTCTTTACAGACCTGGAAAGAAAAATTCTCAACTTCATATGGAATAACAAGAAACCCAGAATTGCTAAAACAATCCTCTCCAATAAAAGATCTTCTGGAGGTATCTCCATCCCTGATCTTAAGTTGTTCTATAGATCAACAGTTTTAAAAATTGCATAGTACTGGCATAGAAACAGAATGGTGGATCAGTGGAACCGAACAGAGGACCCAGAAATAAACCCACACACTTATAGACACCTGATCTTTGACAAAGATGCCAAAACCATTCAATGGAAAAAAAATAGCATCTTCAACAAATGGTGCTGGTCTAACTGGATGTATACATGTAGAAAAATGCACATAGATCCATACTTATCACTCTGCACAAAACTGAAGTCCAAGTGGATCAAAGACCTCAAAATAAAACCAGACATATTAAATCGGCTTGAAAAAAAAAGTGGGAAACACCCTAGAACTCATTGGTACAGGAGAAAACTTCCTGAACAGAACACCAAAAGCACAGGCTCTAAGAGCAACAATCAATAAATGGGACCTCATGAAACTGAAAAGCTTCTGCAAAGCAAAGGACACCATCATCAAAACCATGCGACCACATACAGATTGGGAAAGAATCTTCACCAACCCTTTATCTGACAGAGGACTCATATTCAGTATATATAAAGAACTAAAGAAGCTGAAAAGTAGCAAACCAAGTAAGCCACTTAAAAAATGGGGAACAAAGCTAAACAGAGAATTCTCTGTAGAGGAATACCGAATGGCAGAGAAGCACTTAAAGAAATGCTCAACCTCACTAGCCATTAGGGAAATGCAAATCAAAACAACCCTGAGATTTCACCTTACACCCATAAGAATGGCCAAGATCAAAAACTCAAGAGACAACACATTCTGGAGAGGTTGTGGAGAAATGGGAACCCTTCTCCACTGCTGGTGGGAATGTAAACTTGTACAACCACTCTGGAAATCAATCTGGTGCTTTCTCAGACAACTAGGAATAGCGCTTCCTCAAGATCCAGTCATAACACTCCTGGGCATATATCCAAAAGAGGCTCAAGTACACAAAAAGGACATTTGCTCAACCATGTTTGTAGCAGCTTTATTTGTAATAGTCAGAAGCTGGAAACAACCCAGATGCCCCTCAACTGAAGAATGGATGCAGAAATCGTGGTACATCTACACAATGGAATATTACTCAGCAATGAAAAATAAGGAAATCATGAAATTTGCAGGTAAATGGTGAGATCTGGAAAGGATCATCCTGAATTAGTTGTCCCAGAAGCAAAAAGACACACATGGTATATACTCACTCATATAGATCTACAACATAGGACAAACCCACTAAACCCTGTGCATCTAAAGAAAATAAGCAAGAGAGAGGACCCTAACTAAAATGTCCAATCCCCAACCGGAAAGGCAAAGAGGATGGACATCAGAAGAAAAAGAAAACAGGAAACAACCTAGCTACCACAGGGGGCCTCTGAAAGCCTCTGCCCTACAGACTATCAAAGCAGATGCTGAGCCTGATGGGCAACTGTTGGGCAGAGTGAATGGAATTTATATAAGAACTGGGAAATAGTAAGAGCTGGAGAGGACAGGGTCTCCACAAGGAGAGCAACAGAACAGGAAAATTTGAACACAGGGAACTTCCCAGAGACTCATACTCCAACCAAGAACTATTCATAGAGATAACCCAGAACCCCTGCACAGATGTAGCCCAGGGCAGTTCAGAGTCCAATTGGGTTACATAGTAATGTGAAGAGGGACTGCATCTGTCATGAACTGACTGGCCTGCTCTTTAGTCACCTCCTCCTGAGGGGGAGCATCCTTACCAGGCCATGGTAGAGGACAATGCAGCCACTTTTGATAGGAACTGATGGACTAAGATCAGAGAGGAAAACCTCCCCTATCAGTGGACTTGGGGAGTGGCATGCATGCAGAGGGAGGAGGGAGGGTTGGATTGGGAGGGGAGGAGGGAGGGGCTTATGTAGGGATGCAGAATGAATAAAGTGTAATTGATGAAAAATTAAAAAAATGATTCAGACCTCTACTCTTGCCTGATGCGTCTAAAACAAAAAGGGGGAACTGTAGAGAGCTGCGGAATGGTATGCCTTAAAGATGGAGCTGGTTTCCGCCTTCCACCTTCCCGATGGTGAGTGCTCTCTGTCACGAACAACTCCACATTTGGCTAAGGCCGAGGATCTGGCTTGCTTACATGTATGTGGACCTATCTGCATTGCCCACGTGGCATGCCTGTGTTGGCTACCCAGAGGCTATTTAAGCTGTGGGCTGGCTTTCCCCGGGGTCCGAGGATTGTTCAATGTTCCTGAATAAACTGCATTGAAAAAAAAAAATGATTCAATTGATTCTCAAAAAAAATAATGGATAATGATGTCATGATGACATTGTGAAGTTATAATACCATTGTGATGTCATAAAACTATTGTGAAGTCATCATAGCAATGTGGTGTTATATCATTGTGATTTCATAATCCATTGTAAATTCTTATTACCATTATGATAGCATAATAGCATTGTGATGTTATCATATCATTTTGAAGTCTCAATAGCATTGTGATGACATAATAGCATTGTGATATAACAATAGCCTTGGGATTTCATAACACCAATGTGATGTTATATCATTGTGATGTCATAATAACATTTAGATGTAATAACATTGTGATGTAATAATAGCTTAGTGATGTTATAGTATCATTGTGATGTGATAATTACATTATGATTTCAAAATTTCATTGTGAAGTCATAATAACATTTTGAATTCAAAATTCAATTGTGATGTCATACCACAACCATGCTATAATATCCTTGTGATGTAGCATGGTGAAGTCATAATGGCATTGTTAAGTCAAAATACCATAGTGAAATCATAAAAGCATTGTTATTACTTATCATTTTAATGTAGTAATAGCATTGAGATATCATAAGGGCATTATTATGTCATAATAACCTATTGAAGTAATAATGTGATTGTGATTTCATAATATCATAATGCTATGTCATAGCAGCATTGTGATATCATAATATAATTGTGCAGTCATAATTGCACTGTGCTGTTAGTATAGCATTGTGTTGTCCTAATATCATTATGAAGTCATACCATTGAGAAATTATAAAAGCATTTCAATGTCAAAATTTCACTGTAATGTCATACCACAATCATGTCATAAAACCATTGTGATGTCATTAAAGTAGTGTGATGTCATAGTAGCATTATGATGTCCCAATAACTTTACAATATCAAAATAGCTTTGTAATATCATAATAGAATTGTGATGTCATAATAGCATTGTGATATGGTATTAGGTTGTGATATCATAACAGCTTTGTGCTATCATAATAGCAATGGATGTCAGTATTAATTATGATGTCATTGTGATGTCATAATAGCATTATCATGTCATAATAACATTGTGATATCACAAGACAATTTTGACGCCATCATAGCATTGTGATGTCACAATACCATTTTGAAATCAAAATTCCATTGTGATGTCATACCACAATCATGCATTTATAGCATTGGGCTATCATAATATCATTGAGATGTCATGTTGAATTTCGATATCATAATGTCATTGTGATATTATAATAGCATTGTGATGTCATAACAACATTGTGATGTCTTAATACCATTGTGATGTCAGAATATCATTTTGAGGTCATATTAGTATTGTGATATCCTACTACCTTTTTTGATATAATAGTTTTGTTATGTCATAGCACTGTGATGTCCTAATACAATTGGGATGTCCTAATACCATTGTGAAGTCATCCAGTTGTGAAGTCATCATTACATTGTGGTGTAATAAAGCATTGTGATGTCATAATATAATTGTGATGTCCAAATAGCATTATATTGTCATAATAGCATTATGAAGTCTAACACAATTGCAATACATAATAGAATTGTGTTGTCATCATAGAATTCTGATATCATGATACCATTGTGATGAAATAATTGCATTCTGATGTCTTCATAGCATTGAGATGTCCTAATATCATTGTAAAGTCATACCGTTGTAAAGTCATAATAGCATTGTAATATCATAAATACATTGTGATATCATAACACAAGCATGTTGTAATAGAACTATAATGTCATAATAGCATATTTATCATATAAACCCATTTTAATGTCATAATAGCCTATTAACATAATGTGATAGTGATGTCATAATATTCTTGTGATGTCATCATAGCATTGTGATGTCTTGATGAAGTTTGATGTCACGATACCATTCTGATGTCATAAAAGCATTTTGAAGTCATTATAGCACTCTGATGTCATCATACAATTATGATGCCCTACATTGTGATTTCATAATAGGATTGTGATATCATATTAGCATTGTGAGGTCATATCACTGTGTCATCATAATAGCATTGTATTTTCATAATAGCACTATAATGCTATAATAGCATTGTGATGAAATAAAACCATTGTGATGTCGTTTACTTAGCTGAATCCTACTCTGTTATGGAAATATTCCACATTTTTCTCAAGGAGATTTTCAGTCGTTGCAATTTTCTAGGACTTTAATCATTGTATTGAAAGACAGACTGTGTTCTTTTGGCTTATAAGTTTCTCTGTCTTCTTCTACTTCCTGATGATTTGAATTGCATTGTCCCCATGAAGCTCTTCTATTTACACATTTAATCCCCAGTGAGGAAAAGTCTGGGAAGTGTTAGAAGGTATGACCTTGTTAGATAACATAATTCCTATTGGAGTTATATTATAGAAGGGTGTGCTGTGACCAGGCAGAATAGAGTTTGTGTCTCTCAGTCTCTGTCACTTTATATCTTTGTTTCTGCTGATCTTGGTATCTCTATTTCCAAATCTATCTTTATAGCTCTTTCTTTCTTTGTTTCTCTCTGTCTGCTCATCGTTTCTCTCAGACAGGCTGTCTACATGACCCTTTTAATAACTGGATACTGACATTCTTACTGACTTTCACCTGTTTCATGACATCATTCTCCTTCTCAGCCAATCAGCACCTTTGAGAATCTTGAGGTTTCCATAGAGGTGAGTAAACAAACTTTTCTCAGTGTCCAGTATCTCTTATCCTGTGCACAAGTGACATTTTCTTGTGAAACTCAACAAGCCTTTATCTCATCCCTTAATCCACATCCCACACCTTTACACCTGTTTACCTCTGTGACAATGTCAGGTAGGAAATGAAAGTTTAATATTTATTCAATTAAACAGCTTTCTAATTTAGGAAACTTCAAAGTCATGTGGGATTAAGGGGAATGTACTCAATGACAAGGTGGTCTCCTACTGTGGTCCTGGATATGAAATTTATTAGGTTGTGACCTTGAACTGTGCATTTACTGGAGTCCTTACTAAATGTAACTTCACTTTATTATTTATATAAGAGGCTGGTAGGGTCTAGGGTTCCCTGAGGTATTGAGTCTTTAGGAGCAGGGAAAAGAGAGGGAATCCAGACAATTAATGGGACTGATTTGGCTGAAACAGAGAAATACTGGTGTGTGTAAAGGGAGAACAGAAAGGCAATAAAGTATTTGACAGCTGGTGCTGTTCCACACTACTGTTGCTAAACCTCTATAAACGGGGTTTCCTTGGCTGACCTGGCTCGATCGGCAGGTTGTCCTACTGAGTGGTCAGAGAGGAACCCTCCTGGTTCTGGGGTTTACAGTTAAACCTGGGCATTCAGGACCGAGAAATGGTTCCATGTTATATGCCTAGGGCACAAGAGCAGCTGTGTTTGCTGCTATTGTCCACCAGAATAACCCTCTAAATATAGTGTTAGGGTCAAGACTGCTTGTTAAGAGTTGCCACCTGAGCTCATATGTTCTGATGTAGCTGAATAAACACTAGTTCGTGGCTAGAATTATCTGCTACATAATGAGTTCCTTGAAATCATGCCTTTCAATGTCAAAATCTGTCCTACTTTCACGAAATCTCTTTACCATGTTAAAACTCGTTGTAAAAGTTGTCAATATATTAGTTTATTAATTAAATGGGAATTTCATACAAAATACATTACACTCCTTTTACATTGCTCCCAGGTTCAAATTCATAACCTTGTCACACACACACACACACACACACACACACACACACACACTTTTTTTTTTGTTTAAAATAAACCGATTTAAGTATGTATTGTTCATATATAGTCACTGGAATGAGATCAGAGTCTCAGTATCAAGTCCCTTAAAGAAAACTGTGCTCATCCTTGCTGCATCCTGGTACCCCCCTCAACAAGAGGCAATCTCGGCAATCAAGAGTTCTATACATCATCACCTTGATTATAGTTTTTCTTATGTATTTATTACAATTTATTCATTTTGTATCCCCTCTGCTGCCCCCTCCCTCTTCTTTTTTCCAGTTGCACCCACCCTCCTTCTTCTAACCCTCTGCCCTTTATGTAGTTCCCTGATAGGAAAGTTTTTCCTCCCCCTTCAATCTAACCCTAGCTTATCAGGACTCTTGAAGGCTGGATGTATCATCTTCTTCTGTGGCCTGATTCTCAGGGTATAGTTCTGCTTGTGTCCTTAGTTCTCTCTACTTATTACACTCTTCCTGCCTCCTTTCCTGCAGGCTTCCCATATCTCTGAGGGGAGGGAGAATTTCATGGGGATATCCCATTTAGAGCTGGGTGTTTTAAGGTCTCTCTGTACATAATATTGGACTTTGTGTCTCTGAATGCAATCCCATGTCTGTGGACCTAAGAAAATGGCACCAATCTATTATCTCAGGGTGAAGAGTAACATATTTTAATAACAAAAGCCTGGGTGGCTTGAAAATTTCCATAGGATGCCCTGACTCAACAACTCAATTAACTGCCACCTAATCCCCAACTGAAATACTGGTTTGGTCACAATAGTTGACCTATTGGAACGTTATCCCCCACTATTAGGAGCAACCTAAAAAGTGAATACATACCATATTTGTCTTTCAGCATTTAATTACTTCTCCCAGAATGATTTTTCTGGGTCTATCCATTTATCTGAAAGTATCATGATGCCATTTTCTTAACTGAATAATACTCTGTTATGAAAATATTCCACATTTTCCCCAAAGGAGATTTTCATTCTTGTTGTTTAGAATTTGGAAGTTGCTATGACTTTAGTCATTGTAATGAATGAAAAAATATCTTGATAACTATGTTCTCTAAGCCTACAAGTCCCTCCATCTTCTTCCATTTCCTGGTGATTTGAATTACAATGGTCCATTGAAGCTCATCTATTTACATGTTTAGTCCCAGTAAGCAAATGTCAGGAAGTGTTATAATGTATGGCTTTGTTAGATAATATAATTCCTATTGGAGTTATATTATAGAAAGGTATGTTGTGAGGTTGATTACCAATGAAAGTGATCAGACAGAATGGAGTCTCTGTCTCTCAGTCTCTGTCACTTTCTATCTTTGTTTCTGTCAGTCTCAGTCTCTATTTTTGAATCTGTCTCTCTACCTCTTTCTGTTTCACTCTCTGCCTGCTACTTGTGCTTGCGTTTAAGTATAAACCTTCAGTTCTGCTGAAGTTCTACAATAAGAAGACTGCCTCCTGACATGATGTACTGGATTTCTTTGTAAAAATTTAAAAAAGGTCCCAATTAAACACTTTTCTTTCAAAGATTTGTCTTGTTTAGGGAACATTTTTTCCAGTAAGTAATTCACTTATTGAAGTCACATCTGTGCTTTTAATAAATAATAATGGAATATGTGATGATGTGAACATCACATGTCAAGGAGACTTGACTTAATTAATGTCCACTTGAAAGAAATATGTGGCACTTTTTCGGAATTAAGAGTCTTGGACACAAGAACTGTCATATTGGGGTTCTGTGCTTTCAGCTGCCCATATTGAGGCATGTAGGGCTGCTCAGCCTTTCTCTCTATCCACCTGGCCCTTTTAATAACTGGCTCCTGAAACTCTTACTGGCTTTTTCCTGTTGCATAAAATCATTCTCCCTCTTAGCCAATCAGCACCTGACAGAATCTTGAGGTTTCCATGGAGTTGAGTAAAAAAACGTTCCTCAGAGTCGAAGATCTCTGATCCTATGCACACATGGCCTTTCCTTGTAAAACTCGACAAGCCTTTATCTCAATCCCTTTATCCAGATCTCACACTTTTACTCCTGTTTATGTCATTGCAATATCAGATAAGAAAAGAAACTTTTGTGTTTATTTAATTTGACAGTTTCCAAAGTAGGGAAGCTTCAAAATGATATGAGATTAAGGGAAATGTACCAAATAACAATAATGTCTCCTACTGTGGTCTTAGATCTAAAATTTCCTAGGTTGTGACTTTAAATTGAGCAGTTATTCTTGTACTCACTAAATGTACCTTCACATTCTTATTGATAGTCGGTTGGGATCTAGGGCTCCCTGGGATATTTAGTATTTAAGAGCGGGGAAAAAGTGAAAGAACCCTAACCATTCCTGAGACTATTTTGCCTGAAACAGAGAAATATCTGGGAATGTAAAAGGAGAACTGACAGGCAATAAATTGTTTGACAGCTGGTGCTGTTCAACACTAGTGTTGGCAAACCTCAATGAACACATTTGTTTTGGTGGATCTTGCTGGATCTAAAGCTCTGTCCTACTCAATGTTCAGTGAAGAACCCACTCATCCTGGGATTTACAGTTAAAAATGTACCTTCAAGACAGAAAAATGGGTCTATTCTATAAGCCAAAGACACAAGAGAAGCTGTGTTTCCTTCTCTTGTCCTCCAGACTAACTGTCTAATTGAAGTGGTAGTGTCAGGATTGCTTGTTTTGAGGTGCCACCTGAGCTCATGGGTAAGGTAGCTGGATAACCACTAGTTCATTGCTAAGATTCTCTGCTACATAATGACTTCCTGGAAAGCAGAATTCGCCTTTCAAAGTCAAACTCTGCCATCTTTTACTGAATCTTTTTCCAGGTTAAAAGTCATTTTAAAAGTTGTCAACATATTAGTTTTATTGATTATGTGTGAATATCTTATAATATACATTACAGATCTTTTACATTGATCCTAAGTTCAAATTCATAACCATGAGTCACCCTAATATGTTTTGTCTTTAAAATACATCAATTGAAGTATGTGTTGTTCATATACTCATTGGAACATGATCAGAGTCTCAGTGCAAATAACCTTAAAGAAAATTGTGCTCATCCTTGCTACATCCTGGTACCTCCCCCAAGAAGAAGTCATCAGTCCTGAAGAGTTCTATACATCATCTCCTTAATCACAGATTTCTTATGTCTTTATATATTATGGTTTGTTCGCATTGTATCCCCTCTGATGTCTCCTACCTCTTCTTCCAGTGCCAACCAACCTCCTTCTTTTACCTCTATGGCTTTTCTGTAGTTCCCTGATAGGCGAGGTACTCCTCCCCCTTCTATCTGAACCAAGCTTATTAGGTCTCATCAGGTCTGGCTGCATCATCTCTCCTTGCGGCCTCATTGTCAGGGAATTGTCCTCCTTTGTCCTTAATTCCCTCTATTTTTGAAACTCTTCCTACCTCTTCTTCTGCCAGCTTCTCAGAGCACTTAGAGGAGGAAGAATTTCATAGGGAAATCCACATTTAAACTTGGGTGTTTTAAGGGCTCTCTGTGCATAATATCAGACTGTGGGTCTCTGTATGCAATCCCATTTGATGCATAAGGATTAATCTCTTTGGTACAAGGACATGGTTCTGATATATCATGGCATAAAGCATATTTTAATAACAAGAGCCTAGGTTGCTTGACAATTTCTATAGGATGCCCTGGCCCAACAACTCAATTAGTTGCCACCCAATCCCTCTAGTGGAAGACTGGTTTTGTCACAATAGATGGCCTATTGAAACTTTATCCCCACTTTAGGAGACCTCCTACTAAGTGAATACATACCATTTTTACATTTTAGTTACTTCACCAAGGATAATTTTTCTTGGTTCCAAACATTTTTCAGAAACTTTCTTGTTGTCATTTCTTAACTGAATAATTCTCCATTATAGAAATATTCCATGTTTTCCCTGAAGGAGAGTGTCAGTCCCGTTCTTTAGTCCTTGGAAGTTGCTGGGACTTTAATCATTGTGTTTAATGACAAACTTTCAGGATAATAATGTTCTTTTAGACTAGAGTTTCCTCCATCTTCTTCTACTTCTTCATAACTTGAATTGCAATGAACCCTTGAAGCCCATCTATTTGTATGTGGAGTCTCCAGTGAGGAAATGTTGGTGAGGGTTAGAAGGTATGGACATCTTAGCTAATATAATTGCTTTTGTTTCCCTAATTTCTATTGCAGGCCTTTTTTTTATACTGGAGGGATACTGATTTTTTTTTAAATTTATTTAGTATCCACCCAATTTGCTGAAGGTGTTCATCAGCTTTAGGAGTTCCCTAGTAGAATTTTTGGCGTCACTCAGGTATACTGTCATATCATATGCAAATAGTTATGTATTCACTATGTAGTCACTTCTTCCTTTCTGTCTGTATCCCTTTTATCTCCTTCAATTGTCATATTTCTCTAACAAGTACTTCCAGAACTATGTTGAAGAGATATGGAGAGAGTGAGCAGGCTTGTTTTGTCTCTGATTTCAGTGAAATTGTTTCAAGTTACTCTCAGTTTTATTTGATGTTGGCTATAGGGTTGCTGTATATTGTCTTTTTTATATTTAGATATGAGCCTTGTATCACTGATATCTCCAATAATTTAAACATAAATGGATGCTGGATTTGCCAAAAGCATTTTCAGCACCGAAGGAGATTATCTTTTGTTTGTTTTTTTTTCTTTAATTTGTTTAATATAGTGAATCACATCAATAGATTTCCATATATTAAACCACCCCTGCATATCTAGAATGAAGCCTACTTGGTCATAGTGGATGATATTTGTGATGTGATCTTGTAGTCAGTCAAAAACAAAGTACTTTTGTATGACTCTATGAAAGCAAGTCAAAGACTTGTGTGAAAAAAAATTCAAGTCTATGAAGAAAGAATTAGAAGAAGATGTCAGAAGATGGAAAGATTTCCCATTCTCATGGCTTGGCAGGATTAACATAGTAAAAATGGCCATCTTACCAATAAGCGATCTCCAGATTCAATGCAATTTCCAACATATCACCAACCCAATTCTTTACAGACCTTGAAAGAAAAATTCTCAACTTCATATGTAATAACAAGAAACCCAGAATTGCAAAAACAATCCTCTACAATAAAAGGTCTTCTGGAGGCATCTCCTTCCCTGATATCAGGCTGTGTTACAGAGCAACAGCAATAAAAACTGCATGGTAATGACATAGAAACAGAATGGTGGATCAATGGAACCGAAGAGAAGACCCAGAAAAAAACTTAAATACTTATAGACACTTGAGTTTTGACAAAGATGCCAAAACAATACAATGATAAAAAGATAGCATCTTCAACAAATGGTGCTGGTCTAACTGGATGACTACACATAGAAAAATGCAAATAGATCTATACTTATCACCCTGCACAAAAGCTACGTCCAAGTGGATCAAAGACCTCAACATAAAACCAGATACATTAAAAGCAGTTAGAAGAAAAAGTGGGCAAAGGACATTGTCATCAAGGCACAACAAATGCCTACAGATTAGGAAAGAATCTTCACCAAATCTCTATGTGACAGTATTCTCCATTGTATATAAAGAATGAAAGAAGTTTAAAAGCAACAAATCAAGTAATCCATTTTAAAAATGGTTTACAGAGCTAAACAGAGAATTTTCGTTAGAGGAATATTGAATGACAGAGAAACACTTAAAGAAATGCACAATGTCATTAGCCATCAGCAAAATGCAAATCAAAATGACCTTGAGATTTCACATTGCATCCATCAGAAAGGCCAAGATCAAAAACTCAAGTGACAAAATGTGCTGCAGCGATTGTGTACAAAGGGAAACCCTCCTCCACTGCTGGTGGGTATAAACTTAAAAAACCACTCTGGAAATCAATCTTGTTCTTTCTCAGACAACTAGGAATAGCACTTCTTCAAGATTCAGCTATCCAAAAGAGACTCTAGTACACAATAAGGAAATTTGCTCAACAATATTTGTAGCAGCTTTATTTGTAATAGCCAGAACCTGGAAACAACCCAGATACCCCTCAAATGAAGAATGGATACAGAAATTATGATACATCTGCAAAATGGAATATTATTCAGCAATGAAAAACAAGCAAATTATGAAATATGCAGATAAATGGTGTGAACTGGAAAAGATTATCCTGAGTGAGCTATCCTAGAAGCAGAAAGACATACACGGCATAGACTCACTCATGTAGACATATAGTATACAATAAACCTAAGAAAATCTGTACACCTAAACACACTAATCCAGACGGAGGACTGTGGCTAAATGCTGAATCCCAATACTGAAAGGAAAAGAGAATGGACATCAGAGGGAGAAAACATGGAACAAAGTTAGAAGCTGGCCACAGAGGGCCTCTGAAAGGCTCTGCCTTGCAGATTATTAAAGCAGATGTTGAGACTTATAGCCAATTGTTAGGCATAGTCCATGGAATCTAATAAAAGAAGTGGAAAATAGGAAGATCTGGAGAGGACAGTAGCTCCACAAGGAGAGCAACAGAACCAAAAAAGAAAAAAAAATCTGAGCACAGGGGTCTTTCCTAAGACTTATACTCCAACCAAGTACCATGCATGGCGATAACCTAGAACTACTGCAAAGATGTAGCCCATGGCATTTCAGTGTCCAAGTTGCTTCCACAGAAATGGGAACAGGGACTGCCTCTGACATAAACTGATTGGCCTACTCTTTGATCACCTCACCCTGATGGGGGAGCAGCCTTACCAGGCCACAGAGGAAGACAATGCAGCCATACCTGATGAAATCTGATAGCCTATGATGAGAAGAAAGGAGAGGAAGATTCCTACACTTGATTTTAGCCAAAAGGCCGAGAAGCGATTGGAGAGGAAGATTCCTATCAGTGGAATTGTGGAAGAGCATGTCTGGAGAAGGGGGAGGGAAGGGGGGTTGGAGGAGAAGATGGGTGAGACAAAGTGAATAAAGTGTATTCAATAAAAATTAAAAAAAAGAAATGTGTGCCATTTTTCCTGAATTAAGAGTATTAGACACAGGAATTATCATCTCTGGGTTGTGTGCTTTCAGCTGCCCAGATTGAAGCATGTAGGGCTGATAAGCCTTTCTGTCAAGCAGGCTGTCCACTTGGCTCTATTAATAACTGGCTCCTAAAACTCTTACTGGCTTTCATCTTTTGCATGACATCATTCTACATCTAAGCTAATCATCACATGAGAGAATATTGAGGTTTCCATGGAGATGAGTAAACAAACTTTCCTCAGTGTCCAGTATATCTGATCCTGTGCACCTATGACTTTTTTCTTGTGAAAACCAACACGACTTTTTCTCATCCCTTTATCCAGATCCCACATCTTTACTTCTATTTACAATGTCAGGTAGGGATTGAAACTTTAATGTTTATTTAATTGTAGTTCTTCCTAAGTAGGGAAGCTTCAAAGTGATGTGGGATTCACGGAAATGTCCAGAGTGACAAGGTGGTCTTGGATCTGAAATTTCCTAGGTTGTGACTTTGAACTGAGTAGTTACTCATGTATTCACCAAATTTACCTTCAGATTCTAACTGATACAATAGTCTGGCAGGGTCAAGGTTACCCTGAGGTATTGATTCTTAAGAAAAGGGAAAAAGAAGGAAACCATACTATTCCTGGGACTGGTTTGGCTGAAACAGAAAAGATTGGTGTATGTAAAAGGGAAAATTAACTATTTGACAGCTGGTGCTGTTTCACACTAGTGTTGCCAACCATCTATGAGCAAAGTTGCCTTGCTGACACGGCTGGTATGGCAACTGTGTCCTACTCCTGTCAGTGAGAAATCCTCTTGCTCCTGGAGTTTACAGTTAAAACTGGGCATTCAGAACAGAGAGCTGTGTTTCCTGCTGCAGATCACCATACAAACCCTCTAAATGTAGTGTTAGGGCCAGGACTGCTTGTTCAAAGGTGACACATGACCTCATTTTGTCTGAGGTAGCTGGAAAACCACTATTTCATGGCTAGGATTCTCTGCTAAATAATGAGTTCCTGGAAAGCACTCCTTACAAAATCAAACTCTGCACTCCTTTAGAGGAATATATTCTCGTTATTAAAAGTCATTGTAAAAATTGTCAAAATATTATTTTTCTTATTTGGATATTTCATATAATATACATTACACTATTCATTGGCACAGGAGACAACTTTCTGAACAGAACACAAACAGTACAGGCTCTAGTTTTAGTGCTAGTACTGCTTAATCCAAGGTGCCATCTGAGCTCATGAGGTTTGAGGAAGCTAAGTAACAGTAATTCATAGGTAGGATTCTCTGCTACATAATGAATTCCTAGAAATCATGCCTTACAAAGTCAAACTCTGCCCTCCTTGAGAGGAATTTTTTATACATGTTAAAAGTCATTATAAAAGTTATTAATCTATATTTTTTATTCATTTTTTTATTTTTCATCAATTACACTTTATTCATTCTGCATCCCCCCATAAGCCCCTTCTTCCTCCCCTCCCAATCCCACCCTCTCCCCTCCCTCTGCATGCATGCCACTCCCCAAGTCCACTGATAGGGGAGGTTCTCCTCTCCTTTCTGATCTTAGTCTATCAGTTCACATCAAAAGTGACTGCATTGTCCTCTACTATGTTGATTATACAGGAGATTCATATAATATACTAGTTTTCCATGCTCCCATGTTCAAATTCCTTCCCATGAGTCAGAGTAATTTTTTTTCTTTAAAATACATAAATTCAAGTATGTGGTTTCCAGCCATCCATTGGAACATTATTAGAGTCTCAGTGCATAGTCTCTTAAAGAAACATGAGTTCATCCTTGCCACATCCTGGGACTACCCCCAAGAAGAGGCCATTAGTCCAGAAGAGGTCTATACTTCATCATCTTGATCACATAATTTCTTATGTGCTAATTTATTATGATTTCTTCACATTGTATCTTCTCTGCTGCCCCCTCCCTCTTCTCATTCCAGTTCCACCTACCCTACTTCTTCTAAAACAATGCACTTTCTCTAGTTCCCTCGGATGAAAGGTCCTCCTCACTCTCATATCTGACCTAGCTTATCAGGTCTCATCAAGGCTGGCTGCATCATATTCCTCTGAGGTCCGATTCTCCTGTTCTCCTTGTGTCTTCAATTCCCTCTACTTATGACACTCTTCTTGCATCCTGCATGCTTCCCAGAACTCTGAGGGGAGGGTGAATTTCATAGGAAAATCCTATACATTGCTGGGTGTTTTATGGTCTCTCTGTGCAAAATATCGAATTGTGGGTTTCTGTATGAAATCCCATTTGATGCAGAAGGAAGCATCTCTGTGGATCCAAGAACATGGCACTGATCTATCAATTGAGGTCCCAGAAAATATATTTTAATAACAACAACCTGGGTGGCTTGAAAATTTTCATAGGTTGCCCAGGCATAACAACTCAATTAACTGCCACCCAGTCCCATTTGTAGAAGACTGGTTTGTTCACAATAGATGTCCTATTGTAACATCATACCCCACTATTAGGAGACCTACTAATCAGTGAATATGTACTATATTTGTCTTTCTACATTTACTTATTGCACCTAGGATTATTTTTCCTGGTTCCATATATTTGCCTGAAAATATCAAGATGTCATTTTCTTAGCTGAAGAATACTCCCTTATGGAAATATTTCACATTTTCCTCAAAGGAGATTGTCAGTCCTTTTCTTTAGTTCTTGTATTCAGTCAAAGACATAAAATACCTTGGTAGGACCCTAACCAAGGAAGTCAAAGACTTGTATGAAAACAAATTCAAGTCTCTTAAGAATGAATTAGAGGAAGATATCAGAAGATGGAAAGATCTCCCATTCTCATGGCTTGACCATCATACCAAAAAGACAATCTACAGTTTCAATGCAATTCCCATCAAATTACCAATACAATTCTTTACAGACCTTGAAAGAAAAATTCTCAATTTCATATGGAAAGACAAGAAACCCAGAATTGCTAAAACAATAGTCTCAATAAAAGATCTTCTGGGGTATCTCCATCCATGATCTCAAGCTGTAGTATAGAGCAACAGTAATAAAAAGTGCATGGTACTGGCATGGAAACAGAATGGTGAAGTAATGGAACTGAATAGAAAAAGAGAAATAAACTCACACATTTATGGCCACCTGGATTTTGACAAATGTACCAAAACCATATAATGGAAAAAAGATAGCATCTTCAACAAATGGTGCTGGTCTAACTGGATGTCTACATGAAGAAAAATGCAAATGGATCCATATGTATCAGCCTGCACAAAACTAAAGTCCAAGTGGATCAAACCCTCAATATAAAACCAGCTCCATTGAATCAGTTAGAAGAAAAAAGAGGGGAAGAGCCATGAACTCATTGGCACAGGAGATAACTTTCTGAACAGAACAGGAACAGTACAGGCTCTAGTTTTAGGACTGCTTGATCCAAGGTGTCATTTGAGGTCATGAGGATTGAGGTAGCTGAGTAACAATAATTCATAGGTAGTATTCTCTGCTACATAATGAATTCCTAGAAATCATGCCTTACAAAGTCAAACTCTGCCCTCCTTGAGAGGAATTTTTTCCATGTTAAAAGTCATTATAAAAGTTATTAACGTATAATTTTATTAATCATATGGGAGATTCATATAATATACTAGTTTTCCATGCTCCCATGTTCAAATTCCTTCCCATGACTCAGAGTAATTTTTTTTCTTTAAAATACATAAATTCAAGTATGTGGCTTTCATCTAATTATTGGAACAGGATTAGAGTCTCAGTGCAAAGTCCCTTAAAGAAACATGAGTTCATCCTTGCCACATCCTGGGACTACCCCCAGAAGAGGCCATCAGTCCAGAAGAGGTCTATACTTCATCATCTTGATCACATAATTTCTTATGTGCTTATTTATTATGATTTCTTCACATTTTGTCTTCTATGCTGCCCCTCTTCTCATTCCAGTGCCACCTACCCTACTTCTTCTAAACCAATGCCCTTTCTCTACTTCACTGAGATGGGATGTCCTCCTCACCCTCATATCTGACCCTAGCTTATCAGGTCTCATCAAGACTGGCTGCATCATATTCCTCTGAGACCCGATTCTCCTGTTCTCCTTGTATCCTCAATTTCATCTACTTATGACATCCTACATGCTTCCCAGAACTCTGAGGGGAGGGAGAATTTCATAGGAAAATCCTGTACATTGCTGGGTGTTTTATGGTCTCTCTGTGCATAATATCGGATTGTAGGTCTCTGTATGAAATCCCATTAGATGAAGAAGGATCTCTGTGGATCCAAGAACATGGCACTGATCTATCAATTGAGGTCCCAGAAAATATATTTTAATAACAACAGCCTGGGTGGCTTGCAAATTTTCATAGGTTGCCCAGGCATAACAACTCAATTAACTGCCACCCAGTTCCATTTGTAGAAGACTGGTTTGTTCACAATAGATGTCCTATTGTAACATCATACTCCACTATTAGGAGACCTACTAATCAGTGAATATGTACTATATTTGTCTTTCTACATTTACTTATTGCACCTAGGATTATTTTTCCTGGTTCCATATATTTGCCTGAAAATGTCAAGATGTCATTTTCTTAGCTGAAGAATACTCCCTTATGGAAATATTCCACATTTTCCTCAAAGGAGATTGCCAGTCCTTTTCTTTAGTTCTTGGAAGTTGCTGGGAATTTAATAATTGTTCTGAATTACGAACTATCACAATAAGTATTTTATTTTAGCCTAGAATTCCCTCCAACTTCTTCCACTTCCTTGTGATTTGAATTTCAATGTCCCCTTGAATCTGATCTATTTACATGTGGTATCTCCAGTGAGGAAATGTCTTTAAAGGTGAGGAGGAATGACCTTGTTAAATAATAGAATTGGAGTTATTTTATAGGAAGGTGTGCTTTGAGACCGATATGGAAATTAAAGTGAACAGATAGAATGGATTTTCTGTATCTAGGTTTCTGCCAATTTTAATCTTTGTTTCTTTTGGTATCAGTCTCTCTATTTCTGAATATGTCTCTCTAGTTATTTCTCTCTGTCTATCTCAGTCTCCCTCTATCAGCCTGCCACTTGTGTTTCAGTATGAAAATCTCTCAGTTCTGCTAACCGACTACAAGATAAGCGCTTGCTGACAAGAAGTCCTGGATGGTCTCTGTAAAAATATTAGCAAGGTCACAATTTTTAAGTTTTTTTTTCAAAGATTCGTCTTGGTAAGGGAGCATTTTTGCAGTAAGTAATTCAGTGAATGAGGACATATCTCTGCATTTAACAAATAATAATGGAATCAGTGATGATATCCAAGTCACATGTCAAGGACACATGACTTTATTAATGACCACTTGAAAGAAATATGTGACACTTTTCCTGAACTGAGAGTCTTGGACACAGCAACAGTCATCTCAGAGTTGTGTGCTTTCAGCTGCCCAGATTATGGCATGTAGGGCTGCTCAGCCTTTTCTCAAGCAGGTTGTCCATTTGGCCCTTTTAATTACTGTCTCCTGAAACACTCATTGGCTTTCATTTGTTTGATGACATTATTCTTCCTCTCAGCCAATCTGTACCTGAGAGAATCTTCTGGTTTCCATGGAGATAAGTAAAGAAATATCCTCAATGTCTCTAATCCTGTGCATACCTGACATTTTCTTATTAAACCCTTAAAAGTCTTAATCTCATCCCTTTATGCAGTTCCCACAACTTCACTCCTGTTTACCTCTGTGAAAACATCAGGTGTGAAATGAAAATTTAATATTTATTTAATTGGAAAGCTTCCTAATTAGTAAAGCTTCAAAGTGATGTGGAACTAAGGGGAATAAACCAAATGACAAAGTGGTCTTTAACTGTCCTCTTGGATATGAAATTTCCTAGGTTGTGACTTAGAACTGAGTACTTATTTGCATACTCACTAAATAGTCCTTCACCTTCTTATTGATATACTAGGCTGGCAGAGTCTAGGGTTCCCTGGGGTATTGAATCTTTAAGCACAGTGAAAAGAGAAGGAAAACAGATAATTCCTGCAACTGATTTTCCTAAAACAGAGAAAATTCTTTGAGTGTAAAAGGAGAAATAAAAGCCAATAAAGTATTAGATAGCTGGTGCTGTTTCACACTAGTGTTGGTAAACCTCTATGACCAGGATTGCCTTGGCTGTCCTGGCTGGATCTGCAGCTGTGTCATACTCAGTGGTCAGTGAGCAAGCTTTCTGGTCCTGGTGTTTACAGTTAAAAACAGTAATTTAGGACAAAAAAATGGGTCTGTGTTATATGCCTAGCACACAGAGCTGCTGTGTTTTTTGCTGTGCTCCTCCAGACAAAACTTCTTCTTTTTTTTTTTTCAATGCAGTTTATTCAGGAACCTTGAACAATCCTCGGACCCTGGGGAAAGCCAGCCCACAGCTTAAATAGCCTCTGGGTGGCCAACCCAGGCGTGCCACGTGGGCAATGCAGATAGGTCCACATACATGGAAGCAAGCCAGAACCTCAGCCTTAGCCAAATGTGGAATTGTTCGTGACAGAGAGCACTCACCATCGGGAAGGTGGAAGGCAGAAACCAGCTCCATCTTTAAGGCATAGCATTCCGCAGCTCTCTACAGTTCCCCCTTTTTGTTTTAGACGCATCAGGCAAGAGTAGAGGTCTGATCTCTGATATTAGAAATAAATTGGGACTTTGTACCGATGTTCATTTAGGTGTCATCCACCCAAAGAGCATCAGACCCGTCCGATACCTTTTTCTCAGAGGCGGGACCTGGGGCAACAATCCGCATGCAATCAGACATGCTTTTCTCTGGGTCCAAAGCGGCTGACCCTGAGTGCAGTGCTTAGCCTCGCATCCTGAGCGTATCATTTTAGCTTTTTATAGTATCCAACCATGCTTGGGGAGAATGTCCTGCTTCAATGGCTGTAAAGGCCTGAATGATCATGGCTGCATCACACTGTTGTGAGACTCTAATCTTGCATATATACCACAGGCAAACCAAGGAGACCAACACCAGAAGGCCTGCTAACGCTCCGATGCCCGCCCATTCCTTCAGATGATTCATGGCTGCAGCAATCCATGTTGATAATCCTGTGGCTAGTCCTGCGTCCACTCTGGTAGAATTTACTGTGACAATGGCCACTCTCAGCTGCTCCATCGTGGTATCGAATTCTCCAGTCCAATTACCTAAAATATAGCTCGACAATTGTTTAGACAGATTTGCAGCACAGGAAAAATTCTCATGTTGTATGCTAGTGACACAAAGTCCAGCATACTTTCATTGACAGCCAGGTTGAGCGATTTGCCATAGGGTATCAATTTGCTCCTGCATGAGGTCAATCCTCTGATTGAACACCATCAAGCTTCCTTTTAGTTGAGCATTAATTCCTTTATGTACAACTAAGGCATGAGCTACATTGGCTAAATGATTATTCAGGATCTGAGCAGTCTGCCCAGTATGACTCATGGCTAATGCCCTGGTGGTAGCTCCAACAGCCGCCAATGAGATGGTAGTAACAATGGTGGCTGTAGTTCCAAGATCCCGTTTCTGTCTGAAGAGAGTCATAGCGTGAGGGGCATCAATGGGCACAGGCACCCAGTGAGGCATGCGAGTAACCAGGGCATACCTAAATTTACTAGCATTCCAGCATTGGGCAAAAAAGCAAGTATCATTACCACAACTACTTGGCTCTATCTGGCTAATAATGAATAAAAATGGGGGATATAGACAAACAGGTGTGGGCTTATAGGAAATATTATGAGAAGCCTTAACCCCTCGTTGGAACATCCTGTGTCAGTTCTAGAACGAGCAGTGGTGGTGTCCGAGGTCTGAGTAGGTTCAGGAGACCATTGTCCCCAGGGGCGAGACGTGCTCCATGCCAATTGACTAACTCCATGTTTTCCTCCACTTTTGAAAGTCATTTAAGGTTCTTAAATTATTTTTTCCCTTTTTTTTTTTAAATTTTCATCAATTACACTTTATTCATTCTGCATCCCCCCATAAGCCCCTCCCTCCTCCCCTCCCAACTGCTTGCATGCCACTCGCCAAGTCCTCTAATAGGTGAGGTTCTCCTCTCCTTTCTGATCTTAGTCTGTCAGTTCACATCAAAAGTGGCTGTATTGTCCTCTACTATGGCCTGGTAAGGCTGCTCCCCCCCAGAGGGAGGTGATCAAAGAGCAGGCCAATCAGATTATGTCAGAGGCAGTCCCTCTTCACATTACTATGTAACCCAATTGGACTCTGAACTGCCCTGGGCTACATCTGTGCAGGGGTTCTGGGTTATTTCCATGAATAGTCCTTGGTTGGAGTATGAGTCTCTGGGAAGTTCCCTGTGTTCAAATTTTCTTGTTCTGTTGCTCTCCTTGTGGAGACCCTGTCCTCTCCAGCTCTTATTATTTTCCAGTTCTTACCTAAAATTCCAGACAAAACTTCTAAACATACTGTTAGTGCCACGACTTTTGTTTGGAGGTAACACCTGAGCTCATGGTGCCTCAGGTGGCTGGGTAACTGCTAGTTCATGGCTAGGATTCTCTGCCACATAAGGAGTTCCTGGAAAGCATGCCTTATAAGTCAAACTCTGCCTTTCTTTACAGGAATCTTTTCTCCATGTTAAAAGTCCCTGTAAATGTTGTCAACATATTTTTATTAATTATATAGGAATTTCATATATTATACATTACACTCCTTTTCCATTGTTCCAAGGTTCAAATTCCTTCACATGTGTCACATTAATATTTTTTCTTTAGAATATATCAATTGAAGTATGTTTTGTTCATATATTCATTGCAAAATGATCAGATTCTCAGTGCCAAGTACCTTAAAGAAAATTGAGTTCATCCATGCTGCATGCTGGTACCACCCCCCTAAAGATGCCATCAGTCCTGAAAAGCTCTATACATTATCACCTTGATCACAGTTTTACTTATTTATTTATATATTATGATTTGTTCCTAATTTGTATCTACTCACTACCCCCCTTCTTTTTTCAGTCCCACCTGCCCTTCTTCTTTTTTCCCTATGCCCTTTCTCTAGTTCCCAGAGAGGGGAGGTCCTGCTTTCCCTTCTATCTGACATTAGCTTATCAGGTCTCACCAAGGCTGGACACATCATCTTCCTAGGAGCCCTGAATCTCATGTCATTGTTCTCCTCGTGTCCTCAGTTCCCTCTACTTCTGACACTCTTTCTGCATCCTCTCCTGCAGGCTTCCCGGAGCCCTCAGGGGAGAGAGTATTTCATGGGGAAATCTCATTTAGAGCTGGATGTTTTAAGGCCTAGCTCTGCATAATATTGGACTGTCTCTATATAAAATCCCATTTAATGCAGAAGGAACCATCTCTGTGGATGCAAGAACATGGCACTGATCTACCATTTGAGGTTAGAGAGCAACGTATTTAAGAATAACAGCATGGGTTGCTTGAAATTTTCCATAGGATGCCATTGTCCCACAACTTAACTGCCACAAAATCTTCCTAGTTATAAAATGGGTTGGTCAAAATAGATGTCCTAGTGGAACTTAATCTGCCACTATTAGGAGATCTACTAATAACTGAATACATACGTTATTTGCCTTTCTGCAATTTAGTTACTTCAACCAGGATGATTTTTTCTTGTTTCATCCATATGCCTGAATATATCATGATGTCATTTTCTTAGCTAAATAATACTTCTTTATGGAAATATTCCACATTTTCCCCAAATTAGATTGTCAGTCCTGTCTTTAGTCCTTAGAAGTTGCTGGGACTTTAATCATTGTATTGAATGACAAACTATCAGGATTACTGTGTTCTTTTTTCATAGAAGACCTTCCATTTTCTACCACTTCCTGATGATTTAAATAGTAATGTCCCCTTGAAGCTCATCTATTTACATGTTAAATCTCCAGTGAGGAAATGTCTGGAAATGTTTTGGAGAAATGCTTGTTAGATAATATAATTCCTTTTGTTTCCTTAATTTCTTACTTGGCCTTTTTAGCTTTTTCATACAGGAGGTCTACTTTTTTTTTTTAGTTTATTTTGTATACAGACACTGTGCTGAAGGTGTTTATCACCTGTAGGAGTTCTCTGGTAGAATTTTTGGGTTTACTCAAGTATAATATCATATCAGCTTTAAAAAGTGATACTTTGACTCCTTCCTATCCAATTTGTATCCTCTGGATATCCTTTAATTGTCTTATTGCTCTAGCAAGGCCTTCCAGATCTATGTTGAAGAGATATGTAGAGAGTGGGCAGCCTTGCCTTGTCCATGATTTCAGTGGGATTGCTTTAAGTTTCTCTTCATTTAGTTTGATGTTGTCTATAGGCCTCCTGTATATTGGCTTTATTAGATATGTGCCTTGTATCCTGATCTCTCCAATACTTTACACATGAATGGATGTTCGATTTTGTCAAATGTTTTTCCAGCATCTGAGGAGATTATCATGTGATTTTTTTCTTTCAGTTTGTTAATTTGTTGGATCACATTGATGGAAATCCATAGACTGAAACTGGGATGGAGCCTACTTGGTCATATTGGAAGATACCTTTGAAGTTTTCTTATATTTGGTGAAAGACATAATATAACCTAGTAGGTCAAAGACTTGTATGAAAAAAATTTTAAGTCTCTGAAGAAAGAATTAGAAGAAGATATCAGAAGATAGAAAGATCCCCTATGCTTATGTCTTGGCAGGATTAACTTAGTAAAAATGGCCATCTTACCAAAACCAATCTGCAGATTCAATGCAATTCCCATCAAATTACCAACACAAATCTTTAAAGAACTTGTAAGAAAAATTCTCAACTTCATATGGAAAAACAAGAAAGCCAGAATTGCTAAAACAATCCTCTACAATAAAAGATATTCTGGACATATCTCCTTCCCTGATCTCAAGCTGTACTATAGAGCAACACTAATAAAAACTGCATGGTACTGGCATGGACACAGAATGGTAGATAAATGGAACTGAAGAGAAGATCCAGAAGTAAATCCACACACTTATGGATACCTGATTCTTGACAAAGATGCCAAAACCATACAATGGATAAAAGATGGCATCTTCAACAAATGCTGCTACATGTAGAATGTCTACATGTAGAAAAATGAAAATAGATCCATATTTATCAGCCTGCATAAAAGTAAAGTCCAACTGGATCAATGACCTCAGCATAAAACCAGACAGATTAAACCAGTTAGAAGAAAAATGGGGAAAAGCCTGCAACTCCTTGGCAAAGGAGAAAACTTCCTGAATAGAACACCAACTGGATAGGCTCTAAGAATAACAATTAATTAGATCTGAAAAGCTGAAAAGCTTCTGTAAAGCAAAGGACACTGTCATCCAAACAAAACGAATGACTAGATTGGAAAAAAATCTTCACCAAGCCTCTATGTGACAGAGGGCCAATATCCAGTATATATAAAGAACTAAACAAGTTGAAAAGCAACAAATCAAGTAATTCAATTTAAGAATGGGTAACAGAGCTAAACAGAGAATTCTCAATAGAAGAATATCGAATGGCAGAGAAACAATTAAAGAAATGCTCACCTTCATTAGCCATTTGGGAAATGCAATTCAAAACTACCCTGAGATTTCACTGTACACCCATCAGAATGTCCAAAATTAAAAACAGAAGTGACAACACATGCTGGAGAGGTTGTGCAGAAAGTAAAACCTTCCTACCTTGCTGGTAGGAATGTAAACATTGAGAACTACTCTTGAAATCCATCTGGTGCTTTCTCAGACAACTAGGAATAGCTCTTCCTCAAGATCCAGCTATACCACTCCTAGGCATATATCCAAAATAGCCTCAAGTACACATTTGCCCAAACATGTTTGTATCAGCTTAATTTGTAATAGTGAATCCTGGAAACAAACCATATGCCCCACAACTGAAAAATAGATACAGAAATTGTGGTAAATCTACACAATGTAATATTATTCAGCAATAAAAAACAAGGAAATCATCAAATTTGCAAGTCAGAAGTGGCAACTGGAAAAGATCATCCTGAGTGAGCTATCCCAGAATCAGAAAGAAGCACATGGTATATACTCACGCATATAGACATATAATATAGGATAAACCTACTAAAATCTATACATCTATAGAAATTAATCAAAAGGGAAGACTGGCTAAAATAGTCAATCCCCATCTCAAAAGGCAAAGAGGATGGACATCAGAAGAAGAAGAAAACTAGGAGTAAGTTAGCAGTCTGCCAAAGAGGGCCTCTGAAATGCTCTGCCCTGCAGACTATCAGAGCAGGTGCTGAGACTTATAGCTAACTGTTGGGCACAGTTCATAGAATTTAATAAAAGAAGAAGGAAATAGTAATATCTGGAGAGGATAGGAGCTCCAAAAGGAGGCAACAGAACAAAAAAAAAATCTGAGCACAGGAGTCTTTCCTGACACTCATACTCCAACCAAGTACTATGCATGGAGAGAAAATAGAACCCCTGCACAAATGTTGCCCATGGCATTTCAGAGTCCAAGGTGCTTCCATAGTAATGGGAACAGGGACTACCTCTGACAAAAACTGATTGGCCTGCTCCTTGATCACTTCACCCGGATAGAGGAACAGCCTAAACAGGACACAGAGTAAGAGATTGAAGCCACTTCTGATGATGTTCAATAGACTAGGATCAGAAGGAAGATGAAGAAGACCACTCCTATTTATGGACTTGGGGAAGGATATGGAGGACAAAGTAGAAGGTAGGTTAGATTGGGGGGGGCTGGAGGGATACAAAGTGAATAAAGTGTAACTAAGAAAAATAATTAAATATTATTTTATTAAATATTTAAAAATATTAAAAATTAAATTTTCTTTTGTATTTATATTATAGGAGGGTGTACTTTGGGGTTGATATGCAAATGAAAGTGAGCAGACAGAATGGAGTCTCTATCTCTCAGTCTATGTCACTTTTTATCTTTGTTTCTGTTGGTCTCAGTATCTCTATATCTGAATCTATCTTTCTGTAGCTCTTTCTCTCTTTGTCTCTCAGTCTCCATCTCTCTGGCTCCAGCATGTTGTTCAGTATGAAAAGCTCTCAGTTCTACTGAAGGACTATAAGATGACTGCGTAATGACTTAACATCATGGATGGTCTCTGTAAACATATAAGCAAGGTCCCAATTAAATGCTTTTTGTTCAAAGAGTTGCCTTGGCCAGGGAGTGTTTTCACAGTAATAACTCAATGACTTACATATCTGTAAATTTAACAAATAATAATGGAATCTGTGTTAATGTGAAATTCACATATCAAGGTCATGTGACTTTCATAACTACCACATGAAAGAAATGTGTGACACTTTTTTTTCTGAACTGAGAGTCTTGGACACAGGAACTGACATTTCTAATTTCTGTGATTTCAGATCCCCAGATTGAGGCATGTAGGGCTGCTCAACATTTTTCTCAAGCAATTTGTCCACTTGGCCCTTTTAATAACTGGCTCCTGAAACTCTTACTGGCTTTCACCTGTTTCATGACATTATTTCCCTCACAGCCAATCAGCACCTGAGTGAATCTTGAGGTTTCCATGGAGATGAGTAAACACACTTTCCTTAGTGTCCAGTATCTCTGATCCTGTGCACATGTTCATTTTTCTTGTGAAACCAACAAGCCTTTATCTCATCACCTCTATTCAGATTCCACACTTTTACTCCTGTTTACCTCTGTGACAATGTCAGATAGGAAAGAAAACTTTCATTTTTTATTTAATTGGACAGTTTCCTAAGTAGGGAAGCTTCAAAGTGATGTGGGATTAAGGGGAATGTACCAAATGATAAGGTAGTCTTCTACTGTGGTCTTGGATAAGAAATTTCTGAGGTTGTGACATTGAACTGAGCAGATACTCATGAACTCACTAAATGTACCTTCCCATTCACATTGATATAATAGGCTGGCAATGAATAGTGTTACCTGGCACATTGAGTCTTTAAGAGCAGGAAAATCAGAAGGAAACTACACAATTCCTGGTAATGCTTTGGCTGAAACAGAGAATGATTGGTGTATGTGAAAGAACTGACAGGCAAGATATAATTTCACAGCTGGTGCTATTCCATACTAGTGTTGTCAACCCTCCATGAGCAGGTTTGCCTTGGCTTACCTGGTTGGCTCGGCGCTGTGTCCTACTCCGTGGTCAGTGAGAAACCCTCCTGATCCTGGGGTTTACATTTAAATCTGGGACTTCAGGACAGAGAAATGGGTCTGTTTTGTATGCCTAGGACACAAGAGCAGCTGTATTTCCTTCTGTGTCTTACAGACAAAGTCTCTAAACATAATATTAGGGCCAGGACTATTTTTCCAGAGGTGCCATCTGGTCTCATGGGGTCTGAGGTAGCTGGCTATCTACTAGTTCATAGCTAGGATTCTCTACTACATAATGAGATCTTGGGAAGCATAACCTACAAATGCAAAATCTGCCTTCTTTAACAGAATATATTCTTCATGTAAAACGTCATTGTAAAAGTTGTCAACATATTATTTTTATTTATTTTTTTCACAATTAATGAATTTTTATTATTTATTACAATTTATTGACTTTTTATCCCAGCTGTGGGTCCCTCTCTCATCCTCTCCTAATCCTATGTTCACTCCCTCATCTCATCCCACAGTCCACTGTTAGTGAGGTCCACCTACACTTCTTTTTGACCCTAGCCTACCAGGTCTTAACAGGACTTGCTTCATCATTTTCCTCTGTGGCCTGGCAAGACTGCAATCCTGAGGAGGAGGTGATCAGAGAGCCTGTGCATAATATTTGACTGTGAGTTTCTGTTTGCAATCCCATTTGATGCAGAAGGAAGCATCTGTGGATGCAGTGAACATGGCACTGATCTATCATTTGAGGACAAGGAGCAACATATTTTGAAAACAACAGCCTTGGTTGTTTGACAATTCCTGTAGGATGCCCTGGCCCAACAACTCAATTAGCTGACATCTAATCCACCTAGTGGAAGACTGGTTTGGTCACAATAGATGCCTTATTGGAACTTAATCCCCCACAATTATGAGACATCCTAATCATTGTATTGAATGAAAATCTTTGAGAATAACCATGTACTTTTTAGCCTAGAAGTCCCTCCATCTTCTACTTCCTGGTGATTTGAATTGCAATGTCCCCTTGAAGCCCATCTATTTACATGTTGATTGCCCCATGAGGAAATGTCTGGGTAGAGTTAGGAGGTATAGTCTTGTTAGATAACATAATTCCTTTTGTGTCCCTGATATCATTCTCAGCCCTTTTATTTTTGTATATAGGAGGCTTACTGGTAGAATTTTTGGTTTCACTCAGGTATACTATCATTTTATCTGCAAACAGTGATACTTTGACTTCTTTTTTTGTTTGTTTTGTTTTGTATTCCCTTGATCTCCTTCAATTGTCTTATTGCTCTAGCTAGGACTTCTAGAACTATGTTGAAAAGTTAGGGAGAAAGTGGGCAGCCTTGCCTTGTCCCTGATTTCAATGGGATTGCTTTAAGTGTGTGTCTGTTTAGCTTGATGTTGGCTATAAGCTTGCTCTTAACCTCTGAGCCACATCTCCATCCCTGGTCCCAATTTTTGTTAATTCATATTCCTTAAATTTTTGGTGTCATAATATCATCGTGATATCATAATAACTTTGTGATGTTATATTACTATTGTGAATTCATAATGCCATTGTGATGTCATATCCCCATTGTGATGTCATAATAGAATTGTGACATCATAACAGTATTGTGATAGCATAATACCATTTTTATATCAAAATTCTATTGCAATATCATACCACAATCATGTTGTAATTGCATTGTGCAGTCATAATGGCATTGGGATGTCATGATGGATTTTGATGTCATAATGACATTCTGATATCATTATAGCATTTTGATGATATCATAACATTGTGACATCATAATAGAATTGTGATGTCATGTAGCATTGTGATGTCATATTATTATGATGTCACTAAAGCATTGTAACGTCAAAATAGCATTGTGAGTCATAACACTATTGTGATAGCATGAAATTGTGACATCAAAATTCCATTATGATGTCATACCACTATCATGTCTTAATAGAATTGTGCTGTCATAATAACATTAGGATGTCATGATGAGTTTTGATGTCATGATTCCATAATAGCAATGTGATTTCCTAATATTATTGTGAAGTCATACTAGCATTCTGATGTTAAAATTCCATTGTGATGTCATACTACAATAATGTTGTGATACCATTGTGATATCATAATAGCATTTTGTTGTCATAGTAGAATTGTCAGTTCATAATAGCATTTTGTTGTCATAGTAGAATTGTCAGTTCATAAAAGCATTGCAATTTCTTATCTTTTTGAAATTGTAATATCATTGAAATATGATTAATAGCATTGTAATGTCATAACACCATTGTGATGTCATAACACTATTGTGATATCAGATCATTGTTTTGTCATAAAAGCATTTAGATATCATAGCATTGTGATGTCATAATAGCATTATGATGTCCAAATCACATTGTGATTATCATAGCATTGTGATGTCATTCCACAATCATGTCGGAATAGCTTTGTGATGCTGTAATAGCTTTGGGATGTATTGTTGAATTTTGATGTCATGATGCCATTGTGATGTCCTTATAGCATTGTGATGTCCTATATGACTGTAAAGTCTTACTGCTGTGAAGTCATAATAGCAATTTTATGACAAAAATCCATTGTGATGTAAATACTATAATCCTGTCATAATATTGTCATGTCATAAGAGCATTCTGATGTAATATTAACATTATGAAGTCATACTACCATTGTCATGTCATAAGAGCATTGTGAAGTCATAACACAATTGTGATAGCATAAAAGCATTGTGAATGTCATCATAGCATTGAGATGTCCTAATATCGTTGTAAAGTCATACTATTGTAAAGCCATGATAGCACTCTAAAGTCATAATGGTATTGTGATGCCATTGTGAACTAATAATACCATTGTGATGTCATGATACCCCAATACCACTGTGATGTCATAACACCATTATGTTGTCCTAATACCATTTTACCATCAAAATAGGATTGCGATGTCAAAATATCATTGCAGTGTCATATCATTGTGATGTCATGACAGCATTTAGATATCATACCATTGTGACATCTTAATATCTTTTTGAAGTCATAATTGCATTGTGATGTGATAATACCATTGTGATATCATAATACCCTTTTGTGGTCATAATAACATTGTGATGTAATAACAGCATTGTGATGTTATTATAGCATTTTGTGGTCATAATAGCATTATGAAGTCATAACAGAATTGTGATGTCATAATAGCATCATGATATCATAATATCATTGTGAAGTCATAACAGCACTGTGATAGCATAATAGCATTGTTTTATCATAATACCATTTTGCTTTCATTATAGCATTGTGACATCAAAATACCATTGTGATATCATAATGCTATTTTACATCATGATACTATTGCGATTTCATAATAGCATTGAGATGATATACCTTTGTGATCACATAATATCATTGTTGTGTCATAATAGCATTTCATAATTCCATTGTGATGTCATGAAACTATCTTATCATAATAGTATTGTGATGTTGTTATAGCATTGTGATGTCAAAATTCCATTTTGATGTCATACCACAATCATGTTATAATAGCATTCAGGTGTCATCCAATTGTGATATCATAATAGCATTGTGATATCATAACTTTGGGATGTCATCATAGCATTAAGATGCCATACCTTTACGAGACTCCACCAAGAAATAGTAAGCAAGTCCTAAATAGTCCCTCCTTCACATATATGTCTGTCAAATGTTCTGAGCCAAAAAGGTGAAGATGGTGCTCACATGTTACAGAGAGTTATGGGTTACAGAGAGTTCAGGCAACAAATTGTTTCTGATTTTTTTTTTTGGAAGCTGCTAACATGCAACTTACTATTTACTTACTTTATTTTACTTACTTACTTAACTAGTAAGTAATTTAATTTAATTCCTTCTCAAGTCTCTGATGGTATTGAAGACCAAATAGTTATAGTGCCACAAAAAAGCTTAAGTTGTTTAGAAGTTAAGAAATGCTTTCATACACCAATGATATACTCAATTTAGGTATAGAACTCTAAACTTGTCAAGATAGATAGGACAATTGGATACTTTCTCCTAAGTTGCTAAATACACACAGACTGTACATTGCACATGCAGATTTTTCCTTAAAGTTTTCATAATTATTATTGTATTGAAATTAAAGAAGCCTTTTATTGGACTTAACTGTAGAAATGTTGGTAAAATGTACTTTTGAAATATATACACCATAGGCTTGTTCATTCAAATGCTGATTTCTACCCCCTACCCACTGGTTTCAATCCAGATATTGCATTTTGATACTTATTCTAAGAATCCTGTCTCAATTCTATGTAAACAGGCCAAAATAAAGCAACTAGCCACATGTTGAGCAAAGAGAGGGGAGGAGCCAGATGACAGGAAAGAGGGGAGGAGCCTGAGTGCAGAAAATGAGTGGGAGGAAACAAGGGCAAGGGCAGAACTAGGAGAGCTGAGCTGGGAGGGGAACTAGGAAACACATGGAGAATAAACCAGAATTAAGATTTTATAAAAATCTTAATTTTTGTAAGTGACAAAAGTAATTGAAATGGGTAAAATCTAAATGTTAAGAAACTATTAGGGTTTAGAGGTTTAGGAGGGAGTAACTATTGGCCAGCATTGTGTTCTAGGTTAACTAAATAAAATCAGAATATGTGTGGTGCTTTGGTTATACAACACTAGAGGATTAACAGCAGCTTTATCATAAGATATATCAAAAGTAAATATTAATCGACACATACAACAGAGATGTCATACAATTGTGATATCATAACAGAATTGTAATGTCATTATACCATGTACAATGTATACCATATACATGTACATTATGATGTACATAATACCATTGTGATATCATAGTAGCATTGTGGTGTCATAATAGCATTGTGATGTCATAATGCCATAATGAACTCATCTGTTTGTGAAGTCATAATAACATTGTGATGTTATAATAGCATTGCTTTGTCATAATAACATTAGGATATCATATCATGACACCAATTTGATGTCATCATATCATTGTGATATCTTAACATTATTCTAATGTCATAATAACTTTGGATGTCATAATATTATTCTGATGTCACAATAGCATTGTGATATCAACACTATTGTGATATTATATCATTGTGATATCAAATAGCATATAGATATCATAGCATTGTGATGTCATAATTTATTATTGAGGTCAAAATAGCATTGTGATATCATTATAAAATTAACATATAGATGTCAGCATTATGATGTCATAATTTATTATTGAGGTCATAAAAGCATTGTGATATAATCATAGAAATGGGATGTCCTAATATTGTAAATTCATACAGTTGTGAACTCATAATAGCATTGTAATGTCATAATTCCATTGTGATATCATAAAGCAATCATGTCATAATACAATTGTGACATCATATCATTGTTATGTCATAATAGCATTGAGATATAATAATAGCATTGTGAAATCATAATAGAATTCTGATGTTATATTACTATTGTGATATCATTACAGAATTGAGATGTCATACCATTGCCATATCATAATAGTGTTGTAATGTCATAATAGAATTGTGAATTCATAACACAATTGTGACATCATAATAGTATTGTGATGCCTTAATATCATTTTGCAGTCATAGAGCATTGTGATGTCATAATAACATTGTGATATCATTACAGCATTTTGAAGTAATAATATCCTTTTGAGGTCATAATAGCACTATGATGTCATAATAGCATTGTGATATCAAAATTCCATTTTGTTGTCCTAACACAATCATGCTGTAATAACATTATAATGTCATAATAGCATTGTGAACTCACCCTGTTTGAAGTCATAATAGCATTGTGATGTTATAATAGCATTGCTTTGTAATAATACCATTGGTATGTCATGACACCATTTTGATGTAATCATAGAATTGTGACATCTTTACAAGATTGTGATGACATAATACTTTGTGATGTCATTATAATCATTCTGATGTTGTAATAGCATTGTTATTTCAGAATAGCATTGGAATGTAATAATGAATATTGATATCATGATGTCTTTGTGATGTGATAACAACATTGTAAAGTCATAATACTATTTTGAAGTCCCCAAACCATCGGGATGTCATCATACCATTGTGAAATTATACACCACTGTGGTGTCATATGTGATGTCATCATAGCTTTGTGATATCATAATAGAATTGTGATGTCATCATACCTTTGAGGTGTCATAATACCATGTTGAGATCATAATTCATTTTGAGGTCATAGTAGCTTTGTGAGGTCATAATAACATTATGATATCATAATAGGTTTGTGATGTCCTATCAGTATGATGTCAAAAGTCCACTCTGATGTCATACCACAATTATTTTATAATATGATTGTGATGTCATAATATCATTGTGATATCATAATAACATTGTGAAATCATAATATGGGACAAAATTAAAACATTACTAAGAGGAAAGTTCATAGCACTAAAGTGCCTTCAAGGAGTAATTCAAAACATCTCATGCAAGCAACGTAATGGCTCACTTAAAAGCCCTAGGGAAAAAAAAGAAGCAGACACACCAAAGAGAAGTAGATGGTGGGAAATAATCAAACTCAGGACTGAATTAATAAATTAGAAACAAATAAAACAATTCAAAGAATCAATGAAACCAAGACCTGGTTCTTTGAGAAAATTAACAAAGTAGACAAACCCTTTCCCAAACTAATTAAAAGGCAGAGAGATACCATCAAAATCAAGAAAATCAGCAATGAAAAGGGGAAATAACTACAGACACTGAGGAAATCCAAACAATCATTAGGACTTATTTCAAAAGTCTATATACCACAAAATTTGATATCTAAAAGAAATAGTCAATTTTCTTGTTTGATTCCACTTGCCAAAGCTTTATCAAGAACAAGTAAATCAATTAAAGAGTCCTATATCCACTAAGGAAATAGAAGTGGTCATCAAAAGTTTCCCATCCAAAAAAGCCCAGGACCAAATGGTTTCAGCAAAGAATTTTACATATTTTAATAACCACAACATCTGTGGCTTGAAATTTTTCAAAGGATGCCCTGGCCCAACATCTCAATTAATTGCCAACCAATCCCCCTAGTTGAAAACTGTTTTGATCACAATAGATGGCCTATTTGAATTTTATCCCCACTATTAGGAGACCTCCTAATAAGAGAATATATACTATATTTATCTTTCTGGATTTTAGTTATCTTATATAGGATGATTTCTCCTGGTTCTATCAATTTGCCTGAAGATATCATGATGTCATTTTTTTTTTTCAAGGAATAATACTCCATTATGGATTAATCCAAAATTTTCCCAAAATAGATTGTCAGTCCTGTTCTTTTGTCCTTGGAAATTGCTGGGACTTTAATCATTGTATTGGATGACAAATATTCAGAATAACTATGTTCTTTTACTCTAGAAGTCCCTCTATCTTCTTCTATTTCCTGGTGATTTGAAATACAATGTAAACTTGAAGCTCATCTATTTAAGAGTGGAGTCCCCAGAGAGGATATGTCTTGTTATGGCCTTGTTAGTTAATATAATTCCTTTTGGAGTTATATCATATAGGAGGGTATGCTTTGAGGTTGATATGACAAGAAAATGGATCAGACCTAATAGAGTCTCTTGGTCTCTTTCACTTTATATCTTTGTTTCTGTCGGTCTTGATCTATTTCTGAATCTGTCTCTCTATCTCTTTCTCTCTCTCTATGTTTCTCTCTTGCTCGCTCTGCCTGCCACTTTTAGGTTCCATATGAAAAGCTCTCAGTTCTGCTGAAGGACTACATCAAGATGAATGCTTGCTGCCTTGACATCCTAGATGGCCTCTGTAAACATATAAGTAGGGTGCCAATTAAATGCTTTGTCTTCAAAATTTTGCCTTGGTCAGGGATGGTTTTCCCTGTAAGTAATTCACTGACTGAGGACATATTTTTGAATTTAATAAATAATTATGAAATCTGTGATAATGTGAAGCTCTAAAGTCATGGATACATGGCTTTTTAAATGACCGTTTAAAGAAATATGAGACACTTTTTCTTAACTAAGTCTTCAACAAAGGAACAGTCATCTCTAAGTTGTCTGCTTTCAGCTAGCCAGACTGAGGCATGTAGGGCTGCTCAGCCTTTCTATCAAGCACATTGTTTACTTGGACCACTTAATATCTGGCTCTTGAAACTCTTACTGGCTTTCACCTGTTGCATGACATCATTTTCCCTCTCAGCCAATCAGCACCTGAAATAATCTTGAGGATTTTATGGACTTGAATAAACAACTTTTCCTCATTTTCCAGTATCTCTGATCCTGAACACATGTGACTCTTTCTTGTGAAACCCAACAAGCCTTTATGTCATTTCTTAATTGAGATCCTACACATTTACTCCTGTATATCTCTGTGACAATGACAAGTAGAAAATGAAACTTTAATGTTTATTGAATTGGATAGCTTCCTAAATGGGGAAGCTTCAAAGTGATGTTGGTTTAAGGGTAATGTACCAAATGACAAGGTGGAATCCTAGTGTGATCTTGGATCTGAAATTTCCTAGGTTGTGACTTTGAACTCAACTCACTAAATGGAACTTCACATTTTTATTGATATAATAGGATCTCAGGGTTCAGTGTTCCCTGGGGTATTGAGTCTTTAAGAGCATGGAAAAGAGGAAGAAACCAGACAATTCCTGGCACTGGGTTGGCTTAAAGAGAGAAAGATCAGTGTACGTAAAAGGAGAACTGAGGAGCAATACCCTCTTTGACAGATGCTGTTATTCCACACTAGTTTTGGCAACCCTCTATGAGCAGGGTTGCCTTGGCTGACTTGACTGGATTGGCAGTTGTGTTGTACACAGTGGTTGGTGAGCAATCCTCCTGGTCCTGGTTTTTAGAGTTAAAACTGAGCCCTCAGGACAGTGAAACGTGTCATGTTGTGTTGTATGCCTAGGACACAAGAGTAGCTGTGTTTCCTGCTGTGGTTCTCCAGACAAACCCTCTGCATGTAGTGTTAGTGCAAGGACTGATAATTTAGAGGTGCCACCTGAGTTCTTAGGGTCTGAGGTCGCTGGGTAAACACTAGTTCATGGCTCGGGTACTCTGCTACATAATGAATTCCTGGAAAGCATGCCTTACAAGTAAAACTTTGCCCTCCTTAATGGGAAAGTTTTCTCTATGTTAAAAGTCATTGTAAAAGTTGTCAACACATGGGGGGCCAAGAGGGAAGTGCCTGGAGAACACTGTGTCTGAGAAGTGGGACAACACACTCCATGCAGCAACCAGGAGACTGAACTCTGGGCCTTAAAATAATAGCTATCTTGTTTTCCAGGTGAGAGGAGGCTCCCACGGAATGGGAATCGGTCATGTCCACTCTCGGGCCACACAGCCAGAACCTGGAAGAGAACCCGAGTAACACGGGCTTTGGGTCTCCAGGCTGGTGCCAGAAGCCTGTTTGTCCCGATTACTTTCCCAGGCTAATTGGTGGGCACAAGGGTGCCAGAAACTGGGAGTCCCAGTCGCAAAAAAAAAAAAAAAAAAAAAAAAAAACACAGGGAAGGAAAGTTGCAAGACTGATCAGGGGTCACCCATTCTTTCCCTGGAAGGTCTCGCTGACCGGAGGTACCCACCGCCATCAAAACTGAGCTTCCGCCGAGCACATACACGGAGAGCAACTATGTGCCCAGCTCAAAATCCCTATACTCCCTCTTGGGGGGAGGCAGGAGTTGTCCAGCAGAATCTGCCATAGACCACAGTGTCTCTACCCCAACCTGAGATCTAGGCTTAGAAAACCCAATCCTTTCAGGCACTCCCCCAAATGCTGCTATAACCCTGCCACAGCTGAGCTGAAGGATAAAATGGCTCACAGCAGCTTTACAGTGGTGGAACTCCAGTGCTGCTGGCTGCTCCTAGCAAACAAACTCAGCTCGGGATCTGGGACTGTCTTCATTCTACATGTCCTGAGATTCTCCTGGGTCTAGCACAATAAGGTCTAGCAGCAAGTTCTATCACTTACACTCCCCCTCCAACCCCTGGCAGAGAAACTTTGGCTAAGGATAAGACTGCGAAGCCCCAACCCCTTTTGGCACTCCCCTGAGAGCACATCCATAAGATTGCCCTAGCAGAGGGGAAGGACAGAGAGAAAGCCTGCCACAGGACACAGCACCCCCTCTCCAGCTCACCCAGCAGCCCCTAGCAGAGAAACCCAAGCTCTGGATCTGAGGACACTCAAACCTACCTGGTACTCTCTCTGGATCAGCAAACAGAGATTCTGCTGCCAGGCTGCTTCTGAGATCTAGGCCCAGGATCTGGGATTGAGAACACTCAACCCAACTCTTTCCTGCTCCACCCCAAAACCAGTCAACATAACCCCTCCTGGCAGAGGAAAAGGAGAGAGAGGCAGCACACAAAAAAGGTAGACACCAAGTACTGCGGCCACAGTGTCACAGAGCTGACTGTTAGCCTACCTGCTCACTTTCCACAACAGGACCACATCAGAGAGTACAGAGCAAGCACCTGTGCATTCCAACTGGTCCTGGAAGAGAATGAGTGAGCCTTCTAGGGAGAGTTTGCCCCAGACCCAGGGCCTCTCCATAGAAGCAACCAGACGAGATCCCTGCCACCCACACCCCTAGTGTGGGCATGGTAAGGATTCTTGGGATAGCGACTCCAACGTTGAAGCCTCTGCCTATTGGATCCACCAGCGTAATCCAGGCAAACAGTCCCTGGATCTCAGACAGAACTGCATAATAGTGGCCTGCAGGTCACTGCAGTAGTCAGAGAATCTGCACATGTACACTGCATGCACTAAAAGTGCACTAGAATAGCGCCAAAATCTTAAGCAAAACTGAAACCACAGTGTACACTCCCAAACCAGTGAACCTCTCTCATCTTCCTGAAAAAAGTTTAGAAAACAGAAAGAGATGATCATAGCCTGAACTACAATCTCGAGGAACAAACAGTGAGGACTATAAATAACCAGATGGCTAGAGGCAGAGGTAAGAACACTCCTAACAAAAATCAGGATATAATGACCTCACCAGCAACCCCACAAAACAATGGACACTTCAATTCACTAGATATACAAGAAAATGACCTCAAAACTGTTTCTCCAGCTATGAGGCCCATAAAGATGAAATGAACAAAGCCCTCAGAGAAATAGCCAAAGAAATCTACACTAACCAAGAGGAAACAAATCGTGCTCTCAGAGAAATGACCATGAAAATTGAGGCAAACAAAGAAGAAATGCACAAAGTTCTCAAAGAAATGTACACAAAAATGAAGGCAAATAAATAAGAAATAAAGCTCTCATGGAAATATAGGCAATTATACCCAAAGAAGAAGAGGCACAATTAGTGATACATAGAGAGGAAACAGACAAAAAAAAATAGAAGCTGTCGTTGAAAAGCAGGACTCCACATTTAAACAGATGAAGGAAATGGTGCAAGACATGAAAACAGAATTAGAATCAATAAAGAAAACACAAATAGAGAAAAACCAGGAGCTGGAGAACATAGAGAAAAGATCAGGAACTACAAAGATAAGCATCAACAATAGAATACAAGAGATGGATGAAAGAATCTCAGGAGCTGAAGAGACACTTGTGGAAATTGACATGTCTCTCAAAGAAAAAATAAAATCAGAAAAGTTCCAAACACAAAACATCCAAGAAATCAAGGACACCATGAAAAGACAAAACCTAAGAATAATAGGAGTAGAAGAAAAAGAAGACATCAGGCTCAAAAGTCCGGAAAATATTTTCAAGAAAATTATAGAAGAAAACTTTCCCAACTTAAAGGAGATGTCCATAAACATACAAGAGGCCTACAGAACACCAAGTAGACTAGACAAGAAAAGAAATTCTTCATGTCACATCATAGTCAAAACACTGAACCTACAGAACAAAGAAAAAATTCTAAAAGCAGCAAGGGAAAAAGGCAAAATAACATATGAAAGTAGACCTATCAGAATCACACCAGATTTCTCAACAGAAACTATGAAAGCCAACCTGGCCTGGACAGAAATCATACAGTTCTTAAAGGACCACAGATTCCAACGCAGACTATTACACCCAGCAAAACTTTCAATCAACATAGATGGAGAATTCAAAATATTCCAAGACAAAACCAAATTTAAACAGTATCTTCATAGTAACCCAGCTCTACAGAAGTTACTAGAAGGAAAACTCCAAACCAAAATAAACAACTACATCTAAGGAAACAGAGGAAATAGATAACTACACAACAACAACAACAACAAAAATAAATAAAAAAGAATACAAGCAATGAAACTCAGTGACACCACCAACCCCATATCTAAAGTAACGATTATGGTCACTAGTTTCTATCAACATCAACAGACTCAACTCCCCAATAAAAAGACACAGACTAACAAAGTGTTTGCGAAAACAGGATCCAACATTCTGTTGCATCCAAGAAACACACCTATGCAACAAAGATAAACACTACCTCAGAGTAAAGGGCTGGAAAAATATTTTTCAAGCAAATGGTACCAGAAAACAAGCTGGAGTAGCCATCCTAATATCTAATAAAATAGACTTTCAGCCCAAGTTAATCAAAGAAGATAAGGAGGGCCACTATATTCTCATCAAAGGAAAAATCCACCAAGAGGAAATAACAATTTTGAATATCTATGCCCCAAATACAAGAGTACCTACATTCGTAAATGAAACAATATTAAAGCTTAAATCACACATTGATCCTAACACCCTAATAGTGGGAGACTTCCACTCTCACCAAGGGAAAGATAAACTAGACAGAAAATAAATAGGGAAATAAAAACACTTACAGAGACCCCAAATCAAATGGACCTAATAGACGTCTACAGATCTTTTCATCCAAACTCGAAAGAGTATAACTTCTTTTCAGCACCACATGGAACCTTCTCCAAAACAGACCATATAGTTGGTCATAAAGCAAGCCTCAACAGATACAAAGAGATTGAAATAATGTCTTGTATCTTGTCTGATCACCATGGAATAAAGCTGGACCTCAACAAAAATAGAAATAACAAAAAGCAGACACACACATGGAAACTGAACAACTTGTTATTCAATGACAGCTGGGTTAAGGAAGAAATAAAGAAAGAAATTAAAGACTTCCTAGAATTCAATGAAAATGAAGGCACAACATACTTAAATTTATGGGACACATTGAAAGCAGTGCTCAGGAGAAAATTTATTGCACTAAGTGCCTGCAAGAAGAAATTTGTAACATCACATACAAACAACTTAATGGCCCAACTGAAAACCCTAGATTAAAAAGAAGCAGATACACCCACTAGGAGCAGAGGGTGGAAATAATCCAAACTCAGGGCTGAAATCAATCAATTAGAAAAAAAAATAAAACTGTTCAAAGAATCAATGAAACAAAAAGCTGGTTCTTTGAGAAAATCAACAATATAGACAAACCCTTAGCCAAACTAACTAAAAAGCAGAGAGAATCTATCCAAATCAACAAATTCAGAGAAGAAAAGGGTGACATAACTACAGACACTGAGGAAATTCAATCATTAGGTCATACTACAAAACCTATATGCCACAAAATTTGAAAACCTAATTGAAATGGACAATTTTCTTGATAGATTCCATCTTCCAACATTAAGTCAAGATCAGGTAGAAAGCCTGAATAGCCCTATATACCCCAAGGAAATTGAAGCAGTCATTAACAGTCTCCCCTCCAAAAAAAGTCCTGGGCCAAATGGTTTCAGCACAGAATTCTACCAGACCTTCAAAGAAGTGCTAACACCAATTCTCCTCAAATTATTCCACAAAATACAAACAGAAGGTACATTACCAAACTCATTCTATGAAGCAACTGTCACCCTGATGCCTAAACCACACAAAGACCCAACAAAAAAAGAGAACTTCAGACCTATCTCTCTTATGAACATTGACGCAAAAATACTCAATAAAATACTTGCAAACTGAATCCAAGAACACATCAAAGATATCATCCATCATGACCAAGTAGGCTTCATCCCAGGCATGCAAGTGTGGTTCAACATATGGAAATCCATCAATGTAATCCACCACATAAACATACTAAAGGAGAAAAACCACATGATCATCTCCTTAGATGCTTAAAAAGCATTTGACAAAGTCCAACACCCATCCATGTTTAACGTCTTGGAGAGATCAGGGATACAAGGCACATTTCTAAACATAGTAAAGGCAATATACAGCAAGCCTATAGCCAACATCAAATTCAATAGAGAGAAACTTAAATCAATCCCACTGAAATCAGGGACAAGACAAGGCTGCCCATTGTCTCCATATCTCTTCAACATAGTACTTGAAGTCCTAGCCAGAGCAATAAGACAACTAAAGGAGATCAAGGGGATACAAATCGGAAAGGAAGAGGTCATAGTGTCACTATTCGCAGATGATATGATACTATATATGAGCAACCCCCAAAATTCAACCAGAGAACTCCTCCAGCTGATAAACACCTTCAGTGAAGGGTCAGGAAACAAAATCAACTCAAAAAAAATCAGAAGCCTTCCTGTATACGATAGACTAACGGACTGAGAAAGAAATTAGGGGAACAACACCCTTCACAATAGCCACTAATAACATAAAGTACCTTGGTGTGACTCTAACCAAACAAGTGAATGACCTGTTTGAGAAAAACTTCAAGTCTCTGAAGAAAGAAATTGAAGAAGATAACCGAAGATGGAAAGATCTCCCGTGCTCATGGATTGGTAGGATTAACATTGTGAAAATGGCCATCCTGCCAAAAGCAATCTACAGATTCAATGCAATTCCCAGCAAAATACCAACTCAATTATTTACAGACCTTGAAAAAAAAAGATTCTCAGCTTCATATGGAGAAACAAAAAACCCAGAATCTCCAAAACATTCCTATACAACAACAGATCATCTGGAGGTATCTCCATCCCAGATCTCAAGTTGTCCTACAGAGCAATAGTAATAAAAACCGCATGGTATTGGCATAAAAACAGAAAGGAGGATCAATGGAACCGAATAGAAGACCCAGAAATGAACTCATACACGTATAAATACTCAATTTTTGACAAAAAAAGCCATAACCATTCAATGGAAAAAAGACAGCATCTTCAACAAATGGTGTTGGTCCAACTGGATGTCCACACGCAGAAAAATGAAAATAGATCTATATTTATCACCCTTCACAAAAGTCCAAGTGGAGCAAAGACATCAGCATGAAACCAGATACCCTAAATCTGTTAGAAGAAAAAGTGGGAACAGCCTTGAACTCATTGGCATAGGGGACAACATACTGAACAGAACACCAACAGCACAGGCTCTAAGAGCAACAATCAATAAATGGGACCTCATGAAACTTAAAAGCTTCTGTAAAGCAAAGGACACCATCATTAAAACAAAACAACAGCCTACAGATTGGGAAAGAATCTTCACTAACCCTTTATCTGACAGAGGAATAATATCCAGTATATACAAAGAATTAAAGAAGCTGAAAAGCAGCAAACCAAGTAATCCAATTTAAAAAATGGGGAACAGAACTAAACAGAGAATTCTCTATAGAGGAATACCGAATGGCAGAGAAGCACTTAAAGAAATGTTCAACCTCACTAGCCATTAGGGAAATGCAAATCAAAACAACCCTGAGACTTCAACTTACACCCATCAGAATGGCCAAGATGAAAAACTCAAGTGACAACACATGCTGGAGAGGTTGTGGATAAAGGGGAAACCTCCTCCACTGCTGGTGGGAATGTAAACTGGTACAACCACTCTGGAAATCTATCTGGCTCTTCCTAAGACAATTAGGAATAGTGCTTCCTTAAGACTGAGCTATACCACTGCTAGGTATATACCCAAATTTGCTCAAGTACAAAAAAGGGATACTTGCTCAACCATGTTTGTAGCAGCTTTATTTGTAATAGCCAGAACCCGGAAACAACCCAGATGTCATCAACGGAGGAATGGGTACAGAAATTGTGGTACTTTTACACAATGGAATACTACTCTGTAATCAAAAAGGAGGAAATCATGGAGATTGCAGGTAAATGGTGGGATCTAGAAAAGATCATTCTGAGTGAAATATCCCAGAAGGAGAAAGACAAACATGGGATATACTCACTTATATAGACCTATAAGATATGATAAACATAATGAAATCTAAACACCTAAAAATGATAATCAAGAGGGCAGACATGGGGTAAGATGATCAATCCTCGTTTAGAAAGACAGATGGGATGTGCATTGAATATATGACAGGAGTCTACTGAGCACATCTGAAAGTCTCTAACTAGCAGTGTTTTCAAAGCAAAGACTCATGACCAAACCTTTTGCAGAGTACAGGGAATCATAAGAAAGAAGGGTGTTAGTCTGATGGGGAAAGGATAGGAGCTCCACAAAGACCAAATATATCTGGGCACAGGGTCTTTTCTGAGACTGACATTCAACCAAGGACCATGTATGGATATAACCTAGAACCTCCACTCAGATGTAGCCTGTGGTAGCTCAGTAACCAATTGGTTTCCCAAAGTGAGGGGAACAGGGACTATTTCTAACAGGAACTCAATGACTGGCTCTTTGGCCTCCCCACCTCCCAAGGGAGGAGCAGTCCTGTTAGGCCACAGAGGAAGGCTTTGCAGCCAGTCCTGAAGATACCTGATAAAACGGGATCAGATGAATGGGGAGGAGGTCCCCCCTATCAGTGGACTTGGAAAGGGGCATGGTGGAGATGAGGGATGGAGGGACTGGGAGGGAATGAGGGAGCAGGACCCGCCTGAGATACAGAGTTAATAAAATGTAACTGATAAGAAAAAAATAAAATTAAAAAAGTTGTCAACATACTATTTTTATTGATTATGTGATAATTTTACATGATATACATTACAATCCTTTTCCATTGTTTCCAGATCCAAAATCCTTCTCATGTGTCATACTAAAAAGTTTTTTTTATTTTCTTTAAATTACATCAATTCAAGTATGTATTGTTCGCCTACTCACTAGAACATGATCAGAGTGTCAGTGCCAGATCCCTTAAAGAAAACTGAGCTCATCCTTGCTGCACCCTTTTACCACCCCCAAAAGAGAAGACATCAATCCCGAAGAGCTCTATACTTCATCACTTTGATCACAGTTTTTATTATGTAAAATTAATTTATTGTGATTTGTTCACATTGTATCTCCTCTGCTGCCCCCTCTCTCATCTCTTTCCATTACCACCCAGGCTCCCTTTCCTACAGCTATGCCTTTTCTCCAGTTCCCTGATAGTGGAGGTTCTTCTCCCTCTTCTAGCTGACCCTAGCTTATCAGGTCTCATCAAGGCTTGCTCCATTGTCTTCCTCTGCAGTCTGATTCTCAGGGCATTGTTCTCCTTGTGTCCTGAATTCCCTCTAATTCTGACATTCTTCATGCCTCTTCTCCTGCAGGCTTCCCAGTTCTATTTGGGCAGGAGAAATCCCATTTAGAGCTGGGTGTTTTAAGGCCTCTTTCTGCATAATATTTTACTTGGTTTCTGTATGCAATCACATTTGAGGCAGAAGAAAGCATCTCTGTGTAAACAAGAATATCACACTGATCTTTCAGTTAACGGCAGAAAGCAAAATATTTTAATAAAAGAGCCAGGTAGGATGCCCTGGCCCAACAAATCAATTAGCTGCCACCCAGTCCCCCTAGTGAAAGACTGGTTTGGTCACAATAGATGGGCTATTGGATCTTTATCTCCTACTATTAGGAGACCTCCTAATTAGTGACTACATACCATGTTTGTCTTTCAGCATTTTAGTTACCCAGGATGATAGTGCCTGGTTCCATCGATTTGCCTGAAAATATCATGATGTAATTTTATTATCTGAATAATACTCCTTAATGGAGATATTTCACATTTTCCCCAAAGAGATTGTCAGTCCAGTTCTTTTGTCCTTGGAAATTGCTGGGACTTTACTCCTAGTATTGAATGAGAAACTATGAATATAACTATGTTCTTTTAACCTAGAAGTCCCTCCATCTTCTTCCATTCCTGGTGATTTGAATTGCAATGCCACTTGTAAGCACCTCTATTTACAGGTGAAATCTCAGGTAAAGAAATGTCTGGGAAGTGTTAGGATTTATGGCCTTGTTTGATAATGTAATTCCTATTGTAGTTATATTATAGAAGGGTTTGCTATGAGTTTGATGTGCCAATGAAAGAGAGCACACAGAATGGAGAGATATAGATCTCTCAGGCTCTGCCACTTTATATCTTTATTTCTGTCGATCTCTGTTTCTCTATTTCTGATTCTATTCCTCTAGCTCTTTCTCTGTCTCCCTTTCTCTGCCTACAGCTTGTGCTTCAGTATGAAAAGCTCTCTGTTATGCAGAAGGACAACAACAAGATGACTGCTTACTGACATGCAATCTTTGATGGTCTTTTTAAACATATATGAAAGGTTCCAATAAAATGCTTTTTGTTCAAAGTGTTGCCTTGGTCAACTGGTATTTTCCCAGTAAGTGATTCACTTACTGAGGACATAACCTCAGTAATAATATTATCTGTGATGATTTGAAACTAACATGTCAAAGACAAGTAACTTTATTAATGACCACTTTAAAGAAATCTGTCACACTTTTCCTGAACTAATAATCTTGGACACAGGAACTATCATCTCTTTGACCTGTGCTTTCAGCTTCCCATATTTAGCCATGTATGACTGCTCATCCTTTCTCACAAACACACTGTCCACTTGGCCTCATTTATAACTGACTCCTGAAACTCTAACTGGCTTTCACCTCTTTCTTGACAACAGTCTCCCTCTTGGCCAATCTGTACCTGAGGGAATCTTGAGATTTCCATGGAGATGAGTAAACAAACTTTCCTCAGTGTCCAGTATCTCTGATCCTGTACACACTTGACATTTTTTTGTGAAAACCAACAAGCCATTATCTCCTCCCTTTATCAAAATCCCACACCTTTACTCCTGTTTACCTTTGTGACAATGTGAGGTAAGAAATGAAACTTAAATGTTTATTTAATTGGACAGCTTCCTAAGTGGGAAGCTTTAAAGTGATGTGGGATTAAGGGGAATGTACTGAATGACAAGGTGGTTTCTACTGTTTTTTTTCTTTTCTTGGATCTGAAATATCTAGGGTTCCCTGAGGTATTGAGTCTTTAAGAGCAAGAAAAGAGAAGCAAACCAGAAAATTCCTGGGAATTGTTAGTTGAAACAACAACAACAAAAAAATTGGTGTACATAAAAGTAGTTCTAAGGGGCAATAAACTCTTTGACAGCTCATGATGTTCCACACTATTGTTGCCAACCCTCTATGAGCACAATTGCCTTGGCTAACTTAGTTGGATTTGAAGCTCTATCCTACTCTATAGTCAGTAAGTAACCCTCTTGATCCAGGGTTTAAAGTTAAAACTGGGCCTTTAGGACAGAATAATGGGTCCGTTTTATATGTATAGGACAGAAGAGCAGCTGTGTTTCCTCCAGTAAACCCTCTAAATATAGTGTTAGTGCCATGATTTCTTGTTGAGAGGTGCCACCTAAGTTCATGAGGTCTAAGGTAGCTGGGTAAACACTAGTTTACATCTAGGATTCTCTGGTACATAATGAGTTCCTGGAAAGCATGCCTTACAAAGCCAACTCTGCACTCCTTGAGATGAATATTTTCTCCATATTAAAAAATTGTAAAAGTTGTCAACCTATTATTTTTATTGATTATATGGGAATTTCATATATACTATTTTTCCATTTCTCCCAGGTTCAAATTCTTTCTCATGTGTCACAATAATTTTTTTTTCTTTAAAATGGATCAAATTAAGTGTGTGTTTTTCATCTACTCATTGGAATATGATCAGAGTCTTAGTGCAATGTTCCTTAAAGAAACCTGAGTTCATCCTTGTCACACCCTAGGACCACCTGCAAGAAGAAGCCATTAATACAGAAGAGCTCTATCCTTCATCCCCTTTGACCACAGTTTTTCTTATGTATTTATTTATTACAACTTGTTCACATTGTACTCCTTCTGTTCTGCTCTTCCTCTTCTCCTTCCAACCAACTTACCCTCCTTCTTCTATGCCTAGGACCTTTATAGAGTTCTCTGATCGGAGAGGTCCTCCTCCATCTTGTATCTGAACCTAGCTAATCAGGTCTTAACATGTCTGGTTATATAATTTTTCTCTTCAACCTGATTCACAGGGCATTGTTCTCCATGTGTCCTCAATTGCCTCTACTTATGACACTCTTCCTGATTCCTCTCCTGCAGACTTCTCAGATCTCTGAGGGAAGAGAAATTTTGATAGGGAAATTCCATTCATTGCTGGTTGTTTTAATGTCTCTCTCTGAATAATATCGGACTGTGGGTATCTGTATACAATCCTATTTGATGCAGAAAGAAGCATCTCTGTGGATACAAGAACATGACACTGATCTATAATTTCAGGTCAGAGAGCAACATATTTTAATAACAACAGCCTTGGTGGCTTGAAAATTTCCAAGGAATACCCTGGCACAACAACTCAGTTCATTGCCATCTAATCCTCCTAGTTTAAGACTGGTTTGGTCACAAGAGATAGCCTATTGGAGTTATCCAGCACCACTAGGAGACCTCCTAGACAGTGAATACATAACATATTTCTCTTTCTACATTTATTTACTTCACCTAGGATGATTTTTCCTACTTCCATCAATTTGCCTAAAAATATCATGAAATCATTTTCTTAGCAAAATAATACTTCCTTATGGAAATATTCCACATTTTCCCCAAAGGAGATTGTCAGTCCTGTTCTTTAGAACTTGGAAGTTGTTGGGACTTTAATCTTTGTATTAAATAACAAACTTGATTTACTATGTTTATTTAGCATAGATGTCCCTTCATCTTCTTCTGCTTCCTGGTGATTTCTATTGCAATGTCCCTCTGAATCTCAACTATTTACATGTTGAGTCCCCAGTGAAAAAATGTGTGTCAAGGGTTAAGAATAATGGCTTTGTTAGATAATATAATTCTATTAGAGTTATAATATAGGATGGTGTCCTTTGAAGTTGAAATTCCAATGAAAGTGACCAGACAGAATATAGTCTCTGTCTCTGGGTCTCTGTCATTTTATATCTTTTTTTTTTTTCTGTTGGTCTCAGTCTCTCTATTTCTGAATCTGTCTACCTCTTTCTCTGTCTCTGTGTGTCTCCTTCTCTCTGCTGCTTCTGGTTCATTATGAAAAGCTATTAGTTCTGCTGAAGGACAAGATGATTGCTTGCTGAGGTGACATCATGGATGGTCTCTGTAAAGATATAAGCAAGGTTCCAATTAAATTGTTTTTGTTCAAAGAATTGCCTTGTTCAGAAAGAATTTTCAAAGTAAGTAATTCACTGACTGAGGACATACATGTGCATTATCAAATACTAATGGAATCTGTGATAAGGTGAAACTTACAGGTCAAAGACACATGAGATTTTAATGATCACTTGAAAGAAATATGACATTTTTCCAAAACTAAGAGTTTGGACACAAGATCTTTCATCTCTGAGTTTTGTACTTTCTTTTTATTTAATTTTATTAATTACACTTTATTCTCTTTGTATCACCCCATAAACCCTTCCCTTCCCCCCATCCCAATTCCATCCTCTCTTTCCAAATTCATGCACGCTCGTCCCCAAGACCACTAATAGGGGAGGTTCTCCTCTCCTTCCTTCTGATCTTAGTCTATGAGGAGTGGCTGCGTTCTCATCTTCTGTGGCCTGGTAAGGCTGCTCCCCCCTCAAGGGGAGGTGATCAAAGAGCAGGCCAATCAGTTTATGTCAGAGGCAGCCCCTGTTCCCATTACTATGGAGGCCACTTGGACAATGAACTGCTATGGGCTACATCTGTGCAGGGGTTATCTCCATGCATAGTACTTGGTTGGAGTATGACTCTTGGGGAACACCCTTGTGTTCAAATTTTTAGGTTCTGTTACTCTCCATGTAGAGTTCCTGTCCTCTCTAGATCTTACTATTTCCCACTTCTTCCATAAGATTCCATGCACTCTGCCCAACAGTTTGACATAAGTCTCAGCGACTGCTTTTATAGTCTGAAGGGCAGAACCTTTCAGAGGCCTTCTGTGGCAGGTCCTAGCTTGTTTTCTGTTTTCTTCTTCTGATGTCTATGCTCTTTGCCTTTCAGAATGGAATTGAACATTTTTGTCAGGGTCCTCTCTCTTGATTAGTTTCTTTAGATGTACAATTTTAGTAGGTTTATCCTAAATTACATGTCAATATGAATGATTATATACCATGTGTCTTTCTGCTTCTGGGACAGCTCACTAAGGATGATCCTTTCCAGGTCCCACCATTTACCTGCAAATTTCATGATTTCCTTTTTTTTTTCATTGCTGAGTAATATTCCATTGTGTATATGTACCACAATTTCTGCATCCATTCCTCAGTTGAGGGGCATCTGGGTTTTTTCCAGCTTCTATTACAAATAAAGGTGCTACTAACATGGATGAGCAAATGTCCTTATTGTGTACTTGAGCCTCTTTTGGATATATGCCTAGGAGTGATATGGCTGGATCTTGAGGAAGTTCTATTCCTAGTTGTCTGAGAAAGTGCCAGATTGATTTCCAGAATGACAGAGGGCTAATATCCAGTATATATAAAGAACTAAAGAAGCTGAAAAGCAACAAACCAAGTAATCCAATTAAAAAATGGGGAACAGAGCCAAACAGAGAACTCTCTGTAGAGGATTCTTGAATGGCAGAGAAACACTTAAAGAAATGTTCAACGTCATTTACCATTAGGGAAATGCAAATCAAAATGACCCTGAGATTTTACCTTACACCCATCAGAATGGCCAAGATGAAAAACAACACATGTTGAAGATGTTGTGGAGAAAGGGGAACCCTTCTCTGATGCTGGTGGGAATGTAAACTTGTACAACCACTCTGATTTTATGCTTTCAACTGCCCTGAATAAGGCATGTAGGGCTGCTCAGCCTTTCTCACAAGTATGCTGTCCACTTGGCCTCATTAATAAATGGCTCCTGAAACTCTTACTGGCCTTCACCTGTTTCTTAACATCATTCTCCCTTTCAGCCAATCTGTACATGAGAGAATCTTGAGGAAAATGAGAAGGAAACCAGAAAATTTCCTGGGCTGGTTTGGCTGAAACAGAAAGATTGATGTATGTAAAAGAGAACTAACGGGCAATAAATTATTTGATGGCCTTTGCTGTTCCACACTAGTGTTGAGCAGGATTGCCTTGGGTGACCTGGCTAGATTGGCAGTTGTGTCCTACTCAGTGGTCAGTGAGGAACCCTCCTGTTCCTGGGGATTACAGTTAAAAGTAGGCCTTTAGGACAGTGAAATGTGTCTGTGCTATATGTCTAGGACACATGAGCAGCTCTGTTTCTTGCTATAGTCCTACATACAAACACTCTAAATGTAGTGTTAGTGCCAGGAATGCTTGTTTAGAGGTGCCACCTAAGCCAATGGGGTCTGAGTGAGTTGCCTTACCACTAGTTCATGGCTAGGATTCTCTGATACAAAATGAGTTATTGGAGAGCATGCCTTATAAAGTCAAACTCTGCTCTCCTTTAGAAGAAATTTTTTTCAACATGTTAAAAGTCTTTGTAAAAGTTATCAACATATTATATTTATTCCTTATGTGGGAGTTTTATATTATATGCATTACACTCCTTTTCCAATGCTCCCATGTTCAAATTTCTATCCATGTGTCAATTTTTTTAAATATATCAATTGAAGTATGTGTTCTTCATATACTCATTGGAACATGATCAGAGTCTCAGTGCCAAGTCCCTTAAAGAAAACCAAGGTCAAACTTGCCACATCATGGCATTGCCCCAAAGAAGAAGCCATCAGTCCTGAAGAGCTTTATACATCATCCCCTGTCAAAATATAAGCAAGGCCCAAATGAAACGTTTTTGTACAAAGTGTTGCCTTGATCAGGGAACATTTTCCAAGTGAGCAATTCACTGACTGAGGACATATCTGTGCATTTAACAAACAATAATGGGATCTGTGATAATGTGAAAGTCACATGTCAAGGACAGGTAACTTTATTAAAGAAATATGTGACAGTTAGTCTTGGACACAGTAGCTGTCATCTCTCTGATGTTGCCTTTAGCTGTCCAAACTGAGGCATTTAGGGCTGACCACCCTTCTTTCCATCAGGCTCTCTATTTAGCCCTTTTAATAACTGGTTCCTGATACTCTTACTGGCTTTCACCTGTTTCATGACATCATTCTCCCTCTCAGCCAATTTGCACCTGAGAGAATCTTGAGGTTTCCACAGAGATGAATAAACAAATTTTCCTCAGTGTCCTGTATCTGTCATTCTGTGCACATGTGACATTTTCTTGGGCAAACCAAAAGCCTTTACTCATCCTTTAATAGGATCCTGCAACTTTGTTAATCTTTAACTCAATAATAATGTTAGTTAGGAGATGAAAATTTAATGTTCAATTGGAGAGTTTCCTAAGTAGGGAAACTTCAAAGTGATTTCAGAATAAGGGGAAGTACCCAATGACAAGGTAGTCTCCTACTGGGGTCTTGGATCTAGCATTTCCTAGGTTGTGACTTTAAACTGAGCAGATACTCTTGACTCACTAAATGTACCTTCACATTCTTATTGACATTGGCTGGCAGTGACTAGGGTTCCCTATGGTATTGAGTTTAAGAGCAAGGAAAATAGAAGGAGACCAGACAATTACTGGGACTGGTTTGGCGGAAACAGAGAAAGATCATTGAGTGTAAAAGGAGAAGTGAGGGGAAATAAAATATTTGACAGTTTGACTTCTTTCTTTATGATTTTTAACCCTTCGATCTCCTTTATTTGGCTTACTGCTCTAGCAAGAACTTCCAGAACTATGTTGAAGAGATATCAAGAGAGTGGGCAGCATTGCTTTGTCTCTGATTTCAGTGGGATTACATTAAGTTTCTCTCTGTTTAGTTTGATGTCCGCTATAAGCTTGCTCTATATTGCCTTTACTATGTGTACATATATGCCTTGTATTGCTGATCTCTCCAATATTTTAAATGAATGGATGTTGGATTTTGACAAATGCTTTTTCAGCATCTAAAGAGATTGTGAGTTTTTTTCTTTCATTTTTTTAATATGTTGGGTGACATTGAAGAATATCCATATATTGAGCAACCCCTGCATAGCTGGGATGGAGCCTATTTGGACATATTGGATGATATCTTTGATGTGTTCTTGTACTCAGTCAAAGACATAAAGTACCTTGGTATGACCCTAAGAAAAAAAGTCAAAAAGTTGTATGAAAAAAATTTCAATTCTTTGAAGAAATAATTAGAAGAATATATCAGAAGTTGGAAAGATCTCCCATTCTCATGGCTTGGCAGAATTGATATAGTGAAAATGGTCATCTTACCAAAAGTAATCTACAGATTCAATACAATTCCCCTCAAATTACCAACACAATTCTTTAGAGACTTGAAAGAATAATTCTCAACTTCATATGGAAAAACAAGAAACCCAGAATTGATAAAACAATCCTCTACAATAAAAGATCATCTGACCTATCTCCATCCATAATCTCAAGCTGTATGATAGAGCACCAGTAATAAAAACTGCATGGAACTGGCATAGAAACAGAATGGTAGTTCAATGGAAACAAATAGAAGACCCAGAAATAAACTCACAAACTTATGGACATCTGATTTTTAATAAAAATGCCAAAACCATACAAAGGGAAAATATATCATCTTCAAAAAATGCTGCTGGTATACCTGGATGTCTACATGTAGAAAAATGCAAATAGATCCATACTTATCAGCCTGCACAAAAGTAAAGTCTAAGTGGATCAAAGATCTCAGCATAAAACCAGGCACATTAAATCGGTTAGAAAAAAAGTGAGGAAGAGCCTTGAACTCATTGTTACAGGAGACAACTTCCTGAACAGAACAAGAGCAGAGGCTCCAAGAGCAACAATGAGTAAATGGGACCTCATGAAACAGAAAACCTTTTTCTACAGGAAAGGACACTGTCAATCAAAACAAAAGGAATGCCTACAGATTGGGAAAGAATATTTCCCAAGCCACTATGTGACAGAGGTCTAATATCCAGTATATATAAAGAACTAAAGAATTTGAAAAGCAACAAATCAATTAATCCAATTAAAAAATGGGGAACAGAGCTAAACAGGGAATTTTAAAAGAGGAATATTGAATGGCAGAGACACTGAAGAAATGCTCACCATCATTAGCCATCAGGGAAATGCAAATAAAAACAACCCTGAGATTTCACCTTACACCCATCAGAATGGTCAAGATCAAAACCTCAAGTGACAACACATGCTGGAGAAATTGTGGACAAAGAGGAATCATACTCCACTGCTGGTGGGAATGTAAAATTGTACAACCACTCAGAAAATCTGGTGCTTTATCAGGAAGAATCGGACTTCCTCAAAATTCAGCTATCCACCTCTAGGCATATTTCCAAGAGCTCAAGTACACAATAAGGACATTTGCCCAAACATGGTTGTAGCAGCTTTATTTGTAACAGCCAGAACCTGGAAACCACCCAGATGCTCCATGACTGAAGAAAGGATACAGAAATTGTGGTACATCTACACAATGGAATATTTCTCAGCAATAAAAAAACAAAGAAATCTTGAAATTTGCATGTCAATGGTGGAAACTGGAAAAGATCATCCTGAGTGAATGATCCCAGAAGCAGAAAGACACACATGGCATATACTCACTCATATGAACATATAGGGTAAAATCTTTACACATAGATAAACTAATCAAGAGGGGAGACTCTGGCAAAAATGATCAATCCGCATCCCAGAAGGCAAAAAGAATGGACATCAGAAAAAGGAGAAAACAGGTAACAAGTTAGGAGCCACAGAGGGCCTCAGAAAGGCTCTGCCTATAGACTATCAAAGCAGACACTGACACTTATGGCCACCTGAGTTCATCCTTGCTGCACTTGAGCACTTGGCACACCCCCAAGTACAAACCATCAGTCCTGAAGAGCTTTACACTTCATCATCTTGATCACAGGTTTTTTTTTTTTTATGTACGTATTTATTACAATTTGTTCACATTTTATTTCCTCTGCTGCCCCCTCATTCTTCTCCTTCCATTACCACCCCTCTCCTTTTTGTACCCCTAGGACCTTGCTCTAGTTCCCTGACAGGGGGGTACTCCTCCCCCTTCTATCTGAACTGAGCTTCTCAGTTCTCATCAAGGCTGGCTGCATCATCTTCCTCTAGAGCCTGATTCCCACCAAGTCATTGTTCTCCTTTTGTCCTCAATTCCCTCTACTTTTGACACTCTTCCTACCTCCTCTCCTGCATGCTTACCATAGCTCGGAGTGGATGGAGAATTTCACTTCGAAATGCCATTTAGAACTGGCTGTTTTAAGGTCTCTCTCTGCATATCAGACTATGGATGTCTGTATGCAATCCCATGTAATGAAGAAGGTAGCATCTCTATGAATCCAAAAACATGGTATTGATCTATCAGTTGAGGACACAGAGCAATGTATTTTAATAACTACAATGTGGGTTTCTTGAAAATTTCCATAGAATGCTCTGGCCCAAAAACTCAATTAACTGCCAATCAAATCCCCTAGTGGAACCCTGGTTTGGTCACAATAGATGGCCTATTCGAACTTTAACCCCCACTATTAGGAGACCACCTCATAAGTAAATACATTCCATATTTGTCTGTCTGCAATTTAGTTACTTCACTGAGGATGATTTTTCCTGGTTCCATCCATTTGCCTAAAAGTACCATGATGTCATTTTCTTAGCTGTATAATACTTCATTATGGAAATATTCCACATTTTCCTCAAAGGAGATTGTCAGTCTTGTTCTTTAATCCTTTAAGTTGTTGGTACTGTATCAATGTATTAAATGACAATTTATCAGGAATATCTAAGTTCTTTTAGCCTAGAAGTCCATCTTCTTCCACTTCCTGGTGATTTGAATTGCAATGTCACCTTGAAGCTCATCTATTTACATGTGGAGTAAGCAGTAAGGAAATATCTGGGAAGGTTTAGGATGTGTGGCCTTGTCAGGTAATGTAATTTCTATTCGAGTTATATTGTAGGAGGGTGTGCTTTGAGGTTGATATGCAAATGATTGTGACCACACTGAAAGGCATCTATGTATCTTTATATTATTGATCTTATTGGTCTTGGTCTCTTTATTTTGAATCTGTCCCTCTAGTTTTTTTCTCTCTCAGTCTGCCACTTGTGGTTTAGTATGAAAATCTTACAGCCTTACAGATGAAGGCTACAACAAGATGACTGCTTGCAGACATAATATCAGGAATGGTCTTTTTCAAAATATAAGCAAGTTCTCAATTAAACTCGTTTTGTTCAAAGATTTCCCTTGTTAAGGCAGCAATTTCCCAGTAATTAATTCACTGACTATAAACATATCTGAGCATTTAACAAATTATAATGGAATCAGTGATAATGTGAAACTGACATGTCAAGGACAAGTTACTTTATTAATGACCAGTTGAAGGAAATATGTGACACTTTTCCTGAACTAAGATTCTTGGACACAGGAACTTACATCTCTGGGTTGAGTGCTTTCTGCTGCCCAGATTGAGGCATTTAGGACTGCTCAGCCTTTCTCTCAAGCAGGCTGTCTACTTGGCCCTTTTAATAAATGGTTATTGAAAATCTTACTGCCTTTCACCTGTTTCTTGACATCATTCTTCCTCTCAGCCAGTCAGCACATGAGAGACTCTTGAGGTTGCCATGAAGGCAAATAACAAAGTTTTCTCAGTGTCTTGTATCTCTGATCCTGTGCATATATGATTTGTTCTTTTGAAACTCAGCAAGTGTTTATCTCATCTCTTTATCCAGATCCCATACCTTTTACTCCTGTTTACCTCTGTGACAATATCAAGTAGGAAAAGATATTTTACTGTTTATTTAATTGGACAGCTTCCTAAATGAGAAAGCTTAAAAGTGATGTGGGATTAAGGGGAATTTTCGGAATGACAAGGTAGACTCCTACTGTGGTCTTGGATCTGACATTTCCTAGGTTGTGCCTTTGAACTGAGCAGTTACTCATGTAATCACTAAATTCACCTTCACCTTCTTATTGATATAATAGGCTGGTAGGGACTAGGTTTCCCGGTGATATTGAGTCCTTAGAAGCAGCAAAAAGAGAAGGAAACAAGACAATTCCTGGGCCATGTTTGGCGGAAACTGTAAAAAAGATTCTTATATGTAAAATG